>NW_026555084.1:19067500-20317500 GCF_021234165.1 Pteronotus mesoamericanus | reverse complement strand
TAGTCTCCATCTGTCACCGTATGTTTGACCCCCTTTAGCCTCCTCAGTCCCCCCCCGAGTCGCCCTTTCCCTCAGGTAACCTTATACTGTTGTCTGCGTCTATAGTTTGTTCTGCTTGTTTGTTTGTTGCTTTGTGTTTCACGTCCCACATGAGTAAAATCATAGGGTTCTTGTCCTTTTCCATCTGACTTATTTTTTGATAGGGATTGCATTGAATCTGTAGATCACTTTGCATAGCATGGACATTTTAACAATATTAAGTCTTCTATGATACAGGGGACGTCTTTCCATTTGTGTGTGTTTTTAATTTCTTTCATTAATGTTTTATGGTTTTCAGCCTACAAGTCTTTCCTCTCCTTAGTTTACTCCTAAGAATTTCTTTCTTTTTGGTATTGTAATTGGGATTGCTATCCTAATTTCTTTTTCAGGTAGTTTGTTGTCAGTGTGCAGAAATGAAAATGACTTTTGTATGCTGATTGTGTGTCTTGCAACTTTACTGAATCTGTTTAGTCAAATTGCAGAATAAGTTCAAACTGCATACGTGCACATGCATGTAATCTTTAGGGTTTCCTTATATAAGATCATGTCATCTGCAAATACATCAAATTCTTCTTTTTCAATATGGGTGCCTTTTATTTCTTCTTCTTGCCTTATTGCTCTGTCAAAGGCTTCCAGTACTATGCTTCCTAGAGGTGGCTAGAGTGGGCATCCTTGCATTGTTCCTGCTCTGAGAGGAAAAGCTTTCATTTTTTTCATCACTGAGTATGTTGTTAGCTGTGGGCTTTTCATTTATACCCTTTACTGTGTTGAGGTAATGCCCTTCTAGTCCTAGTTTGTTGAGAGTTTTTTACCAAAAAAGAATGTTGAAGTTTGTCAAATGCTCTTTCTGCATCTATTGAGGGGATTATATGATTTGTTAAAAAAGATCTTATGTGCTCAGCCCACTGAGGCATAACAGCCAGGGCTGGATTATGTGATTTTTATCCTTTACTTTGTTAATAGGGTATGTCACATTGATTGGTTTTCATGTGTTCAATCATCCTAGCATGTCAGGGGTAAATCCACCTGGTCACAGTATATGAAAAACCTTTGAGTGCACTGTTGAATTCAGTTCGCTAGTGTTTGTTGAGGATTTTTTTACCTATATTCATAAGGATATGGCTTATAGTTTTTGTGTGGTATCTTTGGCATTATGGTAATGCTGGCCTCATAAGTTAAGTTTTTTGGAAGAGCTTGAGAAGGATTGGCATTCATTTTTTAAATGTTTGATAGAATTCATGTTTGAAGCTGTCTGGTCCTCCTGGGAGGTTTGTGGTTACTGATTCAATCTCCATACTAGGTAAAGGGTTGGTCATACTTTCTATTTCTTTATAATTTGGTTTTGGTAGGTTGTGTGTTTCTAGGACATTATCCTTTTATTATTTTATAGGTTGTCTAATTTGTTGGCATCTAATTGCTCATATTACACTCCAGTGATCTTTTCAATTTCTGTGGCACCATTTGTAATGTCTCCTCTTTTATTTCTCATTTTATTCTGCTTGAGTCTTATTTTTTTCTTAGTCTAGCTAAAGCTTTGCAAATGTTGTTTATCTTTAAAAAAAACTTTAAATTGTGTGATTGTCTGATTTGCAAAATTCTGAGTTTAATAAATGGAATAAAACAATTCCATTTATACAGATGACAGGTATTTTCTGCCTTGTGAAAATTTGGAGAGTCTGTTGCATTAGAATGGAAAATTTGGTCATTTTATGCCATTGTATAATTTCAGAATTTAGTTTCAATATCTTTTGGAAAACATAGCAAGAACATAGAATATAAATAACCTATTACTAAGAGACCTTAAATGTAAAACTAGTATGCTTGGCTGTTAACTCTCAAAGATGTTACTTATGTCTGTTTTTAAAACATGCGTGTATTTAACAATTTTATCATAGTATTGTCATGGAAAAAATAAATATATTTTCTTACAACTTAAAAAAAAAAACCAAACTGTTTTCTGGTTTTACCACTAGAGAATTTGTCCATGAATGGTTGAATTAGTGTGTTTGCAGGAGTAAGGAAGATTCAGGGCTCTCTATTCTGCCATCTTGCTGACTTTTAAAACAGTAATTTTTTTTCTTATTAGTATTAAATTACTAAAATTTATGTAGCCCCTTATAGTTCCTAAAAGCACTTCCACAGTGGTGTCTTATTGCGGTGTTTACATGTCCCCTGTGAAGACAGATACGGTGATATGGTTAATATTCTCACTTTTATATATCCAGAACGTATATGCAACAAAACAGTTGCTCAGGGTCACACAGCTGAATAAAGTTCATATGAGCGTTCTGATGTCACTTCTTGGTTTTTTTCCCCCTCTCACAACACTGTCTCTTAAATGTAGAATGCTGTTTTAACAAATAAAAAAAATATTTATAAAGTCTCAACAGTTGTTCTTTCCGCACTGCTTTAGTGATATGAAAAAGTTTTATTCAACCCGCAGTTCTCAGGAGCGACTTCGTTTACGGGTGTCTGGCTCATCGGAGCACCCGCTCACTGAGAACAGAGCGAGACGCCACGGCCCCTGGCCCGGGGAGCTGTCCCTTCAGGGCGCACAGGCAAGTCAACAGACTCTGCCCTCCTGTGCTGAGTGCCCTAACGGGGGGGGGGGGGGGGTGCTGTGTTTGCACAGGGCAGGGGACAGGCCCAGGAAAGTCCCCCCAGGTGACGTTCGTGTGCCTGAACCCAAGCAGAGAAGGGCAGTGCAGGCAGAAGGCGCTTTATGGGCCAGGTGGCACAGAGGCCCAGAAGAGGTAGCAAGTGGGAATTTCAGGCGGTCTGGATGAGGCGATTTCGGAGCGTACGTGTGAATATCGAGTTAAAAATGTGTGTTGGAAGGCAGACGAGAAAGTGGGCCTAAGGAGGTGAGTTAAGACTAATTGGAGAAGGGCCTTGCCTGTGTTTTTAAATTTTTCTGTGGGGTGGCATCGGGGGCTTCTGGACGGGAGGCCTGGGAGGCGGCGGGAGGGTGTTTGCCTGCGGGCAGGCCAGTCCCCGAGGCCGAGGGGCGGATTTTCGCTGGAGGCCGGGAGAGGCATAATAGGGGCCTATAGAGCGGGGTCAGTGGGACTTTAAAAAAATACTTTTTAAAAAGACTTTAAACCAGGTTTCTTTGTTGGAAAATAGAATTATCATGTGTTAGTGATGGTCACAATTTCTAACCTGAGAACCCTTATTTGAACTCTTTTCTAGTGCCTAATGTTCTTTGAGAAATAAGTTACTTAAATCTGTCTTATTTTTGATATTTCTAAGAGCAGTTATATCTGATTCTCTAAGTTGAAGGTTTTTGGGTTTTGTTGTTTTTTTTTAGAGTTCGGGTTTATTGAAGCATAACTTATAAACAGTAAAATTCACCCTATTTAGCGTACAGTTCAGTGCTTTGGTGGACACATACAGTCACCTGAACACATGTAACTGCCACCACAATCAAGGTGCTGCTCCGTCCAGTTCCCTCCTTTGCCGATGGGGCCGTTTCCCTCCTCTCCTCCCAGCACCTAGCAACCACTCCTTTGATTTCCGTGCCTGTGGATTTGCTTTATCGAGTCTTATAAGCACAGTTCTGTGGTATGGAGACTTTTGTGTCTGACTTTCACTGACTTTGGGGTTCATCCATATTAGAGCAGTGTATCAATTGTTCCTTTTTATTTGTTGGGTAGTGTTTTATTGTATGAATATACCACAGTTTATCACTTTATTCTAGTGTTTGACTTTTATAAGTAAAGCTGCTATTAATATTCATGTACAAAAGAACAAACCATTGTATGGACATATATTTTCTTTCCTATTGGGTAAATACCTAGAAGTTAGGGGGCGTCCAGCCGGGGGCCCATGGGCTGCATGTAGCCCCGGAGGGCTATGAAAGTGCCGCAACTCAAAATCGTAAATTTACTTAAAACATTGAGTTTTCTTTTGTGATTACGTGTCGCAATGTACTTAATGTGTGGCCCAAGACAACTTTTCTATCAGTGTGGCCCAGAGACGCCAAAAGGGTGCACACCCCTCTTGATCATATGGTAGGTGCATGTTTGTGCTTCTTTTTCTTAAGAAGCCGCCATCCTGGCCCCGCGGTGGCTGTGCAGTTACATAAATCCATCCGCGGTGCGTCGGGGCCCGGTTCCCCGCACCCCTGCCGCCACCCGATGGAGTCCATGTTGTAATTTTTAGCATTCTAATTGTCGTGTAGTGTTATTTTGTTGTGGTCTTATTTTGCATTTCCCTAATGACAAATGGTGGTCACCTTTTTTATGTGTCTATTTTACATTTGAATTTCTTCTTTGGTGAAGTATCTATTCAAATATTTTGCCTCCCCGGCCCCTTTTTGGTTTCTTATTGTTGAGCCTTGTGAGTTCCTTACAAGTTCTGGGCACAAGTTCTTTATCAGATTTATGTGTTATCAGATTTGTGCCTTACCAAGATTTTTCTCCCAATGTGTCCCTTCATTTTCTTTTATATCTATATTACTGAATTTATTGAGGTTACCTTGGTTAATTATGTAGGTTTTAAGTGTACAATTTATACTAACATCATCTGTATACTGTACTGTGTGTTCACCACCCGAAGTCAGATCTCCTTCCGTCACCGTTTATTCCCAGCCTTTACCCTCTACTACCCCCTCCCCCCCTTTTTGCTCATCACCAGACTGGTGTCGGTGTATGAGGCTGGTTTGGTTCTTCTTAACCCCTTCACCCGCCCCCTCCCCCCAACAGCCCCACGCCTCACAGCTGTCAGTTGGTTCTCTGTATCTATGAGCCTATTTCTATGTTGTTTATTTTATTCATTAGACTTCACATATAGGTAAAATCATATGGTATTTGTCTTTCTCTTGACTAGTTTATTTCATTTCAGCATAATACCCTGTCGGTCGGCCCCTGCTGTCACAAAAGGAAAGAGTTCGTTGTTCTTTATGGCTGAGTAGTGTTCCGTTGTGTAAATGTACCACAGATTTTTGGTCCACTCATCTACTGATCAGCACTTGGGCTGCTTCCAAATTTTGGCTGTTACAGAAATGCTGCAGTGAACATAGCGGTACATATATTCTTTCCAATCAGTGTTTCAGTTTTCTTCGGATATATTTGCACAAGTGTCTTTTCCTTTTCTTAAAAGTGTCTTTTGAAGAGATGTTTTGAATTTTGATGAAGTTCAGTTTATCAATTTTTTTTTTATGGATTGTGCTTTTGGGGCACATCTAAGAAATCTTTGACTACCTCAAGGTCACATATTTTCTCCTGTGTTTTACTTTGTAAATTACATGGTTTGAGATTTTACATTTATGAAGTCTGTGTTCCATTTTCAGTGAATTTTTATATATGGTGCAAGGTATGAATTCATGTTCATTTTAAAAAATCTTCACAGCCAGTGGTCTAGCATATTGATTAAAAAGACCCTTTCTCCATTGCATTAGCTCTGCACCTTTGTAAAAAATCAGTGTCCATATAGATGTAGACACTTTTTATGTCAGTACCATGCCATTTCAATTACTATAGTTTTATAATAATTTTTGAAATCAGGTGGAGTTAGCGCTCTTGGTTCTTTTACTTCATGCACATTTTGGTTATTCTAGGTCCCTTTCATTTATGTATGAGTTTTAGAATTTTAGAATGTGCTTATGAATTTCTATCAAAATTTGCTAAGATTCTGATTCTGATTACATTGAATCTATGGGTCAGTTTGGGAAGAATTTACATCTTAATGATACTGAGCTTCGAATCACATGTATTTAAGTCATCTTTAACTTTTCTTAGCAGTATTTTATAGTTTTCAGTGTATAGGTTTTTCACATATTTTGTTAGGTTTATTTCTAAGTTTTTAATTTTTGAAGATATTGTAACATGTTATTGTTTTAAGTATTAATTTCTAATGTTTGTTGCTGGTGCATAGAAATAAAGTTAATTTCTGCCTACTGATCTGATATCCCATGCGTCAGCAAACTTCTTCTGTAAGAGGCCAGATAGTAAATAGCTTAGGCTTCGCAGGCCTTGTGTGTCTCAGAACTACTCAGCGCGGTCATTGCGGCATGACAACAACTCAGACAGCACGTAAAAGGAGTGGATGGATGCCTGTGTTTCAAAGACATTTTATTTACAAAAACAGTAAGTTGGTTTTGGCTGTAAGTCATAATTTGCTGACCCCTGTTGTATCTTGCAACCTTGTGAAACTCACTTATTCCAGTAGTTTTTTAAAAAATAGTAATTCATTAAGATGAAATAATATAACAGAATTAACCATTTAAAAACAAATATTTCAGCCCTGGCTGGTGTGGCTCAGTGGATTGAGTGCTGACCTGTGAACCAAAGGGCCGCCAGTTCAATTCCCAGTGGGGGGCACTCAGGAGGCAACCACACATTGATGTTTCTCTCCCTCTCTTTCTCCCTGCCTTCCCCTCTCTAAAAATAAATACATTAAATCTTTATTTAAAAAAATCAGTGGCATTTAGTGCAGTCACAGTGTTATGTAACCACTATCTCTGTCTAGTTCTAAAACATTCCTGTAATCTCAAAATAAAACCTTTACCCATAATGTAATTTCTCTCCATTATCCCCTTCCCCTAGCAATCACAAATTTACTTTCTGTATCTGTAGATTTATCTGTTCTAAGTATTTTATATAAATGGAATCATATGCGACCTTTCGTGTCTGGCTTCTTTCACTTACCATAATGTGTTGGAGTTTCATCCATATGTTGTAGCATGAATTAGTACAATACTTCATTTTTATGGCCGAATAATGTTCTATTGTTGATACAAATTACAACGAACTTACCCACTCATCCAGTGACGGACATGTGGGCTGTTTCCACCTTCCGGCTGTTGCTGATAATGCTGCTTCTATTTGCCTGAGTACCCGATTTCAGTCCTTTCGGGTATATACCTAGGAGTGGAATTGCGGGGTCATATAGTAATTGTGTTTAACTTTGAAGTCTAGTAATTCTTTTAGTTTTCCACTATTGTGAATTACATTGGTTGATTTTGAAATGTCAATCCAATTCTGTGTTCCCGGGATAACCCATTGGTCATGATATGTCATCCTTTTAATATATTGTTAGTTTCCATTTACCAAAGTTTTGTTGAGATTTTTTGCATGTACGTTCATGAGGGATATTAACCTGTAGTCTTCTTTTCTTGTAATACTTGTCTAATTTTGGTGTCAGGGTAATGCTGGACTCAAGGAATGGATTGAGAAATACTTTCTCCACTTCATTTTTTTGGGTGAAAGAACTTCTGTTGAATTGGTATCATTTCCTCCTTAAATGTTTGGTAGAATTCACCAGTGAAACCATGGGCCTGGAGTTTTCTCTATGGAAAGGTTTCCAACTGCAAGTTCCTTTTAATAGATGTAGGGCTATTTAAGAGATCTCTTTCTTCCTATTTTGAACTATAACTCAGATACTATAAAATTTACCTATTTAAAAGGTACATTTCAAAGGCTTTTCATACACTCAAGAGTTGTGCAACCATCAGTACAGTTTAATTTTAGAACATTTTCCATGATCCCAAAAAGAAACCCCTTGAATGTTTTCTCCTCCAGCCCCTTGAACCCACAGGTCTACCTCCTCACCCTAGGGAGTTGCCTCTCCTGGACATTCAGTGCGGGGTGGGGCAAAAGTAGGTTTAAGTTTGAGTACATGAAACAGAGTTTACTCTTGTATATTATTAATTAATTATTGTATTTTCCATATAAGCGACTATAAACCTACTTTTGCCCCACTTTGTATAAATGATGTCTAAGTCTTGTGACTGGCTTCTTTCATTTAGCATGTAGCAGTCCCTCTTATCACCCGCCGGCATTTCACTGTGTGGACATGCCGCATTTTATTTGCCCGTTTATTAGTTGATGGATATTTAGGTTGTTTCCACTTTTTGAGTATTATAAATAATGTTGCTTTGAATGTTTGTGTAAGTTTCTGTGTGGACATGTTTTCAATTCTTTTGGGTATATACTGAAAATATATATAAAAATATAATTTTGAGTTTCAGCCTCGTTAATGAAGTTTAATTCGTATTCCTGTGCGTCAGTTACGGCGACAGCCTGCGGACGCCCCCCGCGGGGGAAAGACGGCAGGTCGGTCCCGCTTCTTCGTGAGTCCGCCCGTGGGCCAGGGGAGAGGCTGCGTGAAAGACTAGCTCGCATTAATGTATAACTTTCCTCCTTCTTTATCGTGTTTTACTGATTATGCTATTTCAGTTGTCCCAAACTGCCCCCTTTGGCCCCCCGGCCCCCCCACGCCCCCAGGCAGCCCTCACGCCTGTTGCTCCTGCGCACGGGTCATGCATGTGAGCTCTCTGGCAACTCTCCTCCCTGTGCCGCTCCTCACGTCCCCATGGCAATTCTGGACCGGCCAGTTTGCACTTCTTAATCCCTTTCGCTTTAGTCACCCGTCCCCTCGGCCCCCTCTCACCTGTCAACCATCAAACTGTTCTCTGTATCTATGATTCTGTTTCTGTTCTGCTTGTTTGTTTTCTGATCTCAGTGGCCCGGGCACTGTTCTGCTCATGCTTTGGGACACTAGGTGGAAATGGGAGATGCTTTCGGAAAGAGTTTTTGGTGCCTCTGGTGGCCCCTGCCCAGGTCTGATAGCTGGGAATATATGAGATGATGAAAACGTAGGCCAGTAACATAACAGCCTCGCCCAGCCCTATGCGGACCTTTGTCAGTTAGGATACGGTGAGGTCAGACATTCGTGTGTAGTCCTGTATTCACATCTCCACTGTCATTCACCTTGGCTTTTTCTGTACTTTTTGGGGGAGGGCATTGAAAAAAATTCCATTTTCTCTGAAATTTTCCAGAGGATTTAAAAAACAGTTAACACATCTCCAGCACTTGCTGTATGGTAGGAACTGAGCTAAGCAGTCTAAATATATTGTGTCTCATTTAATTCTCTCATTCCTTTAAGTTGCTGGTATTAGTTCCGTTTTTCAGATGTGGAAACAGGCCTAAAGTGGCTGTAGAACTTCCCCAAGATTGCAGACTTGGTGACAGAAGCAAGGCTTGAACTTGGATTTGTCTCATCATAAAGCTGTAATTCCCAAGGTCTTACCAGTTATTAACACTTCATATTTGTGCCGTATGTTCTTGTGCATTTAAAATGCGCTGCGAGTTTTTTTTACTTGTCATGTTGACTGTCTTTTTGCATATGGTTGTTATCTTGGCCAAGCACAACATATATCTAATTAAATATTAGGGGAGATTTGTTAATATTAAATGAGTAAGCCTTGTCTGAGCTGCTAGACTTCAGCTCACCCTTTAGCACCCAGCACAATGAAACCATCTTCTCGTAGGCTTTCCTGAGAAACAGCCGCCCCTGCCTCTCTGTATGTCAGGTATTTTGTGCCGGCTCCTGGCACGGGGCGGGCAAGTAAATATTTGCTTGTCTGCCTCATATTTTTAAAATATATACTTATTTTTAAAATGTACACATTGATATAATTTACATATCATAATATCTACCCCCTTTAAGTGTAAACTTGAATGACTTTTATTAAATTTACCGTGTGGTGCACCCATCTTTATAATGTTGCTGCAGAACATTTCCGTCTTCCTATAAAGTCCCGTCCCGTCTATTTCCACCTGAGCCCTGGTAACATCTGCAACTGTAAGCCACCACCGGTCTGACTGGTCTCTGTGCATTCGTCTTTTCTGGATATCTCAGCGTAAGTGAAGTCCAATAATATATAGCCTTTTCTAACTTCTTTTACTTGGTATGATATTTTTGAGGTTCATCCATATTATGGTCTGCATCCTTCTCTCTTTTGTATTGTTGCATAGTGTTCTGTTGTATGACTCTGCCACATTCTGTTTATGTAGTTATCAGCTGATGGACATTGGGTTGTTTCCACATGGCTGCCGTGAACATTTGGGGGCAAGCTGTGTGTGTGCATTTTTGTTCCTTTTGATTAGATAGAGTGGAGTGGAATTGTTGACCATCTTTGATTTCTTCCGGGAGGAACCTCATCTTGAAGTTTTAGTACTGCCTTCGTGTTCTTCAGACGTGCTCATCTAGCATGATCCATCCCATTTAGGTCATGCCACAGAGTGGGCAGTGAAAATGACTGGGACATATTTATGACATAGCCTCCTGTTCTATGAACCTTTGTTTAATTTTTATGTATACTGCCCCTCCCCACCCAATGGTTGGAAAGAGTGTTATCTCAACCCCTTGGATTCACAGCAGCAACCCTGAAGGTTTGGGGTGCCTTTCCAGTGTAGCCCCTGTAAGTCAGACAGTGGTTCAGACAATGGCGCATTTAACAATGATAGCATGTAAATGACTTAGTCACATTGTGTACATGTCATTACTCTGTTGACTATTTCTGGTGAGGTGTAGAAGATGAATAGGTTATAAATTCTTTTTAAAGTGGGCTGAATAGTATAAGGAAAGATTTTTGGGTGTCTGAGGTGATCTATGTGAAGTCTTTTGTTCTGAAATTAACATGTCTGTACCCAAATAAAGGACAAATGTTTCCCCATCCAAGTATTGTTTCATTTTAGGAAACAGAAATCTGATATAACAGGAGGGGATGTGTACTTTATCAAAGAAAATGCTATTGTTGTTAGTGCTATGAAAAGCCACTTACTACCAACTATGAAAGATGAGTTGAAGGTCTGAAAATACTAAACTAGTGTAAATGCCTCAGTATTTTCAACCTCTTTTCTACGCCCAAAGGCTGCATTTACCTGCCAAATTAAGAATAAATTTTAACTTGCATCACTTTTTATTTATAAGCATCTTTCTTCCTGAGTTTGAATGTAGCCTATATGATCTGCATCACTTGAAGAAATAACTGTTGATTTCCCTGTGGGTGTTGGTGAGGCAGGTTCCTTACTGTGTATTTGCCAAACCAAAGGGCAGCCACTGCTTCTCACCATCAGCATTCCCAGGAGATAGGACATAGGTTTTTAAGACACGGAAATATCATTGTTAAATGACTAAGGCAAAGCTAATATGCTAGCAAAAGGGATTAGATTAAATGAAATCATGCTAAAAGGCCTGACACATAACGCTAAATATAAGTTGATTTAATCTAGTTTGGAGGTTCACATTAATAATTCCTCAGCAGTGCTGAAGAGCATGGACTTTAGAGCCAGATGCCATATTTAAAAAAAAAAAAAAACCAAAACACACAAACAAAAGTCCGACTTGCCCACTTTCAAGCTAGTCAAGCTACTCAATTCTTTGGGCAGTTTCCCCACTGAAATGCAATGAGGTTAATAGCACTATAGCTGTGCTTTATAGAACTTTATAGGGTTGCTAAACTTAAATGAGATAACATATTGAAACATTATGTCTGGCACATAGTAAGTGTTCAGGAAATGTAAAATAAACTGTAAAATCAGAAAAAAACCGAAACAATACGGCTCCCTGGGAGGCTTGTAGACCAGAGACATGTTCTCTGACATGTGAAAAATGGCCTCCTAACAGATTTTCCATTCAAACTCCAATTAAATGGGAGTTAGCAGCTAGAAAGCAGCTGTTTAACGTCTGAGCCTGCCTGCTTCTCTCTTTTCTCTCTCTCTCTCAAATAAAAAGGAGGTAATGTCTTCTTCAGTATTTGTTTCATTCATTCATTGGGTGCGGAAGGCTAACTGCTCTACGTGGTGTTCTACAAATGCAAGATGAACACGTGAAATGGATGGTGGAGGAACGCTGTGTGCACACAGCGCGGCTGTCCTGGTGTCTCTGCGTTGCACATATAAAGGGAGGGAGGCTGGTTATACACGCGTATCCAGTCACTCTAGGTGACAGTGTTTTTCTTACTCATTATATTTTCAATATTTATCATCTAGGTAGTAGGTATGTTTTAAGTATACTTAGTACCCACATGATGAATAGGGCAAATTTGGTTTTTAAACCATAATGGTTTTTTTCTTTGTGATGGAGAAGAGAGTATTTATAGGAAAGTTTGTTAGATCACCCAATTCATGGATAGAAGCTAAACACATTATATTTTGGAAAAAAATGAATAGATTATATGGAATAGTTGTGCAACATTGCTATGATATTTGTTAAATATTTATGCTCTTTTATGGGAGAAAGAGTTCATTTTAAAATAAGGAAGGTAAGAACTTTGACTAGATAACATTTGTTAACGTAAAATGCCAATTTTTGTGATAGATTGTTACATTTGGAGAAGACTTGGGAAGGTCCTCTTTCCTCAGTCCCCTTTGTGGTAACGGGCACAGGACACTGAGGTGTGGCTGGGACGGTCTGTGGGCCTTTGGTGTCAGTGTTAAGCTCTTCTTGAATTTAAGCCACATTAGCAAGCAAACACTGCCACACTGACATTTAAAGGTCCACTTGAGCATCTTAAAGTATCTGAAGTGACAACTCTACTTTCAGTAGAAAAAGGAGGAAAACGAACTCCATGAGTCCTACAAAAGCATGTTGGAATCACATAATGAAAAAGCAGTTTTTTATTATGATGTTTCTCCATATTTGGCATTGCCGTAAATGGCTGGCTAACATTTACTGCCAATTCAGTACAAATGTGTGGTTTGGTAATACCAGAACAGCAAATTTAAATGAAAAATAAAAGTTAAACATTTCCACACAAGGTTTTACAGTCTGACATTTCACTGTGTAGGTAAAAAGACTTTTTTTTTTTAACTAGAGATTATTATTCAGCATGAATAAAAAACTACAACTTTTATTTTTAAACAGGAGTCACTGGTTTTAATTTTTACACATTTTAAAATTACCGTGATAAAAAATAATGAAAAAGCTTCTTAATAATGCCATACACAGTATAATATAATTTGTCCCCATTATATAGCATTTGTTTAATATACAAAATAGAATATTGACACACTTGAATCTATATGTAGTTAAGCAAGTTATTTGAGGAGGGTATTTTCATACAGCCTTTCATCAGAAAATAAAATCCTTCCTTTCAGGCATTTCCTAGAGAGAAGCTAATCCTTTCCCAACAACCTGGTCACTAATCCTTGGTGGGCCAGGCGGACCGACAGTAGTCTGGAAAATGATGAAACTTCCACTCCAAGTGGTTAAAGTGTCCAGCATACACTCCTTACTTTCCCTTCCAACTCAAACCAGGCACATAAAAACGCGTTCATCTACCGCTACAGTCTTTAAACGACCAACCAAGACTGAAATCTCACTGAGGGCTGCCATGGGTCTTGAATGTTGACAGATCAAAGTACAATGATATTGTTCATTCTGTGGAGATGTAGCTAAGACTCAGTGATAATAGGATGGATCAGTAAGTGACACTGGAATTGCTCACCCCTCCCACCACCCAGTTCTGAAGTGAGGTTGGCTCTCCTTCGTGTGTGTGTATCCAGAATGAACCCTATGCTCACTAACTACCAGGCTCCTCATAGAGCCTCACCATGCCAGTTTTCTTTTCGGGGTGCATTTTTTTCCCAGAAGGCAGATGCTCTTTTAGGTTCCCCTCCCATAGTTTTAGACAATTGGGTATATATACACCCCCCAAAGCACGTGTGTTCCCACAGCAAGGCCTAAAGAAAGCAAGAGGGGTACTCTTTTCTACCAGTAATCAAAGAGATGCTTCAGGATTTGTTGTGAGTCACCTAGGCATTTCACCAACTCTCACTGACGTTACTACAAACTTAGCTTGGGATGGCAAGATACCACATACATAGAAAATGAAGCTACTTTCAAGTAACACCATCTTTTTCACTTGAATCCGTGATTATACTTAGATGAACAACACAATTAAGACAACTTCTTTCTCACATATTCAAAAAGGGCACAACTGCTTTTTCCACTTAATGTACAGCCTCCTATAGTTTTATGAATGTCAGTTGATTTAACAACAAAGTGCTCATATCTTTTTTTTCACTGAAGTCTTTTTTTTTTTTTTAAGAGCCAAGGATGTTGGGACTAAAATATGATTAATGTGTGATGTGCTTTCTGGTTTTAACCATATAACATTCTATAAATGAACAATTTACCTTTCAGAAATTCTTTTTGAAAATTAACACTGTCATTGATAGTTATATTCAAGCGATATTTCTTAGGCACCAAAAATTTCACATCCAGCTCGGTTACAAACCATCTTAAAATACTTTGAGATCAATTTAAACCATTACAAAAGGAACATTCCCTTTTAGATAGCATTCAAAAAGCAGATTATTACATTTTTATTAAATAATTTCTGAAAAATAACAAATAACATTCAAATAGCATTCAAAGAAAACAAACATGTCCTCATTTTTTTTTTGTTTTTTTTTTGTTTTTTTGTTTTTTTGGGGGGAAATGAACTCTTGTAGGATAGAAAGGAATTAGTGTATTATTGGCAACCTATGAGCTTCTGCACTATTTACATATTGCTGGTACTTCTATGCACATTATTGCCAAACTTCTAAAGCCTCTGGTTTTATTAACCCGTTGGAGAGGCTGCCTGGGGAAGTCACCCTGCTAGGAGACGGTGCCCGTCAGTGTGCAAGCAACACCGCCCTGTCCCCTGCTTACACACTGTGGCACAAGGGGAGATGTAGTCAACAACACTGCGCTGCCAGCTCACTGTTGGAATGAGAAAGGTGGTCGGTCATTCTGGGAGGCAGAGGATTACGTCCTCTGTGATCTGCGTGGGCGGAGCCTCAGCAACTTTCACTGCACACAGGGCCAGTCTGCTTGTCCCTCTTGCCCTAGAGCAAACCTGTTTGGTTTTTGAGACCATCGCTGCCTGTACGAATGCTTGCACTCATTATAAATCATAAAGATTATCCATCAACATTTCTTTGAGCCCTACAAAAAATATAGAACATGTCGTGATAAAACAATCTCATCTAAAAATCATTCTTATTTTACACTATACAAGCTATTTTACAATCATTTTAATAAATTGCATGTAAAGCTGCAGTAGCCCTTCCCTTCCCAGATTAGTGAATACCAATATGATATATATCTGAAACTATAACTAAATATAAAAATATATTAGAAGTTTCATATTTTTAATATTAGATTTTCAGTTTTCTATTACACAAATAATTTGGCCACCTGGAATAGAAATCAAATTTCATGTGGCTTAGGAAATACGAGTTTTGAGTTTACAGAAAGTTGGTAAGGTGCACACAGAAAGGGCTACTACAGCTTCTATTTTGTTTAAAATGGTAATTCTCAACAGTGAGGAGGAAAAATTCACAAGACTTTTGTTAGACTCTATGGCACGTCCAGGGCTGTGAGGGATGTGCAGTTTCACAAACACGGAAGTCTGACACACAGTCTACGTGACGGGAATCAGTAGCTGAGCTTTCCCGCACCACCAGGAAAGATGGGCCAGTCGGTGACAGATGGGGATGTGAAAATGGGTGTCTGGCCACTTTTGCCATGTTATTTATTTTGGGGGGTACTTGGTCTGATTAAAATTTCTCAGCTTCGTTTCAGCTGGTATCTGGAATCATAACTTTTCAGAAGTTACACAAACTACAACAAAAGGTCCTGAAAGACAGTATACTAACTTTCTTGCCATCTGACCATTGCAGGGATAGGGCATTAGGTATAAACAGGGCCTCTTGGTAGTTTTTTGTTTGTTTGCTTGTTTTAATTAGTCTTTTGCAACCATCATCGACAGTTTTACCCAGCAGGTCGCTGGATTAGGTAGGTGCTCTATACCAGTTAGGATGGTTAATTTGCACAATCTATATAATTCTCCACTGAAGCAGATATATACAAAATATGAGCTTTTTTGACAAGAGTACTGGAGATTTGAGTCAATTTTTGTGGTCTTCTGATAGCTAAAGTGCCATCAGGTTAGAAGCACCAACCCATTTTCACAAAGGAGATCAATGTTTAGAGTTTACTTAGGAAAGCTATGAACTAGCTGCCCATCTTAAACAGTTGTACAATAACTTGAATACAAAAATTATGTAAGAAAAAAATGAGCAAACGTAGTTCTCTGAATATAAAGGAAATTGTTAAAACCAGACAGTAATAGCTATAAAAGGCACAACTTCCCTTTTCTGATATACACTTGTAAACGTTTTTCAGATTTCCATGCATAAATCAAAAAATGTTATGCTAACTATACAGGGCAAAATACACCAGCAAAAAGTCTAGAAAATTTTATCCAGCCAACTGTGAAAAATATGAGCAGAAAATTCATTGTGCAGACTTCGGGCACTGGTGGTTTGGGTGCCACCGTTCTCTGACACCGGAGGTTGCCCCATGTCCCTGTTTCTGATTTCTGGGACCCACCCACTGTCACCTCCTACTTCCCCATCACTGGAGGTGACAGCTTTGCTGCGTCTGTGGCCAAGGGCTGGCCCTCTATAAACCACATGTAGTGCGTGTTTAAAACAAACAGAAACAGAAACCAGACGTAAACAAAAGAGGAAAAATAAAACTGCTATAGGACAAACCAATAGTTTGTACAATGAAAGCTATAAAGTCGACTTTCCTTAAGGCAACCTTTCTTATTAAGGCAGTCACTTTTGATGAAACAGAAGTTTTTTGACATTTCCACTTGAATATTTTGGTAACTGATTGGAGATGATTTCAGCTAACATCTCTGGGAATTCAATACTCATGGTCTTATCCAAAAATGTTTGGAAGCAATAGTGAAGGAGATTTTCAGCTACCTACAAGAGATGATAGAGTAATGATTAGTCTCAAAAAACTTACCAGCTGGGACATCTCATGCCTGTTGGCCTCTATTTTTAAAAAGTAAATATCTGACCTACATAGAATATACCAGTCTCTGCTGGAATTTTCCAAATTAAAAGAATAGTTTAGTTAAATAAAATGAGCACTCAGGTACCAAAGATATCTTGAGTCCCTTAAATTGTATACAGAATTATATAAAATTAAGTGCTTCATGATGAACTGTAGTACTATAATACATGAGACATACTCTAGTTCATAGATTAATCATGCAAAACTGGGGGATTCTACATTTTAAAAATCAGTGCTGTTAAATTCTCTACTGGCATCATGTTATATGCACATGACTAGATGTGCATCTCGTTATATGGACATGACTAGATGAAATTAAATTTCATAATTGGCCTTAGGAAAAATGTGTACTGAACTGAAGTCAGTTTGAACTCAAACCATCATCAATATCCACAAGTGGGGAAAAAAATATTGGCATATAATTTTATACAGTAATTAGAACATACTTTTTATCCCAGAAAGTTTTGATATTTGGATTTGTGCTCGACACTTACGTCATGCATGGAGTCCAGGAGTTTTGTCAGCTGATAGAACCGCTGCCAGTTCTGACTGGAGCTTCCTTCCCTCTGGACAATGGCTTTCCCCAGCTCTTTGATGTAGGTCATTCTGATTTCATCGAACAGCTCTTGGCTCTTCAGGCCTTCCTTAGGAACTGAAAGATTAAGATGTAGTCAATTAAGTCGTGATAACTTTTTATATACTCAAGTGGGGCATTTAATTAATAGCACAATTCACAACTTCCCATTGTCTATATGATTTTAATGCACTCTATTAAAACATAAACATTTCAAAGGATCATGAAACTATAGCCAAGGACATAAGGAATACGAGGAAACTGGAGGACTTAACCTTCAGTAAGTCACTTTGTTTCGCATCTGTAAAAATGCCACTGGTGAGGACACCTGCCTTTCCAGTTCACAAAGCTGCCTGAAGACCAAATACTGATACATAGTACGGTGACTGCCGTTCTGCCCTTCGGTTCACTTTCAGTACAGACATGGAGAAAGCTTCCACAACAGTGTTTATTCCACCAGTTACATCTTGGAATATATGTGATATCACTGGTCAGTTAGAACCTTAAAATCAGCACAGCATGTAATACTTTTTGTTAGTCAATGCATTAACATACTGAGTTGATATGATATCAATCTAAAAAGAAATGTGATTTTTTTATGTGGCTTATATATATATGCCCCCTGGGAAGGAAATAATTGGTCTTCTGTTCTGTACTCAGAAATATAGTAAATAACCTCATGAATTGTGGATCATAAAACTGGTGTAAAATCAATTTTTAATATTATTCAAAAACAGATACTAGTGAAGATTGTGAGCAGAGAGTTAATCATGGTTTCCCTTACTCTTACAGAGATTGACTTTTGTAGAATGCCACATTCTCAAAGTATATTCCTAGGAGCTCTGGATCTGTGTTACTGGCTAGGGAAAAGGATTTGATGGTCCGAATGTAAGCAAAGCTAACTGTTTAACACAGAGTGAGGTGCACTCCTGGATTGCAGAACTTCTCAGAGCCATAATTACGTGGTCCCCAGACAGGGGAACATGTTGTTTCCCAAACTTCACCACTGCTGACCTCTTAGGAAATGCTGGCACAGAGGAAAAGCTGGATTTAGAGCAAGAAGTCTTAATTTAATTCTTACTTGCCCAGTAGACTTGTTTCCCTAGATTAGTTTTTTTTTTTTAATTTTAACAAATTTAAATTTAACTAACATGACATTATGTAAGTCTTGGGTGTTCAACATGGTTACCTATTTGTATATATTGCAGAATGATCACTGCAGTAAGTCTAGGTAACATCCATCATTATGCACTGTTACAAAAATTTTTCCTTGTGATGAGAATTTTGAAAATTGTCTTAGCAACTTTCAAATACACAGCACAGTGTTATTAATGACAGTCCACATGTTGTACATTATATCCCCATGATATTTATTTTATAGCCAAAAGTTTGTACTTTGTAACCCACTGCACCCGTTTTTCCCACACTGTGCCTCTGGCATCCAGCAATATGTTCTCTGTATCCATGAGCTTGTTCTTGTTTTTAGATTCCACATCTAAGTCAGATCATATGGTACTTGTCTCTCTGCCTGGCTTACTTCACTTAGCATAATTTTCCCCCAGGCCCATCCTGCTGACATGAAGGGTAGGCGTTCCTTTCTTTTATGGCTGAATAATATTCCATGGAATATAAATCTCTCTCTCACGTTCTCTTATCCACTTAACCATTGATGGACACTTAGGTTGCTTCCATGTCTTGCCCACTGTGAATGATTTGTCAATGGGGTTGCATATCTTTTCCAGTCAGTGTTTGTGTTTTCTTTGGATAGATACCCAGAAGTAGAATTGCTGGATTATGTGGTGGTTCTACTTTTAATTTGTCGCATAATCTCTATACTGTTTTCCATAGTGGCCGCACCAATTTATATTCCCACCAACAGTACAAGAGTTTCCTTTTTCCCCCACATCCTCGCCAAAACTTGTTACTGTCTTTTTGATGAGGACAACCATTCTCATAGGTGTGAGGTGATAATCTCATTGTGGTTTTGATTTGCATTTCTCTGATGATTAATGATGTTGAGCACCTTTCCATGTACTTGCTGGCTATTCTGTATGTCTTCTTTGGAAAAATGTCTATTCAGATCCTCTGCCCACTTTTTAATTAGATTGTTTTTTGGCTATTGAGTTGTATGAGTTCTTTATATATTGGGTTGGCCAAAAAGTCCTTATGGTTTTTTTCCATAAAGTAAAAGACACATTTTTCATTTTCACCAATAACTTTGATTTGGGTATTTTGAGTATGTCAGCTCTCTCCCGCATGGTATAATGTTGACTCTTCTCAGTGGATGTCTCGATATGATTGCTATGAACTTCGATTGGTCCACCTGACCAAAGCATCACCTAGCAAGAAATGTCCAGCACGAAACTGTGCAAACCACTTTGGACATGTTCGATCAGTCACAGCACCTTATCCACATACTGCACAAATCTTCCTTTGCGTTTCAGTAGCATTTTTACCTTTCTTGAAATAATAAAGCATGATATGCCAAAAATGTTGCATATTTTCTATCTTCAATATTAAAATGGCTACACAAAAATTCACTTTTTTTTTTTAATGCACACTGATGTGACATGTCACAGTACAGTCTAACAAAATTGTTTCAAATGAAGTTAAAGACAGAGAAGTGCTACTAGAACCATCTTATGGGAAAAACTGAATGGGCTTTTTGGCCAACCCAATATTTTTCGACATTAACCCCTTATCAGATATACGATTTGCATTTGGTATGTTGCCTTTTGTCTTGGTTTCCTTTGTTGTGCAGATGCTTTTTAGTTTGATGCAGTCCCACTTATTTGTTTTTGCTTTTTGTGTCAGATCCAAAAAAAAGTCATCACCAAGACTGTTGTCAAGGAGCTTACCATCTGTTTTATCATTTCAGGTCTTACATTTAGGTCTTTGATCCATTTTAAGTTAATACTCATGTGTAGTATAAGACAACGGTCCACTTTCTTTCTTTTTGTATGTGGCCGTTCAGTTTTCCTAACACCGTTTACTGAAGAGACTGCTTTTGCCACTGTATATTGGCTACTTTGCCATAAATTAACACTAACAACATTAATTCTTCCAATGCAAAAGCACAAAATATCCTTCCACCAGTGTCCTCTTCAGTTTGTTTCATCAGTGTCTTGCAGTTTTCAATGTATAGGTCTTTTTCTTCATTGGTGAAATTTATTCCTAGGTACCTTATTCTTTTTGATGCAATGATAAGTGGAATTGTTTTCCAGATTTTATTTTCTACTAGTTATTACTGTACAGAAGTGTAACAGATTTTAGTATATCGATTTTTGTATCCTGCAACTTCACTGAATTTGTTTAAGTTCTAACAGTTTTTTGGTGGAAACCTTAGGATTTTCTATACATAATATCATGCCATCTACAAATAGTGGGAGTTTTACTTCCTTCTTTTTGATTCAGATGCCCTTTCTTTTTCTCGTTGTAATTGCCCTGGCTAGGACTTTCGGTGCTGTAGTGAAAGCGGCAACGGTGGGCAGGCATCTTGCCTTGTTCCTGATCTTAGAGGAAAAGCTTTCAGCCTCTCACCATTGAGTATGAAAGCTGGCTGTGGGTTGTTATATACGGCCTTTATTATGGTGACGTATGTTCCCTCTATTCCCATTTTGTTGAGAGTTTTTAATCACAATCAGATGTTGAATTTTGTCAAATGCTTTTTATGCATCCACTGAGAATATCATATGATTTTTATCTTTTAATTTGTTAATGTAGTATATCATTCTCACTGGATTTTGATTAGGATTAGACCAAAAAACATACAGGGAAATGTTTTGATCCCATAAAGCAATACCTGGTACTTCTAAAATGTCAGTATTGAATGAAAAAATGAAGACTACTTAATCAGGAGTGATAAGGGCCTATCATGTATGTGATGTATTAATAATTTTACATATTATTTTAATATTACAGGTCACCTAATTTTTAAAAGTGATTGCTTATTTATATACTTTTTCCTGCTTGTTACGCTAACTCTAAAAATAATTATGGTAGAAGCCCTATTTGATATTTACATTAAAAAGAATTTCATCCATCCAAAATCATCCTTGCAGTTCCATGAATTTTTGCTTTGTTTTTGGAGACCATGTATTTAGAAATTTTTCCCGGTGAGTAGAATGCTTTATGTAATACATATCTTTAATGGAGGTTTTTTGGGGTTTTTTTACCTTTAAGTTTATTTTGATACTAACGTAGCTGCTTCAACTTTCTTTTGGTTAAAGCAGTGGTCAGCAAACTATGGCTCATAGTCTAACCCCACCTACAGCCAGTGTTTGTAAGCAACGTTTTGCTGGGAGAGAACCATGCCTGCTCTCTTCAGGAATTGTTGATGACGGTGTTCATGCCACAAGGGGCAGAGTCGAGGGCAGCCCCTTGTAACGGAGAATGTATGCAAAACCCAGAACCGTTTAGCATCTGGCCTCTGCTGAAAGTGTTTGCTGTTACTGGGTTATACCGTGCATAGTACATTCTTTTATTTTATTAACTATCTTTATTTATATCTTGTGAAGTTGCTGATATATTTGAATGTATTTGTAACCACCTGTTACTTACTCTTATGATGCTTTCTGTTTATCCTTTTTCCCTTTCCTCTCATTTCACTCTTTTGCATTGTTTTTTCTCACCATGTTTTCCTCTCTTCCCTAATGGCGTTGGTGCGTTACATCCACTTTGTTCCTTGTTGTCATCAAACACTCATTCTTAATTTACCAAACTCTAATTTTTTTTCTTACATGTAATTATTGTGTACTTCAGTTCTATTTTTTAAATCCCCAAAGACATTATTACTGTTATTTTATACATAAATGTTAGGTTAGATGGAATCTGCATATTTACCACTTTCTTTGTTCTTTTTACCTTCTTAAAGATGGGATTATTTTCCCTTAGCCTAAGAATTGATATCTTTTAATATTACTTTAGTAAGGCTTCGTGGTGGCAAACTTTCTTTTAACCGTCATTTAAAAAAAAAGGACTATTAGTATATTTAGACAATTCAAATTTAAAGCAATTGTTTGATATATTTGGATTAGTATCTGCCATGCTTGTAACTGTTATCTGCTCATTGCATTTGTTCTGCTTCCTTTTTAATCTTCCCCTCTTTCTGCCTTTTCTAATTTTAATTGAGCATTTTCTCAGTCGTATCAGTTATATATTCTTTTTAAAATTGTTTTTAGTGGTTGCCCTAGAGTTTGCATATACATTCACAACCACAGTTGACCTTAAGTAATGTGGGGGTTGGTGCAGGGGGAGGAGCATGCAGTTGAAAATCCACTTGTTTGTAACTTCTGAATCTACAGCTGGCCCTTTGTATCTGTGGATTCAGTCAACTGCGGCTGGGAATGTGAAAATACTGTTTTTGATCTGCAGTTGGTTGAATTTGAGAATGCAAAATCTGAATACAAACGACCAACTGTATTTATTTGGGGGGGGGGAATCTGCATATAAATGGACCCAAGCATGCCCTGGCTGGTGTGGCTCAGTGGATTGAGTACCGGCTGGTGAACTGAAAGGTCATTGGTTCGATTCCCAGTCAGGGCATGCAGCTGGGGGCATGCGGGAGGCAACCAATCGAGGTTTCTCTCGCACATCAATGTTCTTCTCCCTTCCCCTCTAAAGATAAATGAATAAAATCTTTAAAGAAAGTGGACCCAAGGAGTTCAGGCCTGCATTCCCTTTCAAAATGTCGCTGCAGGTGGTGCAGGTACCTTCAAACAGAGCTGTGCAGCCCCGCCCGCACCCCCCTTGCCCATTGCCCTCACTCAGCCAGCTCATCCGGGCTGTCCTCACCCCGTACCCTGTCACTGTTATTACTGCAAGCAATTACCTGTTAGATCAATTAAGAAGAAATATAATTTTATCTCCATCTATTCCTTTTATAATACTCTTCCTTTCTTTATGTAGATCCATATTTCTGACCTGTATCATTTTCATTTCCTCTAAGGAACTTCTATTAACATTTTACGAAAGGCAGGTCTACTAGAGACCAACTCTCTCAAGTTTTTGTTTCTGAGGAGGTCTTTATTTTGCCTTCACTTTTGAAGGATATTTTCACTGGATACAGAAATCTAAATTGGTGATTTTTTTTTTTCTTTCAACACTAAATATTTCACTTCACTTTCCTGCTTGCATGGTTTCTAATGAGAGTGCTGATGTATTTCTTACTCTTCTTCCCCTAGGGGTAAGCTGTCTCCTCACCCCGCTTGCTTTAGAGATTTCCCCTTTATTCTTGCTCTTCTGTACTTTGAGTAAAATATGCCTAGGTGTAGATTTTTTTGTATTTTTCTTTCATGGTGCTTTTTGAACTTCCTGGATCTATGTTTTGGTTTCTGTCACTAATTTTGGAAACTTATTAGGCATTATTTCTTAAAATGCTGCTTCTGTTCCTTTCTTTTACTTCTGATTTTCCCATTACTTGTAGGTTACACCTTTTATAACTGTTTCCACTCTTCATAAATACCCTGTTCCATTTTTTGGTTTTCATTCTTTTTTATCTCTACATTTGAGTTTGGTACGTTTCTACTGACTGTTTTCAAGCTCAGTGATTCCCTCCTTGGTGTGTCTAGTCTTCTGATGAGCCCCTCAACAACATTGTTTATTTCTATATTACAGCATCTTAATTTCTAGTGTTTCCTTTGGATTGGATTCTTTCTTAAAATTTCCATGTGTTCTTATATGTAGTTTATTTTACTTTTCCCATTAGAGTCCTTAATATATTAATCATAGGTATTTCAAATTTGCTAACTGATAATTATATCTCTGTGCTGTATCTACATCTTGTTCTAATGCATGTTTGTTTTTTTCAGGTTGTTTCTTTCTTTCCTTTTAGCATATCTTGCAATTTTTTGCAAAAAGCTAGAAATTGTGTGTCAGAACTAAAGTAGACTTACAGGGTGATGCTTTATGGTAATCTGGTTAGGGACTGCGCGGTGTTAAATGTCTGGTGTAGGTGTTAAAGAGGTTCTAGTTTCTTTTTTTTCATAGTTTCCCCTGTTGTCTTTCCTCCTTAAATATCTGTGTCCTACAGTTTTCTCCACTGTAACTCATTACTATATACAAGAGTTCTGTTGATGTTGCGGTAAGGTGGAACATTTTATACCTTTATGATTAAATCTGTTTTTAGTAGGCCTGGTTGCTGGGCTGTGTTCTTAAGACATGTTTCTGAACCCTTTGTTTTCTCTTCTCCCTTCCCTTTCAGGGGTGTCCAACTTTTTGACATCTCTGGGCCACACATTAAATGCATTGCGACACACAATCACAAAAGAATCTATTTTTAGTGAATTTACGATTTTGTGTTGGGCTGCATTCACAGCCATCCTGAGCGGCATGTGGCCCGTGGGCCACAGGTTGGACACCCCTGTATAATATAGAAAGGTAGAGGGAGCTAAAATTCTGAATTTGTCCCCTCTCTCAGGTCAGATAAAGCTCTGCTACAGCAGTCTCCCCTAGCAGGCAGAAACATAAGGGCCTCGTTCTTAGGTCTTCACCATGAGAACCTGGTGGGGTTTCAGGAGGCAAATGTCAAGTCATTATGGGGAAACAAGCCCCCTCCCCAGACTGGGTCCCAGGAGTTCTCAGCTCTCAAAACTATCCCTCCTTGGGTCTTCAGAATTCATCCAAACTACTACAAGTGTTCCTACCAGTCACTGGCTTTGGTAGCTCCTGTTCCCTGTAAGCTCACCTGGGGTTGTGCTTCTCCGTATTTGCTTGTTTCTACAGATTTTGAGGTGGTGGTTTGCCCTGTGATCTCAATTCTCTGATAAATCTAAGACAAGCCACTGATCTTCAGTTCGATCAGCTTTTTCTTGTTGTGAGGATAGGTGATAATTTCTAAGCTGTTTACTTGTGAGAGCTGAAACTGAAGTCCACCTTCATTTTCTTTCCTTACCATTTTGAAAACATTCCTTTTTTTCAGTTTTTGTTTTGTTCAGTTAAATTGCTTCTCTTTTGAAGATGTTTTTTCTCTGCCTGTTCAGTGATTTTCTTGTTAACCTTGCTGTTGAGTCAGCTGGATTTTATTAATATATTATGTGGAATTCATTGCATGGCCCAGATACAAGGATTGGTATCTTTTAAAAATTCTGGAAGGTTTTCAGCCATTATCTCTTTGTATAATGCCTTTCCGTATTTCTTTTGTCTTTCATTTTGGATCTCTGGTGATTATGTGAGACCAGAGCTTGTTCAGCTGGTCTACGGTGAATGGGCTACCAATATGTGATAGTGGTGTTATCAAAGGTCACAGGAAGGAAGAAGTCTACACACATACCAGATCAAGAGACCCGCGTGCAGCTCATATTCCTCCACGACACCAATGTGCCCTACTGACTGTGGTATCATTAGCTGTGCCCTTCTAAAATCTTATATTTATGAAAATCTGACTAGCAGAAAATAAAAGACTTGGTTTGAGTATTAGTGCTATGTATACAAATAACCCTTTGTTTCTAGACATCTATATTTCATGCTTTTGACACATTTGGAAGTGAGTTTTAGAAGTGAACAGGTGTTCCACCTACCGGATGAGAGAAGCAGTAAGGTCTTCATACAGAGATACTCTTCGTAGGATACCTGAAGGCGCTGTAACTCAGAGGCAACAAACAACATATGTTTGCACTGATCATACAGGAAGGGCAGAGTCATCCTCTCCCTGTGAAAGACAAATATCAGTGTTTGAATTAGAAATAAATAGCACTTGTTTAAAAAAAGGGTACAGATATTTAGGCATTATTTTGCAAAACTATGAACTCACAAAGGAAAACCAGACTGTTACGGGGGTTGACCAAAAAGTCAATTACTTTTTCCACAAGATGGCTCTAGGAGAGCTTAGCTGTCTTTAACTTCATTTGAAACAATTTTGTTACATTGTATTGTGACAGCTGTCATATCAGTGTGCACTAAAAAAAACCTTATTAAAACTGGTGAATTTTTGTGTAGCCATTTTCATATTGAAGATGGGAGAAAATATGCAACATTTTTGGCATATTACGTTTTATTATTTGAAGAAAGGAAAAAATACAACTGAAATGCAAAAAAAGATTTGTGCAGTGTATGGATGGAGCAGATGCCATGACTGATGGGACGTGTCAAAAGTGGTTTGTGAAGTTTCTCGCTGGACGATGCTCCTTGGTCCGCTAGACCAGCGGAGGTTGACAGTGATCAAGCCAAGACATTGATTGAGAACAATCAACATTACACCACGCAGAAGATAGCCAACATACCCAAAACAGCCAAGTCAGTAAAGTTATTCGTGACTAATACCAATTATTAAATTAAAAAATGGGTCTTTTATTTTATAGAAAAAAACCATACGGACTTTGCGGCCAACCTAATACAATACTATTACTACTACTCTGTAGATCATAATTTTAGAAAACTTTCCTTAAACTTGTTCCTGAGGTCTCGAGCATATAAAGAAACTACTGAATAACCTAATTTTGCATTGGAGAAATTACTTTTCTATCATGCATGCTGTGTATTGTTTTATTTACTGGAGTGTTTAGAATTTATTACCACTTGCTCATTTAAATCAAGGTTTTATGGTAGCATTTGAATATGGACAATTAGGTAAGTTCTAAAAATCAAAAGGTACTTTTTTGCACAGCATTCCATTCTAAAGACAATTACATTTATAGTTATGCAAAGGGTCAGAACTTGAACCTAGGCTCTTTGATGCTCCAAATCTGCCTCTGACAGATGAGCTGTATGACTGAACTCTCCTAACTAAAGGTACCAAGCGAGTTCTCAGTTGGGATTCTCAACAATCGTTACCAGGACTATGATTTTCAGATAGATCCAACTTTTAAATGACACTAAGAGCGTCAATCTGGGCCCAGTTCATAGTTTGTTTTGTTTTTTAAGTTTTTGAGAGAAAGTGATTTTGGGTTTAACAGGAAAAAAAGTTACTATTATTCTCTACTGAGGATGTTACTATTATTCTCTGAGGATGTGGTTTATTTTTATGATAACATGAACCAGACATGAATGGTGTCCAGCCAGAGTGGTGACAGAGAAGCTTGGGGGACACTCTCCCCTAAGGCCCTAATAGGGGTTTAGCATTTCTTTCCTGGGAGGTTATCTTTTTATCTTTCAGTTTCTAATACGTGGTAGTTTTGACAAAGTTATAATGTAGTAGAGTAAAAATGTCATTCTAGTTGGCTGTTAAAAAGTATTTTCTACAACTTTTCTGACCTAAGGACAATGATGAGAAACTGTTCCACAAGCTACACAGAGGGTCAGAACTGGCCTGTTGCAGATGCCAGGGCAACGTGGGGACACGGTGAGCTGGAGGAAACAGGTGCAGGCCTTCCTGCCTCACACACGGAGAGAACATGAAGTCAGAACAGCCTCTTCCAACTACAGTTCGTGCAGCCGTTTATCCTCCAATAGAGCTGAGCCCTGAGAACACATTTCTGCGGCTCCTGCAGGGTGTAAGGAATGCATGTGGCCTGAGCAGGTGATGCTGTGACTGTTTAAATCTCAGTATGAGTGTTGCCAAAATAAAAACCCCAAATTAGACTAACTTTATAACAGAAAGGTAAATTGGTTTATCATAGAAATCTCCACTCAGTTTTTAAAATTCCAATTAAATGACTTATAGTCAGAAAGTGACTATAAGTAAGCGTGGTTGCATTTTAAATGTCATTAAGCTTACATAGAAGCTATATAAATTTATCAGTTAATTTAAAATTTGAGCAAACCAATCTTGTTAAACTGTGATGCCCCTGGTTTGAACAGGCCTCTTGTTGGCAGCAGCCAGCTGAGGTGCCCTACCTTCTGCCCATGTGAAGACCTGGTCCGGCCAAGCACAAGGAGGGCCTTCTCCTCCAGGTCTCAGTTCCAAGGGCACCTCCTCCAAGAGGCCATGAGCTGCCCTATTTGTTGCAAAGCTCTGTCTGGTAAAAAGTTTATCACAATCTGAAATTTTACTTGTTTGGTGGTTATCCGTGTCTCCCCAGCTGGAATGTCAGCAATAAAGGTGAGGAGCCTCATCTGTTTTGTTCTCTGCTCTAGTGCCAGGCAACACAGGTTAGCGGTGTGATGAGTATTTGTTATTCCCCTTTACACCAGTCTCTCCATCATGTTTCCCTCTTTCTGAAGCCTTTCCAGGCTGCTTGCTCCTGGAATAAAACCTGAGTTCTACTTCATGGGTTACACAATTCTGCTTGTCTTGGCCCCTGCCTGGGTCTCTAAACTCATCCAGCACCCTCCCTCCATGGCTTTTTCTCAGGTGCCCACAGGTGCCGAGGTTGTTTCCAGCCTTTGCCCTCATTTCTTCTGCCTGGAATTCCCTCCCTTTCAAAGAACCTGTTCTATGTAGTGCTCAGCTGTTTGGGAAGGTCATCTATGTTCCCCAAGTCTAACAGCACATGCCTCTCTCCCCTCCCCTCTGTGACACTATTATATCACGGTTCTCCAAAATAATCCTGGTCACATGTTTCTTCCCCATCAAATGTTAGTAGGGGTGTCATCTGTTGTATTCACTGTTAGAGCTCAAGCTCCTCACCTAGTATCAGGCACTTGGTAAGTACTCATGTAACACTGAGCACACACAGTGCTGGAAAGTGTTACCAAGAGAGAAGCAACACTAAGTTTAACTCCACAATTCAGTCAGGGGTTTTACACTAGTTTTGCCTGCAGCGATCCTAACAGATGGAAAAACTTGAACTTTCTCCTGTAGGTAGTTCCTATTTAGCCTGACAGACACATGGTCTTGGAATTACCTAGTAGTAGTACGAAGAAACTGTGTCCTGAATCTAGAGAATTACCCCACTACTTGCAGCTCCTTGCACGATGCCTAAGAATTTCCTTTAAAATGTCTGGAGTTAGCACCATCCACTTTCTACTAAAGCACAGTAATGCAAGGACGCTGCAGCGTAAAGCAGGCCCTCCCAAGAGATGCTGCAACACGTCGGCTTTCTGTTCACAGTGCCTCTTCAGGCTGTCCTTAGCGCTTTCAGGCCACCTTCCCTCTTTCTTCCATATATCTCCTGCTCATCAACTAATGTTAATTTCCCAACTCCTTGTCACTCTGGACATATTTACACTTGTCATTGTATTCACATGGCATCTGCTTCTGAACACAGACTACTTAATAATGCTTGACTCACACAGAGTGCAGTGGGACTATTCTACTAACGTGGTTTAAGAATTTGTTAATTTTTTTTGAACATTTGTCAACACTAAGTGCCCAGTGCTCGTGATTAAAGAAATATCCTTTTTCCCCCTCCACGTAAATTCCCCTTCATATTTGACTCTGCTCAGACCATGGGCATGTATGCGAGTTCCCTGTTCGTAGTCCAATACAGAAGACAAGGGAGACAGCGATGAGCCGAGGGCGTGCAGCAGAGAGGCCTTACGAGGTGCTCTGAGCATCATGAACGGAGGGCATGTTTGAAAGATGGGCCATGTGAGCGGGAACAGGGAGTGTGTGATGGAGAACAAGGAGAGGGAAGGGAGGCCAGGTTCTGGAATCCCGGAAACCATGCTGAGTGCACGGGGCGGTCAGCGAGGAGGGCTGCAAACATCTGTGTGGCGGGGGGGACACGTGATGGGAGCACACAGTGTTTCCGGAAGAAAAAGTCAGTCAACGCGATGGCGAGTACACTGGATGCAGGAAGCTAGTTACTTAGGAAAGCGCTGCACTGAGCTGTGGGGGACGAGGCATTCAAAATAGCTCGCAGAGGGACACACCTGCCTAGAGGATCAGAGGGCATCTGATTTGTAAAATCTTAAAGCTCGGTGGGTTCTCTCTCAGTTACAAAGAGCAGTCTTGTTCCTCTGCTCTTTCCAAGTAGTGAACATTGAGTGGCCCTTGCCTTTCAAAGAGGCACCTCTTCTCTCTGGATCTGCATTTCCCATCCCTCAGCCTGTGTGTCCTCACCTGTCCCTGTCCCTGCTGAAAGCAGGAGCACAGTGAATCACATCATGCTTTTTCTTACTGGAATAGGGTTATGTAATGAAAATGCCTTACAAGATTTCATTTTACTTGCTATAGACTTTACTAACCCAGAGATGCTTACTGTTTAATATCCTTAAATATGTCCTGGGACCTTGATAATGCCACATGTATATTCCATGTTTTACCTGGCTTCCCTTAAGCATTGATAAACACTATTTCAAGTTGGCCCAGTGCCAAGATACCTGGTAGCATTTGATCCAGTCCTGAATGACCACAGTAGTCCATCAGGAAACGGTCAGCTGGTTGAAATACTCTATGAATACAGGGAGAATGACTTACTCATTAACAATCAGATCAGGAGCGAAACACAGCATGGTCCCTTGTGTCTGTCTATATGATCTCCATCCCAGGGCAAATGCCATGAGGAACATCCATGAATATTGCAGCAGGGTCATTTGGTCATCCAGGTGCAAGTTCCTGAATCCTGAAGCAAGAGAAACAAAGGTGTGAGGAAAAACTGCAGCTGCCAAAGGGAAGACCGTCCCTCTGGACACTGCTGAAGAGCAGGTGAGAATCAGCCTTGTTTTGGGGGACCGCGGACAGATAGAGGAAATGAAGCTCCAAGGGGGCTCAGTTTTCCTTGGTCATGTGCATGTTAATGCTCAAAGCTCTCCGTGCTTTTTAAATGTTTCTTTTTTAAATCCTCACCTGAGGATATGTTTATTGATCTTAGAGAAACAGTGATGCGAGGGAAAAACATTGATCAGCACGTGCCCCAACCAGGGATGGAACCTGTAACTGAGGTATGTGCCCTGCCTGGGGGACCGAACCCACAACCCTTTGCTGTACAGGATGGTGCTCCAACCAGCTCAGCCACCTGGGCAGGGCCCTCAGTGCTTTTAGTAGCATTCAGTGTTCAAAGACTTGAATAGACAAAAGGTGACAAAAACTAGGGCTACTCTTAGGTCAATATAAACTAATTAATAAAAAGGAAAATCCAGAGTCCTGGCTTGGGACGTTAAATTAAAAACCTTTCCCTGATACTTATACCTCTTTCCTTCCCTGACAGACTAGGGATGACAGGTGGTCCCTTCATGCTTGTTCTGTTTCTATCTGTGTGGACAAAGGCTTGTCGAATCCCTTCTAACTGTAAAGTCAGGGAAGAATTAAGATGGTCTGCTTCAGTACATTCTGACAAAGTGTCACTACACCTGACTTACCAATTTTACAAATAACCTGATTTTTAACTAAGAAGTAGTTTACATTTTCTCCCCCTACTTAAGTGTAAAAGGAATTCTGAATAACTGCAACTGTTTGTGATGTTGCATTGTTCTATCTGAAATTACTATGCTCTGAGTAATAATCTGAAAAGCCGGGAGCAGTGTAAAACTTGGATCACAGACTCTCCACTCTCCCATAACTGAGCATGAGAAACACCGTGGGACCAGGATGACGGAGAGCCAGGGTGTTTCTGTTGGAGAAACAGACTCACATACAGAGGATAAACTGGGAGTAGATGGGAAAGGTGAAGAGGAATAAGAGGTACAAACTCGCAGTTAAAAGATAAATCACAGGGATGTAATGTACAGCACAGGGAAGAGTCAATAATACCGTAATAACTTTGTACGGCGACAGATGCTACTAAACATATCATAGCGATCACATCATAAGGTATAAAAATGGAAAACACGAAGGCTTGTCTCTTAGCGGTGCCATCTTCTGCATCTCACCTGGTAATGCCTTTGCCCATTTCACTGCTGCGATCACTTGCCGTCCACCTAAAACGTTGAGTGTGTTCATGATCCGCCAAGAGGTATCTGGAATAGAGGCATCATACCCTGAAAACAACACCTCGGGCTCAATGACCTCCAGCAGTGACATCAGGGTAGGGCTGACTTGTGGTAATGCTGCAGGGACGACTGTTTTGTTAGCAGGATTTTCAGGAGTTTCTTGTGCGACTCCCGTAGCCTGAATTCCTTTTATCTTTTTCTTTGTTTTTCGAGCTGTGGGTGTTAAAAAAAATACACAGAAATGAGCTGTGATGGGAAGGCAGAGGTGGCAAAGTTTATTCAAGAGGCATTTTTACTTCTGAAACTATTTAGAATGAAAGAGTAGGAAACTTTTATTTAGCAATCATGATAAAGTGACATGGAATAAGAAAAAAATTTTTTTTTGTTACAAATAAGCCAGTTGCTTCTCTATTACAGTTACACTTTATACAAAATTAAGTGCCTTACAGTAAATACTATGATAAAGCAATCTAAGCAAATCACTTTCATAGATTCTTCAATAAATTAATCTCTGTCCCTCCTTCATGCTAAAGTCAAAATTTTCATTGCTTACATAAGGCAAATTACTTTTACTATCAATTGAAAGAAAGAATCTGAGCTTGTAATGCCAAACAAGAAATTCCATCCTAGGGTTACTCTAAATTATGGCTATATATAGAGAAGAGAGCTATACTGTTTAGTCCCTTGCACAAAGCCCTGTTCTTATCAAGACAGAAAAATGACATAGCAGATCACACGCTGAAGATAGCATTACTTCTAACAGCAGAAAAATCCACTTATTTTTGCCTCTAATAACTACTACTTGGGACTAAAAACATTTGGGTAAAAAGAAAAACTTTACATTTCTTCACATACATTATTAGTGGGTAATTTCCCTTTTATAAGAGATTTATATTGACTATAAACCTAAAGCATTCATTTCCATATTACTATTATATAAAGTAACTAAAGTTATCTTTGACTCTCAAAACAGTGTAATCAAATTATGACATGGGTTCTGTAGATTTTTTTTTTTTTTTTAGTAAATGTAGTCATACCCTTTGTTGTTTTAGTGACAAATAAGAATTATTTTTTAGTATATATACTGCTGAAGGAAGCACAGAATTAAATATATTTATCTATCTTTAGAGAGAGGAGAAGGGAGGGAGAAAGACAGGAAAACACTGATTGGCTTCCTCTTGCACGCCCCCAACTGGGGACCTTCTGCTGGCTAATACTCAATCCACCGAGCCACACCAGCCAGAGCTCACTTGACTATCAAAAATAAAGCAATGTTTTGGAATGATTACAATGCACCTTAAAATGAGATAACTATAAAACTTTTAAGATCACCTTTAAAAAAACCTTATCTTTATTTAGCTCTGGCCCGGTAGCTCAGTTGGTTAGAGCATGGACCCAGGAGGCCAAGGCTGTGGGTTTGATCCCCAGTCAGGGCTCACACAAGAAGCATGAGTAAGTGGAACAGCAAATCAAAGTTCCCCTCTCTCTCAAATCAATTAGACAAAACCCACCTTATTTGTAGTCAAAGGCTAGGAGCTTTAAGCAAGGCTGCCTTAAAAATATAGCTTGAGAATTATTTACTATGAGGCAACAGTATCAAAACACACTCCTTGCTGTATTAAGTTCACAGAAAGAATCTGGCTCAGAGAGCCAGTGGCTTCAGCAAAGTTACTGCGGGGCTCGGCTTGGGGGAAATGCTCCAGTGAATGGGAGGCTATTTCTGACGGTTGTAAAAAATAAGTATGAGATCTGTGGCTCATCTATCTTGTTCTTAAATATGGTCTGCTAGATTCTGGCACTTACTCCAAATAAAGGTTTTATATACACTGGAGTAATTGAGGCTTTTACACTAAAATTACACATACATAAAAAACTCTATGAACTTCAGATTTTTTTAAAGCCTTTTAGTTTTTCTACAAATTATCAACTGCATGCTATGTGCTAATATTTAATATATTATTAAATGACAGACAACTACATAGTAACACCCATAAATCTACTTTATATTTGAAAACACATACAGTGTGCGCTAATAGATCACTCCAACAGCCTCTCTTCTCTCAAAAGAGCCACATGGTTTCCATTCTCCCTCTAATATTACCATGTCCTGTTTAATTGGTCTCTCATACGAGATTAGTCTTTCTAAAATACAAATACGATTACGTCCCTGCCCTTACTTTGCCTAATTGCTACTCAGCTTTTTTTAGATTTCAAATTCAACGTTGTTTTCCTTGCCTTTCAGGACAGGACTGGGCGACCCTGTCTGTGGAGTGGGGCTCTGGCCTTGTGCAGTGTGCCATCCCACTTTGTGGCTTGACTCTGCCACCTAACTAGACAGTAAACTCCTAGAATACAGGCACTGTTGTATTCTCTGGTGTCTGCCCTCTTGGTGAGGTGAGCACTTGCTGAATCAGTGTTTGCCAGCACAGCCAGCACCAGGCACGTGGCTCACTAGATCACCATCATCGCCCTCACGGAACGTGAAATTCCAATTAAAGCAGGATTCCAAACTTTCAGAGGAAAGCTTGTAAGAGATTAATGTTAATTATAAAACTTGTTACACAAGCAGGGTACCTTTTTTCCCCCCTCTGAAGAGCTACAAAAGTAATGTTGCCTCAAGTATTGTAATTATTATTATTATATAATTTCATTTTTTAAGTCTGTAGTCTGGCTATACTGAATTTAGTAATAAGAGCTGATGAATAAACTTAAGCAAAATATAAAATTTCATTTAAAAATTCCTACTCTTGTTGAGCAATAATATTGTGCTAGTCAAGCACATATATATACTATAATAACTAAATTATTACATCTGCTTACTTATATTTTAAGAAGTAAAAATTTTATAACAACTCCTTTCAGGTCTTTACATTACCTTCCAGGTTCATTCCAGCCTGAAGACATTTTCGATAGCGGCATGCTGGGCAATTTTTCCTTCGAATTTTATCAATGATGCAATCATTTCTTCCAGCACAAAGATAATTATGCTGTCCTGTTATGAAAAATAAAGGCACTGTTAAAATGTCACAGGTATTAAAGGATATTTTTCTGGAGTGACTCTTTGTTTCAGGTGGGGCAAAGGCATTGATTAAGGAAGGTGTAGTGTGCTTTCTTCATTGCCATTAGAAAGTTGAAAGGTCAACTGAAAAAAATCTTTGTTCTGTTGAACAAATTAAACATAGGTCATTAAAAAACTTTACAGAGCATACATACAGAAAGGCGCACAAGTCATAAATGTACTGCCTAATACATGTCTCAAGCGAACACCTCCATGTTATCAGCTCTCCGATCCAGAAGCTGAACAGCACCCCATAAACGCTCCTTACCCCTTTCTAGTCACTCCCCATCAAGGGCAACCTCTTCCGTGATGAAATGTGCTTTAAACACTGTCGTCTTTTAACAGTTACAGAAGACATCTCTTTGGTTGCTATTTTATGGTGACTTCTGACCTAATGCTAAGGAGGACTAAAGAAAAAGGAGACTGGCTTTAAAATACTGTGCGAGTCTGAAAAGGAAAATGACTTTCATTCAGCTTTATGCCGCCACATGCAAATAAAATGTGTTCCTCCTCCCAATTTTAAATGAAGCAACAGGTGAACATTTCATCTTAAAAGTCAAGGCTGCCATTAACTAGGTAGGTGAGTCACAGATTTGGCAAACTAAACTACTGTCTATAGATCTTACAGAGATTTGTTAATTATTTCACATGCTTTTAGAATACAAGAATGTTTGACTTCACCATGGAATGCAAATGTTAAAGGACCACTACTGTCTAAAATCTTGTGGTACCCAGTTATATAGAGATCTGATTAAAGATATATATATAAAATTTAATAAATTTATTATATAATAAATCATATAATTAATTATATATTCATTTAATAATTAATTAAATAAACTGGGTACCACAAGATGTGTTAGAGGTAGAAGTGCAGTTTTCCCCTGGCAAAAATTTTCACAAAAAATTTAAAAGGAAAAGATAGAAAGTCTCCCTACCTCGCCCCCTGCCCGCCCCCCCCCCCGCCCCGGCCACATACATAATCGTGTAGTTTTCTTTTAATATGGTTATTGAATGTTGAAGAAAATTATCTGAGGATCTGCTGGCCTGGCAAAAACAAAGGACCCTCCTACACTAGATCAGCAGGTGTAAACAAACACCCCAGGGACCCAAAGGTCCAAGTAGCCTCCACTAGTGGGGACAGTCTTCACAAGACTACAAGCCACTTCCTCCTCAAAAATAAATCAATCATTTTCAAAGAGAAGAAAAAATCAATTCACTAGGTTGAATATACTTCTGATTTTTATGAAAAGATCCTTTATGCATAGGACAACCTAATACTTGCGTTGAAAATAAACTCTATTTACTCCTTAATATAAGTCACAGCGCTTTGTAAGCATTAGTTTTGGGTAGATGGTTAATTGTTGTGGATCCAGTTCCAGAACTGGTCTCTGATACCAAATGTCTGTACCAGCTGTTTCAGTTCCTTTCTACACTGTTTGTTTCCTAGCTGCTTTACTTGAATATAAAGTGCAAGCATTAACCCAATACTTCTGTCCTGTATTAAAGCAAAAGTAGGAACAACAAATGTAGTCATAGTTGAAACAATTATAATATAAAGAAAGAATTTCTATTCCCTAAGAATATCACCAAATCGCTGTCCTGCAGTTACTTGGAAAGATGACTGAAAAAATTACTCATTGCCAGAAACAAAAAATTCTAATGTTTTTATATCCAAACAAAACATCAGCATGTGCACATTATGCTAAAAATGACTTCCTTAACCCAGGTATGTCTATGTCTTAAGCACATCTAAGAATTGTAGCTACAGGATTGGGAGGACATTGTATCTTTTAAGTTAAAATTAGTCCTACCTCTCTGGTTTTTAGTATGAAGTTGGGCAAATCTGTGTCTTATTTATAAAATGAGGCGTGGTCACTTTTTTACAAGGCACGGACATGAACTGCAAATAGTCACTCCTTGTTACTCCTTTGATAAGGCAACAGGACACCTCAGTTTGGAGCCTCCCTTTGTCTTACAGCACCTGCTCAGGCCCCTTTCTAACTCATAGAGTGGACACATCAGGGGAAAAGCCTTCAAGTGAACTGGAATTTCTCAACATTGTTTTGTTTGCATCGTATTTATTTTTGTGGTTAAAATCTATTTTTGGCAAGCAATTCTAGTTTGTATCTGTGGTAGGCGTGGTAGCCAACCTCCAGGATGGCCTCCGACGGTCTCTGTGTAATCCCTTCCCATACTCTACCAGGATCAGTCTGTGTGACCAATAAAATAGAGCGGAAGTGACCATGTGTCACATCTGAGATTAAGCTCTAAAGATGTTTCCTTTTCGGTCACGCCTTCTCTCGCGGCTCCATGTGTTCTGGGGGACGCCAGCTGTCAGGCTGGCCGCAGTCCTAGGGTGGGCTCCGCCAGCGAGGAGCTGAAGCCTCCTGCCAGAAGCAATGTTAATGCGGTGGGAGCGACCCTTCGGCGGATGGCGGCCTCGCCAGTGGTCTGAACATAGCCTCACAAGTGTCCCAAGACTACCCATCTAGAAAGCTGCTCCTAAATTACTGAGTCTCAGAAACTGCGTGACATACTAAATGCCTCATTTCAATCTCTTCATTTTGGGGGCAGTTTGTTATATGGCAATAGATAATACAGTAGGGATAGTAAAGTTTTTAAAAAATAAAATAATGATCTAAGAAAAATGTTAGTCAATAGGACAGTGCCCTGGCTGGGTGGCTCAGTTGGTTGGAGCATTGTCCTGTGCCAGAACTCGCGGGTTTGCGCCCCAGTCGGGGAGCACATGGGAAGGAACCAGTTGATGTCCCTCTCATCATGCATCTTGATAGGTTATCGAAGGATTACAGAATTTTAGAGCTGAAAGGGACCTTGGAGAACATTAAAATCCAAGTAAAGGGTACTTAACACAGTCAACACTTAAACCTTTCTTATTACTCATGTAACCTAACCATCAGACTTACTTAATTGAAATATTTAAATGATAAAAGTAAAACAGTGGAGCTAATATTCAGTTAAATTTTACCTAAAAACAAATGTAAGAATTTAATTCTAAAGCAGGGATTAAGACCAGAGGGCATCTAGTTTGCAGTGTTTTTTTTTTTGCTCGAGAAGCACGTTCAGCTTATGTCCCTCCTTCCAGCTGCACTGGGATGCTTCCTGGTGGGGCGCACTTGCACCCAGCAGCAGTGACTGCTCGCCCCCTGTGCCCCACACCCAGGTGCACTGCATTTGGCCAGAATGACATAATTGGTCCCTGCAGGCATTTCAATCTGCAGCCCTGTTTTAAAGAGTAATTTTAATTAAAATGGAGGAGAATGAATAATATTTTTTAAAATACCGTATTTCTTTTAAGGCTCCACTGTCTCAATCTGAATTTCACTTTCAGAAATCAATTTGTCAATATTATTTATGTACAGCAATACCATATTTCTGTTATCACTGCATTTACATCATGGAAATAACTGTTCAGTTATGAAAGTGCTGAATAAAGTGAGAACAAGAAGAGGCTTCCTTCTCTTGGGTCTGCTGAAAATAACATCTATTAATACTTTGTTAGAGGCATTTCACTAAGCAGGAGTGGGCTTTACTTATGACTTTACTCAACAGTTGGGAGCTACTAAACTGGCTAAAATGTGCATCCCTGTGCTTAGTTGGGTAACGAGTAATTTTATACTTTGTTAATGTATTAAAGAAAGTAATCCAGCAATGATCCTGAGAAGGAACAACAAGGTTGGAGGAATCACACTACGTGATATCAAACTGTACTACAAGGCCACTGTAATCAAAACAGTCCGGTTCTGGTATAAAAACAAAACACAAAGATTGATGGAACAGAACAGAGAGCCAGAAAGAAAGCCGCACTTCTGTAGTCAATTAATATTCAACAGAGGAGGCACACTCCTACAATGGGCTAAAGATAATTTATTCAATAAATGATGTTGGGAAAATTGGGCAGATCCATGCAGAAAAATGAAACTATACCACCTTTTACACCACATACAAGAATAAATTCAGTATGGATTAAAGACTTAAATATTGGACCTGGAACCATAAAAATCCTACAAGAAAGCATAGGTAGCAAAATCTTGGACGTTGCCTATAGCACTATTTTACCTGATCTATCTCCCTAGGCAAAAGAAACAAAAGAAAAAGTAAACAAATGGGACTACATCAATCCAAAAAGTTTTTGCACAGCAAAGGAAACCATCAAAATAAAAAGACAACCTACTGAAAGGAGACTATATTTACCAATATATCTGATAAGGGCTTAATACCCAAAATTTATAAAGAACTTAAAAAACTCAACACCGAAAAAACAATCCCATTTAATAAATGGGCAAAGGACCTGAGTAGACACTTTAACAAAGAGGACATACAGATAGTCAATGGACGTGAAAAGATGCTCGGTGTCAATCATCAGAGAAATGCAAATTAAAACCACAATGAGGTATCACCTCACAGCTCAGAATGACTATCATCAATAAATATACAAATAACAAGTTCTGGCGAGGATGTGGAGAAAGGAGAATTTTTGCACTGTTGGTGGGAAGGCAGCCTGGCACCACCACTGTGGAAAGCAGTACGGAGATATTCCCCAAAATTAAAAATGGATCTGCCTTTTGATTCAGCGATTCTACTCCTGGGAATATATCTGAAGAAACCAAAAACACTAATTCTAAAGAACACAAGAAGGCCGATGTTTACTGCAGCATTATTTACAATCACCAAGATATGGAAGCAGCCCAAGTGTTCATCAGTAGATGAGTGGATAAAACAACTATGGGACATTTACACAATGGAATACTACTCAGCCATAAACAAGGAAGAAAATTTCACCCTTTGCAACAGCATGGATGGAACTGGAGAACATTATGCTAAGTGAAATAAGCCAGTAAGAGAAAGATAAACACCATTTGATTTCACTTACATGTGGAATCTAATGGACAAACTGAAATAACAAATACAATAGGGACAGACTCAGGTAAACGGCAGGCTGACAGCTGGGGGTGGGGAGTAGGGTAGGGGGGTGGAGGGATCCAGCAAAAAGGAAACAGGACTCATGGACACAGACAACAGTGTGGTGACTGCAGGGGAGAGTGAGATGTAAGGGGGCTAAATGGTAATTTAAAAAAATTATTTCATTGTATTTTTTACAAGGTAATTAGAACAAAAGAAAATGACTCATCTAACTTCTTAAGGATATGCAAACAGAACTCTAGCCAAAAAATAATAACCCTTCTCATACTATGAATGAATAAATCATTATTTCTTTAAAAATTAATATAATCAGAGCAATGTTTAGGTAATTTACTCAGGCCACATGGCCTTCAAACTGCTTTCCAGATGACCGAAATACATAATCTTCCCAAGAGGATTCACTGTTGCTATTAGAAAAATTTTAGTGACTTCCGATAATAATTTGCTATGGAAGCAATTTCTCATGCTTTAAAGAGCTGATGCTCTTGTCCGCAAGCTGAGATTATAGCAAAGGTAAAGTCCGTATTACTATAACATTTGCAGAACAAAATACTTCCTCTAAAATTCCCTCTTTCCTGACCTCCGGGCAGTCCATCCCTTGCTCCCCTGCACTGAACACTCGGCACCCTCTTAACTCAGCCTGCATGTCATGTACAATGTGACCTCCCAGAGGGCAGGGATCAACACGCGTGTTGTATTCATACCGCTCAGCACAGTGCCCTGGCCCAAAAGCAAAACACCCTTTTGTGCCCCTCAGTTCTGTCACTCATTTTTGCCAGACTGAAATAGTAGGTGACTTTAAAACCAATTAATTTATGGGAATTAAAGCCTGTGATTCTAATACAGTGAGGGTCATGTGACTGCCCAGACCCAACGTCACCTTATCACATGACACCACTTTCTTACGTTACCTTCTGTTCTCTGGCCAAGTTCTCTCCCTTCAGTTTATTTTCTGCTTTATTCTAGTTCTGTTCTTGGTTGCTTTTTAAAATATCTCTCTCCCTCTAAGGACCTAGGAGCCACCCTCCACTGGCCCCCTTACTGATTTCTAGCCTTAATGAGCATTGCCTATAACATATTTCAAAATCCACTCTGAGAAATGAGAGTCAAAAGAAGGAAAAATAAAACTCTTCAAAACACACACTACCTTCCACTGCTCTTTTGAAGAAGACTTTACAGCTTCCACAAGTCAAGACCCCATAGTGACATCCTGAGGCTTCATCGGAGCACACCAGGCAGAGTTTGGGAGGTGGTCCTGCTGCCGCTGAGGAGGTGGATGGAGGAGAGCTCACATCTGGTCTCATCCCAGGGCTAAAGAAGGGAGAAAGCAGTGATGTCATTTAGCTGTCACGACTCAAAAATACACACATCGAAATACAGTGCTCTCCGCCTCTCACTTCACTGAACTGGCTTCAAGTACTAGCAAGCATTCAAAAATCCTATCTACCTAAATATATTCAAGTAATTATTTCACAGAAAATTAAGAATGAGGTCATTTCCTTTTAAGTATCCCCTAAAAAGAAGCTGTGCTTCACTAGAAATTACGAAGTTGTTGCTCAGGATTTGTTTATATTTATAATCACCTTAATTGACTTCACCTTATGAAGGTGATTATAAATATCATTTATATATAACAACACTCACCATTGATAAATTTGCTAAATAGTTTTACAACTAACACCACAATCAAGAGATCACCCCCAAACGATTTCTCCTACCCCTTAATTGCTTAGGACATCAACCTTCCCTCCAATTTTTGATATATCGGGAGGCATCTTGGTAAGTTTGATCATGTCTCAGCACAATTCTGCTCATGTCCTCCGCTTGAGCCGAAGCGGTTCACAGCAGGCGTGTTTGGCCCTGCACCGCTCCTTCCCAGTGTCTTCCTCGCAACACCAGGCTTCCCACGGCCGTGGGGCCTGAGGCGGCAGCCTTTCTGCACAGCTTTCTCGGCTGTCTGCTGTGTGAGTGGACAAGCACGAGGCTCTTGGCGGTCAGGACGGTCCTGCCCTCCCCACTCAACGAGGACATGCTCCGGAGAAAAAGATGGAAAATGGGAATCTGCTGCTTCTACTAGGTTTCATTTTTCAATTTGTAGACTTTTTACCACAATGAGTACAGGACTAGTGTTTAAAGATAAACATCCTTTTCCTAATTTTTGTTATGAAAATTTTTAAATGTTGAAAGATTTGTACAATGGATATATACTCTTTACCTGTGCTCACCATTCTTAACATTTTGCCACATTTGCTTATAAATATATATATTTATACACCAACAAAACAGTGATCCTTTTAATGCTGAAGGAAAAATGAACGATGAAACACTTGATAATAGATCATACGATGCTTTCCAATGTTGTATTTTCCTAAGGAATTGTCATCTTACATGCTAACTTTAGAACCAAAACTACTGTGTAACTCAAAAGGGTTTCTGACCTTGTACCTTTCTGTAACTAAAAAGAGTCTCTAAAAAGACTTTCTGGAGACTGCCCCCATTCCTTCTCTGGTTATATGTTCTTCAAAAATATGAATGGCAGCAATCTATTCATTTTGGAACCATACATATTAAAGTGTGTTATTACCTATATAAGAAAGTTCATAAGCATACCATTACTTCTCTCTACAATTTTCATAATCTGCCCATTCTCTAAGAGATGGTGGCACTGAGGAATACACTTAGACTGGGTGTAAGCTGACCTTTTGTCATCCTCTATAACAGTACAGTGAGTTCCCAAATAAAGTAGTTATTCGGTGTTGTTCTGTGATACATCATTTCACTTAAAGTCACAGAAACTATGGATGTCATTAAGTGAGGACTCTGTATTAAATCTCAATGACAAATTTACAGAGTGAACAAATTGTTTTGGTTATCAACATAGTTAGAAATTTATGAAGTAACATCTTTGTTCTCTTTTAGGAATAAAAGTTAAAAGGTAATTATAGAATGACAATATGTTTTACAAATGTCACTTGAAGCAAGCAGGCCACTAAACCCAAAAGCTCCCCCTAGGTTCTGTCCTCAAGGGAAGTCTACTGCACCCTGGCAACCCTTGCTTGTCCAAGAGGCTTAGTCAACGGGGCGGCATTCCCACCATCCCAGTGTCCTGTGAGCGCTGTCAAGGAGAATTTCGCGATGCTTCCATATCACGAGGCAGTGACTCCCTAGTAGATCTGGGAGAATGGACTGAGTACACACTGAAAGCCTGCAATGAAAGAATAACTTGAGCTAACTCTGCTGTAGGTCTGGCATGAGCCACCCCCGATCGATGGAAACCCGTGACTGTGGCAGAGGAGCCGCCCCAGGTGCGAGTCTCCCAGAGGCAGGAGGGCTCCGGAGTGAGCGGACGGGGCAACGTGTCGGGAGCAGCACTTCTTGGCTTCTGCTCGGAAGATGCTCCTATTCCTGCTCAGCCAGTCTCTTGTCATCTGACATCTATTTTTAGGGACCAGCCAGTTGTTTGTGTATTTAGTTTATGGAAAATAAGTGCAATATTTAAATATTTGAAATGTTAATTCTCATATGTAATATACTTACATGGGTGTATGTATTTTAAGAATTTTAAATAGCATTTGTAATACTTCATAGTGTTAAACCGCTTTCTGGAACGGAAACTCCTCTATCCCCTCGACAGCCCTGTGGAAAGGGCGCCCCGGGCTCTCGGCGAGGCCAGGCACTCGAGGGGGTTGATCAAGGAGGCTGTTTGGGATCAGACTGACAGGCTTCAGATCCCAGCTCTGCCACCTAAAAGCTGTGTGACCTTGGTAGGTACCTACAACTCTGAGCCTCAGTTTCCTCATGAGTGAACTGGGAAGGACACCATGAGTGGGGAGAGAGAGAGAGAGAGAGAGAGAGAGAGAGAGAGAGAGAGCGCGCGCGCGCGTTGGAAAGAGCACACACAGGGAGTCATGCCTATGGCTCCTGCATCTGATAAATGTTCATTCTTTCCTCCTTCAGGAGACCTGGAGATTTTATGAAAAGCATTATATAAATGTTATTTAAGTGGAAAATAGTATTAAACCTAACACCTACAACAGTATTCTCAAATTCTTACGTACAACTTAGAGCATCAGGCCACCGAACTGAGCCACAGACGACAGACGAGAAAGTTCAAAGTGAATGAACAAATGGATTGACAGAAGCGCAGCTGAGGGCCCAGAGCTGAAGCCAGGCCTTGGCGTCCCTTCAGGCAGTCACTCTGGGCTGCATCAGATAAGCGCTGAGCACGGGGAAAGCTGCCAAGTGTACCACAGACATCAGTGGAAAAAAATCAGTTTTTGTCACACAAATATGAGGACTAGTGGGGCCCTATAATGACCACCACTGGGAGAAATGGATGGATGAATGCAATAGGGTGTTCAATTGCAAATGCAGCCCTATGATACTGCTGAGAAAAAGGGCAATGACAAAACGGTGAGAGCTCAAAGGACAACCCCACGGAATCACCATTTTCTAGGGATGTGGGGCAGAAGGAGAGGAAAAGCAGCACTGCAATAAGAGTGCCTACTGCGCTCGGAAGATGCGGAGGCTCTGCTGGTAGCCGACTACACTGGTAGCCGACTGAAAAGGGCGCTTTTCAGTGAAGAGTCACGGGAACAAAACGACTGTTCCAGGTGCACACCGGAATGCTGTTTCTCATTCAGAGTGGACGCCAAGTGACTCCTGAGGCTGCTGAGTTTATGAGAGAAAAAACATGTATGAAGCTGTGTTTTTCTATTTGGCTCTCTTGCAAGAAAAGCAACTGCTGGAAGGAGGGTTGCCTTCCTTCGACTGCTGGACAGTCGTGGATGAATTGTGGAAGTCCATCACACGCCTTGAGAGCATGCAAAGTGTGCAGGCAAATTACACCCTTTCATCCAGCACATGCTTCCTGGCACCTGAAAGCCAGGCGCAGTGAGGATGTGCAGGCTGTGTCTTACAAGGAAGTCACATCATGCATGGAGTGCGTTACTGAGATGGCAATGAACCTTGAAACTCTGATCTATGTAGGAGTAGCGGAGTATCTTTTCAGCTGCCTCCTGTGTCATGGCACTGCTAGGGAAGGAGTCTGCTACGTAAACAGACCAGCCGTTTTGAACCCTGGCTCCAGGGTTCTGGCGGTGGGCAGCAGTGGCAAGTGGACAGCCCGAGCCTGTGCCCTTATCCATTCCATTTTAGGAATTTTTGTGGGGATGATATGACATCACGTTTATAGAAAGTTCTGGGCACACACTTGGGGATCATCAAACACTATGTCTCTCTTCAATCCCCCACCATTAACTTCCTTTTTCACTTCCCAATTCCTCCCTCCCTTCTGCAGTATCCTAGGGAAAGGGAGAAGTACTATATAAATGTGAGCCAGGGGAAAGGTAGTGGTCCCTTAGAAGCTTAAGTTTGGGTCATTGTAGATACTCTTTTGCTATTATATCAAAATTCGACAATTTAGTTTTGTAAAGGTTAGTGTGCCAATGTGGAATCTGGAATCTTACTAGTGAACTCTTTGTAACTAACTCTGTTACATCAAATCCATTGGTCTGTCTCGCACTTTGAAGGGATCCCACGTGTGGTTGTATACTAGTGTGCCTTAGTCATCTGGAAAATACCAGTTCCCTGGGTTACGCAGCCCTTCCAAGTGTTGACACAGTTCATTATCCAGTGCAAAGGAGGCCCGTTTGTTAAGCTCACAGTGGCAGTTGTATCTTCCAAAATTCTGTTTCGTTTGAAAGCTCTAATTTTTATCAACTGGCAACAAATACTGTCAGTTATCTTCCTTGAAGTGATAAGCTGACTTCAGACATTTTTGAGAAGATGTGCCAAGTAACCAAGGCTGAAAGTCGCAGTTTATCCACGGTATACCATGAAAAGGGGGGCCTGGTCAGCTCACAGCTCAGTCTCGCGCGCGCTTCCTGTTAAGACTGCCATCGAATGCTGTATGCGGCATGCCTGCTTTCTGAACCTTCCCATTCTGTGACACAGATAGATGTGTAAGACCCCTATTCAAGGGTAGAGATTTAACAGAATACTATTTTGCTTCCTCAAGGATATTCTTAAGAGAAACTGGAGGCTTTCTTTTCTTTTCAACCATGTGTGCATGGCAGTGAATGCACTAGTAACTGCACCTACCCTAAGATGCCGGAAGTTTTACTCATCATTGTTTTTGTACCATTCATGCAAATATCAATAAAGTGAACAAGGCAAATAAAAATTATGTGTTATCATGAAGAGTTCTGAAAAGCCTTGGGGTCTCCCTGGGGGTCCAAGGACCACATGTTGAGAATTGCTGGAAGAGCAAATACTGAGGGCTCTAAGTCAGGCTAGAATTCACCACCTAAATACATGGCAGGAGCTTGGTGACCTTTTAATCTCCCTAAAGCTCCATGGTCCCATTCCTAAATGGGGGTTGTACTGTGCCTGGCAGAGTGGCTGCGGACTGAGTCAGAGGCTTCCCCTCAAAGCGGCAAAACAGAGATGACGCACTGTCACAAACCTGATGGAGGTGGTTGGCTTTCCCTTCAATTTAAGTAAATTGAATCAGCAGCTTTTCAATGAAATGCAGTAAATCCATTACAAATTAAAAAAAGCAAAAAGCATATTGCCACCTCAGGAAACAAGTATTAACTAACATTGGGAAAAATCCTGAAAATAAAGCTCTACAACTGGGTTAATTTTTGCAAACTACAAATGGAATTAGGTGTGTTCTCATTGGCTTAAGAGTTTTGTCCCAATAATATAAAGTAGCTGGGAGCAGTTTTACTTGCCAGGGGACACTGGGCATCGAATGGAAATGCTTTTGGTTGTCCAAATGGGAAATACCACTGGCATCCAGTGAGAGGAGGCCGGGGCGCAGCTCAACGCCCCAGAATGCATAGGACGTCCCCCACGGCAGAGAGTTATCCAGCGGCAAATGCTGGCAGTGCTAAGGCTAAGACACCTTTGCCACAAAACTGCAGGCAACACGAAGTGGAGGAAAACAATTTCAACAAGGACCAGAAACATTTTAAAATCTTCTGAACTATCTTTAAAAACAGAGCAGCCACCCTGTGGAGGTGGCCCTACATGCCATTCGATTCAAGGCCAGTCCAGAGGGAGGGGGAAAGCAGGGCTGAGGCCGGGGGCTACGTGGGTCCAGTGATGAGCCTGAGTCAGTAGCTTAACTTCATTTTTTCCTCCAGCACTAGCCCTAAAGGGTGCTTTTTTACACATTAAAGTCACCTGCATTTTTCTTACCTTTGTTTATTAGAAAAAATGGAAATACCCAGCTGCGCCACCAGGCGACTGTCCTTTCTGACTGCCCATGTATCCCCGAATGAGCTAATGAATGCTGGTGTGTGGGTACATGCAGAATTATGAAGGTGACATCTTCAAAGACGGCAAGAATGGCTTTGAGACAGTGGCACACTTACTTGCCCTCTCAAGTATAACTCACTATAAATGCGGATGCCCAGAGAAGAGCACCATAGCTGAACCAACGTAAGAAGGGGAAGGTAACATGTTATTTCCCTACTCCCTAAGAATAAAATCTAGTAAAACTACAAATACATTGGCATATGAGGAAAATCAAGTCATGAAAGGATGTGAAAAAAAAATCGCTGGTGAGAGTCAAACTCAAAAACAACTCCACAGCCCTCAGCCGCAACCCTAGATACACAGTTAATGAGTTCTGGAATTTTTAACATTTACTGTAATTTGTAATTTAACTACTGTGACGTATTTAAATAAAAGGTACAGAAACCAAAAACACTACTCATTTCCCCCTTAGCTACAACAGTAACATTTTAAAACACCCTACTCCGTTCTTAGAGGGACCCGACTTCCTCTCACTACACCTGGTGACCCTCACTTAAACGCAGATTTTGCCGATTCCAACCCTTTTCCCACAGTCCACTGATGACTCCCTATAACCCCACGGGGCTACTGCTTCTCTCTCCAGCCCACCCTCCAGGCTGCTAACCCCTTTTTGCCCACTGTGATGAGAAGCCTTTGGGCTCCTCCAGTGTATACGGTGCGCGCCCAGTGGGGTCCACAGCCTGGTTCTTCCTTCCCTCACCCTCTGACAGCAACCATTGGTGTCTTCCATCGCCTTAGGAATCCTGTATTCCACAGACAACTGGGAAGTGACTGCAGCGTCCACTGTGACATGCTCTGTGACAGGCTGAATTTGTAAATGATCCACAAATTAATGTATATTTCTCATTGCCTGACTAGCACAATTCCTAAATCTCTACAGAGATGTTTGTAAAATCAAACAAATAGGAACAGTTTTTTAATATTCATATTAACATAAAGCAAGGAGCAAACCCCTCAGAACCAACCTCACCTTGTAAGGCCACAGCCTCCCTCCCTTCCCTCAGGCCAGAGCCCAGGCTTCAGCTCTCAGATTCTTAACCTTAGTGTGATTTAATTAGAACAGATTATAGCAATACTAACTACAGGACATTAGAGCTCTATTTCACAGACACTAAGGCGAACAGATGCCCAAAGTGACAGATACCATGGGCCTAGAATGAATGGTTTTCACTAATACCCATTTATTATCTATTTATCTTGCACTCTCCAGACGTCAAGAAGGCCGACAACATTTTTAAAAACTACATATGAATTGTTCTAAAATTCAGTAATTTCCTTACTTTGGTAAGATTCATTGGTAAATTATATAATTAATTATCAGTCAAAATACACTGAAAAACTAACGTATTGTGGCACTGTATATAATATGGACTCTTATTATTTGCCCACATACCCCCTTATCTCAATAACATTTCATAAAAAAACAGAGATAAGCAACGTAAGCTATTGTGTAGTTTCACTTCTGACAAATTTAGTAATAAAAAAAAAAAGCAAGCTTCGGTTTGTTTGTTTTTCACAGTTCATGTAAGTGTTGATTACTCCAGTTCATTTTTTTTAAAACCCTCACCTGAAGATATGCGTATTGATTTTTTTTTTTTTAAAGAGAGAGAGAAACATCAATTGGTTGCCTCCATACACGCCCTGACCAGGGAGAGAACTCCCAGGCGTCCACGTGTGAGACAGCGCTCCAGCCCACACGGCTGCCCGACCAGGGCACTGCAGCTCATCTTAGGGTGTGCATTCTAAAATATTCAACAGAAAAGCAACTTCTGTTTCTTCTAACATGGTATCTGTTAACATTTTAGAAACCACATGGGGACGGAACAGAAACTCTGAAAGCAAATAATGTTGTGGTTTTTGTTTAAAAGTTTTTGGGAGATATTCTTCAGAATGTAAAAACTTCAAGGGCATAGGCTGCACGTTTTTGAGTACAGATAAATAGTAACTATTTTTCAGTGGGAAATTTGCAATCTGGAAGCTCTGAAATTGATAACCATTTATGATCAATAGTAATTCTATTTCTAAAATAATTTGCAGCAGACTTAAAAATAAAACCAATACTGCAATTCTCTCAAGCTTGTCTTAAAAAACTGTCAAAGTTTGTATCTTCACAAAAGTATTACAAAAATTATTTTAACTAAACCTAATCCCTTCCTTAAAAGAATAAGAATGTATATAGTCAGCCATTAGAAAGCATTTTAAAAATGAGTTCTTATGTAAGCAATGAGTTCTGCATGCAGGGATCAAACTGCTGAATACCAGTGCGGATCTGACATTCCTGTCAAATCATTGCCCCAAAGTCTAAGAGAAATGAAACTTCTGAAAAACAAATCCTCCATTTGAAACAGCAAAGTAGTTTTTTGACTTGTTACTTTCAACAAAATGATAACTTAAAAAAAGTCACAATTCACAGTTAAACATAGCAACAAAAAAATTCTAAGGTTCTGAGAGGAGTGGGGAAGAAAAGGAACTAATAAAACAATGACTGACAAAATTTTCACCCATTGCCTAAAATAGAACACAAAACATCTACCATCTGCCAAAGCATGAATCACAGAATTGATATTTTTAAGGACAAGTCATTAATTTGTAGCATAAATATATGACAACTCTGCACTAAACGTTTCATTGCTGATCAGTGATTCGCCCACATTAATACTGAAAGCCGACAAGTTTTCAGACCAGTAAAACACTACGTCACAATGTGGACTGGTACTTGCTAGGTGGATAGTGAATCCATGAGCTTAGCTATCTATTCCAGGCCAATTTTAAGACTGGACACCGGTGGTGTTCATTTGGTGCTTTCTTATCCACCACCTTCTACAGGAACCACAGACTGGATCTTAACATTCGAGACATGGTAATTAACAATACCCAGAGCAAGAGGAAGACAGACTCTTTCAAAATTACAACGGAGGTAAGTTTGCAGAAGTTTGCCTACTTATATAGCCTCAGGAAGAAATTTGCCCACTCCCCCATAAAGGAGGACAAAAGGATGCAAACTAATATAAAGAGAAATTTTTTGTTTTCTGTAATGTAGTGTAAACCCTAAACCTGAGAAAATGAGAAACCCTGACTAAAGGAAACATACGCAATAGACAACATGAATTGCTCACACTTTTTGCCACGCACTCAGTGGATAGTGAGGGCCTGGGGGTCTTGTTTGGAATAGGAGGCCATTTGCTGCCCGCCCTGCTGGCATGCTAAGGCGGTTCTGGGGGAAGGCCTGCCAGATTTTTCACGCAGGTGGGATAGGTACCCTAAATGAACTCAGTAGAACCACGTTCCCATGCTGAAGAAAACTCGTTACTGTGTCCATAAAGCCCAAAGTATTTTTTTCATAGTTTCTCTCTTTATATCTAGTTCATAGTCTATTCCAAGGTTATTGCTTAATATTCCACTTGCCAAACAAAGCTAAGTTGGAAGATACTTTGTAAATTATAAAAATAACAGAAAATTTGAAAAACATCCAGAAGTTTAAATTAGAAAATAAAGCTATCATAATTTTGTTAGAGAAAACCAGTAAATGCTTTTAAACACACCTTAACGTTAAAAAAAATTGTATACATTTATTTTGGGACCAACACTATAGATGACTGCTTTGTATGCAGCTTTTTATATGTGAGGCACTGTTTATTTGTTGTTCATCACTTAACATTTTGAGAAAAATCCCTATTCTATGCAAATACTATTTTATTACATGACTCCTGCGCGGCTGCAAGGACCCGCTGGGATGTCACCCTTCCCTCATTGCCTGTCATCCTGTTCTGTTCTTCATTGTCAGACCTTGGCGAACAGCTCTGCTGAAACACTTCCAGTCCTAGAAGCACGAGGAAAGCCAGCGCCCAGAGCCGGGGCTTTCTGCATGCTGTCCCACTGTTTGCCCTCCCTTACTGGGGAGCAGGCACCTGCACCCCGCGGCCCCCATACTCACTCCCAACATAAAACACATCTGGTCGATAATGGATGGAAACTGCCTATTTGTCTATTGGGGTGTTTGTCTTCTCAATTTGTAAGAATCTTTTAGATATTAAGTATTTCAACACAATCTACTGAGGACATAGCTAAAAAGCCCTCATTTTAAGTCATATTTTAAAATATTTCAAGTCTGAATGCGCACACACACACATGCACCCCCATGATGTTCAGAGCCCTTACTATTGCTCACGTGAGAATACTTCTTTTAGCCATATTACAGTCTGAAGTGTACGTGAGCTCAAAAATAAAATGGCCAAATGTAGTTCTGGTTAAAAGATATCGTTAACACATGCTTTTACTTTAGCTCCCTCCGGAACCCAGTAAAATGAAGGTACAGTATTCATTTTTAAAGGCATAAACCTCTAAGGATAAAGACAAGAGAGGCAGTATTTTGTCAATTATATCACAATAATCCTGGGGTGGGGGGTGGGAAGAGAAGAGATACCACTGCAACACGTCACACTGTCTCAGGCGTCTGGGTTTGTTGTCGCCAGCGGGGAAGCTAAGAAACAACCCACTTACTGTGACAGAACTTCCAAAAGGCTCAGAGGCTGGGGATACAAGCAAGGGGTCAAAATCAGCTCATAGTCTGTTTAAGAATATTTACAGGCTTCTCTTTATAGAAATGGCAGGCCAGGTTATGCGGGCAGCTTGCCTGTAAAAAAAACCCAAAATGTTGAATAAAAAATATTTTTGAAAAATGTCCTTAAGAACACTTGTGAGCTGACAAAATGATGAAGACTTAGGTTGAAATATAAAGGAAAGTCCCTCAGTCACTTGTGCTCTGAGGATATTTACAAATTAGACAAATTTGGGTTTCAAATAAAAGGACAGAAAACCACCCAGAAAAACAGACAAAAAGCACACACTTGTACATAAGTTAATAAACAGAAACTCCAAATGGCCAATAAATGTATGAAAAGTTATTCAGCTTCGTAAGTAATCAGGGAAATGCAAATTAAAACCACCAAGAAATATTATTATACACCCACCAGATTGACAAAAATTAAATACCTGACAATAAGGGTCTGAGTCTAAATAGCACACCACTTTGGAAGACAAAGTGGAAGAATATGGCATTATCCAGTATAGATGAAAACAACATCTTATGATCCAGAAACTCCATCACTCGATACATACTCAAAAAAAACAAACATGTCTAAGAATGCTGACAGAGCATTTTTTTGTAGTAAACCCAAAATAGAAACTACTCAAATGTCCATAATAATATGTATAAATAATGGTACAAGGCTACAGCAACAACTACGGTTTTATATAGTAACATGAATGAATTGTATAATGTAGAGCGAATGAAACATAATAGTCTACTCGTAAGTTCAAAAACATGCAAATGAAGCTATATTGTCTAAGGATGTATACATAGGTAGTCAGAAAGGCAAGAAAATAATTATTGTAGGTGTCAGGATAGTAGTTCCTTCCAACAGTGGAAGGAAAATGGGACTATAATCAATTTACAACAGATAATACAGGCAAATGCCCTCTGTTCTTATTATGAATTCAGCCTAAATGTTCTGTTATGTGCGTGACATGAACAGTTCTGTGGCAAAGAAAACAGAGAAGGAAGAGGGAGAAATGAATGTCTGTCTTCACACTGTGTCCTGGCTCAGGCCCATCTGACGCTTGTCCAGGGTGATGCGCGTTTTGAGTCATAAGCTGCTCCACTAACGCCATGTCCAAAATGACAAATGGTCTCTCCAACCTTCATCAGGACCCAGGGCAGCCGCAGTCCAAACAGCGTGAATAGCAAATAGGGCGCCAGGCAGGTGTTCCACAGGGGGAAAAAAAAAGTTCTCAAACATACGGTGTTTCAAGGATAACAGAATTTCTTCCATTTTGGTTCCCTTATATTTAATCTGTTACTCAATTTGCCTAATTTGTAACTAATTGTTGCTATCTTTTACTTAGTAAGTGTCAGGCACTGTGCCAAATGCTGTACAGAAATGATCTTGGTTATTTCCACCTTGGTGAGGTTTTGAGAATGGGTTCTATTAATATCCCCACTTTGAGGACCAGGAAACAGGCTCAGAGGGTCAACTGTCCAAGGCCACCAAGGTGACAGCTCTGTGGGAATTTGAACCAAGACCTCAGGCTGCTTGCTGAAGAGTGTCGTGCCTGCTCCCTGTTGCTGCTGTCCATTCTGAGGACATGGCCACAACAGTTAGTAAGAATCAACTTTAGGAGAAGTTGGAAAAGTTATCAAAAGACTTCATGGCAGTAGAAGAAAATTTTATTAGCAAAACCAAGACAAGAAGATGCCCCAAAATATTTTGAGATGGAATCAGATAATATTTAGCAAGGAAGGAAGGAAGGGTGATTGGGTTCTAAAGCAAGAGCTAAGAAATGTACTATTAATATTAGGGTTACAAGTCAGACAGATTCTGTTTTCATGAAGCTCCCACAGGCCACTGCCAGATACAGGGAAATGGAGAGCAGTGATGCACTGTGACTCAGGCTGCCCTGGGACAATGGGGATGGGCCTTTGGTTGGAGAGGTGCCGGGGACATCCTCCTGGAGGACACAGCATCAACGCTAAGAGCTAGAAAAGTTAAGTAGGAGAGGGAGGTCGAGGGAGAGAAGACAGCATGCAGAGGCCTCTTGGTACACAGAGCTCAGCTCATTTGGGAGACTCACAGTAAAGGCAATAGAATAGAACCAACAAGAATGTACTAAGAACACTTGAAAATCTTGTCCGACCAAGGTTCCAAAGTCATCTGGGAGCCAAAGCCTAAATTTTGTAACGTGCAAAAGGAAGACAGCATATAAGGAAGGGGGTAGTAAGACAGAAATCTCAGTAACACAAGTGCCATACTGCACACTGATATTTAGAATGGCAGCGCATTCTAGTGTAAAGCAGACTGCCCCACCAGAGATGGGCAACTGGACAGGTCCCTGAGGTCCTACCACCAACTCACTGGGTGACCATCAACAACTCACTTAGCTTCCCTGGGCTTCAAGTTCCTCCCTCTGAGACACAGATAAAGCCACTTACCTTGCAGGGGCCAGGATGCTGGACCTGATAATTTTCTCAGGACTCTTTCAGTTTTAACATCCACAATTCTCTAACTCAGACACACGATGGCAAACAACAAGAGATGAACAGCAACAGTAACACTGTCTTCATGAGAACCAGTAATAGTAGCTAATACTGTGTTTTAAGGACTGAGCAATGTGCTAGCACTTGACATTCCTTGCCTTACTCAAACTTTGCACCACCATATGAATAGGCACTATTATCATCATCTAACAGAGAAGGAAAATGCAAACTTAGAGAAGTAACTTGCCCAAGGGCACATAACGAGCACTTGGTGGAGCCAGCTCTCTCTCCCAGGCGTCCAGCCACAGGCTCAGGCCCTTCACCAGCAGCGTGCGCGCCAGGCTGCCTGTCCACGCACTGGCAGCAGCCGTGGTCCCGGCACTGTCACCCTGTGTACATTGATCATTCTTAGCTTTTTCCAAGTATTTTCACAGTAGTAATGTATCTTCATAAAGTTCTTGGAAGGTAGACAGGGTAAGCATTGTTATCCCATTTAGAGGTGAGGTGACCGAAGCTCTTGAGCGGTCCGGCCAGGATGGGGCTGGGATCCAGGCTTCACGGCCTCCGCTGCTGGGCGCCTTCTAACACTGCGTGGCGCAGAGGCTCATGAGGCCGACGTCAGGGAGCTAAACCGCATGAGTTTTCACTTAACTTTCTGTGGTTAATTCACTTATAAAAGGATGATTAATAAAAGACTTTTTATAAATCAGTGATTTTAGGCTGGCCATTTTTCTAAGTTAAATTTTTATTAATTATGTTCTAATAAGGTATAACATGGGGCAACCTTTAAGTTACTGTATTGTGATAAAGTACTTAGCATTTAAATATTATATTTTTCTATGTCTGGTTTGGGGAATCCAGGCTTTAAAAGGACTAAGATAAATTAGACACAGAAGAGAAAAACAGACTCCCAACACAGTCTTCTATATCCATAACTGTACACAAGTTTGCTCTCTCTAACATGAAGTCAGCTATACTTTATTTCAATGTATCCTGTTAGCACACAAGTGAGCCAAACAAGACCCATGTCAAAATAATAGCAACAAGAACAATTAATACTGAGTGCTTACTATATGCTAGACATAGTCTAAGGGCTTCATAAATACTAGCTCAGCCTCATCCTTACAAAAACCTACTTCATTCAAGCCTCACCACAACCATATGCAGTAGATACGATTATTATTCCCAAGCAGACAAGAAAAATGCAAATTCAGAGAAATTACCTACCCAGGGTGCTATAGCTAGCATTTAGTGAGGGCAGCTTTCTCATTTCCCATATGTGTCAAAAGCCCCTTTCTATGGGTGAAGAAAGATTAGGTTATTTTCCTAAAGAAAGTCACCAACTAGAAGGCAGCTGTAGTGGGATCCCAATGAAGCAGGCTGCTCTGGACGCCACGCTCTCAACTGCTATGCTGCTCATACACTGTTACGCCTTTAATACAGGGCAGATTATGAATGAGGCATACATTGCATCGTGTCAGATCCTAAATTTAGTTTATCAAAGTTAGTTACTGAAAAGCTAGAGATAATCAGCAAGCAATTGAGCTGATACCCACTTCGTGGAATGAGTTAGCAGTCATGGTCCACTAGGGGGCTACGTCAGGGTCCCTGCCACTGACTGCTTTTCCCCCTGAGCACATGCTTACAATTCAATGCGTGTCCGCCCTGCGGACCTCATGCCTTCACTCTGGAGTGAGCTCCAGAGGAAAAAATGAGACACAGCAGAAATGGAGAGGAGGTCTCTATTCAGCCACTTAACAAAGGCAGCCTCATTTTAACCTTAATTCATTGTATGGTTTTCCTATCTATCATGCCATCAGTACTTTAAAATAATTAGACAAAAGTTCTAGGGTTTTGAATAATAGATAGGAAACTGGATTTCTGTGTTTTTCCCCGCAGAAAGTTATAAATCTAGGAAATTAAAATTTCCCAAATTTGAAAATCTCAGATTACAAGGAAAAGAATGCCACAAGATAATTTTCAGGTCCCAGGAAAGTCTAAAATGAAACATTCTTAAAACATGTTAATAAGGAATAGCAGCAAAACTGAAATGACTAGAAACTTCAAGACTTACACATTTTTTAAAAAGCTAATTATGTAGCAGTTTTTCAATTTAGGAAGAAAACGATTAGGAGAATCAGAGTATCAAGTAAGATTCCTTTACAAAGATTGCTTGGCAGAAACAATAAATGCTACAAGGTTACTGAAAACTGACTTCTGATGTTACCAAAGCAACAATGAGTGGGTGAGTTTATGTGCAGCTCAGGGCTGGGCGACTTACAAGTTAGGGATTAATAAGCAGAGCTGGAAAGGAAGTCCCTCTTTGGAGAAGCAGCTTGTCTTAAGGAGGAATCTCCTCCCTCTTTTTTCCTGATGCTTAAATGTAACAGTATATAAAATGTGCATTTGATACAGAAGATGCCAAATATCCACATATCCATAAATATGCAAAAATCTTTTGCAATTATATTTACTGCAATTTATTCTGATCACCTTTTACTAAAGTAGTAAAAGAAAATAAAGACTAAAGTTCAAAATTTTGATTTAATAAACTACAATCTTTACCGTAAGACCTACTACTGGCATTTTCCCCTTTACTTGTTTAAAAAACAGAAAAAACTGGCACCTGAAAACTTACACTTTCAGCCAGTGACTTTCAACCCTTTTCATCTCATGGCACACATAAACTAATTACTAAAATTCTGTGGCACACTGAAAAATATGTTTTGCTGATCTGACAAAAAACAAAACAAAACATATAATTTTGATGCATTCACACTGGACAGCGACTGTTGGGTTGGCTGCTGCCATTTTTTTATTTGACGATCTAAGGGAAAAGAGGGTCACTGCCCCTGACTAAACAGTTGGGTGTCGCATGTTTTAAACATTCTTATGGCTTTCTGGTTGAAAACTCCTGCCTTAAGGCAGGGCCCCTACTTCTAGGGCCCAACTCTGATGTGAATTATTTTTACAGGGTTATTACATTGTTAAAAAAAAGTAAAGGCCTTCTTTTTTCAACTTGTAAGTGCCACTTACATTACATTACCTTTCTAATGTGTTACAGACATGAGACACTGCTTGTTGGGAAACCTCCTTCACTACACACAGAACTGGAGATTGCCAGGAGCTTGGTTAGGTATGAACTTTTTCTGCCTAAGAGTTTCAGCCTAAAAAGGCCATCTCTTTCCAGTAATCAAGAATACTGAATCACATTCCCACTGCAGAAACTTAGGCCAACCTAAACACAGAGGAGTATCATTTGGTAAAAGAACTCTGTCAAACCTACGCTACTAAAATAAAAGTTTTCACGCACCCCCTCAAGAACCAACAGCTTTGTTTTGTAAAGGAAAAAGTCCAAATATCCTTAGTTTGCAAGTGCAGCTCCCCACAGTCTGTGCCAACCTCCCTTTCCAGCTTGAGCTCTTAGTCCTTTAAGGGCCCACCCCAGCGTCGGCTTTCCGTCTCTGTCCTCCGGCCAGGTTATCTGAATGCCTGTCCACTTGTCTTTTTGGTCTGAGGCCCAGACCCTCAAAGCACAGGTAACCTGACAAAGTCACCCTGCCCACGGTTCTTCTGTATTCAGCCCAAATCTCAGGGCCTGCAGAAGGTGTAAAATTTTTTTCAGCTCATCGCTATGATGGTGGATTATCCAACGGTTTTACATTAGCTCACCTTTCTGGTAACGCACTCTGGAGCCTCAGTGGTTAGGATTTGTAATGTGACTTCTAATGAGCCTGCTGAAAATGCCCACTGACGCTAACCTGCAACTTCAGAGCATGACCCAAAATCAGGGCAGGAACGTTACAAAGTACTGCACCACTGTTGTAACAAGCAAACAAACTGGTTCAGCTTATTTGATCCTTGTTATTTTCAGATTATATACAATATTTGCAAGGCTACCTACTTGCTAAAATTTATTTGTCATTCCAAAACCACCACTCGCAGTGCTTCCCTGGCCACCTGCAGATAAGCGCCTTCTCGGCCGGGGCAACTCTGCCGCCTCGTTGTAGCCCTCGTACCATGAACAGGGTCCTGCTCATGGGATGTTTGGTGCCAGGCTTTTTTTCCACCTTCGTGCTTTTGTGGGTGACTTCTCTGGCCACAGTGCTGACGTGCTTAGTACCCCCAGCAAAAGAAGGCTGTGATGTGCCTCAGATAAGCTGTGATCAGGCACAATGTACCGTCCATGACTTCCATGTTAATTAATCAACAATATCTATGAAGGTGTCTTTAACCAGAAACACATATAAAACAAGGAAATGTACTGATAAGACTGGCAAAATATTGTGACCAGAGGCTTGTAGGAACCTAACCCTGTACCATTCTTAGCTCACAACTTTTGAAAGGCCATGTTTGGCCTGCGGGCTGCAGCTTGACGACCCCTGACGCAGCTCTCAATGCATTATCCACATCCACCCACTGTCCACATCAACTATGCATACCCCTCCGCTCACCCACCGCTGTATCCCCCGCTCATCACGCCTCCACGCAACAGAGATTGTTATATCCACATGCTGTTTGTCAGGGTAACTGCTTTTTCTTTTTAAAAAAGAATCTAAGGGCTCAGTTTTACAATTTTGTATAAATGCAGAAAGATAATGGCTCTTACTGTATTTGTAAATATTTTCCCACAAATGCTCCTTTGGATTATTGACAAAGGAAAATAACCAAATAATTTCTTTTCTCTTCATGCATGCCATCGCAGAGAAAATTATATACATTTCTAACTGTTGCTGAGCAAGGTGTGCGGAACTGAAGAGGGTGGCTGGGGGAAGAAGCCTCCGCCTTTTCTCTTCGTAGCCTTCCCAGTCCCCGAGAAAGGATGGGGACAGTCAGATGACTGCTCTGTCTTTCTGTGGTGGTGGTGGTGAAGGATGGGGAAACCCTCTTCCTTAGCTGCTCTGCTGTATAGAAACCGCCGACACCGTCTTCCCCACAGCACCGTCTGAGGATGATGGCTGCTCCTTCTGTAACTGCTTCAGTCCAGGAGATGCAAGGCCCAGAGGAGGGGTCCGCAGCCTCCTCCCCTTTGCTGCGCCATGGCCATTACGCTCTCCACCACGGCCCAGTCACCCCTCTTGTTTGACATGTGAGGTGGGGTAGGCTCCTCTTTCCACCCTGTGAGCCTGGCAACCAGTCGCCCTTCCTGGGGACGCCGCCCATGCTCGTAGGTTGGCTTCGGAGCCTGGCGCTCTCCCTCTCCACCCTGTCACCCACCAGCGGCCGCAATTGATGGCTCTACCCTGTACCCACGCTGCAGTCCTTTTGCTTCAGTTATCATGGTCCAAAACACAGTAGCTCCTAAAACAGCTTTTCTTTGGTCTCCTAACCCACTCCTTTCAACATCTGTCATGGTCTTGTTTCCTTGCCTTTAAACCTCCTCCATCTTCCTGCTTGCTTTTTCATTTATTGATACATTCAATGTACCTTCATCAAGCATCGCTCACAAACCAGGCATGCGGGCACACCACAGTGGAAAACGCACACGTGGTCTTCTACTCTCAGGGAACTTTCAGACCACAGGGAGGCACAGACAGGCAAACAAACCAGGGGTGCACACGAGGTAACTGCTGGGATGGGGGAAAGGCCTAGCGTTGCGATGGCGCGGAGGAGGGACTCTAACCCGGATGAGACCAGGGATGAGGCTTGTTTGAGGATGTGACGTTTTTGCTGGGTTTTGGCTACCCGTGAGGAGTTGGCTACGCAAGTAGAAAGGATATGGGCATTAGAGGTGGGGTGAAGAATAAGGAACCGCATTAGGCAAAGAAATAGGGAAGTCAAAGCCAGTGTGTGAAGATTACAACACAAAGGCTTGCCAGGGCAGAAGAGCCCTTGTAGTCACAGTGAACCGTTACACTGTCCCGAGGCTGCAAGGACCCTGAGGTGTTACAAACAGATGCCTGGACGGGCAGCTGCACGTCTGAACACTCTAGCTGCAGAGGGGAGTGTGGCCTGCAGATGGCAAGAGAGCCAGTCAAGGTGACGATGCTACCAGGTTGCAGCAGCCTGACTAGAGAAAGAAGACCAGAGAAAGGCTAGAGAAGACAGTGAGAAGTAGGTGGGTAAATTAAGCATTCAGCTAATCAAATCTATGAGGCTTGATGACTGAAATGTAGGGACGGAGGGGGAAAGGTAATTGGAAATTATGTCCAGATTTCCACATTGGGGAATGGGACTGACGTAGGACTGTGGCTGCAGAGACAGGGCGCACAGGAGCAAGAGGGAGCACGGCTTGGGGTAAGCTGATCAACTGTTTGGGACACACTGAGCTTCAGAGGCCTATAACTCACCAAAGAGAAGATACTCAATAGGTAGTTGGAAATACAGCAGTTCCTCCTTACCTGCAGGGGAGGTAGTCCAAGGACCCCAGTGAATGCCAGAAACTGTGGGCAGTACCAAGCCCCATATGTACTATGTTTTTTGCTGTTCATAACTTTTCTCTTATAGGAAGCACCTGCTGGCTTCTCCTTGGCATAACCAGATTGCCAGCATCAGTGCCCGTGCGCTTGGGGGCTGTTAAAAAGTAAAGTGAGGGCGACCTGAACCCAAGCCCTGAGAGACCCGGGCAGTCCACCCTGATCTGGTAACTGAGACGGCTGTGGGAGGGCGGCGCCGGCGGCCTGGGTCTGCTGGACAAAGGGATGATTCACATCCCAAGTGGGATGGAGCAAGATTCCATCATGCCTTTCACGATGATACACAAGTGACAGCTTATGAATTTATTTCTGGAATTTTCCATTTCTTATTTTTGGACTCGGGTTGACTATGGGAAACTGAAACCACAGAAAGCAAAACTGCAGATAAGGGGACTGCCATAGGGGTTAGGAGGTCAAGAGAATGTGTCTGAGCTGAAGATACAGAAAAGACGGGTGTCCACTGCACGTGGATGGAAGGCAACCAAAGCGGGTAAGATTACCCAAGAAGAGGGAGGAGTGAGAAGAGGGCCTAGGGCAGAGCTCTGAGAAACTGCAAAAGGAAGAGGAACTTGCAAAGAAGAGGACAGAGAGGTAGGAGGAGGAAAACTAGAAAAAGTATTGTTACAAAAACCATAGGAGGAAGCCCTTACAAATAGGAGCCTGGTGTCTGGCACAGGGTGGTGCACAGTAGGTCCGTGGAAAGTGTCCATTGAACTTTGCAACAAGAAACGGATTGATAACTTTGGAAAGACATCACTGGAGCGCAGAGAGAAACCAGTGATGCTCCCAGGTCAGCTGCCTCATCCCCCCTCCCAGAACCACCCCGCCAACCTTGTTTCCTTGGCCACTGCCCCCTCTCGCTGCAGGCCACACTTTAGCTGCCTGATCTGTGTGACTGGCTTGTGTCACAATTGCCAGGGTAATTTCTCTCAGATACAGCTTACAAATTGATCCTGGCTTCAGCGCACAGTGGTTCTCCACGGCCTTCAGAATAAAAACCTGAAGCCCTTAACGTGACGTCCAAGGGGTCCCATTATTTGGTCCCAATGTACGCGTCAGGCTGTTTCCCCACATTCCAAACAGATGTGGACTTCTACCTCCACACACCTGACTTTGTAAAAAAGGCTGATTTTAAACATTTATTTTAAACATTTAAAAAGCCAAGATTTGTACGATGGGCATGTACGTGAGGTCAATTTCTTCTTTTCTTTCTTAGAACAGGAGGGATCCAGGGCCCTCTTCACTTTCCCCCCACGGAGAGCAAACAGCGTCTGAGAGCAGAACTGTCAGGCGCCCCAGACACTCCTGGCAGTGGTCTGGCATGGAGCACACAACTTCAGGAGAAGGAAAAATGGTGGTTTTTTTAACATTTAATAATGCATTTTATAAATACTAATCTGTTACACTAGAAAACTTTCCACCTTATTGTCAGTTCACTCATTCTACTACCCTCTCAGCTGAGTGAAAGGACGAAGGACAGAAAGAGATAACGGCTTTCTTTTGCAAGGTTCCCTCCTGCCGATCTTGCAGAAGCTGCCTGATGGTTTCCACCTGGGAGATGGCAGTTTGTACAAACTGCACTAAACCAGCAAGAGTTACAGCTTTCTAGTTACACCGCATGATTATTATGAAATAATCATATGGGTCAAAAGCCATTTAAGACTTCCAGACCGATTTTAATCCGAACAAATTGGAGAGGCCCGCGGCACGTCTAAGGCAGTGTTGAAGATGACCTAACAAGTTAAGCAGGTTTCATTATGTAATTTTAGGCATAGCTGAATCCCTCAACATCCCAATTCTATTAACTTTGTCTCTCTTTGTAGCTTCCTAAGATTCTGCACAATCACACACATGGACAAACATGTGGACAAGCACACACATACTAAACACAGTGCAGTGATAATAAAACACGCTTTGCAAAGCTGTCCCCCTTTTATAACTCACTTTGCTTGCCGTACTACTGCATTACAATACATAGTGAATAAAATATATGATGCATAAGTGTGTGTGTTTGTATCTAAAGACATAAAAATGATAATATAAATGAAATGACCCTAAGATCAGTAAACAGAGGGTTATTGTACACTTTATATATCCTATATCCCAAACAAATAGTATTTATTAAAAAAAAACTCCTTAGGGAGAATGGTATGGCAAATATTTATGATCGTGAAGTCAAAATTTCGATTCGTAGCACAAACTGATTATCTGAGGCATTGTGGTTCGTAGCGGGATGCCATGAAGTCTGTCACCATCTACAAGTACCACTTAGCATGTTCTCAATTAGAGAAAAGCCAGTTTCATTCATATTGCTTGAAATCTCAACATCATCTATAACATACATTTCTTCTCTTTTTTTACATGCTGGGTTTATTTTTCAGCCACAAAATATTATTAATATTTAAATATGATAGAGTACTCCCTATAATGGCCACAGCTATTATGTTACCAATGATTCTCGGAAGAAACATCAGAAGCATTTGAAGGGCTAGCTCAAATTACAGATTGCCAATCTAAAACCCCCAAATTCTGATCTGGTAAATCTGGTGTGCAGTCTAAGACTTTTCCAGGTGATTCTGATTTGGTGATTAGCTACAGAATCCACCTTTTACTCACCATCATCTTTTTGTAGCAATTAGAGGTGACAACATATAATTTATATGTTACATACACATGGGGCACAAAATCAAAATAATTTATATTTGGTGCCTCTGTCATTGCTAATTGTTTAGTTGAATTCAAATCAAGAAGACTGTCTTGACTGAGGTTGTTTGTTGTTGGCTTTTTGGTTTTTTTTTGGTTTTTTTTTGGTAAACCACCATGGATACTTTTTAGAACAAGCAATTCCTTAGTATTATTTACATCATCAACTATTCTAATTTTTAGCTCATTGCTATAATTTAAAGCATTATTGTATGAAATAGCAAATGCTAATCCCAGTTTTGACTTGCTTTTCTAGTTTTCAAGGAGAAGAGTTTTATATTATTTGAGTTCTTAAACACTGGGAACAACAGAGATGTTCAAATCTCTGTGTTTTTTTCTGTGTGCAATGTAGACAGAACCACAGGACTTATTAATTTGAGTTTCACTAGTGAGTTTTAGCTAGGTCCAAGAAGCACCTCAATTATAATATTAAAGTATTCTAAGTTTATGTGTTTCATGAATTTTTTTTCTTGAGAAGGACAATTTTATCAGAACAAATTTATGGCCCAAGAAAATTTAGAAGTATTGATTCAGGGAGCTGAACTGAAGGCTCACTAAAATACACTGTACACTCTTAAAAAATTATTTTCATATTTGAACAATGAAAGATGGGCAGGCTATCTAAAATCAAATATCCTGGTTCTAGCTTACAGTTTGATTAGTTTTAAAATTCAATGAAAAGACAGGCATTTCAAAGATCTAATAAAGGGGAACATATGTTAATTTAATAAATATCTTTTCCCCCCAACAAAAACTTTCTAATTTGTTTTAATAATCAAATTTTACACCATGCAGTTAAACTCCACCCTGAAAGACTTTCAGATATGGAAAAGATTTTGAAGTGTTTAAAGGTGAATAATGTAAACATTACTGTATTCTTAAGTGATAGTTTTAAATACATAAGGCTTTTTCCTGTTTAAAAAAGTTCTTCTTAGATTTTAATGTTTTGATTGTTTAAAATAAATTTTAATTTGGACAGAATTCCCACTATACAATTTACAAGTAAATAAAAACCTGCAAATATCTTTTAGAAGCCTTCCAATTGGTAATTTGATTCCATAAAACTATTCTAGTCTTAATTTAAAAAATCCAAGCACAAGCATTTTTTGAGTTGTGGATACAATATAATAGAATATTCAGTAATACCAGAGATGTTCTGTGTGTAATGTATACAGAACCACAGGACTTGACTGGTTTTTCAGTAAAAAATTGTTCAGGATTCAGCAGCCTCCACTTTTCATGCATGGATGACACTCAGCAACCTTAGGTGCTTAAATGATTCACCGGCACTGAACAAATGCTTTGGACATAATACATCTTCAAAGAAAAAGGTAAGCTCTTTTCCTCTTTTCTAAGATTTTTTGGGGTTTTATCTTAAAATAGTGTTGGATAGTAAGTTAAATACTTTGAAAGTAGGTCAGAGAAACTCTGAAATACAATCCCTAATAAATCAGACAGGGTGAGGGCAAACCAATTTGAAAAATCCCTTTAAATGATTAAAACTTCCTTTTAAAAAGCTGTCATTATTTTGTGAGAGATACTCAGATCCAGTGGAACAGTACTAATAATTTCCAGGGGACTCCTAAAGACTTTGCAAGCCCTAAAAGATCTCACAAGGTACTTAATAAATTAGCATGATCGTGCCTTTCCCCCATGTTTAAGGAAGCGGAAATGAACAAGTTAAAAGGCATTTTCCTAACTCTGACTGCAAATCACAAGCCTGACGCTGCCTGACGCCAGCTGGCATGGTGCCCATTTACAGTAAGTTGTTTACTCCCTGTCTACCAATCACGCCACAGAGCAGGAATGCCTACAGACGTAGTCAGACTGTCTTTTCAAGACAGAACAACAGAGAAAGAGGGGTTTTAAGCTCGATCAAATTCTCAGAGGTATTATTTTTAATACTGCTCCAAAATATTCCAATCCAGTTTCCAAAATCTCAGCATTTTTAAGTCACATAATCACCCTTTAATAGACAATCTTAAAATAACAGCTTATCAGTGGAACAAGTGGCGTCCTCTAATAATTTTAAGTATCTTTTTAATACAACTTTTAAATGCCTTTAAGATAAAATCTATCTTAAAATGAATCTGAACTTAATCAATTAGACTGAAACCTTTAAATAAGCAATATTTAGAATAAAAACAGAACAAGAGAAATGGAACGTCCAGAGAAGGAGTAGGAAACAGGAAAAGCGAACTCTGATTTTTGTGAGAAGTGGGTAAGAAAACACAAGGATTCTAGAAAGTGATTCCCGCCCTGCCCTTGAAGTCAGGTTTGCTGCTTGGCCCTTGGAGAGCCTCTTCACACCCACACTGGCCAGTTCAGGGATAGCTGGGTAATAAGAAACCTTTTTCTCTTGGACCAAACTTGTCTACCATAGCTATTCTCTAAATGTCTTCCCAAGGTTACATGCCATCACTGGTACCATGTACAAAGGGAATGTCTCAGGCTATCTCTACCAACATCAACATCATCACCAAGTTAAGTCAACAAGCATTCTGGAAAACCCCCAGCTCCAACGACCCTAGGAACCAAAAAATACTTTTTAAGCCACACAGCTGTGACAAAACAATTAACCACCACAGCAATGAGAGGGATATCTTCAACAGCCTCTGGAAAGAGGGGGCTTGTAAACACCACAGACGCATCCAAAGCTGGCTGCTCTCAGACAGACAGAAAGCACTACTGTGTGAGACATGGCTCCCCTGCTTCTTCCTTCCACAGGGGTGGGCAAAAGTAGGTGACAGTTGCAATGTGACATTCTTTTAAGTTAATAAAGCTATTGTAATAATCATTACCTTCATGTCCTTTTCCATACATAGAACTATAAACCTACTTTTGCCCACCCCATGTGCTTCTTGAATCAATTTTTCAGTGGATTCTAAAGACCTACTTTTTCTTTATTATTACAGTATCCTAAATAAGTCATTTCATGACAGCGTTTCCTAGGATCTCAGCAATTTTACCCAATTCCCAAGGCCAAAAGGCTGAGCAAATTGTTTTATTAATAATATAGGATTATTTAGACCCTCAGAGCTACTCTGGATTTTTTCATTTTGTTCTGTTTTTCCTCTATGTTTTAAGTCCATTATGCCTAATATTTTTGGAGTTTTAGTTCCTGCAACTTTTATTCTTATAGAATGTCTTTCACCTTTTTGTTTCTCATAATTTCCATTTCTTCAAAAAAGAATGTGCCAATTCTATTAAATAACTCACAAAATTATCCTATACTACTTTGTAAAATTTGGGGGGGGGGTGGTTTAGTGTTAATGATCAACATACTTAGGTTAATTTGCTTTTTTAGGAGTCCAAACAAGAAAGAATAGACCCAGAAAGTACTGCAATTAGCTATAGAGCAGAGTGCATGTGCTGTTTCTAAGACCTCACTAAGGTGTGAGGTTTAGAGTTCAATCAGCAGGTAAATAAATAAAACCAAATTATATCTTTGTTTTTATAGTACCTGGAAAGGCACCAGACTCATGGCCTTGGAAATTACATAATTTATAAACAGGATTTCAAGGTAATGCTGAGGAAGTGGTACTACTTCACTTCTTCAGTCATTTTTAAATCAAAAGGGCTAAAAATAATCAACTATCCATTAAACAGATTGAAAGTTTTATTTTATATATGTAATCTATTCCTAGTGCATTTGCTATAGGAAATCAAGTTGGTTTGTGAACACAATGAACAACTGCTTGATGCTAAGATATATAGTACTGACAAAGAAAATTCAAACTTAATAGGTTGGTAAGTGTAATTATTATAGGAATAGTTCCATTTCTCAGATAAATTTCTAACATTCACTTTCCCTTTTAACCAATGAAAGTAACAAAAACATAAAACTTTATTCCATCCAAAATTGATCATCACGGCATGAGAAAGCAAGAAATTGAACAAAATCAAAAGAGACACTTTTTACTTATTAAGTCAAAAATAATTCTCTAAGACACTTAAAAATAATTCAGTAATCTTCAGCTTGTAGCTGAGTTACAGAAGGGCAGCTTAGGCCCAGGCCGTTCACTGTAAATGGGGGGTACCATGCTCCCCTCTACCTCCTCACCTCCCCCATTACTTTTTAGAAAGTTTTTCAGAAGAGTACTTTCAAAATAATACAATGACATTTCTAACACTCAATTAAAAAAAAATGTTGGTAATATATTAACTGTCTTCAGTGGGGGGGAAAAAACATGCCTTCGTTATTTTATTCTAATTCACTTGTCTCCTATTTTTAAGGTGGTTGACCTATGCCTCATATATCATCCCCTTCCTTGCCTTCCCTTACATGCTTGTTAGACTTCCAGGTCTAAAACTAGTTCTGAAATTTTGGTTTCCTAGTTAACAGAAAAACCTGATGTAAACAAGAAAAAACTTAAGCACTATTTCCTTGAGCAAATATCTGTCAGTCAAGCAAAATGACCAGTTTTTTCACCTGAGAACAGCCAAATTCAGAAAGCTCAATGCTTAGGCCATTGTGTGCTACTGGACAGGAAATGTATTGTCAGTAATGTTAGGATTAGCCTAAATGGGCTACAAGGAAGTCCAGGGAGATATTGCTTTTCTCATATCCTTTTTAATCAGGAGCTCTTCTCGTTCCCCATCCCAATAAACGAAACATTTGTATCACTGTAAGTTCTGTTTTTTAGTCATCCTTTCACATGTTTTGCTGCCCACAAACATTATTATTTAACATTTAGTGTGGAGAGGACTCCCCAGCAAAGGTGTTAGTTCAGCAGAGGAAAGGTCACGAGAGGACAGCAGAAAGGCAGACGAACCCGGGGACACCTGCATTACCAGCAAGTATTCTGTGCGAGTAAATGATTTAATTCTGAAGAGTGATAGCCTGAAAGTCGTTTTGATCGTGAGTCATAAATACAATAGCATCCTTCGAACACTTCAGCCATTACAACCACTTAATATCTGATACCATTAAATATTTATGGAAGGGAGTCTACTGGAAATGTTAGCAAAGAATTCCAAACACAAGAGCGTCCTAACTGTTCATTTTGCCTGTAGTTTTAACCCGCTCAAATCCATTTCTCCTAAAACAAGTTTTAAGACCCTAGCAGCAAAATCCTTTCTTTGGAAAGATTAAACTTCATGCAGAACCCCCAATACATGAAACAGGTTAAAAGTGTTATTATACTGAGAAAGCATTCAAACTCCTAACATTAATCTGTATAGAAAACACTCAGGGAGATTGTTTTGATAAAACCAGCAAAACTGAAATTGGAATGTCACGCTTACCATGAAACTTTGTATTTAAACAGAGGTTGGAAACCACTGTCCTAAAACCTCACTTTGTCTCCACGATCAGCTCCAACTGTCATTTTCAACCTCAAATCTTCTTCTCTTTGTAAAACTATAAAGCCCACACCCTAACAAGGCTGGTCAACGTCAGCACAAAGATCTTCCCCCGTCCCCCCAGTTTCTTGCAGGACCTTGGCTCTAGTCAGTATGTGGTCTCAGTGTCCCTCAGCAAGCCAACTGCATTCATTCATCCACTTAAAAGTGTTTTGTTGTTTTTTTTTAAAGATTTTTATTTATTTACTTTTAAAGAGAGGGGAAGGGAGGGAGAAAGAGAGGGAGAGAAACATTAATCAGCAGCCTGCAACCCAGGCATGTGCCCCGACGAGGAACTGAACCAGTGACCCTTTGGTGGACAGGCTGGGGCTCAATCCACTGAACCACACCAGCCAGGGCTAAAAAAAAAACCAAACAGGTTTTGAGGACTATACTGCATCTCTAGATTTTTTCTTACTCTGCCCATTATTGCCTTAGACTCTTCAACAAAAGCTTTCTCCTCTTACTTCCCAAATACTCAGTGACTTCTGCCATTCATGAATCCTGAAGCGACTGCCTTTATTATGAATGGGCCACATGACATATAGTCAAGACTGCTTGTAGAGAAATATACATAGTTGTTTCCTCAGCTTGGGTTTTTAAAACTCAAGCTTTTATTTCTAGTGAAGAAAATAAAACCCACACCTGAATTTTAAAAATGAAGACCTGAATCCCATGTATTTTATAGAAAAAGCTTATATGGATACATACAGTTTGATCTAAGTGGTATTTGTGGCTTCAACGTACTCTGTTGAATAATTAAAAATGTAAAACCTATCATTTGGTGCACAGAAAAACTAGGAGGTTGCAAAAGCCAAATTTTTCATACACATGATTGAAGAATAATTATCCAAAGTGTTTCCATAGCACAGTATTTGATCAAAATTTTTGAAATATATTAATGTATGACTTCTAATCTCTTCCACTATTTGTAAACTTTGTAAAACTACTTCTAGTGACTTGTATATGATTCACTTTTGAAAGATGTTTAAGTTCTCCGCAACTTTTTGTACTATCAACCTTCTTCTTTTTTAATTCATAAAAGATGCCTGCCTTGTTTCAGAAAGAACTTGAGTCAGCTTTAAAAGATGTAACATTCAAGATGGTAATGTAAAAGAAAATGAAGTTTTCACTCTGGCTAATTATATTTCTGTGGGAGTAGCTTACTAGATCAGTTAATTATTTAGAACATAAAATATTCCTGATGCTCCCAGACTTTTATCTTTGCTGATTAACTTAAGCTTAGTCTAAAATTTTCTACTGACACATAAAAGAAATGGTACCAGCATGAAAATAAAGGAATATGGTGTTTAATTACAGATATGCTGAAATTGGTACCAGGAATTTCTTATCTATGATATTTAATGAAACATCAGTGACATTATTTCACTTACTGATGTTTCTATTATCTCACGAAAGGGGCTCCTGGGAAGCTACTGATAAATAGTAAGCAGAGTGACTTCCAAGTTAGCCCCGTGTAAGCTCCACGTGGTTGTCTCGACTATAAAGACAGCTACTGCTGAGGGGGACACAGAAAGTTTTGTTTTTTTAGTCTACCCAGTGAAAAATAGAATCAAAACTCACAGAAGCTACATCATACTGAATATAATTTTAAATAAAGAAGATACCCCTCAGAAGGAGGAACAGGGATGAGGAACATCATGTTGTAGGACAATTTTGGATGGAGCATTTTCCTTTCAGCAACTGGCGAGTCTACTAAATATTTAGTTTGAAACAGTTTAGAGCTATTTTCCTAAACTAGGCAGTAACTTTATTTTTTATTGTTAGATTAAACTAGTTTTATTTAATAGAAGCAGGAAGCACTGCTATATGGCAGAAGACAAAATAGGTAGCAGCGATTCTATAGTGTTAATTTTTAATAGAATTATAATAGGAAAAAAATAAAAAATAAGTTAATTGGCAGATGCTTTCTATAAATTATTTCTTAGACAATACAGAGTCTTGATTCATGGATAAATATAGGCATTTCCTACTTCCATACTTTTTTTAATGTTTTAATGTTTTTAATTTCCTACTACAATACTTTTTTTAAATCATTTGTGATAAGTGAAAAGATTTACATTTTACAAGGGGCAGTGCGTAGAGCGGTACAGAAATGTTCTATCACAAGAGAGTTAAAACACCCTACAGAATCCCTATTTGTGCTTTATTCTAAAGACACAATATTCAGTGATATATTTCCATACTTCATGCACATTCTCTGATTCTCTCCACCCCCTTTATTATTAAACCATCTACCTGATTAAGTGTAAGGAACACAGAGGTGAAGCCAAAGAGTCACTGTTTGGTGCATACTCACAATTTCTGTTGCTGTCTTAATTTTTTATTAATATAGAAACCAACATTTTTATCCTTAGCTCAGTACTGTAATTTTTCTATTTTCAATTAATTTCTCTAAAATAACATGAAGCCCTGACAAGCACAGCTTAGTTGGTTGTGCGTCATCCCACAGAATGAAGGGTCGCCTGTTTGATCCCAGGTCTGGGCCTGCGTTGTGGACCCAGTCCCCAGGTGGAGGCATGCATGAGGCGACCGACTGATGTTTCTCTCACACATCAGTGTTTCTCTCCCTCTTTTTCCCTCCCACCCCGTCTCTAAAAATAAGTAAAATGTTTAAAATAACATAAAATAAGATATAATGTAATGTGGCATTTTAAATAATTTTTTAAAACCCTAGAACTCTTCAAATAAAAAAGCTTCACTACACGTAAGGTATGGGAGAAAAGCTGGGTCGGTTTCTCTGTGCTTGACCCCAACACCATGAGTTAGCACTGCAGTCACTCCTAATTCTTCCGAGTCCTCCCATACACACTGCGTACACAGTTGCTCAAATACCACCGTGCAGATGGAACCCGCAGGAGGGTGAAGCTGCTGGAGGGGGGGAGCACGCCTCCACGGGATGGTCGGGAATGCCTGCCAGCTCCCACGTGAACACAGGTCTCCCGGGCAAAGCAGCCTGATGGAGACAGCTTTGCACACTTTTCATACAACTTTTCAAACAACTGCCACTTCACAAAAAAGCTTATTTGTTCCAAAGTTGAACTTACGACCGTTAAGAACCACCTGTATATTAGACAGTGTAAAAAACTCAATATTCTAAAGACAAATAGTACAGTGGTTTGCAAGAGCTCCAGTACTGGATTTTGGCCAATATGAATTCACTGTCCAAACCAAGGGCCATAGTTGTATTTTTCATTATTCAGAATTAGGAGACTGTAGAGAGGAAACATTTGGGTTTTACAAAAAGTGCTTTTAATATAGAAGAATTAAGTCAGCAAAAAATGGTGGAGTAACTAACTCCAGATTTCGTTCTTCCATAAGAACAAAGAAAAGAAGGCAAAAACTGTCAGAATCAACTTTTCTGGATCTCTGAAAATTAACCAAAGGCTTGCAGCAACCAGACAATGTGTATTCAATCCCCACCCTACCTTGCTGGTTCCTGGTAAAAACAGTGAACTTCAGGATGTTTCAATGTAACCTGTCCCATCCCCTGGTCCCAAGCTCAGCAGCAGCCATGAAAATAACAGCCTACATTCTTAGTGCCAGGAAGTAGCGGAATAAACCTCATTTGCAAAGAATTATAATTAATAATTTTTTCTGACCTCTCTGATGGCTCCCTGGAAGGCCTCAAATGATTGCCTTTATTCTGCCTAACTCATAATGGGCCTGACGCTGAAGTGTCACACTTTCGGGGGGAGATGGGTGGAGGTGCAGCATGCGGCAGAGTTGAGGGGGGGAGTAATTTGTTACAAACGGTCATGCTAACAACCTCTTACTTTGCTCCTGAGTGAGGTGATAGATAACAACTGAGGCAAGTAATAGAGTGACCCAAAAAGCTTAGGAGGAAAGGTTGGGGCTTTGAAGAGATCTGACATACTCCTGGGAGCCTAGGAGGCCACAAGGATGAGCAGGGCCATGTGTGTGCCCAAGAAGGATCTAAGGAGGCCCCAGGCTCTCACCTCCTGCTGCTCAGATGCTCAGTGGAAGCTGGCAGCACAGGCTTGCCCAGAGCTGGGAGAGCAGAAGGCCCGCGCTGATCCGTGCGCGGGGGCGCACACACACGGCCCCTAGGCAAAGATGGGGAGATTGTTTTGCTTCCAGACATTTAATAAACTTTTAGGGTCCACAATGGACAAATACAAACTTTACAGAATTACTTCAAAAAAGTCATTAAACAACCAACCAACCAACATCTACAGTACTAGGCAACAAGAAACACTGTAGAAGGGGGATGGAATCTAATTTCCAGAATTGCTACAATTGCAATATTTTAAGAGGTCAGAATAACAGGGCATTCAAAGAAATAAAAAAGTATGGTACATGCACAGGAAAAAAAAAAAAAGAATAAAAGTTGCCTGAGGAAGCCCGGATGTTGAACTTTGTAGACAAAGACTTAAAATGTGCTGTTTTAAATGTGTTCAGTGACATAAACTATGTCTAAACAACTAAAGTAAAAATAATCTCATTAAATTAAGATTAATAAAGAAAACTTATAAAACTCAACCAAATAGAAATTTTAGAGTGGAAAAGCACAATAACTTAAATGAAAAATTCACCAGAGGGGCTCCCCAGCAGCTGTGAGCAAGCAGAAGCGGCCGCAGATCTGAAGGAAGGGCAGCCAAGAGCATCCAGGCTGAAGAGCCAAAAGAAAAATAAAAGGTTAAAAATCCAGATTCTCGGGGCCTGTGGGACGGCATCAAATGTGCATAATGTGGAGTCATGGGAGGTGGAAGAGAAGAAAACCCCCAAAATATTTAAATAAGTAATGGTCAAAAATGTGCCAAATTGAAAAAAATATGTATGTCAGATTTGATGAAAAACATTCAAGAAACCCAATAAATTTCAATAGGATAGATTCAAAAAGATCCACACCTATTCATATCACAGACAACCTACGAAAAGCTACAGAGAGAGAAAACCTTGAAAGCAGAGAGAAGCAACTTATTGTGTACAAGTGATTTTTAATAAGGCTAACAGTTGATTCTGCATCAGAAACTATGCAAGGGCAGACCAAAAGATCGTAGAATGACATATTCCAAGTGCTGTAAGAATTAAATGTCAACCAAGAATTCTATACCTGGCAACACAATCCTTCAATAATGAAGGAGAAATTACCCCATTCCTAGGTAACAAAAATGAAGGCAGTTTGTCACCTGCCTTCCAATGAATGCCGACGGGAGTCCTTCAGCTGGAACGAAAGGACACTGGACAGTGACTTCGCAGGGAAGAAATGAAGAACAGCAGGAAAGATAACTACATAAGTAAATGCACAAGACAGTAGAAATGTATCTTTGTAACATCCTTTTTCTTCCTATCTGATTCAAAACACAACTGCCTATGCAATCATTATAAAGCTAGGTAGATAGGCACACAATGTATGTGGAGAAAAACTGTAACAATAACGGCAAAAAGGGGAAGGAGTAGAGCTACATAGAGACAATGTTTGTGTACATTAGTGAAATTAAATTGGTATTAACCCAAACTAGAACATCACTACTAATTAAATATCCATATAATATCGAGGGAAACTAGTATGAAAATAAATTTTAAAAAGAGAGTAAAAGAAATGATGATGGAATTAAAATGGTCGCACTAAAAAATATTTAATACAAAAGAAGGAAGTAATGGAGGAGATGAACAAAAAAGACATGACATGAAAAAAACAAAGAGCAAAATGTCAAGTCCTGCTTATCAATAGTTATATTACATATGAATAGATTAAACTAATGAAAAAACAGGTTGGTAAAATGAATTAAACAAACACGATCCAATTTTAAGCTATTAGACGCACCCTAGATTCAAAGACCAAAAGAGATTGAAAGTGAAAGCGTACAAAAAGATATTCTATGCAAAGGATATACCATAGAGCTACAGTGAATATACTAATATCAGACAAAACAGACTACACAAAAGATTATTTCCAGTAACAAAGAAGGACATTGTAGAGTGATAAAATAGTAAATAAGAGATATAAACATACATGCACTTAACAATAGAGCCCCAAAATATATATAGGAAAACAGAATTAAAGAGAGAAATGAGCAATCTAATAATAACAGTTGGAGACTTTAATACCCCACTTTCAGTAACAGAACAATTTGACAATATCAGCAAGAAAATAGGACACTTGAACACCATCATATAGCACCAACAATATCTGAGAGACATCTATTAAACACTCCACCCAACAAAAGAATATTCATTTTTTTCAAGTGCACATGGGACATTTTCTACCATAGACTATACATTAGGTCATGAAACAAGGAAAATTAATTTAAAAGGTTGAAATCATACAAAGTATGTTCTCAGACCACATGGAATGAAGTTAGAAATTAATAAACAGAAGGAAACTTGGAAAATTCACAAATACATAGAAATTAAATAACATACCCCTAAATAACCAAATGGTTAAAGAAAAAAAATCACAAGGGAAATTAGAAAATATCTTGAGACAAAAGAAAACAAAAATATAACACACCAAAATTTATGGGATACAGTGAAAGCAGTACTAAAAGGGAGATTTATAGCTGTAAACATCTACCTTATATAGAAGAATGCAAATCAATAACCTTATCCTCCACCTAATGAAACAAGAAGAAGAGCAAACTAAATTCAAAACAGGCATAAGAAAATAAATAGTAAAGACCAGAGTGGAAATAAATGAAATAGAGGACAGAAAAATAGAGACGGTCAATAAAACCCAAAGTTGCTTCACTGAAAATCAAAGTAACTTTACTCAGATTGACTAAGAAAAACAAGAACCTAACTAATGAGAATCAGAAATGAAAGAGTGAACATTCCTACTGACCTTACTTAAATAAAAATGATTTTAGAGGAATACAACAAACAATTGTATAGCAACCAGTTAGATAACCTAGATGAAATGGATACATTCCTTGAAACACATAAACGACCAAAACTATCTCAAAAAGAAATGGTAAATCTGAATAGACGTCTGACCAGTAAATACGTTAATTTAGTAATCAAAAAATTTCAAAGAAAGTCCAAAGGGCACAACTGGTGAATTCTACCAAATAGTTCAAGACAAATTGACAATAATCCATTCCACACTCTTCCAAAAAAATAGGAGAGAAGGGAAACACTTCCTCACCCAGTTTGAGGCCAGTATTACTACAGTATCTAAGCCAGATAAAGGTATCACAATAAAACTACAGACCAGTATCCCTTATGAAGAAAAATGTAAAAGTACTCAACAAAATATTGGCAAACTGAATCTAGAAGCATTCGAAAACAATAAACAACTATGACTTAGTGAGAGTATTTCCAGGAACACAAGGTTAGCTCACCACATGAAATCAATTAATGTAAAAACTATATCAAAAAGATGAAAGGCAAAAAGCACATGATCATCTCAATAGATAACAGAAAAGGCATTTGAAAAAATCCAACATCCTTTCATGATAAAAACATTCAACAATTTAGGAAAAAAAAAAAAGGGAACTTCTTCAGTCTGAAAAAGGACATCTATGAAAAACCCAGAGCTAAAACACACTTCAGCTAAAACTGAAAAATTTCCCCCAAGATCAGGACCAGTTCAAGCATGCCCGCGCTCACCCCTGCTAATCAGCATAATACCGCATAGCCTAGCAAGGAAATTAGGCAGGACACAGAATAAAAAAGCATCCAAATTGGAAAGGAAGAAGTAAAACTATATTTATAGATGACAAGATTTTATATATAGAAAATCATGGAGAGCCTACCTAAAAGACATACGAGGGCTAATGAATGAGTTCAGCTGTTGCATGTGTGGACACAAGATCAACACATAAAACTCAGATAAATTACTATATAGTAGCAATAAACAATCTGAAAATGAAATTAAGAAAACAAATTTACAATAGCTTCAAAAGGATTTAAATGCATTACTGGTGGGCTGGAAAATGGGACAGCCACTATCTGCAGCTTCAAGCATGCCCTGGGGGTATTAGAATGTATCCCTCATGGATAAGGGGGATCAAACAGCGTTATTCACAAGAACCAGAAAGTGAAAACAGCCTAAATGTCCATCAGCTGTTGAGTAGATAAACAAAGTGCGATATATTTATATAATGGAATATTGCTTGCTCCTAAAAAAGGAATGTAGTGTTCAATGAGACCACAGTGATGAACCTTGAAAATATGCTAATTGTTAGAAGCAGGACAGAAAAGGGCACACTGTATACCATCTGTATGAAATGTCCACAGTGGGAAAATCCAGAGCCAAAAAGATTAGTGACTGCCAAGGACATTGCTAAACATCTCTCCACAACAAAGAGGAACGCAATTCAAAAGGTGCCAGTAGTGCCGAGGCTGAAAAACCCTGTTCTAAGTTTAATCTAAGTTAAATAGGAAAAGTAACCAACCATGTAAAAGTATCATTTTGGGATGTTGTACTCTCAACTTATTAGAGCTCTAATGCTTCATTCATTCTGACAGTATCAAATCAGATTGTAAAAAGATGTTTAAGTATCATTCTCAAGTTTAGAGTGTACTTTAAAAGTCACCAATTTTAAGATATCTTTAAGATCTTAAAATTGAAATAAACATTTTTCTGAGAGGAGTCTGACAATAGTGAATATAAAGATTTCAGGAAATTTGAATTCTATCATCACAGTGTTCTTACAACTTTTTAAAGGATGTCTCTTTTTGTGGACACTGCCTACCTAGATTTTGGCTTTGAGGCTGGGAGCCGGGACTTCAAAACTGGTGTGGTTACACTGTACAAGGTCCTGTGTGCGGCTCTACACAATCACACGTGCGACTACGAGAGCAGTGAGCACACTGGTACCTGTGCAATTATCCAATGTCTTCCTTGGGACTGGAACCTGACCACTTGCCAGTCTTTTGATTCTCACTATGAGATAAAAAGGGGCTCACACAAGCTTACAAAGGGAGCATGGATGAAGGTGTTAGAAAACCATGAACTTGGGCAGAAATGCTTTAATTTATAAAATACATGCACTTCTGAAAAATATGAGAAGTAAACATTTCAGGTGTACAATTCTGTGAAGCAGAAAGCACTTCAGTGGGAAAAGGCCCAGAATCAGAAGTCGACCTAATTTCAAATCCTAACTGCTGAATTAACATCCACATCACTTAATCTCCGAACCTGTTTCACACAAAACAAGAGGAATATTTAAACTTGCTCTAAGCCTTTCACCACACTGTGAGGATCAAATAAAACTTGTAAAAGATGTTGTAATAAATAATCACTTGCCTAATAAAGAATGCATTTCAATGGAAGTTTTGTGTTGTTTTTTTTTTTTTTAAAGATTTTCTTTATTTGTTTTTAGAGAGGAGGAGAGGGAAAGAAACATCAATGTGTGATTGCATCTCATTTGCTCCCTGCTGGGGACCTGGCTTGCAACCCAGGCATATGTCCTACACTAGGAATCAAACCAGCGACCCTTTGGTTCACAGGCCGGCGCTCAATCCACTGAACCACACCAGCTAGAGGTGGAGGTTTTATTTTTTTAAATGAACAAAGTTAAAAATTCATGCAAGAGGACATTAAAATGGAAACTGGCTCTCTGGGTTAAAATGTTACAAATACTAAAGCAGCTCAATGGGCCTTGGGAGAAAGAGTCCCTCCAATCCCTCTTTCCCTAACCCTCCCATCCAAAAGATACTTTCTGGTGTCTATTCAAAAGTAAAATGCCCCGAGAGCTCTGAAACACACTGAGGATGTTATCGGCTTTTTAGGCTTACTCTGTGTGTCATCTGGGCTGACAGCCAGGAACCAATGACAAGATGGTACTCTTTGCACAGCATCTAGGCACAGCGAGCCCACTGACTTTTTGTTTTTTAAAGACCTATAAAATGTTAATTCTGTGGAGTAATATACATTATTATAATTCTTCTCAAAATTCATTATAAACATGTCATTATTATTTAGCCACCTTTACTTAAAATGAAGGGATAAATTAATTTTGAGAATAATGTCTCTTCTGGAGCAGAATGATAAATTTCTTAAGCACTTCTTTTAGAGAAGGGAGTCTTGAGGCATGTAGTCAACGTAGTAAGGACACTGGCTGCTGATCTGTGCATTAGAACTCACTACCCCTTCCAGGCTTCAGCAATGACTGGCATTTAGCTGAGGCTGTCGTGGTTTGGCTTCAGACTGTTGCCAGGTGCACCCCCACTCACACGACTATGTACCTGAGTGGCTTCAAGACAGATGCAGAAGCCCCAAAATTCCCACTTGGAAGCTTTTACTCATTCTCAAGAATTTAATAAAATAGCAATTAAATAAAAGAAAAAAAAAACCCCCGTAAAGCTTAAGGACAGTGAAATTAGGTCTATATAACAGCAAATAATAGGAACCTGAACTGTAAGTGGTTGAAACTCAGGTCTGAGAGTAAAGGAAATCTGACTCTGGAGATGTATCAGTTCAGAATAAAGCTGTTAAAATCTGTCCTTTAAATGTCCATGGATTCTTTAGACCACAAATTAAGAGTCCAGTGCAAGGCTATTAATAAAAGCGTAGGAATATAGGAAACTAAATGTTTTCTGTGAGTCCTACTCTGATAACTTAAAATAAGTCCTTAATTGACCAAAGATCACTAAAGAGTAAACCTTTATTTTGGATTTGGTAGTTCTCTTTAAAAATAAATTTTTTTTTTCATTATATGTATACCCTCTACTACATTAGGTGGCTATCTGAGGTTATCAGACAATTTGGTAATACCTTAAATACCAGGATGAAAAGTTAAGCTTTCTTAAAACTCAATTCAAATTTTGAAAATTACTTTTCTTTTAAATTCTCACATTTTTATTCCAATCTGAAATGTGCCCTTGCTTTTAATTTATAACTAATCCAGATTCTTACCACAGTATAGGGTTGCATCAGAAACCATTTTGACCTCGTGTTTCCTATCAGTCTTTTCCCTTGTTCCTTAAGACCGTAAGCCCCTGCGCAGGAACACGGCTTTTCTCTTTAGCCCTAACAGGACGTGGGAGTGCTCAGAGGGCAGAGGATCGCGCTTGTTGACACATTACCCACAGCAGAAACTGCAGCTGTGGTGCTGAGGAAGCAGAAAAGCATGAGGCAAGGGAACTGTGGGCTTGGCAAGAAGAGCCCCGAGGGCACACCCCATCTCTGTCTGCCGCTTACCGCGGGTGTCTTTGGTCCTCTCCTTTCCTGTCACTTACCTTCCGGGTCTTTATCAATGAAGCAGGGGTGAATTACACTCTTCCTTCAGCATTATCATTGGAGGAGATCACAAAGGTGGACATTCAGTAAATGGTCCGAGTTCTGTGTGATAACTTACCATTGTCTATGCCACTGTTGCTAAGATAAAATGTTAATCACATTCCCCCCCCCCCCTTTCCTAAATAATTGTTCTGCTTACTCTCAAACTGCTGAACTGACCTCCTTCAGCCTTTTTCCCACCTCTCTCCCTTGGCCCTCATTAAACACCAGTAAATTTCAAAACTTCCTGCGAGAGTTCCCTACGCTTTATCATAGCTGGTGACCATCCTGCTCAGATAATACGTCTGTCTTTAAACCTTGTTTCAGCTTTTAGCACATGAAAGCTGGGGAGGCTTAAACTGACCCACAACAGGAGTCCCTCGCACAACTGTTCAGAAACAGCTTACGATCCTTCTGTTCAAGAAGCACAATTACTGCTCTGCCTTGTAAACCACACACACACATAATTTAACACACTGGTTTTATTCAATGAGGCAGAATAGCTCCAGAATTCCAAGAAAGTGTTCCTTTTAGCCACTTTTGTAACCAATGTTTATTCTAAGGCCTAATCTCAATTTCTTTATTAAAACCACACACACACACAAACTGCCTTGATTTCTAAATATTTTTTTAATCTACTTAAATGATACCATGAAAAACCAAAATGGAAGTATTTCACACCCACCCTACTGGCACGAAAGTGAAAGACTAGCACTACCACATGTTGGTGAGGATGTGGGGCAAAAAGAATACTTTTAACACTGCTTGGAAACAATCTGCTATTACCTAGAAGTTGTGGATGTATACCCTCTGACCTAGTTATTCCACTCGTTGGTATAAATCCCTAAGAGAAGGCTCTTAGCAAGTACGAACCAAGAGACAGTTTTACAGCAGGATTGTTCAAAACAGCAAGTGTCCATTAGCAGGATCACAGATAAATGTGTATGCTATATTTGTTCAAAAATATAACATTTGTGTGTATCAATAAATTTCATTTTACGTGAATTTTACAGTTAGAAATAAAAAAACAGGTTGTAAAAGGCTACATTCAACACTAGTCCACTACATGAAGCTTAAAAAACACCTGAAAGTAAATAGAAAGATACCTCATTTTATTGTGCTTTCCTTATGTTATGCTTCGTAGATATTGTGTTTTTGCAAATTAAAGGCAGGGCCCTCCACCAACAAAAAGATTATGACTTACTGAAGGTTCAGATGATAGCTGGCATTTTTAGCAATTAATTATTTAATTAAAATATGTACATTGTTTTCTTAGACATAATACTATTGCACACTAAACAAACTACAGTATAGCATAAACATAACTTTTATATGTACCAGGAAACCAAAAAACTCACACGACTCGCTTTATTATGATGGTCTGGAACTGAACCCACACTATCTCCAAGGTCTGCCTGTAATGTATTATTTAGGGAAGTATAAACTGGTAGTAGAATCTTAAAGCAAAAGAATACAAAAACACAAACTTCAGTCTTATCATAACCACGGGTTGGGGGAGGAGGGGATGACTGGGAAAGACCACACAGTGAGCTCCAAAGGTACCAGTCACAATCGCTTCTTTAGTGAGGCGGCGAGTGCTTGTTTCTGTAAATCATGTAATACAGGTAAGCTATAACTGTTTTTTTTTATATATGAGTGAAATAATTCATTAAAAAGTGGTACCTATGGTAGTAAAGAAAGATGTGTTTTCAACGTAGTTTATAAAGTCAGTTTCTCTTTCCTGTCTTATTTTGCTATTCTATTAATATTAAAATATGCTACTGCCTTTATTGCCTTTTCAGGATGTTTACTATTCAATATTCACATTGTTTACCTTTTCCATAGTCTAAGTCATTAATAATTTGCCTCAGCTTCCTACCAGTGTAGAGAGTGTTTTACAAAAGGAGTAAATGAAACCAAAGGATTAAAAACTTAGGGTGAATCAAAAAGGAAGACAGAAGAAAGGAGCTGAATTTAGAGCCTGAGACTTGAATTTTCAGGTCATGTTCTATTGTGTCTTTAGACTCTGCTTCTTTTCTCAAGCTCCTTGGGCCTTCACATTCTATCTGTTTTCAGAGGCCCCTTCTTGTAACTTGGGATGGTTACCATGAAGTGATGAAAACCACAAATGTCAGTAATGGGAAGCTGGAATGCACGCAGACACTGGATTCAACTCACTGCCATGCCAGACTCCAGGCTGACGTTAGGTCAGCAGCTATATTTGAACACAGAATCCTTCACAGGCCTCACTTTTTCAATGAAGGAAGTCTGGTCATCCCATCTATTCTTAAAGTGAAGATTTTAGGAATTTTATATAGAGCAAATCACTGAAAGCTAGTTATATGTGCAACACATAATTTTAAAAGAAAAACACAAGAAAAATATTTACTGCTTCTCATGTTACTTGAGGCAGTTTCAAAACCTTTCTAAGACATAATCCTACAGAAATGAGAGAGTAAGGGGGGAAGATATATGTATATGCACAGAAAGATGTATATTGTAATAGCAAAAAAGAAAAAAAAAGGTTTAATCATCCAGGACTTAGCAACAATTCTTGTTATGAAGATGGTTGGCTGATCAAGATGACACTGAGTAACCCTTCAGAACCAGAGGAGCTTATGAGTGAAGAATCATGTGAGAAACATGTTAAATCTAATGAGGAGGAAAAATGGAACCCCCTAGGTAAAGTGGTATATAACGACTTTAAAGAAAGCTCATCTACATCCCCTTCAGTGGAGGTCTGGTTAAATCCTCCATGGTACAGCCACATAGCCATTGGAATGAAGTGGTGGAAGGATGTCCGTGACACAGTTTAAGAGACACAATTTAAACACACAGAGAGCTCTACAAATTAGAATGTTGCTTAAAATTTTTTTAAATTTTAAAGAATTAAAGATTCTGTACTTTTATTTACGAGTATAGTTGACCCTTGAACACAGATTTCAACTCATGGGTCCACTTACATGGAAATTTTTTCAGTAAGTATGTACAGTACTGTAACTGTTTTATCTTCCTTATGATTTACTTCATATTTTTCCTCTGCTTACTTTTTAAGACTACAGTATATAATACATATAATATACAAAATATGTATTATTCAACTATTTATGTGATATGTGATCTGTAAGGCTTCTGGTCAATGTTATTCATAGTTAAGTTTTGTGGGAGTCAAAAGTTACATGCAGATTTTTGACTGCACTGAGCTTTGATGCCCCATCCCCCATGCTGTTCAAGGGTCAACAGTAAATTGTCAACTTCCAGAAAGTATAAAAAATATCAAAAGTAATCAAAAGAGTAGCACCCATCACAATAACACACTACCACTAATGATTCTGTCAAGACTCTACTACTCTGAAAACTAACCACATAAACTTGCATTATTTGCTAAAGTGATTAGTGAAAGAGGAACAAAGGAGTTAGTGATTTTTTTAAAAAACCAAAGAAAAAATCCTTATTTCAAAATAGTTGTGTTAATTTCTTAATAGTCTTTGGATAAATATTTGAGAGAATGCAAAACATAGGGCTGGGTTAGGTATTTTGCAACTTGTTGCTATTTCTCTCCCCTTTTAAAGTAGGCACAATGCTCTACCACACTTTCACAAACCCTCCACATCAGTTAGCTTTTAAGAGAGGCTCCCTAAAATCAGGCCTGTGACAACTAGAATTTTTCTAAGGCAAGCTGGGAAAAAACGATTGCCCATTAGAACATTGAAAAGTGAGGAGAAAAAAACGTCAGAGTAAACTTGGAGGATTACAGAAAGTCACAAAAGTTATATTTGATACACAAAGGCAGAGGGAGAAATAAACTGAAATATTAAAAAACTGAAGGGGGTTAGAACACACCCTTTCTCCATCCCACACACACAGTAGGAACTAGATTGTTAAGAATGGGAAAGAACCTCAGGCAAGTTCTTAAATAAGGACATGGAGGCCCCGCAAGAGCTAGGACTTCATTAAGGGAGCCCCTTCTCAGACAAGATTCTTTCTGGCACACTCTTGCCCTTCTCCACCCAGTGCTACCTGTCTACCAGCCCACGTTCCCCCTCAGGCTCAAGACCTCTCAGGAGAAAGTCGGGCTAGACAACAGTGGGCATGAAGGGCCCGCCGCACCTGCCCAGCTGCTTCTGGTTTATTCTTACGTTACCTGGGGACATGGGCTATTTGGCTATGGAGGGCTTCTCTTCATGTTAGCAGGGTCCAAGTCCCATGATCGTCTCTTTAGCAACTGAGTTTATTGGCATCCTTGCTGTCCTTCAGGTAGCAGTGGTTCCAAACGTGGGTGATTTTCTAGAGAGTTTTTGAAAATATTCAGATGCTTGGGCTCCATCCCTAGAGCTCTTCAACAGGGGTAAGGGTAAGAAGGAGAGGCAATGTGCAGAAATCTATACTTTTCTTAAAGTATCCCAGAAAGAACTTGGTACCACTCGCTCTTTTTCTCCCCCCAGATGAAAGTGAGAGTAAGTTTATACTGAGGCAAAGGAAGGAACCCTGGAGACAGGATCAGGGACTGAGAGGGGGATGAGCTCCTGCTACCCACTGCTCCCCTGGGAGCAAGTCTCATTGGGGCCCTCAGAGCTTAGGATAGAAGCAAAGTACATGCCTGAGGAAAGGGGGACTTGGGTATGTAGAAAGAACAGCTTGGTACCACTGGTTTTTTAAACACCAGTCTCGACTTATCTGTGACTTAAGGATATCAGGGTTTAGAAAAGGTGCAGTGGGGGAGCAAAGACAAGGAATGATAGTGGGAGAAAAACAAGGCTGACTGCTCCAGGAAAGACAGGTAGTACTTACTCACTGGCTTCCTGTGCACCTGAGGTAGGTGCTGTGACTGAGGTACCCTGGAAAGGCTCTTTTGTCTCAAATTAGCTTACTTTTTACTAAAGTCAGTAAAATGCCTGAAATCCCACCGTAAGGATTTCATTCCTTCCTTAAAGTTGTTTCACTTGTTAAAACACAAATACCTCTCAGTATTCAAATGTTATCTTTTGCTGATGCAGCTTCTCTTTCCCAGGCCACTAAAACAAAGCAGGTTTATGAAGGGCAAAGTGCCCCTGGCCCAGGACGGGGAGGACGGGGGTGGCCCCCAAAGCAGTCATGACTGAATGTGGTGGATTTTGAAACGAGCCCCAAGCCTGCCCGAGGGCGTAATCCATGGACTTGTTGTGAGCCTAGGACAGACCTGACCCACAGGAAATGTGAATCTGCGTGCAAGGACGAACCACCTGATGATGCATTGGACTGTCCTTCCTCCCACACTTGCTTTATCATCCTATGACCTCCTGGAATACTCTTCAGCACCTGTACAGCTGTTTCTTAGTTATTTCATGTATTCGCATTATGTCTCCCCAGCCAGATGCAAGACCTTCACAATCAGAAAGAACATATGATTTCCCTTTCCTCCCTCTGAACACAAATTGCAGCACTGAACAGGTGGGAGGTCCCCTGTAATACATTTTATTGACCCAGCTGATCAACAGGTGGGGAGAAACACTCTTCAACTGCCATTTCTCTATGACCCTCTACTTTTGAGCGCTGAACTTTACTTGCCTGTCAAAGTTTTCTTCTTTCCAATCCGTCCTTCCAAACTAAGATTCTTTCCTCAGCACAGTCTATTTTTGCTGGCTCTGCAAACATGTACTGGCATAAAATTAACACTGAATATTCTGGGAAAATATCCCTGGGTCCCAAAAATGTTTGGGGAAGTGGAAGTTCCCCTTGGTTAATGGTTGAAAATGGTCTTTGTAAAGACTGAAACTGAGAAATGTTGATTTTAAAAAAAGCAAAGATTGAAAACTATAAAGACCAGTTTAGTTTTTTAAAAAATGAAGGGCTTCTAAGCCACACACTTTTACTGTCCACAATAAAATATTATTATTAATAAAAACTACACCCAAACTTTCTTTCCTTAGAATGTGTAATTATTAAATATGACAGGCAGCTAAGGTGCAGACATAAGGACTGACTTGCTTGTTTTCCCATGATAAACTAATGCCACAGGTGGTTCAATCTCAGTTGTCACTCCTTTGAGAGCACTACATTGTACCTCTCCCATGACAGGCAATAAAAACTCCAGTTAACATTTCTGGTGGAGTGGATTCTGAAATATCTGGTTCTTTGCGTGACTTAAGTTAACCCAATTTTACCACATGTTGTGTGTGTGTACCCTTTTCTATTTCCTACGGGTAGAATGGAGAGATTTAAGAGTTGCGTTTCCACCCAGTATAACAGCTGTTTTCAACACAAGGAAAAGAAATGCATGTTACTTTATTTCAAGGTGGCCCCTTTCAACTTTTTAAAAGCAGTCAACATGTAACTGTTCATGTGGGATGATACTGTTTTTTCCCCCTATCTCATATAATACCTGATTTCTAGGTGTGACAACTCCCAAATCTAGCGTTAAGGTACCCACTGTTTCTAAGAGGAGCTGGAGTTCTTTTTTAAAAAAAATCTAGATTTGGATTGTGTCTAATGTTACAACTCTCACCGCATGAATCATAGTGAATCCTACCCAAGGAGACCTATGGATTTTTATCTCTAGCTGTCTTGATCTAAGCCATTCTTTTCTTGTAGGAAAATATTCTAGTGAGTAGTCGCTTCATTCTGAGGCCACAATTAGAATTTATCCCTTCCCTAACACAACTTCCCTTCTTTCCTTTTATTCCAAGAAAGTGATTGGGTCTTGCACTTTTACTGAAGTGTGGGAGACAGGTATAGAAGCAATTTTTAATTTTATATTAATAAAAGCAATTACAGAAGTACTTAGCAAGTACCTAACCCTTTCTTTATAATAAACTACACAAGGAGTTCATCATCACCAAACCATTATTATATGAAATGTTAAAAAGACTTATTTAAGAAAAAGATAAAAAATATGAATAAAATGGCAATAAATACATTATCTATCAACAACTGAATCTAAAAATCAAACTGAACAAACAATAAGAACAGAGACAGAATTAGGGATACGAAGAATGTTTTCATGGTAGCCAGATGGGAGGAGGTGTGGGGGAATGGGTAGAGAGGTGAGGGGATTAAGAAGTACAAGAAGGTAGTTATAGAATAGCCATGGGAATATAAAGTACAGTATAGGAAATGGAGTAGCCAAAGAACTTATACACATGACCATGGACATGAACAATGGTAGGGGAACTGCCTGAGGGAGTGTAGAGGGGTGCTGGCTGGAGGAGGTCAAAGGGGGACAAATCAGGTCAACTGTAATAGCATAATCAATAAAATATAATTAAAAAAATTACATGAGAAATCTGAAGTTCAGGTCAAACAACCATTATAAGTGTTACCAGGAAAGCTAAGTAACTTGTGTAGGATTGCTGAAAGAAATGATGGAGCTACAATTTGAACTTCAGTTAGTCTCTAAATTTTAAGCTTTTACCTTTTTGATTTTGATGACTCTGACTTTCCAGCTTGGGCAAGTTTCATAGGCAATTAGAATATCATGAACAGAATGATCAGAATTTCAAACACACCCATTTCCTATAACTGTGACAGGTTGCCAAAAAAAAAAAAAAAAAAAAAAAAAAAGACTCCTCACTATGGTCATGCCCTTTGCAGTATAACTGTGCAGCCCCTCCTTCTCCCAAATCTAGACTGGCCTTGTAGCTTGATTTGACCAATAGAATGTGGCAGAAAAAGAGCTGTCCCAGGCATAGCCCATAAGAAGCTTTGCAAGCTTCTGCTGATTCTTTTGGAGCCCTGCTGCCACTCTCAGCAAGCTCTGGAGAGCCTGCTGGATAATGAGAAGTGGCTGTCAGCCGTCAGTCACTGCCAGTCAACCAGCCGGTTGCCACAGACACACGGAGTGAGCCCAGCTGAAATCAGCTGAGCCTGTCCAGATCAGTAGAATTTAACAGCTGACCTGTTGACTCATGAGGTATAAGAGATGACTGATATTTTAAAGCTACTACATTTTGGGGTGGTTTGTTATAGAGCAAAGACTACCTGACACAAGTACCAAACAAATCCATTTCCAGCAAGCAGAGAAAGTGAAACAAAAAGTTACTTCTAAAAGATGGGTGTCGCCCTGACTGGTGTGGCTCAGTGGGTTGGGTGTCTTCCCACAAAGGGAAAGGTCGCAGGTTCGATTCCTGGTCAGGGCACAGGCCTGGGTTGAGGGTTTGGTCCCCGGTTGGGGTATGAGAGGCAATCAATCAATATCTCTCTCTCACATTGATGTTTCTCTCCCTCTCTTTCTTCTCCCTTCCCTTCTCTCTAAAAAATTAAATAAATAAAAATCTTCAAAAAAAAAAATAAAAGATAGGCCCCAACATGGAAAAGATTATTGATATTAAACTAAGAAACATGTTCAACAAATCCTTAATTATTTGACTAAAATTTGCAAAATAAGGCTGAAACATGTGACTTGATCCATTCAAGAATATGCAAGGTGCTTCAGAGTATATAAGTTTAGATATGAACACAAACAATTATGCATTTGAAAATATACAGCCAGTCCTGGTTGGTATGGCTCAATGCATTGAGCACAGGCCCATGAACAAAAAGAACACCAGTTCGATTCCCAGTCAGGGCACATGCCTGGGTTGCTGGCCACGAGACAACCTATAGATGTTTCTCTCACACACTGATGTTTCTCTGCCTCTCTTTCTTTCTCTCTTATACCCTAATAAATAAAATCTTTTAAAAAACAAAATAAAATATACAACCATAAAGTCCTCTCAATTCCAATTGTGGGGTTTAGTTCATACTGGATTGTAAAAATCAATTTTTAAAACTCCTTCTTTGAAGAGACAGAATCTTTGTATTACACTATGACCTTTAGAAAGTTAATATTCTCTTTAAGAAGGAGCCAAAGATATATACAGAAATCAGAATATACAGTAATAGAAGCAATGAAATTATTTATAAAACCCCAAGACTTTGTGAAGACAGGAGAGGATTGCTCTCCTTCAGATCCACTCTGACTTACTTTAATCAAGTTCCTCTGAGTTTCAGGTGGTAAGAGTGTCTCTGAGCAGAGGAACTCAGTGGGGGGAGAGTGGGAGAGCCAGATGGGAAGCACTCAGCACTTGTTCTAACAAAACAGCCATCACATATGCATGTTTCAGTTCCTCCTCAAACTTAAGGCCAAAAAGATCAGATAATGGTACTAGAGGTTAAAGTCTCCATTACATAACTATAATGACAGGCCTGCCTTGAAGAGATTGCTGGTTTGGTTCCCAGCCACCACAATAAAGTGAGTTGTCACCTTTTTTAAAGCTGGTGGAGGGTCTTTCCTTCAATTTGTGAAAAACGCAATTGTTAAGTGCAAGAACACGAAGCACAATAAAATGAAGTGTGCCTTTATTTAGTGAAAGTTAAGACCATCATGAAGCCAGTTTAGGAACTATCAAGTAGTGGAAATGGCTTATGCATACGTTGCTATGGCACAATGAACAGAGTTCTCAAGGTGGAACCTTTGGCCTGAAGCTGTCTAATCTCAGCCATCTCACTAGCAATCATAGCTAATATTTCATGAGTGCTTTTTATCTGCCAGACACTACGCTGTGAGGTTTACATGCATTATCTCATCGTGCCCATTATAAAGGTAAGGGAACTGAGGGCGTAGAGGGTTATGAACTTGCTCAAGATTATTCAACTGCTACAGACTTACACCCAGAGAATCTGACTGCAGAGTCCTAATTCTTACCCACAATACTACACTAATTGTATGTACTAGACCTTGGTTTCCTCATATAAAAAGTGAGGACCGATATAAAGACTAGATCCAGTTGGAATTCTGTGGTTCAATGATAATGACAGGAGCATCTCCTTAGTGGTTTTTATCTTGGTTGGTGATCAGATTGGCATCTAAAAAGAAATGCCCTTGGAGTATATGCCAACATTGATGACTCTAACATCTGCTCTTCGTTTCTATGCAGATAGGCACAGTAGGGAAGCTACTTTGGGAGCAACTCTACTACCCATATGCACACACTCTGATTGGTTCCCGCCTCCCAGCAAAGACCTGGCTGCCTTGGGTTTCCTCTTCAGTGCCTGCCAGAGTGAGCACTAATTAAATGTCGAATGAATGGATAAATATCACATAGCCTCTGCTAGAAAGAGCCTGAAATTGGATACCATTGATGTTCCTACAAATCTTTTAAATGTAACACCCCTAGACTGTAAGCTCCATGAGGACAGAGGCAGCATTGGACTTGCTCACCACTATATCCTTTGCAACTTCAACTGTTAGCATACAGTAATTGTTCAACACTAGTGCTGTTCTCATTTGCTGTTACTGGATTTACCCTTAAAAGGGGTAAAATATATTACTAAAGGCAAGGCCATGCTATTTGTTTCCTCTTCTCCATGGTTTGTGTTCAAACAGTCAACCTAAATTGAGTTATCGGAAGTGCTAGGTGCTGTAATGAAAACATTCCTTGTCCTTAAGAAAAACAAATCTAGTTGCTGAGATAAACCAGAAGTACATAAAGAAAACAGAATAAATTCAACAAATATTTATTGGGCACCTACTATGTGCTAATCACTGAGTTAGGTACAAAGAACTATCAGTCACCAGGTGCCACAGGGTACCTTCAGATGAGGGAGAGGGGGCTGCGAGCCGGGCTACATAAAGGAACGTGCACTAAGTAAGCGGGCATTACACTGGTCTGGACCGTCGCACGATGCTAAAAGCTGAGCGGAGCCGAGTCCCAGACTGCAGGAGTCCTCCGCTCCATCACACGCTGGTACGCTGTGATCTACTTTAGCATTTGTGTCATGGCATTTATTAGTAATGACTTACGTATTTTCATTGGAAAGAAAAGTATAAACACGGAAAGGTTTGGCTGTAACTTCCTGTAATCCTTGTGAAAAGTAATCTAGAAATAGCTGTTAAAAAACTTAAATATGCATATCCTTGACTCAGCAACTCTCCTTGGGGGAGCTATGCTTAGAAACACAAATCATTATATGCAAGAATACACAGAAAAGGGTGTTTTATTGGAGGCTTGTATGTAGTGACAAAAGTCATGAAACAACCTGAATGGAATATTGTACAACTATTAGAGAGAATGGGATCCACATCTGTTGATCTGAAAGGATGTTCAGGGCGTGCTGTTAGGCGGGAAAAGCAAGCTGCAGAGAAAGTGGCATAAGATGCTCCTCTTCTTATTTAAAAGCAAACAACCCAAGGCACCTTATATGGTGGGTTGGGGAGACACAGGCAGGAAATGAAGGAAGAAAAACAGAAGTGATATAAGTAAGTCTACAAACTTTTCCTGGTACCTATAATTTTACTGAAGGGAATGAACACACATTATTTTTTGTAAATTTTGAAAAGACATTTGCAAAAATAATATTGTGAAAACAATCACAAAACAAGCCAATTCAGAATGTACCTATAATCTTGCTTACACTCAGATATGCTTTCTTACATAAAAGATAGACTGGGATGGAGTCGCATGAAATTAGGCATCATCCACATCTTTCAAGAGTGCTGGGATATTCACGTGGCTCTCTGCTATGTGCCACTTGGCACAGGGGAATGGCAGGAAGAAGATGGAGAACCACTATGCTGTGAGAAACAAACCAAAGATGTTTTTTGATTAGGGGAATACTACTGAAAGCAGTGTTGTTGGAAGACTAATCTACCAGTGAGTGCAGAATGGATTGAGAAAGGAGATGGAAAAAGTAAGAGCATATTCAAGAGACTGCTGAAGTTGTAGGAATCTGAACTAGGGTATGGCCAGTTTTTTTTTCCTGTTGTGCTAGCTTCTCAGGGAACAGAAACTTAATGCCCTCCTGGTTTCCAGCCTTTGTCTCTTACTCCTATCCCAGTCTTGGGCTCTTTGTGGTCTCAGAAATGTTCCTCATAATCTACTTTAATATTTTAATCTAAATTTCAAAGACTGGTTAGCTTCTCAAACTTTGGGTTTCTTCTTTTAAAATATTATAAACTAATCATTAGTTATGTTGTTTTATTTAGGGTTTCACTGATTTCTCTGGCTTTGACTTTTGAGAATGTTTACATATTTTGAGAAATGGCTTCAACAACAATCTCTCATAATTACGATATTCTGTTGTTCTTCCACCCTAGTTGACTTGACAGCACAAACTACTCTGTTCCCGCCCCAATTTACTGTTGTCTCCTCATCCTCCAGCTATTCATTCAGTATCTTCTGTGGCTGCTCTCCTTGGATGCCTTCCAGAGCCTTGTCCTTGGTTCTCCCTCTTTGTGTGTCCTGAACACGAAAGCAGTTCATTCTTAAATGACCCAATCTGATTTTCTTGTTTTAGCTAATGCTGACTTACCTTGCATTTTCTCTTTTCTGTACTACCTTTACCATATTAGTTTGAACTCTCCCACAACTCTTTTTCACCCACCCAAGGATATGTTTATTGATTTCAGAGACAGAGGAAGGGGGAAAGAGAGGAGGAGAGAAGGAAGGGGTGAGGGGGAAAGAGTGAGGAGGGGAGGGGGAAGAGAGAGACAGACAGACAGAGAAACATCAATCGGTCGCCTCCTATACATGCCCCAACCGGACCCATGACCTAGGTATGTGCCCTGACTGGGGACTGAACCCAAAACCTTTTGGCGCACAGGATGACACTCCAACCAGCTGAACCACCGGCCAGGGCTCTCCCACAGCTCTGAGTAGAAGAGAAAACTTACTTTACTAATCTTCTGAATTGCTGTTATACACTATAGATAGAACAAGTCAAAAAACTATTATAGACAGAATAAGTTAAATTCAAAATCTAAATAGGCTGAAGAAAAAATTTAGAAATTCAGGCAAAAATAAGATATCTTTCCTTTCTTGGAGTATTCAGAGATTATACACTTAATTGAAAAATGGGTAAACTGATTTCTTGCCTTTCTAGGTAAGTCTACATAAATGTAAACATTAGACTGATGCTAGAATAATTTCAATTTGTAAACAAGTGAAAGACATAAAGATGAAAACTTCTGCTACAAAAGATTATTATCCTGAGCAAGATAAAGAAAACAAAGCCAAACCTCCAACTTTTCCCCTCAAGCCTTGGTTACCCTAATTTGTTCAATGGTAAGTGTACCAGAGTTGCTCTAAGAATCTGCGAAAAGCAACCCATTTCAGCCTTAGAGCAAATTTAAAAACTGATAATTAAAATTCTTTATACCTATTTTCTCTCTGTATGTATAAGTGCTTGTCCATCTTAAAAGTGATCTCCTATCTGGAGAAGATACCCTGGGTTACCATCCCTCTTAGTGAAATTCACTACCTGCTGACGTTTCCCTTCTCTGGAAGGACAGAAGTGCAATCCATTCCTACATAGCTTCTTGGCTTATATGTCGAGTTTGTTTATTCACATACATTTAACATGTATGTACTCAGGTCTTACCAAGTGCTGTACACTCTTCTACTTGCTGGGATATAGAAGTAAGCAAGACAGACTATATCACGGATCTCCTGACACATTCTGACAGCAGAGCAGACAAGACAAACAATTAGATCTCTAATGTTGAGGGGAGGAGCAATGTGTGAGAGATGCCACCCTTTCAGTAGGAGCTGGCATTTAGGGGGAAACCTACAGTAGATTGAGAGAATGAGCCATGTGGCTACCAGGAGGAAGAACATTACAGGCAAAAATTTCTCAGTTTTGGCCTCATGCATCAGGGTGCTTAGAAAGAGGATGATATTTCTTCTAGAGAATAGGAAGACACTCTTAAGTGACTAGAAGGGGGGAAAAAAAAAAAGTCTTACATCAAGGATGCATAACCCTGAGGTTATCCATTACGGGTGAAAGTTGTGTCTTCTCCTTTTCTTTCATTACAAATGTATAGCATGAACGTACATACATGTTAGTTTCCTCCCCAGGTGACTGAAGTCTTCCACTGGTTCACTCCTAATCTGACCAGCTCATACTTCCACCTTTTCCTTCTTCTGTCTCCAACTTCTTGTTACCCCCATTTTTATTCCAAATAGCTGAATCAACTCTTGGTCCCTATTCATCCCCACACTTTCCTCTATGAAGTTTTAATTATGCCTTTCTGAGGACAAGTTTAACATCCTTCAAGTGCACATTTCAAAAAGCAAATTGGGCAGGAGGTGGAACAGGTATGAAGATAACTAGGACAGTGATTTTCAACATTTTTCATCTCATGGCACACATAAACTAATCTCTAGAATTCTGTGGCACACCAAAAAATATATTTTTTGCCCACCTGACAAAAATATAGGCATAATTTTGACTGGGTGGCCATTGCTGTGTTGGCTGTTGTCACTTTTCATTTGATAATCTAAGGGAAAAGCAGTCAGTGTCCCTGACTAAACAGTCAGGTATTGCATGTTTTAAAAATTCTGGTGGCACACAGGTTGAAAATCGCTGCACTACAAGAGCACCATGGAGCTCTATGATGTTGGGGAGCTGGGGGGTTTTATCTTCTTTATCTCTATGTCCAATGCCCATAGCCCCACAAATGTTTGCTGCTGCTAGTGCAGCTGGATGGACCTTTGAGATCATGGGGTTTTACCCTCCCATTCCACCCATGTCAAGAATTACGTTCTAAGAACATGCATTTGTGTATCTTATACCTGTTAACACAATGTAGTGTTGTGGTATATATACTTCCCAGTGCTCATACAGAACCACAAATGTAAAAAATCTGATTTAACCAGACACTGGAACTAGAATTTAGAACTTTCATTTTCTTTTTCCATGGGTCTCTTAATTCCAACTTTTCCCTGTGCCTTCACTCATTTACTGTTTTCTCTTTTAAATATGTTGGTGGTACCTTGAAAGCACTGTGTAGTCCTGTTAAGTGACATCATCAATTAAAGGGTCACTCATCTCCAATATACTGAATTAGAAATTATTTCACCTATTTTTCCTGTCTTCCCTTTAAAAATATTTCTTCTTCTTCGATTGTATTTAAAGGCTTGTTCCATAGCCTGTACCAACACTAGCCCATTGTGTATGTGTTTACTTATCAGAAGCATTTTCTACCTAAATGAAAACTCTACCAACCTCCGTGCCAAAAGAACTAGGAGATTTAAGGCTAATAAAAAAGTGAAAATATAACACCAAAGTTACCAATGAAGCAGATCTGCCATGCTACAATGGCTCTTTATCCCCTTTCCTTAGTGAAAACTTCTAAGTCATTTTTGGGGGAGAAAGAATATTTGAGGAAAAAAAGGTTGTTTTCAATACAAACATAGGAAACAAAGTTCTTAAGCCACAAAGACTTTCAGCACCAACAGCATGGTTACAGAAGGTATATCCTATTTTTAGTGCCACAGCATGTATCTTTATGATTTCAAAGGCTGGGATCCATTCCAATCTTAGCATTATATAAATAATAAACATGGCCAAATTTCTTTAAAAAAAGAAAGAACAGTAATGACAACCAAAATCCATTTAGTTTTTTGAGTACTTTCACTAAGAGCAGAAAATTTTGTTTTCAGGTTATAAGAAATAAAAGTAGAAAATGTGTAAATTTTATAAGACTCAAACTATTTTATGGGTTTAAGTAATTTTAGTGGACTTGAGTTGTTCTTGTCATAATGATTGTCAATGATAGTTAATTTCCTGATTATTGGAGAACAGGAATGGGCAATTAAACTGTTTGGGAGATTGTTATAGGAATTTACATTTGCTTACATCTGCTATCATCACAGGCCAAGGCAAACAGGTCCACCTTATTTGAACATAAACAGTCATGAAAAAAAATCAGGTGTAGAGGTGAGTTATCTGTTTTTTTCTGTACTATGTCAGGAAAAGGGAATATATAAGTTGTTAACATAAAGCTCCTTGACAGCTGACAGAAAAGAAATCGGAACTTAACCACTTGAGCACCATCCATTTCAGATTAGTCACCTTGGGGAGGCTAGATGCTTATTCCAGGGACACTCAACACACTTTTAAACTTCTATAGAAATACCTACAAGGGTTAAAAAAAAAAAAAAAAAAAAAACCCTCAAAGAAAACAAATGTTATAATTTTGGAGAGGATTAAATTTCTATTATTTCTGGAAGTAATCAGATCATTTGGAATCACATAAAGTGAATGATCAAGCTAAGGAATATATATAGTCAATACATTTTTGATTACACAAGAACATTTAGGTGTTAATACTGTGTAATGGTCCAGTATTCTTTTACAGCTTACAAGGTGGTTCTGAAGGCAATTTCAAAAGAGGAATAATACACATAGCTTCCCAAGGTGGAGGCTCAGAAATACAATTTTCATTTTGGGTTTTCTGTTTAAAAAAAAAATTAATCTATTTTACAGTCACACCTTGTCCCTAATAAACTCAGCTGGATTCCAGTTAACAGATTTCATGTAGAGTTCTAATTAATTTTTTTCAAGTTTTCCTTTAAGAAAGCTGCCTACAAACTTAAGTTATAGTTTACATTGGTATGTTTACCAATATAAATGCAATTTAACTTGTTTCTGCACTTGGCTCTTTGTCATATTAATAAAAGAGATTTATGACTTATGTTTCATCCATAAAATCTGTCTTACTCAAGTTTTGTTTAACCACTTGATCAGTGAAGAAAAAATGTAGTTTATAAGTAAGTTTCATAATTCTCTCAAATTTATGCACTTAGGATAAATTTTGGTATTCAATATAGTCAGAAGCTCTTTTTCACACAGTTTTGCTAAATATAAAGTAAAAAAATTTTAAAGCTGATAACATTATTCTCATTTTCAGGCAAATTCAAGTTTCTTAATGAAAAAAGATCTTGTGTATTTTTTTTAAAGAATACCAGATAATAAAACAAAGGGGATATTTTAGCATTTACTAATAAAAAAGATAACAATGTGGGTGGTTATCAATATGGCTATTAAATTTAGATGGCTTAACAAATATTTAAAATAATCCACTGAAAAACTAACAAAAAAAAAACACAACAAAATCAATGTAAATATAATGATCTTGGCACCTAAGGGCTTTCAACAGAGCAGCCCATATGAAACTGGCATCTGTGTCCCTTCAAGGGTCATACACAGTAGACAACGAAAAAGCCTGAATATCTGAGAAATAGAAGACACCTACCCAGGCACAGGTGCCCTAACGCACTCATCTAACGAGGGACATGCTGCTTTGTGCTCAATAGGCTTGGTAGAGCTTTAAAAATTCCACCTTGAATTTTTATAGTACATTTTAATTTTCAAAGTAAACACCCATCACTAGTGCTGTCAGGTGGAAATGCTGGGTGTTGTTACTGTGTTCCAGAGGCTGAAACTTGACAGCAAGTGTTAAGTGACTAGAGGAACACAAGAAGGGGAGCAGAGGCTTGATCCCATTTCTCCTTTATATATTTAAAGATTCACTGATGACAAATAAAATTTGTAAAGATCCAGGAGGAATTTCTAACACGATATTAAAATATTTCCCTGCAGATCAGTATTGACTTTTTGACTATTCTTTTTTTCATCTTTAAATGTCTCAAGTTTTCCCACCTGTAAGATTAAGGTAAATAACAGCTGCCTCTGTACTTCATAGATATTGACAGAATCAATAACTTAATGTAGAAACTAGAATTAAAAACCTTCACAGGATTATTAAGAGGTTTACATGAGATGAATGCATATAACATCCTCAGCATAGTGCTATCACATAATTAGTGTTCAGCATTATCAGAATAAAAGGGTTAAAATATATATAAGAAAGAAAGTGGATACTGGATATTTTTAAAAATCTAAACTAGTTGATTTCATATTAACTTTCATAAAACACCTGGCTAATCTGTATTATGTTTCAGGTCTCTAGAACTAGAGACCAGATGTTAAAAGAAGCCTGCTGGGGAGCTTAGATACTGAGAATTAGAATATTTAACCCAGCAATACCACTCATTTGGTGATCTTTCTCCAGATACTCTCTATGGTCTCATTTCCTCATCTGAAAAAATAAAGAGTGTGGGGAGTAGATGTGCTCTCAAGTCTCTTTAAGCTCTCATCTATAATCATTGTATCTAACACGTAAATCAAGCTCTGAGAACCCAAGGGCCCCTAACCTCTCTGGCACCACCAACAGCAGTGCTTAGGTATGTGGATGTACCATCAACTACATTACTTTAAATTCTTAGCTCATAAAAATACCAAATCTGGGTTCATTCCTTTCCTCTTGTGCTTTATAATATACAAAAATAAAAAAAAGGGTCAAAGAACCAACTTTGTATACCATCCCCGACCACATTGCCCCCTTTACTAAAGTGATAAGTTAAGAGGATTGTAAGATTTTAAACACACAGAGATGGTTTGAAAATAATTACTATGTAATTGTAAAGACAGTATTTCAACTCCAAAACACCTAATAACTCAAGGTCATAGATTGGCTCAACTCAGCCTTAGAATTCAAGTCTTCTGATTTTCAGTCTAGTTCTTTTCTGCTGTATCTACTATTGAATAACTAAGTCAAATTGTTTGGAAGGGATTTGAGGGTCATTTTTTTTTTTTAGCAACAAATTTGCAATTAAAATCATCCTGAAATTAAGAAAGCCCTTATCCCCAGTAATTACAAAATAAAACAACAAAATATTAAAATAACAACAACAAATTAAAACAGTGTTCATAATAAACTGGTAGAGGTTTAATGTTCAATATGTGACTATCATAAGGTCATAAGTCACTGCAATGCCCCAATCAACATGAATAATAAATCGTGAACTAAATTATTTGTCATTTCACAATAGCTTTTAAAAATTGGCTATCAAATATACTTTCATAATAGACACAGTTAAACATTATGGAAAATTATGAAATCAACTAGAATAAAGGCTAATTTTATTAGAAAAAGAAATAAAAGTTAACATTTATTGCAACAAACTGCATGTCCTAAGCACTACATGCTCTCCCCATGGGGAGAGAAAGGTTTAATGACATGATATATACATACACACACACACACAGATATAATATATATATTTGGTGCCCTATATGGGAAATGAAAAAAATTCTAAAATAAGGTATGTTTATTAAATTTGCTGCACTATAGACACTATTAATCTTGTTGAAACCTGTTCAAAAGAAAAAATACTTGAGTGCACTCAAAATTAACATTTGAGTTACTCTGTAAAAATGTTTAAGTATGCAGCTCTACCAAAGATAAATCATTAATATTTAAACTGGCCAAGAGACATTCAAAATAATTGCCTTTAAGGACTATATCGCAATATAAATAGTTTAAAAGACTATCTAGTAATTGCAGAACCTTATAATTTTTTTTTATATGTACCATTAAATAAGAATTTCTTCAATATTCCAGCAAAAAATACACAACCCATGGAAATACATTATTAAAGGAAAGGGTTGCATTCCATAGTCAGATGACAATGAACATAAAAGTGTGCTACAAAATATGAAGTGGTTATAACATAAGATATCATCATTATTTCAACTATATTCCAGTAGATTCTCATTGATTAAATAGCAGCCTCAATAAAAATTCAACAAATATGAACTTGACCTTAGCTGAAGTAATCTAAAAAGAATTATAATGTTCATTCCATCCTTTTTTTTTTTTTTTTGTAACCAGCCTAGCAAAAGCCAATGACGAACCCTATAAACAGGGTTTTATTGCCACAATTAGCTTTAGATTTCTATCTCACATGAAAGAAACTAAATTGTAATCCTAGTTGATATACTCCGTTATACACAGCCCCATACTGCTCTCTTTTTGGTCCTCCGAATTCATGACAGTTGATCAAATTGTTGGGTTTTGGAATTGTTCTTGATATTTCTAAACTTCCTCCATTCTGTCCCTCACTGCTCCTCCCTCTCCCATCTGCCCTCCCCACAACACCCATTAATTCACAAACTCCATGGGAAATCCTGTATTTACTGGACATTTGTGATGGTAGTGAGGAAAAAAGAAAATCTGTCAAAATTGTTTCTTTGGGGGTGAAGTCATTATCTGCAATGAATTTTTAACTGTGATGAAATGGGACATTTTCTAAAATATACCTTCCTGCGTAAAATGAATTCAAAAATCACCATTAAAAGTCACATAGAAAAGATCATAGCCAATTCAAAGGGAAAGGAACACTTAATGGGTCTTTTCTTTTTTTATAAAAAGGGCAGTCCTCCATAGGAATATTTTTATTTACCTCAAAAGTACAAAACCCAGGTAGAATAAGCCGGAAGGCAATGAGAGCATTTGGCTCTCTGAAGCTACAAGAAGGAGAGCATGGGCTTTTAAACCCTTCTGTAAAGGTCAATAAGTAATTGATTTTTTTTTTTCAGTTATAGCTTAATTCAACAAAATATTTCTTGAAACTTCTTTTGCAACACAATTCACCAATATATATTTTGTCCATGGTTCAGAAATATGGAAGCAAATGCCCATTAATTTGGAAAATACCTGTAAATACTGCATTACACAATTATCAGGAGGTCCTTAGAAGGCTAAAAGCACGAACCTATTTTCCTGTTTAATTGGCTCACTTTGGTAGTAGTACACAATGAGCACTCACTGCTAATTAAAATTAGGTGTGATTTTTAATTTTTTAAAAATTTATTGATTTTAGAAAAAGAGAGCGAGAGAGAAACATCAACTTGTTGTTCCACTTATTTATGCATTCACAGGTTGACTCTTTCAGTGCCCTGACTGGGGATTGAACAGCAATATTGACGTTTCGGTATGACGCTCTACCCAACTTTAGCTACATGACCAGGGCAAAATTAGGGTGATCTTTAAAGAAAGAACAAATATGTTTTAAGGATATGCTGCCAGACTTATTTTAAACCTAATGTAAATTTAGATTTTCTAATAACTAGGCTATTCAATCACCTGCAGGCCAGAGTGATAAGACTTACATAACCAACCAATTAATACAGATGCTCTTTCACAACAGGCACTCATACTAAAATAGGCCCTTTTGATCCAAGCTCTAAAAATCTCAAAAGGCCTCAAAAGTGATTTCTACCTACATATGAATTCCACTATTAATACAATTTGCATTTAACCTACATTTATGCAAAGTATATTTCTGAATAAGTCTTTCATAAGTTTATAGACATTCAATAATATATTGAAAGGGTTAGACTAACTAAAATACCTGCAACACAAACAGATAAAACAAAAAGAGCATTTTAATAAAAATCATGTTATCAATTACAAAAATATCATGGAATAGCTAAAGAAACATCACAAGAAGTAATTTCAATAAGATCTAACCACATGTTGGTCCAACATTTCTGTATCGGAGTCATTACACACTAAATTGAAACACCTGAATACACAGTCCATATTATCTTTTTTTAATCTTTTACTAATAATACAGCCATAACAAAGTACAGGGTTTAAAAAAAGATTTTTATCGTAAAGCTGAAAATAAGTAAATAAATAAGCAAAAGCAAATCTCCTTTAACATTCAGCAATCGTTTTGTATATGTGAATATCAGAAATATTAAGTCTAAAAAAAGAAAATTGAGCCCTGGCTGGTATGGTTCAGTCGACTGAGTGCTGGCCTGAGAACCAGTGGTTCGATTCCCACACAGGGCACATGCCTTGCTTGCTGGCCAGGCCCCCAGTTGGGGGCGTGCGAGAGGCAAACGATTGCTGTATCTCTCGCATAGCGACGTCTCTCTCCCTCTCTTTTTGCCTCTCTTCCCTTGTCTCTAAAAATAAATAAATAAAATCTTAAAAAAAAAAATAATTGAAACACTCACTGCCAGAACCTTTGGAAGGAGGTAGGGGGAACAGTAGGATGTAAAGAAAGTATCGACTAAAAAGAGGATAAATAAAATCACAACAAAATCTCCTTCTTATGCTTCCTCTACTTCTGAGAAAACATTCAATACAATGTTAATAACAAAAATGAGAAAGGGACAGAGTTTGTTGCATCACTCATCTTGTGTTTGTATAGGTCTTCAATTTCATTATGTTAATAAATTAGACGCACATGTAATTAATAATCAGAGATTAAAATCAACATAAATGTTTTTAGCTTCACTAGGTGCCAGTTGTCAGAGGCCTAAACCCTAAAACCAAGTTTACAAATTCATCTTGCATCATTCTTTCTCTCCAATCTTATGCTTCAAAAACTGGTCAACCTTTTAACACTAATAATCTCAGCAGAAGCTCTAATTCCACCTGAAACCATTTACCTCTCTGACTCTTTTCAGCCATTTCACCATTAGCACCGAAGTGAAACAATGCTGAAAATCAAATTATGCAGAAATCTGCCTTAATCAGTGTTACAAGTTTATACTCAGAACATAATTTAATGAATATCAGTGTTTAAAAAACATATTAAGTTAGAATGGCTAGTTTATTTTACTTAAAAGAATGCATCTGAATATTAATAAGATTTCTCTTGTTCTACTATCAAAGAACTTAATCATTAAAAAGAAAATACTTCATTATGCTCAAACATGACATTCGCGATTTTACAATTTAATGTGGTAATTGGAGGTTGTGCCATGTTGACACATTACAAGGAACTACCTTCCCCCTCAAAAGAGAGTGTGAAGTTTTTTTTTAAGGCATTCTGAGAAAAAGCAATTTTAGGTGATATCTTAAAAAGTCAAATGATTTATTTTTTTTAATTTAAAAGAAATGCAAGTGAAGTTATTAGTGGCATTTAATATTTTTATACCAAAAGTCAGAAAGTCAGTATTCAATACAGTTGTGGTCTCAACACATTGATTTACCTGCTAATCATTCAGGGGCACTGGTCAGAGCTAATGTTTGGCTAGAACCATGTAACATATAGAGAGGATAAAGCAACCAATTAACCAATTTTAGTGTTATCAGGGTTGCTGTTTGGAAACAATAGACTAATTCAATGATGGTTAGAAAAGAAACATTGTTTCAATTTATTTGGAAGAAGCTTTGTTCTGGGTAATCATAGTTCCCAAAGTTAATGGCAAAAGGTATAAAATTTTCAAACATTACCAAATGATCCTGTATAAAATACTACACCTTCATTAGGACACAAACTACTGGTCATAATTCGAATCACCCATCAGCGTAAAAAGAATCATTGCATTGGATATTAAAGAATCTTGAAAGAGCCACATCATCATTGCTGTCTATCGTCGTAAGGTTGCTATGAGGCTCAAGTTAAAAATACGTGAAGGTACTTAACAGGTCATAAATTACTATCAAAGGTATTATTAATGATCTATGGGTAACTACGTTCACCTGATTTATGCTCCAGATCTCAGATTTTATGGGGCTTAATGAAAGTTCATTGTGAATCAAAAATCTTGTTCCAAGCCTTTTTTATAGTAAGGAAAATGCTACTACCTTGGTGATTATCAGGACAAAATGCATTAATAATCTCTAAGAGTTTTCTAAGATATATTATTTTACTTCGTATAATTATATGTTATATATATATATATATACACACACACACATATATATATATATCAGTGCAATAATTTCCTACAGCTTAGTCAAATCAACCAAGCACATTCAACCATGAATTTCATTGCCAAAAAATTTGAGATTGAAAAATTTAAAACACAGCATGTCTTTTACCATTTAAACACAAGAGTTTAAGTGATAAGAAATATCTCCAATCTCCTTACTAAGAATATTTTAAACCTTCAATTCAGAATGACGGCAATACAAAGTTGAGGTAGTGTTCTTTTAAATAAAGATAATTATTTAAATAATAGGTTAGTAGGTCATCTACATTAAGACACACAAGAGCCAAGGTGTTATTTTTTTTTTTTTGATGAGAAACAACTAAGCCTTTAAAAAAAATAGAACATAGCCTAAATCTAAATCTAAACTTTTCCCCAACGAGAAAAGCTTCCTATTTAAAGAGGAAAAAAAAAGGAGAAGACATCTCAGTGTTAGGACATCTTTTAACAACAACAAAAAGTATTTTAAAGAGAGTTTTAAATAAAATCTTCAATGCCTAGTTAATGGGAACAATGACTATCACTAATATTTAAGAAAAAACTTGAAATGCTGATGTACAAATAAATAACTGTCTACTATACCTTTCAAAAAAACCCCATTGATCAATCTTGTGTTTCTACAATCACATTTTCATACTTTCCTTCACACCTAAAATGTGATATACAACCACTGTTTATCTGAATTGGAGATGAGGGTACGGGTAGAGAACTCAACCCCTACCAATGGATACATCTACATTTAGAACTTTTTCCTAGCAATTTCATTTAACAGCTCCTTTTGAGGTAAAATAAAAATGTCAATACACTTATAAATGACTGAGAAAAAAAGACAGAGAAATACACCAAACGATAGTTGAGAAATGAAGCTTAACCATGTCCGCCATCAGTTATCTATTTGGGAGCTTGTGGGAACATTTGAAAGTAATATTTTGTTCTGCACCAACTTGCCACCAATTCCTTTCTTACAGAGTTTGATCAGCAGACACAATTTGGCTACTTCAGGTCAGCAACCCAGTGGGCAAGCCTAATGTCTAATACGATGGGTTTGGTACACTGTTCACTGCATTGCTTTGACTATTGTTAGTACTTCTTATTTTTAACCCTTTAATCTCAAGTTAACACTTCCCAAGTGTGCAGATACAACAGAACTCTTGATTTTGTAAAGGAGGAAGGGTACTTTTCATTGCCATGTAAGAGCTTAAATGAACATACACAATAAACATGTTATATCTGCAGACATTACACCCCCTTGAACTTAGACAATTTTTACTTAAGATAGCCGTTAATGAGCGATATTATTTAAATTTTTAAATAAAATTTTCAACCACTGGCCAATGGGATACTGAATGCCAATATTCAGACAGAAACTTGAAAATAGTTATGTATAGAAATATCACTTAGGTTGTCTACCATAACTATTTTAAAAGACTACTTAAAGTTATTCACCTGAATAAGCACATTTATTTATACAAATAAATGAGCATTTAAACCAATCTGTCTCATATGTTAAGAAACAGAAAAACAATCTTACCTTGAATAGCCATTAGAAAAAAGTGATTGACCAGAGAAGTTCAAGGTCCCCAAGGAAGTCAAGTTGTCATCTCCAGATCCTTGGCACCTATTCCAATTTTCTGAACCAATAGGGATTGGTGGAATGACATTAAAAACAGGTTTCTGATCCTGCTGTTGAGAGAGGGATGCTGTATTCATGTCATAGTGGTACATCTGTCCCCCGGAGGTACTCACACCGTGAACAGAAATGGCAGACATTTTATTACCAATTATACTTGCCCCAGAAAAGTTTGTTTGACAGTAAACTGGGCCCAGTTTCTCCTGCTTAATTACTCCAGGGGTGCAGAGTTCGATGAAGTCTTCTTTTTCTGTTTTCACTTGGGGCAGTGAAACACTGGTGGGGCTCGATAAGATCAGATCTCCATTATCCTTAATTTTAGGTTTAGTGTCTGGTAAAACGAGAGGCTTACAGTCCTCATTCAAGTTCCCTTCCAAAAGGAATGGATCATCTTCTCCCACCAAAGGAGAAAGCAAACAGTTCTCATCTATCAAGAGGTCTGATCTCCAAGGGCTCTCATTCATCTCTTTACCTGGGGACCCAGAAGAAAAGTCCAAATCCTGCAAAATGTCAAAGGCTCTTTGGTCTGTGGCATACAGCTTCACATTGCCGCCGTTGGTGCCAGTCTGGCCCTTCAAATTCTGCTGTTCTAAGGACACATCAGAGCTTATTCGTGGAAACTCCTCTGTGGGGGCAGTAGAAACAGTAGCAGATGCTGAACTCTGGGGGTTCTCTGGAACACTGGTCGACTTATTGAGGTTTGCAATGCTCTCTTCCAGAAGCCTAAAGTCTGTTTCCCCAGAGGAAAGGTTGACTTGGCCCTGCTGTGGGAATCCCAGGTCATTCCCCATCACTTTTGTGTCTGTCTCTCCCATATACAGTCCCATTGAGAGTGAAACTGCTTTGGACAGATCTGGCTGCTGCACATTGCTTCTCGGGCCTTTTGGAAAATCAACCAGAGGTCGTTGCTGCGTGGAGTCTGACTGAGAAGCAGCAGCCTGTGAGGGCGAAGAGGTAGAAGCCTTCCCTATAGCTCCTCCCCTTAGGGTTTTATAGAAGTCCATCACATTGCCCCTCTCAGGAGCAAGCACATTGCTGGGGATTTCTTCTCTACTGGCAGGGCTTAATGATTCCTTGGAGTCCATCAATGAATACCAGCTATCAAAAAAAAAAAAAAAGGGGGGGAGGGGAGATATAATAAGCTATAAAGTCACATTATCTCCATGATCCGATTAGTAAGAGCCTGTTAAATGAACCTTTTAGTTAACTCCGAATCTAATTCCTTTTTATCAGAAGAGCAGTTTCTGTCTTCCAGAATAAAAAAGCCATGTCCCCTGCTCCGATTTAGTGTGCTACATTTAAAAGTACAATACAGTCCATTTGCATGGCTGAGAACAAAACTGTATCAAACTAAGCTTGACTATTCATCCTGCCACTCACAGAACTGTAACTTCGTTAATTATAGGCATTATAATTCATTACATCTGATTACTCTAAAGGTTCAAGTTGATGTCAAAGCATTTAATTAAAAAAAAAAGTATGATCATGAAAATTCCAGCCTCTTTTCAATCAAGGTTGGTTGCTTTTCTGAGATTCAATACACATAAAATTTGATAAATATTATGCTAGAATTCTCCATCTCTAATTATTCCCAAATTCCCCTCCTACTAGCTAGTCACGCATTCAAACCTTTTAGTACAACCTACTGGAAAACCATGCATATTTTATTTGAAAAATAGCGATGATCTGTTCATTTTCCAATAGGCTAGGAAAAGTCTCTTTTTTTAAACTCACAATTCTCCCAGAACATACCTGTTGATAGTGTCTGCCTTCAAATTTTGGACACACAAAGTGCTGTACATTGTACATAGGCCAACTAAAGAAATGCAGATTTTAAAAAGTAAAACAGAATACGTAGCAGCTTTTCACTATAAGTTTAGCTTATTTAAACATAACAAATGCAGTGCCTCTCAATCTGTACGACACAATAAAATATAGATGAAGGTACATTTCTTTAAAGCTGCTTATGGCCCTCAGCATGAAATAATATATCTCTAAATTAGATATTTCCTTCCCAGTACTGTAAAATTACATTCATATAAATCCAGGTTTTAAAAAATCCAATAAAATACTTAGAATAATTTTCTCTGCATTCTAAACCTTCATCTATGCCAATTTTGAGCCTATTCTCAAGAGGGTTAGGTTGCTAGTATATGCTAATAATCAGGATGTTTTTAAAAAACGGGTAGACTTTCCTGAGCACATTTGCGACACTATAGTCAAATCCCATCCAATGAAAGGAAACTTTTTCCTGTAGGGAGACTTCAAGAAGCATCCACTTCACTGGCCCTCACTGAAAATGGAGTGTGAGGAAGGTATAGAGAACGGTGGGCATCTGTCACTACAAATCCTGAGGATAAATTGCTTATTTCCCCTCCCCTGTTTATCCTACAATTATCTCTAAACACAAGGTATCAAATGGGACCAAATGAATTTCCACGCGCTTTGACAGCTGCCTTCAAACTCGAGACCAAAACAACGCCTCATAAAACCAAAGGATTCCCTTCTCCAAAGTCTTGATCCCCCAGTTTACACTGCAAATAACCCCGGCACTTTACTCGGCCTTGACGAACGAGACCGTGGGGTCTTAAGTGGCATTACAAGGCTGCCAGTACCAACCCTGCGACCCAAACGTCAAACGCGCGCTTGTCAAAAATCGCACCAGAAAACGATGCCGGCCGCGGAGGGTCTTTTCCGAAAAGGGGATCAGTTTATGAATGTCAGGCGCGAAATGCCGCCAAGCGCCGAAGAACCACGGCAGGGGGGCGGCAGGAGGGAGCAGGAGCGGGAATAAAAAGTGCGAGGTTAATAAAGAAATGTGTCCGGACCTGTTGAGCTCTCTCCCGACACGCCCACTCCTACCCGATAACGCGGGCCCCGGCCGAAGTCTCCGAGTCGTAGGCTGTCAGCCCCCTGAGTGCGAGCGGCTCACACTCACCCGGGCGAGCCCGCCAGAAGTAAGAAGCGCTGGAGCCTCGACAGAACCCTGACGCGCTCCTGAGTACCAGGGTGGAAACACTCGGGCGAGCAGAATCAGAAATCAGACGCGGCTCGGCGTGCTCGCCGTAAAAAAGGGTGTCGGGGCGGCCCCCTGGGAGGGGAAAAGGAAGGGACTTTAAAAAAAAAAAGGGGGAGGGGGCGGGCAGAATTCCGCACCGCAAAACGAGAGGCTGGAAACCCTGGGAAGCTCAAGAGGGTCCACTCACAGAAAAGAGCTCAGGTTCCTCCCCCTCGGCCCAGCCGGGGGGCGGTGGCCGAGGGAGAGGAAGAGGCCAGCACTGTCACCCGCGCAGTGCCCTTTCGTCACCGTCATTGGGCCCTCACCGGCCCCCACCCCCACTCCCCGAGGCTAATAAAAGTTTGCAAGCTCCCGCGGCAGCCCCCGAACGGCACCTCGGGGGAGCGAGCGGCCACTCGGCCCCGGCCCCCAGCCTCTTACCTCTGCTTGAGGCGCCGCTCACCGCCACCATCCGCAGCTCCCACCGCAGCCGAGATAAACAACTTAGCGCGTGAAAGCAGGAGGGAGATATTTCTTTTCTAAAAAAAAGGAAGTAAACAGCCGCCCCCTTCTCCATGGCAGGGGGAGCCCCTATCTAAGAAAGTCTCGCATTTCCCGGCTGACAAGCCAGCCTCCCGCCCGGCGTCCGTCTCCTCAGGCCGGGTCTCCCAGGCGCGCGTACTCCGTCCCGGCGCCTCTACGCTTCGGCCGCTCCAGCTGCGGCGTCTCCTTCCACCCACTAGAATCCGTCCCCGACGGGCGGGCGGCGACTCAGGCTCCCGTCACAGACTCGAGATCGCAAAATGGAGGAGGAGGAGGGAGGGAAGGAGCGCGGACACGCGAAAGGGCCGCCCGGACGCGGCGAGCGAGCGGGACCGAGCGGGGGGCGGGCGGAGGCGGTGCCACGGCGCGCACACTCTCGCACACACACGCGCTCCCACTCCACCCCCGGCCGCTCCCCGCCCGAGGGGCCGCGCGGCGGCAGCGGGGAACGGTGCAACCTGTTGGCGACGCTCGGCAACTGCACGGGCGGCCACGGCCCCTGCCCCCCATGCCCTCATCGCGGGCCCCGCCACCCTAGCCCCCACGGAGCCTACACGCCCGTGGCCCCGGCACAGCCCCCGCCCAGGCAGCCTGCCACCGCCCCCGGGGCGTGCGGGGATCGTCCTCGCTCACCCAACCCCCAGGAAAAAAAGAGAGGAGGCGGCAGCGGGGGCCGACCTAGTCTCTACAGGGCGCGTTTAGGAGAGAAGCTGAGTTTCTCTAGTTTCTCTTCTGCCTCCTTCCCGCCCAGCTCCACGACTCTCGACCCACTCGCGAGCTCGCCCTGTCGCTCACAGCAATCGCTGCCGGCGCCCCTGCGGGTGACAGCGGGTTGGCTAGGGGAGCCAGGGCGCGGTCCGCAGGAGAGCTGCGGGGGTGGTCCGCGCCATCGTCCCCGGGCCGAGTTTCGCTAAGTGTGTCTCTTAGCACGGGGCTCCAGGGTTGCAAGGAAACGGTGCAGCAGCGTCTCGGACGCGCTCGGGGCGGCCGGCCCGACACGCCCTCTGGGGAGGCTTAAGGGAGGGCAGAGCAGAGGAGAGGGTCGGTGCATACGTACTCTGGGCTGGGGGGCAGTCGCGTGCCGGCAGGTCCCCCACCCCCGCATCGTCAAAGCTGCCCATCTGCAGCCGCCGCCGCGCTCTTGCACTCAGAGAAGTTGCAAAGCAGAACCCACCCTCCCCCGCGCCCCGTCCCGTCCCCCACCCTCTTCCCCGAGTCTGCGAGGCGGCGGCAGCGGCGGCGGCGGCGGCGGCGGCGGCGGCGGCGGCAGAAGGAGGGGCCGCCTGCCAAATTCAACCCCTACCCGCCCCCCCTCCCCCAGCGCGCTCACACTTGAAGGAAGTTGCACGCCAAATGCAAAACCTCCGGCGAGCTGGATTTCTTTGCACTTTTTTCCCATTATTTTTAAGGAAAGCAGGGGGTGGCAGGCCTAAAAGCGAGTTGCAAACGAAATAGTAAGTTGCTTGCAAAGTACGCCCCCCCGCAACTCCTGACCTCTCCTTTCACCCCCTCCAGGGCCCGTGTCCAAGCGTCCCGTGGAGGCCCCTCCCCGAATCTTGACTTGCTGCACTCGACTCCATGCGTCGCCCACCCTTTTCATGTTGATGGGACCCCAGCCCCTCCAAATAAAACAAAACACACGCAGCTTTAAAATGTCAGCATTAAACTCCCTCCAGCTGTTCCCGTTACGCACCTCCCCCTCAGCCCGAGGGAAACACGTGGCCAATCCCGTAGGAGAGGGGCTGGGGCAAGGGGTGTCCGCGCGGGAGGTACCCGCCCCAGCCCCCTACCCCAGCTCCCCGCGTCTGAGGGCGTGGGGCCGGGGCCGGGACCGGGATCGAGCCTCCTACCTTGTGCAGCATATATTATGATTTTTGTGACTCGGGGAAAGGTAGTGCTGTGTTGCTTTAGGGTTTCGGGAGGTAACTTTTGCGCCCCCACAGGTGACAGCGCTTGCCAGCTTCTGACGGGGGCGGACGCTGCCGCAGCTCCACCTAGTCCCTGCCCCGGCGCCCGGCCGCAGCCACTCTCTCCTCTGGCCACTCAGACTCCGACGGCGGCCGCCTCGGCTCTGACATCTTCAAGAGGATCGGGGAAGCGCGTGCCGGAAGCCAGCTGCCGCCATCTTGGTAAAGGACACTGACGCCCGCCCGGCGGCGCGGCCACCATCTTGGCAAAGGTTCTCGATCGGAGCACCGGCAATCATCCTTCCTCGGTTCTGAAGGGGTTCGCTGCCCCGTGTTGTCGCACATGAAAGGAGAGAGCTAGGCTTCTAGCAAGCTGCATTTCCTGAGACAATCTACACGGATCTCCCCTAGACGATTCTAGGCCGCCATCTTGGCAAAGGAGGAGACGCTCGCTGCCCCAGAAAAGAGGGAACCAAAACCTGTGCCAACTTAGAACCCTCTGTCAGTAGAATATTTATGAAGGGCGTTGAATAACCCAGTTGTTAACAAGCCCCCCTTCCGAATCCAGAAGAGATGACTTTTCCTTTCACTTGGTGCAAGTCAGCTAGAGGGAGACCCTTGCCTTGAATGGTTATAGTAGACAATAAGTGAGAATTTACTGTAGAACATTACTTTGCCTACTTGCCCATTTTTCCCCCTTCCAAGTCTCAAGCACTAGAGTCAGATCTCTTCTGTGGATCGGGTTCCAAAACCACCAACAATATTATGGGGGAAAATCAAGACCCAAACTTACAATAATGTAATGCATGTTTCAAAAGAAAGTTAAATAACTGATGCTAGTTAACTTATCCTTCTAAATACGCTTAAATGTTATACAAGGAATTGTTTATCTATAGATACTTAATATATAAATATATAATATAAAGGAACCATAAGATATCTAGCTTATCCCCAAACCATAATCCAATTTCTAGTTGAATCTCTGCTCTAAGAATATGCCTCATTTATCTTATCTGTTCAAATTCTAGGTGGTGGATACTCTGCTTTTTGAATAATATCCAATTTTACAAGAGTTCCCAATTAACGTTTTCCCCACTCTTTTTTTTTCCCTGTAGGTCCAGATGAGCATCTTTAAATGGAAGAAGACTTTAAATTCAAAATTCCCATTGAAAACACTTTCAATTGAGCAAGTGTGAACTTTTCCTGATTTTTCTTTTTCAGTGGTCTAAATGTACCTGTTAATTTTTTAATTAGAAAAAAAATTATTATTCTTCAGTCTTTCATTTTCACTTGAAAACATGCATAAAGTGTAAATTAACCCAGTGTCTGTTTTTCAGAGTTAGAATTGTTATGCTCTATGGTTAACATTTATTGACTCCCCCCCTCCTCAACTCTTTTTGCTGACAAGTTAATTGATACTATGCGAATTTTTCATGAAAATTAGAAGAAACTGAAGCCTACCGAGAATAATGCTTTTTCAAGGTCACATGCTTATCCTTAGTGTGGAAGGCAGAATTAGACAATATTAAAGAGGTGTTTCTTTGCTGACCTCATCATTCCCATGAAAGAGTGTGCAAATCTCATGATAGGCTTGCAATAAGTGTGTATGGAATTTAGTTCAATAAATGAAATTCACTGTATCAGAAACGATGTGAAATTAAACATTGTAATAACAGCAATTCTAACAATAGTTAATAAACTTACTAACTTCTGACTTACAGCTTCTGTCTGCTGGGCACTATTGAAAATGTTTTATACACATCGCCATACAGACATTTACTAATCCGTAACCCTGGGAAGTTGTAATTACTGCTAGAGAATAAATAGGATGAGTCCTCACCTGAGGGGGACTATAATTGTCCCAGAAGTAGAGATGGGAATAACGGTGAGATGTCCAAACTCAGTCAAGGCAAGGACCTGATCTGTCTTGTTCATTGTATGTCCCACTGTGAGAACAGAGTCCAGTACATAGTAGGCGCTCAGCAGATATTTTACAGTTATAATAAAACACTGGGTCAAGGAAACATAATATCACTTTTACTAGGTTGTAGTGAAGGCCAAATGAGTTCATGAAAAGTGTACAAGTATTACTCAAGATCCTTACTTTTATTATCTCGTATTGAAACACCCTAGTGCTTCCATTCTACAGAAATAAACAAAATGTGAAGAAAATAAACAAGACCCATTATTATCTGTTTTCATTGTCTCCTGTACTTTGGTAGCACATTACAATGATAGTTCATTATTTGTGGACTCATTTATTAAATTTCTGACTTCCCCATTAGAACATCAGCTCTGTGAAGGCAGGGCCTGTGTTGTTAGTTTTGTTTTGTTTTTTTCCACCACAAGGTCCAGCAGAAGTAAGGCCTACTTGAGTGTGGTTGGTGGGGTAATAATATGGGTGTAATAATTTATAGTTTTAATTTGAACATTTCACCTAAAATATATGGTGTGCTTGAGTGTGATATTGTCATGTTACAGAATTACATGCTTATGATTTTGTAATAAAAGACTTTGTAGTAAAACGGGCATTATTTGTGCCGGATCCTGTATATCACTACTGCATAGTTAAGTGCTCAGTGGATGTTGAATGAATGAATGACCTAATGAATGAATGGATGGAAAGGGTCTGAGAGTGTATTCTAAGGCCAATAAAACCTTAAATCTAAATAGTAACCAAACCACCTTTTACATTTACATAGCAATTGCTATATCATGCAAGTAAGTTCTCCCATTCTGTTCATGTTTTATTATTTCCATTCTCATTAAAATAATCCAAGCCTCACTGCCAGATAACTCCCCTAAAACATGAAATCATGTCATGTTCCTACTCAAGCAACTAATCATGGTGTATGTATGCAATAAAAGGTCAAAGTTGCCAATTAATTATTACTGTTAATGTTCTGGGAAATGCTGAAGCTATGCTAAATGGGGGAGAGGGAAGCAGTTACTGTATGTAGTTTTGTAGTTAAGATTGGGCTGTGACATCATGCATGAGATGTAAATAGCAGATTTCAAATTCTACCTGTGTGACCCTGAACAATCATTTAACTTCTAAGGGCCTGGATGGTTAGAAGCACATGAAATGGTGTTTGGGTTTGATATTTAGTAATCCTTCAATTAGTGGTATTTCCACATATGTAATAAAAAAAAGATTGAAAAGACTTGGAAAATGCATCAAATGTTAAGTCTGCAGGTTATAGAATTATGCTTCAATTTTTAAAATGTATGTTAAAAGAATTAATTACAATAATTCTCTCTTCCACTGTATACAGCTTCCCAACTTCCATTCTGTATTTACGACTATCTTTTACCTGCTCCCAGGTGATGCAGTTGGGCTGGCATTTAATTAAATTAAAAAGTCAGTTAAAGCAAGGGAATTATAAAAAAACAATTATACTTGCAAATTTTAAACTTTAAAACATAAAACCTAGAATTGAACATTTGTTTCCTAATCCTTTGATGAAGGTCTAAAGCTTTTGTGAGTCCACTGACTGGAGTTCGAGGTCTTTGTCCACGTGTAAACTACCATACAGCTTTGCCGGTTAGAGCCAGACTGGCTGGGTCGCCTCCACCCCTATGAGGAATGTAACATTGGGCAACCTAATGATCTGTGCCTCAGTTTCCATCATTTGTAAGAGGGGGATGATAACAGTACTAACTCAAGTTATTGAAAAGATTAAACAAGGTAAATATATGTGAAGTGCTTAGACTAATTCCTGAAACATACTAAGTGTTTAATCATTAGCAATTATTAATATTCAGTATTACTATTTCCTCCATTTAAAAAAAAGTGGAGCAAGAATTTAAAAATACTTCAAAATGAGAGTGTAGATTTCTAAATTTTATGATTCATCGCCCCTGCCCTCCCCTCAGTCTTCTACAGTTGTTTTACGTCCATCTCATCTGAAAGCAGTTGTTTACAAGGCAGCTTTCCATTTAGGTTGAAAAGAACAACTATTTTTTTAATCCTATTTCATCATTATACTTAATAGTTACTTAAATTTAGTCTTTAAAATAAAAAGCACAAATGGAATAAACACATTTTGGGGGGGGGTGGCGGAAACCACATAGAACTATTGGTAAGCCTACAGCTTCACAGGTGGGAGAAGAAATGTATGGAGTATGAGAACTAGCCCTGGCTCCAGTGTTCAGCACATCCTGGGCATCAACTGGTTGCTTTCCAGGGAGAATGGAGAACAAGTGGTGGGATTAGTTGAGATGAATGCACTGAGTAGAGTCGGTGAAGAGAGAGCCAGTTGAAGAAAGATCACAGCTTATACCACATTCGTTCCCACCACTACTGTTGTTGATCACATATTTCCTTTTACATAAGGACACCTCCTTGTGACTTATTTTTCTATAGCCCAAAATTCCTCATCATAGTCCTAGTTTTATTTATTGTATCTTTCTATCTTCCCCCACATATACTTTAAATCTATGATTTAAATTGGAATCAAGAAAATTTTTATCATGTTTATACACATTAATCATTTTGAATATGATAGTCCATTGAATATGTTAGTTTTATATTAAACCAACACAAGCAGCTTTAGTGGGCTTTCAAAGCTTACTTTAAAAAATTGTTCCTGAAGCTATCATAGCTATAAGATGCCTTTTAAAACAAACACCGTGGCCTTAGGATACACTTATATTCTTGTTTAAGTAAGAGTCCAAGGGAACCCAGCTGAGCTTTGAATGCCCCATCTTTCTCTGCTTCAATATTTGCATTTGATACCAGACATGCCTATCATAAACAATTCACATGTGGTCCAGCAAGTTCTTAATCATAATGAATTCCACTTTGGTACTTCTCTTTGTAATTGGAATTAACATCACCACATAAACTGGGAAATGCTAAATTGTTACCAGCATCCCTGGTGTCTTGTTTCTTCTTGTGATACTTCTAATGACTTCGCCATAACAATCTAAAATATCACAATTTGTGCTCTTATGCATGAAATGCTCTATGCGTGTCCTGTGAAGTCTATATTCTCTATGCTGGCAGAACTTAGTTTAAGCAATATCTGATTCAAGGATAAGGTTAAATATCAGCAGATGAGAAAGGTAAGTTTTGCAATAACCAGGAACCTAATGTTTTTAGTGTTTGGAGACATTTAGAGCAAGCACACTGAATAATTGTAGCTAGTATTACGTACTTTGTTTTCATTTGTGGCATTTGTGGCTGGCCATTATGTCATTAGCTTTCTTCCTCTTCTGATTTAATCTCCTTTTCTGTCCCTTGTTCTCTGGTAGAGATTGTTTTAATCTGCTCAATTTCTAGGTGGAATCTATCAGCTTATTTTTGAGAACCTACATTTTCATTTTTGTGCTTGCACCCTATTTATTTATTAGGTCACATTGAGTTTTATTTTAGTTTTTTGTTTGTTTGTTTGTTTTTAAAGCTAAGTTAGAAATAGTGGTGTTTAAAGATCAAAATATTCTTGGTATGGGATCCCTGAACAAGACACGAATGTACTTTTGAAAGGCACTGACGTGCTCCTGAGAGGGAGAGCAGCTGACATCAAATTTTTAAAAATTATAACATGCCAAATCAAGACATGAATGTCCTTTATATCAGAAATGTTACTTTGGTAGCTTGAAATCAACCATGGCACAGTATTTACACTGTAGAATTGGAAAACACAACAAATCACGCTTGATGAATTTTGATTGTCCCAACACTAAGACAGCGATGGGAGAAATCTTATTATGTTAAAAAATTTTTATTTATTTTTAGAGAGAGAGGGGAAGGAGGATTGAGAATGAGAGAAACATCCATGTCAGAGAGAAACAGTGGGGGGGCCTCCCGGATGCGCCCCCTACTGGGGACAGAACTGGCAGCATGGGCATGTGACCTGACTGGGAATCCCGCTGGCGACCTTCCGCTTTGTAGGACGAAGCTCCAATCAACTGAGCCACACCAGTCAGGGTTATGATGGAAGACGTTTTAATAATGAAGATTAAACTTAAAAGTATGTTAGTTTATGAATCACATGAAAAATTGAGGAGATTTTTTCCAGTACTTGAAAACTACGATCTGATCAGAGAAGTTGCCTCCTTCGTTGAAAAATGAGTGTAGCCCCTATCTTTGCTGTTTCACTTTCATTTCCTTTGAAAATACATAGAGACTGCCCCCATCCCAACAGTTAAATGATCTGCAAGAAGATCATTCCACCTAGAACATGGAGCCTGTGTTGTAGGGGCTAAGAGAGGAAGCAAAGAGAGCAGTGAGGATGCAGGGGCATTGTTATGGCCAAGATGGAGACTTGTACTGGAGTGGTGGCGGGGGGGCGGGAAGCTGTGGAGGGATGGGAGAAGAATTCTGGGGACTAACGGAAGGCAAACCAGCCATTCAGCAGCTCTGCGGAAGAGATGGACTTCTAGGAACTGCTATGCTAAAGGAAGCCCATTTGGCAAACACTAAGAAAGCTCAATGGTCGAAGGAAGTGAGTGCACAGAAGCTGTACCTGAGAAACAGAGTAAGGAACAGCAATGTCAAAGAAGGTAAGGAAGCACTGGCAGTATTAGAGTTTAGGTAAATATCTTTGAAATACGTGGGGAAAGTTGGGCTGCACTGCCTTGCAGTGGGAGCGGGGAGGGGGAAACTCCAAATACCAGTAACCTGTCATAACTGGAACTCACATACTCATAAGTTTTCTTACTCATCTAGAAATTTGATTGAGATTTTTGCCTACACCAAGGTACTGTTTATTCATCCCTATGCCTTGATCCTAACCCAATTTAGGAAGACTTTTTTTTTTTTTTTTTTTAGCATTTGCCTGTTTTAATTTTGAAACTCCTTCTCACTCAATCACCCTGTGCTACACAGACAGTGCTGTCTGTTTATGCTTCTCATGACCTTGTTCGCAGCCTGTCCTCGCTATGTCATAAAGAAGGACGTTATCATAAACTGCCCCACTATATTGCCTACTAGTTCTCAGAAAGCCCCTGGCTACCCTGCTTTTTCCCTTACAACCTACAACCTGCACCCCATCTTGCAGGCTGAACATTTGCAAGACAAGTTATTACATTTTATGGAATTTTAAAAACAGTAAATGATTTGTAAAAATAAGAACTACCACTCACTATTCACCTACCCTTTCAACCCCAGTGACGAGAGAAAGGACAAATTCTCAACTACATTGCTACCAACGTCTGATACTTTCAGGATTCCGTTTGGATGTATCAATTTGGTTCACTTTGGTCTTCTGATAATCAGCTATTTTATCAATGGTTTCAGTTAATTATGGAATCTTTATTAATAGTAGGGACTTCCCCAAATAATTTTCTCTCCCATCCATTTATTCCTTCAGCAAAAATACAACTCCTTCAACAAAATAGCAACTATTACATGCTAGGCCCCACTGTAAGGCTGTGGGAACACAAGATGGTTAAGATATAATCTCTACTCTGGAGGAAATGCATACAGGCACAGTAATAAGTCATTATCAGTCCAGACATATGCACCAAGTAATCATTGGGTGTTTAAGGAGAAGAAAGGAGGTGTGGGTACGAAGATGAAAAGGGGGGTTTCTAGGAAGTGAGCATGACTGACTTAAGTTCTAGAGGGTCTCCTCCAGGTTATTTGGTTATTTCTCATGGAAATAATACTTACAAAGAAAGCTTGTCTTTAGTATTCCATCAGAACATTTTTTAGGGGGGAGGTGGGAGGGGAACATTGAAAAGAAACCTAACTGTTAATACAAAGAGAAGATTATGATTTATTTAAAAGTCCAGAGGAAGTTGAGTGTTAGAAAGGCCGGATCCAGGGTCTCAAATGATGCCAAAAGGGCTTGGGCTCCATCGCGGAGCTTTACTTCCCTCTGTGTTGTTTTTTCCTAAAGATTTTATTTATTTTTAGAGAGGGAGAGAATCATCAGTGTGGTTGCATTTCACACGCCCCCTGCTGGGGACCTGGCCCGCAACCCAGGCATGTGCCCTATGCTGGGAATCCAACTGGCGACACTTTGGTTTGCAGACTGGCGCTCAATCCACTGAGCCACACCAGACAGGGCTCCTTTCCTCCATTTTGACTTTATTCTTGGGAAGGCTATCTCCACCTGGTGGCCCACAGCACCTGGATTTAAAACATCCTACCAACTTAGTACCTTCAGTGGAAGAGAGGGTTCCCTTCCCCTCCCCCTCCCCAATTATATTAGTGGATGTCCCTAGGAAGAGTTTCACTGGCCTAGTTGGGTCATGTGCTCAACCCTAAACCAATGACTATGGCCAAGGGATGTAAGCAATGAATACGGTGAGGGTCAAGCACCCACCGCTGATATCTAAGAGGGGGATACAAATCAGAGAGAAGAAGGGAGGGAAGGAAGGAGGGGAGAGAGAGAGAAAGAGAGAGAGAACATGCCTCACCCTACAGACCATAACAGGACTTTTAAATTAAAGTAGGAGAAAGGGATGTTGGGCGTACAGGAAACAACAGATGTCCATCACAATAGCTCTTTATCAGGATATTAACAGTGACATAAACATCATAGTTTACATATTAAGGAGATTAGTCATGACCTAAAATGTTTGTCAGCAAGGGAAAAACCCCTGAAAATTAAGTGTAGTTGTTGCAAGTCCTACCAATTTTCACCCCTGATTTTAATAGGAAAAGAACATGGATTTTTACCTTAAAAATTTCAAATAGTTCACAAATGAATTGACTGTTGCTTTGCAGATATAGTATTTCTCCTTAACTGGGCTCTTTTCAGGTGACATAGAGATGTTTACAACGTTTAAGCTAGTTTTATGGTCTTTCACAGAAGGAATTTGTCTCGCTTGAATGTGATTCCAACAGACATGATGGGGGAGAGAAGGCTGCTGGGAGCCTCTGTCTGCTTCTTCTGCTCTTTCTGTCTGGACAAGCTGAATGTCATGCAAATTTCTCCAGCCTGGGCACTGGGCAGGCAGGGAGCCAGAACCAGTAATAGAAGCAGGAGGCACTCCATGAATACTTGCTGATTAATTTTAGCTCCATAGGCCTGATGGGTTTTCCATCCCTATAATTACCATCAGCAAATAGTTATTGAATGATGTCCAGCATATTTTTATTCCTCTTTCCTTGCTCCTGATTTTTCATTTTCTATTTTACTTCTTAGTGATTTCATCACATGTGTTTCTATACATCAGGACCAACAGTCTTCTTGATCAGTTTCTAATTGCTTAATTTCATTCCACCTATCTATATCTGGCTGTATCTATCTATCTACTTTTACTATGAATAGTTAAAGTCATGTCATGGAAATAGTGAGGGGATAAACTGTGAAAAAGAAGAGAAAGAAATAGGTTATTGAATGGCTATTCAGTTGGCACATTGCACAAATGCTTTACAAGGTAGTTATTGTTTATTATTATTATTATTAATTATTATTATTATAAATAATGTTTACTGAGGCTGTGAGTCCTGCCAGGGTCACTCTATGGAGCAAATGGAGAGCAGTGAGGATTGAGGGTATGAGTTATGAATATGACAAGTGGGTAAATATTTTATAGAAGGAAGATTGGAGGCTCCCAAGAAAAATGGTTGTCTTAGTGTGGATTGCCTTGGAAGAACAAAACAGAACTTTAGATATCACTTCTCTATTTAAAAAAAAGTTTTAAAAAATAATACATGCTTCAAAAATACATTCTTATTTTTAAAAATGCAAATGCAAGAAGGCAGAGACACATACAGCAAAAACTCCCTCAGAGAATCCCATTTTGCAGATATAACTATTTTTAAGAGTTGGTATGTGTACTTTCAGAGCTTTTATGTCTATGTATGTGTGTATGAATGCATGCATCCACATATATGCAGTTAAAAAACCAAAAAATGGGATTTTACTATGTATATCTTTCAACTTTGTTCATTACATCATCAAAAAGATGTTTTTTGGGCATCTTTTCATGTCAACATTCTTAGGTAAGAGCACTGTTTTCTATATTTGGCTACATTATAATTTATTTAACCTTCATATGTTGATGAATATTTAAGTTGTTTCCAAATTTTCACTATGGGAAGCCATGCTGTAATGAATATCCTTGCATGTATATCTTTGCATCATTGTGAAAGTATTTCTGTATCATCAAAATGTTCAGGCAAAGGTGATTCATAGCAATCATTAAGCACCCAAATGTGCCACATTAATGGGTTTATTTAAAAAAAAAAAAGGCTCATTCATTGCCAGCTCATTTTCTACTTTCACCTTCCTTTAGGCATTTTAGAAAAATTCAATTAGAGCAGAAGTCATGGATGACTATGCAGAACAGGCTTCTACCTGAAGACCCCTTGTGTTTTGCTTATGGCCCCAGTTTTGCTGGATCCATCCTTATATTAACTGTATTACAAATTCAAGAGGATTGATTTACATAGGAACTGGGAAGTATCACCTGCGAGGGATTATTTAGGGACACCACAATGCTTTTGATGAACAACCTCCCTCCTATGATGTCCTTGAGCATGACCATATGGTAGGTAGATACTGTTTTTTGCTTGTAGCATGTCCACTCTTCATCCATGGGACCAGGACCTAAATTTTCATTTGGGAAATTGTCCTTTCCCGAACTTCAGTCCATGAGTTTCTTGAGGGATTGGCCCCATCCCAAAATCTATGGATGGGCTAGGCCTGACCTATTACTTTGTTCAGAGATGGGCACATGACACTTCATTCTAGATCTGGGACTATTCAGAAACTTGACCTTTTTCAACAGTAGTAGCTAAGTTTTTTGGAGCATCTCAGAGGCTCCCTCAGAATGAGGTTGACCACCCGCCTGGCCCCCCAAAAAGCATAGAGGTCTGGAGATAGAAAGAATCCCAACTGTATCATTTGAATGTCTAGATCCTGAGGCTAGGGCTACCCCTAGATCTGACTATTACACACTCTGATAAATAAATTTTGTTCATTTGTTGCAGCCAGTTGGAGTTAGCTCTTTAATACTTGCATGTCAAAGGCTCTTGAGTAAGAAATAAGCGCCTAAATCATGAGGTGCTGCTCCTTCTGGAAGAGAGAGGTAGGCTAAAGTTACCAGTCATCCAGGGTGACCCCAAAAGAGAAAGAGAAGCCAGAGAGAGACTTTACCTGCTTTACAAGTTTGCCTAGAGTTTCCTGTTAATGATTAACTAGGTGAGATGGTCAAACTCCTTTATTTAAAAATACACCTACATAAATGACAATATCAACCTTTAGTTAATTCACTCATCCTAGCTAATTCTGCCTCAGATTTACATTTTTATTAATATAGAAATTGCATCTCTATTTTAGGCTATGCCTTAAAAGAAAAAAACAAATGAACAAAAACTAAACAAAACTGGTAATCATCTCAAAGAAATGTCTTACCTGGTTTCTCTTTAGGGAAGCCTAATTATTATTCTGCTTTCCATATCGATCCAGTCTTATATTTTATTGCTTTGTTTATAGTCGATTTGATAATATATTAACTTAAATATAGTACCTGTAAATATGGTCTAGTGAAGTATATAATAAAATTATTTTAATATCTTATTATTATTGAAACCCAAACCAGATAGCTGACGGAAAAACTCCACTAATATAAAAAATCAATCCCTTAGTTGAATTAAATTCACAATTCTTGTATAAATATTGCTACTGTGGTACATATGTATACTTTATACTCCTCATCTGTAACAGGGGAGTAGGTGTGGTGGTGGATAGGGATATCATTAGTTGGATTCAGTAAACATTTATTTAGTTATTAATAGCTCCAGCTCAGTCTGAAATAGACTTGAGACTCTACCTCTTGGTAGACATACATCTTTATGCAAGTTACTTAACCTCTCTGAATCTTAGTTCCCTTATTGGAAAAGTAAAGGTAATAATTGTATTTGCTTCATAAGGTTCTCACACAGATTAAATAAGCTCTTCTATGGAAAACATTTTGCATAGTCTCTGACAATTTGTAAATGCTCTTATGTTACATGATTATTGTTGTCATTAAGACCTGTGCAAGGGACTGGCAATGTAAGGAAACTAACAAATCATTATCATCCCTGCAGAAAGTGAGATGTACACATGTGCGCACATACACACGCATGCTACTCTAGCTTTTTTCAAACTAAACCACTTTGCATCTCCTACCACAGATTGTAAAGAAAGGCTTATTGAGCACCTACTGGGCATTCTGTAAAAGAAATTCAGCCGCTAGCTGGAAATTTTCACTATATGATTTATCAGGCTCCTCACAGCTTTGAGGGCCCCATAATTCTATAAACCACACAAGTTACATATTGCTGTGGGATTTGATCCTTATGAAACCCAAGAGAACCATAGATTCTCCACATCTGCTGAGCATGCTCAAATAAGGACATTTAAAAGCATAGAAGTTGATCACATGCTCTTTAGCCAGCACAATTCTACAGCCAAAAGAAATAAAAGCCAAGAGAAATGGAATTATTTGTCTGAAGTCTTACTGATTTGCCAAAGAACCAAAATGAACATGCAAGCTTTCCTAACACACTGAACACAGTGATATATATATATATATGTAATCTTCAGATGTCAATATTTACCTTTTATGAATTTATTGCTGGCCATGTGTCAACCCACAGAATCATTTGTTTACTTATATCAATGGCACCAAAAATCCCTTTTACATCACCATCAAAATTTGTGTAACAGAGTAGACAAAGCATTGAGTGAGGGGACGGGAGGCTGGGCATTGTTTTTGGATTTAGGACCTTTTTCTGCACTACCCCACCTTCCAGCTGCTTGATCTGGGGACTGTCTTTACTCTTGTGGACTCTCTTTCTGTGCTCTGGTCTCTGGACTTTCACTGCCCATCTCCTAATATACACAGAAGTAATTATGTTCCTATTGCTCTCTCCTGTTCCTACTGTATGCCTATATGCAAGGCACTGGAGATAGAGATAAATAAGGTAGGCTCTGTCCTGAAGGCTCTCCCAGTGAAAAGGAGACAGGACCACAAATAGATGTGCTACAAAAAGATGCAATAAGAGGCGCACAGGCTGTAACTGGAGCACCAGAGGTCAGAGGACGAAGGCAGGAATCTGGGAAGGTTCTGGAGGAAGCAGGTCGACACTTCAAGGATGAGCAAGAGTAGACAGCAGGTGGATAGATACAGTCTGGGGCTTGAGTGACGATTGTGCTGAAAGAAAGAACAGTATTGGCAGAAGTGACTTGGACTGTGGCAGGACTAGAGAGAACATAGACCCTGATTTTTCTGTTCTGTGATCCTGACCTAGTTACTCAGTTTCCCCGTCTGGTAAATAGGCATCGTGATTGTCTTCCCTCTTAGGGCTATTGTAAGGATTCAATGTAATTACGTATGCTAATCTTTGCACTGTATTTGGCACTAATAATAGCAGTAGGTAACAGTTATAATAATAGTATTACCATTTTAGTGTCACCAACAACATGCTGTTAACTTGTTACTTTGTTTCCTCTCCCTCTTACAAGGACACAAACATAATGATATTTTGCTATTAAATATATTCTGTTCATAAATACTTTCAATAACACCCAACTATTTAAAGTACTATGATTAAAAAAAAGTGAGTGTTTTATACAATACCTTGAAGAGACTGTAGACATGTCATTAATTATAATGGCCTCCTTTAGATCAGTATCTCAACTGAGGGTGATTTTTGCCCCAGGGGACATTTGGCAATACCTGGAGACATTGTTGGTTGTCACTGATGGAAGGGTGTAGTCTCATTGACATCTAGTGGATAGAGGCGAGGAATGGTCCTAAACACCCCACAGTGTGCAGGAGAGCCTCTCACAGTAAAGAACCACCCAGCCCAAAGTGCCTTAGTGCTGGAGTTGACAATCCCTGGCTTTGATGTAACCTATATACTACTTACTTTCAATAATCATCAGAAAACATAGTCAGCAATGTTCCTAGATATCCTGAGTTCAGCTGCAAAAGTGTAGCCTTCAGACATTTTACATATTTTAACATCCCTCTGGAAGCAAAAGGCCTTCAGAGCCCCTGGTAGTATAATTTAAACTTTTGTTGCTATCAAAACAGTGGAATAAAAAAAAAATCATTTCCCCCTCACGGATAACTAAGAATAAACACCTGTTTTAGATGATGATTTTAATGAAATTCACCAAAAAAGAGACTCGATCGGCCTTAATGTGGGAGTCTGTCTTTCGGGCAGCAGTCTTGGCCGGCCTCATCGCCACCCCAAGCTGGCTTCTGCAGCCGCCGGGGGCCGGTGCCCTTTGCGTTCTTACGGCCTTCCTGACGCTCCTGCCGGAGCTGGGCCAGCAACAGAGGTGTGCAGAAGGATTTGTGTGCTCATTTTTTTCAAATGAGATTTGCTCTAAGTATTGGCTTCTCTCAGTTGCAATGTTAATGGGTCCCTTCTTCCTCCCTCCCTTCTTTCCTTCCTACCTCCCTTCCTCTCTCCCTCCCTCCCTTCTTCTAGAAGCAGCACAGTGGTGAAGAGTATGAGCTCTGGGTAATCCTGCCTGGGTTTGAATCAGGCTTTGCCACTTGTTACCTATGTGACTTTAATAAGCTTTTGAACCTTTGTGTGCCCCAGATTCCTTACTTGTAAAATGAGGGAAGACAACAGTACCTGCCTCATATGACTGTTGTGACGATTAAGTGAGTTCTTACGTAGAAAACCCCTAGGACATAACCTGGCGCATATAAGCGATGAATAAATATTAGTCGTTTCTCTTACTACTTATTCTTATTTGCTCTTATAGCTCATTCATTTGCTCATAGGATACTCTGAAGTAGCCTTTGGGTACGATGTGGACTTGGTTGAAGGGACATGTCATTGCAGGGCATGCAACATAGCCACCGCCAGGACCAGCTACAGGCCAAGGGAGGGAGTGGATGAAGTGGTGTTCATTGCTTGTTCAGTTCTCCGTCTTGGTTAGACAACCAAGAGTTTGTTTTTCCTTTCCCCTCATCCTTCTCTTACTTTGTCTCCCAAATATGAAATTTCACCGAACTCTTCCCTGCTTTGACCCTCCATAGTGTTTTATTTGGCCACTCCTTATAGGTTGGTTTCCAACTGAGCTGTCCATCAAATAATTTGGGAATTTGTTTAAAGCACAGATACTTGGCTACCACATGGAACCTACTGAACCGCTCTCTGAGGGTCGAGCCCAGGGATCTTTATTTTCGTCTTCATGTGAGAGGCAGCGTGGTGTAGTATTTAAGAACGACAAGGAGCCAGACTGCCAAGGCCACTTGCTGGCTGTGTGACTTTGGACAAATTATTTAACTCTGTGCCTCACTGTTCTCATCTGTAAAATGAAGACCATAAGAGTCCTTATCTCCTAAGGTTGCTGTGAGAATGCCTGAGATAATGCCTTTTAAACTATGCCTAGAATATTATAAACATTAAGTAAACATTAGCTGTGTCTTTTCTCTTTTCCTTTTACTTTCCCTTCCCTTTTATCTTCTCACCTAACATCCCCTCCTTCATCATTGTCTTCTCTCCTTCCAAAATTTATGCATTGGCTTTGTGCTCAGGACAAGGCTTTGAGAACTCAGGGATGAATTAGATGTGATTCTTAGTTGTTCACGGGCTTATAGTCCAATGGGGAAAATAGACACATAAACAAGTTAATACCCTAATGAAGTGCTCCAGGTCCTCTGCTTTCATACACACACACACAAACACAAACACACACACATACACAGATACATACACAGAGTATTATTGTAAAAGTTTTCTTATAAAGAAGAAGGGGTTGAAAAAAGGAGAAAGGATTTTGACATCTAGAGTTAGAATAGAGATGAAATCAATCCATTCCCTGTAACAAACATTTTCAGAAGTACCAACTACATACCAAACACAGGTCACAATGCCTTTTTGAAATTTTCTTCCTTTAGAGCATTGCAACTTCATTTTTAATGTGATGCTTTAAACAGTTATTAATCCAGAAGAGCAAAATAATTTTTAAAAAGAAGAATAAAGTTGGGGGACTCACAACTCCTGATTTCAAAGCTTGCTACAAAGCTACAGTAATCAAGATACTGTGGTAAGGGCATAAGGATAGGTAAGCAGAACAGTGGAACAGAGCTGAGGGTCCAGAAACGCATATGTCTACAGTCATTTTTTTTTTTTTTTTGGTCAAGAGTGTCAAGACTATTCAAAGAAAGAATAATCATTTCAACAAAGGGTGCTGGGACAGCTGGATAGCCACATGCAAAAGAATGAAGTTGGATCCTTGCTTCACATAAAGTGTAAAAATTCACTCAAAATGGACCAGAGAGTTAAATTTCTGAGGGAAAACTATACAACACTTAGTAGAAAACATAAGTGCAAATCTCTATACTCTTGGGTTAGGCAGTGGTTACTTAGACATGACACCAAAAGCACAAGGAAACAAGGCAAAAATTGATAACTTGGACTAAATCAAAATGAAAACTTTTATATTTCAAAGGACATTAGAAAGAAAATGAAAAAGCTCATAGAATGAAGTATGTGCAAATTACACATATGATACAGGTATTGATCCAGAATATACAGAGAACTTTCACAACTTGATAACAAAAGGTTTAAATACAACCTTGTGTTTTAAAAACAAAATGGGCAAATGACTGGAATAGACAGTTCTCTAAAGAAGACACACAAATGACCTGACACAATAAGTACCTGAAAAGCTGCTCAACGTCTTACTCACCGGGGAACTCACTAACACATGAGGTATCACTTCATACCCGCAAGGGTGGCTGCAATAACACAGTGGAAAGTAGCAAGTATTGGCAAGGATGTGGAGAAATGAGAACTCTCATACATTGCTGATAGTTACAAGATGGTGCAGCCACTGTGGCTGTTCTTTAAAAAGTTAAAGACAGCAATTCCCCTCCTGGGTATCTACCCAGGAGAAATAAAGACATGTGTCCACACAAATACTTACACATGAATGTTTATGACACCATAATTCAGAACAGCCAAAAAGTAGAGACCACCTAAATGTCCATAAACTGATGAATGGATAAACAAACTATGGTGTATGCATACAATAGAATATCATTTGGCCATTAAAACGGTTGAAATACTGTGCGATCCATGCTGCAACATGGATGAACACATAGTGACGAGTGGAAGAAGACAGACACGGAAGGCCACGTATTGTGTAATTCCATTTATGTAAAGGGTCCAGAATAGGCAAATCCATAGGGACAAAAGTTGGTTACTTGTTGCCAGGGGGTTTCAAAAATGGGAAATTGGAATAACTGCTAATAAATTCAGGGTTTATTTTGGGGGTGATGGACATGCTCTGGAATTAGATCGTGGGCATGGTTATACACAATTATACTCAAATTATACTGAAACCCACTGAATTTTACTTTCTAAAATGGTGAAGTTTATGTCATAGTAATAAAAAAACCCAAAAAGCATTATTAAAAACCAACATAGGCTACCTATTTTCTCTGGAAGGGTGATACACTGATACAAATCAGCTAAAATAACAAAACATAAGAGCTATACCCTTATTATTTGTTTTATAAAAAGACATATGTTCCATTCTAGGTGAAAAGTAAAAGTTCATGCAGATTACAGTCAAGAATAGTCAGGGGCCAAGAGTAGGCCATGTTTAAAGAATGTGGTTGTCAAGACGCCTCTGACTAATTTTTGAACTCCCATATGATAATTCATCTGCTCACCAAAGCAGCACTTTGAAAAAAAAAAAAACAACACCCAGTTTTTATTAAAACTTTACAATACACTAATTAGTGGGTCCAATCCTATCACACAGGTACAAGTTAGTCATTTTGAGAACTGTACAAGCTCTCGCAGGGCACCGAGCGGCTGTCAGTCGGAGGTCGCCCGGGGGCTCTGGTGCATTAACGCCTCCCCACAGCACTCTGGGCAGAGAAGACTCCACCCTCAGTACCTGCCCTCTTTTCCTTAAATGTGCTAGCTTTCCCCTAGAGTCTTCAGTGGGCGGTGTAGCCGTGTCAGTGGAGGTAGGACTCGATTTGCTTGTGGGAATATAATTCATAAATCATACAAACTTCGTATCATTTATCAAAGAGTATGTTTTCCTTCAGTTCTGGCCTCTTTGACGGGAGTTCAAAAGCTAAGATGCTGTCCCCAGGGAACGCCCGAGCACTCCCGGGTGCGTGTAACACTGCTGACCTTTAAGGAGGACCCAAGGTCTTCACTGTGAGAAGGTAGGATTTTCAGTATGTAGTATGGCAAATTCTGTTTTTACCATTTCACTCCAGATGTGACTCCTTTTTCAAATGAAGATAAAAATAAACATTCTGAAGTGCTTTGCATCTTACAAGGTGGGCACGAGGCATTATACTGGGACTGCCCTTAAGGTGAGGTGGAAGGGAGGGAATTGCCCTTAGAGTTTAACTATGAAATTTACATAAAGTAGATGCAAAGTTTATCCTAAACAGGCAGGGAGGCAGAAAGCTAAGATGCGGAGAGAAAAGAGAGTTGGTAAAGCAAACCTCAGCATGCCCCCTCCAGCAGACCCGTCCCAGGACGTGGGAAGCCCTGTCCCCGCGGGAGGACCATGGCCAGCGTGGTGGCACACAGAGTGTTGTGACCGATCACTCTGCAAGCTGAGGGCCTGTTGGCAGCACAGCTCGCGTATGAGCTGGATGCATCAGGCCATGTTAGCCTCCTGGCCTTGAACTTGGATTTCCCTCCCTCCTTCCCTACCCAGACTCATGTCCACTAGCAACCTATCAACACGTTTGCCTCCGAGGGGACACCATGTTGTAGCAGTTGACTGCCCGGACTGTGAGTCACACCATGCGGGTCCAGTTCCGCGGCTCCACCACATTCTAGCTTTGTCATCTTACAAGTCACACAGCCTCTGGCTTTCACTCCGCAAGGGGCTTAACCATGGTTCCTACCTGGGAGGCTTGTTGTGAGGATTAAAACAGGTGAACATGTAAAGTGCATTAGACTGTGCTAGGCACAGAGTTATGGTTAATAAATGCTAACCATGGTGAGTATTGTCATTATTATTCCAAAGGAGGAACGTCTGTGGGGACAGAATAGGCAGCGCGGATGTGGCAGCTCCGTTTTCGTTGACAATTTACTTGGTGTCACTGTGACAGGAGGAGAGATGGACTGCAGAGTTGGGTTCCGATCCAGTCTGTGGATTCGCCCTAAGGCCACGAAAGATGATCAAAGCCCCTCATGAAGCCCCTGAGGGTCTGCCTGCTGGTCTCTCTCTCAAGATATCCCCTCAGTGAAGAGCTTGCTTTGAATTTCCTTAGAGGAGACTACAGAGGAAGTAATAAAACGGGGCCGGTGGTTTATAGGGTGACTGTAGCTGAAATACTGATACCAGGTCACACCCTTTTCTAAAGCCCTCTGAACGCTTCCCTCCTACTTTTTGGATAAAAAGCAAACTGCACGCCAGGGTCCACAAGGTCCTTCCTATCTGGCAATTTCTCTCTTTGCACCCACATCGTCCGACTCGCCCTCACTCGCCCTGCCCTCGTCCAGGGGTTGGCAGCATGCAGCAGGGTCCTGTAAGCTTTTGCTGGAATGTGGCACACCCATTTTTTTTGTGTGTTGCCGGGGTCGGCTTTCCTGCAGCAGTGGCAGAGTTGGGTGGTTGAGACAGCGACTCTGTGGCCCACAAGGTCACGTGGCAACACCCGATGGCATGGGACCTGGGAAAGGAGGTCTAGCTGTGGCTCCAAGAAGGAGACATGGGTTTGTTTATCAGCTGGCAGTGTTTGCTGTGTGCTTAGGGGTCTTGGCCTCGCCACTGGCCTTACCATTGGAGGGACCACCCCTTTCCCCGCCCCAGGTCCCTGGGGCGCACTGTGGAGCTTATAACTTCAGGGCGTGCATTTGGGAAAACATGGACTTGACAAATTGGATTTGGCATTTTAAATAAAGTTACATGGTGTTTTGATTAAAATTGTAACTGCATGATATGGACACACTCACACGGCCAGGGCTTTAAGAACACTTGACAGGAAGCTGATGAGTTCTAAATAGCTTCACATTGAGTCTAAATTAACTGCTTAATAATAACGAACAATGGTAATAATAGTAACTCATAATGTGCTACATGCTTTAAATGTATGACTGTATCTCATGCTCACCTATGAAATAAGGGCTTTTGTTATCCATTTTATAGATGAGGAAACTGAGGAAAAGAGAAGTTACTTGATGAAGTTAATAATAATACATGATGAATCATGGATTGAGAAATCAAAACCAGCAATCTGATGCCAGAGAACCAATTAATTTATTTTAGCTCACTAACCACATTATATAGTTAAACTAATATCTCATCCCTGTATAATAGTTTACAATTTACAAAATCAGTGAGATTATCCTCATTTCCCAGATATGTAAACTGAGGCAGGAAAAAGTTTAGTGATTTGATAAGGCTGTGTATCCACTTTAAGGTAGAGAAAACACAGTATCTCTATCCTCAGGGGATACACTCCAAGACCCCCAGTGGATGCCTGAAACCACGGATTGTACTGAATCCTATTTATACAATGTTTTCTCCCTATGTATCTATGCCTATGATAAAATTTTAACTTCTAAATTAGGTACAGTAAGAGATTAACAACAATAACCAATAATAAAATAGAACACATTATAACAATATACTATAATAAAAGTTATGTGAATGCAACTCTCTCTTTCAAAATATTTGTGCTGTACTCACCCTTCTTCTTGTGATGATGTGAGGTAATACAGTGCTCAGGTGATAAGACCACATGAGGTACTCAGAACAGTGCACAATTTAAAACTCATGAATCGTTAATTTCTGGAACTTTCCATGTAATATTTTCAGACTGCAGTTGACCATGAGTAACTGAAACCGCAGAAGGCAAATTAGAAACAAAAGCTGAGGCTGAACTGTGTGCTACTGCCTTCTCCACAGCACAGTTCACTCCTAAAACCCTGGTGGGCACTGGAACAGAACAGACTGTCTGGAGGGCATTTGGGCTACACAGCCCCCAAAGTGCCAAATATCTATCCCTTGGGAAAGAAATTCTGCTTCTAAGAATATGTCCTATCTCATTAACCATAAGAGATGCCATATGTGATAATAAAAATTTAGTGACCACCTTAATATCAACCAACAGGAGGATGGTTAAACGCTGTTGCATCCATAAGATGGATGCTGCCATCAAAAATCATGGTTTTCTAATTACCAGGGGAAATGCTCATGATCAAATAATAAATGCATATATATTATTACCTATACTTACTTATATATATTTATTGTATTAAACTTATTAGTAATATATACTTATTTATATATACAGATATGTGTATGCATAAACTGTATGTGAATATAGAATATACATAGTAACATCACCTTTTAAAAATATATCTTATGTAGTTCATGCTTTTGTGTTAGATTATATTTTCTAAAATATATTAATTTATACTAAGTTATATCACAGGAAATGCATGCAAATATTAAACATGGCTCTCTCTGGGAAGTAGATGACAGTTATTTTCTTCAACCTACTTTTCTATACTTTTCTACATTCTCCAATGAAGATATGTTGCTTTTATGAGAAAAGTTTCACAATGCATGTTATTTTAAGGAAAGAGGCTGGTACCCTCTATTTCATAGCCTGACTCCTCAGCAAGGCCCCACCCTGTTTGAGAGGGTGAGCATTTACATGCCACCACTAAAAACACATCTCTGCTCGGAACTTGTAAGTAACTCTGACTTCCACTAAGGACCTCCCAGTTAGCGCTCAGTGCCAGATAAGCATGTCCCGAGTTCAATCACCCGCAATGCTACTTGAGCAGGGATGTGGGGAGGAGAGAGGAGGTTTTAGTTTTTGTGGCTTCATGGGATGTACTGTTTGGTGTCTCTTCAGGGGAAAAGACAGAAAAGGGTCAGGTGTGGTTCAGAACAACAGGGTTCCAGGTCTGGGCTGGGACTGTGGCTCTGGAGCTTCCGGGAGTGCAGGTAGGCCACGGCCTTCCCTGATGCATTCATTTGCATGTGGCGATTTTCAACAGGAGGACTTGGAACCCCCCAGAGAGAAGACTGAAATCCCGGCCCCCAGTCCCCTGCAAACCTAAGTCTGTGAAACAAGGGTGCTTCAACTGCAGGTCAGGTTGTAGAGGAGCAGGTGCCTCCAGGGAAGAGGGGAACGGCGCTGCGGTTCCAGTAACAGAGGCTGCCATTAGCGGAGAGAGCGGCGGTCCCTCAGCCAATGCCAGGACTGGCCCCGACTCCGGCCCCCTTCGCAGACCGGAAGCAAGGCATGGTGGGTGGGATCAGGAAGAACGAGAACCCTGTAAAAGGGGTTGTCACAGTGGGACTCAGGCAGCTTTGCAGCCAGCAGGGCCCCACGCTCGGGGCACGGCAGTAACGAAATCCTCTGGCCTCGAATCACGGTTACGTTGGCCTGGCACGCAGCTTCCTCTCCTAGGGGGGGTGGTGGTTAGCTGCAAAGATGGCAGGAGCAGAGTCTCAACCTCGGGGGCAGGGCACCTGAAACACTGTCGGCACCTGGTGTGACTGCTTCACGGCATGGCTCACCACCCTCCAGTGAGAGAGCCCTCCTCTGATTCGCTGACACCTGCGTCCATATCAGTTTGCTGTGGGACTCCTGGCTGCACGTAGCCCCAAGCATTCTCCTCTCATCTCACTAAGTGGGGAGCAGGGCTTGCAGCTTTAGCGACTGAGCTATTCCGAATTTGCCAGCCTTGGGCCTGCCGGATTTCAGGTGGTGGTCACCTAACACCACAGGGATGGGGACAGACTTCCAGTCCCCAGGGGCGTTGCTGTGGCAGCATCAGAGCGCAGGTCTGTGGATTCCCACCATGACGGGGCTCCTCGACAGAACTCCGAGTCCTTCAGCAGAGTCCGAGTTTATTTTTGGAGGCCCCTCCCCCAAGGGATCTTCGCAATCTGTCCACACTGTGTTCAGCAACCTTCCCCCAGCGGGTGCATTCTCTGCACCACATTTATGCTTTCTTGCCCCAAACTTAAGCCATCCATTATGACAGAGAATCAATCTAATCTGGAAAATCACCTAAAATGACAAAGGGTTGACAGAAGCTGGAGTTAGAGTTTCTGTTTTAAAGGAGGATGCCTGGGGTCCGTGAGGCCTTAACAGAAAGGACTCAGACTAATTGTGAAATTCTTTCATCATGACAGGCGGTTGGAGGGAGACTTTTGGGCAGGGGAGCTTCCTGGAATCTATTAATGATCCCCCAAAGACAACTGGCTGACTCAGAAAGTTAACTCTGATGGTGCCGATGCTGTAGCAAATAATCCTGAAGTCTGCCCTGCCTTAACACTGCAGTTTTATTCAACACATCCTTCTGAAGTAGGTAGAGTAGAAATGATCATCCCTAAGTCACAGCAAAGATACTGAGAAGTAGGGAGGGCCGCTCACTTGCCCTAGTCTCTCAGCTGGTAATGGGTGGAACCAGGACTAATGAGATAATGTCATCTCATGCAGGCCAAAGGGCTCTGTGTCCAAGGCAAGGGTGTTTTCCTTGGCCTTCATGGTTATGTCGGAATATTAAGTTGTGAGGGACTTATAGCTCGGTTAAATTATCTGAACTGTAAGCCTCTCTCTCGCATACCCCATGTCAAATCCTTCAGAAAATCCCGGTTTCACGTGCAGAATACAGGCTGCATATGACCACATTTCACCATTGCCGCCACTGCATGTAGCAGCTTCCTGACTTGCCCTCTACTCTCTATTCTTCACACTTCAGCCAGAGGGATCTTGTTAAAATGAAGACAGGTCACGGCAGTCCTTGGCTTAAAACCCTCCACAGCTTCCCATCTCACTCAGAGTCAAAGCCAAAGTCCACGCCCTGGTCCTTGGCTGCCTTGCTGGCAGCCTCTCGCCGTGGATGCTCAGCTTCTCTTTGCTCCAGCCACACCGGTCTTCTTGCTGGTCCTCAAACTTGCCGAACACCTTCTTACATCAGGGCCTTTCTTCCTGCTGCTCCTCTGTCTGGGGTCCCCCGGATATCCCCATAACTTGTCCTTCACTTTATTCAGATCTCTGTGCAAATGCCACTTTCTCAGAGAAGCCCCTCACCGCATTCTGTCTGAAACAGGCCCCCCCATTTGCTTTCTCTCCCCTCACTTTGTTTTCATTTTCTTCATAGCACTTTCTACCTCACACATTATATATACCTCTTAAACAGCATTGTCTGGCTCTCTTGTCTAGAGGCAAGCACCAATGAGTTGTGTTTTGTTCACTGCTAGCTATATCCTCATTGCCTAGACTACTGCCTGAACTTAATTTGCTGAATAAATGAAACCGAGAAACTCAGAGCAACACCTTTCTTTCTAGATAAATGCGCGCGCGCACACACACACTCACGGTTTCTCCCCTTTCAGTTTAAACTACCCATATGCATATGCTGTCAGTCCTGTGATCATTTATTTTGCTGATGCTATCACCTCTGGGCAACCTTTAGCATGTAACTTGACTTCCTTAACACTCACTTTACCCAGCTGTAGAATGGGAATAAAAATAACACCCATCCTGACACGTACATGAATCAGCCTCTACAAAGTCTCATTATGAAGTTACAGCTGAAGCTGCAGGAGAGCGGGAGCTGCGCTTTGTTTCTCTCTCTTCTTGCACAGAGTAGGCACTCATTAAGTGCTTATCAACATTACTGTCTGTGGGACATTAACAGCACCTTGCTTAATCCACGGAGCCACACCAGCCAGGGCTTAACAGAACCTTCTTCTGGCTCAGTCAGAGTGGAAGCTGGCTCCCTTTCTGAGAGTGCCAGAAGAATGAACTCCATTAGAAATGACAGATTCCTTTTGCCAGAAGAAGCCAACTGCACAATGCTCAGTGAAGAAATAGCTACCGGTGGTGTGCTGTTTGCTTTGAATGTGAGGCAGGGAATGTCAGAGGAGAGAAATTTCAACCAGAGGATTTTTCCTCTCGGGATAACTTCTTTTCAGGTTGACCCTCATGAATCCCGTAAGTCTCCTAACTTTGGTGAATTTCCTGGTTCAGCTCAGAGCTACTAAATCAGCAGATATTTTCCGAGTCAGACCCCAGGAGAAATTCATATGGAAATAAATCCTGGCACCAGGTACTTTCTGGTGCTGGATCAGGATTTGTAAAATAGATGAGTGAAGGAATATTCATACTCAACAACTTGTTCCTGTCTTCATGTCTTTAACTTCCCTTCTCCCCCTATTTCCTTTCTAACACTTTTTCTTTCTGCTTCATTCATGCATTTTAGGGTCCTGCTGGGTTTGGCCGATTACTGCCCCTCCCAAGCCCAGTGATATTGGTATCAGAAGACTTACGTTTTCTCCTTTTCTCTGCCATTTAAAGAAGTGCGCTGTACTTTCCCCAGCAGAAGTGAAAGTGGTCAGGTCTGCTCGGAGGTCTGCACAGGCACAAGAACGACGGGCCAGGAGCAGGAGGAAAGGAAGGGGGACTTTTGTGGGGCTGAGAGCAAACCTCACATGTGTCTGACCACCCAGTGGAAGGAAATAAAAACTTGCATTCTAGGCCGATTTTGCCACTAATTATAATTGTTTGTCATCAAGAGGGTGCCAGAAAAAAATTTTCTCATTTTGATTTTTATACATTGATTTTAATAACTGGGACTTCCTCCTTTGCCTGAGGAGGAGCTCTACAAGGAGGCACAATGTATAGTTACTTTGAAGATGAATAAAACATTAACATGTCTTTCGTTTCGCCTAAAATACAATAACTAAATTAGCACAGCGCCCTGATTACCATCCCACACATGCATTTAGATTGTAAATAAGCTCAGTTTAAGCACATTTGTAAGTGTTTGGCAAGTACGGTGTATTAGGTGGCCATGTTGATACTGATGAAGGTGACCTTCAGAACTGTCCCATTTCAACATCCAGAGCAGAACCAATAATCTTGGCTTTGGTCCTAATCAGAAGGTTTTCTTCTAGTGCATTTGTTCCTAATCACAACAGAACCTTTCAGGTGGATTTGTTTTCAGAAAACTTGCTTGACATAGGTCAAATGGCAGAAGTTGCAAAAGTGTCATTGTTTTACATTATTTATCTGTGGAAATTATGCCTAGAAACTGTTGCCTTTTTATCCCTGTAGCTGGCCTCTGTGGAGGAACAGCAGGTTAAATTGTTGCCATGGCATCAAAGATCATTTTATGGTACATTTGTAATTGTTCTAAAAAAAAATTAACATGAGATCCAAGTTACCAGAATTAATGGTGATGTTTTGCTTAAGAAAGAGAAAAGATGAACAATTCATTCAGAATATAAGAACAAACTGCTTCTGTGATCGTCTTTGTTGAATGAATATGGTCAAGGTCTTTACCCATATTGTATGGCGCCATAGGATGTAGTTTCTTTAGCTGGTCTTAGTTTCCACAATATTGCTGGTTTGTTTTATTCTTATAGAAACTAGGTTTTTATTCATGATCTTTTTTTCCCTCTTTCCTTGAGCTGGTAGGAAGCTCAAAAATTAAATTTATAGACTATCTCTAGTGACTCAACAGAAATTTAGTTGACTTTTATTTCATCCTTTTTTTGAAGGGGGTGAGTGGGGGTGCATTAATTTTATCCTTGGCTTTATTTTCTTATGAATATTTTCTCTTCACTCTTATCTTCCTCACCCTTTCTCTTCTCCTTTTCTATTATATACACTCTTAAAAGCTGTCATGCAAGGAGATGGAGCATGAACATATAAATAAATCTGGTCTTATGGTGGTAAACTTAACACACCCCAAATTACCATCCTGGTGCTGCTATTTATCCTAGTTCATTATCTTTTTAAAAACAACACACTTAGAATATTGTCCTCCTTCTGGAAGTTAAAACACACTTTAATTGTTTTATGAATTAGCACACACTGAATTAGGTTTTCTTCTTTGTCTTTTAAATTTGGTTCTCCCCTTTTTTAATCCTTTGCCTCAAAGTAAATTAATGTGAACTATGACCTTAGGTTCTATTAGTCATCAATTTGGGGACACACCACTACTTCTGAATGTCAGTCAGTATCTTATCTTTTTTTTATAGCTCTGGGAGGGGTAATGAATATATTCTGATCCATCACATATTTTTACTCTGTCTGCCCAGTAACTGTATCCTTGCATTTATTTCTTTACTTTCTAAACAAGTTACCTATTGATTATTTGGCCATTTCATATTCCCTCATTTCCCCCTCCCTCTCTCTCCTCACCCCTTCTGTCTCTCCCTCTGTTTTCCTATATCTTTCTATCTCTATCTCTACTCACCTGTCTTTTCCTCCTTCCTTTCATCCCCTTCTCTCTCCCTTCCATACGTGCTTCCCCAGATGTATAAAAGTAACAACAAAGGCTCATCTATAATCAGGCCATTAAAACACAAATAAAATCATAGAAACCATAGGAAAGGAGGAAGAAACAAGTGCAACAAGAATCTAGTTACTATTCCGGTCTTAAACTCAGTCTGGGTTCTCTCTTAACTGATGTAAAAGGGAAAATCAGAATAGATCCTTGAAGTCATAGTGGCAGACAACTCGTATACAATCAGACTTGGGTGGAAGGGAATAAAAAAGAAGAGGGTTGCAGAGGGCACTGGAGGTTTACTTGAATTTAGTGAAAGGAAGATAACCGGACCCATGTTGGAATTATCCTGACCCTTCCCTTCCTTTCGTGCCTGACATCCAGTCCTTGAACAAACTCCATCATTCTTGGTTTCACGATAAATTCAGAATCTGTGTTCCACTTCCTTCACTGCTACGGTCATGATGCACGTCATCATCATCGCTTGTGTGGACTGGCATAGCCTCCCTAGTGCCCGCCCTGCCCTGCCCTGCGCTTGCCTTGGAGCCTGCTATTCTCCGCCCAGCAGCCAATGGGGTCATGTGAAATATGGATCATGTCCCTCTGCTCAGGTCCCCAGTGGCCGCTTTTCTTTTCATCTCACAGTTAGAACCAAAGTCCTTCCAATGGCCTACTTGGCCCTACGAGATCCGGTCCCCGACCTCTCTGAGCCCTCTCTGTACTCATGATGCTTCATCCCTGCATGCCAAACGTCTGTCCTCAGGCATGTTCCCTGTGCTCACGAGACCCTGCAGGAATACCCCCGCCTCACTCCTTAACTCTTTCAGGTCTCTGCGGAAGTATTTCCTCATCAGAGAGACCTTCTCACTTGAAGTCCCTATTATTCTACCTAGAATTAAGGCTCCTCTACTACCTGCCCTCTCTAGCCCCTAGTTTTATTTTTCTCTGTAGCACTTATTACTACCTGATATATAACATACCATATGTTAATTATCATACCAGCTGATCTGTTGTCTATTCCTCTCCCCGCCCCCTACCACCCTCCAACTAGAGTGCAAATTCTGTGACAGACGGGTTTCTGTTTTGTTTTTAAGTCATGTTGTTTATGCTACGCTCCACCTAAAACAGTGCCGGGTGGGTAGGTAGCTCAATAAAAATATTTGCTGAATGAATGACTGGAGTGAGAGCAGCTCATTGGCACACATTCTAAACAGCTAAGCTAGTCTAGCAGAGTGCCATTCCAAATAAATGAACAGAATGGAGCAAGGTCCCCATTGACAAAGTAAAATAGAAAATAAGGCCATGACCAGTTAATTAGGGCAAAGGAATTATTTATTTATTTTTTACTATTATAGGATCATATAGAATCATGGGACTGAGAGGAAACTTGAGCTCTCACTCCGTCAGTCTCCGGACTGTAAGAACGAGAGGGTAGATTTAAAACATGTGAAAAAGGATCTTTTCTGTGTTTCAGGGCATTTGGAGAAATGCTTTGGTTTTCCAGTCATTCATAATCGTTCCTTTTAAGGTTCAATAACTCGTCATCTGCTTCCCTTCTTAGGAAAGCCGTATCTCTAACTTAAATCACACTCACTTAAATGAAAAGCCAACTGCAATGACATCAACCTCCTGCTTCTTTTTATCTTTGACTATTTGGCCTCAAACAGCAATAGAAAAGAATACAATGTTCCTCAGGTATCTATGGCAAAAAATCAAAATTTTACCAAACAGTACTGGAGATTTTAGCTTTTTCCTGAGTTACCATAATTTCCTTTGAAGTACATTTTTGTATTATAAAATACAAACAACTTTCCTTTTTTAAAATTTTAATGTAGGAAGGAACTGCTAGCTCATTTATCTTTTCACATTTTACACATTATGGGTCAAATTCTATTAAGGTAATGTGCTGTAATTTTAAAACATTGCATAGGGTAAGATTTTCTGGTCGAGCAGAAAGCCCATTTTTGGCCATAATATTATTTATGTTGGATACTGCTTGAAGTCAGTTTGTTACGGAAAGCCAGACTCAAGACACGATTCAGGGAACGGAGTAAGCCTTTATTCACACGCGCGGGCTCAGAGGAGGCAGTCTCCAAATTCTGAGCCCCGAATCGGGGTTAGATAGGGGTTTATAAGCCCTAGCATTCCGGGCGGGAAACGGATGGGCTTCCCGGGTGGGGGAAGGGATTAGCATTCAGGTGGGAGATTGATGTGCTACCCAGGCGGGGGAAGGGATGTGAAAACGGGCTACAGGAACAGATAAGCAATGATTAACAGTTAACCTGGGAGGGGTCTCTGGCTAGGCTGCTCCTCCCAAGTCATCTTGCCCTTATCATTCCCCCCTTTGATGCTAGACGAGATTGGCCTGAGTCTTAGCATCATCACACAAGCCATGGTGGTCACTCTGTTGGGGTTGGGTCGGGAGTCTTTGGTATCGGTGATGCTGGAGGAGCAGCACTCGAGCAGCGGCTCGTCTGGTGACTGCGGTCTCTAGGTTATTAATGAGGGTGCGCAGCAGCCAGGGTCCTAGACTTATTCCTAAGAGGAGTAATATCAGGGGGCCTAGGAATGGAGCCAGCCAGCGGAGCCAGATTTGGGTATCTAAGCTCCATGTCCCTTGCCCTGACTCTCGGTAGCGCTTCGCACCATCTTTCAGCTCCTTAACCTTCTGGGTTAAGATTCCAGCCTAGGAATAGGTAAGTCCCCCCTTTTTCTGCTGTGAGGAGATCTAGGGCTCGCCTATTCTGCAGGGATCATGCCTTGGTTGCCGACTAAGATGGTTGGTCACTACTCTGGGGTGGGATCAGGTCTCTGGTTCCTCGGGTAGACGGCCCACTGTCCTTCAGTTCTCTTCAGCCGGACTGTGGGGCCTCCCTTCGAGGTGGAGGTTCGGTGGCTCCGAAGTCCTGGCTCGTCTGGATCTGCTGCTGCCTTGGCTCGAGTGTAGTGGATCCAGGGGGTTATTCCTGTAACTTTAAGGGCAGTAGGGGTGGTTAATAGTACTAGATGTGGGCCCGTCCAAATGGGTTGGAGTGGTTCCTTTTTCCAATCCTTTACCCATACATACTGGCCTGGACGGAAGGGGTGTGCTGGCCTCCCTCGGGGTTTGGGTTCCTGGCCCAATTGGGTCCCATAGATCCTGTCTAGGGTCTTACCCAACTGTTGTAAGTACTGGGTCTGCTGTAACTCCCCCTTCTGTCAAAGGTCATTGGGACTTCCTATTCTAGTTATAGGTGGGGGTCTTCCAAAAACTAACTCATAGGGAGTATACCCCGAGGGGTTTGGGGCATTCCTAACCCGTAGCAGGGCTAGTGGTAACAGGTCTGTCCATGGCAGGCCGGTTTCTTGATGGAACTTAGCTAGGGTTTCCTTGAGAGTTCGGTTCATTCGTTCCACTTTACCAGAGCTTTGGGGCCGATAGGCCGTGTGTAGCTTCCAGTCGATGCACAGGAGCCGGGCGACCTCCTGAACCACCTGGGCGATGAACGCCGGGCCATTGTCACTACCAATGGTGAGTGGGAGCCCATATCTGGGTATAATTTCCCTGAGTAGGATTCGGGTTACTTCCCGAGCTTTCTCAGTTTTGGTGGGGAAGGCTTCTACCCAACCCGAAAAGGTGCAGATCAGGACCAGGAGATACTTAAATCCTCGGCTGGTCTTGACTTCTGTAAAGTCAATCTGGAGGTCCTCGAAGGGCTGGGACCCCTTGTGTTGGACTCCCGGTGGGGCCCCTTGATGCGGGGCTGCATTGTTCCTTGCGCAGGTAACGCATTGAGCCGAGGCTGTTGAGCACAGGGTTGACAGGTTGGGGAAATAGAAATACCTTTTGAGCAAGTTTTCCAGGGAGGTCTTACCCAGGTGGGTCAGATGGTGGCAGTTTCTGACTAAATTGCTGGCCTGGCTCTGGGGCACATATACGCGCCCATCAGGTAACCTCCAAGTTCCCTCAGGGGTTTCTTGTCCTCCGGCCTGTTGGGCCCATTTCATTTCTGCTGGCTCATAGTCCCGACGGTTAATGGGGTTCCCCAGCAGGGGTCCGAGAAGGGAGGGCTGTACTTCTGCCATCTCACCACATACTGCGGCAGCCTTTGCTGTCGAGTCCGCCTTCTGGTTCCCGCGGGCCGGTATGGTGTCTTGTTTGGAATGGCCTTTGCAGTGGATGACGGACACCGCAGTTGGGGCCCACACTGCTTCGAGGAGACGCGGGATTTCTGTCTTGTTTTTAATTTCCTTTCCTTCTGCTGTCAGCAGCCCGCGTTCTCGGTATTCGGCCCCGTGGAAGTGCAGGGTGGCGTAGGCGTACTTGGAGTCAGTGTAGATATTGACTTTCCGGTCGCGGGCCAACTCCAGTGCTCTTATTAAGGCCCAGAGTTCCGCTCTCTGGGCCGACCATCCAGAGGGCAAGGCTTTGGCTTCTACCACCTGGTCAAGCGTGGTTACTGCGTACCCTGCCACTCGGACCCCTTCTCTCATATAACTGCTGCCATCTGTGAAATAGGTCACGTCAGCATTGGGCAGAGGCTGGTCCCGCAGGTCCGGTCGGCTGGCATAGACCTCCTCAGTAACCTCTAGGCAGCAGTGGTCTGGGTCCCCTAGTTCGGTCGGCAGGAAGGTTGCAGGGTTTAATCTTTTTACAGTCTTTACCTGGACCCGAGGACTCTCTTGGAGTATGCCCTGATATTGTGTCAGTCTGGGGTTGGACAGCCATCGGTGCCCCTGTCCTGCCAGGAGGCTATGGATGCTATGGGGAACGAATAGAGTGGTCTCCTGCCCCAAAGTTAATTTGTCCGCTTCTTATAGCAGGGATACCGCGGCTGCAACTGCCCTCAAGCAAGGGGGCCACCCGGCCGCAACGTTATCCAGTTGCTTAGACAGGTAAGCCACTGGGCGCTCCCAAGGTCCAGCTGATTGAGTTAAGACCCCCAGAGCAACCTTGTCCTTTTCATGCACATGTAGATAGAAGGGCCAGCTGGGGTCTGGTAGGCCCAGAGCTGGGGCTTTACTAAGGAGGTCCTTTATTTGAGCAAAGGCCTGTTCCTGTTCTTTTCCCCATGCCAGGGGTAAGGTGTCTGGCCCACGCAGGGCCTGGTAGAGTGGCCTTGCTCTGGCTGCGAACCCCGGGATCCAAATTCTGCAAAAGCCGGCTGCTCCCAGGAACTCACATAATTGTCTTCGTCCGCTCGGGGCCGGGAAGCGGGTAATGACCATTTTCCGGTCTGTATTTAGGGATCTTTTGCCTTGGGAAATTAGGAACCCTAAATATTTGACTTCTTGTTGGCAGATTTGTGCCTTTTTCCGTGAGACTTGGTACCCTTGTTGGGTTAGCAGTTTTAGGAGCGCTCTTGTCCCCTCTAGGTATCGGCTCTGGTCAGGGGCAGCTAAGAGGAGGTCATCAACATATTGGAGTAGAGTTAAATCCTTTCCCTCATCTGAGAAAGATTGCAGGTCCCGGGCTAACGCTTCGCCGAATAACGTGGGGGAGTTCTTAAATCCCTGTGGCAACCGGGTCCATGTCAACTGTGTCTTTACCGCCGTATGCGGGTCTTCCCATTCAAAGGCAAAGATAGGTTGGCTGGCTGGAGCTACCGGGATGCAGAAGAAGGCGTCCTTTAAGTCTAGACATGTGTACCAGGCGGCGGTTGGCAGCAGTCGGCTCAGTAGGGTGTATGGGTTCTACACTGCTACTACCGGGTGCAGTGTGACGACGGCTTCGTTTACCACCCGGAGGTCCTGCACTGGACGGTACCCCGTTCCGTCAGGTTTCTTGATTGGCAGGAGCGGGGTATTCCACGTTGATTGACAGGGGACCAATATACCCTCTTGGAGGTGCTTTCGGATGACCTCCGATATTCCTAGGCGGGCCTCCCTTGAGATAGGGTACTGTCGCTGGCGGCACGGTTTAGCCCCCGTTTTGAGTTCAGTTATTACTGGGACCTGGTTTCTGGCTAGTCCAGGGGGATTGTCCTCGGCCCAGACCGTGGGGAATTCCTGCAGCAGGTTGTCTCTAGCCTCAGGCCTGGGGCCATGGTCACCAGATTCCCCAGAATACAACTGGTATTCTTCCTCTCGTGGCAAAATGAGGGCCATGAGCCTAGGGCCGTCCACTTGCAGCGAGGCCTCCCCTGACTGCTGGAAGGTGATTCGAGCTCCCAGCTTTGATAAGAGGTCTCGCCCTAACAGTGGGACAGGGCATTCAGGTAGGTATAAGAACTCATGTCTAATCCGGTGGCCTCCCAGATCAACAATTCGGGCCTGGCAGAAGCGTTTTGGGCTACTTGGCTGACCAGTGGCCCCTACGATGGTGACTTCTGGTCCGGATGGGGGAGCTACAGGGGTGGTGACGACCGAGTGCTCTGCCCTGGTATCTACCAAGAAAGAGAGAGTCTGGCCCCCAACAATCGCTTCGACCATGGGCTCATGGGGGCCTAGATTCAGGGAGCCCGGTCTTCCTCATTCTGAGTCTAGGCCCGCCAGGCTAAGGATGGTGGGCGCCGCTCAGAGGCCGCCGGACCAGCCTTCTTTTTCCGGTGCGGGCATTCTCTTTTCCAATGTCCTCTTTCCTTACAATAGGCACATTGGTCTCTCTCTACCTTGGCGTGCCCTTTCTGGTCTTTCGGTCCCCCTTTGCCTTTTGCTGCCGGCTGACTGAGGGCGGCTGCTAGCAGTGCGGCCTTTTTCTCTAATCTTTTCTGGGCTGCCTTCTCAGCGGCCTCCTCCCGGTTATTGTAGACTTTATTTGCTACCTCAACCAGCTGACTGATGTTCATGCCTGCAAAGCCCTCTAGCTTCTGGAGCTTTTTGCGGATGTCAGGGGCCGATTGGGAGACAAAAGCAGTGTTTACCATTAGCCGTGTATCTGGGCTTTCTGGGTTGAAGGGGGTGTATATCCGGTAGGCCTCTAGGAGCCTTTCTAAGAAGTCCCCGGGACATTCATCTGGCCGTTGGACAACACTGGCCACCTTTGACATATTGGTCGGTTTTCTGGCCCCAGCTCTGACCCACTGGAGGATGGCTTCCCTGTACCGGTCCAGGGCTGCTCTTCCCTGTTCGGTGTTGTGATCCCAGTCAGGTTGGGTCTCTGGGGCTGCCACCCGAGCGTACTGAGCTGGGTCTATTGTGCCCACTGGAGCGTTGGCTTCTAGATATCTCTGGGCCTCCTGGAAGACTCTGCGCCTCTCTTCCGTATTAAAAAGGGTTAGGAGCAATTGGCGGCAATCGTGCCACGTTGGCCGGTGAGTTTGCATAATGGACTCCATTAGGTCTATGAGTGCCTGGGGCTTCTCCGAATACGAGGGTGTGTGGTGTTTCCAGTTCAAGAGGTCAGTCGTGGTAAAGGGCTGATAGTAAAACACGACCGGTCCCGGGTATAAGGTCCCATCAGGCCCCGTTCGTGGCGGGCCCTGGGTCTCCCGCAGTGGCATCTGGAGGGACTGGTGGTGTCTTAAGCGGGAGGCGATAGGAGATTCTGGGGGCGCTGTTGCCTCGGGCTGCGGGGGCGAGACTGAAGGGGGCGGTGTTTCAGGCGCCTCCGCCTGACCTCCCAAGTTCCTAGCTGGGTAAGGGGGAGTCTGCACCGGGGGGTCTTCCTCTGGTGGGCCCTGATAGATAGGGGGTCTCTCCACTGGTTTGGCAACTAGGATGCGGGTTACATCCCTTTCCTTTGATTGGGAGCAACAGTTCCGGGCTCCCCTGGCTCGCCCTCCCGTAGCGCCTAGGTGACGAGGTTTGACCCCCGCACACTTCCGGAGCCAGTCGGGCATCTCTTGCGCTAGCTCCTGCCACTTTTCTATGTAGAGGAGTTGGTTCGGGTGTCCTGGGCTTCCTGTGACTATGAGATGGACAGCCCTAATTATGTCTAGGTCAAGGGTTCCCTCAGGAGGCCAGCCTACCCCAAACGTGGGCCACTCAGCGGAACAGAAAATTTCTAATTGCCCCGGATCCATATCAGGCTGCTGGCCCCGGAACCGGTCGAAATTCCTTAACATGCAATCTAAGACAGTAGACTGTCTGCCCCCCATGATCCCTCCCGAAACGGCGCAGACAAACGGGGGCAGCAGGGATACTTTCACTTTCGCCCGCCTGGCCTCTCCTCTCGCGAGGGACTTGGGTCTGTCTTAGCTAAGGCTGCCCGAGTAGAGTCCGGGTTAGCTTCCCAGCCGTTATGCCGTATGACAGACCGAGGACCCGCAGGTTAGGGCTCACTCAGACTCCGTAGGCTCGGGGGAACACCGCTGGCCTGTGGAGCCACACAGTCAGTCACTCACTCAATCACACAGAGGTTAACACTTTCCCTCCCGACAGGGAAACCATGCCAGAGGCCGGTAGGCCTGAGAGGTGATCAGCCTCCCCTTCCACCACTTATAGGTGGGTCTGATTCGGGTCTGGTCCCCGGGGCACTTACCAATCTGGCGCCTTCAGGTAGGCTTGGGTCCGCTCCCCGAGTGCCCGGGTTATGGAACGGCCCGAGGTCGGGGCCAAGGGGAGCCCAGCCCCTCGGGACCCGAAATCACCGGGGCACGTGCTTCCCTCTGGAGTCCGGGCTCACCCGGCCGACCCCAGCCGTCTTCACCGGAGGCAAACGGCCTGCTCGTGTGAGTCGTTTCCCGGTCAGGGAACCAAATGTTACGGAAAGCCAGACTCAAGACACGATTCAGGGAACGGAGTAAGCCTTTATTCACACGCGCGGGCTCAGAGGAGGCAGTCTCCAAATTCTGAGCCCCGAATCGGGGTTAGATAGGGGTTTATAAGCCCTAGCATTCCGGGCGGGAAACGGATGGGCTTCCCGGGTGGGGGAAGGGATTAGCATTCAGGTGGGAGATTGATGTGCTACCCAGGCGGGGGAAGGGATGTGAAAACGGGCTACAGGAACAGATAAGCAATGATTAACAGTTAACCTGGGAGGGGTCTCTGGCTAGGCTGCTCCTCCCAAGTCATCTTGCCCTTATCAAGTTCAAGCCAATAGCAAGTTTCCAGTGACACAGAAAGTGTGAGAGAAGGTAGGGATGACTGGAAGTCATCCCTAGTATTTATGATTCTTTGTATAGTTGAAATGATTTAGCTTTCAAAGGTTTTTAGTTTGTTTTTCCATTTCCTCCCTCCCTCCCTCCCTCCCTTCTCCTTTTTTCCTCCCTCCCGTCCATCCACCTTTACTTATATTTTAACTCTCCACTTCTTTCAGTCCTTCTATTCTTTCTCCCTTCTCCTTACCTTTCCTTTTTCTTTCAATAATTTTCTTTCCTACTTTTTTCTTTATCTTTTAACTTGTCCTATTTCTTTCCTTTTCTTTCCTCTTGGTTTCGTTCTCCCTCCTTCCCAGCTTGCTTTATTTATTTCTCTCGGCAGCAAATCACTTGACATTTCAACAAATCGTAAAGTATCAGTGGTTTTATGGACTGGTGTTAACACCTATTATGCCCAGCCAGGCATTGCAAACTGATGGGAGTGCTGATAGAGTGGCTGTAAGGCCTTGCATGGAAAGTCGCCAAATCGGCACATGGCTATTACTTAATGATGCGCAGAGGCTAACAGGAAGCATTCTGCAAATTGCCTCACAAATTACACAGTGGCTCCCTGCCTTCTTGTTATTGGCATGAAGTAGGTTTGGGAAACTAGGTTTGGTATTCAAATTTTTTCCATATCATAGGAAGCCTCAAAACTACCTTTCTGAACATAAACATTAAAAATAAATTTAAACAGAAAGTGCCATAAACAAAGAAAGTATAAACAAACTTAGGAAATATTTATAATATGACAATCAAAAAGTCCAGTTTCCATAATATATCCAATGTTCATGTAAATTATTTATATATACACATATACATTTCAATAGAAAATAGCAATTTTTATGAATAGATAATTCCCACAGAGGGAACTAAAAATGGTCAACAAACAGAGGATGTTCAATTAAAAAATGAAACAAATTCAGTTTGTAAAGGTTGTTTTTTTGAAGAAAACAATTTAACAAAGTATAATGCTTTATACTGGCCTGAAAAATAATATTAGTGTAAATTTCCTCTTCCTTAACTTTTAAAACCTTACCAGACACACCTTTAAAAGTGACTTCAAAAATACTTTTTCCTAATAAATAATTTTGCCAAATAACATCCCCTTTCTGTTCTCTTAAAAGTCTAGGTTATAAAGAAATTGGAGGGTATTTTTCTGAGTAATGTTTTATTTAAGTCCAATTTTTCAGACTGCGTCACCAAATTATTATCCATTTCCCATCCCTACTGAAATACTCAGAATATTAGGTATCATTGCCATTTTTCAAATACATGTTTTAAAACTTCATGAAACTGGAAGGAATTGGGCCACCTATGAGATCACTTTTATCTCTCTTAGCCAGTACAATGGAAAGCTAAAATCACAGGATTTGAAGTAAAACCAAACCTGGGTTTAATCTTACCTCTGACATTTAGGACTGTGTTTCCTTGGATAAGTTACTTATTTTCTCTTTTTTTTAAAAAAGATTTTATTTATTTATCTTTAGAGAGAGGGGAAGGGAGGGAGAAAGAGAGGGAGAGAAATACTGATGTGTGAGACATCTATCAATCGGTTGCCTCTCGCACACCTCCCCCACAACTGCATGCCTGGCCCGCAACCCAGGCATGTGCCCGGACTGGGAATCAAACCAGCAACCTTCTGGCTCTTGGGCCAGCACTCAGTTCACAGAGACACCCCAGCCAGGGCACTTATCCTCTTGAGCCTCAATTTTCTCATCTGTAAAGCAGGACTAATACCAGCATCTCTTTCATAAGGTTGTGAGGCTAAAGTGAAATAACTCATGTCAAGCATTTAGCAGAGTACCTGCCACAGGACCAAATAAACTGCTGAGATAATGATGATGATGGTGATGATGAGGACGGAAGCTTAAGAAAGGAAGAGAACTGGTCGCAGCTAGGAGAAGAACTCCGCATCTATAGTTTAGAAAGAGGCAGAATTTCATCCAAATGCTAAGAAAAGAATTTGCAACTTATTCATGGTTTGAATCTGAGTCCCTTGAAATCCCACTGAGTCAGTATAATACAGAATGATATCTCTTTCTGGTGAACAGCCAAGCTGTAAAATCTTTTACGAATTTAAATACAGCAGAATGAGGGAAACCGATCAGAAAAGAGAGTGACAATAGTCAGAACAGTAGGGAAGGCAAGCAAACATCCAGGTCTATGTATAATTTTGACACAATATGGGTCAACATCTAATAATATTCCAAAAGTGATGAGAGGTAACCTTGACAACCCAGCTGATGCAGGCACTCACTGAAAGAATGGGAGATTCACGGAGAGACACAGGAGGAAATCTGGGCCATTTTCTTGGTTCAATGATGGCTCATAGCTTTTGCCTTGCAGAAAATTCTCTGTAACTCATAAACTAAAGTCTTCCTATACCTTAACCAATACACATCTATTCAACATTTGTCTTATGCTAGGCCTCAGTGATACAGAGCTATCCCTTGCCCACAAGAAGCTTCCAAGGAAGGACACTCCCATTTACAGCCAACTAGGACGCAATATACCCCACACAATAATCCTGCCAGCCGTGGCTTATTAGAGCCATTTTATTGGCTAAGAAAAATGAGGCTCAGAGAAAATACAACTGGAAAGGGTTAGGTTTAAACTTCACTCTCCCTGCGTTCAGGACTTATGCTGAGAGCAACAAAAACGGAGTGGTTTTTTTTGTTTTTGTTTTTTGTTTTTTTTAATTGGGATCATGCTATGAGTAAGAGTAAGAATAGGCTAGTGTTGCTGCCATAGCCAACACTCTCCAAATCTCAGCGCCTCAGCACAGCAACATTTTATTTCTTGATCATGTACGTGTCCACGTTGATAGGGAGGGGGCCCTGCTGCACACAGACCCTGAGCTTCACCATCTACACTGGGCCACCTCCTTGGCTCCTATGGCAGAGAAAGAGGGTGTGGAGAATCACCGGAGCTGGCTCAGAAGTGTCACTTCCAGCTGCAGCTCACTGGCTGGATCTTGTCACATGGTGTTCCCCAGGATGGGGACTAGGATAGGAGTCGTGATGTACCTCGTGCAAAAATGGAAGGGGGTCCTGGCTCTTAGGGACACGCAAGCATAGGACTGGCGCTTGTGTGACTCTGAGAGCCAGTGGCTCTTTCTGTCTTTTCACCTTAGGCACCTTCCTGGGCTCATGTTAGTTCTGGCCCAGGCCCCACCTAACTGACAGGGGCTGGGAAATGCAGTTTCTGGTGTTTAGGTCGGTGAGGTAAGGTACATATTGGTGAGTACTAGGAATGGTAATCTGACCTGGGAACTTCGACGTCACCTGGGACATGCCTTCTGCTCCTTTCTCCCCACCTTCTGATCCAGGCAGTCACCAGACTTTGGGATTTAGGCATATATGGCAAAAAGTGTTACTATACCAGGGGCTTGCTATGATCAGGTGTTGTTTATGCAAGTTGATGCTCACCAATTCATTTATTTATTCCTCACAACAACCCTATGCAAAAGTTCCTATTATTAATCCAGTGTTAAAATGGGCAAGCTGAAGCTTGGAGACATTGAACAACTTGCCCCAGGTTGTTATTTATAAGAAGTAAAGCTGAGATTTGGACTCAGGTCTAACTACAGTAGTCCCCCCTCATCCACAGTGTTGCTTTCTGTGGTTAACCGTGGTCTGAAACTATTAAATGGAAAATCCCACAAATAAACAACTCAGAAGTTTTAAATGGTGTGCCATTCTGAGAGGCAGGGTGGACTCACGCTCCATCCTGCCTGGGATGTGAATCCTCCCTTTGTCTGGACTGTCTACTCTGAATATACTAGTCACCCCGTAGTCACTTGATAGACATCTTGGTTATCAGGTTGGTTATTAGAGTGAGGCCATATTCACATAATTTTTATTATAGTATATTGTTATACTTATTCTATTTTATCATTAGTATTTTTAAAAAGGTTTTATCTATTCATTTTTAGAGAGAGGGAGGGAGGGAGGAAGAGAAGGAGAGAAATGTCAGTGAGCAAGAGATACATGGATTGGTTGCCTCTCGCATGCCCCCAACTGGGGACCTGGCCCACAACTCAGGCATGTGCCCTGACTGGGAATCAAACTAGTGACCTTTCTGTTCACAGGCCAGCGCTCAATCCACCGAGCCATACCAGCCAGGGCTAGTTATTGTTTTTAATCTTTTACTGTGCTTAATTTATAAGTTAAACTTTACCATAGGTATGCATGTATAGGAAAAAACACTACATACATATTATACACACACATACACATACAAACATATATAGGGTCTGGTACTGTCTGTGGTTTCAGACCTTCACCGGGGGTCTTGGAACGTATGACCCTTGAACAAGGAAGGGGGGCTACTTCTGCACAAACTCTCTCCTCCTCTAAAAGTCTTAACTATATGCGACCCATCTTTGCGGGAGCTCACATTCAGTTTGTATCCCAAATTTATTGAACAAGAGTATGGCCAATGGATGTGTGTATATCAGACCAGCCCATGAGGCAGTTGGAGCAAACAACACTGCCTTGTGCCTGGTAGAAAGTGTGTATATATAGGTTTCGTTGTCAATGACGCCAAGCCTCTGTGTCTGGAGAAAGGTGGTGGGATTTTGTTCTGGGTTTCCACATGAAAATTCAGCGTCTTCAGTCATTAGCAGATGTAGGACGTAGAAAGAAAATAAAAAAATCTTTAGTAATCAGCTGTGTGATTCGAGCACAACTTCCTTCTCAGTTTTGCCCGTGATCACATAAGGGGGCTGCATCAGATCCCCCAAGGCTACCTCCAATATTGACCTTACAAAATTCTGTGTGGATGGCAGACATAAGCAAAGTCATAAGGAAGGAAAATATTTTTAAAAACATAAAAATATCCTCTAGCAAATATGAAAATACTACTATCTCAAGCAAAATAGATATAGTGTCTGACTGCTACTATGGATGCAAATTTATTACAATATTTCTATGCAGAATCATTCCCTAATCAGACAAAAATGTAGGGTTAATGGGGAGAGAGAGCAGCAATTTCCCTTGTTAGTTTACAGTGATTGAGTTTTCTTTTGTCAAAGTGCTAAAAAGTATTTTGGGTTTGTTGTGCAGAAAATATAGAATGAGTGTGAATGGAGCTTGAAGTTTGACTCCTGAGGACACATGGACAAATCCTAAGTGGCTGAAATGCTGAGAGGCTGTGAGGACAGTGACAACAGATATCCTTTACATGGAACTGGGGGAGAACTAGCCTGTTTAATGGAGGAGGAGCAGTACTGTGAAGCAGTCACTCAGGATAAAGTCATACGCAACAGTGCATGCAGAAAACTTAGCCTTTACAATTATTATTATTACTTTTTTGGTGGAAACATCTGGCAAAAACATGTTGAGAAAAAAGAAAACTTTTCTGTTTTGAGCAGCAGGATCTTGCTGGGAAGAGATGAAAATTTGAGCTAATTACTGGATGTCTGTAAAAAGAAAAGGGCCAGCTTTATATTTGAGACCAATTTTCTCCCTACAGGGTAGACTGTCTAATGTAAAAGCAATGCTATGTTGTGGGAAATAAATATAGGGTAGGAAACAATGAATTGTATCTAATCTATAATACTGTACCATAAGGGTTATTAAAATAGCATTCAGTTTTTACTTGCTTTTATAAGTGCGCCAAGATAAAACCAGACAACTCTGAGACTTATGTGAAAAATACCACAAAATTCCACATTTTCTTATGAGTAAAATGTTGCAGAACTTTCTATAACATATCCTAGCTATTATAGAAGTAAATAATACACATTTTGGAATTTCATTTTGCATTTATTTTAAGACTATAATACCCCCAAAGTTTTTTGAAATCTCCTTTCTCAATGTCCTTTTGCCTTTCCCTATAACCCAATCTTTTTGTTCCTTTTCCAGAATCTGTAGATTCTTCAGCCTAAAAAAACAAAAGAGAAAGTAGAAAGAGAGAGAGAAAAAAAAGAAAAGTTGGAGCATCCCATGTGACCCTGTCAAGATTCTACTAATCATAGCCAGCCAGGACGGTAAGACTACCCCAGCCATTTAACAAGTCCTATAGACAATGAGCCATTCTAACAGGATTAGGATCTGATCTAGGCGGAGTGATGCTTAATCCCATTGGCTTCTTCCTGTAGGAACAAGATGCTTAGAATCACCCAGAGGGAAATTTTCTGAAAGTCTACTTAAGTTGATTGAGTGGGAAAGTATCCCCCCAACCATTCTCAGTTAGAATTTGGATGAATATTTTTAAAAAATTTCTTACAAAGAGCCAGGCCAGTTATTATCTACCTCCTAGTTGTGTGACATCACCTCCACTGCCAGGTCCGTGGCTGAGACTTGCGGGCTCGGGGACTCAGGGAATTTGGCTCTTGTAACTGGCCCTTGGGACCATGCTGTACTGTGTCCTGTGCAACTGCCGACCACCTTCTGTCCATACAAGCTCTCCGCCGTCAAAAATCCATCCTCCTCAGGCAGTTAGAAACATCAAAACTAGTTTGAGAACGTGCCGGCTCTACTGTTCAGCAGCGCCCTTCTCCTTTGTGGTTTCCCATGCTCCCACTGCTCCCCATTGACTCTCTAAAATTGAGACCATGGCTCCTGCCATTTACTATCATTCTTGCAATGTTGGTGTTCGTAAAGTGGAGAACTATTTCTCTCAAACTAAATGCCTATCAGAAGTGAGGAAAAACAACAACAACAACAACAAAACCTAAGAGACCAAAAAGATTGTGCAGCTTTTCTGATTTCTGCCTGTTCTCTGTGTGTTTTGATTTGCAATGTTTGCAAATAGGACTGCAATGTCCAGGATGGCGCCTTGTTTTGCTCATCATTGTTCCTTCTCCCAGACCTTAGAACCGTTTCTGGCACCTAGAAGATGCTCAGAAATTTAACCTGCCAAGCATAGAAATGAATGCATCTACTTTGGCCATGCACTGTGCTTGGTGCTTTGAATATAGATATAAATAAGACATCGTGCTTGCCACCAAAGCCTGATCGAGGACTAATCTTTCCAACATGTCTGCCAGTGCTGTTGGCTTTAAGCAAAGCCATTGAAAGGGAAGTTCTCATTAATGCTCTGGGTTAATGTTCCTAAAGGAAAGCCTGCGTCCAATGTCTTTACCATTAGTCAGACAGCACATGGTATTTTCTGCATTTATTAGTAACGATAACATCAACGGCAAGCATAATTTATGGGTGCTTACTCTATGTTGGACACTTATTGTACAAAGTGCCTTGCATAAATTCTATAATACACGCACAATGGACCTTAGGCAGTAGATGTTACGATCATTTTATTGATGAGGAAAGGGAGGCTCAGAGATCATGTGTCCTGGTTGGAATACCACCTGCACAGCTATTACTTGGTGGTAGCTGTTTGCAGCCCTGGCTTGTCATATTTCAAATGCTGGACCAATAACCATTTTCCATTCAGCCTCCCACTCCTTCCTAAGGACAGAGTAATTCTGTCAGAGAAGGGCGATAAATTGACAGGTATTACTTGGTCTGACTTTATCACTCATGGAAAACAAAATGGGATCCCTTTTGATTTGATTCTTCCTACCAGTTACTGATATGGGGGCCAGGTACTGCATCCCCACTGCCCAGTTGTGGAACCTGGGACACCCCGTAAGTCACACAGGTCACAAGAGGCAGACTGCTAGTCAGACTGGATCACCATCTGGTATTTTCTCTGCTGTATGAGGAGAGAAGCCTCCAGGATTTCAGACAGGCATTTTCTGTTCCAGGTTTTTACCAAAGGATGGGATTCCATGAAGCATTTTTGTACCTTGTCTAAAGTGGTTTGAGGAGAACAAATCAGTGACTGGAGAAATATGTGACCAAAAAATATATGTCTTATTGAGGTCTGCCTGCTAGTATTTATCGCCTTCTAAACCAGTGGTCCTCAGTAGGGGTGATTTTGATTTTGCCCACATTGGGACACTGGACAATGCTTGCGGACATTTTTTATTGTTGACACTGGGGTTGGGTGGGTGCTGCTGGCATCTACTGGGCCAGAGATGCTGCTAAATGTCCTACAGAGCACAGGGCAGCCGCCTACACAAAGAATTATTTGGTCCAAAAAACCCCACTTCAAAGCAATGTTCTGCTTATTCCTTAAGGAAAATCCTTATTCTTTCAAAAAGTATAGAAAAACCAGACGGTTCAATAGGCAAAATACCTAAATTAATCATAAAATATGATGTGTGGCACCATTGACGAAAAGGGAGATCTTTTACTTATTTATTTGAACATGATGTTCAGTACGTTTCTCTCACTCCCAAAGAGGAAGGACAAGTATAGTAACAAAATTTTTAAAATTCCAGTATTTTGAAAACAAATTATTATACAATTAATAAAATATCAGTCGGGACCCATTTTCTATCTGAATAAGCGAGAACAAAACAGAATGACACAGGTAACCAAGTGTCTGTATCCGGGGGTATGGGTTGCATGGGGATGAGGACAGGGTTGGTTAGGGGCGTTTCTTCCAGGAGGCGATGTTTAAACTGTGATCCACAGGATTCAACGAATGGTTTGGGGAAAATGTGTTCCAGGCACGATGAGCTACCTCAGAGCTTCTGTTTGCTCAGGCTTCTGGCTCCAATGCAAATTCATCTCGCATGTAGGCCTTCATGACTTTTTAGCTCCTGCTACTTCTGCTCACGGTCTTATTCTCTAATTGTTCCACCTGCAGCCTTGTAAGCGGGGAAAGATGATTAGGTCAGTTCTCTCTATTCACCTTTGGCTTGTGTGACTTTCTAGTCACTCCTGTTTCTGCAAAAAGAGATTCGTTTCTTTTTGGGCAGAAGCCAGTGTCCTCAGACAACCTTGCTTTGCATCTCCTGGAAGTCTTCCTGGCCATTGCCACATGACAATTCCGCTTTCATATGGATAAAGGTGGAGTGTTGGACCGCATGGTGATACATCACATAGGCAAGTCCACTGTTATGTATAAATTTACCCTAATTACAATGGGAAGTGGAAAGGAAAGCATGAGGCACCCTTTGCCATCTTCATACCTTTCTTCATATAGATCATTTTGGATACAAAAGAGAGAGGCATTTCCGCTGAGCTTGACTGTGGATGGATCTCTCTATCTGAGCTTCTGAAAATAGGGTCTTTCTGGACTTCTCGAACAAGTCAAGAAAGAAGCTTTATAAGCATAACCAGAGAAACAGTATGAATAATATCTTATTATTACTTAATATTATGTCTTAAGTAGAAAATAAAAAAGGCTTAATGGAAAAATATTTTTGGATGATTTCTGTCTTTTAGAGTTGAGAATCTTTCATCCAAGTCCTTTGGAAGAACTGATTACTTAGTTTAGGTTTAACAGGAGGAGGGAGTCTCTTACTGTGGGCTATGAGTTACTCTAAAATGGGAAGGGATGCCCTCCGAAGGTTCTTTTGTTTTTACCAAATGCACAGCAGGGGCTGAATATAAGGTGCTGCCGGAGAAGACGAGTCCATAAATGTCATTTAATGAGCACAGGAGGGAAAGCGTGACCCCTGCCTGCCTCTGTGGCATCTCACTGCCGTCCCCTCCCAGGACGGTTTTTCATCCATCCATTGTAGCACTTACCACATTCCACCATCATCAGCGCTGTCATTGTCATCATCATTGCCTCATCATTTTGAGGCGCCTGCTAAAAGCTGTTATTGAGGGTAGCGTTGGCAAGCTTTGAGAAGCTTGGCTGTCCCAGTCATCCATTTGTCTATCTGCCCATCTGTCCATCCATCCACCCATCCAAATATCAAGCTCTCTAAATAAGAGAGTCTTACTCCCCAAGTTAGGAAGCTAGTAATACCATTTTGACCATAGATGACTACTTCATGGTTTGAGTTCCTAAGCTACATACAAGTCGGAGAAGGAGGTAGAGTGGGGGATAGATGAAAGTGTGTGTGTACACGAATATGAGTACCCACAGCAGGAAGGAGGTACAGAGTTATTCAACAGCTACTGGTGAAATAATAAAACAATAAATATGTAAAATTGTTTTTGGAGATTTATATGGCTTCTCCTGGGAAAACCCCAAGGTCTTGAACAAAGGCCTTTTATGAGAAGCCACAAATAATAAAGGCCACTTTTCTAAAAAGAACATGCACAAAGAGGAGAAGCTAAGTCAAGGGAAACATTGAGAAATAGGGAAGCACTGAGAAATAAGGAAGAACTTTAATGAAGAGGAAGTAGAGTGAGCAGGAGGAAAGCAAAACCCATCAAGCTGAAAAAAATTAGTGTAACTGTATTACTTCTGTGCCAAGCATAGTCTCAGGCATTGACGCAGAAAATGGGAGTCCAGGAGGAAGAAGAACCGTGACTCTGGTCCTAAAGAAATCCTTGCAGTTCCCCTAGACTTTCTGCGCTCCTACCCCTCCGCTCACCAGCACTCAATCTGCGTTGCTTCTCTGTGAGGCCCTCTGCATGTCCCAGAGCAGGATGAGGCATAGTCTCATTTCTGTACCCGTAATCCCCACCCTAGTCATCCTTCCACTGAAGGCTTACTGTCTTATTAAATGTTGTTTACTTGTCTGGATCCCTAACCTGGTTGCAGTATTGCAGGGAAAGAATCTTGTCTAGGTCATCTTTTAATTTCTACAGCTTAGCACAGACACTCTGTTGATACTTCAAAAATGTTTGACAAATGAAGGAGGAATAAAGGAGAAGTTGGCGATTCTTCTATCTCTACTAGATAGAAAAACCCAGTGAGACTTTAGAACTTCTTCCCTCCTTTCCTTCCTTCTTTCCACCAACCACCTAGCAAATACTGGTATTTACTGAATGTCAATCCCTTGGACAAACCGTGATACTACTAGTTCTTGAGTACTGCATCCCTCTTTGGGCATTCCGACTCACCAGAAGGCAAGCGGGATGTAATGTAATAACAAAGGGGAAGAGAGTGGTGATGGTGGCCCACATTGTGAATATAATTAATGCCACTGAATTGTATTTTAGTAACGGTTAAAATGGCAAATTTTATGTTATATGTATTTTACAAAATTAAAAATTTGAAAGTATGTATTGCATACTAAACTTTTATGAAGTTCAAATGATAGGCGAACTAATCCATAGTCTTGAAAATCAGAGGATATGTGCTTGGGATATTTTTATTGAGAAGGGCTAGGGGTAAGTTTTTTGGGAAGAAAAAATATTTTATAAGTTGTTTGGGTTGTTGACTACATGGATGTATACAATTGTCAAAACTCATCAAGCCAAACATTTAACATCTGTGTTTTTAATTGTACGTTAGTTATTTCTCAATTAAAAATTATGGTAAAATTAAAAAAAAGAGGGAGAAGAGGAGTTCATATGAGCAACAGGAGAGGCACAGAATTCTAAGGGATGGAGGTCAGGGAAGGCTTTTTAAAAGACAGACACCCAAATATATGCAACATCAAGGAGATGTTTACACATCTGAAATAAAAGAAAACAGACTCGGCGATGGGAAGTGACATGTCCAAATTCACACCGCTTGCTGGCTTATGGGAGAGCTGAAGATGACACCCAGTTTTCTTCTTCCTAAGCCAGGGCTCATTCTCTAAACCCATTTTTCGGCCCTAAACCCACCGCTCCATGCGTTGTTCTGTGATGCTGCGCTTCCCAGACACTTGCGCTTCTGTGTTAGGTTCTGCCGAGGGGAGGCAGTGGTGGACAATCGGAAGCAGGAGGCAGCGAGAGGGCGCGGCGCGCGGTGCGCGGCGCCGGTCCACTGTTTTCTGGTGTTCCGGGTATCGGCGACAAACATCCATCAGAGCATGCGCACCAGCCCTGCGGCGTCCCCTCAGAGGTTCAAGTACCAGTCACCTGGTGATCCAGCCAACACCCTAATCCCAGCGGTATGAGTTCGGGCAACGCAGTAACCCTTGGGGGTCTGAACTGAAATGAAAACCAAACTCATGATCTTCCCCCAAACTGTGCCTTCTCCCAGGGCTTCCAAGCTTAGTGAATGAAATCAGGTCATCGAAGGAGTGACCCTAGACACCTCCCTTTTCTTCCCACCCTCTGTCCAAAACCAACACCACGTCCTGACCATTCTACTTTCTAGAACTTCTTAGATACACTCGCTCCTTCTCTCCACTCCCACCCCAGGCTAAGCTACAATCACCTCTTGCCTGGGCTTCTGTCATGAATTCCTAGCTGATCTGGCATTCTCTATGTCCACCTGGTTGACCACCTGTTCTTTGATTTCGTGCGGGTTTAAGCCACTAAATCAGGAGATTTGATGTCTAGTCATAGCTCAGTCGGTATTCAGTATAGTCTTTGGAAAGTCCGTTAATTTCCCTAACTTCTGGTTTCCCCATTTATAAACGATCAGAATACCCGCACAGGGGCCGATGTTTTAATGATCAAGGAAGGAGGCATCCCCGGACCTGGATATCGAAGGATGAGAAGGATGTTGCCGTATGCTTTTAATGAAATCCGGTGGCCCAAGTAATAGGCAAAAAAAAAAAAAAAGGTGTCCTTGTGTGTTTAGGAAAAGCACAAAGACAGCAAGTAGCAGAGCGCACTGTTTTATAATAAAGTCAATGTCCCGGGATGCGTGAGGACATGGTTCCGGTCCTTCCCCAGTCTTCCTCACCTCACCGATGGGTGTCGCTGTCTACGAAGTGCTTCGCCCCAAACCTTGGTATCGTCTATGAGTCCTCTCTTTTTTTTTTTTCCCCACCACTCCACATTCAACCCTTTGGGAAATCTTGTCGACATGATGGCCAGACCCGGTCCAATTGCTTCCCTACTCCCGCTTCCCTCCTCTGTGGCCACTGAGGTCCACACTGGCGCTGCCACGGTCTTTCCAGTGCCTTCTCTCCTCCGATACCTGTCCACTTAAAATATGTACATGAGGCAGCCTGACCCTGAGTAAAATTCCAAGCCAGCCAGCCAGCCCTTGGGATAAAATTCGAATCCCTTGCCATGGCCTAAAAGGGCTAGAACAATTTGACTCCTATTGTGGGTTCTGTGCTTTGTGGCCCAAGTTCCCTTCCAGCACAGAAGGACTTTCACGTCCAGCTGCTGCGGGTGCTGCTGCCGAATAACCCTCCCCCCTCAGCCCTGGCTGGTCAACATGAGGATGTGGACGCCCGTCCCCTTTGTCACAGCACTGAAGGCGCATCTCAGTGCAGAGCCCTCCTCAGGGTTGACTGAGGTCCCTTTGTGATAGCACCACAGCCCAACTTCTCCCTCCGCCCACTCTGACTTCCTCTTCTTCCCTCCCTAGTTGGTGATCCCAAGGGCCAGGGACCCACTGACCACAGCCCCTGTGGGGCTTGTGTGCCACTGTCCTCCTCCAACACAGTCACCTCACATTTCCTTCCGTTCCCGTATTGCACCATCCTGCTTCTGGCTTGGGGGCTGCGACTTCACCTGCTTGTTCCCTCTGTCTGGAGACCTCTTTCGGCTCTTCACCTGCTTAGTTCGCACTCACCCTTCAGAGGTCACTTCAAAAGGGACCTCCTCAGGGCGCTCACCCCTCATCTGTCAGCCTAGGGCAGGGCCCCTGTTATAAACTCTCACAGCACCCTGGTCTTTTCCTGGCACTTCCCTCTAATCATGTGTTTAAGATCTCTCTTTCTTGCTAGAATATAAGCTTCAGAGGGTAGTGCTGTTGTCTACTTTGTTTACCCATGTCTGCTTAGCAATGAGCAGACTGCCTTTCATTTAATAACACTTAATATATTTATTTGTTGGATGAGTGAACAAATAAACCATGTAATTCCCTTGTCTTGTCCCTTAGTGATAGGCAGAAAAAAGCAATGATAAGGGTCTCAGTAATTGTGGTTGACAACAGCTTGCTTTTCCTGCTCGCTCAGAAAGCAAAGCAAAACAACAACAAAAGAAACATAAACAGCAACTTAAAGGGGAAAAGCGTCTGGACCGCATCCAGAGTGAGGCCGACTGGTAAACGTTTCAGCCAAGGCAATGTGCGAAGTGTAATGACCTCAGCGGGGTTCAGCAAACTTCCTTCTCTGTGTCTAATGTAGTTACGTGTGTCCTCCAACATGTAAAATGTGTTAGTCAAATTAAGGCTCAATTCAAGTCAAGGAGCATCTGTCTTTTCTTTTAAAACTCCCAAAATTCCTATTTTTGCATTGAAATCTTCAACCTTTTTTAACTGTGGCCTGGTGTACAATAAAATAGTCAACTTAAAAAAAAAATGAAGTCCTTTCTCACTGTGACTCAAATCTAGAAGGCATAAAATAAAACATTAATAACTTAAATGATGTAAAAATTGAAATAATTCTGTATGGCAGAAACCTCATAAGCAGAGACAAAATGCAAATGACACACTGGGAAAACTAATTGTAATTTGTATTACAAAGTGTTTATCTCTCTGATATATGAGGAATGACTTGGAACTAATACAAAAAAGACCAGCAAGTTATACAGAAAAAGTGGGCAAGAAATAGGTACAGAAAATTCACACACACAAAAAGGCGAAACAAATGGTAGCTAAACACATAACAAGATCCAAGTATCATAAATGGTGTTTGATTAAGAGAGACTGCATCAGACACCATTTATGATACTGGCAGAAATCCAAGTGTCTGATCCCTTATTCATTGGCGAGGCTGTTGGGAAACAACTGCCGTCATTCATTGCTTGTGGATACGTAAATTGCTAAACTTCCGGGAGGACAATTTAACACTATCAATTAGCAATGCATACATCCTTTACCCCAGAAATTCCACTTTTGAGACTTTATCCTATAGTTGTACTGGTACATGCGCGAAGGGCCTATGTAACAAGTTATTCATTATAGCATGGTTTGTAACAGCAAAAGATTGGAAATTTATAGTACATTAATCAATGAGGCATTTTATGATTGATCCCTTAGCAGGGGTTAGCAAAAAGGTTCAAGATACATTGTTAGTTAAAAAAACACAAAATGAACAAATGTTATGGTAGCACTTTCCACGTAGCAAAGAGGAAGAAATAAGGATACATGTCATCTTTTCATAGAGAAAATGGGGAATAACAATTTTCTTTCCTTGGTGGCGGTGGTGGAGGTGCAGAGTGTGGTGTGAGCACCAGGTAGAAGAGACCGATTGAGAGGAGACTCTTCACTAAATACCTTGCATTTAGGGGACTTATGAACAATGAAGACATCACTGAATATTCCTTCCTAAAATTTTGTATTACCTAATCAAAAATAAATAAGAAAGAAGCACCTGTGGAATATCACGTGGATACCTCACACTCTCGGGAGACAGCGAAGTTCCTGCCTTAAGGAGCGCGCAGCCTGCTGTGAAAGCCATTTAACACAGAGAAGGGGGGCAGGGGGCGGGGGCGCTGGAAAGGTAATGACTACGTTGAAAGAGAAGATTAAGACAAAGTGGTGGAGACTAGAGTTTAAGAGGTTGGGTTCAAGAGTTTCTTGTATATTCTGGATATAAACCCTGCATTACATACATGCATTACAAATATTTTATTGCTATTTTTTGTTGAGCAGAAGTTCTAAATTTTCATGAAGTCTAATTTATCATTTATGATTTGTGCTTTTTATGTCCTCTGAGAAATCTCTGTTTATCCCAAGCTCATGAAGATATTATCCTAAGTTTTTTTTTCCTCTAGAACTTTTCATGTTTAGGTCTATAGTTGAAGCTTTTATGTTTAGTTCTAGGATCCATTTAGAATTAATTTCTGTTTCTGGAATAAGGGAAGTGTCAAGGTTCTCTCCCCCACCTGCTCCCCCCACCCCATGCTTACCTAGTTTTTCCAGGACAAATCATTGAAAAGATTTTGTTTTCTCCTGTAAATTCCCTTGAAGTTTTTTGTTGAAAATCAATTGAAAAATAGTTGAAGGTCTATTTCTGAATTCTCTAGTCTGATTCATTGATCTATTTGTTAACATTTATGCGAATGCCACTGTGTCTTGATTAATGTAGCTTCATAGTAAGTCTCGTAGTTAGGGAGAGTGAATCCTCCCAATCTTCCTTCTAGCTCAGAATTGTTTTGGCTGTTGTTCGTTTCTTTGCAATTTAGAATCATCATCTCTCTCCTCAAAACAGCTACTTGAATGTTATTGGAAATGCTTTGAGTGTCTTTCAAGGAATTTGTCCAATTAATCTAACTTGTTAAATTTTATTGGCATAAAGTAGTTTATACTATTTCCTATTACCTTTTTAATGTCTATAGGATCTGTAATGACTTGTCCGCTTTTCATTCCTGATACTCGTGATTTGTGTTCTTGCTCTGTCTTCCTGAGTCCTGCTAGGAATTTATTAATTTTATTAATATTTTCAAAGAACAAGGTCTTGTTTTGTTAAAATTTTCTATTTTTTAATTTTGTCATTGAATTTTGCTTTTATGTTTCTTTCTTTCTATTTACTTAGGAATTAATTTGCTCTTTTAGTTTCTTAAGGTAGAAACACAAATTACTGAATTTTGCCCATTTTTCTTTTCTGATATTTTAAATTCATAAATTTTCTTTGAACTGCAGTTTTAGCCATCCACATATTTTGACATGTTGTATTTTTTAGCATTTATTTTGAAATATTTTCTAATATCCCCTGCAATTTCCTCTTTAACCCACTTGTTATTTAAAAATGAATTATTAAGTTTTAAAATATTTGAGGATTTTCTAGATATCCTATTGCTATTAAGTTCTAATTCAATTTCATTGTGGTTGGAGAATACATTTTTACTTTAATCTTTTAAAATTTATGGAGGGTTCTTTCATAGTTCAGGATATGATGTAGCCTGGTAGATGTTCCCTATGCACTTGAATATAATGTATATTCTTTAGTGATTTCATATGATCTATAAATATCACTGAGGTCAAAGTGATTGACAGTGTTTGGTTATTCTATATGCATCACTTGTCCTGTCGGTCACTGTTTTTTATTTGTCTACTTGTTCTACCAGTTAGTAGAAGGGAGGTTCAAATCTCCAATCATAATTGCAAATTTGTCTAATTCTCCCTTCAGCTCTATAAGCTTTTGTTTCATGTATTTTAAATCTCTGTTTCTAAGTTAATACACATTTATAATTTCTCTATCTTCCTGATGAAATGACCCTTTTATTATTATAAAATATATGTATTTATCTCTGCTATTACTCTTTCTTAAGATAGCTTTGTTTGGAGTTACATAGCCACAATAGATTTCTTATGCTCACAATTTGCATGAAATATATTTCCCATCCTCTGCTTTCAACCTACCTTTAATGTGTATGTGTTATAGACAATAAATACTTATGCGTTGCTTTTGTATACAGTGTAAAAATCTCTGCCTCTTAATTGTAGGTTTAGTCTATTTATTTTTAATGTAAGTATTGATAAAGTTGGTTTTTAGTCTATACTCTTGCTACTTGTTTTCTACTTGTCTCTCTTCATCCCTCTATTCTTTCCTATTTCCTGCTAGGCTAATCAAATATTATTAATATTACATTTAATTCTTATATTCCTTTTTTAGTCTTTTCTCTAGGAATTAAAATATGCATTGTTTACTGGTGGCAGTCTATTTAGAACTAATATCGTACTACTTCATATAAAATACTTAAAAAAGCATTCCACGATCTCTATGTCTTTTGTGCTATTCTTGTCATATATTTTCCATGTGACACATAGAAGGGACGTGATAAGTGTACATTGAATACATGTATGGCAGGTCAGGGTGAAATAGCTAAGAGAAGAAAGAGTCACGTTATTACTTTGACCACAGTCTAGCTGTTTTTTAAGTCCAAGATTGGTGGTACAGATCATTGTTCTCAATTAGCTACTTACTGCATATCTGGGGGTGCAGCTCTGGCAGAGCAGAAAGAAAGTAAATTAGGAGTTGGGATTCTTTGATGCAACTTCTACAAAACCCAGTCAAACTAGTTAAGCTAAAAGCAAAGGAAAAGGACAGGTATTGATTAGCTTTCAAAAATGAGAAGTTTAAGAATGCTGCATTGAGGGACTCAAACAATGCTATGAGGCCTTTTTATGTTGCCTTTCTCTCCCTTCGCTCTCACCTCTGTTTGCCTCTGCTTCTCTTTGTGGGTTGGCTTCATCCTATTTGATGGAGACAGACTCTCCCCACAACGCGGGAAGAATATTTCTTTGAAAACCCTAGGTCTATAGTTTTTTCAGCATTGCAATGTTACAGGGTTCTGATTGGCTCAGTTTAAATCACATGATCTTTTCCAAACCAATCAGTGCATACCAAGGAATGTAGTACAGTGACTGAGAAAGACTGAGTCATGGGCTCTCTTGATAGTTGGTCAGCGGATGGCTGATATTCCCAACAGGCCCTCATGGAAGGATGAATGAGTTCTTCAAAGGAATTTGAAGAAAGAAAATGGGAAAATCTGTTAGACAAAAACTGGCCACTTCAGTCTATTACGAATTCTTTTAAAGCCCTGCTTGCACTCTTTTGTACAACTCTAGCCAAATCCCTTCTGTAGCTTCATTTTCTCATCTGCACAATGATCTCTGAGGTTTCTTCTATCTCTAAGGTTGGAAGCAATAGAAATGTCCCTCAAAAGTGAAATGGATAAAGCAAAGAATATTCATATAATGAAATACAACACAGTAACAAAAAAGAATGAACTGAAATTGCATATTTCAACATAGATAAATATCAAAAACATAATGCTGACCAAAAATTCCATTTGAAAAAGGGCAGAGACAGTTTTATACCACTTCAATAAAATCTTGGAATACAAGATAAAAATGTAAAAGCATGATTAACCCCAAATTTGGGACTACAGCCTCTACTGTTGACAGAGGAATAAGAATGGGAGGTGGAAAGAGGACAGAGGGACCTTTGACTCTGTAGTATCTGTGATGTTTTACTGCTTAATAAATATACAGAAGTATAGCATAATATTGTGATGTGATAAAATCCAGCGGAAGGGGCATGCACATTTGTTACTTGATACACTAAACTTTTCTGTATGTCTAAAATATTTTAAATAACAACAGCTGTCAGTACAATACTATTTTACATAAATCAACTCATTTAATCTATGTATTACTTATCTGTAGGAGGGCACGTCACGTGCCTGGGAGACTTTAGTCATTGCACAGGCAAACAGTGGGTGCCAACTCTGGAACTGTGGAATGTAGTAGAGCAATGGAGGCCAAGAATGCTAGGCCGAGGCTGAAGGAAGTCCAGAAAGATTTTAAGGTGGAAAGAGACCCTTCAGACCTAGGTTTTAGGAAGGCCAAGAGCAAACCGGGAGATTAGAGAGAGGGGCCTAAAAGTAGGGAACCAGCCATGAGACCGTCCAGCAGAGGAGAGGGAACGAGGGTGGTGGCTGAGGGGTGGACAGGTGGAGATGAACCAGCATGCACCAGCGCGTGAGAACTGAGCAAAGTGCCTTTATACTTGCTATCTTGTTTATTCCTCATCAAACCCTAAGAAGGTAAGTATTCTAAGGCCATTTTGTGAATGAGGAAGCTGAGTTCCTATCCTCTACTCCCTGAGGCCTGGTTCCTGGTGGTAATCCCTTCATGCTGGAAGGGAAACAAATCCACATCATTTGCCTTCTGTTGGCTCTTCCCAACTAGTGTGCTGTTTCTGAGAAATTCCCTGCAATGACCTAAAAAAAAAACCTTCCTTGTTACTAAATATAGACCAGTGAAATTACTCATTATTAGTTCTTGCCTTAAGAAAACCTGCAAAGAGATTCCTGTAATGGTTCTGTAGGGAGGAAAAGAGCCTTATGTCTTTACAAAATAAGTGGGACTGTTAGAGGTGACTAATGCACTCAAGTTTTATGAGGAGAGTGAACCCCAGGTAAAACTGTGGTTGCACTAAGTTTGCTTTGGTGGTGCTGAGCCTCTCTGCCCAGCGAGACCTGGTTCTTTCTAGAGGTTTCTCCAGGCAGCGATTAGCACCAGCTTTCAGTGAGGACCAGCCAGGGCCAAGGCCTGTGTGGATGGGTGGGACAGGGTCCTGCCCGCAAGCTACTGACAGCTTGGTAAAAGATTAACAGCAGGGCACAGAAACCCCCACAACTTATGCTCATAAAACTAAGTTTCTGTCAGCTTGCCTGTCATCACATTATAGGAAACAGCTGGGTAGACTTTTATGAAATCTGGAGGGTATGTTTGGAATAATCTGACATACAGTAGGCTCTGTGGAGTACACAAAAATTAACCTTTTTGTGTGTACATTTCAAATAGATGGACAATTGCCCTCCATTGCACCTGAAACTGAATAGAACAAGTCTATGAGACCACCAATTGGGAGAAGCACGGCATGAGAAGAATACTGTTAAGAATAGATAATGTTTGTCGAATGCTTACTGTGTATTAAGATAAAGAGGAGAAAGAACAAAAACAGTAGTTTTATATATGAGCCTCAAGAAAAATGCCACTGAGAGCAAATGGTCCCACTTATTGATACTTATTAGCAATGATCTAGTTGCTTCTTACGAAGGCAAATACATGGAGAGCTCCAGGATGAGTAGCAGCAGGAATTTATTTATTTTATTGTGTTTAATAATTCTCCTGAGCCATGTCGAGGAGGCCTGCTACTTCTACTGCCACCATTAACAACAGCTACCATTTGCCATGCACTTGCTTTGTGCCTTTACATTGGTTCTCTTGTTTATGTCTCCCAACAACCTGTGAGGTAGGTGCTATAACGATGCCTGTGTTATAGAGAAGGAAACCAAGGCTGAGTTTTTAACCGCTAATATGTGCTAGGATGCCATGGTCAGGACGAAATCCTCTCAAACCCAAATCAGACAAATGGATGGCAAATAATTTCTGTGTGATTTATGTATTTGTAAGAGTTTTAGCAGGGTAAGTACCCTGCTAAATTCACATATAATTATTCCATAATGAATATGAACTGAAAATGTTACAATGATATCAGATTAACATTGTCCCGGAAAAGTCTGGGTTGGAGGGTTACTGGTTTGGGGTCCAGAGCAGGAATCCCCTTAGTCGGATAGGGAGCAGGTCCTGCCCCCTGGTTCCTCCCTGCACCCTTCCAGCCGCATCTTGAGCATCGTGGCCCAGATTTTTACCATCCCCACAATTCTAGTCTCCTTCCATTGCAAGGGCTGCAGTTCGGATCTAATCACACTCCTCTTCTACCAAGAAACCTTTCATGGTTCATTACCTTCCAAATCAAATCCAAACTCCTTAACACAGCTTCTGGGGCTCTTCAGTCTGGTCACAGCTCGCAGAATCGGTCTCTACCCAACCTCATACCAAGACGAATTTTAAGTACTTTAAAATAATTGAAATTATTTTTAAATTCTAAAAGTTTATTTAAATTAAAAATACTTAAAACCCTTTTATATTTGAGGTGTGCATTGGTTTAGAAAGTACACTCACATACATTATGTCGTTTAATGTACATGTCAATCATAATCATACCAGGTGTGAGCATCCTGGTACAAGATGTGAGCATCCTTACTCTTTGAAATAGACTTTTAATTTTAGAACAGATTTAGATGTAAAGAAAAGTTTAAAGATAGGACAGAGATACCAATACCCCTCATGCAGTTTTCCCCTATTATTTGTGTGGCGCTTTTAATACAGAACTGAGACATTAGTATTAGCTAAAGCCCATCCTTCATCCAGATTTCCTTGGTTTCCACACACTCTGCTCTCTGTTCCAGGACCCCACCCAGGAAACCACGTCACATTTGGTTCTCATGTCTTGTTAGACTTCTCTTGCCTGTGACAGAGTTTCAGACTTTCCTTGTTTTTTCATAATCTTCACAGTTTTGAGGAATATTGATCAGGGATTTTGTAGAATGTCCCTGATTTGAGATTTCTCTCATGATTATGCTGAGGCTATGCATTTGTAGGAGGAAGACCATAGAGAAGAACTGCTCTCTTTCCACACCATACCAAGCAGTGGAGCACACGGTCTAGATGGCTGGTCCCTGTTGATGCTAACTTCGATCACTTAGCTGAGGTACTGTTTGTTGGGTTTCTCCACTGTATTGTCTTTCCTTTCTTTCCATACTACTCTCTGGAAGGAAGTCACTATGCACAGCTCACACTTAATGAGTAGGGAGTTATATGTACTCTTCCTTCTTGAAAACATCTACATAAATTATTTGGAATTCTTCTACATGGGAGATTTGATTCTTTCCCACCATTTATTTATTCGTTCCATCATTATTTATATCAGTGTGGACTTATGAATATTTATTTGTTCTATACTTTGTTATACTTTGGGTTCTAATTCAATACTGCTTTATTTTATTCCTCACACTAGTATGGCTTTGGCTGCTGGAAGCTATTTTATTTGGCTATTATGCACCTTTGACAGGCTCATCACATATAGTCCCTGCCCCAGTTCTAGGATTAGTCATTTCTCCAAGCAGCCCTAGTCCTTTCATTGGAGAATGGTATTAGAAACCAAGATCTAGGCACTGCATATACTCATGGCTCCTGGGATGTCATTGCTCCTAGCTCTTTTTAGCTGAAATAGCTGATCACTCCTAAGTTATGTTGGAGAACAGTGAGGTTCCTAGAGATGTTCATATTTTCTTGAAGGCACGGAAAGCTTCCTGCAGCCTTGCTGCATTGGAGCATCCTTACTTTTCTCTTTAGTGAAGTGGCTTCTCTAGTCCATTTTGTGAGTTTCTCCTCTGAAGCGCCCTCCTCCTCCCCATCACAGTTACTGTCTCCTCCCTCGTGCTCCCCACTGCACTTTGTTAATACCACCAGGAAGCACCCACCGCAGTACATGGTATGGCTAGTTCACATATGCCTGTTCTGCTGCCTGATGTTGCTCACCTAGCATGTCCAGTAGGTACTCAATAAATATTGACAGAACTGTTTTTATACACACAGATCACATTTGAACTGGGACATTAAGAATGAGCAGAGATATAAAGAGGGTGCCTTGTAGGGTGCCTGAAATCTTCTTGCCTCTGCCCTCATTCCCATTCAGAGTTCTTCATTTGGGCTAAGATTTACGGCATCAGGTGTGATGGGCAGGGCCACAGGGTCCTTGGAGGTCATCCAGGCAAGGTTTTGTTGGTTTTATCCTATAGCAGTTTCTCCTCAACATGACTGCCCCTTAGAGTCACCCAGGACCTTGTCAGCATATGGAGTCCTTCCCCTAAAATCCACTTGAGAAATCTGATTTCAAGGTGTCTGAAATGGGGAATAGAGATCTATATTTAACATCTTCCCCTGGGGGACCGGGGTGGGGGCGGCGCGGGGCCGGGGGGAAGCCAGTGAAGCCAGAGTAGGCTGCCTGCAATTAATAATTTTGCAACTTCTGTGAAATACAACCTCTCCAGATCAACCTGTAATATTTTAACTGTTTAAAAAATTCTACTAGAACTTATGTATCTTTTCCTATAGTGGATGTATTGGGTAACTAAAATATATAAAATTAAGTTAGTAGAGAGATAAGACCCTAGAGGAGCCTCTTACAGGCTTTTTAGGATTATAATCTTAAAATTCTCTTTACAAGGTTAAACTGGGCAAACCCAAGTTTAAAAGGGACAGTTTAGAGTTTGATAACCAGGGTAGTCTCAATGCTCACGGTTTCTTTGAAGCTCCCTCAGTTTGTACCATGGTTCTGACTGAGAAATACACTGTTGAGAACAAAGGACTGAGTTAACGGGATATAATCTATCAGCCATTACAGCCTTTCCGAAGTTGCTTAGAAGCCTTGCTCATCTTCCACAGCAGATCGTTTTACAATACACCTGTTTTTGTTTTTTTAAACAAACATCCTCTTTTCAAGTAAATTTATGACTTTCCTTCTTTTCTCCCTCCCTTTTTTCTCTCTCCCCACCCTGTCCGTCCCTCCCTCCTTCCACACTAATGAAACTCATTTGTTTGAGCTAAGTGCATTGATCGAATAGAGTAAAAACCTCAATCTTAGAATATATTAAAAATAATTGTAGTTTATAGCTTTCAACTATATTCAATGATACAAATGAAGCTGAAAACATGACAGGAATATTGATAAGAGGAGTATTGTTTTTTCCTTGAAATTAAGGATTAGAGAAGAGCAAACTAGTAATTAGTTTGAATACATGATTTCCAACTAATTGTTTTTACAAAAATTAGTGTTGCTGATGTCTTAAAGTAATATATTATTATAGACATCTACTCCTTTTACAACTTTGTTTATTTTATTATCCTGCTTACCAGGATGATTTTTTTCATGTCAGGAAAGGTAAACATTTTAGTCTTGTCCCAAATGACCACACACCATGCTAACCTTTGTGATGATGATGATGGCAACAATAAAAAAGTCAATGCTTTTGACTGGCTGCCATATCCCCGGCCCTTTGTATGCATGGTTTTATCCAACAGTCATTTCAACCCCGTGAGGTGGGCAGATGTTATTGCTCCCACTTGCAGAGGGGTTAAATAACCTGCCTAACATCAGCTGCTAATAAATGGGAGACCTGGCTGGACTATACAGTACAACAGGCTGTGCTTTTGAGCATTACTGGGTAGCATCCCCGGTGACTCATATAGGTGCTCGGGCCGCGCACACTGACATGGTGGTGGTGGTGGTGATGACAATGATAGAAAGTTATTTATTTTCTGGAAAGTGAAGCATCCTATAGATTAAACCTCTAAAGTTTTCTCAAAATTTTCCTGAAGAGCGGCATCAGCAAAACGGCGGAATAGGAGTTTTCCACCGCCATCCCCCACGGAACACAAACTTTGAAAACCCCCATGGAAGGGGAGTACCTTTGTGGGAGTCCAGGCGTCCAGCCTGGAAGTGCTAGCACATCACTGGAGGGAGAAAAAGAAAAAGCCAAGACTAGATACACAGAAGCAGGAAAGGAGAATAGTTTCACCATATCCACTCTCCCCTCTCCCAAGGTGTCACAACTCAGAGCCAAGAAAGACCTCCTTGGCCTCGCTTCTCCCAGAGACAAGGTGAGGGTGTAGTGAGTAAGCACCAGCTTCCCTAGCCGTACGTGATGCAGCGCAAGAGGCCCATAACTTTCTCTCTCACACAAAGGAGAAGTGGGAATTCAGAGCAACCAGGATTCAGAACTTGATAAAAACCTGTGGATTCCATTAACTGCTTTACACACTCTAGCAGGAGGCCAGTCTTGGGATGTCTCACTTGTGGAGCCCTGAAGCGGCCTGCAGGCATCCCCAGGTCTCTGGTGCCTCCCCCACCATGCCTGCTCCCCGCACGCTCCCTTACATCAGTGAGTGTGAGCTTCTGCACACAGCACATCAGCAGATGCAGAAAGTTGGCTTAACACTGTGTGATTGGCAGAAGGGCTTGCATCACCCAAATGTCACAAAACTATTTGAGGTGATTGCCACTGAGGAGAAACTTTTTCTCTTTATGGAGCACATGAGCGGAGGGAACTTACTTGACTACCTGGAAAACCGTGGCCCCAGGACTGAGGGGGAAGCTCGAGCCATGTTCCGGCAGCTAATATCAGCGGTGCAGTATTGCCACCAGAAGGGACTCGTCCCCCGGGACCTGAAGCCAGAGAACACACTGACTGAGGGTGAGCAGAACACCAAAGTAGCAGACTTTGGCTTCGGTAGGGAATCCACCAATTATAAACTGACCACCTCCTGTGGCACTGTACCTTATATGGCCCCAGAGATCTTGCAACGTCAATCTTATCCTAGCCTGAAGGTTGATGTACGGAGCCTGGGGTACTTGTGTACAGGATGGTGATGGAGGATGTGACATTTGTTGGGGACAACTTTGGGGAATTGAAGAAGATACTGAGTGAACATATACCATATTTATATTAATGGAAGGTCAAAAACTTTTAAAAATTGTAATGACCCTCAATCCCAGCAAAAGACCAACCCTGGAAGACACAATGAGATTCATGGGTCAACATGAGCTGGGAGGAGAAACTGAGGCCATACAGCGAGCAACCCTGGGGTGACATAGACCCGTAGGTGATAGAAGTAATAAAGAACTTGTGATTTAAGCAGCATGAAATTCAGGAGTCAGTAACACACAAAGCATATGACAGGGTGATGGGAACTTTCCTGACCCTTGCAATGGTGAAAGTCAAGATGAAGGGCCGCACCATTGGGTACAGCCCTGCTCCTCCCCTGACCCCAATACAGTGCTTCCCCGAACAAGAGGTTCAGCCATCAGGGCAGAGGACAAAAGAGCCTTCCATTCCCTCAAATTGCCTGGGACAAGGATGACCACTCCCCTACCCCTAGCCCGGCCCCCCAGCGTGGCCCTGGGCCCCCCTGAGCTGGAGAAGCCCCAGAGGGAACCACAATGGAAACTGCCTCCACGCTGCACAGCCTGTTGGTGGGACCCCAGGCTCTCCCCCTGGCCATAGCCAGGGCCTGCAGGGGGTGGCTCGGAGGGTCTTCCATTTTTTTCTTAAAACATATGTGCTTTAGGCGATCCACTAACAAGAAGCATCTGAAAAGGACAAAAAGTCAAACCACTATAATTTTTAAAATATTTGAATAAATGAGGCCAAATAAAACTGTCATGGGAAGACTGGGGCTGAATTATATAGCCAGATAGTTGCTCCTCTTACCCATCTTCGCTTTGCTGGACTTCATGACCTTGAGGGTTCCCTTCAACCTCAGGGGCCCAAGAGTGTAAGACCTGTTTGACATTGCCTTGCAGAACTAGTGGGGGAAAGAACTGAATGATTTGTAAAGGGAAAAAAATATAAGCAGATGACTTAATTACCAGCCCTTGAACTGATTTATTTTCAGCAGCAACAACAAAGTTGTATAGACCAGTGACACAAGTCAAGTGATTACTCTTTAACTGTGGACGATGAAGAGGAGAGAAAAAGGAAGAAAGAAAAAAAGCTCTGACTTCATATTATGGCTTCAAGCCAGACTGCAAAGGAGGAATCTGTGTAATTCAAGGTCTTAGAGTCTATTATTTTTCTTTGCTATTATTTCCGAAACAAGACCTGGGAAAAATCAATTCAGGTTCAGAAAGAATATTACTTTAATTTTCTACATAAAATTATCAGGAAGTCTGAGTTAGAAGAGGAGAAAAGACAGACGACTGTCACCCAAATAGAAATTAAATGAATAAATTAAATGAAGCAGAGTACATTTATATTACCAAAACTCTAGTCATGAGACAAAACACATCTTTTGGCACAAACTCCTAAGGATTTAAAAAACAACCAGCAACACAATCGATGAGGTAATACCCCTGAAAATAAACTCTCCCCTTGAGTGTTAGAAAATCAGTGCTAGATAAATCAAACCATTCATTTTATTTTGATGTGAATGTATTCTTAAAGCTTTTCATTAGACTTCACCCTAGAACATGCGATTTTCATAAACATTTCACTTATATTCCCCATTTTCATGTAACTGACATATGAGTTTTGAAAAATGAGGAAGCTCTTGGGAAAATCATTCTGCCTAACAGTGATAAAATAGTGATTTTTTTTTGGTCCTACTTTCAGGCTAAGTTTTCCACCAACCATAAACCCAATCTGCCACTACTTAAATCTCTACCAGACATGGGAAGAACAGCAAAGGAATTTGAAGAAGTTGATGATAACACTTGTATGAGTCTCCATTGCAAACATTCAAGTGGGACTACAAACAGCCTGGTAGAACTATTTCACTCCTATTAAGATTTTTGGCATTTTAAGGGACTTTAATTTTCATTCTTCAAGTTTTTGTCCTTCCCGCTTGGTTTGCAGAAGCCCTTTCAGAGGTTTTTCCGGCTGGCCCGGTGAGAATCAGCTAGGAAGCCCTGTGGCTGTGTATGTGATGCGGGCAGATGTTTCCTTGACTCTCTCTTCCCTTGCCAGGTAAATGCCATTCCTGCTTCTGAGTGGAGAATCAGATAAAGTTGGGCTTTGGCATGCCATTCAACAGCATTGTTGAGTGCTTACTCTGTGGCCAGCACATGCTAGACATTGTGTCTGAGTGCCAATGTACACTATGTGGAGGGCTTACCCCCTGGAGATAAAAGAGCTCTATTTTTTTTTGTTGCGGGGGACACACACTATAAACCTTATTTCCTCTTAGGTATACAGAATTCATAGGCTGCCCAATTTGGGCAGGGATATCTCCTCTTGGTTAGGACTTATTCTGAAATTCTGCTTCCTGAATCCAAACTCACCCTCTCTGTATCTCATTCCCTCCTGACGTTGGTCCCAAGTGACCAGAGCTAGTCTGATCCATGACCTTCCAGAGCTGAGAAGGATCTTGTAGAGTTCAGTGTTCTTGTTTTTAGAGGGGAACAGAGTCCTGAAATGTTCAGTTCATAAACCATCATTACACGTCCTCCTGGGGCCAGTGAGCATGGCAGCGCCTGGGCCTGCACATGCAAGTGAGGCAAGATGCCTGCCACGGCTATTTTATCAGAACATCATTACAGATAGGTAATTAGAATACTTCAAGTGCAAAGGGAGAGGTCTGTTTAGGCTATTGTGGTGCTCACAGAGAGGACAGAAGGGGGGCTTCTTGGAGATGAAGTCTATGCCAAGTTGTAAAGGAGGCCATGGAATTGGCAAGGTACATGTTGGGGTAGGGGAGGCCACTGCAGGGGATGGCCCAAGCAAAGCATGAATGGACCCCTGTGGCGTTTGTGTACGCGTGTGAACTGCAGGGAGCTCAGATTGCCAGGATGGCAGTGAGGCCGAAAAGCAGGCAGAGGGCCTTGCATGTCACTTAGGGGCCTTGGACTTGATCCTGCAGGTAATGAGATTGGGGTGGGGAGACAGGTGGAGTGGGTGTGACAGTGAAGAATTCCAAGCTGAGACATGGTTAGATTTGCATTAGTTGAATCATCATGGGGACTGTGGGAAATGGATCTGCAGATAGACCCAGGGTGAGAGGACCAGTGAGTCCAGGACCCTGGTCCTTCCTTCTGAGCCCGGGGTTCCACCTCCCACACCATGTGGCCCCCATGTCCTCAAAGGGAAGCAAATGCCTTGAGAAAGCTCTTGGTGATTCCCTTGGTTTTGCGGGCTATTCTGCCTGATGGATTTCCATTCTTTTATCTGACAGTAACAACACTTCTGCTTCCTTTTTGGGGAACAATCCATATGCCACACTCCGTCTGAGCTTTCAAGGGAGGCTGACCACTGCTCCAGGCTCCAGGATTTGGTATCTGACCCAGCCCCAACTAATCAACATATTCTATTCCCCTAGGAAAGTGAATGGCTCAGTGATGGACACGTGACCTGGGCCGGGCCAATGATTCTCAGTTCCACCATGGAGTTTTCGGTTATGTGAATCCCTTTTTTGGCTTAAGACCATTTCATTAGCTTTTGGAAAGTTCCTAACAAATACACCAAGAAACATTTCTGAATGCTCCCTATGTCTCAGGCATTGTTTGGGATGGACTCTACATGGGGGTACCATGTGTTATGGTATGGGTAGGGATCAAGATATTTGAGGACTTATATCTAATGGATGACTATTCTCTTTGGTCAATCCTGAAAGCCAGCCCTGACCTCCAGATCAAAATGGTCATAGCAACATAAACTTACTAAAAATACGAGCCTTGTGAAATTACTGGATTTCTTGGCAGTTGGGATGGGTGGACACACAGAGATAAGGCATAGGGGACCCAGTGGCTCGGTCTCCTGTGGGTGGTGACCTGTTTTTCCATTATCTAAGTCACAGCCCTTGGTACTGAGGGAGCCACTTGCTGGTTCCTGGTTGATTGAAGTGATGACTGAGTGAACTCCGTCCTCAGTCCCCTTACATTGTAATGTGATGTCTTAAGGCGCAGAGCAGTTGCCCTGAAAGAAAACAGGCTGGTAGGAGATGAGTTTTCTTATTCAGATTACTCCAGACAGAGCTGACACTGAGGAAGGGTGTTTGGAGGGACAGGACTGGCACCAGGCAAGATCTTGGGGAAGGCCGCTGAAGCTGTCTTCTTGCCCCCTCCTTGACTGCCACAGGTTGACTGGAGAAACATTTAGAAAACCTCATGCAGCATTAAGATGAATAAAAATATTGCCACTATTTTAAATAAAAATAATTGTCCCATGATGCAGAGACAATTACTGTTAACAGTTTTTGTGCATGACTTCTAGGCTTTTCTCCCGTGTAATGCATTTGTGTAAAGCTATAAATGCATGAGCACTTTAGAGACACCTGGGGCACTGGATCCTGCCTCTATTGCTGTGTCCCTGTCTTTTTCCACTGCACAGGGTATCTTGGGCATTTTGCTTCTATGCATAGCATTCTTAAGCAGGCGAGATTAACCTCCAAACTGTTCCAAGATACCCTTATCTAACTCCCACATTTCTAAGTGTGTGCCAGCTGCCTGAAAGCAGTTTTCTTTTGGCCACTATTCCAGAGGAACATCTGCTGGCTCCTTCTTTCTCCTCCTCCTGAGCAGTCAAGCAATCCACAGACCCCAGGAAAAGTACAGGGCCAGGGTCAGAAACAAGCCCTAGGGACAGGAGGATGGAGACGTACCTAACTTCAAACATGTATGCAATGCTAGTGGAATAGTCATTCTTATTATTGTTGTTGATGGTGATTCAAATATAAATGTGATCTCATCATCCACCCGCTTAGAAATGCCCCACAACCGTCCATTGCTTTTAGGATGGCTACCTAAATCCTCATCGATGGGAAGCTCTGGGTAGTGTGGTCCCTGGGGACCTCCCTGGCACCGTCTCTCCCATTGCCCTTGTGGTCCGGCCTTTCTTCCTCATTTCTAACACTGTGAATCTCTTTGGGGCCTTAGAGCTTCTCATCTGCCTCTTTGGACTCTCTTCCCAATCCTGTTTAACTATTCAAAGCCTAATCATCCTTCAGCCCTAGTTCCGTCAACACTTCTTCAGGGGAGTCACCCATAGGATTCAGATAGGTCCCCTGTTTTTTGTTCCTTGCAACTGCCCTTCACTGCTCTCACTGCACTCATTACATTTGCAAATGCACATCAACCTATTTGGTCACTTTCTTAAGTCTCCATCCTTCCTGCTAGACTGCAAATTCCATGAGGGCAGGGATAATGTCTGTGCTGGTCCCTGGGTATTTCTTAGTACCTAGGTCAGTGCTGAGCATGTAGTAAGTTCTCAATAAATCAATGAAGGAAGAAATATATTACCATGATTGTCATTGGGTGGGGAAGATGAGGGACGTGCAGAGACAAGGATCAGCTTCGTGGCTGTCCCTTTCTTCTTGCCTTTCTTCTCCTGCCACCGGCTCTGTTGACTCCTGCACTCTCTGTCTTCCTGCAAAACCCCAGAAAGGACTCCAACGCCCTCTATGTGCCCTCCCTCCTCTACCTCTCTGCTAGAGACAGGAGGCAGGAGGAAAAGGAGTCAGGGCCCCAGTGGTTTGTTCCTAAAACACACAGATGTAAATCCCTCCCCCAAATGCCCAGAGAGCCCCGAGTCTACAAGAGCAAGTGGGGACTTGCTCAAAAAATTAACCAAGGCCACGGAGGCAGAAGAGATGAAGGCTCTGCTGTGGGAACCCCATCAACTCAACGTCTTGGACCCAGTACAGCTCGCCGTGCTCCCCACCCCAACACTCGCCCTTCCTTTTCTAATTCACCACGTGAGAAATTACTGGAGGAAAGTAGTTTCTTATTTTCCCACTTCCTGTCTGGAGCTTGGGTTTCCTTTGGAGAGGTGATGGCAATTACTAGGATAACACCTCTAAATAGTGCTTCCCATGTAGGGTGAAGGATTCCCCATTCATGAGCCCACAGTGCAACAAATCAGCCCACTCCAAAGTGGCTTTTGTTCTTTGCTGCCAAGTAAGTATCAGTTTGAATTTGTGTTTCTGAAGTGCGTCTCCACCCAGGCACTAAGAAGGATCACATCTCCCATAATTCCTAAGGCACTGTCATGGCTTTAAATAGTCAGTCCCAGGCTCAGAAACCACTAAGGACTCTTTTTAGGTAGAGAAATTCAAGTCCTTTGCCTGACATCCAAGTCCCTTCTGGTCCAGGCTCCCTTTCCGCTGGCCCCTTCTGAAAGGTGACTCCATAGGGAAGTTCCACTCTGATACACACCATCCCCCAACGGCTACTTTGTTGTTTGGGTTTCAGGTAGCGCCCGCCCCCCTCCGCTTGTGTCTGAACGCCTTGCACCCATTCCTCTGGGATGAGCGCAAGCCCTGACTTCTCTGCTAGCTCCTCTCAAGCCGCCTCAAACAAAAGCCAACAGCCGCTCCAGCGCTCCCATTCACTGGGCCTCTCAGCAGCGCTCGGCCCTCTTGGCAACCTCTCTGGTCCCTTTTGTCTCTGATGTCCACCTGTCCCCTCTGCCTCCTTGATGGAGACATCCTTCTCTACCCAACCACTGAAAGTGGCATTTCTCCAAGGATGGTCCTAGGCTTGCTCTCTCCTCTCATTTTTAATCTATGTGCAAATGACTCACAAATTTGTATCTCCAAACTAGATATTTCTTCTGTGTCCTAAACTCTTACATCCAACTTTTAAATTCTCAATAGAATGTCACCCCCAGTTTGCCCAAAACAAATTTGTGGTCTTTCCCTGGGCTCACCTTCCCTTGGCTTCAATCTCGCCCCTTCCAGTGTTCCTTCTCTCAGTGAATGTTATTACCATCCATCCATGCATGCAAGCCAGGACTCTGGGCTCTTGTTACAGACATACTTAGAGGTGCCTACTGTGGGCCAGACTCTGGCTTTCATTTATGTTGTTATTTGTCATTGTTCTCTGGACGCATTTGACCTCTTTCCAGCAAGACTACAAGTTCATGGAGAGCAGAGAGTCTGTCTCTTACACATCACGCCAGGCCTCAACTGTGGCATACTGTCATATTCTTAACAGGTACTCCATACATGTTTACTGGCTGATTAAGCAGCCACAGAGCAATCTGTAACATACAAACAAGATATATATTCAGAGGGTGAAAGAGGACTGCTCTTCGATTCTTTAGTGTTGCCTATTATCAGATGCCTGGTTTGAGTAAATGTAAAGGATTTTTATGGTCTCTTCCTGCTTTTAAACCTGTGATTCTAGGAAAAGGCGTGTGTTTTTAAATCAATGGAGAGATTAATTCCAAGCTTAATGCTTCAACATTTTCAGATGCGTGTGTGGTAATGGAAGGGCTGGGTTCAGAATGGTAATTTTATTCCTTGTAGAGTAATGTTGGAATAGGAAGCAAATATCCTTTCATTGTTTTTTTAAGCATTATTGTGCAACACATTAGGTCATCTACATGAAATAAAAGGTTGAGTCCTTTCTGTCATAATGTGAAGGGTTACGTAAGGTGAAAGGGCTACAGCGGAAATGACTTATGAAACTAACCACAGACACAAGAAAGTGTCAGATTTATGGCATCTGGTGAGCAGTTAGAGGCATTTTAATATGAAAATATCAGAGTGACAGATGAGAATTTTACACCTAATTATGAGAGGTTATTTTTGGGTGGGAGAATATTATTTAATTTCAACAATTTAAAACAGAATCCTGCATCTTGGTGTTCTTGCTAATTACACACTTTTATTTTTTATTTACAGCTGACAGCCACTATATTAGTTTCAGGTGTACAGCAGAGAGGTTAGACATTTATACAGCTTATGAAGTGATCCCCTGATGTTTCCAGTACTCACATGGCACTATACATAGTTATTACAATATTATTGACTATATTCATGAGGGATTTTTTTTAAAGTGGGATCCTTAGTTAAATGAAATAATACTTTGCATTTTATACAACTTCATGGAATTGAGGAGAACCTAACTAGTGCAACACCTTACCTAAGGCCCTATTCCTCATACAACAGGTTTGGTAGGTAGGCTGTACCTGAATACCTCTAGCAATGGGGTATTCACTGCTCTATATTCGAACACATCTGACTATTAGAACGTTTTCATTATGGTTGAGGCCAAGTCCTTCCATGTGATTTTTACCTGTTCATACTCACTCTCCTCCTTAGTGCTACACAGAGGTCTGAGGACTTGTCCACACAAAGACTGCAGAGGACAGGACCCAGATTCTTTAGAATGGTGTGTGTTTGTTGTTCATTCTTTCAGTGAGTCTCTGTTATGTGCCAGACACATTCCAAGAATTGTAAAGACATAATGATATCTCCAGGGCAAAGCCCTGTATCTCCTGTGCCTCCACAGTGTCTGGCACATATCAGGCATTTGGTGGCTATGAATTGAATGAAAGGTGGGAGCCATGACTCTGAACTGGAGATGCTCACAGTCTCATTGGGGAAGTCAGACACAGAAAGTATGAATGATAAGAAATAAACAACAAATCCATGAGAAAATGGGTAAATGATATCAATAGAAAATTAATGGAAGATGAAAGCCAAATGACCAATAGACATCTGACATAATGTTCAACATGACTAGTAATCAGGAATACATAAATTTAAGCAACAGCATACTATTTCACAGTCATAAGAGTAAAAGAAACGGAAAAGTCTGACCATAGGAAGTCTTGGTAGGAATACAGTGCAATTAGAGTAATACCTTGATTGAATGGATAATTGATAAACCAATTTGGGGATATCATGTGAAATTAAAAGTGCAGAAACTTTGACCCAGCAATTCCATCTCTGGGTGTGTACCACAGAGAAATAATTTCGTGCATGCAGGAGGAAGCACGCAGAGGGAGCTCGCCACAGCACCGCTGTAGTAGCAAAGAGCTGTAACGAGTCCAAATGTCCATCGCGGAAAGAATGGATGAACAAATGGTGCTCTACTCACCAAAGCAACACCAATCATGCAGCAGTAAAACGGAAGGAACGAGGTCACAAGCATAAACATGAATAATTCTCAAAAGTCCTAATCAGCTAAAAAAAGCAAGTCAAAGAGAGCCAAGTTACAATATTTGCACACAAATTTAAAACAGCCTAAGCAATATTATGAAAATAACAGTATGTAGTGAAAATAAGTGCAGGAACGATAGATAGCAAATTCAGGGCCGTGTTTGGTGAGGAGACCAGGGCAAGGAAATGCAGCTGGAAAGGGGTAGACAGCTCACGCCAATTGGATGTGTGATGTTTTATATTTATTTTTAGCTGGGTATGGTTTGCATGGATTTACATTATTCAAATGTTTGATAGTAATAAACCCTTTGCCATGTTTGTACTTTAGCCATAGCTGATTAGATCAGGTGAATACTTGACTAAACTAGACCAAGCGGATTCTCATAGATATTTGAAATATTTTCTTTTCAGAAAATAAAAGGAAAATAAAATTTAGATAATTGTGTGACAGAGTGGCAAAATATAGCTATTACAGACCTCATTCTTTCTTGCCACCTTCTGCTAAATACCTTCCCAGGCACTCTTCTGCACAAGACACCATCCTAATGAATGATACATAAGCAACAGACAAACAGATTGATTATATTTTCCCCCTGGTGGTTTTTGGAGGGTTTTAAGGCAGTTTTTACAAAAGGCAAAATTCAAGCTTTAGAGGGTCAGATTTTTCAGGGCAAGGGCCCCTCTGGGCACAGAGGGACAGGCAGCACCCAGGAGCTCTCATTTCCACTGGTCAGCCTTGAGCATTTTGGTTTATGCAAGAACTTGGTGGATCTCATACTTTCTTCCTGAAGAAGACAGTGAGCTTTCTCTTCAGAGAAAGCCTATAGCTGAGTGACAGGTTTCAGATTGCAAGGGCCCGCAAATTTGTATTTTACTTGGCTGAGGCAATCTGAATGGGGGGTGTGTGTGTGTGTGTGAGTGTGAGTGTGAGTGTGAGTGTGTGTGTGTGTGTGTGTGTGGGTGTGTCTAGAAGCTTCGGAGAATAATGATTGTTCTCTGTGTCCAAAATAGATTTTAAGAAAACAAAATAATTAAGGTGATTTCCATAAGGAGCCCTTCTTATGGCAGCAGTCCCCGTTGATAAATAACCCCATTCAGAGAGGTGGGTATGGAATTCAAGTAACATTTTGTTTCTTTGCAGGAAATGTTTCAATATCTCCCATGTTGCTGACTGTCACTTGGGACTAAGAAAATTGGAGAATGTAAGGGAAAGATAGAAGAGGCTTCTTGGAAGCAAATAAAGTAGCCTATTAGGTCAAAATGATCATACGAAGGGTCCCTGTGGGTTTTGCATTAAGTATAGCTTTATGGAGAATACAGATTGAGGCAATTAGTCCCTTCCAATTTTATGCAAGCAGTAGCAATGGGAAATACGCCAGGAAGGATGATTAAGGATTAAACAACAGCATGGGAACTTGGTCAGAAGCTCCAAAAATTTGTTGCCAGCACCTAATATTTCTGTATCACCACCTGCTTGATTGTGAAAGGTGGGGGCCCGTCTCCTGGACCCCACCCCTCAGTCCACTTACTGCTCAAGGGAAAGTTGAGGAAGAGGAGGATTCTGTCTCCACCAACTTCTAATAGGGAACACAGCCAAGACAGGCAGGAAGAAGCATGCTCACTTCCAACCTTTTTGGCAAGCTCGTGGGAGCGAAAGCCACTGCCAATTCTATTTTTTAATACAGATTTAAAAAGGGTTGTGTCTACACATGCAAAGGGAAGTGCACAGTGCGCTGTGTTAATTTAAGCAGCACAATATATATATATTTTTGTAATTAAAAAATAAAAGCCTAACTCTTTGCCTGACTATCCAGGTTTTGTTGTTGTTGTTGTTGTTGTTGCTGTTTTGTTTTTTCCACATGTGGTAGATCCAGAGGAGGCCGAGAGACTGAAGTGCAGCAATTGCTTCCGTGGTCATGTGTGAGCTACCCAGCTCTACATCTATCATGCCACCTGCCCCAAGTGGGGCCGGAGACCATCCCTGGGACTCCTCAGCCTGAAACCAGGAGAAACTCTTTTTCCTTTCGGAAATAGAGGTGAGTCCCTAGATCTAGCAGGCCCTGAGTGAGTAATACTTTGGTGATTTGAGTTGGAGAGCTATCGAGAGGGAGGAGGGGGACGAGAGGGAACAAGAGTGGGAGTGAGACTAGAGAGCAGGCGAGGCCCGGTTCTCTCCCCCCTAGTCCGTGTTTGCCGTGGCCGGTCCCCCCACAATGTTTTAAAAGTCTATTTGACATTTTTCATGAAAACTTGTCCTCAAATGACCATCTATAGAGAAATGTCCATTTTTATAGTTTGCATTAATTTTAATAGCCTTCTGATATTCTAGTCCTTTTAATGGACAAGGTACCCTGGTCTTATGCCATTACAAATAATGTCACAACGAGCATCCTTGTACCTATGCCTTTACATGCTTTTCAGTTTCAGTCAAGTCCTTGGAGGTGGAACGGTTTCTGTCTCTTTGAGTATCCCACACTAGCCGGCCATGCTCAGTTGAGTAACGAACACATGGCACGTGCTAAACAAGAGGCAGTACAGCATCGCAGTTGGAGCACCAACTGCCATCAGCCAGTCCCAGTTCTGCAACTCAGGGCAAGCGTGACCTTGAGAGAATTGTTTAACCATTGAAAACAGGAGTTTCTCATCTGTTAAACAGAAAAACTAGAATAACATTCTGAAGTAGCTATGTTTCAAGTACTGTCTTAAGTGCTAGACTGACTTATTCTCAGACAACATGAGATAGGTACTGTTGGTATCTTCTTTTACAGAGAGGTTACATACTTTGCCCAAGGTCACACAGCTAGTAAACAGCAGGGCTAGGATTTATCCCCAGGAAGTTTGGCTCTAGAGCCCATCTTTTATTTTATTTTTAAAAATTTTTATTGAATTCACCAGGGTGACATTGGTTAATAAAATTATATAGGTTTCAAGTGTACAATTCTATAATACATCATCTGTATATTATATTGTGTTCACCACTCAAAATCAATTCCTCTGCCCTCACCATTTATCCCTCCTTTACCCTGCTCTACCTGCTCCTACTCCCTTTCCCTCTGGTAATCACCATACTGTTGTGTCTGTGAGTTTTTATGTTTTGTTTTTGTTTTTGGTTTTTTGCTTAATGCCTTCACCAATTTTGTGTAGCCCTCCAGCCCCCTCCCCTCTGACAGTTGTCAGTCTGTTCTCTGTATCTGTGAGTCTACTTCTATTTTGTTTGCACATTTTGTTCATTAGATTCTACATATAAGTGAAATCATTTGGTATTTGTCTTTCTACAACTGGCTTATTTCACTTAGCATAATACTCTCCAGGTCCATCCGTGCTATTGCAAAAGGTAAGATTTCCTTCTTTTCTTTTCTTTTCTTTCTTTCTTTCTTTCTTTTTTTTTTAATGGCTGAGTAGTATTCTGTTGTGTAAATGTACCACAGCTTTCTTATCCACTCATCTACTGATGGACACTTGGGCTGCTTCCAAATCTTGGCTATTGTAGATAATGCTGCAACGAACATAGGGGTGAATATATTCTTTCAAATCAGAGTTTTAAGTTTCTTCAGATATGTTCCCAGAAGTGAAATCACTGGGTCACAAGGCAATTTCATTGTTAAGTTTTTGAGGCATCTCCATAGCATTTCCCCAGTGGCTGCCCCAGCCCACATGCCCACCAACAAGGCACCAGGGCCCCTTCTATCCACGCCCTCGCCAGTACTTGTTGTTTGTTGATTTATTGATGATGGTCATTCTGACAGGTGTGAGGTGGTATCTCATTACGGTTTTAATTTGCATGTCTCTGATGATTAATGATGTTGAGCATCTTTTCCTGTGTCTATTGACCATCTGTATGTCCTCTTTGACAAAGTGTCAATTTAGCTTCTTTGCCCATTTTTAATTGGATTGTTTGGGTTTTTTTTTTGATGTTGAATTGCATGACTTCTTTATCGCTTTTGAATATTAATCGCTTATTAGATGAATCATTGGCAAATATCTTCTCCCATTCAGTGAGTTATCTTTTAATTTTGTTGATGGTTTCCTTTGATGTGGAAAAACTTTTTACTTTGATGCAGCCCCTTTCTTGTGCTTCCCTTGCCCAGGGAGATATATTAGAAAAAATATTGCTATGAGAAATGTCCAAGGTTTTACTCCCTATGTTTTCTTCTAGGATTTTTATGGTTTTGAGACTTACATTTAAGTCTTTAATCCATTTTGAGTTTATTCTTGTGTATGGTGGAAGAAGGTGGTCTAGTTTTATTTTCTTGCACATATGTGTCCAATCTGTCCAACTTCCCCAACACCATTTATTGAGTAGATTGTCTTTATCCCATTGCATGTTTTTGCCTTCTTTATCAAATATTAATTGACCATAAGGCATGGGTTTATTTCTGGACTCTTAATTCTGTAAGAACAGACAGATCTGTCTGTCTGTTTTTGTTCCAGTACCATGCTGTTTTGGTTACTCTGGGTTGGTAGTATAGTTTGATGTCAGGTAGCTTGATTCCTCCATGCTTAGGTTCTTCTTTTTCAAGATTGCTGTGGCTATTTTGGTTTTTTTTATGGCTCCATCTAAGTTTTTAGAATATTTGTTGTAGTTCTGCAGTTTCATCTTGATAAAAATCTATAGGTTACTGTGGGTGGTATGGACATTTTAATGGCGCTAATCCTTTCTATGCATGAACATGGTATATGCTTCCACTTATTTGTATCTTTTTCAATTTCTTTTTTCACTGTCTTATAGTTTTCCAAGTATAGGTCTTTTACATCTTGGTTAAATTTATTCCTAGGTATTTTTTGTTGATGCAATTGTAAGTGAGATTCTTAGTTTCCCTTTCTGATAGTTTATTATTGGTGTATACAGAGCCCATCTTTTAAGCACTTCCTCACAGGGGACTTGCATAATGAGAACCGATAATAAGAAGATAGACAGAAGTAGAAGGAGAGAGGAAAAGACAAAGAATTTAGCATAGTGTGTGGCCCTCACTGAATTCATGTGCCCTGGCTACAGCAGAGGTATGAGGCCATTCCTTCCTCCTGCCTGCAATACACATCCTTTATGAACAGACAAGCTTGCCTACCGGATTTCCTTAAAATTTCTTTTCTATGAAGAGGAAGGCTGGGAATGAAGAACCATGTGACTCTGGATATCTGTTAAATCTTTTAGCCCAGGAATCAACAGAATCATGGGAATGCATTTATTTCTTAGACTGGAAATCAAATGGGACTGATTAAGGAAGCTGTAATGACTCTGAAAGAATTAAACTTCCATCTGAGAAACCAAAACAGGAGGGTGGAGCTAGTCACAGAACATGACCTTGGCTAGGAACAAGGGACTGTCAGGCCAGACCATCTGGGGACATTCTTTCCGATCAAGTACAATGTGATATTCCAGAGGGTTAGGCAGCGCTCCTAGATGGTGAGGTTGGTTGTTCTTGGTTAAGTGCTTTGCAAGCATTGTCTCACTTAGTCCTCACAGTAACTCTCTGAGGTAAGTAGCATTATTGCCTCTGTTGAACCAGTGAGGAAACCAAGGCATAAAGAGGTGATGTGACTAGCCCAGGAGCCTGTGCTCTTATCCATCAGAGCCTGAAGAGGAGGCACAAGTTTTTCCCCTAGAGAGTGTAGGCAAGATGGGTCATGGTGGCAGAGAGGGGTCTGGGCTCCATGCTGGTCACTGGGTGGCTGGCCTCGGGCAGCAGACCTCATCATTTCAGGCTTCTGTGTTCTCATGTCTGCAGTGGGTGTGGTGGCATCTAACTTATAGACAGAGGGGTAGATGAGGCAATTCATACAGAACATTGAGCACAGTGGCTGGCATATGGTTAGCACTCAAAAAAATACGTTAAGAACAAAAAATACGGGTTTTGTTTTTTACTGGTGTCAAAAATCACACTGTTTAAAATTAGGTCCTTTATTTTTCAATTGTATCTATTTTATAGAGTCATAGGTATCAAAGTGTCTCTTGTTCAGGAAGTAGAATAAATATACTGTAGAATATATATATTCTACAATTATGTATACTACATGCATACACACAAGTAGTATATATGTATGTTATTAGTTCTAATAAAGTCAAGACTACTCTATGGATTGATCATTTTTACTAGCAACCTGCTGGATTAATGTGTGGCTTCAAAATTGCTCTTTGTGGAACTGTGTCACCCTAGTGCAAGCATCCAACCCATAGTTTTTACATTATTAACAAACCTGAGAAATCTAAGGATAATTCACAAAAACAATCACCCTAGCAAACAGAATAGACTCTTGCTTGGCCCTTATTGATGGAACAGTTTGTCCTAGTGATAAAAAGTCTAAGTTACAATCTTTTTTGAAAGAGAAAGAGTGTTTCATCCTAACATAATGATAATGGGGACCACTGATCAGTCCTAACTGTGACTGGGCTTGGGCCATGCACCTGATACATCAGCCTGTTTAGTCCTCTCAACAGTCCTGTGAGGTCAGTGGTGGCATCTGTTCATCTTTAATTAATAAAGAAGCTGAGGCTCTCAGAGAGAAGTGACTTGCTGGACATATTGGCTCCTCTGTTATCCTCTTTCCCTGACACTTTGTTAACAACAGATATAAATATTGTAAAGTCCCTGTGAATGGTTGGACTAAACAGCCAAAAAAGTTCTAAGATGGATTACTTAAAAATTATTCTACATATAGTTACAGTTTTTATTGGATGACATGATGACATGTGGTAAGTAGTTTCCTGGCTTAGTTCAAATCACAGACTTTCTCAATTACGTGCTGTAACACGGTTTGAAAATGTAGTCTGTCATAGACACAGAGAACAAACTAGTGGCTGCCAGAGGGAAGCGGATGGGGCGAATGGGTAAAGAGGTGAAAGGGAATAAGAAGTACACTCTTCCAGTTATAAAATAAAGAAGTTATGGGGGCAAGTTGTACAGCACAGTGAATATAGTCAATACTATTGTAACAAGTTTGTATGGTGACAGATGGTGATTGGACTTACTGTGGTGATCACCTCATAAGGTATATAAATGTCAAAACACTATGTCATACACCTGAAACCAATATGTCAAGTATACTTAAATTTTAAAAATGTAGGCTCTGCTTCTTTTAAAATCCTGAAGCAAAAAGGACTGGAAAATATATTTGATGACGCCGTGGCCCTACCGAGCCAGCCTGGTCCGGGGGCAGGACAGGCCCAGAGCGGGCAGTTCTCCCTCACACCCTCGGGAAGCCTCGCGGAGGGTGGGTCCCTTCGCCCTCCTGGTCTGAGCACCTCCTGGACAGTGTTCGGTCTCCTAATTCTGGGCAGGGGGAGGAAATGAAGACGACTATTGTACTTGAAGTTGTTGCAAGAGAATGTGCTTGGAGAAAGATTAGCCTGGAACTAAGAACCTTAGTAAGATTCCCAAGTCAGGGTCAGCGGGCTTCAGAGAAGGGGGCTTGGATGGAGCCTCCAGACGTGAGTGTTGGGTCAGGACAGGCATGCAGCCAGGGGGAAGCCGATGGGGTGAAGCCGAGGCCCCAGGGCATCTCCCTCACGGACCCTCCTTCAGCCTGAGAGGGCCAGGCTGTGGAGACGATGCCAGGCTCTCGGTGGTGGCAAAAGGCCAGCTCCGGAGAGTCACACCAGGGACTCTGGCCTTCAATGGCCTTCCATTTTGTACAGTTATGCACCTCCTTTCCGGCTTCCTCCTTTACGTGTCCTTGAGCACTCCACGCGCTTCCTTGCTCAGCCCCCAGGCACGTGCTTCCCCGTGAGGAAATTTCCCCTCTGAGCCCCTCGTATTTCAGGTCTCCGGTCCCCAGAATGCTCCCCGGACCCTCTTCTCTGAGTGAGGTCTTTCCTGGTGTCCTCCTGTCGCTCTGAGCCCTTCCCAGCCCATGGTGGACATTTAATTCCAAGCCTTTTCATTTCTCTGTTCATTGTCTGTTTCTGCCATCAGCCTGTGAGTCCCAGAAGGGCACGTCTGACTCTTCAGCGCTGATTCCAGGGCCAAGCACAGTGCTGGGAACAGAGTAGGTGTTCAATAAGCGTTTGCCAAATAAAGGACGGAATGAAACTCCCAATTACCCCCCTGAGCAACCTATTGGAAGAAAATTTCAGTATGTCCGTGGCGTAAGGATTTATTAAGAGTCTTTGGAAAGAGGTTAACTCAATGTTTAAAACAGCCTCTGAGGAGAATCCCAGGAGAAAAAGAAACATAAATGATGGGTTTGTGGTATTTCCTGGAAATGTCTTAATGAGATCACCCACTGGCATCCAGAAACCATGGGGATGTTGCCTCTTTCATTGTCTGTCTCTTCCCAGTTGCATTTCCAACAGGATCATAGTGATGAAAGTAGTGAGAAAATACCAGGAGAGTTAGGCGTTCAGTTATCCTGGGATTGCATGTATGAATTTCAAAGGGCTGTATGGCAATGTTGACATCTTGGCCACTTTTCAACTCCTCAGCATGAAAAAAAAATGATTATGAAAGCTGGATATTTATTAACAGTTCTAGTCAAGACGTGGGAGGAGAGGATATAAAAGGGATTGGCCAGCCTAAGGTTTATATTATCATAGTAAATTTCACTTATTTAAGATATCCCTATGCCTCATGGCCGTGGTCTAATACTGGGAGTGTCTGAGTCATAAACCCAACTCCACCTTTAGACAGTGGGGGTGCGGCTGTGACTGGTGGGGGCTGAGCTGAGACCTGATGGAGTCAGTCACAGTGGCTGCACTGACCTGCTGGCTGGGGAGCTGGGCCCCGCTTTCAGGGCTTTTATTAGGGCTACAAAAATTATTTTGAGCACTGAGCAGATCTCATTCTTGGAATCCAGGCCAAACATGTAGATGGGGGAGAAACTTTGACACACCACATTGATAAAGGAGGAAGAGGATATCGTCTTTCATCCCTAGTATTTTATATTAAGTGAAGCCCGCTTAGAAGTCATTCGTTCATTTACTCACTCACTCACTCATCCAAACTCAAAATTCTATCCGTGTGAGTGTGTGTAGTAACTAAGTACAGTTCTCACTTTGCACAGCAGTGCAGGACCCTAGAACTTAGCATGCAGGCGGAAACTGCAGAGTGATCATCCAATCAATGGGAAAAATTAGGGTTGTTCCACAACCTTTAGAAACTCTTATTGCTGGTTATAAATGCATAGGGAAATGGAAAAAAGATAGTAAAGCTATTGTTTGTTGAGTACAGTGCTTGCCTTCTCATCATATAACAATGTGGAACAAACCTCTTTGCGTATCTTGGTGAATTACTACCCTCCTTCCAAAAACTGGATCAGCCTCTAGCATTTCACCCTTTGCTCTCTCTATGTCAATGTGCAACATCCCTGAGAGTTCTCTTAATGTGGAATGGTTTGCCAGCATCACCTTTTTCTGGGGCATCTTCATCCCTTTTGTCATGGCCGCTTTTGCTTGTGTGTGTCAATGTATCTGCTTTCACTAAATTCCTCTGGCTAAATATCTAGAGAATATCCAGTGGGAAAGAAGTCAGACTTCTACAGTCAGCTATTCCTTCTATGACTCCACACATATTCAATTTGAACTTGACTGCCAGGGTAATCATGCCTTTACTTCCTTGCTACACTTTCATCTTTTCCGGCTAATTCCCTTGTTTGGTTATCGATAGCTGTGAAATGTCAGGTAGGTTTATTCCCTGGGACATGAGGAGGCAACACAACTGCACATGTTGCTATCGGTATAGTTTGTAACTGATGATGATATAAATCTGTTTTTCACAAAGTGATTTGTGGACTGAAAAAGCAAGCAGTGCAGTTTATTCTTTATATAAATCCTCACAGTTCCCTTGTTGTGAGGTGGTGTTGGAGGGCTGATGTTATGTAACTAAAATCATCGTAACGGGAGATTCTGCATACCAGAACTGTCAAAACGAGAATGGCCCATACGTAAGGGGGACAGCTAGAAAATGTCACGGGCGCTATGCAATAGAGGTTCCCACCAATACCGAGGAGTTAGAGAAGGTTTCTTTGAGATGGTGACATACGAGCTGAGACTTGAGAAAAGAGTAGGGATTAGTCTGAGGAAGAAGAGTCAAGAAGATTGTTCCAAGCAGAGATTAGAGTGTGTATAAAGCCCCATCTTTAAGAAAGCACATGGGGTGTGGGGAGGCAGCCCTGGTTGTTTCAGGCTGATCGTGGGTGATAATCCCATTCCATTATCTTGGCTGCCTCCAGCCCCGCAGGCTGTTGCTCTTGGTTACCAGGCAGCACTGGCTGTTGTACTTGGGAACTTCAAACTCCTCCGTTTTGGGATAGTCACCTGAGCAGGTGCTGAAAGGGAGTCTACTGCCTGCTCCAGACCAAGGGGTCCACCTCTGGCAGCTAGGAAAGTCACCAAAGGGAACCAAATCAAACAAAATGAACGAAGATGCTGGTTTGTGTACGTGACACAAGTAATGCTAATGATTCAGATACAGATGCAGAATGGTACAAAGCAGAGAACCCCTTCACAAGTCACAATTCAGAAGATTGGTTTGAACTGTAAAATGAAAAACTACATTTCTACTCAAGCTAAATGCAGAGTACAGCATTTTATTCTCTTTGGCTGGTGTCTGAATGGTTGCTATGGGCCACCCAGCCCAGGTAATGAACTGAGGATAATTTTGTTTGATTGCCACAACTCCCTTATCAGGTAGCTATTACTATCCCCATTTTACAGATGAGGAAACTGAGGTTGAATCACTAAGGGGTCACAGAGTTGGAATTCAAACTTTGGGTTTATTCTAAAGCCTATGCCTTTGGCTACTGTACCATCAATATATTAAGCCATAATTAGTGAAAATAAATGCAAATGTCACATTGAGTGATTATTTTGTATTAAATAAACAGGCCAAGATAAATGGTAGTTAAAGAATAGGGCAAGAATGTTCCATTCTGGTAGAAACATTGAGACACAGAGGCTGCTTAAAGCAGCGGTTTTAAGAAAAGTTCGGCGAAACTGAGTGGAATCCCAGGCATGAGCAATGAATTCAAGATTCTATTAGGAAAGCAAAACAATGAGATTATCTCAATTATTGAGTTAACAATGAGATTTCACCATCTACATTCTAGCCATGAGTAAGACATTTATTTGAATTAGATAAGAAGATATCATGTCATTTTAAGGAGGCCCAGCAAATTTAATAACAGAGATAAATGAAACTGACAATGATCTCACACTTTATAAATCTAAACATGAGACCAAGGTCAGACACCGGGACTCTGGCAGTTGATGAAAGAGCTTGAATGCTGCTTTTTACACTGTCTACCGGAGACTGGGCATGATTTTTCTGTTTTCTTCTAACCCAGGAGATTAAGAAAGAATTAATTTAATTCCCTTTCAACCGATGTGCATGAGCAAGAAACAACCTTGAACCTTCCCTACTCAAATAGCAGCTCTGCTGGTAATTTAATCACTAACTGAGTTGTGTAACTTGCCTATGACGAATGATAAAATATCTACAGCGTGGAAATCGGCCAGAGTGATTACTTCGTAGGAAGTGGGCGCAAAGCCCTAGCGGGCTCACACTCTCATTCTGCCTCCCTGTCTCTTGCTCTCTGCCCTCAATTGCTGAAATTCTTTCTGTATTAGAATAGGATATGGGACCGGTTCTGGATCTAGCCGGAGGGTGACGTAGTCACGAAAACATTTAGGAATACACTGCTTCCCTCTCTTTCCTTCCCTACCCCCACTTCGGATTTGCCAGCACGGAACCCCATCGCAGGCTCATCCACGAAGCTCCACCAAGTGAAAGTATTAGCGAGGAATGAATGGGAGGTCCTTCTTGTGTGATCTGGCTCCTACCTCACTGTCAGCCTTATCTCATGCTCCCCTCTCACTGGTTACCATGTTTAATTTTCGATATGGATATTTTGAATACAATTAATCTGGGCTGCTCTTCCCTTTCCTAATCACCAAAACTTTCATTCTTCGGCCTCAGCTTAAGCTTCATTATCTGCTGGAAGTGTTCCTAGGTCATCTGCTACAAGCTTCCATATCTTCCTATGCTTCCTAGCTCGAAACCTCCTTCTTTTACTTTCTCTGCAAGATCAGAGGGTCTGTGGCAGCAGGAACAGGGTCTATCTTGTCACCGCTATACTACAGCACCCAGCACAATGCCTGGCATGTCACCTGGCCTTAGTCAATGCTTGCAGAATAACTGGCTGCCTTCTTCATTTTCTTTTTGGAAAAAGGCATAGTTAAGACATACACAAATGTGTAAAGAAAAATAATGCGACCACCAGGTATGGACTACATATACAAGCTTTAGTCCCTGCTTACCACTCCCTCATCACATCTGCTCTCTAAGGCAAGTAGTGGTCTGAATTTGGTTACAGCTAGTTCCATATATTTTTAATACTTTCAGTACACACTTATTCAAACTTACGGTGTTATTTTGCCTATGTTTATAGTTTACGTAAGCGTTGTACTGCAGGTATTCTTCTGCAACTGGCATCTTTCAAGTTTGCTTGAATATGTGCACCGGTGGAGTGTTGGGGAGCAGTGTAAGAGGGTGACAAGGACACTGGTCTGGGAGTTAGACCCGGGCGAAGTCCAGGACTGTCTCCGCTGCCTAGAAGTCCTGCCGCGCCGGGGATATAAAGCCGCACTTTCATTCTGTACAGCTGGAGTAATAGTCTCCTGTCTGTCTTCCTCACAAGGTTGTTACAATGATCAAAAGACAAAAATGGTGCTGAAAAGATGTTGAAACCTGATGTATTATGCAACATTGGGACACCAACCAAATTACAGTATCTGAGTGTAATTATTAATATGGCTGGAGAGTTGTAATAAAAACAACAATGTAACAGCCACATAAAGTACCTTATTATCTCCTATATTTAAATTTGTTATCACCTACTACTTATTATCTCCTATCTACATTTAACTGGGGTGTTCTGGAAGTAATACCTTACTGCCAAAGGACAGACTGGGCGACAATCAGACATCTGGGAGGAATGTGTTTGGATCCCTCAGCCTCTACTGCCTATAAAATCTTATTGAAGAGATTGCTGAAATGAGTCTGGTTGGTTCCAGAAAAGTATTTATTGCATAGGTTCTGTCTCTATGCTCGGATAAATGCTGAGGTAGGAGAATTGCGATGGTTATAAGAAGGGCTTAGAGCTCAAAAGACTTGGGTTCAAATCTTGTCTCTGCTTTCCTTCTCTTTAATGAGGATAACAAAATAACCTCGTAGGACTGTTGGGAGGATTAAGAGAGCTAACATGTGTAAAGCTGCACACTCAGCCCCTTCAGGATGTGCCTCAAAACCAGGCTTAGTTGAAATTTTCCAGCAGAGGAGTCAAAGTTGCTGACTCCTCTGTTGCTTTTGTTTCTCTCACATGATCTCAGTTACCTCAGTTTAATTCCTCCTTACTTATAAAAGAATGCGTTGGTGCAGACATGCCTTCAGGACCTTCAGCTGTCATGTATCTACTGACACCTCTGAACAAATGACCAAGGTGGCTATTGAGTGTTCAGTCAACAAAGGGTGCTGCCACTACGACAAACTTCTAGGTGTGCCAAATGCTCCCGACCTGAAACATCGACTTCTGATTTGGAAACTGAGAAAGAGAAACCTGGTTAATTTGCCTGATTAATTAGCAAGAAACTAAAGTGAGGGTTTCATATTAGTTACTAAAATCCACTTTTCATCAAGCCATCTTGGTCTCATGAAAATGCTAGGAGTAGATGAAGGGAAAACCTAGGGACAGAGCTCTGGGTTCCTGCAGAACTTCTGCTTAACCATACTGCCCTATTTTATTATTATGGTCATAATGAGTTGAAGACTAGGTTTATCTTGTGGATTTGCTCATGGACATCTGGGTTCCTGGGAACTGGCTTGCTTTGCAAGCGCACATTTCTCTCTATAAACACTTCCCCTGTGAAGGTCTCTCCACAGCTAGGAAGAAGGTGGAAGAGCAGGAAGGAGCGATGACAGAACAATGTCCTTTCTGTTCTGGTAATCTGGGGAGGCTTCCTGGAGGGCAGTATGCCTGGAAAAGATGGGTGGAGATGAGCAGACGGAACGTTGCTGTCATAGGTTTCTTTTGTTGCTCTGTATGCTCCACTGGTTCACTCAAAGAGGTTCATTAAGCTTCTGCTACCAGGCAATATAGCACAGTGACTTGGGAGCTGGACTCCTGGGTTTAAATCTAAGTTCTGACACTTACCAGTTGTGTGATCCTAGGTGTTATTCTAGATCTCTGTATGTCAATTTCCTCTTCTGTAAAACGGGGCTAGTAATAGTATCTGTCCCATAGGATTGTTGATGGGGTTAAGTAAATTAATTGTTCATATCTATATCCATGTCCATATCCTCGTCCATATCCTCATCCACATCTATATCAATATCTGTCTCTTTAAAAGCGGCTGGGCCATTGTAAAGTTCAATAAATACTAACTGTTTTTATTACTCTCTGCTAGAGACTATAATTGGTACTAAAAATAGTACAGTAGTCCTGTAAAACTCAAAAGTCAGAGCCTTTCTGATAAGTTTATCAGTTCTTCAGGGTTAAGAAGTGGCTTTAAAAGAAAATAAAACAAAGGTACTGAGGTTATAATCCTCTTGGCCAGGACAAATAGCTCCAACTTGGTAGGCTGATGACTAGAACTGGTTTGGGAGGCAAGGACACCAAACTATGTTTAATGGTAAAGAAAATAAATGCTATTATGTATCTGCTAAATAAGCCATCCTTTCCAAATGGAAAACATCACAGTCATTTCAGCTTGCTACCGAGCGTGGCCAATGTTGTTGGGGCAGCACAAATGGAACGTAATATAAAAGTATACACATAATGTACTGTTCTAAATTCTAAGAGCGTGTTTCTCTTACATGGCTATTCCCTGAAATTTTCAGAGAGATGATGCATAGAATGAGGTGGTTATTTAGCTAAAAATGAACAACAGTAAAACAGAGGAAGGATCGCAAGTGCTGAAGGAACCCATTAAATGTTATAGGTAATAGGAATAGAGGGGGATAATAAGAAATTGAGATCACTCTCTTACTTATGGGAAGACTAAACACACTATAGTTTGAAGTTCACAGATAAAACTCTTTAAAGAAACTTAAAAAAAATGTCTATAGATGGGAAACTTACATGTTTGCTCAATGGCCCATTGTTCAGCAATGCTTCTAAAAAAAAATGACTTCTGTGTAAACTAAATTCCTCACACTGCAGCCAAAGTCTGCCTAAAAGATGCTGCTGCAACTGTAGACAAAAAACACCACATAACTAGAATTCTTGGGGAATGGGTTGGTTTTATTGTTGCTGTTTTTGCTGTTCTGCTTAGCTCGGACTAAGAAAAAAATATTTCAAGCTTTCTGTTCACAGACTTTTTGGGGTGCAGGGTGAAGGGAAGGCTTAGAAATACAGTAGAGGGAAAATATTTTAACTTTGAATAATTCAGGACTCTACAGGGCTTCAGGGCTTCTTAGGAGGCAGATGACCTGACTGGGCAGGGCCGTAGGTGTAGAACGATGAGAAGACCCGGTCAGTTTCATTTCCCACTGCATCTATCCTGGAAACAGTGCTTTTTACTTTATATGAAAATATATAAGGCTGGGGGAGGGGAAAAAAGACACTTGATAGCTTTTCCTCAGGATATAAGGGTAAACAGAAAAAAAAAAAGAAAAGAAAAAAAGGCCAGTTGTAGTAAATGTGAGGGTTGTGACATTAGATCTAATTCATAGAAGTTTTTTTTAACACTTTAATTAAAATATAATTTGTGTAATAAAATTCACGCATTTGAAGTATACAATTAAATGGTTTTTAATATATTCACAGAGTTGTGCAACCATCACCATAATCAATTTTGGAACATTTTCATCGCCCCAGGAAAGACTACCCACATCCATTAGCAGCCTTTCCCATCCCTATTCCCCCGTCTCTCCCCCATACCCGGGAAGCCACTAACCTACTCTCTGTCTCCATGGATTTACCTACTCTGGATAGTTCACATAAATGGAACAACATTAAATGTGGTCTTCTGTGGTTGCCTCTTTCAGTTTGCATAATGTTTCCAAGTGTCATTGATGCTGTAGGATGTGTCACTGCTTCATTTCTTTTATTGATGTGTATATGCTTTTATAATCCATTTATAATCCATTTTGCTTATCCATCATCAGTTGACAAACATTTAGTTTTGTTTCCACATTTTGGCTATTATGAATAATGGTTCTATGAATATTGATGGACAGGTGTTCATGTAGATGTGTATTTTCATCACTTTTAGGGAGATACTTTGGAGTTGAATTGCTAGGTTATATGGTAGCTCCATGTTTACCATTTGGAGGAAATTCCTAACTGTTTTCTCAAGTGGCTCCACTGTTTTTCATTCCTACCATAGATGTGTGTTCCAATCTCTACATCCTTGCCCAACATTTTTCATTATCTGTCTTCTTTAGTATAGCTGTCCTAATGAGTGTGAAGTGGTATCTCACTGGGCTCTTGATTTTCTTGTCTTTAATGACTAATGATGTTGAGCATCTTTTCATGTGCTTATTGGACATTTAAATATATTCTTTGGAGAAATGTCTATCTAAATCTTTTGCTCATTCTAAAATTAGGCTATTTTTTAAAATTATTGAATTATAAAAGTTCTTTATATATTCTGGATACAAATCCTTTGTCAGATACATATGCTTGGCAAATATTTTCTTCCATTTTGAGGGTTGTTTTTTCAGTATCTTGATAGCATCCTTTGAGGCATAACCATTTTTAATTTTGACAATGTTAATTTTTTTATTCCTTGTGCTTTAGGTGCCATATGTAAGAAACTGTTGTGTATTCTAATGTCACAAAGATTCACACTTATGTTTTCTTCAAAGAATTTCATAGTTTTAATGTATACATTTAAATCTATGATCCATTTTGAGTTAATTTTGTGTATAATGTAAAGGAAGGGGTATGACTTCATTTTTTTGCGTGTAGTTTTTCTAGTTTAATTTGTTTAAAAGACTTATTTCCTAATTAGTTTATATAATTTAAAAATTATAGCTAAATAGTACAAAAATCAGCTTAAAAACACATCTGTGGGATATGAAAAATTCATTTTATGGATTTTTCCCCTTCCTGGTACATTGGACCAGTTTTCATGCATTTGCCCACATGTTTCATTCATTTACCAATGACGTGGTGAGTGTCTATTAGGTAACTCTAGGCTCAAAGTGAGGAATCTGATAGTGGGTGGATTAACCTGAGGCTAGTTCCTCTTTTGGTAGAGAGTGTCACACAGGAGGCAACAAGAAGGGTGAGGACAGTAGATGGTTGTTTCAACAGATCCTTGTACCTTCTCTCTCTTCCCGCACTAACATGCCAATATTTCTTACTACATCAGTGTCTTCAGATATTCTGCCCCTCTCCACCTGAATTGCATTTTCTCTTCTCTCCTTGCCTAGCTAAGTCCTACTCACTTCAGTTCTCAACTGAATCCTCACTTTCTAAGGGAAGGTTTCCTGACCTCTGAGGTCAGTCCTTCCAGTTCAACATAAGCATAGGGCTCTCTGCTTCAACCACGTAGTACTTCCCACAAAGGCAATAAAATAATTAATTGGGCCATTAGTGGCTTGCTCTACATCTCCTCTGTTCCTGGGACAGCTTTTCCCGGGTGGTTGGTGCGTCTGGCTGTTGATGCTCACTGTTTGTTCCCCAGTGCTTGAGAGAGGGGCACTCCAGGCAAACAGACCAACCTGGTGAGGATCCCAGCTATTGTCAGTGACTAAGAATCTCTAGTTCCCCACTTATAAAGTGAAGATAATAATGGCACCCAGGTCACAGGGCTCTTTTTGAGGATTAAAGAATAACAGCACGTGAAGCGAAGTGCCCCGCATGGTGCTTGGCACAGGTAATCAGTTTGTTAAAATCAGCCCTGGGGGGCTATCTGATCCGCCACACCCGCCACACCCGCTGGATCCGCGGGGGGGGGGGGGGGGGGGGGGGGGAATGTGCAGCTCCCATGGAAGCTGGGCAGGGAAGTCTGAGTGACTGAGGGGCACGATGACTCCCTCAGAGCCTTCTAGAATCACAGAGTCCAGGGTGGGGTGATGCCTCTCTGAGGCATTGTCTACAAACCCAGTAAAAACAATTAGCCATACTACATTTTCCTATTTCCACAGGATACCAGGCAACCAGTTTGCTGACTTAAAGGAAGAATTTTTGTGCTAACATTCTTATAGCTTAGTGCTTAACACAGTGCATAAGAGGGGAGATTGTGGAGTTCAGTTACTTGGGTACCCATTCCAGTTGCTTCACTTACTATTTAAGCAAGTTACATAACCTCACTGAGCCTCAGTTGCCTCATCTGTAAAATGGAATTATAAACCATATGTTCATGGTGGGGATGTGAGAGGAGGCAGTGGGACAGAGCACACACAGCTCTCGGGCCTGGCACATCCATAAGCTCAGAGAACTAGAGTTACAGTTGTTAGTGCTGGAGAGGCTCTGGTTTCTGGTTAGGAGAGATCTAAATCCCAAAGTGTTAGTTTCATTAAACTCTTGATAACCTTCCAAGGGGAATAAGAAACAAAGGGCACCTAAAACACCCATTTAGTGGTATTTTATTGTATTTTAGCTACAGTTAATAGGATCGCTAAATTTTCCATTCATTCCTAAGAAGTTATAATTAGGAAAACAAACACCCTGTGTATGTGTGTGCGCGCGTGCACACATATTAATTGGGGGTGGTTAAATTTCAGCCAACTATTTTTGTCTGAGTTTACAGAACATGAATAAGTCAATCGCTTGAGCATTGCCATTGTTCCAAATTTAGTTAACAAGTCAGTTTCCATTCCTATTATTCCTGATCCTCAGAGAAATTTCTTTTGCTTTAGGTTTTTCAGTCATTTTTCCTTCTATGTCAGAAGAAAGCTGAGAGGTCTGTCCTTCTTTTCCCCTTCTTTTCCTCCTCCCTCCCTCCCTTCCTCTTTTGTTCTTCTCCCACCCTTCCTTTTCCTATAAAGTGATGGTGTTACAACTCTATGTCAAATGGGGATAATTAAAATAATATCGACTTTAGAGGCCTGTTGGGAGAATTAAATGAGACGTGTTGATTCCTTGGTGCAAAATCCACACCTAGTATGGAGTGACTACTTCTGCATGCTAATTATGATTCTTATTACTATTTGGAGAAAGGAAAGTTGTTGATCTTATTCCTTTCCTCTTGGTTCCTTTGATATTGTATTCCCAAATTTAAAGTCTTGGAAACAATTTACCTGCGTATCTTCCCCTGGTTTTCCTGTGGAGGCTGGTTAGCCCTGTCACTGACATGCTAATAAATGACTTGTGTGAGAGACTCCTTAGGAGCCAGGCATTGAGCCAGCATCTCTGAGAGTTGGTTTCTGGCCAGGATGTATGTGCTCATGACATTGGTTAGTATCTGCTTAGGGCCTGGCTGCTGCTGTCCTGTCAGACCCATCCCAAGTGTGCTGGGGCGGGGCGATGGTCTTCTCCTTGCGGCAGACTGGCAAAGGCAGGCTCAGAAGCAAGAACCGTTTCCATAGGGACCGGTCAATACCCCCAGGGTCAATTGCGAGTGACTGCAGCCTTGTTCACTATATTAAGTAGCACCACATGGATCTCTGAGATTCAATGTTCTAAATTAATGCGCAGAGAGGGGCCAAATTCAATTTCTCATCTTCTGATTGTCAGTTGGCCAGCCTATTGGAGAGGTTTCTTGCAGGCCACCTCTCTGGCCCTAAGGACTGGGACAATGAGCAAAGTAGGAAAGATGCTGGTATCTCCTTCTCTGATTCTTCCTGGAGTCTAACCAGAAGAGCAGGGCCCTTAAACTTGAGAGGTTTGTATAACTGGTTAAATATAGATTTCCAACATCCGCCCCCAGGGACCCAGATGCAGTAAGTCTGGAGGAGGAGACAAGAAAACTGCATCTTGAACAGCACTTTTGTAATCCTTTCCTTATTTGAGCTCTGTCCCACCTCCCTCCACCAGTGTGGAGCCTGCTGGAAGGCAGGACCTCGTCTGCATGGTTAGCTGCTATATCCTTGCAGCCTGCCTTCGAGGAAGGGAGTGAAATGCAGCCCCACACCGCTCAAACTTTAATGTGCACGCACGAATCCTGAGAGCTTGTCAAAAGGCAGATTGATTCTCCCTCATACACTTCGAAGCAGAGTCCAAGGATCTGCCTTTCTACTAGACCCTGGGCATTGCTGCTCGAGGTTGTCACTCTGAGCTGGCAGGGTGGAGCCTCTAAGAGTGCAATGGGGGCCAAACCCGCTGGGTTTGAGTCCTGGTGCCACTCGTTGCTGGTGGGGAGACCCTGGGCCATTCTCTCGTCCCGTCAAACATGGCTGATGACAACGCTTCCCTCGGAAGGTCCTTTTGGGACACCCACGAGGTAACGCATTGGAAGCATTTAGTCCAGTATATGATGAGTACTCAGTAAATCCTCACTCATTATAATTGTTACGAAAACTTCCAAGAAGTTAAATTGTAGACCACAATTTAGGAAACTCTGACAACGTGGTCTGTGCACAAAGTTTAGCGTCAGTTTACATCCTGGCTCCACCTCTTACTAATTGTATAGTAACCTTGGGCAAGCTTCTTAACGTCTCTATGCCGCAGTTTCCCCATTGGTTAAATGGGAGAATAGTGGCCCTTGCCTCCCATAGTTGTTGGAACGTTGGATACTATGCATCCAAATTTTCACTCCTGTACCAGGCCTCTAGGGGCCCCATTTATGTTACTATTATTATTGATCAGCTGTGGTTGGAGAACTTTGGTGTGAGGTCATAAATTACTGGGACCTATGGTCTGGCTAATCCAAAGTCCTGGTCAGGAGCATTGAACACTCTCAACGAGCCTGTGGGGGTCAACGCAGCTGTCCCCCTTCAGCTATTCCTTCAGAATAATCACAGCTGCACTGATTAGCTGGTGTGTCTTTGGAGAGTTATTCAATATCTATAACCTCACTCTCCTGATCTGTAAATAGTAGAAAACAATGGTAGCTGCCCCATAATATTTATTTAAGGATATAAAGTGAAGAGTAATTAGAAAAAAGTGCTTAAGATGTTAGTTATAAGGGCAATTATTAGTGTTAGATTGTCATTACATTATAATAGTGTATAAAGTAGATGTTTGCTATAATTATTATATAGTATAGTCATATTATATAAAGTACATGTTGTAATAATAACAACTGTAATAAAATAATAAAAATAGATACCTATTAATCTGAAAAAAGCTAATATCATGTGCTATTAACTATAATAATTTACATTATTTTTTTCTGAAAAAGACTTTATTTTGCCTTTACTTTAAAAAAATGTTAAAAACTGCAGTAAAATACACATAATGTAAAATTTACCATCCTAACCATTTTTAAGTGTATGGTTCAATGGCATTAACAGCATTTACATTGTTATGCAACCATCACCACCACTCATCTCCAAAACACTTTTCATTTTTGCAAAACTGAAACTCTATACCCATTACACAATAACTCCACATTCTCCTCTCCCCCCAGCGCTTGGCAACGGCCATCCTGCGCTCTGTCTCTAAGAACGTGCCTACTCTGCGTACCTCATCTAGGCGGAATCCGTCTTTTTGTGACTGGCTCATTTCACTTAGCATAATGTCCTCCAGGTTCATCCATGTTGTTGCATGTGTCAGAATTTTGTTCTAAGGTTAAATAATATTCCGTTGCCTGTATAACCACATTTTGCTTCTCCATTCACGGGCATTTGGGTTGCTTCTACCTTTGGACTGTTGTGACTGTGCTGGTGTGAACACGGATGTGCAAAAATCTCTTCAAGATGGTATTACTTTAGTGGCCACAGAAGCTGTATCTGTTCTTATAATTTCTGACCCTGGGCAGAAATGTTTCTCCTTAGACTATCACACCCCATGTTAAGGAGAAAGCCAAGAAACAAATAAGCAACAGATACTTCTTTCATTTATTTCTTCATGCTCTTATCTGTCCATTTCCAATATTTCTTCCATCATCTACTATATGCAAGGTCCCATGTTCTAGAACCCGGACAGTGGCCCACAATCTAGTTGGCTGTTCTGTCGAGACGTCATATATATATAGTGCGTTTTCTTCTTTCTCAAATTGATACCTGGAAGCTCAGAGCTTGGGTAAAAGCTTCCTTCCCCTGGTACTTGGATAGCATCCCAGCCTCAGGCACATTTGGAAGCTGTGCCTGAGTCTTGGATGGAACAGCCCCTCTCAGATGAGGCAGTTTTCCTACCCAAAGGATTTCAAAAAAGACTCAGTCAAGACTTTGCAAGAGTTGAGTGTCTGTTGAGGTAAAACCTGGGTGAAAATTGTGTACAAGTAAAAACCTATGGCCATACTTCCTAGCACTCAGAAACGTATCTGATATTTTTCTTTTACTTGAACAGATTAGTTCAGTTTAACTCTAGGCAAACCATAGAAATAAACGTGTACACCAAAACACTTTCCAAACTCTAGTGCTTCACTCCCTTGGCATGACCTGCCCTGTGTTGGCAGGTCCCCATGCCCTTGGGGAGGGGCAGCTACTCAGAGTGTGAGCGCTCAAGCAAGACTGCCGGAGCGGGAGCCCCAGCTCACTAAGAGGACATGGGACCTTCAGCTCAGGTCTTAATATCGGGAATCCTAACCTCTCCAAATCATAATTTCCCTATTAGTCAAATGAAGTGAACAATAGTCCAGCTCATATGACTGCTCTGCAGATGTAATGAGCTAATACTGATAATGGGTCTGCTGGTCGCGGGGCCGGGCACTGTGTAAGTGCAGATTGATGTTGGCTATCCATCACAAAAACAAATGTGCCCCCTGCTCCCTGCTGCGGTTGCCCACACCTCTGTCGATCTCCCCAGTATGCCATGTTCTGGCTCCTCCTCTGGACCTCTGTGCTCTCCCCTCTTTCTTTCTCTCCCACCCTGACCCCTCTGGCCTTTCTAACACTATTCATTCTTCCTGTCCCACCCATTACATTGTATTTTCTCCAGGAAGACTCCTCACCCTCAAGACTTGTTATAAGCTTCTTTCTTGAGCTCCACAAACACCTGAACGTATCCCTGCCAGGGCACCTGTCACCCTGTACTGTCATCTTCTCACTGAGCTGTGAGCTCCCTGAGGCCAGGGTCTGTCCACCTGGGTGTCTCGGGGATCTCAAGGGAGAGAAATTAATCAAACATGGACCTGTGTGGGGTGTGAGCTTCCACCGGAAGGATCCCTACTTTGGACACCCAATTTCAAGGACCTTACAGACCCCCAGTGCAGTGTACCTCATGACCCCCCTCCCCCTGAATGTCCTGGGAAGGGTGTTAGTCAGTTTCCAAGGAGAGTGTCTACCTCCCTGAGCACCATTTTGTTGGCTATCAAAGGGCAGGCATGTGACAGGACTGCTTTAGCTTCTCAAGAATCTGATTCAGCTTTCAGGTGAAGAATTTTCAGAGAATGTTCCTGTCTGGGACCAGAGGCCAGAGGTTCTGTCCAAAGCATAGTGGGCTGACTTGCCTTTCCTCACCCCCTCAAACCACTGCCTCATTCCTCATTAGCAATTTTCTATCTTGGTTCTTACAATAGCACATTTGTCTCCATTTCATTCCAAATGAATTATAATGAGCTGTTGGGCTTGCTGGTTGGCTAATTTCTCAGAAAGGCTATGTTCTCAGTGGTAAGATAATTCTGTGTCATTTCCATTCAATCCATCAACCCATTCTGCCAAGTTAATTTCTCTCAGATTAATGTAAGAAACCATGGCTATAATAGTAAACATTTATTAAGTGTTTCTCTATGCCAAGTACTTTGGGAGTACTTCGCATGGGTTATCTCATCTACTTTTTACAACAGCCCCATGAAATAGAAACTGTTAGTACCACCTTTATAGCTGAGGAAATTGAGGCACGCAGATTAAATACTTTGTTCAAGGGACACAGAAGAAAGTGACAAAGCAGGAACTCAAACTCAGGTCTGCATAACTTCCAAGACTGTGCTCTTAACCATGAGACTCCATCAGTGCCCTATAATTTTCAGTTATTATAATGTCCCGATTTGAAAGCACCAGGTACACTAAAAAATATACACTTTGTACCCAAAGTGACTTAGCTATTGTGATCTTACTAAACCCATGCTTTTGGTATTACATTCTAGCTTACGTTTTATCTTTTGTTTAAAAGGTAAATGGGACAGAAAGATTTCATTTTCTCCTTTTTTTTTTTTTTTTGGAAGCAAGAGCTGTTGTGTTTGTTTTGGATGAATGCAGAAGGTTATGTGATTGTCAATGGATCGTTAACTGGACTGGTACTCAGCCGAGCAAGATAAATCTGATGACTATTTTTATGGGAGCCACTTTGCTCCTTTTTGATTCCAAAGCTGACTGGTTTGCCTAACCCATGCCAGCCATTTAACAAAAAAATATTCTTGGATATGAGAGGAATTGAAGGGACAATGTGGACAGCTCTGTGTGAAAATCAATTTCCGTTACTGAACAAAATACTCAAGTATATCCTCTAAATTGCCTCCATTATTCCTCTCCGTGTGTGTTGTGTTTAAAGATTAAGAGTGGGTTGGAAATTGGTTACTCCTACTTTCACTTTCAAAGTAAATTCTAGTGATTTACCAGATTCAGAAAATCAAGTTCGATAAATATAACAACTTGTTCATTCTTATTCAAACTGCCTTTATGTAAAAACTATGGTAGAAGAACTTAGTATTTCTCAGGAGGAGACAATAGAGAATTGTTTAAGTCTCTTATTCTTCCATTCATTAAATAATTATTGAATATCTAATATAAGCTAGGTACCATGCTCAGCACTGCAGCTGTAGAGGTGAATAAGTCAAAATTCCTGCCTTCACTAAGTTTATAGTCTGTCACCAAATACTTAGATTGATGAACAAAGTTTGACATTGGACCACAAGAAAGCAAGGACTATCTCACAGGTGTTGCTAACACATGGCTGGATGAGACTCTTGGCTGGAATCTAAACTGGAGGAAGCAGCACTCTCTTGCCTTTGGTCTACATAATCTGTTACTAGGAAAACATGTTCCATATTTTCCACCTAGCTTGGTATCAATAGCAACCATAGTTAATGTTCTATTGCTTTTTCTTTTTTCTATGTAACTGGATAAATTCTTGATTTGCTTTGATTTTATCAGTCAAAATATGGGCAAAACCCAGAACAGGTCACCATTGTTTTTCCTATGAGCAGCAGGCCCCTCCCTGGCAACGTGGAAAGGAGAAGACTGGGGACAGGTGGCCCTGCCAGTGGAGCCAGGCTTTTCCAGTCACTCACATGTGTATCCCAGGTTTGGGGAAGAGAGCTTTCACAGGGATTGGACAGGCCTGTTATGGGCAGAAATCCTAAAATAGATCTAACTCAAGAGACATGTAGGTATTAAAAATAGTTATTCTGACTGTCTACCTGTGAATAATTCTATTGAAGATAAAGGGAACACCTAAAGCAGTTGCAGTGAATAGATTTAATCTCAAATGCCAACTCAGACTGGTCTCAGGAGTCCGAACTCTGTGAAGGATCCTGAGCCTCATCTAGAAGACCACCAATAACAGACTACCTTAGATCAAATCCCTTGGATAATGTACATCTCTCTGAGTGTTTGATGGAATTCAGATTCAAAATAATCTTAATATACTAAAACAGTGAATCAAATCCAACAGGAAGAAGGCTAATGAGGACAGTTATAAATTCTTGCATTTAAAATCACAATTCAGGGATGGGTTGGTTACATTTTGGGGTTGGGGGAACTTGGCTTGCTAGCAGCTCATGATAAAGACTTGACCCTAAGCTCCCTATGAATCAATAAAATAGTGTGACTACAAAATATTCTAGAGCAATGATGGGCTGCTAGGGTTGAATAGGGTAGCTCTACATCACTGGAACTGAATTTTGGGATCTCTTCCTTCCAGATTTCTGTTTTGCTTGTAGACTTGAGTGTGTGGATAAGCTCTGGGTTTCTGAAGTTGGACATTTCCTTCCTCTGAGAATAAGAAGGAATATTCCTTCCTATAGAAACACGGAGGTAAGATGCCTAGAAAAGACCAGAAATTCTTCATCTTTGAAATAGGCTAGATTTGGAAAGCAGGAAAAAAAAAAAAAAAAAAGAAACAATTTTGCTAATACATGGGTTTTTGAAAAGCTTCAAATGTGTTTTGTCCCAAGTGCTCTACCCTTAAACACACCCACATGCATTTTGGGAAGAATTTCATCCATATGGTATATTCATTGGCAGTTAACTCATCAAAATCATTGTTGTGTCAGAACCATTTGATTTTCAAGTTGCCATTTAAGTTGTTCCAAAAAAGTTTCTGAAAGCTTATTTTCTTAAACCAGGATATGGAGTTTAATAAAAGGAATAAAGAGAATGTGAATTTTTTAGTTTGAATTTAACAGTGGGAACACTTAAGAATTTTAAGCACGCTGGAATCTGTTAAAACCAGCTTGACCTTTGCCACCTTCTTATAAGAATGATGATGATGATGATGATGATGATGATGATGATGATTGTGGTTATTCAAATGCTTGGGTTTCGGTTATTTTCTGATTGTTCCTAGAACAAACTCTTTCCTAATAATTGTGCTGCAAAAATAGAGAAAGCATAAAAATTGGAAGGGAAAGTTAGAAAATATTCAGGGAGAGCTGGGCTAGAAGCATTGGCACACGTAAAGAAATTAAGTTTGAAGGGAGGAAATTGAGTCTGTGCATAGACTTTCTCAGTAAAAAGCATCTAATTAGCTCTTACTTAGTCTTGCAGGAAGGCAAGCTACAGGGTTGGGAAGCCAACAGTTGGTTTAGTAACTCCCATCCAGGGGTTATCTGTTTGACATCCAATTCACAAGAGGGGATGGGGACCTTGGCCTAACGTAAGATAGTAAATGCAGGTTTGGAGCACAAATTTCCAGTGGCTATGTAATGGACATCAGCTGGTTTTTGACTCATCCTTATATTCTCCTCATCTAATTCTTTTCTACCAAGGACATTAAAAAAAAGAGACCAGAGGAATATACTCTGACATTTTGTATAAGTAAAATAAACCCACATGTAGACTTGAGTCCACAATTTTGGTCTTAGTAAGATTTGGTCTACTGATTGCTCATTGTCTTGTTTTCAGGTCAGTGCCCCAGTTGCCTTTTCACTCAGTAGGTGATGATTGAGAGGGGTAAGTAATTTCACTTCATAGTCTTTGAATGCACAACTCTCAACTCATACTTGCAGAGAGGGCCATGGAACATTTAGCTAAGTTGAGATTTATGATAAAAATCACAGAATAGGTGCCAAATCAGAAGTAAAGGTATAGAAGACGGTGCCAAATAACACCAACTAAAGTGTTTTAGTGGGTATGTGAGAGAGCGCCTTGGAGTAATATTTAAGTGTTGGGTTTGATTTAAGAGAAAAGAATAGGATTTAGTACCGCTCATTTTTATCCTAGCATCCTCTGGAAAGCATTATTTGTTACGCACTGCATTATCATTCCAGAGGAAGAGTTAGCTTCAAACAGGCCATGCTCATCTCCTGTGCTTTTTCTAGCCAAGAACTTTGAAAGTTTTTTAGTGACAAGACATCATCACTGTGTGCTGTGAGTTACAATAGGCATAAGCAAGTTGCAGGGTCATGGCTGTAGGTGTTCATTTCCCCAAGGATGTCATAAAAAAATACATAGCTACCCCAGCACTCTGTATAATATTCTAGTTCTGTGTGCCTTTTTGAGATTCTAGGACATTTTCTAAGGCCAATGGAACTGCTAAATTGGCTCCAATATTTTATAAAACAGCAAGGGTGGTTTTGATTTTGATAACAAGTATGTAAATGTGCTTGTTCAAGGGAGGAAACAGTCATTGTTAGATGCCCTAAAGCTCACTGTCTCAGGAAGAAATTTCCCAGGTAGGCAGCTGGCTAAACCAGACTTGTTTCATGAACAATATGTACGAACAATTAGATAGAAACTTTTAAAAAAAGCCTGAGTTCTATTTATATACTATGGGTTCGCTTACCATTTCATTGATTTGGTTACTGATTAAGACCTTTGCACAAAGAGTGGTAAGTAAGTAGGGGAGAGAAGAAAGTTATTGGTTTAACATTCTTCTCAACCATGAAGAATCAGATTTCAAGGAACTGGCTTCTCCCATTTTATCTAATGAATTGTCTGACCACTATGGTGTTATTCTTTAGTAAATAAAGAACATTATACTGTTTTTAAGAAATTACAAGTCATGTCACAATTATAGAAACTGATGCCCATCACTCTCTTTGGACCAGCTATTTTTTTTTCATTTTTCTTTTTTAATGTTCAAAGGCTTTGCCCTACTTTGTTTTATTTTCCTCAATCACTGTCTTTTCTAAACCTAATTAAAAAAAAAAACCAACTCATTATATGTATCTCTTGGTTATTACTTGTTTTTACTTCTATTTGCAAATCACTCTTTGAAGTACACATGTAACCACAGAACAGGAAACTATAACACATCTCCCAAGAATAGTGTAAGTCCTCACTAAAAGTTTGTTACAACAAGAAGCAAATATAAGGTCTAATGGAAGACTCTAATTGCTTAGGAACATTTCATTCATTCATTCATTCAGCAAATATTTGTTGATCACCTACTACGTGCCAGACACTGTTAAAGGTGCTAAAGTCTTGGAGGTGGACAAGCAGATAGGATCCTTGTACCAGTGGATTATATTTTCTAGTGGAGGGAGGCAGACAATAAGCAGGCCAACCAATCAAACAAATACAAAAGCTATACTAGAGTGTTGTGCTGGGAACTAAAATTGAGTAAGCTGATGAGATAAATGGGTTGCAACTTTAGAGTAGGCATCAGGAAGACCTCTCGGAAGTCCTTTAAGCGGAGGTCTTAGACCAGTTACTATCGCTGCATAATGAATTACCCATGAGCTTGGTGACTTAAAGACAGCAATTTATTATACTCATGAATTCTCTGAGTCAGGAACTCTGAGAGGGCCCCATAGAGACAGCCTGTCTTTGCCTCCCAATGTCTGGGGACTCGCTGCAAGACACGAAGTCTGGGGTTTGGAACCCCCTCAGGGTTTGCTCAGTCACAAGTCTGTTGGTTGCTACTGACTGTTGGCTGAGTGCTTAACTGGGACCGCTGGCCAGCACACCTACACAGGGCCTCCCCATGTGTCCTGGCTGGGTGCCAAGGATAAGTGTCCCAACAGGGAGCCAGGTGGCAGCTCTATTATTTTTTATGACCTTGCCTTGGAAGTCACATAGTGTCACTTCTGTTACCCTATTAATTACCCTATTTTGTACCCTATTAATTAAGAGGATTACAAAGATCCACCTACTTTCAACAGGGAGCAACGCAGAGCCCACCTCTTGATGGGTGAATGTCAATCTCACGCTATAGGATATATATTGATGTGGACTTCTTGAGAAAAATCCAGCCTTCCACAGGCCTGAATGACAAGAAGGAATTAAGAATGTAAAAATCAAGGGGAAGAACATTCCAGGCAAAGGCTCTATGTAAAAAAACTCGGCACATATTTGAAACATAGATGAAAGGCCAGGGTAACAATATGTAAAGAGCAAGTGAAAGAGTGATAAGAAATAGCTTTGGAAAGATGGTCAGGGACTGTTGGTGGGAATTCAAACTGGTGCAGTCACTGTGGAAAACAGTACGGAGGTTCCTCAAAACATTAAAAATGGAACTGCCTTATGACCCAGCGATTCCACCTCTGGGATTATATCTGAAGAAACACAAACACTAATTCGAAAGAATATATGCATCCCTATGTTCATTTTAGCCTTACTTACAATAATCAAGCTATGGAAGCAGCCCAAGTACCCATCTGTAGTCAAGTGGATTAAAAAAAAAACAAAATAAAAAACTGTGGTACATTTACACATTGAAATATTAACTGGCCATAAAGAAAGAGCTAAAATTTTACCATGTGTGACAGCATGGATGGATTTAGAGGGTTTTATGCTAAGTGAAGTAAATCAATGAGAGAAAGACAAATACCATGTGATTGAACTCATATGTGGAATTTAAAGAACAATATGAATGAACAAACAAAACAGAAACAGGCTCATATATACAGAAAACAGATTGATGGTTGCCAGAGGGGATGGGGGTTAGGGGCTGGGCGAAAAAGGTGAAGGGATTAAGAAGTACAAATTAGTAGTTATAAAATAGTCATGGGGATATAATGCACAGCATAGGGAATACAGTCAATAATATTCTAATAATTATGCATGGTGTCAGGTGGTACTGTAATTACTGGGGCCAGCACTTTGTAAATTATGTAATTATCTAAGCATTATGCTATAAACCAGAAACTAATATAAATAATATTGAATGTCCAATGTAATAGAAAAATAAAATTTAAAAAATATGTGGTAAGAATCCTATGTGCTCTAGAAGTCAGAAAAAGATAAGATCATCAAATATCTAACTAAAATGAATATCTTCCAGCAGTTATAAAGGAAGATAGTCATATATTTATCTATATAAATAAAATATTTGTATATTATCTATAGTTTTATCTACCTAAAAATGAAAATAGTTGTATATTTATCTACATAAATGAAATATTTCAGTCTACAGAAATAATTCTGTATTGTAAGAAATGTCATAGACAAAGTAAAAAGATAAATGATAAACTAGGAAAAAGATCTTTGCTGCCCACATTACACAGGTTGTCTTTATTAGGGATAGCCTGTACCATTAATATCAAAACATAGAAAATTACAAAATAGCAGAGATTACAAAGAAGAGGCTTGAAGAAAAAGAGACAAGTGATCCATAATCATGAAAAGATGTTCAACCCCATCATAATAAAAGAAACACAAAGCAAAGCAGCCTACTTCACTTGATTGGCAAAAACAGCACCAAAAGACTAATTTTTACTAAATTGACAACAATTAATAATGTTTGATAAAACAGTATTGGTGAGGATGAAGAAGAATATTGGCATTCTTATATACAGTTGGTATAAACTTTTTATGTAGAAATTAGGCAACAGGTATTAGATTTTAAAATGCCTATTTCCTTTGCTCTAGCAATTCAACTATTTGAATACAATCTTATGAATGTACTTACTCCTATATGCAATGGTGTCTGTTTGAGGATATTGATTTATTATCCTTTATAATAGTAAAAAATTAAAATTATTCAGATGCCCATCATTAGGGGGTCAGGTTTATAAAATTAATTTCAGTCCATCCACAGAAGTATGGACCTGTGAAGGACCATGCAGATATTTAGAAGAATATGGAAGATTAAAAAAAGGTGGTAATTTAGAAAAATATTCAAAATGTATTAAGTAAAAAAGTATGGTAAAGATAATATGAATAAGATGATATTTGAAGGACTTTTCTGCACAACTATGTATATATATATATGTATATCTAGCTATCTTCCTTAACCTGATTTCTGAAAGGATATACATTTCATAAAACTTTAATAGCAGTGTTTGAAGTATGGAGTTCTAGGCTGAAGGAAGTAGAAAGAGAATTTTGGTTTCCATTGTGTAGCTTCTGTAACGTTAGTTTTTTCTTTAATATCATGGGCATATTTTAGTTTTAAAATTAAAGAATAATAGTAAAAATATCATGAGTGCCTCTGTGAGGCCCTTAGGTAGTGACGTTACCAGTGGAAATTTCAGGCACTAGTACGCTGTCGTATTTTCAGCCCTCTTGTGCCCTTCAGATTGCACTGTTTGACATCCTTGCTGCCTGGGTAGGCCACAAGCAATATTGGAAGTAAAAAAGTTACCATTCATTGTTCCTATCTCTTTGACTCCTATTACCAAGTCTTAGAAGTTTCCATACCAGTTGAAATTGCCGGTATAAAAGCCTGCTGTTGAGTCAAGCAGAATACCCTGCCATTGGTATGCGCTGGGGCTGCCAACTTGGCGGGCACACAGCCGGCACATATCACGACACTGATGACCTCTGATAGTGACGCAAGGATCGGGTTAACCAAGTGGGCAGCTCTGCCCTAGTCAGGAGAGGCAGTTTTTGGGCGGAGATGTAAAATTCAGGTTCAGGGAGTGTGGGGGCCTTGTGCAGAATTCAGTTCTGCTCTTTCTCAATTTCTTGGAGGACATAGTGTCATTTTAGCCATTACTTATGTCTGGTGTGTGAGAGCCCATGATGACAAATTACTGAAAAGAACGAAGCAATTATCCAGTTAATTTAGGCTGAACACCTATATTATCAACTCCACAAAAATGACCTACTGCTAGCAAAAGAACTCGCTTATTAATATTATGGCTGTATAATAAAAAAAAAAGTGATGTAAAGCAGAGGGTGACTGGGTCCTGAAGTCTATATGTGCTTGCTGACAATGAACAGCCCAGATAAATTGTGACAGGTCATGAGTAACTTAAAGTGTCTAAATACATCTGATCCTTGAGGAATAAAATACGTAAATCTAAGAATGGCCATTGGCACGGTGGAAGCTTGTGGAGTAGTTCCAATGTCTGTTTTCTTTTACCAGTGCCCTAGATGAAGTGCAGAGACGTAGTTCGGAGCACAGGCTCTGGAGCCAGGGGCCTGAGGCCAAATCTCAGGCCTGCTGTGTCCTAGCTGTGTACACTTGGACACCTGGACAGGATTTTTCTTTTCTTTTCTTTTCTTTTCTTTTTTTGCCTTACAAAACAAAACGCCTGGCCTGCTGTGAGAATGAAAAAGGGTCAGGGTGAGAATACTAAGTGCTAAGTGTACGGCTTGGCACAGACTGGGAGCTCAATGGATGAAAGAAAGTTAGTTGCCGCCGCCACCAAAATCATCATCGTGTCCTCATGGTTACAACGAACTGCTTGGCTAGGAGCATGAGAAATAATGCGGTTTCTAGTTTGCTGGAACTGTTCAACGGATTTGGTATACAGACACATCCTAGTCAACTACAGGAAAGTGGCCTTTCCTTATTATGTTTCAGAAATAGAGTTTGTTTTCTTTTAAGGTTAGGTTTTGGTGATTTAGTCGTGTGCATGGTGAAGACACATGTTTTCATTCACGTGGACTTGGGCTTGAATTCCAGCTCTACTCCTGATTGGGTGGTGGGCGGCCTGGGGCAATCTGCTTTACCTCCCTGTGCCTCAGTGGCCTTATCTGAAAAATGAGGATAAAAATTCCTGGGCTTCAGGGAATGATTCCTGGGTTTCAGGCAGGATTAAGTGTCAGATAACATTTGAACAGCATCGGGCACAAATATGTTCCATTACTGTTAGTTCCTAGGTCTAGTGGGAAAAGGCTGAGCTCATGGGAATTTTAAGGGAGCATTTTAAACTGCCTTGCAACACAAAACACCTGGCTCCCAGGTGGCTGGATCCAGCACCTCAGCAAACTCCCACAGCATAGCTCAATCACAGCTCAGTTGATCCGAGCCAAGGGGTTCACTTAACTTAGCAGAAAAACCCATCATGACATAACAGAGTCAAGAAAATATTCTGAGAACACGTAAGTCATTCTGCCAGTAGACGATATCCTCATTAGTGGCTTATTTCTAAAATAGGCTAAATCTGTGACTGGTGTCCCTGCCAGAGTTGTTCTGGAAGTGGTGGATTTGAAGCATCTGGGGCACAACCATAAACTGACCACCTAGTGATCTGTTTGCTCATCACAGTCAAAATGGCTTCCCAGCATGTTTCTGCTGGTCTTGCCTTAATTCCCACCCAGGACCCATGGGAGCAGCATCGCAGGTGCCATCTAGTTTTTCCTGGGGCACAAGGGGGTTTTTGCTATGGCTTGGCCCCCCGACAGAGAAGGCCTGGGGAAGGGAGCTGGAAGGTTAAGGTGGCCTGTGGAGGGAACCCCTATCTGAGGTGGGGTCAGGGGGTAAGGGGCAGTTTCTGTGCAAAAGTGGGAGGGCAAAACAGGCTGCCCTGAAGTGCTGAGGGGAACAAGGTTAGCTTACCCTTGCTGCTGCTGTAGTATTTGTAGTAGTAAAAATTTGGAACCAACCCGAATGCCCATCACTAGGGCAATGGCTCACTAAGTGTGAATGCAACCATGCAGCTGTAGAAAATTATCCAATAATTAGGGACTTAGCTGGAGCTCTGTTCCTTCACTGGAGGAATGTCAGTGCTGTGAGAACAACAAGGTGCAGAGAAATGTATGTAAAAATAACCCCCACTGCGCACAAATAATAACGGCTTACACTCATTACCTATTGTAAATAAGCCAGCAACTGGGCTAAGTGCTTCTTAGGTGTTAACTAATACGAATTCCCCCCAAATCCGAAGTGGGCATTATAATTATTCCGATCCTACAGAAAAATGATCCTAAAACCTAGAGATGCCTGTGGACATACACTTGCCATGAGCTGAGTCAGGATTTTCACAGGGATTGCGGCTGGAGCTCTCGACCACTTTTCTATACTCTGACTCATATATGTTTGTGTGAGCACAGAGAAAGCTGTGGAAGAATTCATGTCAGAACCAGGCTGTCAGTGGTTAGCTGGGGGAGATAAGGAGAACATGTCTTCTGATAATACAGGGGAATGTATAATTTTCTATACTTTTACCTATGATTACTACAAATGTGAAAAAAGGAATGTGCACATGGCCAAAGTTCAGGAGGGAGCGGAACCAAATGAAAACTTTGATTTAATGGGAAATGAGACTATGGGTGATGTGAACCTTAAGTTTTTTTTTAATTTTAGTTTTGTTCTAGCAATAAAGTGGCTTTTAAAAGAAAATAACCCATATGGCCACACCAGTGATATGTCAGCTGGTCATTTCTGTTTTCACAGTATCGTCTCCAGACCATTAGCATCAGCATCAGCTGGAACCCTGTTAAAAATGCAAATTCTCCTGAGTCCACCCCAGATCTATCAGTGACTTTAGGGGAAAGGCCACAATCTGGGTCTTACTCAGCCTTCTAGGAGCTTCTGTGGCATTCAAATTTGAAAACCACTGGATAAAAAAGCAAGCCAGTACAGCATTGCATAGGGAGAGGGGGGATTAATGAAGGAGGAGTCTGCAGAAAAGACGGAGGGCAACCCTTTGCTAGTTTATCCTCTTGGCAGAATATATTTGATTTGAGCACCCCCTTGATTGGCACTCAGATCACTTTGGCTCAGTCCAGCCTTTGACTGTGCATGGTCTCAAATGGTTCTGCCATTATTTTAGATGAGCCATCGTTCCCATTGCATTGGAAGATTCTACCACATTCCTCCATCTGGGTCAGAGTAAAAACTGAGGGTCGCTAACTAATGGTCACAAAAATGGTAACAAAATGGTTATTAGTTGTTACCTGCTGCTGTTTCAGATCATAAAATTGATTCTGGGGCAGAATTTTAAAATTTGATTAGCCTCAGGGATCAAATTAAGAGACACCTGATCAATCTCCTTTTGTTACAATGAGGTAACAGCCTTTTGGCTGCCTTTCCCATTCCATGATAAGAGTAAAAAATCCTTATTTGAAAATTTCAGGAAATACAAGTAAATATAGAGAAGAAAATGTAAGTTATCTGTATAATTCCATAACCCAGAGGTAATGACTGTTAACATTAACTCTTAACATTTGCGATAGATCTTCCTAGGTTTTTGTCAATAAACACACACATATTTAAAATAAAAATGTGATCACACTATCAATTGTCTCATAATGGGATTTTTTCACATAACAGTACAAACATCTTCCCAAATCAACAAAATACTGATCACTTATAATGACTGCAAAAATGTTCCATTGCATAGATAAAATATTTTATGTAACTAGTTCCCATACTGATGCATATTTTAATGTTCACTAATGTATAATTATAATTCACATACATATATTACAAAGACACTAGTCTGATTGTTTATCTAGGCCAAATTACTAAAACTGGTATTTCTGAAAAGGGGCTCCTCAGGATATGGATATATTTTGTAAAACTGGGCTCCAGAGATATCCCTACTTAAATTCCTACTGGTTATATAGGAAAGTGCCCATTGCTCCAACCCCTTGGTAATATTGGGTGTTATCACTGTTTTCATCTTTGCCTTTCTAAAGGGTCACATGTGTTTCTTCATTGCTTTTATTGCAATTCTTTGATTACTTGTTAGGTAGACAAATTCTTATATTTATGTACTGGCCATTTATAATGGGATCCTCTACTCTGTTGATGAGTTTTCTACTGAGTCAGTCTTTCATTCACATAGCACCTTACTGGTGGGGTGGGTTCCCTGAATGCTTTTCTTTAAAATGATAGTTCATAATAGTAGTTACTGACCAGTTATATAAGCAGTAGATGTGGTAGTAATAATGCTAATAACAGCTAGCATTATTCTAACTATGCTTAAAATATTAACTAATTTAATCCTTACAACCACCTTTCAAAGTTGATACTGTTTTTTAGACCCATCTTACAGATGAAGAAGGTGAAAGGCAGGTCCTAGTTCAAAACTAGAGTTCTAAGAGTCAACACATGCAGCCGGTCTCACAAAGCCCTTGCTCGTAACTATTGCGCTTTACCGCCAGCCTTCTACCATCCACATCGCCACCTTTATCCTCACAACAACCCTTTCCACTGTCTGTAATCATCCTCATTATAATACTATTCATTAACTACTCAGTAGGTATGTTCTGGTTACTCAGATAAATACTTTCTCTTTTTAAGTCAGCATTCATTCAACAAATATTGTTTTGGTTGAAGACCTATTAGATCTCTGACAGTATTTTAGTTGCTGGAGATATAATATGAAACAAAGCCAAAAAATTCCTCGCCTTGATGAAGCTAAGAGTTTCACAGGGATACAAACAAAATTTATATACATAATTATATACTATAACTATAAACATAACTATTTAAAAATACAATGCTTTAGTATGTTATCTCATTTAATTCTTTAACAACCACTTGAGTTAGGTGCTGTTGTCATTCCCATTTTGTAGATTAGCAGACCCAAGCTAGAAAGGCTGGTACTGTGCCCAAGGCCACGCAGCTAAAAGTTGGCGGAGCCAGCGCCTGTGCCTTCGGACTCTTTCTCCCTCAATATTCTTGTGCATACATCTAATGGGGAGGAGGGCACACCTGCCACATGCCACCTTCCCAAACCATGTGCTCCTCTTTTTGAAGATGAGGACAGAGGGTTCTGTGACTGAAAATCTTTATTTGTGTGTGTGGTTTCTAGTCCTTCCCAAATTAAGTCACTCCAGGATCCTGCAGTTGCCTTTGTTGATATCTAGAAAAAAATACTGATACATCTACAATTAGTTCAGTAAGACTGCAAGACAAAGACGGGGATAAAGAAGGTATTACTCTGGGATGAAGATTATATTTACACACACAGAGTGTTTATGCATTTCCCTAGAGAACCGAAGACGAAGTGGAGGATGGCAAAATGCCTCCCTGCAACACCCGCTCCCCCCTCTTCCATTTGTTCTAAAATGTATGTGAATTAGCTGAACCCATTTGGCTGTGTCTCTTCAATTACTGGATTTAATTTGTGTTGCTGACAGCTTTTCAAAAGGAAACAGCCTCACTGAATCCTCAGGACCCACACACAATACACGTTAGAAACCAAAGAGCAGTAAGGCACCATTTACCACAAAATACCAAAAGAAAGCCTTTTTCTTGAAAAGTACATTTTTGAGGCCTTAAGTGAAATATACACTGCTTAATGAAATCCATACTTGAGTGTACAGGCAGTAAAAAGACAAGCAGAACAAATAACTGATGTTCTAAGAGTTCAATTGCAAATTAAAAAAAAAAATGTACCCGTGCCTGGCTATGTTAAAAAGTGTCCTTTTACATGAAATAAATTGGTATAAACCTATGAGCGCCAGATAGTGCCTATTAATTATTATTATTTATAAGGCATTGAAAGTGCACAGGGCCATGTACAGGCTATAACCCCCACACCTACCCTGCACCCTGAAGGGCTCCACAGGTTTATGTGTGAGTTCAGGACCTGAGAGAGCAAGGCTGCTGGAGGGGCCCCCAAAGGCCAGCACCCAGCGGGGCGCTGGTATTTGAAAATACCTTCTGAAACCAGGTAAGTTTTATGGATTAATTTCATTGCAAAACAGAAATAGCCTAATTTGTTTCTGATTATATAAAAGCAATAACTTATCCATGTAAAATGTTCAGACTATAATGAAAGAACATAAAACATATTAAAACACAGAAATTATCCTTAATTCTACTCTTGAATATAATTTCGAACATTTTGGCATATTTCTGTCCATGATAATAAATTTGATGGTCAGGTATAGCCTAGTAAGTTTGAAGACTTAGTTAAAATGGACAAATTCCTAAAATACAGATGAAAAGTCAAAACTGGTATAGAGAAGAAATACACAATTTGAATATGTCAGTGTGTATTAAATAATTTCAAATGATAAAAACCAGGCCCAGGTGGTTTTATTGGGAGATTCTACCAAATCTTTAAAGAATATTAATTTTTATCTCATAAATGTTTTGGGAAATAGAAAAGGAGCAAAATCTATACACATCATTTTATAAGGCTAGCATAGCTTAATTCCAAAATGAGATGAGCACAACACATAAATGAAAATAATAGGCCCATTTAACTTATTAACATAGATTCAAAAATTCTAAATAAAATATTAACTGACAACTGTAGGTTTAAAAATAATACATCAAGATCAAGTAGAATTTATCTCAGGCATACAGGATTGTTCAACAAAAATGCATTTGCATATGTTAGTGTATTAACAGACAAATGGAGAAAAAAAATTGTATAATGGTATCAATCAAGATTAAAAAATACATTTGATAAGGTTCAACAGATTTATGATCAAAACTCTTAGCCTTAGGAATAGCAGAAAATTTCTTTAACTTATAAATGTTATTTATACTAAGAATCTATCAAAAGCATTATAATTAATGGAGATGTTTAAGATCCAATTGTCTTTCAGATAAAAATAAGACAAGGATGTTCACTCTTATCAGTAGAGGTCTTGGCCGAGACTAAAGAAAAGACAAAGAAATATAATAAGAATGAGGGTTAGAAGGGGGGGTGGACTATGTTTGTTCTCAGTGACTCACTGCTCTTGTTGCCTTGCCTCCTGCAAGAGGGTCAGTTACACTCTCCTGCTCTTGCCATGCGATTTGCAGAGCTTTCCTCTGGAAAGAGGAATCTTTCTGCCCTGTTGTCATTGGATTTGACCATATGATGGGTTTTGGCCAATGAATTGAATGGATTTGACAGTATTCCAGTTTTGAACAGAAGCTTTACTGACCATCATGTGGATTTGCTGGCCCCCTCATGCTTCCCTTCTGCTATAGAAATGGCATGTTCCTGATTAGGGCTGCTTCTTCAGCTTGGATCCCAGAATAAGAAAACATACAGAGCAGAGCTGCAGCCAACGTGTGTTCAACATGTCACACGAGTGAGAAATATATTTTTGTGGTAAATCACTGAGATTTGGGTGTTGGTTGTTACCACAGCATTAGCTTAGTGAGAGCTGACTCATAAGAAAGTACGAGATAAAAAAATTGTCTTTATTTGCATATGATATGATCATTTATCTAGGAAGACCAATAGAATCGAAACACATTATAGAACCAGTGCAAGAACTGAGTACGATTGTTGCATACAAGATTAGCTGCTAATCTTGTGGGAATAAATAAATGTGGGAATAAATAATAATGTATCATTCCCACAACCAAGAAATACATTAAATATCTAGGAGTTGAGTAATTATATTAATAAAATAATACACAAAGTATCTACAGAGGAAGTAAAAAACTTTAAAATGTTAATTAAGATAATCTGAATAAACAACTATTCTATGCTTTTTTTTATGTTTTATTTTCTTTTTTTTTAAATTAATTTATTTACTTTTTAAATACATTTGTCTAATATTCGACAAAGGGGGCAGAAGCATAAAATGGGGCAATAACAGCCTCTTCAACAAATGGTGTTGGGAGAGCTGGATGGCTACATGCAAAAAATTGAAATTGGATCATCAGCTGACACCATACACAAAAATAAACTCAAGATGGATAAAAGACTTAAATATAAGTCGCAACACCATCAAAGTCCTCGAGGAGAACATTGGCAGGAAACTCTCAGATATCCCACACAGCAATTTTTTCACTGATATGTCTCCTAAAGCAAGGGACATAAAGGAAAGAATAAACAAGTGGGACCTCATCAAAATAAGAAGCTTCTGCACGGCTAAAGAAAACATCAGCAAAATGAAAAGGGAGCCAACCATTTGGGAAAATATATTTGCTAATGATACATCAGATAGAGGTTTGATCTCCAAGATATACAAAGAACTCACTCGACTTTACTCCAAGAAGACAAACGATCCAATCAAAAAATGGGCAAAGGACCTGGGCAGATGCTTTTCTAAGGAGGAGATACAGAGGGCCCAGAGGCATTTGAAAGGATGCTCTCCATCACTAGCCATCAGAGAAATGCAGATCAAAACCACCATGAGGTACCACCTCACACCGGTCAGAATGGCCATCATAAACAGATCCACAAACAACAGGTGCTGGCGAGGCTGTGGAGAAAAGGGAACTCTAGTCCACTGTTGGTGGGAATGCAGACTGGTGCAGCCACTATGGAAAGCAGTGTGGAATTTCCTCAGAAAGCTGAAAATGGAACTGCCTTTTGATCCAGCGATTCCCCTGCTGGGACTATACCCTGAGAACACCAAAACGCCAATACAAAAGAACCTATGCACCCCAATGTTCATAGCAGCACAATTTACAATAGCCAAGTGTTGGAAGCAACCTAAATGCCCATCAGTAGATGATTGGATCAAAAAGTTATGGTACATATACACAATGGAATACTACGCAGCAGAAAGAAAAAAGAAGTACTAAACTTTGCGACAGCATGGATGGAACTGGAGAGCATCATGCTAAGCGAAATAAGCCAGGGGGCAAAAGACAAATACCATATGATCTCACCTATAAGCGGAACCTAACCAACAATGCAAAGAAGCAAGGAAAATATGACCAGCAACACTGAAAGGAAAAGAAATCAACAGAGACAAGAGGGAAGGGGGGGGCAGGGAAAGGGAAGGGAAGGGGAAAGTCAAGGAACATATAGCAAGGACTCATGGACAAAACCAAAGGGGAAGAGCTGAGGGAGGGAAGGTGGGAGGAGGCAAGGGAAAGAGGTGGGGGGAAGGCAGAGACAAATGTATTTAAAAAGTAAATAAATTAATTTAAAAAAAAAGAAAATATTCTATGCTTTTGGATGACACAATTTAATATTATACTACAAAGACCTCAATTCTCCCACTTAATCTATAAATTCAATATAATACAATAAAAATTCCACTTAGGTTTTTTTTTTTTTTTTTTTGTGACGAGTGTGTTAACAACTTACTCTAAAATTTATTTGGAAGAATAAAGTTTTATGAATGGCCAAGTCAAGCTTAAAAAACATGACTAGAAAGAGAGTTTGCCTTACTAGTTAGTAAAACACATGACAAAGTTGCAGTAACAAAAACAGTGGTGCATTGGGGAAAAAAAAAAACACAACACACAGATAAATAGGCCAATAAAATAGGACAGATTGCTCAGACATTGACCAATATGTACACATGTAAACTTAAATATAATGAAAAGGATACCACAAGTCAGTACCTAGAAGCTTACATTGGGGAAAAATGGCTCACTATAAAGTAAAATGGGATCATTGCCTCATACAGCATACAAATGTGGACTCCATGTGGATTTAAGACCTAGTAGGAAATGAGTAACTGTAAAGTTAATGGAGCGTTATGCAGGAAAATATCTTGGTGACTTAAGGGCAGGGAAAAGCTTTTCAAACACAATTTCAAAAACAAAAATCATGAGGCAAGGTACTGATGACTTGGAGTCCATCAACATTAAGGCTTTCTGTTAAAAGAAGACATCATGGACAAATTTATTACACAGATGGCAATATGGGAAAAGTATCAGAAATGTCTAAAACCCACAAGAGCTAAATTAATAACACCAGTAACTGCTGCAAATCAACAAGAGAAAAGCAGCAACCCCAATAGAAAAATTGGCAAAGGATACCAACAAGGCAATTTACAGAAGAGAGGTTATGCCTCAAATCATTAATAACCTGAGAAATGTAAATTAAAACAATGAACTGTCTCTTTATGTTGATTAGGCTGATAAAAGTTAGAAAGATGGTTAAGGCCAAGTGCTGGGGATGTAGGGATAGAGGAACCTCATCTTTACTGATGGACTATGGCAGCCTTTCTGGAGACTATTTGGTACTACTTAGTCAAATTAAAAATATACATACCCCCAAACCCAGCAATTCTGCCCCTAGGTATGTATTTCAAAGAAGATCTTGCATGGGTCCTTAAGAGAATGTACATTAGGATATTTATGACAATGTTATTTGTAGCTGTGGAGAGTTGAACACTACCTATGAGTCCAGTCTCTTCTCCGAGAGAGCAGTTAGATGAAATGTTGAGGACACACACTTTGGAGTACAAAGTAAGCATTTAGAAGGAATGAATCAGATGTGCACACAGCAGCATGGGTGGATCTTTAAAATATAGTTCTAGTGTTTTAAATAATGATAACATTAACAAAACATTATCAATGAGATATATAATTAAAAGCACATTATAAAACAATACCTGTGTTGCAATTATGCATATGTAAAAAGCAAATGTGAATACATTAGAATCATTGACTAAAGTGGGGATGGAACTTAAGTACATAAAAATCATTTGTAAGTCTATATCAAGAGATAAAAGCTGTTGACATTATTTGTATCTTTCCATCTGTCATAATAATAATGGCTATCATTTACAGATCACTTATTGTGGGGTAGGACTATGCTAATTGATTTATACACTTTATCCACTTAATCCTCCTAATAATCTCAGAAAGCAAATTTCATTACTATTCTTTGGAAAAGAAAAAAAAATGAGGCTGAGGGAGATTTGATAGCCAGGACAAGGCTATCAAGCCAGGCAGAGAATGGATTTGAACTCATGTCAATTTGACACTAAAGTCTATGTGCTTAACCACTATCCTGGGTTGCCTCCATCCAGCCATTTGGTATGTGATAATACAAGCTTACATTTTCTGTTACAAGAATACGATCACACCACACTACTGCTTCAATATATGCTATATTTTTATATTTTGTAAATTTAACATTTAACCATATAATGAATCTCTTCACAGTGGTAAATATAGACTTTTAATCTCATTTTAAAAGGCTGCATAGTATTTCATTGTCTGAATGCATGATAAAGGAATACAATAGTAGAGAGATGGAGGATGACATCCATCTCCAAATGGCAGATATTTAACAGGCAATGAAATAAGGACTCCGTAATGTCAGTCATGTGTCAGCTGAGGAGGGATTCTTGACAACTATTAGCAGCTAGGGAACTTAGAGCTCTTGTATAACATTTCAGCTTAATTGAGCCCTGGAAATATGCAGAGGGTGCAGTCTGGAGATGTGTTACACTGAAAATGGTGCTACCAGATAATGGAACCGATAGAAATAGATTTATTCTATGTTTTCGTTCTTCCATGGTAGAAAGGTAAGTATGCAAAGAGCTGGAAAGTGTGTGTCTCTGGCAAGCAAGAAAAATGGGTTGGTTTAAATGCACAATTTCAAAAAACAAACAAACAAAAAACAACCCTTCACTCATTTCACTATAACTGATTGAAATTGTATGAAATTTTATTCAGTAAAGACGAGTCTTAACTTACTGGCTAAGTGTGGGACTAAATATTACATGTATATAAATTCTGAATCAATTAAACTTTTAAGCATATAAAGGAAGGCTTGATAAGTCACTCTAGTGTTGTTTTTAATAAACAAAACCATATTGCTTTTCTTTCCTTGATGTAAACTCAGATTTACATATGTATTAACATTTTAGAATTCAAAATTACTACAATTATTAAGTTAAAAAACAACTCCCAACCATCTTAACCGAGAGTCACTGTGGTTTCCTGCTTTAACAGAGCTTGAATGGAACCGGGTGCTCGACCCCCCATCCCAGCCAGCTGCCCAGGGCCATCCCCCTGCCACCTCCTCACAGTGCCTTTGGACCTCCCAAAGGCCCCCGCCACCACTGCAGCACCGCGAAGCCGCCTGTCCTCAGCCGCCCGTCGTGACGACCACGTCCACCTAGCAGTTGCACCAGAACTGCCACCAGGACTCGGAAGTTGCCATCAGCTGCCAGGTCAACCTGGAGCTCTGTGTTTGCTACGTGTGCCCGTCCACATCTTACTGCTCCGACCATGATGAGGTGGCTTTGTAGAACTTGGCCAAGTATTTTCTTCACCAATCTCATGAGCAGAGGGAACATGCTGAGAAACTGATGAAGCTGCAGAACCAATGAGGTGGCCAAATCATGCTTCAGGATATTAAAGGACCAGACCGTGGTGGCTGGGAGAATGGGTTGAATGCAATGGAGTGTGTATTACACTTGGAAAAAAGTGTGAATCAGTCACTTCTGTACTTACACAAATTGGCCACTGAAGAAAATGACCCTCATTTGTGTGACTTCATGGAGACTCACTACGTGAATGAGCAGGAGAAATTCATCAAAGAATTGGGTGACCAAGTATCCCACCTGCACAGGTTGGGGGCCCCTGAGTCTGGCACGGCAGAGGATCTCTTTGACAAACACACTCTGGGAGACAGTACAGAGAGCCCGGCCTTAGGTGGCCTTCCCACAGCCGTGGGCGTACTTCCCTGGTCACTGAAGCAGTATGTGCATGTCGGAGTGACCTTCACCTTTTCTACAACTTGTACCAAATCATCCACTTACGTCCTTCATTTGTACCATTCCTTCAAATGAAGTAATTTGCTACCAAAATACCCCCAAACCCTTCATATATTGAATTTTTTCCCCTGAATTGTGTTATTCTGTTTTGTGTATGTGTTTCACTTTTTGACTATCTTTTTGCTCTTATGAATTTTCCAGGATCACATTCCAACAATAAGCATGTGTAATCTTTATAATGAGAAAAAGATTGTGAAAATAAATAAAAGTAATGCATGCTCATGACATTTATTTTCCTAAATTATTTTAAATTAATTTCATATAAATATTTTTCAAAAAAATGTGGACCTTCAAGGCTTAGAAACAGTCTGGGAATAATCTCATTGAGTTTTCCAAACTTCAGTCATTGTCACATCAACTTTATGCTTTTTTTGCCAAAATTTGTGTATGAGCTTTATCATATATATCTTAAATCTTTTCATCTTTACCTCAAAAGATTAAATTAAAATGAAATTCTATATCCCAATCGTACCTGGACAATAATCATAATTCACGATGAAGAAAAGGAAAGTGTAAAATAAATATAATTAACACAGTAGTATTAAATTCCAGTCAAATATCATTTCTTATTCAAAGGTCCTCTCCTGAGGTTTACTTTTCACTTAAAAATGAAGATTGGAGGGAGTTTGAGGGCGTTAAAGATAATCTAGCACCAAACTGAGAGCTTCTCTTTATAATTATTAAAAATACTAAAGTAGAATTGAAAAGGAAATTAGATTATGAAAGTGTGAATCTGCATTACTTAATCTTGATGCCCTTGCTACTTACAAACATGGTTTATATTATGGTGTCTCCCATGTTTTGGAGACATTTGTTGAAAGCAGTTCGAGCACATGGAGTGAGCCTGAGTGCCCTCTGAAGACCCCCAGGGACTTCACCATCTCGTTCATAATGCTCTTCAACGTTCACCGAGGTGCATACATCCCAGTTCGATCCCAGCCCAGTCTCACACTGTTGTTTCAGCGTAATCACTATTCACATTCCCTCGTACACTCCAGTGTGTCCTGATTTGGGACAACCCACTGTATAGTCACCAGGTTGATGGGTCACCTGGCCATCGTTTTCCGAGCACCTCCCCTGGACCTGGCTTTCTGATAATGACCGGAATACAAAGGTGAGCAAGAGCGTTCCCAGCCCCCAAAGAACCCATTGCTGAGTTCTTCAGAGCAAGGAGGGGAAGGAAACCACTTATGACAATACCAAGTGATGAGAGTCACACGTAGGTCTATGCCACATGATGTTGGGGTCTCAGGGCAGGAGGACAGACGAATGAAATGGAGGCGGCAGCTTCCTCAGAGCTGAGGACAAGCAGATCAGCTAATCGGCGGTGTAAGAACAACAAATGAGCTCCACAGAGGCAGGGAGGCCTTTCCCTTTGAAAACGATGTATTCATTGCATTTCTAAGTGTTCAGGGAACTGGGGTGGCAAGGATTCAAGTGGGAAAAACACATACGGTTTCCGACTCATATGTCTTCAGTGCTTATAGGAAAACCTGCCCTGCCTGGTGAGTCTTCTCATATGTAGAAATAGATAAAAACGCTTGCGGAGGAAGAATATTCTCCACAATTTACTGGTTTATTACTTCCTTGGGTAAAACTCTTCCCGGGGTGATCACTGTTCTCGGAGTAAAGCCCACACCCGGCCCCGGGCCCCGGAGCTCTGCCCTCCGTCCGCAGCCCCACCTCCCGCCGCTCCCACCGGAGCTCACTGGGCTCGGGCGCCCGCAGCGCTCTTCCTCCAGAGCTTTTCGCGTCTGACTCTGACTCGCATAAAGGGGAAGCCGCCCTGAGAATGATGCCAGGCCAGAGGGAAGGAAGCAAAGGCAAGAGGTCAGAAAGGGTCCCTGCTGATGTCATCGAGCACCCAGGCCATCAGCTGCATGACAATGGAGGCCTCTGCCTGGTCCCCGCCGGCGGTGCCCTGGTGTGTGGAGCCTGCCCAGCATGCTGGGCGCTGGCCTTTTCCCTTTTCCCTGCAACACCGCATGCCTTACTGTTGGGAGTTCCCGTATGAACGGCCAAGTACGGCCACACGCTTCTCAAACTACAGCACACACAGCCCCAATTCTGTGCAAAGAAGATAAAAAGCAAAGTATCCGATACATCTTTGTAAATCATCAAGTTTATTACAACATTTGGAAAAACCAAAAGCTTTAATAAGAACCCCCACAAACATGGGAGCCAAGGAGAGCGGGGAGGGGAGAAAAACAGTCCATTCGTCGGGGCCAAGGGATGGGCCCGCAGCGAGGGTGGCTTCTCCGCGTGTTCCGCCCGTGTGCGCACCTCCGCCGTCCACCGGACCGAGTCCTCGCACCTGCACACACAGCGTGTGTCTGTGGCACCGTCTGTCCTGCAGCTGCTTGCGGCCCGCTTTTGGCTCAGCTCCTGCGCCACCGCGCCTCACGTCGGCTTCACCTGCGTCCTTCGGAGACGCAGCTTCTTCCTGGCTGGCCCGCAGCAGCAGAACATGTTGAGGCAAAAACCGAAGGCTCGCCGAGCCACCCGCTGCCAGCCCGGACTGTGGCCAGAGGGAGAGGCTGGGGTCCCCCCGTCAGGCTGCTGGAGGCCTGGGGTCCCCCCGTCAGGCTGCTGGAGGCCTGGGGTCTCCCTGTCAGGCTGCTGGAGGCCTGGGGTCTCCCCGTCAGGCTGCTGGAGGCCTGGGGTCCCCCCGTCAGGTTGCTGGAGGCCTGGGGTACCCCCGTCAGGCTGCTGGAGGCTGGAGTCAGCGGTGGTTCCCTCTGCGGAGGGGGTGGTCCCCCCGTCAGGCTGCTGGAGGCTGGAGTCAGCGGTGGTTCCCTCTGCGGAGGTGGTGGTCTCCCCGTCAGGCTGCTGGAGGCTGGAGTCAGCGGTGGTTCCCTCTGCGGAGGGGGTGGCCGTCCTCAACTCCCGTCTGGCTAGGGACGCGCTGCGGCCGGACGCTGGGCTGGGTGGGGGGGCCGGAAGCTGCTTTTCGGCGCTCGAGGGAGTGCTCGTTAGCGACCCCAGGCGGCTGGAGGAAATGACAGCCTCCTCTGTCTCCGTCCCGCTGTCGGACTCAGGGGGGGAGTAGGGCCTCACCCGGATGGTGAGGACCTTCCTCGTGTCTTTCACTGTCTTCAAGATTAGGTAAGTACCCATTACACTGTCGTAGTATTTTTTGGAGAGGGAGTTCTTTATCTCCTCCTCCTTAAAGCCTAGGCCCTCCATTATCGCTGCCACCTGGGGGTCAATGTCACCCCCAGGTGGCTCACTGTACGGCCTCAGCTCCTGTTCTTGTCCCATGTTTATCCATGGGTCGCTCATCACATCGCTTAGGGTTGGCCTTCTCATGGGGTCGAGGGTAAATAACATTTTCAATAGGCTTTTACTTTCTTCCGAAAGAAAGTCCGGCAGACTGACATTCCCCCTTAGTATTGCTTGCACAGTTTTCCCGTAAGAGCCCCCCTCAAACGGAAACTCCCCCACCAACATTCTGTACAACACCACCCCCAGGCTCCAGACGTCCGCCTTCGGGCCGTCATAGATTTCACTCCTCAAGATTTCTGGGGCCATGTAAGATATGGTGCCACAGTAGGTACTCAACTCGTAGTTAGTGAACACCCTCGCAAAGCCGAAGTCGGCCACTCTGATGTTCCCCTCACCATCGATGAGGATGTTATCTGGTTTCAGGTCCCGGTGGACGACTCCCTGCTGGTGGCAATACTGCATCGCGGATACGACCTGACGGAAGATGGCTCGGGCTTGCCCCTCGCTCATGCGGCCGTGGCGGTGCAGGTGTTCCCTTAGGTCCCCTCCGCTCACGTGCTCCATGACAATGTAAACGTACTCCTGAGTGGCAATCACCTCAAATAATTTTACTATGTTGGGGTGATTTAGACGCTTGAGGCTACGTGTTTCATCAAAGTATCTACTTATGTCACGATGGCTAATGCCTTTGATGGCCACCTCCCTACCCGTCAACCTGTGGCGGGCCAACCGCACCTTGGCAAAGGACCCTTTGCCGATGGTGCGCAGGAACACATAGTTGCCAATAAAGCGCTCCTTAAGGCGGGCGATGGCTTCAAGTACATTAGTCATTGTGACATAAAACCAAAGGAAAAAAAAGGAAAACAAAAACAAAACAAAAGAAGAAAAGAAAGTCACACAAAAAGAACAAAGCAAATAAAATTAAAAAAAGAAAAAACACAATAAAGGCAAATCAATAAAATTAAAAAAAGAAAAAAAATAATAAAGGCAAATTAAAAAATGACCAAAAAAGATAACAAACTGGAAAAGCAACAAGGAAAACAAAAGAAGAAAAGAAAGTCACACAAAAAGAACAAAGCAAATAAAATTAAAAAAAGAAAAAACACAATAAAGGCAAATCAATATAATTAAAAAAAGAAAAAAAATAATAAAGGCAAATTAAAAAATGACCAAAAAAGATAACAAACTGGAAAAGCAACAAGGAAAACAAAAGAAGAAAAGAAAGTCACACAAAAAGAACAAAGCAAATAAAATTAAAAAAAGAAAAAACACAATAAAGGCAAATCAATATAATTAAAAAAAGAAAAAAAATAATAAAGGCAAATTAAAAAATGACCAAAAAAGATAACAAACTGGAAAAGCAACAAGGAAAACAAAAGAAGAAAAGAAAGTCACACAAAAAGAACAAAGCAAATAAAATTAAAAAAAGAAAAAACACAATAAAGGCAAATCAATAAAATTAAAAAAAGAAAAAAAATAATAAAGGCAAATTAAAAAATGACCAAAAAAGGTAACAAACTGGAAAAGCAACAGCAACGGCTGGGCAGTCCAAGTCCAACAGGTCACTACAATCAGCTTCCTGGGCATCAACGGACAAAAATCTCAGCCCAGCCAGGCCTGTATATATAGTCGCAGCTTGCGACTGCATCACAATGGCGCCCTATGAGGTCAGAGCAAGACATGGGCCAAGCGTGGCTGAGGGTAAACTACAGTGGTTTCTTCACTTTTGGGTCTCATGACCCTTTTGGTCTGGAAGAAGGGAAAAAAAGGACCCCCTGCCCAAAGAGCTCTTTGACTTTTTGGTCTCATGACCTTTTTGGTCTGGAAGAAAGGAGAAAAAGGACCTCCAGCCCGAAGAGCTCTTTGTTTATGTTCGATATTAAAGACTGATATTTACTTGATTAGAAATAAGAATCCGTAAGACGCTCAAATAAAGTAAAATAAGATAAAACAAAAAAGTGTTACTTATTCTCGTGCTGCAGCTCATAGTTCAAATAGCACCTGCTCAGAGAAAAACTCCCCTGACCCATCCATTCCCACCTGCCTCACCTAGCCCATCACGGTGTTCACCTTCACAACACAGACCACAGGGCACCCGATTCCTGTTTCCTGTCCGTCCTTCCCATGAAGGCAGGAGCATGACTGTGTCTTCCCTGTGTCTGGCACAGCGAGTGGCAACAAAAGAAATGTTTCACCAATAGAAGGGCGTGGGGTAACTAAAGAATATATGGCCAGCTACTTATGGAATCAAAGCGATTCATTAAAAATCTTTGAAAAATGCATGTCCTGTCTTCACTCAACTTTCGGAACAGATGAGACAGGAGAGAGCAGAGCCGAGACCCGGGTGTCCAGGCTCGTGGGTGCGTGGTGAGGCCGAGGAGAGGCCACAGGCAGGAGCCACGCTGGAACCCCCGCAGGGGATGGGCCATGCCTTCCTCCCGCACTACTTGCCCAAGGATGCGGTGAGTTTGGATCTGCACTGAGGCTGCAATCTCATGTGACACTTGGAATATCTGTTTCCAGGTCCCACAAGGGACCTCTCAGGGGACCTTGAGTAGCCATTTAGGGCAATTTCTGTGTTACTGAAATGAGCCACCTCTGCGGACAGAGGTGACGATGAGGCCAGATAACCAACATGTGTAAAAACACTGGGAAACCTCTGGAGGAAAGAACTTCTGCAGAGGTACAAAGGGCGAGGTGACATGTTGGGTCCAATTCTACCCTTTCTATGGTGGCACAGAGGGAGCGGACAGGCTGGAGGACGCTTTGGGGCGGGGGAGCTCTGGCACATTCTACTCAGACTAATCCTCGAAGACGGCTCCCTCCTTCAGCATGTGGAGTGTTTGAATCACATGGAGAAGTTATTATTTTAGTAATTATTTTCCGTGAACACATCGAAAGTCTCAGCTTTCTGGTAAAGGGACTCTTTAGAAGGATTTCTCTGTGAGCTCGTCCCTCCCCAGCACTTCAGGTTGTTAAACTTTACATCAGGGATACTCAGCTCCTCAGCATGGCAGTCTCTGCGCTGAGCTGGCTGGGACCCAAACGGGGTCATTTCATCAGTTAGAGACAGATGTTGACAAGGTACAGTCAGAGATTAGAATGAGCTCAGAAAGGAGAAAAGGGAACATTGCAAAGAAAGCTGTCAGTCTAGGAGTTAAGTATGCCCATTTGTAAAAACAGTATTCGTAGTTACTCAAGGAGTAATACCAACAAAATAGAACAGTTTCTGATCTCTTCCACAAAGCAATACACACCCAAGGATAAGGCATTTAAGGTAAAACTGTCAAAGCAAAGCCAAGTTCTGAGCAAACAATGTGAGGTCTCCTATAGGCTGGGGTGTTCATTTGGTGAATGAAGTGCAAGTTAGGGGGACTTTGAAAATAGAAAACAAATTCTTGGATTGGTACCTTTTAACCTTGCAACTCAGGGATTAGCTAACAGTATCTGGGACAGTCCCCTCCAGCGAGGCTGGAGGGAGTCCTTTGGAGGTGTTTCACTGATGGACCACGTACAGGTTTTAGGCCATGATGCTCGGTGTCATCTCCCGGAAGTGAGCTGTGGGAAGGTTGCCCTGTGAGCCTGCAGTAATTGCAAGAGCCTGTGTAAATTCTTAGTAGCAAGTTAGGAGGTCTCCTTGATAAGGCAAGTTCCCACATTCTCTGATCTAACCTCACAGGATAGGCCTTCCTTCCAGTAACAATTTTCGAAGGGGACAATTGATGTACACCAAAAGGAAGTGATCTTAAATTAAGCAATACCAAGGGAAAGACTTTAGGCCAAGGCAGAGGAAAAGATGCAACAAATTTCACCAACTGAATTTCACCTATCTCATCAGTTTCTTCTATAAAACGAGAGGACAGGAGGTGACAAGCGCAGTGAAAAGGCTGCCGCTGTCAGCCAGTGTTGCGAACCTGGTGTAGGGTGTGTCTAGTCAAATGGGCTCCCCCATCCTTATGGGACTCCGTGGGGGTTTTCCAAGTAGCAAAATCAGGCTTTCTACAAGTGTTTTAGGAACTGCTGTGGCTGTAGCCCTAACCAATGAAAGTACATATGGATCATCATTCATATATACTTATCTGTTAGGGGGGCAATTGGATTGAAATCCACTTTCCAAATATCAAATAGGCCTAATTAGATTTCTTTCTCCGTTTTCTAATGAGAGATTCCCTTATTTTAGTTACGCAATTAATTGTTCACTTAAAAAAAATTCACAAGCAATTATAGAAAATTAAATGGTTGGAAGTAAAATTTAGCTCTTTAAATATTAAGGTTCCGTTTCCCTAAGCAATCAAAGAACTGATGGTGCAGAGTACATCTTAATCTTCCTTTATAATTTCCTATTAAGAGCATACCAACAGTATAGGAAAAAAAAACAAACAAACTTGTGTCCTTCTAAAACAGAGAGAAAACCACATCCAATTTCCAATTGGTGTACTTTAACTTAAGTAAATTTATTTCAACCTTAGTTTCACCACACATAAGATTATTTTTTCAAGATTCCTTTTCCATGAACCTTCTGCAACACACAAACTTTCTGCAACTTTCATGAACCTTTTATCTTTTGTCCTATCTTTTTCCTTTTTTAATTTTAGAACAATCATTTACTTTAGAGCAAGATTATTTTCTTTGCCTTCAGTATAAACGTGCTTCCATTGCTCATACCGTCTTTTACCAAACACACATCTTATTCTCTATCTGCCATCATTTTCCATCACCCTAACATCCTAATCGGGCTTTATCACAAATGTCTGGATCTTAATCTGAGGGATCTTCTGCCCTGTTAGCCTTGTCAAATGACACATTAAGATCTCCAAACTTATTACCCTAGTTTCCTTTCCAGTGTGTCAGCTCCAAAGCTGGAGAGCAGTGCGCAACTGCATGTCCTTAATTAAACAAACATCCTCAAGGTAGGTTTTATTTACTAAAGATGAATCCTAGATTATGTGCACTTCAAAAGCAACTGTGTTAGTGTCTGTTATTTCTTCAGTTTGTATAGATGCTCATTTGGTTTAGCCCATTGAATAAAGCCCTTTTACAATCTAAATTTGATTTTACTAATCAATTTTTGGCACTACCATCTAGTGATGGAAATATACCAAATTCTATAAACAGACATGCATAGACACATGTAAACAGGCAGCACAATACAAGACACAAAAGAAAAATTATGGATTCAAACATGATTTCTAGAAACTGCACTAGGCTGAGGTTCTGCTCAGATGGTCTAAGTTTTTGCATGCTGTAAGAATACTGTTAAAACGTTCTATTTTTAATAAAAGAATACATTCCATTGTCTCTGAGGGGTTTGAGATTCTCATTTCTAAAGTTTCTCTGCAAGATGTGTTTATTAACAATCACCAAAGGAATAGAAAGCAGGTGTTCACAGTAAAGTTGGAAGCTCCAAAAGTTCAGAGAATGCCCCAAATGCCTGAGTCTTAAGAGAGGCCTATTTTCCTGGGGGGGAGGTTGAAAAATGGCTCCAGAGGGGAAGCCCGAGCATCAGATGGCTAATGCCCATTGCAGACAAAGTTGGGGGAGGGAAAACAGGTGGCGGGTAGGGAGGTGGCAGGCAAGGGGTCAAGGTGGCTGGAAAGTGAGGGATGTCCCAAGGTGAGGGAGCATCAAGTCGTTGCTTCAGAGGCCCACCCCCGTCACCATGGAATGCCCACAGAAAGTCAGTGGTTGGCATCAATTGAACACAACAGAAACCTCTAATTTGGGGTGCAGCCAGAAGGACGCCTTATTCTGTGCGAAGAGCTCAATTGTGACATGGAACGGCTGTGACCCATCTCAACTGTGACAGCATGGTTGTGGAAAGAGCACTGCTGTTAGGCAGCCCTAGGGCCAGGTGGCCCTGGGAAGAGGTGCCCTGGGGCCAGATGACTCCCCGGCTAGACATTCTGCTCCCTGCCCGTCCGCTCTGCTCTGGGCTGCCCTGCACTGGTCTGCTCCGCCCGCTCGGCTGGGGCTTCTTCAGTGTGTTAGCTCCAGCCGGGCAGGTACAACCTTCAGCCTTGGGCGGGAAGGGAAAGTGCGCTCTCAGAGCCAGAGGGGAGCTGCCTCATACAGACAGAGGTCTCATCCCTGGGCCCTGGCTGGACCATCCTCATGCAAATGAAGACTCTAAACCCTTGCATTTTGATTGGTCCAAAAGGCACTGTCCTGGTTGCTCAGAATGGAGCCACTCTGATTGGTCAGTGAAGGGGCTGATGGGGGAATAGCTGTGTGGGTCTGAATAGATGGCAAAAACCTCGATCCTACTGGTTGAAATAGGGTTCCGGGCACTCCTTTTTAAAGGCGGGCTCAGAAGGCAGAAACACTGTGGGGGCAAGTAGGTCAAGGAGTTGCTTCTCCCTGAAGCGCAGTTTGCCTGAAAGGGCCTTATGAAGAAGTGGCCGCTAGGCTCATGTGTTTGTTTGCTTGTTTGCTTTTGTTGTTGTTTTTGAAACTTGAGCCCAGTGAAGCCACCAGGACCCTTTCCCTAGAGATATCTTCTTTCTCAGGGTCTCCAACGTCATATCAGGCTCTCACTTCAAAGCACAGTAAACACAAGGAACTTATCTGTTCCCTATGAGCCTCAGTTTCCTATGTTAAATGGAAATGGTCTGACCTATTGATTTTCTACTGTTACTACAAAATCCCACTTGAAATACTTTGAAATTTGTAAGGTCTACAGCACAAAATGCACTCATCAAGAGGCAAATGTAGCCAACATAACAACCTATTTGACTTTAAGAGACAAGAGGGTTCTCTCTCTCCACCTACTCCTCTCCTTCCTACCCCTGCCCAACTGTAGAACAGACATTTAGGAAGCGCCTGTGTGCCCGACACTGTGTTAGGTGCTGGGAATATAGGGGAAACTAGTCCGATAAGATACCTTGTGGGCAGGGGTGGGGGAGACAATCAATGTATGTATAAATGAGTGAGTGAGCGATTTCAGAGGGTGAGAAGGACCAAGAAGACGGCAATGATGACAAAAGAACTTCCTGAGGAGGCAGCATGAGGGCTGCCACCCAAATGATCACACACAGTCTCTGGTACGGAAGGGAAACGGGGGGAAGGGCAGTCCAGGAAGAGAAAACAGCAACAGCAAGTTCCTAAGACCCAAATGACCTTGGCATGTTCGAGACACAGAAAGAAGGTCCCTATACAAGTAGTATAATGAACAGAGGAGGGTTTTACAAGGTAAGCTGGGCAGACAGGACGCACTGGAAGGGTCTCGGAGATTGTGGTGAGGAATTCAGGTTTTATTCTCAACTCAGTGGAAAGCCTTTGGATAGTTTTTAGGAGGAGAGTGACCGAATCTGACCCGTGTGGTCAGAATCTTTGATAAGACCAGGTAAAGAGGCAGAGTCTTTGTTAATAATATAACACTGAATTTTTAAATTTAATTTAATTTAATTTTTTTTCGTTAAGAGAGACAGGCAATGTTTAGCTTTAAAACGTTTTCCACAGTGGAGACTAACAGACATCCCAAACTCAACATGTTCACAATTGAGATTTCTCTCCAGCAGCCTTCCTTCCTTCAGCCTTCAGAACGAAAACCATGAAGCCATCCTGGATTCATCCGATTCGTCGGCAAAGCTGGAGCCCATTTCACACCTTCTCCGCTGCTACTGCCACGGCCCAAGCCCCACTCACCCCTGCCCGGACCCCTGCAGTGGCCTCCTCACCACCTCCCTGCTCTCCGCCCTGGCTCTCTTCTGTCTATTTTCAACACAGTTGCCAGAGGGAGCCTGTTCACGTAGGAGCCGGGTGATATTATTTCTCTGGCCAAACTCTCTGCTGTCCTCTGACTTCCCAGTCAAAGGCAAGGCCCTCACAATATCCTAGGAGGCTTGAAAACATCTTTCACACTTTCCTCTCTTCCCACATTTCCTGCCACTTTTCTGCTCACTTACTCGGCTCCTTGAACACTCACGCACACTCCCACCTGCGGCCTTTGCTCTTCCTGGCCTTGCCGCGCGCAATGTATTCTCCACATACACATAAGCCTTTCCCTTTCACCTCTTTTAGGATTTTACTGAAATTCATATTCTTAATGGAGGTAGGAATTTGATTGTTTGGATATAGCAGTATTTTGTTTTTTAAATAAATACTTAATTGATGTAGCTTAAAGCCAAAGTTGGTTTCTTTTTATCCAAGCAACGTCTGCAAAAGGGCCGCTATTTATTCATTCAGTAAATGGACATAGTGTGATGATTTCTCAATGCCATCTGGAATTCTGTTCAGTGTCTTTTTGATAATGCACTCCTAGGCATTTACTTACAAACCCCTCTTTGTAGTGAAGAATTCACATTAAATTACTCTTCTCTGTAAACACAATGGGAGGAAATGGGGGGTTCAGTTCGCTGACATGAAGCCTGATGGGGACCAACTCTACCAAAGATCACCTGACCCCAGGCTCACAGTATCCCCACTATTACATCATCCCCTTCAGTGGCTTCCCCATTGTCCTTGGGCCGAAGGCCGGAACCTTGACCAGGCACGCGCAGCCTGGACCCTGCCTGCCTCTGAGCCCATCTGAGGCCCCGCTTCCCCTGTGCTCCCTTGCCTTCCGGACATCCTCGGCTCCTTTAAGGTCTTTGAACATGTCTTTCTTCCTCTTGTCCTAGGGCTTCTGCAGGTGGTAGCCCTTTGGCCTGGAACACTCTTATTTTCTCCTCCATGAATTGTGATAATTCCTATACTTTAAGTCCCACAGCAACCTTTACTTCCTTGAGAATGTTTTCCCTGATCTCACTCAACAGGTCAAACACTCCAGCCCCTTCTCAGTACTTGGACTCAGTACATGTGACACTTGGAACGTCCATTTCCAGGTCGCACAAAGGACCTCTCAGGGGACCTTGATTAGCCATTTAGGGCAATTTCTGTGTTACTAAAATGAGCCACCTCTGCGGACAGAAGTGACGATGAGGCCAGATAACCAACATGTGTAAAAACACTGGGAAACCTCTGGAGGAAAGAATTTCTGCAGAGGTACAAAGGGCGAGGTGACATGTTGGGTCCAATTCTTCCCTTTCTATGGTGGCACAGAGGGAGCTGGCAGGCTGGAGGATGCTTTGGGGCAGGGGGAGAGGGGCTCTGGCACATTCTACTCAGACTAATCCTCGAAGACGGCTCCCTCCTTCAGCATGTGGAGGTTTGAATCACATGGAGAAGTTATTATTTTAGTAATTATTTTCCGTGAACACATCGAAAGTCTCAGCTTTCTGGTAAAGGGACTCTTTAGAAGGATTTGTCTGTGAGCTCTTTCCTCCCCAGCACTCAGGTTCGGCAATGCAAATGTTTGAACACTTACGCTTTGTAGGTAAACATGGTGCCTTGAATCACTGTATTGTGTTCTCTTATGCCCTCGGCTAACAATTCATTTCAGATCAGGTAACCAGAAAATCATTGTATTCAAATGGGAGTACTAGCAATAAAGTCTCTATATTCAAATCCATTCATTTTGATTTACACACTAACCTTATTTGCTTTCTGGATAAAATAAAATATCCACCAAAATCAGTGATTAAGGAGTTAATAAGGTGCCTTTAATTGATTGACTGGATTGCAATTTTCTGTGTTCATTATGTGCAAAATTCGAAGGTCCTTGAGAAAAGAAAGATTCCACTGTAATGTCCTGTTATGTCCAGAGACGATGGAGCGCCTTCCACCTAAACTGTCCCCTCAACCATAATGAAACTTGTGTGTCGGCTTTTCAACCCCATCTTTTCATGCTTCCAAAAAGTGCTTTCAGAGCCTGAGTGAGGTCAGAGGGCACGCGCATTATTTAAAACGCTTCCTACCCACTTAGTGCCCTGCTCTCCACTCTCATTCTCCCCGGGCCATTTAAGCAGAAAGTCAGGTTCAGACAAAAGCTGAGGCCCTCAGAGTGAAGTTCAGAGTTAGGAGGGGAGCTCGGGGACCATGAGTGACTTCACAGAGGTCTCTGTCCTGGCCCACACTGCACTAGCCTGGGGGTGTGGAGGGTAAGGTGGGGTGGGGGGGCACAGGGCTCAGCACCTCCCACTTCCAACCCCTGTGGTCCAACCCAGCCTTTATTCTCTTTAGAGATACATTTCCTCTTTTACCTACTCACTAGCCTAAACCACCCAGCAGCCCTGAGGGACATCCTCAAACCACGTCTTGTCATCAAGTGCCCCTCACAGGAAGCGCTGATGAGGACACATCACTTGTCTGGTATCCTTCTCAATAACGTATAACCTCAATCTAATCCTTTAAAAATGTCAGATATCGAATATCAAACTGAGAGACATTAGTCGAAATAACTGGCCAATACATCTTAAAAGAGTCAAAGTCCCGAAAGACAAGGGAAAACTGAAGCACCATGATAGACTGGAGGGTAATATGAAGATGTGACTTGACATTTTTCTAATAAGAATTTTTTTTAAAACCCCATTAGATTCTCAGGATTTTGAGGTATTTTGCCTCTCTGAGTCCCTAGGGCCTGTCCCTAGTTGCCAGATGGGTGAAAAGAGGTTAGACAGTGACACAAGAAAATTTAAGACAATGGACATGTATACATATACACATATTCAATACACACACACATACCTATCCATGGTTGTCATTTTCTAAACAGAGCCTGGAGGAGTTAATGTCTGTTACTCACCTAATGTTCTCCCCAGCCCTTTAGAGGAAACTCAGTTTGAAAATCTTTTTCACAATCCCCAAAACAAACATGGACTCTTTTTTTCTTTCAGTAATGTTATTAGCAGACCAGGCAAAAAAAATCTGGGAGATCCAAGATGGCAGCAGGAAAGGTGGAAGTTATAGTTACCTCCTCCCAGGACCAAACTGGAATTACAGGTAAATTATAGAACAAAAAACCTGAATAACCAATTGAAGACTAGCTGAACAGAAGTCTTATAACCAGGTATTTACAAAACAAGCCTTATCAAGACTGATAGGAAGGGTGGAGACATGAAAAGGTCTGGCTCCCCACCCACCTATGATAGCTGAGAATCCAAAGGGATATCTTAGCTGCAAAGGTCTCCCCTGAGGAGTGAGGGGTATCGACCTCATGCTGGGTTCCCCAGGCCCAAGCACCAGAGCTAGGAAGAGCAGCCCGCATTAACAGCTGGCAACGAAAAGCATCAGGGATTCTGGCTACCAGGGAGAGATGGGAGTCAATCAGAAACCCAGCCACTCTTTTAAAGGGCCAGTGCACAAAATCTCCTTCATGGCCACTCATCCTAAGCTCCAGCGGAGGGAAGGCTGCTCAGTGGTTTGTGTGGCTTTGGGGAGAAGGCTAAAGGGACAGCCTCTAAGGTCCTTGTGCTGAGTCCCTCACCCATGCTGCCCAAAGATGCCATCTTTCCTGAGTTGAGCCTTCCCTTCCACTGGGCATCAGCCAAAGGGAAGGCACTAGCCTCACCCTCCCAATACCTTGAGGCCCCACCAAACTCTAGCCCTGCAGAAGAGTCAGCTGGCTTTCTTGGGGGGTGTCTCTTAAGGAGGTCTGAGTGACTTGGGGTAGCAAAACAAACAAGGAAAGACTGAGTTGTGTGGCTCTAGGGTGAGGACCATTTTGTCCCTTCATGTCTGACAGGCACCACCCCTTCACTGTGAGAGACCCCCTAGCCCCATCCTCCTCACTCTCTCTGGCCCTGTCCTGCCAAGCTCTAGCCCTGAAGGATAGTCGGTGGGCTGCCTCCACTCTGGGCTCACGATGTGGACTTTCTTGGAAGGCTCTCAAACAGGTTTGGGCACACTCAGGGGAGGCAGAGACTAAGTTGTGTGACTCTAGGCCAAGGGTCATTTTTGTCCCCACATGCCAGCACCACTGTTTCTGTGCAGAGCTCTTCCTCCATATGGCAGACCTTAGTCTGATTTAGCCTGATGAACTCTTTTGGCCTCACCCTCATGACTCCTTGAGACCCCATCCCACCCCAAACCTCTACAGACCCCTGTGGGTCATAGCTGGCCTCGGTCTACCCTGAGACTTTTGTGGAGTGGCCTCAGACCCAGTAAAGACACCAAGTGTGAATCTCCATCAACCTGGTGAACACCACTTGCCCTTACCTGGTGACTCACTGAGAATCGACCTCATACAATTAGAGTCCTCCTTCCCCTTCTCCTTCCTCCTCCTTCTTCTCTCACAAAGTCTTTTTTTTCTTTTTTTTTTTTTTTTATGAATTGTGGCCCCAAATCTGTGACTGCAGTATTATTATATTTAATAATTTTCAGAGGAAATCTTTATTTTTTAACATGTCACCTAAGGCCTTAACCCAAATCGGCATCTGTCTTCACATTCTCCCTCTGTAGGATGGTTTTTTTGTTTTAGCCAAGGAGGAGTCACTATGAGTCTCATGATCTAGCACCTACTTTGCTTGTATCTTAGGATTTGCCTCCGTCCTTCAGATGAAAGACCTGTTAAAACTAAGATTCTAAGTCACCAGGAGCTGGCAGATAATCCCGTGGCTTAATTATCCTTTTGGACTCATATTTTTCATCTCCAAGGAACTTTTTTACAGTTATACCAGCTCAACAAACACTGTTATGTCCATTACTTTTCAATGTGCTATTACAAGGAGGAGTTTCCTAAATATCCAGCTCAACTCGGGAATCAGAAGTTTTTGCTTGAATGGTTTTAAAGTCGTTTGGGGCATGTAATCCAAAGTTTCATTGATCACACCTTACTAAGAGGCCTCCAGTAGGTTTACTTGGAGGCCTCTGGTAACTTGCTTTCATGCTTAGAATGATATCCAAAGTCCTGACTGCGGCCTGTGGAGCCTGGCAAAGTCACGTCTTCAGCTTCACCTGCTCCTTCCCTCCTCACTCATCCAAACAGGCTTCCTGGCGGTTGCCTGAGGGTGGCCAGGGCTGCTCTTGCTGCAGGGCCTCACATCTGCCTGGAACCCTCTGGAAGTTCCCACGCCTTGCACTGTCATTCCATTCTATTCTAGTCACTTACCTGTATGTCACCTCTTTGGAGATACATTTCACTCTTTATTTCTCATCACTCTCTATCCCCTTTCTCCTTTTTTTCCTTTCACAGCACATGACATTATATATGTATTAATCTGTATATTTACTCTTACTCTTTAGAATGTAATTAGCACAAAAGCTTGTTTTCTTGCTCACCATTGTATTACCAGTGCCCAAAACAACCCTGGACACATAATAGGTGCTCAAATATTTGCTGAATGATCAGATGAATATCACCATCATTTTAACAACAACAACAAAATTGAGTTATTTCCTCTTAGTAAGGAAGCTATTTTCTGGGCCGTGTAGCTTTTAAACTAACACTAAAAGAAGAGCATATAACACTAGAAGAATACCATGGAATCATTTGTTTTTAATTAACAAGCTAATTCGAGTTTTGCAAAGTGCACAATTCCCAAGCAGCTGCTTAAAAACGAGGCAATTCATTTCCAAGCTGCTTCCTGTAAGGTAAGTACATTCGATAGTGTTAAAACATTTATCAAGAGCCAGGGTGTTAAATTAGGTGTTGGTAGAGATTGACCACATTTTATCTGCAGCGTGGGTCTGAAGAGCACAAAGCAGAGAGGGGCAGAGTTCCCAGCCTTGCCTCCCAGCCCTGCTTCACTTCCCAAACAGGGAGAGGCGGTTTTACAGAAAGTGGGATTATCGTGCGTTGAGTGTTAAAGTGGCTTTGAGTGTTTTGCCCAATTTAGTTTTCCTTGTTGCAAAAGTAATTTAGATTAGAAAGTAGGTTGTCACTTTTTCCTGGGCCACCTTATTGTTCCTGGAATGACTACGTGCTCCTAAGTAGTAGGAAATTTAAGAACGTCATGGGACAACCGCGCCATGTATTCCTGAAAATGGGAATTCCAATGGAATCTGATCAACATGGAGTTGTTTAAGTCTGTTCCTTTGACTGTGCTTTAACAATTGCTCTTCTGATTCCTTTAATGCCTCTGGTCTTGACTTACCTTGGGCCCTAGCTGCTTCCAACTGCAGGTTATCCTCCCAGGCTACAGTGACATTTTCTAAACTCTTGATACTGTTGCCCAACTTCCATAAATCCCCAATTCTCTGCGGACTTAACCCTCTGTTTTTTCAACCATTTCCTTAAATACACATTGATCCTTCATAAAACTGGCATTCGGACATTGTGTGTTGCTTTTCCTTAGCACCTTTGCTAAGGAAGCTGTCACCTTCATCAGCCATTGTGGATCAGAACTGCTCACCAAGGCCAAAATGAGTGGCAAGAAGAGGCCATTCTTGTAAGGTGAGAACAGACAATGTCAAACCATACTCAGCTCAAGATGGTGCAGTGGAACCTCCTGGGGCCAAATCGGTGGGCAGTGTGGTGTAGGGAAGCTGGCAGAAGCAGGGTAGCACTGCCTCCAGGCCTGGCCTGAGTTGAAAAGTATACACTAAGTGTATAGTATAATGGATCATCTTACCTTTATATTTAGAAAAATGTTTCAGAGAAGTATTATGAAGAATTGGCATTATACAGAGTGGTTTCAACCAGAGTATGCACATACTAGATGGAATTCTGTAACACAACTGACTTTAGCTATGATCATACACAAGGACATGGTATGGGCTTTTTACAGGTTGTATATGGTAAGGTATGGGGCAAAGTATTTTAGGATATTCATCCACATGGGATATTTATATAATTTGTACACACATATCAACATGTGTTACACGTATGTATAAATAATGCAAAAATCCAACTTAATTTAGTAAAAATTTACCGAGTACACACTGAGTGCCAGAAAATTTTTTAGAATACAAAGATATGGGTCAAGAATAGACCCTGCCCTCAAGGAGTTCAGTGTGGTTAAATGATACACTTATTCCTTCATTCTTTCTTGGCAAGGGTGGGTATAGTTTCCAAGACCCAAGAGCAGTTAAACTATTTATTCATTGTTTTAACAGCCACATCACTTCTAAAGTCATTTGGCCTGGGTCAGGTGGTAAGTCAGTTTTTCCTATTTTTTAAAAATAAGCATTCAGCTAAAATATCCAAACTGCAACTAATTTAAATAATTAAATTATTGCTTAAGGTGTCTTCTATTTTGGCATATAATATGGAAATTTTTGAATATATTAAGTGAAAAAAAGGCTTAGTGTTGAGTGTTTAAACTAGACTCAACCCACCTTGGTTCCACTTATCAAACATCACAGCTTAAAAAAATTGGGGAGGAAGGAGAACAAAAAATGCAAGAAAAAACAAAGAGTAATATGCCAATGAACTGATGACACTTTTCATGTCCTAGAGATAATCTTTGAAAGCAGAACATGAACAGAGGAATGCAAACTTACTAGAAGCTAATCTTGCTAATTTCTTTCTTTGTTTAATAAACTTTCATTCATTCAACAGATGGGTGCTGACTATGTGAGACACTTTGCTAGGCACAGAGGAAATGGAAATAAACCAACTATAGTCCTTGTCCTCATAAAGCAAGATAAAAAAAGAGAAAACACTTATGGACATGGACAACAGTGTGGTGATTCCTGTCGGGGAGGAGGGTAGGTGAGATGGGGGAGGGTATAAGGGGGATAAATAGTAATAGACAGAGACCTCACTTGCGGTGGTGAACACACAACACTGTGTACAGATGATGTGTTGTAGAGTTGTGCATCTTCAACAAAACAAAAAAACTCATTCTCTTTTTGTTCATTAAAAAGCCAACTTATTCTCAATAGAAGGGAACTGGCTGAGATCAGAGAGTGTGGAAAACAAATCCATCCATTTTCCTGACCCATTAGCATTAAAAAGAGTATTGGTAAAACATATGTGTCTATGGCCTATGCACACCTATGAGAATAGTAGAGATGGGAATTGCCACCACTCTTTTTACCAAAAGTTCTTATTGAACAAAGGCATTATTTGGATATCACTGGGCATCAGTATTTGTAAAACAAAAAACAAACAAACAAACAAAAAAACCAACCCAAAAAACAAACAAACCAAGAGAGAGGATAGAAAGAGAGAGGGAAGAAGGGAGGGAGGGGGGAAGAGAAATACTTTCCAAATTTAAAAATTAGGAGGTGGAGGGACTGAGCAAAAAGGAAAAAGGACTCATGGACACGGACAACAGTGTGGTGTTTGCTTGGGGGAGGAGGGTATAAGGGGACTAAATTGTAATGGAAAAAAATACAATGAAGATTAAATAAAACAATAAAAATAAAAATGTGCATTTACAAAGGTTATCCTAATGACTACTCAGGACTTTTCATCTCTATGTGATGGACACTAGGATTTCTGTTTAAAACTTTGCTCATGGCATCTCACATTAGTCATCTACTCCATTTGGCCAAACAAGAGTACATATCATAGACCTGCATTCAGGTCAGAGTTCTTCCAGCTGACAGCTGAGTGGCCTTGGGCTAACCACATCATCTCTCTGAGCATACTGCCTCATCTGACAGCAGTAGAGTTGGCTTACTACAGGAGGATGTTGACAGGAGAAAGCACTTTGTAAATTAGAAGTATATAAAGTATGACTACATTCTTCACCAGAGAACCTTTTAAGCTTATGTTCTCTAATTTTTCCAGTTGCCCATTTTGCATGTATATTGGACAAAGGGACCTTAACCTAGGTCTGTAGCTTAATGGTTGGCTTCCAAGCTAGGCCAGTAGCTAAGATCACTTGGGTTTTGGGTGTATGCGCATGGGCTCAGTTTCCTAGTTCCACAGTTTTCATCAGACTCTCAAAGGAGTCAACAGATGCAGAAGTGGCTGGTTCAGACAGAGTGCTTTTGGGGGAAGCAGAGGGTGCCTTGTTCCTCTCTGCATCTCAATGCCTATGTCACAGCACCCTGCTCATAGTGGAGGCTCCTAAATTTGTTACATTAGTAAGTATAAAAATAGATATATTTTATCATGGCAAATATTAACATTGAAAGCAAGTCTGGCTTCATCCTAGGGATGAAGTATTGAATTTTGATGAATTGGTTTCATCTTAGGGATGAAGTATTAATTTATGTCATTGGTTGTCAAATCAGAAGAGGTGCCAAATTTAGGAGGCCTGGCAACTGCCCAGTTTTAAGCAATTGTTTTTTCAGAAGCCTTTTGTTTTCAACCAACTGGGGAAGCTCTGTCTCTCCTCTTTGGTGAATTTGCAGATGGGTTTTGTTTGACTGTGTCAAGGTTGAAGGCCGCTCAGTCACGCAGACCTCCTCAAGTCTCCTGCAAACACCTGGGAAGGATCTGGTGAACACGTGCCTCTCCAGGGGAACCCACAGCCATGGAGCTGAGGCGACTAGCAGAGGAGACACAGGGCTTTCAGTAACACGCTTGTTTCTGTTCTGGCTGGATGTTTCTTACAAAAATGCAAACCTGCTGACACGAAAATTTTCATGACATGATTACCTGAAATTGTGAAGTTTACATTCATGCCTTCTACAGAGGAGCAGTGGAAACAGGTGAGGTGCTTAGTGTGTTGAATTGTAGCACAATTAGAGGTAAAAGTACAAGGTTGTCCATTACATAATTATTATAATATTGAAAAACTTGGAAATGACCTAACTGCCTATCAACAGGAGACTAATTAAAAGAATGATCATGTATCTTAACAACGAACTATTAGTAACCCACTCAACAGAATGGGGTAGTTGTAAAATAAGGAAGTGGCGCAATAACAGGAACTTCTTTTTAAGTGAAAATTTTATTGCTTCTTAAAAAACATATCATTCTGAAATATTTATGGATTCATGAGAAGCTACAAAATAAGTCCCATGTACCCTTTACCCAGATCCCCCCAACAGGACATTTAAAATACATCTTAGAGGGGGAAAAAAGGTTACAGAATGGTATATATGGTAGCATCCTTTTTGTGTAAAAGTAAAAGTAAATATATCAAATTATTAGCACTAGATATCTCCGAGGAACAGTATATGATTTGCAGCAGGAGGAGTAAGTGAAGGACTTTTACTTCTTAATGTATAAATAGCAATACTATTTTGTGTAGATATTTATATATCTATATAGATATCTCTGTGTGTGTGTGTGTATATATATATATAATATATATATACCATATATATATATTTCAATAACCATGTACTGCTTTTATTTTTCAAGACACCCCAAACAATACATTTAGGAGGATGGTTTCTATGATGGTAAATTAATTCAAGCTTTGAAAAATTAGTAATTCTGTTTGACAAATTTTAAAAGAAAAGTTACAATTCAGGAGTACGTGATGGGCATTTGGTGTCTATTGCTGTAGAACTTTCATCATTGTGGTCCCTGTAGATCAAGTCCTGGCAGAGGGCATTTTTAATGAGCTGAAAAGCCCATTTTCCATGATTCCATGGATTGTTGGACGCTTTAGGCAAGACTAGACTACAAACTTGGATGCCAACGTACATGGTAATTCTAAAAGGCCTTGGTTTCTGTATTTAAATGTAACTTTACTGGCAGCAGTGTATACTATGACCATTTCTCCCCAAGCCAGCTTTTGGATGGACATGGATCACTTGTAGCTATAATTCAAACCTGGCCTTGGTATGCTATCTTGACTATTTTAAGCTCTCTGATTCCCCATGTGCTATTTATCAAACTTTCTACATTCTACAACTATGTGAATTATCTGCTGCATGATCACAAAAGCGTTCCCAGCTATATTGTACCTGTCAGTAGTGGGTAACGGGGCCTTTCTCTATCATTTCTCTTCAAGCATCCACCTATGTATTTGTACGCTTCATCCTATCTATTTGGAGCTGTTTCAAATCCCACAGGCCGCTGAGGGGAGGGGAGGTGGAGAGGGGAGGTGGGGGGGGGGGAGTGAAGGGAAGGGGACTGCTGTTGACTGTCCAGGGTGTGCAATGTAACACTCCATTAGTCCCTGGAAATGTATTTAAACATTTGTTTATTGAGTAATTTATCTCTGGCATATTATGAGATTGTTAATGGTGTTAGAGAGGAGTAATTGCTGTTTCTGCAATTAAGTTGAAATGAACACAGACGCATAGTTAACAAGACATGGTATTTATATGATATTCATAAGTTGTATAAATAGATTCTTCTTAGAATGCTAAGCAGGGGCATGTGAATCATTTATGGTGTTTATAACTGAATGAATGCTGATCCTGTAAGCAGAGTTAGCAAAGAAGTTGAGTCACATGAAGAATATTGTCAGTTCTACTTTCTGTGAATCAGACAGCGTGAATTAAAGAACAACAAAAATATACTCTGGAAATTACATTAGTTAGCAATATTCCCATTCCCTGATAGAAACATACATGCACTCATTCATATTCATCCATCCATCCATCCATCCATCCATCCATCCATCCATCCAATATTTATTGCAGGCCAACTAGTTGCCAGGCTCTATATATGAGACTGAGGTTACACTGGTCAGTAAAAACAATAGATCCAGCTGCTGTTCACAGCATTTCCAAAAATCTTGAGTAGAGGCTGCCATTGATAAAGAATTACCCAAATGGTTATATAATTGCCAAGTGTGTCAAGTGTTCTGAAGGAAAAGAATAGGTTCTATGACTAATGTTGGAGGGTCAGGGTAAGCTTTTCTGCAGACATGGTGCTTAAATTAAGATGGGAGGGATGACTAGGAGTTAATGGGGTAGAAGACAGTGTGTGACTGATGAGTGTGTGTGGTGGGTGAGTGAGTGTGTGTGGGCATGTGTGTGTGTTGTTGAGTTTTCCAGCACTGCAAACTATAGGTATGAAGGCTCTGGGGTGTGATGGAAGATGAAGATTTCAATGAACTGAAAAAAAGGACAGGTAGTTGGACCACAGAGAACTGAGATCAAGTGAGTGAGCATGAAATGAGGAAAAGTAGGGCCCAGGGCATGCTGGGCGTTGTCAGCTATGACAAGAAGTAGATGCAATGCAAAAACTTCAAAGAGTTTGAAGCATGATTGATACAATGCCCTCCTTCCCCTACCTCCATTTCACACTATACACAAGGTAAACAAAAAGGAAACATATGTCCAAAAACCATTGGGACACTGTGTTATATTTTAGACACCTGTCTATTAAAATTGTCTCATATTCTTATTCAGGATTCTGTGAAGAACCATGGCAGAAAAATTCCCACAGAAATTTTTTTCAAAAAATAAACATTCCTTTATTTTTTGTGACCTGTGCTTCAAGAAGCTCCTTTTTGGAGCCCTTTATGAAACTGATACACATAAATGTATATGACCACCCTACAGACATCAAGGAGGTACAAAATTCCCAGATGGACCCATAAGGCTGTAGTACAGTGTGTGATTTGAGCTTTCATTGTGTTTATAGAGCTAATAGAACCTCACACTTATGTGCACAAATTGTAAAAACATCAATAGAACCTAGATGTGTTGTCACCTGAGTTAGAACAATCAACGAGAGTGGGCATTTCTGAGACTCTGGGGCAATATATTTGGTGTCAAGAGAGCATGCCATATGCTCACTGTTATTTGACTCCCAAAGAGTTTTGATGATGAAGATGATGGGTTTTATGTGGCTACTTCCTTGCAGAAGCATTTGGCCTAAGAAGATACCATAGGCTCTCAATTGTTTTCATAACAATGGTCCACCATGTATGGATAGGTGCACCCAAGTGCTACAGTCAAAGGAGGAAGCCTGAAGTGGTGGAGTCCCCATGCTCTTTATTAGGTGATCCTAGCTTTATGACTTGGAAACATTGATAGAGAAATGCATGCAACAGGGAGTCAACAGCCCACTGTAGGGCAGAAATGCACATCTTAGATCTAGAGAAGGAAGACCTCCTGAAACTTGTGAATGAACCCTCTGTGAGCTCAACCAACAACACTGGTGTCAAAGAAACAGAAATTGCAAATAAAATCCATCAGAGGGCAAGTTCAGGAGGGCTCAGGTCTAGCCAACAAATTTTGAACAAGGAGGCTAAAGGGAAAAGGGATATCTATGCTTCATATACATATATGAAAATAATCTCCTTGGATTCTGTCTTTTGAAATCTAGATAATACAATAACAGCAGGTCTTTAAGGATGACGCCATCAGAGGGCTTTAATTTGTAACTTGTAAAACAATAGCATGCGCCTTCAGCAACATACCTCAAGAGAATCACTTTCAGAGTCTAGAGAGGAAGAACACTTAACTTGGAAATTACCCTTTATAAATATTAATCAGTTGGTCCACAGAAGTCTATTAGATATGAAAGCTATTTTAACCCAAGTAGGCAAGTCACTTGATGGTTGTTGTAAATATATGTGTACCTCTGTGCCTGAAGCAGAGTGTGTGCGCATGCGTGTGCGTGTGTGCCTTGGAGGGGTGTGGAGTGGGTACATTCACTGAGGTGCAGGAAATGAGGAAAAGGCTAATTTTCTGACCATTTGTTTTTTGACAACATGGATGAAACTGACTGTTGTGGTGTCATGGAAACCTAGCCATGGAAACCTTATAGAAGTATCAGGAGATTCAGGGAGGGAGGATTGAAGGAAACATCATAGCGAGACTGCTATCAACTGATTCCTGTAGATACTATAAAAATAATCACTTCCTATTCCCCTATTTTCGGTAAGAGAATCTCATTATTTAGAAAATCATGCTCACTGTTCTGCAGGTTTTCTGTACAAATTGCTAATAAACAACTCGGAACAGAGTCACTTGCTCACTTTAAGTTAAATTGAATCAAACAGGCAGTTTGGAGGGCTGAGGAAATGAAGCTCACCAGCCTCCATTTCCATATCAAGTATATCAGCAAGTCCCATTCATTTCATGTCACAAATACTCCTTGAATTGCTTCTCTCCATTTCTGCCTCTAAGCTACAGCCATTACTGCTCCCACTCGTAGTCAGTCTTCTCTTGCATGCTTCCCCGGCCTTCTATGCTTTTCTTTCACAGCACTCACTATACTTTATGTTCATCTGTGTGATAACTTCATTCATTTGCTTGTCCTTGTATTAATTCACTCATTCATTTATTCAACAAACACTTATCTGAAGCCTACTCCAGACCAAACACTGTTCCAGCCACAAGTGACACAGTGATGAGGAATAGACAAGGTCTCTATTTCCACGGAGCTGACACTTGAATGGACAAAGGCAGGTATAAGTGAATAAACAGCAACTAAGAATAGGGCTCACTGTCTAGCTGGGGTGGTGGACATTTGATCCAGTATCCTCGCTGCACCCAGCATGAACTTCAGCCACAAATCAGATCAGGCCAGACCCCTGGCAAAAACTTTTCCATGGCCTCCTGTTGCTCTTAGGATAAAATACAACTTCCCAACATAACCTCACCATGTTGAGTACAGAAGATAGGATTTGGGTGTGAACACATCATTGAATAACCAAATAGGTTTTCAGGCCTGCTTTATGAAAAGCAAATGGATTCTCAAAAGAATAGGCCTCCTTTCCATACCCTTCATTTAACACTCACATGGGTGAGTTGGTGATGGATTTTGTTTGGTAGCAACATTTTTCTTAAGTTTATTCTATTTCTTAGAAGATTAGTTCCCATTTGATTATGAGCTCCTCTCCTGTAAAACTGCTATATCATGTGTTACTTAAGCTCTCCTAGCTTTAGTTTCCTCATCTGTAAGATGTGGGTGGTCCTATTTTACTTCATACATTTGCTTTGAAGACTAAATGATCTAACAGGCAAAAATACCTGCCAAAGTATGTGTGTGGAGTTATGGGTTCTTCCCTTTGAGCAAATGAAACAGCACTTACCTTTGATTATTGTAAACAAACGTGTTGACATCAGAATAAGAGAATGTCACTGAAATAACATAATTGTTTACTTCACTGTGGGGTAACACTCGGGGCAAGGAGGTGTCTGCAGCCTTGGTCACTGGTCACTTGTTGTAGTGACTGAGCTGACACCAAGCCTTACTCCAGAGCAGGTATTTTTGTGCAGATAACCTTCTCTGGGCTGGTGATTATGCAACATGTTTGTTCCCTGAGCACACATTGTTCTCACGCAGCTGACATGGTCACCAGAAATCCTATCTACTTTAGAAGCTTCTTAGTTGCAAATACCAGGTGATGTCACCACAAAGGCTTACAGGTGGGCAGAGGAGCTGAAGGAATCCTCAGGTGGAGATGCATCTCCTTCCCACGTGCTACTTCCTGAGGTGAGGGAAAGAGGTCTCCATCTGTCTGACCGCGGCCTGAATGCGAGCTCCCACCCACCTGCTACCCCATGCATGGCCTCGCTCCTGCTAACCTGTGCCGTAAATGCTTGTATAACTTCACTGACATTTTCTCATTGCACAAAAGGAAATCGGGGCGGGATGGGGGGGGGGGAGAGGGAGAGCGAGAAAGAGAGAGAGAGAATATAAAGCAAGAATAAAATACAGATCACTAGTCATCCTACCCTCTTTCTGTCTCCAAATAACTGCATAATTTTGACTGGCATTTGGGGATAGCATCTCATATTTTTTCCATTCATCTGTATAGAATAGGAAGTGGTTTAGGAGCAGTGACTGTGGAATAAGATTAGATCCCAGCTGTGTCACTTGTGGGCTCAGGGGCCTAACAAAAGTCTTTTTTACAATAGCTTCTCTGTTACAGTGTCCTCATGTATAAAAGAGAAATTTCCCTGGAGTCCTATGAGGATTAATGAGATTAATACAAATAAACCAGTTGGAACAGTGCCTGGCACATAGTAGGTGCTCAATACATTCTGCCTGGATGACAGAATTCAGTTGGGAACTCTTAGCTACGGTACTTGCGAGAGAGAAGAAGAATGTCTCTGATTCTCAGTTGACTCCCCAGGGCACATAGTAGGTAGTCAATAAAATTTATTAAATGAATAATAGAGTAAGCCAATGAATGAATTAATAAAAAGTACTTAGTGGATAAATAATGAGAATGGATAACCCAGTGGAAAGTTACTGGGTGAGGAGCATCTTTGGGTGCTGGTAATTTTTCTAGAAATATTGGTAAAAATCATTTTAAGGACTTGAGGCCTGCTTGGAAAGAGCAGTGTCTCATGGAACCACTCTGGGCACTGGGGGAGGAAGGAACTGTAACAGCCAGGTCAGAGACTGAATGTGGAGAGGGTGTCTCCCCTGGCCACTCAGACGTCAGGCGCCTGTTTCTGAGAGAAGCTGCAAGTTCCCTCCATTCCTGAATCTGCCTCCTCCTTCTCCACCTGCCCCAAACAGCTCCTGACCTGCAAATGCTACAAGGCTCCCCGGACTCCTGGAGTCTCGTGGAACTCCTGCTTCTTGGGTTTATTCACAGTCTTGAAGAAATGACAGAAATCAGTCACTCACCATGAGGTCTCTGAAAAACCTCAGCAGAATTTCTCCCTGCAAAATGTCCCCTCTTCTGGTCCAGCGCAGACTAGGAAAGCATTTCCAGTTGAAGAGCAATTCTAGTTCTCAGTGAAAGATGGTGCTTGGAAATGACCCAACTCTCAGTCTTTTCCATCCTGGGACTCTGAGGAGACAGCAGTCTCAAGGGTTGGGAGAGGAGGTGCGAAGGGCAGGCATGCTGGGGATGCACGGCGGGGCAGTGGCTGAGGGCCCATGTGAGGCAGAGCACCATGGCTGGCAGCTGCACACACCGCTTGCGGCGAGGCCCGTGTTCCACCCTGGTCGAATACCATTACATCACTTTTTCCCGGTTACAGGAAATCCACTGGGTGCCAGCGACAGCCACAGCCATTCCCTGAGCTCCAGCGCAAACATGCCTGCCCTCCTCAGTCCTGGAGGCTGAGGGTGTGGGAAGGAAAGCCAATTCACAGCCCCCTTCTACTGGGCCGGAGAGACCGAGGGCGAATCCTCTGGGATGGTGGACAGCGGGCAGCTTTCTGAGTGCATCTGTGACCAGACGTCGGGGCACACACACCTTTTTCTTCCTTCCTTAAAAAAACCTATTTGAATTCCATCCTTCTGTTTGACAGACTACCAGGGCTGAAACCCCAGCTCTGCTGCTTACTAATCGTAAGACCTTGGGCAAGTCCCACAAGCTTGCCAAGGCTCAGATTCCCATCTGTAAAATGGAGATAATCATAGGATCAATCCTCATGGGACATGTGAGAATTAAATGACAGTGTCCATGCGCAGTGCGTAGCCCAGTACCTGGCTCGTGATGACATGCTCAATAAATGTTTTCTATTGTTGCCAGCAATGAGGATGGTCAGTCCATATTATTTGGGCTTTTACTGACTTCTGTTTCTTGAATACACAACTTTTTTTCCAAAATAAAGTTAAAAAGTCCACACTGAAAGGGACAGAAACCATGTGGATGAATGTTTACAAAGTAAACATTGTGTAGCCACCACTTAGATCAAGATAGGTAGGACCACCAGCTCCCAGAAGCTTCCTTGTGCCCCTTCGAATGCACTACTCTCACTACTCGACTTCTACTGCTTAGATTCGTTTCTTTAAAGTGAAATCATTATCCTCACTGCCACCTAAATAAAAGTATAGAACATTTTCATCAACTGAGATGGATCCCCACCTCACCCAAAGAGAACTGTTCTTTTGACTTCTATTGATGAGTTTTGGTTTTGAGTTTGTGCACATGGACTTAGATCACACGGTATGTGCTCTCCTGTGTCTGGCTTATTTTACTCACTCATATGCCTGCTTGTGAGGTTCATCCAGGTTGCTGTGTGGAACAGGCATTCATTTCTTCTCACTGCTGCATAGTATTGCATTCTATGAATATTCTACAATCAATCTGTTCATTTTATTGTTGATGAATATTTGTGTTGTTTCCAGGGTTGTTGTTCTTTTTGTTTTGCTATTACAAATACTGCAGCTATGAATTCTTCTACAGGTTTTTTGGGTGCACATATATACATATTTTTGGTTTTTACATATGTAAGAGCAACATTGGCTATATCACAGAGTGTTTGTGTGTTTAGTTTTAGCAGATAATGCCAAACAATTTTCAAAGCACCCAAAGTTGTACACTTGCTCTACAGTCTCACTGACACTTATAATTTGAAGTTCCTTCATAAACATTTAGCTATTCTGGTGGGTATTTCACCATGGTTTTAATTTGCATTTCCCTGGTGAGTAAGCTGTTGAGTCCTTATATTGGCCATATTCATGTTCTCTTTTTTTGTGAAGTGCCTACTCAAGTTTACTTTCTTTCTGCTCATTTTTGTTTTGCACAAGCTGTCTTTTTCTTATTGATTTATGACAATTTTAGAAATATATATTATAGATACACATCGTTTGTTAAATGTATGCAAATATCTGTTTCCACTCTGTAGCTTGCCTTTTCATTCTCTTGACTATCTATTGATGAGAAGTTTTTAATTTTAGTATAGTTCAATTTATCCAATTTTCCCTCATAGCTAGTACTTTTCATGTTCTGTTTAAGAAATTGTTGCTCATCCCAATGTGATGAAAGTAGTTTTCTATGTTATCTCTAGAAGATTATTATTTTTCCATTCACATATGAAGTTGATTTTTGTGAGTGGTGTGAGGTAGGGGTCACAATTCACTTATTCTCTCCATATGGGAATCCAGCTGATTCAGCATTAGTTGTTGTAAAGGCCATCTCTTCCTCATCGCACAATAATGACACTATTGTCAGAAATCTGGTGACCATATATATGGGAATCATCTCTGGGTTTTATTTCATTGGTTTATTTGTCTGTTCTTATGCCATCACTGCACTTCCTAATTACTGTAGCTTTACAATAAATCTTCAGATCTGGTAATGAAGTCTTTCAGGTTCATTATTTTTAAAGCTTATCTTCAGTAACAACTTCCTGATTTCTCTTTTTCATGTTTGTGCTTACACACACACACACACACGGACAAATCACAATCTGCCATGATTTTGATTCAGATTGCACTGAATTTATAGACCAATTTGGGGAGAAAAATATTGTCTTTTAATAAATGAACAAAATAGATCCCTTCATTTATTTAGGTCTTCTTTAATTTCTGGTTTTAGTTTTCAGTGTAGAAGCCTTATACATCTTTCATTAGATTGGTCCTTACTTATTTCATGCTTGTTTGAGGCTGTAATACAGGGTAATGCAAATGTAGATTTACAGTTGTGAATATGCAAAACAGAATTTATTCTTCTATTATTTATTAATTATTGCATTATTTTCCATACAAACAACTGTAAACCTACTTTTGTCCCACCGTGTACATGGCATTTTGAAAAAATAAATTAATTAATTAAAAAAATAAAAAGTTTCACTTTCTAATTGTTGTTGGCATACAGAAATACAGTTGACTTTTTGCACACTGACATTGTATCCACCAAGCTGGCTAAATTCAATTAGTAATTTTAATAGCCCATCTGTACATTTCTTAAAAAGTCTGTGTATACAATCATATCATATGCAATTCATAACAGTTAAAATGTAGTTTTGGGGACTTACATTTTACAGAATAGACACGTCTATCATAACATCTAAAATAAAAAGCAAACTGCTTTTTACCCCTTTAAAATGTTTAACTTACAATTGTGTGATTATGTGGGATAAACAGACCCATGTCCCAAAAGTAACATCTATGCCTATTCACTGGAAAACTCAGCACCCAAATGAACCCCCAAATTCATTACACTGAAAGAACTTTTTCCTCTTACATTTTACCATGCTAGGGTGAAAACTAATCTTTGGTTTTGTCTTTGGGGACAAAATTGCTGAAAAGTAAATTCGAGTTTGCACGGATACCAGCAAACACCCTTCCTGTATGATTTCATACAAGTCATCATTGGCAAGGGTCCCCGACCTCCAGGCCAAGGACCGGTACCAACCTGGGCCTGTTAGGAACTGGGCCACACAGCAGGAGGTGAGCTTGAATGTAGTGTGCTTGAATCATCCTGAACCATCCCCCTGGACCCAGGTCTGTAGAAAAATTGTCTTTCATAAAACCAGTCCCTGGTGCCAAAAAGGCTGGGGACTGCTGAATTGGTAAATATTTTCAAAACATGTTATTTTCTACTTAAATATAATTGGACTCTACATTTAATCTTGTCATCAATATCAACCGAGATTCTAGCACTTAGGGAAGGGATGATAAATATGACACAGGGGCCCCCTTACCCTCCACCTATGATCAAGGCAGACATTGCTAATCAATTGTGGCATTGTCCACTCTTTAACCCAGAAGTGGCCCCATAATTTTTCTTAATGCAGAGTCCTAGGCAATCACACCAGCAGTTGATTGAATGTGTCACTTAGAATGAAACCCATTTGCCATCTTTAACTTAGAATTTCTAGTAGCACTTCACTATATCCTTAAAGCTCCTAGAGGCTTGCTCCTTCCAGCTTAATTGCCCTAAGTATTTCTCTGAATTGTCTAGTATTATATAAGCAGCAGTTGAATTCTACTGCATTTAGAGTGGCATGAATGAAGAGAATTGGCTGGCTGACTGGCTGACGCCGGCAGGCCTGCTCAGGTAGGCAATTTCTTGGTGAGATAATCTCAGGATAAGGCCCAACCTCCCCTATTTGGCTTTAGACACTTGATCCAATCTGCTTAGTTTATCAAACTCCCAGGATTGACTCATAAGGAAACTAACTAGAGACAGACTTAGAAATCAGAATGTCAACTGACTGATTTGTAGTGACAGCATTAAACTTTCCAATGGGTAGAATGCTGGTTTCTACTAATCAGGAGATTCACTCCATCGTACTGGGCTACCTGGGACACTGAAGTAGGAATTTGAAGCCCAGTGGCTAAGCTCAGGACCTGGAGTGGAATCCCAGGTTTGAATCCAGGTCTCGGTGACTCAGGCAAATTGCCTTTAGCTTCTAAATCTCAGTTTTCTCATCTGTATATTGAGGGATGGTAGGGAAAAATAGTAATTAACTTCTGCTGATTCAAAGCACTAAGGCATATGCATCACTTAATAGCTTAGGGCCAGGCACACAGTAAGAAGTCAATAAATGAGAAATTATTAGTACACACTCAGCACAAAAGGAGTACAATATTTTTAAGGACTGTTCTGCCCAGACTTTGGAAAGCTTTGAACTTCCTCTCCTCCTTTTTAGGGGCCAAAATCATTAGGGTTCCTCTGATACAGTACCTGTCACTCTCTCTGTGCTGGATAGCTTTGGCTGAGTACTGACAAGTTTTCACACTGAATCTCAATTCCCTAGATATCATGCTCACTTGTACCCTCTTCCGATGACAGTCACCAAGATATTAAAACACATAAAAGAGCTATGTTATAACTTATTTATATTGGTCACATTTGAACCCTGAGGATAGAGCCTGAGAATCTCGATTATATAACAGAGATACTTTGGTCTTTTGACTGACCTCAGGAGATCGCTTGAGCTTCTTGATAAAGCCCTGGGAGAGGCAAGGAAACACCAAGGTCAGGGGTGTGTGTGTGTGTGTGTTTATTGTGATTTTACTGGAAATGAGGTGAAGGGGAAGAAGGGAATGTGTCCTGAGTGACTGATGTGTGTTACAGTCAACTTCACATGTCCTGTCTCAGCAATCCTTCATAATAACTCCATAACTTCAGTCTTTTATCCACATTTCATGGACAATGTAAAGAATGTGTGGATACCTAGCCTAAAACCCCACAGCAGCAGGTGATGAATTGGGACTTGAACCTAGAGCCGTCCATTGTAAGAGTCCTGCTCTCTCCATAACACCTTACCGACTACTTTCAGCTGAGTTTTCAGAGGTTGACATTTGTTCTGACCTCATCACAAAGATTGTGGTTTGAAGGCTCTGTATCAGTTAGCGTGATTACAGAATCTTTGTCCAATTCTGTAGATATCAGAAGACAGAAAGCGGTGAGGGGACCTAGGATAATGCTACCCAGTGGGAGGAAGGAAGTATTATCCAGTGGTTCTCAGGTTTGAGTGTTCAGCAGAGGCTCCAGGAGGGCTGGGCCCCACCCGGAAGGACTCAGTGGGTCTGGAGTGGGACCCGAAAATCTGCGTTTCTGACACATTCACAGGCGGTGTTGATGCTGCTGGTCCAGGGGTGACACTTTGGGAAGTGCCGACTGATTCAAACAATGCGAGAAAAAGAAACATGAATGGAAAAGACGCTGGGCCAGAGGGTTAATATAAAATTAAAGTTTTATTCCCTTACAGCTCCATAGCTTTTATTTTACAGGGTCCACACTCTTGCTGTCCAGCGCTTCTACCACCAGTCCAATGTGCCTATCAGTCCAGGGAACGGTGGAGAGGTAGTCGAACTGCATAAAGACAAGAAGGCCACCAGGAGAGAGGGGAAGAGAAGGCTGTGAACTTGGTGAATCACGCAGCAACTCTGTTGTCCACCAGCATTCAAGCTGCCCTTTCCAGGGGAGAGCTGGCTGTGGCCTGGTCCTCTGCAGGGAGGGTGGACCAGATCAGAAAGTAGCGTCAGACAGCAGATCTTCTCGGACCATTCCAAGGTGAGGGATGTAGATAGAAAGACCTCCAACAGGGAAATGCAAACCACAGATTTGGTTCTTGAACAGTTTGCCCATGTTGTTGGACTGATCTATGAACCAAGCCAAGCCAAAGTTTTCCTATCAAACTACTCCCCATGCACCTCCTACCAAATTACAAAAAAGAACAAAAATCAAGGGGGAGGCTCTTGGGACTCCCTCAAAGGTAGACTTAGAAACTCATCCCAGGAAGAGAAGACTGAGAAGGGTAAGCAATTTGCTCTTCTACATATTATCTAATGTTGGATTTTGAGATTGGAATGTAGTTTCAAGTAAATAGGGAAAAATATTTTTTTCTTGACAGGTTGTCCTTGGGCAGAAACAAATGTCAACAAACTTAAGAAAAAGCTGTATTTGCAGTTACTGGCTCAGCAGAGGTGTTTGTTTTTGTATCTCTTGAGCTTCATATTTTGCTTTAGGTGAAAATAGTATAATTTCAGGCATTGTTGGCTTTTACTGAGCAATAGGTTTTCAAGATTCTTGAGAGGCTTGGTTTTCTTGGTCTTGAAGGACAAATGTTAATGTTGGCTGTTTTTAGTCATTCTGAGAGGCAGTGTGATATTAATTTACGTTTGGCAAACATTATTTGAGTGCCTACTGTGTGCCAGGCACTGTTAGGTGCAAGTAGTATCAGTAGTAAAAAGAGCATTGAACCCAAAGTATGGAGACCAGAGTGTGAATTTCAGCTTCATAGCTTACTAGATGTATGCTGCTTAGCTTTTCAGAATCTAAATTTCATCTGTAAAATATGTATACACTCAGCACATGGGGTTGCTGTAAAGTGGCTTTGAAAATCATGAAAAGCCATACAACTACATGGTGACATTTTCATAGCATTTGAGCCATCTTCTCTTGGTATTATTCACGCAGACCTCATTGTGTGGCCTGGGGTTAGCACCACGCCTAGCACATCTATGGGAAGAAGGAAAGGAGGAAAGAAGGGAGGAAGTGCAGGAGAATGAGTAGATCCTTGGCCTTGGTGTTTCAGTTTCAGTTCTCTCAGAGTGAAGGTCCATGACCAGGTTATAAACCAACTGTGACAAGAGCTGAGTGAAGTATGGGCTGATTCATTCCAGGCCAGGCTGGGCACTAATCCACATCCTCTTGCCTACTGATCACTGAACTTTTTAGAGTGTTTAAAGAGGAAGTGAACTCTTTATTTCCACTCTGTCCACCTCGCTGGGCTATTCTAAGGGTCAAACAAGATAGATGTGACTATTACTTGAAACTTGTAAAGTACGACATAAACAAGATGTTTTCTTATGCCTGTTTTTATTTACACCTGTCTCTTTTCCATAAATGGTGTAAAAGGAGTGCTTATTTTGTTGGCTTGCTAAGGTTCTGCTTTCTCATGAACTTGGGGAACTAGTGGAAGGTGGAAGACAAGATATTTTTAAACAAGAAAAAAATAACCTTTCCAAACACCTTTAGGAGAAAGCCCACAACAGTAGAAATAATGGGTAGCAAGAAAGATGAACAGCAACACTGTTGTTAAGAGAAAAGGAGCTGATGCTCTAAAGCCAGCAAGGGGGGCAGGAAGAGCAGGTGATGGGTAACTAGGAGGCTTTGGCTGATGGCAGAGCTGACCACAGTGAACTCTTACACAACAGCAACAGACCCATCTTTCCTGGGTGGAGCAGGCCTGGTCCATGAGAGGTCTAGGTGCTCCTCACTTTCTTTGGCTATGGCATTTACTGGAAAGGACCTCTGTCTGCTCTGCTAATGAAACAAGGGTCCTTAGGGCTTGCATTAAATTTAGCTTTAAATTCTAGCTCTAGAAATCACCTTTCTCTTCTGTCTGGCTGTCTGTCTTTCTCTTTCTCTCTCTCTCTCTCTCTCTCTCTCTCTCTCTCTCTCTCTCTCTCACCCCCTCCCTCCTGCTCAGAGACCTAGCCTTTCCCTTAGGTAATAGCAACCCCCGAGGCAACAGAAAACAGTGGAAAACAGTGTCTGGGACCTGACTAATGGTCACACATGGTTGGTCAAAACCTCTGGCAGGCCAAAGATAACACATCTTGACCTAAGTTACATTTCAGTTCCCTAAGGTGGAATGATGACGAGGATACTTTCCCATGAAACCAGACAGAGGGACACTGAGCAGACCTCAAAACTGTTCTCAATACCTAAAGATATGATTCTTCACCTCAGCACCCAGCAGGAACCCAAACCTCCTAACCCACAGTGTTTTGTGATTTTGCCCTATACAATCTGCAACTCCCACCACCAGAGAGTTTGGGCTTTTGAGCATTAGCTTCCCATTCTCCTGTGTGGCACCATTCATAAAAAAATAGCCAACTTTTCTCCACTGCAATGCTTGGTGTCTAGTATTTGTCTCCGCTGGTGCTGAGTCGACGGACGCTTTCTGTTCAGGAACATTAACTGCAACCTGAACTGCGCCCTGACCCATACATAAGCCTCAATAGCAGGGTACTCTTTAAATATCTACAGGGTCAGGCCAGTTGTATAAACCAGTGAAATTGGCAGGAAAAAGAAATAGGGAGCTCTGGATACTGAGCAAATTCAAGAACATACACCTAAGGTAGAGGTAGCAGCTGCTCTGGTTAATGGAAGCCATCTTGGAACACCGTCTAGTTTTTCTAGATCTTCTAACTTTTTAAGAAATCTGGATTTTAAAAGTGAAATCTGATCTTAACTTAGAAATACTATTTGGAGGCCAACAAATTATATCTCTGATTTGCTTGTTTGCAATCTCTTATGTATCAATATCTCAAATACTCTTTTATTTATTGGTGTGAATTTCTCCTAAGAACCATCAGCATAAGCCTTTCAGAGCCCCTACTATCACAGAGCACCCTGATCCTTCCCTCTTAGAATAGCTACTGGAGCTCTGGTTGAGACGCAGGCACGACAGTGCAGTGGGGGTGAGCTTGGGCTCTGGAATTGTGCGCCTCTGGGCTTAAATTCCTGCCTTAGCTCTTTCCAGCTGGGCGAGGTCTGATAAGACACTTAACTTTTCTGAGCCTTGGGTTTCTAATCTGACAGAGAGCTAAATATGCTTTGTTTTTCAAAGGGGTACTGTGGGGATTAACTGAAATACATATAAATTACCTGGTGCCATGCCTGGCATATAGTGAACATTGAATAAATGTTAAATATTCTCATTATTAATAATGAAAAAAAACAAAACAAAACAGTTGCATAGTCACTTTTTCATGCATTTTAGTTTCACCTCACAAAACATCCGCCTTTAAAGCAGCAATTCTCTCTCAGACTTCCAATTTATATCTTGCAGAGTCTGGGGCCTAACCCATCTAGCATTTGGTTCTCAAATGCTAGATGATGATGTTACCCCTATCATCACCATCATTATCATGGCCATCATCACCATCAGCACGATAAAGCCACCATCGCCACCGTCATCGCCATCATCAACGTGAACACCAGCATCATCATCACTACCCTTATCACCATGAATATATTGCCTCCACCACCATCATCATCACCCTAACGGCCACCATCAACATCATCATCCTTAGCACTATCATGTACCAAGTACCGCACTGGTGCTTTGCATATCTATTCTGGGTTGTTGTTGTTGTTGTTTTTAATATTCTCACAGCAACCCTACAGACTTGGAATTATTCCCCTTCTCTCCCCATTTTATGAATGAGGATGATGAGGTGATAAGGAATTAAACACCTAGCCTGAAGTCACCAGCAGAGAACATCAGACCTAGATTCAGATCCAGGCCTGTCAGGCTCCAAAGCCTGAGCTATTTTCCTTACACTGTGTTCATGGTCAATTTGGGAAACGCAGTTGGTGGAAGTCACAGGTTACACAACAGGTCTCAGATAGCTTTGGTGTTTTGAGGTGTGCCTTCCTTTGCATTTTGGAACATTGCTATCATTTTGTCTTTTTCAGATGGCTGATAGCAGTTTATTTATAACTGAGAACTGACAGTTTGTTTACCCAAAAAGCTCTTGAAAGATTCCAATTATGGTTCCGCCACATCTCTGAAACCCAGTGGTGGAAAGCCGAAGTGATGCTATCTGTGCTGCCTGCTTAGGTACAAAACACTGCAAAACACCCTTCTCTGGGAGGAGCCCTGACTGGGCCGGGCATGTGGCTGTCAAGCACAGCCTCTAGAATGGACTGAGTGCCTTCCAGGTCCTGTCTTCCATCAAGACTAATTCTAGACAAGTCATGTATCACAGATATAACTAGGAAGCCCTCTGTCTTGTGTGCCTTCCAAAACTAGGTTCCCTCTTGACCCTAATCTACAACCTCAGCCGTGAGGACAAAACTTCCCTTCTCATTCTCTGTCTCACCATGAGACATGCTAGTGAGGTCACAGTGGACTTGGAGTCAGTCAGTCCATAAACACAGAGCAGCCTCTGTGGGCAAGGTCCCATGCTGAGCCCAGAGAGACACAAAAGATGCATGATTCAGAACCTTGGCTCTTCATAACCATTGGAGGAAGAGATGAGATCAAATGTAGAAGCGGAGGCTGGGCATGGGGGTGTGCTTGGTGTTGGGATGCTGTATGTCGAAGTGCAATTCTGCACATTGACTAATTCCACATGAAAGTGAAAGAACTTAATCAGCAGAGCCAGCGCGGCATAGAGAGAAGCTTATCAGACATCTGCCTCAAACTTGCTATATAAGCTCGGGCTGTTTCTTCTGGAGTCAGGCTGTCTGGGCTCGATTTCCAGTACCACACACTAGCTGTTTGACTTTGGCAGCTAGATTAATTGCCCAGAGCCTCAGCTTTGTTATCTGTAAAATGGGGACACTAGTGAATTTCTCACAGGGTTGTTATGAGAATTAAATAAAATAACGTGTGTGAATTGCTGACACCCTGTTTCATATATACTTAGGGCTTGATAAGCATTACCATAATAATTTAATAACTATTAATTTTATTATTAGTGTGTTCTAGGGCTCAGTGCTAAGATCTATTTTGTTTTTATAGATATACTCACTCTGTAGATAACCTCATTTTCTCATGATTTTATTTACACTTCAAGTCTCACCCCCCTGAGCTTCATGTTCATATACACACAAGAATGTATACATACATGTGCGTTAAGTTTTTTTTGTAGAGACATCTAATAGACCTTTAAAACTCTGCAAGTCCCTCACATACACCTATTCACTCCCCTTCTCCAACTAACGTTCTCTCCCAGCTCAGTAAGGTCGGTGCCATCTCTCCTGGTACTCAAGCCCAAAAGCCTGGAGTCATCCTGATTCCTGTCTCACTACCATCCGTCCCCTCCATCAGCCACGCCTGCGGGCTCCCATCAAAATACGTCCAGAATCTAACCTCTCACCGGCTCCTCCACCTCTGCTCTGGTCCCAGCCATCTTCCCCCAGCCCTGGATTACTGCCACAGCCTCTGCTTTGGTCTCCTCGCTTCTGCCCTTGCCCTGCTTCAGTCGGCTCTGATGCAGCGGCTGGGCGGATCTTATTCAAATATAAGTGAGACCCTGTCTCAGGACTCTCCCCCTGGGGGCTCCCCATAGCCCTGAGAAAAAACGTAGCTCCACACAGCCTGCAGGGCTCCTCGGCCCTGGCTACCAGCTGGCCTGCTGCCCTGCCCTTCCCTCGTTGAGCTCCGTACCAGCCCTGGTTCCACCCAGGGCCCTTTCACTTCCGGTATCTCCTGCCTGGAACGCTCTTGCCCCAGATACCCACAGGGCCCACCCCTGCCTCCTTCAGGTCCCTGCTCAATGGCGCCAATCAGGGGAGTCTTCCATGTCTGCTGAATAAGGGAGAAACTCCATCCCTTGTCCTCCTTTACTCTCTCACCCTTTATTTTTCTTGATTGTACATATTTCCTTTTGGACTAACATACATTTTTGTTATTATTGTTTGTTGCCTCTCTCTCCCCCTACTAGAAAGTACCCATACTCTGTCATGTATAATGTGCATCCTTATTTTTCCCTCAGAAAGTTGGGCAAAAGTGCACATTATACACGGCAAATACAGTAAGCCCCATGAGAACAGGTTTTTTGGTTTTGTTCACTGGTCATGAAAGCAAGTGCCTGGTACACAGTACACAATCAATAGATATTTATATATTTATCTTTTTATAAAGGAAGGAGGGAGGGAAAGGAAGGAAGGATGGAAGGATAGAAGGAAGGAAGGATAGAAGGCAGATTATGAACTCCATGTTTTTCTATCTCTAAAGGGTGGTGGTTGAGTTAGATGCTCTCTAAAAAGTCTCCTGGCTCAAACATCTCATCGCTCTACCCAGTCAGTAGGATTCTCTTTGCTGGGTCTCAGCTCCTGTGTCTTAGCAAGGGCACCTCTCTCAGAAGACTAGGGTGCTTCTCCACAATAAATTAAACCATTCCCCCCTCCCACCCTCACCCAAGTCTCATGAACTGAATTGAATTGTCCTTAAAATGATAGTCGAGCAAATTTCAAACCTGCTCACTCTTACCGCAGTGCCGGTCACTTCCCATTTGCCCACTGCCACCGTACCTCCCTGCCGCCTGCCCCTCTGCCCTGCTCTGTGTCTCGGGAGGCTGGCCCACCGTCTGCTTCCCTCGCTCCCTGGCCTGCCCGCTGTGCAGGCTGGGCTCGGCCAATGGAAGCAGAACACAAGAGGCAGGAAGGAGGGGGGCCGGGGCATCTTGGGTCTGCTCCTTCTTTGTCTCCCCACAGCCGTCCTGCCACACTCAGCTCCTGCTGGGGAACCCTTACCCCCTGCTCCTACTCTCACTGGCTCTCACTACACCCTTTCTGCCTCTTTCTTTTTAGCTTTAGGGATGGAAAAGTCTTCTTGCTGTTGCTGGTCCCTGAAGCTTTAACATCCTTTGCTGGCTCCATTTACTCTATAAACAATTCCTTTTTAAAGTCTCTTCATGAAACTCTGTGAGTGGAATTCAGTTTCTTGGCTGCCAGAACCTTGATGGTAGTGAGTGAGTCTAGTTCCTTTGTGCTTGGAAAGGCGAATAAGTGGAAATACATGATGTTTTCTGAGTAATCACTTGATCTTGCATGGGTGTTGGCCATGGGCTTGTTTAGAGGTGGACCTAGAAATCTTTCACAATATGGGGAGAAACCTAAGTGTTCTTTTTACTTTGTTCAATTCCCAGACACATAAAACAAAGACTTTGTCGGGGGAATGTCTATGGGTTAACACACAGTGGAAGTCCCACTGATGCATGCTCCAGAGTGGGGACAGAAAAATCGGGCTGAGTATTATTTGATTTTAATATTCTTACTGCTCAAAGGGAATGCTTTAATCAATCTCTTCATAGCACAGGTATGAAAAATTGCTCTGCATACCTTTCTTGGAATAAGAGTTTTAACTTCTTTATTTTTATTCAGAGCAGTTCTGCACATATCTGAAAAACAAGCCTTAAATTCAGAACGCCAGGCAACAGGGCAGTGGCCGGGGGCCAGGAAACATGTTATCATGCGTGCTCACCCTGCTTAAGAAAACAGATCACTTAAACCTAGGCAGGTTACACATACAAAAAACAAAGTGGAACCTAACCAAGGAACCCTACTAGAGAGAATGTAAAATGAGACTATAATACAAGCCAAAGACAGGGGGTCAGGGCGGGGGCAGGATAGAAGTATGTGAGGAGTAAGAGAGTCAAAGGAGAAGCCAAGTCCATCGTCAAATAAAGTGTTTAATTCTCTTACCTTTGTATTTTTGCTAGGGATAGAAGCGTATCTCTGAAGGGATGTGTGCTTTGTTTCAAAATAAGATAGTCCAGCTAATAGGGCCTATCCAGACATCACCACAGCAAAGAAGGAGCTAGGGCCCTCCACAGGGGGCCAGGCACTGAATTCATAAATGTGGAGCTGTGAGTGGGAAGAGTTTTATAAATCAGAAGGTGGCAGAAATTGGTCTGTGTTTACGTCACCTTTGCAGGCTTCTGAGCACAAACATCCTTCACAACATGAAGCATCTGAGTTCATTAAACAGGGAGCCCTCTTACTCTCACTAGAAACAGGGGAAAGAGGGGAGTAGAGGCTGAGGTGGGATGAATGCCTGGCGCGGGGAGAACCACTCTCTCAGCCAGACCCTTGGGTTCACCAGACGCTGAGGCACCCACCTGAGCTCTGAAGCGGGGCCCACAGCAGATCTGGTACGTGGCAGGAGCACACGTAGGTTCTTGTTTCAGGAGAGCCCTGAAAGGGCCCTGCATTTTGTGATGAGCTCTATGTCTCCTCCTCATTGCCTAAGCAAGGGCCTATGGGAACCTTTCAGAACCTTCCCAGACCTGCCACGGGGGCTGTTGCTGTGTCCTCCCTGAGCCTGCGGGTCCACGTGAAACACCGCACTCAGGCTCAGTGCTAAGTTTCCCTCTCCCGGCAAACCAGTCATTCTTCTGTTCCCAGCAGACAAAAGCTACATGACACATTATATATATGCTGTATTTTCTCTTATGAGTTAATGTGACTCACCATCTTTCTCCTTTTGTTATGGTGGACAGGAATCTCAGAGCAAATACAACATTTGAAGTTAAAAATTTTTTTTTAAACTGCAGGACAACTTCTTCAATGTAAAATCATGTAGGAGTCCAAAATGTAAAACAGACATACAAGGTGCTCTTCTGTGTGGAATAGAGATAGAACGGCCTATAAATCTGGCACCTCCCCACCTTGTCCTTCCTTGGTGACTTCTAAGTCACCTCTAAGAACACTCTCAAGGTAGAGAGGGTTTCTCAAACAAGACCCAGGAAGCACGTACCACAAAAGAAAAGACTGATGCATTTGACTGTGTTAAGTCAGTTTATCTATTATTTTTAAAAACACCCTAAATGAAGTTCAATAAGTAAGCAATGGGAGAAGATGTTTGCACTGCTTATAATGAGCAAATAATTTGTTTCTGCCTTCCATGATGATAAAAAGACAAACAGTCCAATTAAAAAAAATAGACAAAAGATATAAATAAGTACTTTCTAGAAGAGAGAAACTGAGGTGCCAGTCAAGATGTGGAAAGATGGTCACTCTTACTAGTCATTGGAAAATTATAATTAAAGGGATGATTTCCACACATGGCAGATAGGGGAGTGTTGTAAAGCTATGACAATAACTATTACTGGGGAGGACGTGGGGAAACTCGGATATGCTGGGGGCAGGTGTATAAATTGGTGCACGCCCTTTGGAGAGTCATCTGGCGATGTCAAGAGAAGTTGAAGCTGTGCAGATATGCAGAGCTTACGTGGCAGGAGTTCTCGCCTAGATGTAAGTTTATATATACACACATGCTAGAGAAAGTCTCCACAATCACATAATACATAAGTATAAGGGAGCTCATCACAGCAACGTTTGTAAGTGCAAAGCTTTGGAAACATGTTCAGTAATCATCAGTATGTAAATGGATAAATAAACTGTAGTATATTTATTCAATAGAATGCTATTCATCAGTTAAAACAGTTAACTTAGATCTGCATATATCAACATAGATAAATACTGAAAACATAATTTGAAATGGAAAAGGCAAGTTGCAGAATCAAAGGTACACTACACAACCATTTGTGTAAGGATAATATGTGTAACCTTGGCTTTTACCCTAAGCCACCAGAGTACCATGATCTGACTTGTGTTTCATGTGGATTGGCGTGGCTGCTAGGTTGAGAGCAAGCTACTGGAGCAAGGTGGAAGCAAGGTGGCCAGTAACAAATTTTACTATTTTATTACTTCTCGCCGGAGATAAGATTTTTTTAAATGAAGGGATTGTTTACTATTTTTATTAAAGAAAAATAGAGTGTTTAATCAGCTAAGGAATAATACATTTGAATTATTTTGAAAAGTAATTATTATACTTAAATTTCATTGTTTCACATAATCAAAGTAAAAGAGGCCTCAGATTCATTTGCTTAGCATGCAGTTGAGCACAAAACAATATATTGTTGAAGGTTGTTAAGGCAGGATGCTCAACTTCCTTAATGACATTATTTTCTGCATATAAACCTATTAACTTCAATAATTTTTCTCCTTAGCTAGTTGCTTATGTTGCTAAAAAGAACTTTATAATCTATTAGGAAAGGTACTAGGCACTGTCCAGTTTCAATTAATCCCAACTCCTTTAGAGTTACTTAGAGACTTTTTAAAAGAATCATTGATCATATTTTTTGTTTTGTCTTATAAAAACTTGTATTCTCCAGGTCTTTTACCTTTCCCTTCTATTTCCTTAAGCAGAAACTAATGCAGGCATAGCCTTGACATGTTTTATTAAATAAGCTACTGCAACTGCTAGAACTTTCTGACAGCCTTTCATTTTCAAAGGGTTGACTTTTATTGCATGACACAGGTTGTTAATATTCTGCATTGTACACTTTTTCAAAAAGTGTTGGTTTACTAAAGATTATAATCCTCGCCAAGTATTGGTGAGGTCTGGACAGGATGGTAATCATTGGAAAGGTTGGACTCAGGCTCTGTTTTCAAAACATTGATATAGTGATGGACTGGTTAGGATCTTGAGCAAAGGAGAACTGGGGTCCCATCAACCGAGATGGAAGACTGAAGATAGAACAGGTTTGATAGGGATAGAAGTGAGTAGAAGGGAAAAATAAGAGTTCATCTTAGGCATGTTGAGATAAAAGAATATTTATTAGATACTCCAGTGGAGGTGTTGTGTTAGCTGTTGGTTATGATGAGGTTCAGGAGAGAGGCGGAATTCTGGAAGCTGTCAGCATAAGATTAAAGTCATGCGATGAATGAGATCACCAGGGGAGTGAGTGTGAAATGAGAATTGATGGAGTCCCTGGGACACTTCCACCTTGTAGAACAGAAGAGGAGTCTGGGTACATAGGAGAAAACCAAGAGAGTGATGGCCTACGAAGCCACGGCAGAGCTGAACATTGACCCTTGGATTTAGTAATGTGGACGACCGTGGTGACTTGAAGAGAGCTCTCTTGATGGGGAAGCGGAGGAACTTGGCTGGACTGGATTTAAGACTTCCTGAGAGGAGGAGAACTTGAGTCTCCAAGAATAGACACCTGTTTTTGAGGAGTGTCATTGCCAAGAAGAGTAGAGAAATAGGGTGTAGCGGTGGGGGATTTGGAAGTTATTCATATTATTATTAAAGATTAGAGAAATAATGGCATGTTTGTTGGCTGATGGGAATGATCTGGTAAAGAGGAGTTCTGAGGATGAGGGGAAGGGAGGGAAGAATTGCTGAGCTTTTGCCTTTGAGTAGCTAGAGGGAATTGGGTCAAGAACACAAGGGGAAGGACTGGCTTTAGAAAGCCGCAGCATGGGATAAGCGTGCCAGCCATCAGTGGGGTGGAGGGAGATGAAATCTTGGGTAGCTCTTATATTTCCTGGTTAAAGAGGCTACTTGTCTCAACAGGAAGTCAGAAAAGCAGCAGGTGAGAGTTCTGCCTCTGGGCCCTTCTGGTGAGCTCAACATCTTGACATTGGTTTCTCTAGAACCAAGCCACCCTGAGGCTTTCTACCTGTCTGGGTTTTGTTTGTTTGGGTGCCCCCTCCCACTGTCCCAGGGAAAGTTTACTCAGCAGGTTAGAATAGGGAAACTCACTGAGTAAATGTAGCCTTCTCATTTCCTCCTGGACCAGGGCTGTGTTATTCAAAAAACAAAAGAGGTATGTATCTAAAGTCCCACCAGCAAAGCAAGGGCACATAAAGAGAGATGTAAAGAGAGAGGAGAGAAGGATTCAGATTGATTGAATTTATTCAGAATTTTGTCATCTCTAGAGCCAGAATGAAATTATTCTGATTTGTGCATGCATGTACATTTTGTGTTTTACAGTTGAGCACTGCTTTGTTTTTGGTTACAGCCAAGAGAGCACCAGAGTCTGTCAGTGCTTGTGGTTTTTCAATATCATAATTCAGTTCTGCTTAAACCCATTCCCTCTGAGTAGAAAAAGTCCTGGTCCATGGTCAGAGATCATACCCCAGACCATACAAACAACCATTACAAGGGACTGTCCCAAACGGGACTGAGAAAGGGCATCTATAGCTCAGCTTTACTCCATCACTTCTAAGTGAATAATGGAAAATGCACATCCTAAAATGAGGGCCAGGGTATATCTCTACAAGTGACAAGTGGCACATGTACAGTCCAAACAAACTTTTTTAAATGAAATCCAGTTGCATCAAAGCCTTACGCAGCTCCGGGTGTGCACCTCCGTGCTCCCTGGACCAACGATATTTAAGCCCATAGATGGGGTGCCTTTGTCTGTTTGACCCTCTCAGTGAACTTACTTCACTTGATCACACATTCAAGCATTTATATTCTTTTTTTTTTTTTTTTTTTTTTTTTTTTACAAATTATCTCCTTCAGAAAAGAGCTGGTGGGGTGGGGGCAGGGGCGGAATTGCCTTTCCCTTACAGCGAACCTTTTGAGGAGGTGGAAGGCAGGTTGCGGAAAGAGGACAGTAAACACCAGGATAGCAACAGGAGAGAAACAGAGAGGCAGAGGGTGTCAGGGAGGACAGGAATGAATGCAGCTCACACTTGCCAGGGGCTACAGCAGCAAAGATACACAACATACAGTTTCTGCCCTTGAGCAGAACAGAGGTTTAGAACAGACGTTCTCAGTCTCTTGGGTCATACCTATTCCATAAGCTGTCGCATTCTCAACCCACTCACATCATTAGTCAGGACGCTTCTGGACTGTGAAACTCAGGAGATAAACTGCAGGTCCCTCACAGTTCTGAGCTCAGTAGGTACAAATGCTCCCTCTCCTTCACTGCCCCCTGTTGTGACCACTGCTGTCAGCCTCCTCGCCCCCGGGCCCTACGGCCCCCAGTGCGCAGGAGTCATGGGTTGATACGACTCAGCCCCAGCTCCAGCAGTAGGCTCTGGCTGACGTGAGCAAGCCCCGTGTTATTCTGCTTGGGTCAGGGGTAGGTATGTGACCCATGTTTCCCTGGGGAGAAAGCCCGGGCTGCGTTTTGAGGGCTGGGGGAGAGGGGTGAGGTGAGGAAGGGGAGCTCTGTTGCCTAGATGCAGGGCAGTGTGGAAGTGAGGTCCTTTTGCTACCATGAGGAGGTCAGCGTGAGATGAAGCAAGTGGAGCCGAGAATGTAGTTCAAAGGAACTGGAGCCCAACAAAAACATGCCTGAAGTCCATACGACTGCAATTTGTGTCTGTATACAAGCATCCATTTATTTACGTATTTTAGTTATAAGAACTAATACACTCCTTTTATTGTTTAAACCAACTTTGAATTGAATGTTGGGAACTTGCCCTCCCTCCCAAAGCACCTATACACATAACAAGTCTTTCAACACTTGATAAAATCCTCTGGTTTAGAGGAAGTTTAAGTACATTATTAATTTGACAAATGGAATAAATAATATGCTCATAACAACTTTATACTGTTATATATGGCATTATTTATAAATATATATAATGTAAATATATAAAATCAAAAAGTATGCGAGAGTGTTTAGAAAGATATTCTCGAATTGGGGTGGCGGAGGCAGTGAGGATATGAAGCAGAGGAGAAAAAAGAATGAAAATGAAGGCTCCAGAGGAGGAAGCACTTATATTCGGTTCTAAAATACGAAGAGTTCCTAGAGAGGTCTTCCAATGACCAAGCTATGAATTCAGGAACGGCAATGGTAGAGCTATTGCTAGAAGAGGAGAAAGCCCCTGTGGATAGCAGGGGGTAGGTGTGGACAGGAAATGCTGCAATATTGCTGGACGACCTGTGAAGTGAATGCCCTGGGTTGCTGACACATAACAAGCATCTCAGAGGCCTGGGGTATTCAAGCAGCTGGTGGATACAGTAACCATTTGATCATTAACAGGAAAACAAGTATTCCAGGTACACAGGCAGCTGAGTTTGCACGAATGTAGCGTACTGAACTGAGCATGTTAGAGGGTCCTCCAGAGAAGGCAGGATCTGTGATCCATTATTTAGTTGATTCAGATAAGACATGCTACCTTTAGCCAGGTCCTTCACATCTAATGTTCTTTTTTATTTATTTATTTTTTGTTTTTTGTTTTTTGTTTGGTACAACAGCATTTATAGCAGGTCCACGTACAACAGTAAAAAACAACAACAACAGCAAAAAACTGGGAACATCCCAAATGTCAATAGGAGAATGAATAAACAAATTGTGGGATATTTGCATATTAGGAAATACTTCTCAGAAAAAGAAAAGAGAACTATTGATACAGCACATATGAATCTCACAGGCAGTATGCTGAGCAAAAGAAGCTCAACACAAAGGAATGCATACTGTATTATTTTATTATTTGAATCTGTAGAATAAGCAAAACTAATATGAGTGAAAAAATGAAAACTCTAGTTGTTTGGGGGAGAGAGAGAGGATTAATCGTGAAGAGGAACTTTGTAGGATAATGGAAATGTGCAATATCCTTATGGGGGGAAGATTAAACTAGGAATGCATTAATCAAAAGCCACTGGATGGTACACTTATTTCTTTATTTCTTATATTTCTTATATTTCTTTATTTTTTTCATGTTCTTCTTTTAAGATACTTTCCCCTCTCTCCCATCTCTCCTTTCATTTCTTTTTTTCTTTTTTTCCCTTGTGCATAAATGCTGGCCTCTATGTATGAATCCTCCCCTTATACTTGAGATCATTAAATGCTGGGACCTCTAGAAAGGGTTTAAGCAAGTTCAGCTCTAGTCAGCTCCTTGAAGTTGACTGCATTCAGGAACTTTTTAATATTTCCTGGAAATTGCCTGAGTCAGCCCAAGCGTCAATGCTAAAACATGTCCCCTAAGTTCTGAATATAACATGTGGGCAGAGAAAAGACAAAGCCATTTTCCAGCTGTTTCAATAAAGGCCACAGGATTCCCTTCAGGGAGTTCTTTTGCGGAGGAAAGAAAGTTCAGGCAGGATGGAGTGGGCAGGAAGCTCGCAGGATGTCTGGAAAATTAACTGGGAAGGACGACAGGGCAGCGGTAGGAAGATCTCTGAGCACCATGGCGTCCGATCCTGGAAAGAGTTAAGACCGGAGGCAAACGAGAATCTCTCGCTTTTTCTGTTTCCAAACACAGCTTTGTCAGTGTCTAAGATGGCTGCAGGAAAGTAGAGTGAAGTGGGTATGGAAAACTCTTAAGAACAAAATAAATGTGGCTTTTCCGCCTCAAAGATCCTGTATTCTATCTTGCAGTTCTTGGACTGGAAACGGGCAGCGTCATGCCCGCTTCAGGTGTGTGGCTGGGGAATGCCTTCGAACTAAACCGCACTCTTTCTCTGCTTCCAAATGCTCAGGTTTCTAGCCTATGGCAAGACCGCAAGTCTCTCCACTTCCCAAAGGGCTTTATTAAATCTCAGTGGGCCTGGGGCTCCTTTCTCCACCCCCGCTTCCCCTCCCTCCTGCTATTCATTCCAACACTAGCTCAGAGGGCACTGACTCGTTTCAGACAGGCTGATAGGTGCTGGGAATACAGAGGTGACTAAGGCTTGGTTTCTTCCCTAGAGGAGGGGATTCCCTAGCTGAGGAGCCAGGATGTGAGTAGGTAAGTTACACAGGGAACGATGGGTGTTAGGAAGAACCCAGAACCCTGGGAGCCGGAGCTGTCAGGGCACTGCTGCTGCTTGTAGCCCAGGTAGGGGCCGCTCCCCAGACAGAACCAGGCACCAGCGAGTTTATCAGCTACGGGGAAGTTCTGATACCAACAGTAACATTTTAGTCAGAATGAAGTGTATTGAAAAGTTGGTGTTGCAAAGTTTCTACATTTTCTTTTATATACTGTTGGTTGGAGGGGAAATTGCTATTGTCTGTTTATTTTTTCTGAGGAGAGAAGTCATTTGGCAGTTTTCCTGTCAAAATTAAAAATGGACATAAAAATACACAACCTTTGTCTCTGCAATTCTATTTCTAGAAATCTGCCCTCAGATACATTCTGAAGAATGTACAAGGATAACAGTATAAGCTAAGTTCATTATACCAATGTTTGTAATAGTGAAAAATTGCACGTAACTTAAATGTTTAATTATAGGGAAATGGTTAAATAAGTTATGGAATGTTATACAATAGTTTAAAAGAATAATATAGACCACTATATACTGAATGGAAAGACATTATTGAGTTTAAAAAGCATGTTTGGAATAATTCATATAGCCTGATATCAATTATGATTTTTAAAAGCCCTACACACATACATAGTCTATCTACCTACCTACAACCTATCTAATTATATAGAAAAAGCAGGGAAGGATGTGTACAACTTATTAACAGCTGCTATTTCTAGGAGAGGGAAAAAGTTGGAACTGAGGACTAGGATGGGTAAAAGGGTATTAACTTTTACTTTGTATTTTGCTATATCATTTGAGGTTTTTTGTTTTTTTTTATTCTGAGCATATGTTCATATAAAACTCTTGTTAAAACACAAAAATTACATTTTAAATTCCACTGGCATTGAAAATACTGCCTGGGGGCATTATGCAGGAATACAGTCTGCAGGGTAGTTGCAAACATTTGGGAAATTTTGGTAGCATAGCAGTGGCCTTTGACATTCTGAACAGCCCTGTGAGACAGAGAGCCTCGACCTCATCTTTCAGAGGTGAACCTGGGAGTCCAGGCAGTTAGTCCCAAGACAAAGCTTATGCAGATGTGCAAAACCTCTGCACTGAGCACCTTGGTTCTGTCTACATGGTGCCACAGTGATAATCTGGAAAGTGGAAAGGAGGTTCAGTCAGTTGAGCTGGTTACTTCCACTACAAACCCGGGCTTATCTGTCTGCCATGCAGCTCATTGATAACAGGGGCCAAACCAGTTTTGCTTGCTGTCATGCAGTCAATAAGTCTAATTATTAGACTGAAATGTTCCTTTTTCTGCCAGTAGGCTTCCCTTCTTGTCCAGGCATAACCGAAAACGCACAGTGCTCTCCTGCTCTTAACTCAATTGCAGGCTTCTCATTTGTTCAAACAGCCCTTGAAGTTGCTTCTTGGCAGGAGTATGAAGGGGGCCCAGGGACTTCTCAGCCCAAGACAAAATCATTCCAGCTTGCAGGGAGTCCCAGACGGAGCCTGGACGACTGGGCTTCGGAGTGTGACAGGCCCAGATCGGAGTACCATCTGCCCTCCCTGGCTCTGTGACGATGGGCAAGTTCCTCGCCATCTCTGGACCTTATTTCCTTGTCTGCACATGAGGAGTGTATCTGCAATTCAGTTGCTTGCAGTAAGGACTAGATGCACCTAGCACAGTGCCTGCCATGTCTTCCCTGTATTGTTGGAAGCGTATTGTTGAAAACCATTTGTATTTGCTTTTGAAGGCGAATTATCCTGAAAGTCTCATTTCAGCCAGAGCTTTCCTTCTCATTTGCCTCCTTAAATTCATCAAAGGCCTCTTGTCTGGGTTGAAAAAATGTCTTGGGTTTTATGGTAAAGGAAGTTTGGTTTTTGGGTAGGGTGGGGTCAACATAGCTTGGGGCGTCCTAGTGGAATTCTGTTTCCTGCAGCAAATCCATGCCTTCAAAATATCTGGTAAATACCAAAGGTAAATTTCAGTGATCTGGTAATTCCAGAGAAACAGGATTTCAGACTGTTTACTGAGAAGACACCCAGGCTGACACTATTTGGTCTGATTTTTACCACTGGAAACAATTTTACTTTATAGTCCTCCCAATTCTCCTGCCAACTGCATAGAGAACCCTTCTGGGGTTAGAGCCGAGAGGTCCGTGGACTGCAGAACCCCACCTACTTCTGGGTCCTCTTTAGGAGGACAGAGTAAAAAGACAGGCAGGCATAAAAGGTATATTCAGCTCCTTGTGTCTGGAAGAAGACCAACCTGAAGGGTAGCGAATGGTGAACTGTATTAAAAGCTTAGTTTGGAAACCTGCCTTTATGTTATGCAGAGGGGAGGAATGAAAGCTTCATGGATGTGGCTGAACTGAGCTCCCTGCAAATCACTGCCGCATCACAGGGCTGGGCAACCGTCAAGGTGAGCAGGGTGCTTCCTGGGGAATAATCTCCACAGAGCTGCTGGGCCAGGCTGAGGAGCGAGGGAGTGAACAAGGAAGGTCACCCAGCTAGTACGCTGCACCGTCTGGATTTTCATCTGTGCCGTCGAGCTCCGGAGTCCGAGCTCTGAACCTCTAGGGTAATGGAGAGTATAAGGATCCCATCACAGTCTGTGTACTGGCGGGGTGAGGCTGAGCAAGTGGCTGAGCCTTTCTCAAGCCTCAGCTTCCTCACCTCTAAAATGGGATTGATAAGAGGCTCCCCCTCAGAAGCCGGCTATGGGAATCCAGTGATTTAATACATTTAGAATTTACAGCACAATATCTGCACATTGTTAAGTGCTCACACATTGTTATTTATCAATATTGTCATTGTTGATTTTTATGAATCCTGGATGCCTCCAACAGGACCACCAGGTAGGCACTATGGCCGTTGCACAACAAGGAAACGAAGGCCCAGGGCTTTTAAGTGGCTTAGATGAGTCAACCAGCAAGTGGCAGGGCGTGGGCCCTCTGACTCGATGCAGGCAGATCAGCTCCTAAATGCCCATGACAGCATTATCCATCCCTGTGTGAAGCTGGGCAGTTGTAGGGGGTAAGCAACTATGCATGGAAAGACAAGGCCCTGAAGTGGGCAAGAAGTGGTGCTTTATTTCTAACTCCTGCGGGGCACTCGACACCCCACCTCAGGACCCCCTGGCGCTGAGTTTCTCCTCCTGTTGCCGTGCGGAAAACCCCGTTACCCCTCATCACCCACTCTCAGCAGAAGCCTGGGAAGAACCAGGTTGTCGCCTACTTCCTGGGAAGAGGACAACGTGGCTGCCAGGGTTGACCCTGCAAAGGCAGCTGCCTTTTAGAGTGTGGACCCTGGGACTGGCCCGAGGATCAGCAGAGGTGGGCCCAGGCCCCTCTCGGCTGGCTGCGGCAGAAAGCCCGTTCTAGAGTCCTCTTTCTGACAGGAAGCTGCCTCTCTGAATAAGTCTGTGCTCAGCATGCAGCTGTGGGGACGCTCGGTTGTGGGGAGAGCAGAAATCTCTCTCAGGCATCGAGCAAAAACTGAAAAGGTCAAGAGGAAAAGCACTTTGTGAAGACTGCACAGGGAGAGGACCAGAGGCGCCGCTATGGAGGTAATAATGGGAAAGCAAAGGTGGAGACAGATGAGGGACACTTGCGGGGCATGTGGTAGCCAGGACAGTGACTTCCTGAAGATGTCCATGGCCTAATCTCCAGAGTCAGTGAATGCATTAGGTTACATGGCCAAGAGGGATTATTGTTCCAGATAGAATGAAGGCTGCTATTCGGCTGACCTTAAAAATAGGGGAGATAAAATTTTGGATTATCTAGGTGGGTCCAAGGTAATCACCAGGGTCCTTCAGAATGGAGAGGGGAGGTGGAGGAAGAGCCAAAGTCAGAGGGTGTGAAGATGCTACACAGCTGGCTTTGAGACTGGAGGGAGGGGCCGCGGGCCAAGGAATGCAGGAGGCCTCTGCAGAAAGCCAATGTGACAGGTTGTCCCCTGGAGCCTCCAGGAGGGACACAGCTCTGTGGACACCTTGCTTTGAGCCCAGAGGGGCCCATTCCAAACTTATGACCTTCAGAACTGTAAGATAATTAATTTGTGCTGTTTTGAGCCACTCAGTTTGTGGTAATTTGTTATAACAGCAATAGAAAACTAATGCAAGTCGCATTGTACAAGTTCCGTGTACTTTAACAAAGGAGGTAAGTAGGGAAGTCCTTGTTAAATTATAGACCATGTCTTCTGTGACAAAAATACCATCAGCTGAACAAAAACAGGGAGAGTAGCCTAAGGGGAACATGTTGGGTGCCTACTGCTCACAGTATCATCCACCATGATTGAGTGCATACTATGTGCTAGGTTCTGGGCATACATCTCTACTCTTTTTTTTTTTTTTTAAAGATTTTTTATTTATTTATTTTTAGAGAGAGAGAAAGGGAGGGAGAAAAAGGGGGAGGGAAACATCAATGTGTGGTTGCCTCTCACACGCCCTGAACCGGGCATCTGACCTGCAACCCAGGCATGTGTCCTGACTGGGAATAGAACTGGCAACCCCTTGGTTCTCAGGTCAGCACTTAGTCCATTGAGCCATGCCAGCCAGGGCTCATCTCTGTAACAACTTCATGACATAGGTTTTGGTCTCTCTTTTTCTATATAAAGTCTCAGAGAGCCTAGGTGACTTATACAAGGTTATGCTTGCAGTAAGAGGATGTGAACTTAGGTTTCACAGCATTATGCAACAACATTGTTGAATCAACTCTACCACAGGCTTTCTTTACATTTTCAAATTGTTTGGGGGAGAGGAAACAGAGAAGACTATAAAGAATATAACAAAGATGTTATCTGTACAGGTATTACTCAATCCTTCTGCCTATTTAGTGCATAGCAGGCACTATATATAAAATATAGAAATATATTTTTTAATATATATTCAATGAATGAATGAGTAAATGGAAGGGAGGAAAAAACCTCCAGTGTAGAAAAGTAGAAGCCTAGTTTAGAATCAGTGAGCCTTAGAGCTGGAAGTGGCCTCAGAAATGGTTTAATCCACTCCTTTGGTTTTACAGATGGGCAAACTGGATCCCAGTGAGTGGAAGAGACTAATCCCATGAGTGATTATAAAAATGTACTGTTGACGAGGAGTGGTTTGGGATGGATATGTTTAAAAAGAGTAGGTTTTTGGCTTGCAAACCAGAAGTTCATATGAAACTGATTCTATTTCAGATAGTCTAAGCTGAGCTTTAGAAAATAAAGGCTAATATGGGTCATTCTACTTTCTCACTTTCAGGACTAGTCATCATCTACAGACAGTGGGAGAACGGGGGTGCCCAAGCAGACAACAGAGAAGGGGCAAGGACACACAGGCTGACTTTCAAAGCTGGTCCTGCAGCCCTTGGTGAAGTCATGGGCACTATGTGGTCTTGGGCAAAGGTGGAATTTTCACTGTGGTTCAGCAGTATTGCACTTGTTGAAACATGCAAATCTGAAAAGAATGAGGTTATAGGAAGTCAGCAGAGGAGTTAATTGAAAGTAATTTTGTAAAAGGAGAAAGAGAACGCAGCAACAATATCACTTCCCTTCAGGGAAACTCAGACACCTGGGACACCTGCGACTGCTGAGCATTGGGTGCATGCAGAACTCTGTGGGCTCTAGAGAACATTTTCAGCTTCATATCAGGATAGGCTTCAAAGGCTGGAGGTTAAAATAATGGAGGAAGAACTGGGCCTTTAACATAATCATGTAACTTCACCTGTTATGTTGGGCAACATTGTGAAGGTGTTTCGACAGGCTGAATGAAAAGTTGTCTTCCCTTTGTTCATTGTAGAGAAAGCGTACATGACAATTCAAAGGTATGCTTCATAGATTGTGTGTATTAAGAAGCTCTTAATTTGGATACCTAGTTCTTTACAAAGTAGAAAAGATTTGATATAATACAATCAGATGCAGACAGACTTGACTAATCTTCAAAGGGAGACAGTGTAGTAGTGGCTGAGAACCTGAAGTCAAAATGGACTACCCCTTCTTTTCTACGGACATTGGCAAAGTCACGTATCAAGGTTTTTCATCTATGAAAAGAGAATGATAATGATAAGCTCTTCACAGGACTGTTTTGAGAATTAATTAACATGGGTAATGCATGTGGCACATATAATACATGCTATTTGTATCCATATCTGAGCTCCCTGGTGATGTTTTTAATCGCACTAGATATTTTAGTGAAGCTATTGTATGTTTATGTGCACCTGCTTCTCTGCCTGATTTTTTTTTAAATGTTGAATAAAGCATGTCCAGAGGAAGAAGTGAAAATAACACTCATCCTCCAGCATTGCAGCCAATGAGTCCTGGAGTCTGAAAAGGACAGATGCGTCTGGGCGTGGAACACAGAGCCAGCCATCGCAGGAGTACGCAGGCATCGCAGGTCTGTTGCCCCAGGTGCACAGCCAGTAGTGCCACGCCGAGGGCTGTGCCTCCCTCTACCTTCACACATTGTACACACGGGGCAAACCTCCTATGGTTTACCTCAACGCGGGCCTCTGGTTTCCGGAGACAAGCATGTATATATATACCTTTCCTTCAGGCACCATGTGGAACAAGCCTGAGATAGATCTTTGCTCACATGGACTCCAGGCAAATGTGGTTTTGTTCCTTGACCAAATACTCACCATGTGCTTTGCTTACAAGCATCTGATGAGCAGAACCAGCAGAGGTGCTCCACAGAGGCAGGCTGTGCTGACCCCAGGGCAAAATATCCAAACCCAGACCCCCTGACTGTGCTGGCCTGATGTGCTGACTGATCTGTTTGCTGATTACATTTTTAAGCCACACCTTTTTGGGGCTTACGTCAGTTGTGCATCTTGGATCCTTTAATTTTGCAGTGCTGTAGTTCTCAATTTATTTATTTTTTTCAGTAACCTGCATAAATGACTCATCAGCAGGAAATGTGGAAAATAGTCAACTTAATTGAAAATACAAATAAACATGCCTTTCTTTTGCGGGGAAGATTTGCTTAAAGGGGACAGGACCTTCGGGGGACAGACTGTAGTTTCCAGGGTGAAATTTTCTGCTGTTGGCAGGGTATTTAGCCCTTTTCTCTGGGATGGGGATGCATGGGCCCAGCTGCTAAGGAGACATCTGCTCATGCGACAAGCTTGGGATTACTGGTTTGGAACTGGCAGTCTCTTCTTCAGAAATTTAAGTGATTTTTGAAGTTATCTGACAGGCACGTGCTTGGGTGTGTATGTTTTCTGTAATCCCTATGAACGCTCTCTCTGGTCACTCATTCAACCAACACTATGGGCTCATATAAACAAAGGTCTCATTCTCTTGCTCACTGAACAGTCAACAACGCTGAGCCCTATTTTACATACCAGGAAAAAAGTGAATTAGAATTAGCATCTAAATGGAATCATTACCATATGGGCACAGTCTTGTGGACTGAAGATATTCTCTTGATTACAATGCCCACATGTCATTTGATTCCTAAATCTTCCTAATTTCCACATAAACAATTTGGTTGCAGCGATCACAGGGAGCGGTTGCAAGTACCTGCCTTCTGTCTTTCAACTGAGATGAAAGTGAGGCGAAATGGTGGCGGAGATGAAAACATTGCATAGACAGTAATTTTCCATATTTCGTGTCTGGACTAAATCCAAATCTCAAAGTTCAAGAGGCCCCTGAGCATGCCGGAGAGACTTTTCTTAATGACTCATGGGAGGTGTAAATAGTTCTCTTCCTTTGTTCGGGCCTGGTGATCAGCTCTCCGCTCTCCTGCCTACGCCTCCTTGCAGGTCCCTGAGGTGGGTATCTCCCTCTTTCCTGTACGGGGTAGGCCTCAGAACACCCTGGGAAACTGCCCTGGCAGGACAGGTGATGCTCCCAGGAAGTTTCTCTCCACTATGAATTTTTCTATTTAATATGGGAAATATGAACCTCCAATTATTTTCCTGATACGGAAATCTAGAAACCTGGCAAATGCAAAATACAATTTAAGGCCACGTGTTTTCTAGCCAGAGGGAAAGTGAAGTAGTATGAGTGGGTCTGAATATGGTTTTGCTGTGTTTAAAAGTAATGATAAACACTAAAGTTAAAAAATTTTTAAATTTACTTAAAGTGATGTAGTTGCCATCACTTCATAATAATACATCCAAAATTGGCAAAAGGCGAAGGGGAATCCAACCCCATTCCTGCAAACCCCAAGTCACTTTATTAACCTTTGATCAGGATGCAGTGCCTGGGACACCAGCTACACCCAATTTAGTTTTCGGGAAAAGCCAAAATAGATGCCTCTCTCTCTTACTCTGAACTCAGACTCAGGATGACATGGAGACACAGGGACACTTTCGGGAGAGCCGTTCTGGCGGATCTTGTAGGTGCTTTAGCAAACCCCTCAGTGATGTGGTGTGGCAATGCATCTTGATTATGAGCTTAAAGTATCCTCTCATATTGATAACCACTGCCCCCCCCGCCCACCTCCCATAATATCTTTTAAATTTTGTTAGATTCAGATTTCTGGTTCTGAATAATACTATTATACTAACAATGACAGCAGATGACATTTATTTAGTGCTGACTACCCTCTAAGTTCTAAGTTCTACACAATTACTATCTCATGTAATTCTCATAGTACTTTCATGAGGTGAGTATTATTATTATCCACATTCTGCAGATGTGAAAATGGAGGCACTGAGCCATGTCTCATCTCGCCCAAGGTCACCCACTCAAAGAAGTATCTTTTGGCCACATGCTGAGGGCTGGGACAGAGGCCACCGGAGCCTCCCTTCACTCGGAGCCGCTCTCCAGGGCTGACCCCTCCCTGCTCTCAGCGGCCGACTTTCTTCCCTAACTGCTCTCACAGGCCGTTCATGAGGAGCTGTTTACTGCCTCCCTCCTCTACCCACTCACAAGCTGCTGGAGGGCAGAGACCAGGCTTATTTGGGTCACTGCTGAATCCCCAGGTCCGAGCAGTGACTCAAACTCTGTAGATATAAAATAAAAATGTGCTGAATAAGTGAATTCCCTTCTGTAAAGATTGATAATCCTGGGGTGGCCTTCCTCCCCGCACCCGTGGGAAGTCAGGGCATTCATCAAGACATACTTCTAACCTCAAAGGCAAACAGCCCCTTTTTGGTATCATAAAACTAACAATTTGGAATAAATCTCTTTTATGGCACATGGGTGAGGATAAACTTGCTCTTTGAAACAACCTTGTACATATTTCCGTTTAATTAAAAGCGGCAGGATCAGTGCAATTTGTTCAGGCCTCACCTGGGCTGCACCTCTGAGTCTGTCACTCACCAGCTACAGAGCAGTGGGCTCGCTGTGCGCTGTGCCTCAGTTTCCTTGTCTATAAAATGGGGACGATAGAACCTATCTTGTAAGGACGGTTGTGAGAATTAAATGAGTTAATACTTATAAAGTTTCTGAAGTGGTGTCTGCATGAAGTAACTTGTATATAAATATGAACGACTAGATTTCTAATGTATTACTCCTGTGTGGTATCACTCTTATATTCCTTCTATTTAGCTAGTTTATGATGACTGAATATTATTTTTATTATTTTAGTATTTAATATTTTTCTGGTCTCTTTATGCCTTGTTCAATCATTTGTTCATTCAGCCAGTCTTTCAACAATTTCTTTTGTTTTTTTTTTTTTTAGTATTTATCATGAACCCAGAACGTAACCCTTAAATTACTTCTTTTGAGCACTTACTGTGGGCATAGCTTAGTTGACTTTTTTTTTTCTTTTTCCTGTACTTACAGGCACATTTAATATCTCACTGGCAGGTATTATTAGGGAACCTCATCAATATTTTTGCTAGAATCTATTTCCTAGAAAATTTCTAATTCTTTCTCAGGACTCTGAAAAACATATGCATGAACTTATATATTTATGGAGGATTTAATTTTGTTCTTCTTTCATTTCCTTTGTTTCCTCTAATCCATCTTTATTGAGCATATGCTAAATACCACCCACTTGGTCAGGCCACACATCCTTGGCAGCTACCGATGCCCCAATAATCCTCCTTTTTGTAGAGCTTTTTATCTATCAGGGAGATAGATGTTAAACAGAAGGCACACAAATCTATCTGTGATTTCAAATTATTATAAGTGTTGTTAAGGAAAAATAAAAAATGTGATGAGAAAACATTAACGGGTGATTGGACTTAGGATGGGAGGGTCAGGGAAGCGTCCCCGGGGAGGTGGCATCCAAGGTGAAGAATGGGTGAAGGGCCTTCCGGGCAGGGCAGCGGCGCGGGGGCGGCCTGGGGCGGGACAAGCCGCGGCGGTAGAGCCTGGAAGAAAGGCAGGGGCGTGGGGGCAGGGGGCCTGGCCACGGGCACGGTCAGGGCCGTGCAGTGCGAGAACCTGGGGTTTCTGTGCGTTCGGGTCCCTGCACAGCCAGCCTCTGAAGGGCCGCGAATCAGGGGGGTTCTGTAAGCAGGTCTATTTTCCGGAAAGATCGCCCTGTGCTCTGTGAGCGAAATGGGCTAGCGGGGCACTTGGGACCTCAGCAGCCGCGGGCAGGGGCTGAGCGGGCAATTCATCATCCGCTTAACTGGATCGGTGAAGGCCATCTGAATTCCTGTTGATGTGAACATCGGATACTCTCCCCATAGAGCCCCAGGACAATTTTAGGAGCTGGTCTCTACCAGGGGGTGACACACCCCAGAAAGCGCACAGGACAATTCATTGCAGGGTGACAGGGAAACATTAGGACTTTTATTTTTAAAAATAGTAAATAAGTTAAAATGTTATTCTTTTCAAATTATTTCTTTATTTCATAATGTGCAAAATATACTCTAACACATAACTATAATAATTATATATCAATGTATTAAACAATTATTACATATCATTTATAAAAATTGTATTGTATGTAAGTGTATATGTAATTTATAAACAAACAAATATATATATGGGATGGTGTTAGAAAACTTTTTACCGATAGGGCAGCTTTTCTTCCTGTGCTATGAATCTGTTACCTGTCTCTGTCAAAAGCTCCTCTGACTCCAACCCTGAAATTACTATTTTAGGATTTTATTGTCATATACTACAGAGGTTTAGGGAAAACTTAGGCTAGAATTTATATCAATGAACTAAAACAAGTAAACGTAACAAGATAAAACTAACCTTGTGCTCATTTCCTGTGCTCAGACTTTCCAAATCCCAGGACAATGCCTGACACACATGAGATGTTCCATAAATGTTTGCTGAATGTATAAATGAAGAACCAATTTATTGAATAAAAATAAAATTAATTCTGACCTAAAGGTTTACTTATTAACTTTCTATAATTGCTTAAACCCACCAATAAATAGAACTGTTAAGCCCTCACCTGACTACAAGCATACCTTGTTTTATTGCTCTTAGCTTTATTGCACTTTGCAGACACTGCATTTTTTTTACAGACTGAAGATTTATGGCAACCCTATCAAGTCTATTGGCACCATTTTTCTAACAGAACTTGCTCACTTTGTGTGTCTGTCACACTTTGGTAATTTTTGCAATATTTTAAACTTTCTCATCATTATATTTGTTATAGGGATCTGTGATCAGTGATCAGTGATCTTTGATGTTACTGTTGTGATTGTTTTGGGGCACCACAAACTGCACCCTCATAAGACGGCAACCTGAATGAATAAATGTTGTACTTGTTCTGACTGCTCCATCAACCAGACATTCTTCCATCTCTTTACTCCTCCTCAAGCCTCCATATTGCTTGAGGTACAACGATAGTGAAATTAGGCCAACAAATAACCCTACAATGGCCTCTAAATATTCAAGTGAAAGGAAGAGTCACATGTCTTTCGCTCTAAATCAAAAGCTAGAAATTATTAAGCTTAGTAAGGAGGGCATATTGAAAATCAAGACAGGTTGAAAGCTAGGTCTCTTGCACCAGTTAGCCAAGTTGTAAATGCAAAGGAAAAGGTCTTGAAGAAAATTAAAAGCAACACTCCAGTGAACCCATGAATGATAAGAAAGGAAAACAGCTTTACTGCTGATACTGAGAAAGTTTCAGTGGTCTGTATAGAATATCAAACCAGGCACATTTCCTTAAGCCAAAGCCTGATCCGGAATAAGGCTCTAACTCTCTTCAACTCTCTGAAGGCTGGGAGAGCTGAGGAGGCTGCAGAAGAAGAGTCTGAAGTGAGCAGAGGCAGGTTCCTGAGGTTTAAGGAAAGAAGCTGCCTCCGTGACACACGGTGAAAGGAGGAGCAGCAGAGGCTGACAGAGGAGCTGCTGCCAGTGGTCTAGAAGATCTAGCTAAGGCGCTTACTGAACATGGCTGCACTAAACAACGGGTTTTCAGTGGAGATGAAAGAACCTTCTGTTGAAAGAAGCTGCCATTTAGGACTTTCCTAGCTAGGAGGAGAAGTCATTGCCTGGCTTCATGGCTTCAGCGGACAGGCTCTCAGGGGCTAATGCAGCTGGTGGCTATGAGCCGAAGCCAACGCTCATTTACCAGTCCCCAAATCCCAGGGCCCTTAAGCATTATGCTAAACCTGTTGTGCCTGTGCTCTATAAGTGGAACAACAAAGCCTGGATGACAGCACGTCTATTTACAACATGTTTTACTGAATATGTTAAGCCCACTGTTGCTTAGAAAAAAAGATTTATTTCAAAATATCACTGCTCATTGACAGTGCGCCTGGTCACCCAAGAGCTCTGATGGAGATGTCCAAGGAGATTAATGTTGCTTTCAGGCCTGCTAACTCAACATCCATACTGTGGCCCATGGATCAAGGAGTAATTTCCACTTTGAAGTCTTATTAATAAGAGATACATTTTGTAAGGCTGTAGCTGCCACAGACAGGATCCTTATGATGGATCTGGGCAAAGCCGATTGAAAACCTTCTGGAAAGAATTCTTTGTTCTAGATGCCATTAAGAACATTCATGATGCATGGGAGGAGGTCAAAATATCACCATTAACAGGATTTGGAAGAAGCTGATTCCAGCCCTCATGGATGACTCTGAGGGGTCGAAGACTTCGCTGGGGGGAAGTAACTGCAGATGTGGTAGAAACAGCAAGAGAACTAGAATTAGAAGCGGAGCCTGAAGATGTGACTGAATTGCTGCAGGCTTGTGGTAACAGTTTAATGAATGAGGAATCGCTTCTTGTGGATGAGCAAAGAAAGCGATTTCTCGAGATGGAATGTGCACCTGGTGAAAATGTTTAGGTTGTTGAAATGGCAACAGAGCATTTGGCACATCCCATAAACTCTGTTGAGAAAGGGCAGTGGCAGACTTTTGAGAGGACTGACTCCAGTTTTGAAGAAGTTCTACTGGGGGTAAAATGCTGTCAGAGCATCACATGCTACGAGAAAAATCAATTGTTCATGAAAGGAGGAGTCAGCCTGTGTGGCCAACTTCTTTTGTCTTATTTTAAGAAGTTGCCACAACCACCTCAGCTTTCAACAACCACCACCCTGATCGGTCGCAACCCGCAACAGTGAGGCGAGACCCTCCACCAACAAGAAGACTACAACTCCCTGAAGGCTCAGATGATGGCTAGTATTTTTTAGCAGTAAAGTATTTTTAATTTATGTATATTATTTTTTAGATAATGCTATTGCATACTTACTAGACTACAGTACAGTGTGGACAACTTTTATATGCACTGAGAAACAAAAATTTTGTGTGACTCGCTTTACTGCAATATTCTCTTTACTGTGGTCGTCTGGGATAAAGATTGATTTATTTACTTACTTAATTGAATAAAGAATTATGCAATCTCTCTGAAGTATGTCTGTACATACATCTCAGACATTTTTGTGTTATTTTTTTCTGTGTTAGGCTCTAGCTCCTTTATGGGGTTCAGAGTTTCAACCAGGGCCCGTCCTTCCACCTCGCCCCATCCAGGCCCCGGCAGTTCTGAGAGGCTGGTTGGGTCCTCTGCCCGGCGGGTCCTCAGCAGGTGCAGTTCTTCATTTCATTCTATCCCATCCTCACTGATGTACCGTCCTTCAAGCTGTTCCTCTGTAACTCCTGGGGCTGGCAGCAGAAGCCTAAGTGAAATGTAAGCCCCATCTATAATGGATCTCATTTTCTCCAACGAGTCTGGGTATTGATTTCGGTTCTCTTCCTCAAAGTGAGGGCTGACAGAGCATGACAAGATAAACGGCACAGGTACTGACAGCGTTTTTAGGAGCAGCTCAGTTTCTAGGGTGGGCATGAAAGCTCAGGGAAATATCTTCATTGGCTCCTGGCTGCTGCAGCTGCTGCTGTAGAGTTATCTAGAGAGAGGCTGCAAAACACAGATGGCTCTGGGGCCTAACAGTTCATGTTAATGAAGAGTTAGCTTTGAGAGACACGAAGGACAGAGAATTTATTTATACAGGAGTCCCCAGGAGACAGGCTGCTCCTCAATTTTTAGCCTAATGCTCCCATGCAAAACCTTTTCATATGAAATACTCTGATCTTTAAATGTTGGCAATTAGTCCAATTAGAAAGACCAATTGTACATGCTGAATAACACATCAGAGGGCCTGAATCAGTCCTCTGGCCAACGTTGCCATTTCTGGTCTGAAGTGTGACCACTATTTTCTTCTGTTATCTCACAAGTTCCTTTATGGCTTGGTGTCCCATTTGCCTCCTTTCACCAAAGTGGCCTTAAATTAGTCCGGAGGTCTTTTGCTTCAGTCTTTAAAAACAAAAACAAATTTTCCTTGTATAATGGGAAAATGTTGCTGCCTGGTGCAAACTTCCAGCGCAAAGGAGTAGGGCAGTTAGAAGAAAATTTGGAGTAAGGAACAAGTGGCCTGTTTTCCTTCCTCAGAGCTTCACCTTGAACAAGTTGCTCAACCCCATGTTTGTCCTTTGTTCCCTCCAATGCTTTTCCTGTCTTCCTGTTTCAAGGGATCTTAGTGACTGAACCAGGTCTGGGGCTTCTTGCATCCAGGTTGGGAGAAAACCTAAGTTCTCAAGCACATCGAGTAGTCCCTAAGTGATGGCCATAGTGCATTTTGCTTACCAACACCTTCATTTTCATCGGGGAAACCACGCTGCCCCCTGTGCTTGTGGGGGTGCTGCTGATCCACATGCCCTGCCCTCCCTGATGGGGAGCTGCAAGTGGGCTCCCACGGAAGGGCAGTGCCCCACAGGATCATGAACAAGCTGCCACCAAAAGAAAAGAGCATACTTGTTGGGCAGGCAGAGCTAAGTGGCAGCCACTAAGCCCAAAGGTGGAGCATGTGAATTTGCAGGAAAGGGCGGTTCTCAGAGAAGCCCTTGCCAAGGTCCCTCATGCTGCAGATGACGAAGCTGAAGCTCAGAGACCGTGGGTAACCAGCCTAAGCCACAGGAGACAGGACCTGCAGTTTGTCATCTGCTTGGCATACAACTTACGAGATTTGGGCCATATTAGCATGTTGGTCCTCTGTCTCAGTTGTCTTATTAGCAAAGTGGTCATAATGTTTTCTGAGTCAACTATAGTTTCTGGGAATGAATGGGGCCTTATCTTCAAAGCTCACCATGCCTTGAAAGTACAAAGTGTGACTAGAAAAAGAGATTACCCCAGAGAGTGCACATCCGGTAAAATCAAGTAGCACAAGGCTTTGAGTATAAGTGAAGCTTCTATCTCAATTTATCTTGGGGAGCATAGGACCCTAGAGGTATCTAATAACAACTTCTTGAGCAAGTCAGAGTGCTCTAAGGAAGGTTCCACTTGTTGATTTCCAGTACTGAGAAGGAGCATAAGATTGATGATTGAGAGTAGGCTGGCAGACCTGGGTTTAAGTTCTGGGTTTGTCACTTTCTTGTGCTGTCTTGTGGAAGTTACTTAAATTCCATATATATATGGAATTTATATATATACACACACACATACTTGAGCATAAATGGTTATAGTGACCACAGTGGTGGTTAAGATGGAAGGAGATCAGGAAAGTAAATGCTTAGGATGCTAGACAGTACACACGCTGCTCTAAGTAAACATTAGCCAGCGAAGATGATGACAGAGTAGTAGTACTTGCAGTCATGGTGGTACGTGCCTGACTGGGTAGCTCTGGGCTGAATTTTAGTAAGTATGTGCAAGGGTAAGAGCGAGCAAGGGTAAGAGCAGATGGCTTAAGTGTGTCACCTGCTTTTCCCCTTGCTGATCAGATAGGCCCTACAACCAACTGTCACATGCAGTGGGGTCACCTTGCCTTGTGTTGCTTGTGTAGGAAAAATGCCCTCATTTCTAGCAAAGGGAAAGACAATTAAGGGAAGAAGAAGGGAAATGAGGCAGGACTAAGGACTGGCCTAGTGAGGGTGGTCCTTGGTGTCAATTTGCCTGAATGCCGCTCAGCACAGCTGTTCCTTGCGGAGCCTTTCTCTGAATCCCCAGGGTACATAGGTCTTCCTGTTTTAGCATCCTGTGCCTTCCCCCTTGCTCCCCTAACAAAATAATTAAACATTTATTTGTGCAGTAAATTGTTAACCATGTGTCCTCCGCCAGACATGGTTCCACAAGAGCAGGACTATTTCTGTCTCGTTCACCACCAGATTCTTAATCCTTGTCCTCGGTTCTCCAGATAGAAGGCTCTCAATAGATATTTGCAGAGTAGATGAAAACATGAATCTGCCATGAGCTTTCTGGCCTTTTGTGTTTCTGGGAACTCGAGGCAGCAAACTGGATTAACTTTGTGACAAAACTGCCTCAATTTATCAGATAGCCCTGGCTCAAATTTACATTTCTCTCCCAAGAACAAATTCCTAGGTGAGGCAGAGGTAGAACAAACAAGCTCCCATTTGGAGTACTGCAGCCTCGTTCTGCCTGGGGCAACAGTCCCCTCAGTCAAGGCCTCATTCCATTTGCGTCAGGCTTTGGGAATTCAGCAAGGAGTTAGACAATGCCCCCGGTCCACTAAGAATTCACCTTCTAGTAGAAGAGACCAAGATTAAAAAGCAGGTAATATAATTTCAGGTAGTGATGGGGACCATGTTGAAAATAAAACATGATGAGGTGATGTATGTCATAGTGACTGAGGGTTTAAGGAAAATAGAGATTAGGGTGCTCAGGGAAGGCCTGCCGAGGTGGGGGACTTGAGACTTGAATAACAAAGGGAACCAATTCTCTGAAGATCTAGGTGAAGAGTATTCCAGGAAGAGGAAGACGCAAATGCCCTAAGGACAAGCTTGGTAGGTTTGAGGAAGAGAATTCAGTCCACTGGAGCACACTGAGCTTCCATATAGTGGGATGAGCTAAGTCTGACAGGGAGGTAGAAGCTGGGCCCCTATAGCATTACAGACCTTGATAAGGCATCTGTACTTTATTCTCAGTGCGATGGGAAGACAGAGGGTTTCAGCAGGGGAGAATGGGCTGCCAGGAGTCAGGGGCATGTGTTAGGAGGGGGCTAGGTGGAGGCTTGGATGAGGTGAGCTGTGGATATGAAAAGATGTAGGTTGACCGGCTGATTGGTAAACTGGACATGAGGGGAAAAGTGGGGTCAATGCTGATTCCTCAGGGTGAGTGTGGGCAACTGGGTGAAATAAATGGGACCATTTTTTTTCTTTTGGGTTAAAAACAGGAAAGAAATAGATTCTTGAGAAAAAAATACCCCACAATATTTTGTTTTGTTTATGTAAATTTTGAGACACTTTTTAGACAATCATTTGGAGATGTCAAGGGTAGATGGCTACACAAGTTTGGTGTCCAATGGAGAGAGGTCTAGGCCTGGAGATGTAGCTGTGGTATCACCAGCGTGTGAAGGCGCTTAACTCCATGGTCCTGAATAAGATCATTGATGGAAAGTATGTAGGCTAAGAGGAATAGAGGGAAGGGAGACAAACACCTTGAATGTTTAAGGCTATAATCTACGCTAATTTATTTTACTTCAGGATCTGAGTCATCCTGAGAGTTATTTCAATTCTTCACCATACTTTGTATTTGTACCTCTAAAGAGTCACCTACTTTTATTAATGAGGCATTTGGTATAAAACGTGTTACTGTAAACTATCCGTAATCACATTCTAGAAATCAGTTGGTGGGTAACAGATGCACACATGACCAAGGGAAATGTCAAAACCCACTTCCCATGGCTGTTCCTCTTGCTTGTACACATCTATTTTTAACACACGTGATTGCAAGGCAATTCCCTTGTCACTTGAGGGAACTGTGTTTCCCAACGGAGACCCACAGTCACTGGACACAGAGAGTGGCATGCTGCCGTGTGCCAACATTTACTGTCACTGATTTGATGACAGAACTCAAACCACAAGGAAATTTAAGAATGACCTTTGGTAGCCTGTGTTGGGGGAGGGTAGCAGTGGAAGAAGAGTGGTAAGTGGTTGCGGAAAGCCAGTTCTATAGTTCTAAGGGTTTCCTAACATGGCAAAATTTCTCAGAAAGCTTTGCTAATTTAGGACTTGGGGCCTAATTATCAGAAGAATTTACTCATCCATTTCCTAAGAGCTGATGCTTAATAAACTCTCAGCTCAGTGAAGTTCATTCTTTTCTAATATGTGGTGGGTTTTGATCCAATAACTTGAGAGAGGAAACTTGAAGATTCAAACCATAACAAGAGCTGTATTTCCACGATTGAAAAAAGCTCATTATCACTTAACAGTTTGTACTAGCTACAAATAAACAGCTTATTTGGGAGTCAAAATCAGTTATTCCACCTAAGTGGCACTGTGTAAAGGCAGCCTGTTTTTCAACCAGATGCCCTTGGTTTGAACCCAGACTCTGAAACTTACTGGGAGATTCATGTACTACTTTTAATTTTTAGTTTCATCATCTGTAAAATGGGTATTATTGTTATGCCAGAGCCCTGTAAGGACTGAGATGTGCTTTGAAAACCACTGGGTACCACATAAACCTTTAAAGGTGGAGAAATCCTTATATATTCCCATTTTTTCAGAAAGACAAAAGAATTCCCACCTCCACGAATCCCCGGAGTTTGTGAACCCAACCACAGAAGGACTGGGCTTTAGTTGTTACATCTCACTCTGCCAGGCAGGATGTGGGTGAATGGAAATCTCCGTGATAGTGACTGAATATGGCCCATTAAGAGCAGAGTAACCTTGGTTATATCAGATTAGGAAGAACCAAGCATCTTTTGGTTTCTGTCACACAAAACTCTGTTCTCTTTCACACTTTAGTATTCTGAACTTCATCTGGCTCACTACTCCATATGCTTTCTGGTCTCACTTACAGGAGGTTTTAATGCCCCTTTCTTCAAAGTTAGACTCATTGGTGGTGGTGATGGTGGTGGGGGTAGGGAGATTAAATAATATTCATTGACCTTAAAGCCTAAATGATGGGCCCCAGCAATTACAATTTATAGATTTATACTCCAAAGAGACTCATGAAAGTACTCAAAGATGCATGGGCAAGACATTGCAGCATTGATTGTAATACTAAAGAACTAAAAACAACCAAAAATCCTAGGAGATTTATTAAATATTTTACCATATTTTCATATCATGGAATATGATACTTTTACAAATAATAAGATAGAACTATATTTTCTGACACTGGGACATATATAGTAGGTTTATTACTATATAAAAGAACAAGGTACAGGACATTTATAAAATAATTCTGTGTATAAAATAAGATAGAAATATATCTGTATATTTATAAAAATTTTCTTAGGAGATATATAAGATGCTGTTAAGAGTAGCTATTTAGGGATAAAGGAAATAGATTTTTAATTTTCACTTCATATGCTTATGTCATGATCATAGATCAATTTTTACTATATACAAATCAAAATTAGTTAAAACTAGATTGCACAATGGAACAAAAACTTATATTACTTAGGACATCTGGTTTCTTTCTTTAAAAAAAAGATTTTGTTTATTTATTTTTAGAGGGGAAGGGAGGGAAATAGAGAAGGAAACATCAATGTGTGGTTGTCTCTTCTGTGCGCCCTACTGGGGACCTGGCCTGCAACCCAGGCATGTGCCCTGACTGGGAATTGAACTCCCAACACTTTAGTTCAGAGGCCAGTGCTCAGTCCACTGAGCCATACCAGCCAGGGCTGAATTATTTGTTTTTAAATGGTTAATTTTGTTATATTAATTTCATTTTAGTGAATTATTATTTTTTAAAAAGCTACTAGAATAAATGCCTGCAACCAAGGCATGTGACCTGACTAGGAATCGAACCAGCAACCCCTCTCTTTGTAGGCTGGCACTCAATCCACTGAGCCACACCAGCCAGGGAAGGACATCTGGTTTCAAGTTACAAAAACCAACTCAAGCTACAAATGAAGGAATATTTTTTCATAAGAGAAACTTGTCATATGGAACCCCACAGCAGGAAGCACAGCTGGGGCCTTAGAAACACCTGGAAGTGTAAAACCATAGGGAAATCAGGTCATAGCCTCTCTCCATCTCTTGCTTCTGCTTCTCTCCACATTTCTCTCTCTTTTATTCTCTGCAGTCCTTGCTTTTGCTTCTCCCAGTCCTCATAGCAAAACCTGGTGGTCTATGGCTCTCAAACTCAAATATTACCTGATCAGTACAGTAGAGATACTAATTTTCTTTTCCTTGATCCTAACTTCAGATTACCCTAGAGTCTCTGATGAGCTCAGCTTGTGCCCAGTTTCCAGCCCTTTTCCAGTCTAGAGTAGCCAGTGAGATGGGGTCCTGTGGCAGTGAATGACTACTGATGGCCCATTCAGGTTGAGAAGAAGGAAAGTTATCATGGACAGGCACTCAAAAAAGCATCCCAAGCAAAAGTAGGTATTAGATGCTTTTGGAAAACTCAAGGTGCTGGCTCACTGGGTTGTAAATGATGCTATTTTTAATTGCCAAGTCACTAATTCACTTTTTTGGGGTCATGCCACAGATTTATTCTGCTATGATAGTTCACACTATGAACTTGTAGAGAAGTAATACTGTCTACAAAAGAGAATAATTTGAAGACTATAAAGTACAGTTGACCCTTGAACAACCTGGATTTGAACTGCACGGGTCCACTCATAGTGTGGAGTTTTTTTTAAATAAGTATACAATCGGCCCTCCATATTACCAAAGTTTCACATTTGTAGATTCAACTAACTGCAGATGGAAAGCAGTATATTTGATCCATGGCTGCAAGTCTGTGGAGGCAGATGGCTGACAATATATATTGTTCTATACCACATTATATAAGAGATTTGAGCATCAGGATTTTGTCCTGGGACCAATCCTCTGTGAATACTGAGGGAGCACTATAGTTAAATTTTACTATCAATAGTTGGATTTTTGACTGGGTTGGGGAGGGGGCGGGTTAATGCCTCTAACCCCATTGATTAAGGGTCAACTGCACTCCCTTTAGATATATTTAGTAGCTTAACTGTGCTAATATCTAATCAATTAACACAGGCTGGAGTACTTGGTGACTGATGCAACTCAGCCATCACATACTGGGCAGTGTTGAAATTATGAGAAACAAATACTTTCTATTACCAGAAGATATTTCTTCTCAGTCTTCAATCAACCGACATACCAGGGACTAACTAAAAGGTTGTTGTTCAAATATATTTTTAAGATGCATTGGAAGTAAAATAAAGGACTAGAAGTATTCTACATAGACGTTGTATAGTTGTATATGTCCATCCATCCATCCATCCATCCATCCATCCATCCATCCATCCATCCATCTATCCACCCTTTCATTCATCCAATACTAAAACCCAAATAAAGGGTTTTCTGTACATCTATCTTTGAACTTAAAGGTCTGTTGTTAATACACAAAGAAAACAACAGTAAGCTCATTTGATCCCCCTTTGGACTAAGTCCCATGAGGTAAAGGCCCATGTTCATCATGCTCACTGCTATGTCCTTTCTATCTTCATCATGTCTGGTACTTCATAAGTATCTCTAAAAAACCCCCCATGTTAATTGAATGTAAACATACATACAGGAAAGTGCACAGGTCGAAAATGCACAGCATGATACATTTTCATGCCATTAACACTACACCAAAATCAGGAACTGGCAGATTAGTAGCACCCCAGAAGACTCTCATGCTCCCTCTCAGTCACCACCCCTAAAAAGGATAAACACCATCCTGACCTCGATTACTGTGGATTAGGTTTGCCAGATTTTGGACTCAGGTAAATGGAACTATGCAGTATGCACTCGTTTGCAATGGATCTGGCTCCTTTTGCTCAACATTATGCTTGCATGTAGTTTAAATATGTTCATTCTTTTCCTAAATAACATTATTTTATATGGATATATCACAATTTATTCATTCTTTTCTTGATGGATATTTGGGTTTGGGGCTCTTAAAAGTAATATTGCTATTAATATTCTTGACTATGTCTTTTGGCACCCATGCACACATTTCTGTTGGAAATATAACCAGAAATAAAACTGTTAGGTGAATTCCCCCTTGCATATGTTGGACAATAGTAGAAACTGTCAAAGTTTTCCACGTGGTTAAACCAATTTACATTCTTCTTCTTTTTTTAGAGTTTATTTTTATTTATTTTTTAGAGAGAGGGGAAGGGAGGGAGAAAGAGAGGGAGAGAAGCATTGATGTGAGAGGGAAATCTCATATATGCCATGACTGGGGACCAAACATGCCACCCAGGCATGTGCCCTGACCAGGAATTGAACTGGTGACCTTTTGCTTTGAGGGATGACACCCAACCAACTGAGCCATACCAGTCAGGGCAATTTACATTTTTCTTAACAGTATATGAATTTCAGTTACTACTCAATGCTTGTCAACAACGTGAAATTATGTCTTTTAAAGAGTAACCATTCTGGTGGATCTGCAGTGTATCTCATTGTGGCTTTAATTTGCTTTTCTCTGAAGACTAATGATGTCGATAACCTATTCATATGCTTTTGCTCATATGTGAAGTGCCCTTTAAATATTTTGCTCATTTTTTCTTTTAATTGGGTTATTAGTCCTTTTTCTTTTTGAAGGAGTTCCACATGTATTTTGGATATAAGTCTTTTGTTCACATATAGGTATTATAAATATATTCTTCCACCCTATGGCTTGCCTTTTCATTCTCTTAATGATATTTTTTGATATGTAGGACTTATTTTAATGTGATCCAATTAATCAAGATTTTCTTTTATGGAATTTCCATGCTTTTTGAGTCTTATTTAAAAAATCTTTAACTGCCTTCAGGTTATGAAGATATTCTATGTTTTCTTATAATCATTTTGCCTTTCACACTTAGATCTAAAATATAACTGGATTGATTTTTGTGTATGGTGGTGTCAAAATTCAATATCTAATTGCCACCACCATGATAAAGCCATCCTTGTCATAATTCAAGTGATTATATATGCTCTTATGTATTCCTGGATTCTCTATTCTATTTCGTTATTTAATTTGTCTATTCTAGTGCCAATACCACATTGTTTTATTTAGTTTTACAATGAATCTTGATATCCAACTTCATTCTTGTCAATGTTACCTTGGCATTCTTGGTCTTTTGCATTTCCATTCAAATATTAGAATCCCTTTGTCAATTTCCACAAGAAAAACCTGACATTTTGTCCAGCTATTGAATTAATAGGTCAGGAGAAAACTGACACTATTAATATCTATAATCTTCCAATCACTGAACATAGAATATCTTTCCATTTATTTAACATCATCTTTACTTTCTCCTAATGATGTTTTATAGGTTTTCTGGGATAGAGGTTCGGCCCATCTTTGTTAGATTTATACTTTAGGTATCTGATGTTTTACTTGCTGCTATTGTAAATGTTCTTGCTTTTTGTTTTAATCTCATACTACACTTAGTTAACTTGAAAGGTGCAAGGCACACTCCACAGCAATAGAGCATCTTCAGTTTGTTGGAATGCCTGGCAGGTACTCAGTTTCTTTTTGTGCCCTTACCCACATGGAGTATGTATGCATGCTACAGGTAATATCTTACCATTTTTTCCAGCTTTATAAATATATAATTGTGAATAAAAATTGTATGTATTCAAGGTGTATAACCTGATGACCTTATATGTATGTACACTGTGAAATAGTCACAATATATTCACAATAGCCAAGATATGGAAACAAACCACTTCAATGTTCATTTACAGATGAATGGATAAAGAAAATGTGAGACACATACACAAACAAACACAATATATACACACTCGATGGAACATTAGCAAACAGGAAGAAGGAAATTCTGCCATTTGTGACAATATGGATGAATGAAACTGGAGGACATTATGCTAAGTACATTTGAGGCAAGATAAGAAGCTAGGGCAATTCCTTGACAATTGGAATAAGGGAAACTGAGACAAAATAATTAAACAAGGCAAAAAAATTTGAGAAATTTACAGCCAGCCAGCTAATGAATCACAAGTTGTTATCTTCCCTAACAAAGGACACTTAGAAGCAAATGGGTTACACATTCCAGATCATATAGGGGCAGACCGGCCATGGTCCTGGTCTGTCTTCAATGATGTGCTTTAAAAATTAAACTAACCAGACAATAACCTTAACCCCTCTATATGCACATTTTGATTAATCAACATATTGAAGGACACATCTGCAAAGCTAATGAATATTCTCTTAGAACCGTCCCTGGAGACCTCCTCTAGGATTCCTGCTGGCTAAAGAAAGATAAAAAGCCTTAAGACAAAGGACCCAGCAAGCCCATGCCTTTCTCCCTTAGGCATGTATCATCTCTGCTCTGTCTCTTAAACTCTAAGGGTCCCCAAAAGACTTGCAACCAAGGGAGCAGTGGGCAGTGGCAGCTTGTGTAGGGCTTAGCTCCTGAACCTGTCTCCAAAGCCACATTTTCCTTGACTTTCCTGCAAACTGACAGTAGATTCACCTTGGCTCACTTCTGTCACTTTTACTTCTCAGTGAGTTCATGCAGCCCAGCGTGGCCCACTTCTTTCTTATAGCTCTACCAAAAAGCCAAAGCAGTCCTGCCTAGGCTCTCTCCTGTGCCTTTTTCTATCCTAAGCCCTTTCTTCATTTCACTGTTCCTAGATTTAATAAACAGACTCTCAAAATCACTTGGACTCATTTGGGGAATCTTTCCTGCATGAAATTAAGAACCCATACACTGGTCTGAGGCAGACCTGCTGTGGGCCCAGGACAAACACTATATGATCTCATTAACATGTGAAATCTAACAGAAAGTAGACTGATGGTTGCCAGGGACTGGGGCAGGTGGAAATGGGAGGATGCTGGTCAAGGTGTGCAAAGTTTCAGCTGTGAAGATGAGTAAGTTCTGGAGTACAGGTATAAAACCATGTGACCACAGTTAACGATACTGTGTCATGTACTTGAAATGTGCTAAGTGGGTAGATCTTAGGTGTTCTCATCACAAAAAGGAAAAAAAAAGTTAAAAGTTACTGCTTTTAAAGTTTTCTTTTGTACTTGTTTATTGTTGGTTTAATAAAGAGTTAATTGAATAAATCAAAAGCAGTCAGTTCAATTGAGAAAAGATAAAACTAGTTATGTGGTATCACTTGAATAAAAATTAACTGGTTAAAATTTTTTCCCCTTAGGAAAGAATATAGAAAAGTGAGTATGTGAGATGGACATTATTCGGAAAGAGAACAGAGGTGGAATTGAGAGCAGACAGGCATCCCGCCCCTTCCAGTCCCAATCACTAGACCAGGGCTTTTTCTTTATTGAAGCATCTGGCCTGCAGGTGTGATTTGTTTGACTGTCACAATAAATTTTTAAAATAAATTGAATCAACATGTACAATTGGGAGATTTAAAAAATATATGGTCATCTAGATTTTCTTGAAAAATTTGAAATCTAACACGCCAGGCTTCAATTGCTGTATGGTCACATTAGGCAGGCACTGAGCCAAGCACAGGGTTCTGGGTTTCTAGTTTTCCACGTCCTTGTGGCTTGTGGCTTCTGAAGTGGACTCACTTAACTCCCAGACTAGCTTCATTTTTTGAATTCTCACGTCCCAGTTCTCTCGTCATCCTTTAGTTGGCTTTTGTCCCATCTACTCCAGCAGATTTGCTCTTTTCAATGTCCTAACTGACTGAAATCTTGCCAAATCCAGTGGCCAGTTCTTTGTCTTCATTGCACGCAGGCTCTTGCTACATCGCAATTTCCCAGATTGCCCATGCCCTCCTTGAAGTCACGATCTTGAGAGCTTTCATGATGCCAGGCTCCCCTGATTTCCCTTATATCATCCAAGGTTAGTCTGTAGTCCTTCTGCCTTGTTTTGACCACATTGTCAGATTCTTAATGTTGTCCCCCAGAGCTCTGTCCTCACTTTTCTCTACCTACCTTCTCCATCTAAATGAGCTTACCCAGGAGGGCAGAGTCTTCATCATGTTTGCCCCTCTATCTCCAGTGTCTGTAAAAATGACTAACACAGGAGAGGAGCTTGATAAATGTGGGTGGAAAGAATGAGTGCAAACATTGGGAGTGAGGATTCCCAATGATTCTTGCTTTCCAGTATCATCAAGCTTTCTCCCACTCCTGGATTCTCCCTGCTTTACATGGGATTGAAGACACATGGCATTAGTTCAAATATTAATGAATTTGGGTGGCTGTGAAGCTGGGGAGATCCCAGCCTGGCTGAGGACATTGGATCTTGTCCTCCTAGCCCTTCGACCCTCCCCTGAAGGCCCTTAATAAAGTGGTTTGATCCCACTCCCCCAAAATTAATTTAACAAATATTTACTGGAAATAAAAGATGCAGAAAGTGAAAATTTTCTGTTGTTCCATTTCATATACATGGTCAAGCAAGTTTAAAAAATATAGAAATATACAATATTACCTTGCAAAAAAGGCAAATATAGTCTGGGGTCTCTGGATCAGCTATGACTCAATAAAGCTCCTAATAGGGATGAGATACCTTTAGAAAATCTTTTTTTTTTTTTAATATCTCAATCAGATGTCCTCTTCTTCTAACATTTCTAAGAAAACACCCATGATATTTCTGTTTATCATATTACCTGCTTTACTTAATAATAATTACACCGAAAAACTGCTTTAATTTATAAAAGTCTCCCTTCCTGTCTGAAAGTAGAGTGTTCTTATGAAACATTTCATAAGCCAGAATGGGGTAAAGCAAAGCAGTTGCCTTAGGACACGTCTTGCTAATGGACACACAAAGTAATCAAGATGGAGCGCAGATGCTCACAGACACAGGTCAAAGCTACGGAGGCCTGGTGCTGCGGTGCTGAGCGTGGTTCCCGAGAAGGAGCCTGGTGGCGCCCCTCTCGCTGCTCAGGGTGAGCGCTGCCTCCATAACAAATTTGAAAGCAGGTGCTAATGTGGGTCTTTCATAAAAGCAAAGTGGCCTAAAGCAAATTTTAGGAAAGTGGGGGACACCTGTATTCTTTACCATTGCCATTGCCATGGACAAATGTCTCTTCATTACTTTTGTAGCTTTGGCTTTACTGTTTATCAGACAATGTGCTATGGATCCCAGAATACTTTGCATTTCTGCATCGATGGTCATAAAAGACTGAATTTTCTCTTTGCCAAGTGTCCCAATGAGACTTCTTTCCAAAAATAGATCACTACAGGGTGGGGCAAAAGTAGGTTTATAGTTGTTCATATGGAAAATAATACAATAATTAAGAAATAATAAAAGAATAAACTCTGTTTTGTGTACTCATAACTGTAAAGCTACTTTTGCTCAACCCATGTATATTAAAGACACATGTCACAAGAAAGGTATTATCTGTGTGTGCATACATTAAAATACAAAGCAAACTGAATAGCCTTCATTTTAGGCACGATATACTTCTATACTTCATGCTGTACATTTATCGGTGTTAAAGCTTAGAAGCCAGGGAAATTCTCTCCTTTCTGTTAGTCTTTCCCTAGCTGTAACTTCTTCCCCATAGGTGGAGACTTTCCTTTCTACTAAACACTTTCTAGAGATTCAAGTACTCATTTTCTGAATACATTTAGATGAGCTGTTTTGTCTCAGCCAAAAGGCTTCTTTCCACATGTGTATGGAGCTTTCTAAATACGGAGTACACAAACCACTTCTGCATCTTTTAGAGTTGCAGTAAGGGTAAGATGAGGTCTGCTTATTTTAGGAAGCAAACCGACACGTAAAGGGAAGGCTGTGAGGACCATAACAAGGCTGGCTGGATGGCTACTTGCTGGGTGTAAGCCTCTGAGCTATTTTATAAAGATGATTAATTACAGCATGTGCCTAATCACACGATATCAGAGCCCAGCTGTCTGGGAATGAAAGCTAGAGGGATATGCGTCAGCTCTAGGTGAAATCCAATATCCAAGGCAAGAAACATTCTCTATCCTTTCCACGCTCATTGCTCCACCCATGCGTTTGATGTTAGGCTCCTAATAATTCTTGCTCTCTGGTCTGTCAAGAATTCCCCCACTCCTGAATTTTTTTCTCTCTGCTGACAAACGAGCTCAAAACACCCATTTAGGTGGGATTGAGGATATATGGTCTTAATTCAAGAATTAACAAATATTGATTAAGCAGCAGAGACTATTCTAGACTTTGTAGATATGGAGGTTGACACGACAGTCAAGATGCTCTTCTCAGGGAATTTACATTCCAGGGTAGAAGGGGAGGGTGGTGGGGAAGTCAGTAAACAAATAAATGAACAAGATAATGCCAGAAAGCATCAAGCACCATATAGAAAATAAGAGAGGGCAATGAGACTGTTAGAGAAGGATGAGGCATGGGGTGACCACCCTAGAATAGCCTGGAGCCTGGGATGGAAGTGTGCTGGGATCCACAGTGTCTGTTCCCTTCCTTCCATCTCCCTCCTCTGTAGCTTCTTTATCCATTCAGGGCCAAGCTCGCAGGAAGTGTGGCTGGATCCCCTGGGACCTGAAGCCCAGCTGCCCACTCGTCCCTTCACCTTCTGCTGGATGGCATCACTGCAATAACTCCAAGGCTTCCTCCCAGCTGTTCTAGGCCCTATTCTCATTCACTTCTCACAATGGTCAAATACAGCAGGTACTATGATCACTATGACCCTTGGTTTTCATTTTGCATACAGGGCCGAGAGACGTTCCCGAGACTTGTCCAAGGCTCACGGTTAGCAAGTGGAGGGAAGTGTACTCCTTACCACAGGGCCATGCTGCCATTCGAACCTCACCGTTTCACAGGAAGTGTAGCCCTGGCACTCACCCAACCCCCCCAGCCAGATAACAAAGATTTTCCAGGAATTCTCCACCCAACCCTCCCTCTGTAGAACTGGAAGCTAATGTTCTCACTGATGCCTGCGCACACTTGATTCCTATCACTCATGCCTGTTTAATAACTTCATCCGCCTGCGGGTTCCTGGGCATACCTAGCATATCTGAAATCCCAAGGAGATCATTTCTGGAAACCTTCCTCCTTCACATGACTGCATTTAGGTGCAGGGGGCCACGTCTTACTCATCTTCCTGTTCTGGAGGCCTGGCCTGCTCTCTGCGGCACCTGGACTGGTGAACACTTGCCTTAAGCTCTCTCACCCCCTTGGCTTCCCAGGCAGGACCCTCCCAGGCTCTCAGCTGACCTGTCTGCATGACACGCACCCCACAGACCTGCCCCCCTTCACTGCGCTGATCTCTTACCCTGGCACCTCAACCCATGCACCATGCACAGAGACTCCCAAATCTCTGTCCACAGTTCCGGTGTTATTCTGATTTGCTACAGTTCCCTGGCATTTCCAGGGACCGATACTCCCAGGTATCAAAATCAAAAGGATTTGTAGAAATGGTGATTTTATTCTCAGAGAATATGGCTAGAATCAGAGTCGAGCAGTACTTCTGAAAGCACTGTGGCTCATGAGTGAGACATACTTGTGTCTATAGGGCACTGGAAAAAACTCAGAATACTCAGTCACAACATAACCAGATGTACCAGTCGGTACACACTACTCTGGGTCCTGGGAGGAGCCCGGCAACCAGGGATGGAGAAGGGGTTGTGGAGGCACTGGCAGCCTCCCTCCCATGGCAGCCATGGCTCCTCAGTCCTGCCCCTCCATCCCCGTGGTCTACAGAGGCTCCCTCAGAAGCACCCTCTACACAGCATTCCTGGTCGTTGCTATCAATTGCTCAGCATGTATATAAGAAAACTATCTGCAGTGGGAATAAGTGCCTGGGATATGATACATACAGATTAGTATCCCACATGAACAGATAAGAGCAGGATGGTGGTACAGATGACAGGCAAGAAATGTGAGTAGAGAACAGTGGAAATACAGAGTTGCCAGTTTTACTAGGGACGCATGTGGGGAACACAAGCGGATGACATCAGAAGAGACTCTATAATAGAGGCATTATTTTCTCCCAGCGAGCCCGTCACTCAAGTCTCCCAGGGCCTCAGCTTACTATTGTGTGACTTTGGAGAGGTTACTTAATGTCTCAGAGCTTCAGTTTCCTATTCTGTAAAATAAGGTTAATAATAATACCTACCTGTGTTGGGCTGTGGCAAGGACTGGACAAATTAATCTACGTAGAGTGTTTGGAAACTGCCTGGTTCACAAAAAGTGCTCAACTGGTAGTTGACATTACCTCTTAAATCCTTTCAAGGCTAAAAGCCCAAGGGTCTCTGATTTCACGGGGATGTCTAACGGTTTCATTGAGAAACTCTATGCTTAATCATGTAGCTCTGCACACTGACAGCCTTCCTTTCCCTGGGTCTCAGGGGCAGCTAGTCAATGACACACCGGTCCCTAGTCACAGTGGTGGTGGCGGGGGGCAGCAGGAACCATGTGTCAAAGGGTAAGTTCAAGTTGTGTGGTTGGGGTTCTGTGGCTGTACCTCAACACTGGGCAGGTGGGGGAGCGGGGGTAGCATCAAATGTAAAGTACAAAAAAACAAAATAGTGATTAGAGGTATAGAGATAAAGGAAGCATTAAAAAAAATTCCCTCAAAAACTACACAAAAATAGAAATGTGTTTCTGATTGGCATTCAATGCAAACAGCCAAAGTAGAAGCCAAAATTGATGCCCAGTGAAGATTTCTGGGGGCAGCTTGATTTTCAAGTCACTTGGATGGATCTGACCCATAATTTATTTTATTTTGAATTGCATAGCTGCTTTTTTAACTGAGAAGTGCGGGTTAGGATGAATTGAAGACTTGTCAGCAAGTGTTGCCTGTGGGGGCGAATGGCAGACAGAGAAAGTATATTTCAATGGAGGAGATACAGAGAAATAATTGAGGGGAAGGCGGGTTCCTTCAGCACAAGGGGTGGGCAGACATGCCGGGTCATTGGTTACAGTCTTTGGGAGACCGTCGTGGATATGGAGCTAGGACTTCCAATTACTTATTCTAAGTGGGCAGATATAGAAATGGAAGCGTTATGCTATGAAATCAACTCAGCCACCCACAGTCAGAGTAAGCCCTGCAGTTTCTTTTGAAGTCTATATTATTATGTCTTTCCGAGAACAAACAGGCGTGTTCACAAAACATAGCCCGTCACCTGTGCGGTGTGAGTGCAGCTCCTTTGTTCATGTTCGGATTTTTGCTTTCCTGTCTTTCCTCTTAAATGTGTCTGGAGGTAAAATGAGAAGACATTTCAATGATTGCTTGCATGCAAAGACTCTCATTTCACCATCAGATCTTTTCTTTTTCAACTTTGGGGCTGTCCTTATAGCGACCGGTAGAAAAATGACATTGTACCGATGTCAATTTGAGAAGAATTTAATATGCACAAAAGGAAAGAAAAAAGGGTATTATTAGATTTCTGTATGAGTATGAAAGAACCTACACAACTGATGCATCTGAATTTACATTGATATACGTTGTGTTTTTAACTTTATTTTTGCCTGTGCTCCTCTGTGTCAATAAATGCTGATGCATACTGCACGCACATTATGATGCTAGACATTATCTTAGGGGCCATCAAGTATTGACTTGCGTTCCGTCTTCACAGCAACTTTAGGAACTGCGTACTGTTCTCATTTCCATCTTACAGATGAGAAATTGAGGCCTAGCAAAATGAATTGATCAAGATTAATTGCACAGCTAGTAAGTGAAGGGCCAACGCTCAAACTCAGGCAATCTGCCTCCAGATCCCTTATACATTATGCTACATACTTTAGGTTTTTTTATTTCATCTCTTTGACGGATCTATCTATACAATTCCAAAATATCCCTCCAAGTAGCTCTCCTCAGCATTTCATCTGTGGTTAAGAACCATAAGCATTCATTACCATCTGTATGTTGCATTGTGTGCCCGCCACCCAAAGTCAGATCTTCTTCCATCACCCTATGTTTGACCCCCTTATACACATGATGCACCATAGAATTGTATACTTGAAATGTATATAATTTTATTAACCAATGTCACCCCAATAAATTTAATAAAAGAATAGGAAATGTGTATTTGTAGCCATTCCCTATAATACTAAATTATGCAACAGCATATGTGGACAGAAAAAAAAGTAGAGAACACTCATGATATTTGGATATCTATTATATTGTGTTTTTAATAAAGGTTCCTCACGCTACATGAGGGAAAAAAAAACATGAGTATTGACACAAACACCCTGTAGGTCTCACTCACAGGCTATAACCGGGAATTCTGAACTCAGCCCTTGGCGGGCACTCTGCAAGGCTGCTGTTTAAGCCCAAGGGAAAGACCTTTTTTTCCCCATTTCTACTAAAACCATTTTTTGGTTATGTTTATCATTTTTATTTTTTATTGGATTCTTCCATTGCCATTTATTCCCCCCATACCCTCTTCCACCTACACCCCCCCCCCATCACCACACTCTTGTCCTTGTCCATGGGTTCTTTCTCGTTTTTCTTTTTTGCTTGATCCCCCCACCACCCCAACCCTCCCAACCTCCCCAAGATCTGTCAGCCTGCTCTCTGTCTATCAGTCTGTCTCTATTTTGCATGTTTGTTCATTAGATTCCACATGTGAGTGAGATCATATGGTATTTTGTCTTTCTCTGACTGGCTTATTTCTCCAGCATTATGTTCTCCAGGTCTATTCATACTGCTGCAAAGGCTAAAATTTTCTCCTTTTTTACAGATGAGTAGTATTCCATTGTGTAAATGTACCACAGCTGTAAAACCATTTCTTTAAATGAACCTAAGGGTGATTTATTTTTAACTAGTCTTTCATCATAATTATAAAGATAATTGAAAAATTTAAACATGAAAAAAGATATAAAATTCTTCCCTCTTATCCCTTCTTCCCAGAGGTAAATACTGTTTCTTTTTTTATATCATTTGTTTATTGTTATTCTATTACAGTTGTCCCAATTTTTCCTCCTTCGCCCTCCTCCACCTACCCCACCCTCCATTCCCACAATTAATTCCCACTCTGTTGTCCATGTCTGTGGGTCATTTACACATGTTCTTTGACTAGTCCCTTCCCCTTTTTTCCACCATTACTCCCTCCTCCTCCCCAACCCATCTGGTCACTGTCAGCCTGTTCCATGTTGCCATGCCTGTCATTCTATTTTGTTCATTTGTTTACTTTGTTCATTAGATTCCTCTTCCAAATGAGGTCATATGGTATTTGCCTTTCACTGTCTGGCTTATTCCACTTAGCATAATATTCTGTAGTTCCATCCCTGCTGTCACAAAAGGTAGGAGTTCCTTCATTCTTTCTGTTGCGTCGTATTCCATTGTGTAAATGTAACACAGTTTTTTGATCCACTCATTTACTGATGGGCACTTACACTGTTTCCAGCACTTGCTATTGTAAATAGTGTTGCTATGAGCATAGATGTGCATATATTTCTTATACATCCCTCCAGAAATTCATGTTTCCTGTTAGTTTTTATACAAGCGGGAGCATATATTTCCTTAAATGCATTAAAAAAAAAATTATTAACTATCTCCTAGGTGCCAGGCACTGGGGATACAGCAGGGAATAATATGGAGGTCCCTGCCATTGTGGAACTCGTGTTTTCATGATTTCATACTAGAGAATGATCCAGAATTCTTCAAGTTAGTTTTTCCCCTCCTGACTGTATTTCTAAAGAAGCTAGGGAAAATCTACTTTAATTAACTTCCATTACATCTAAATCCTTCAGTGCAGGAGAGAAGAGGAGCTAGGATGGACTTTGAGTAATCAGCTTACGGGAAGTCTTTGACTTTTTTTTTGCAGTTGCGTCTATGTCCTTGTTTTCCTAGGAATAGAATGTCTTTTGGGCACTGACCAAAGAACAGCTTGGACACCTCCCTTCATTTCTAGGAATTTATGATCTTAGAGAGGCAGCACTATCATCAGTTGCCATTCCAGTGTCTGAAAATGTCAGAGGCAACTATGTTTTAATTTTTTTTTTTTTTTTGGAGTAGGTCCTTGGAAAGTCCATTCTCTCAACTAGATTTGTGTTTAACTTAAAGCTAGGCTCCATTTAAAGGTACCTCTTTTGACTTTGTCACTCAGACATGGATGGAGATGTGACTTCATAAATTCTGCAGTGAGTCAAGTGTCATCCACCAGCGGATACTGTTCGCACCACATACACCCTTATTCCTCTAGCCAGATAGCTCATCCCCCTGAGTGCTTCTGATCCAGCACTTAGTAGGCGCTTCATAATTGTACCTGAATGTGACCATTTTCAATGTGAATCTCCTTAAAAGAAGGGGAAAACTAAGCCCAACTTCCAGCGCTGTGTGCCAAAGGAACTTTTAAGAAATCCTATTAGCTAAACCAACAGTGGTGACTTCCCGTCAGAGCAGGAGGTAAGAGGCACTTCCCGGCATTGACGACCTATTTGGTTTGGTCAGGTTGTTTACACGGCACCCTCATGAAGGGAGCGATAAAATAATGTATGAAATTCCTTTCTCAACCAGAGCAGTGTCCTGGCTGTCAGCTGTTAGTAGAAGGTTCTGTCAGTGACAACTTCATAACTTTGAGATATTTCAAAAGTGCTTCTTCAAGTGCTTTCAAGTGCCTTAGAAACAAGTTACAGTTGATGGAGAGTCAGTCTCTCCTTTCTTCTTAATCCTCAGTCATTAAGAGTTCAACTCAAGGAATAAACAGATTTTAGGAGATTTTAAACCCCAGTTTTTGATGATCTTTGATGTTGGTTTGCTTCTTTTTGTGCTTTATCTCCTAAGAAAATGGCTGTTGAGGCTCCCAGACAGGCTGTGTTCTCTCGCATGGGAGTGGCCCCCCGCCCTCATCTGACTCTTGGGATCCTCACTTGCTATCAAAGTCAAATTTCCTGGGCTAAAATTTCCTTTCTCACCCTGTATGAAAGGGCTGGAAAATATATTTGCTTCCCCAAGTCTCCTGGGTATGTCAACTCTTTCTTAAAGAACTGTTGGGAAGAACAGGTACTACATTGTGGGTTTCATACAGGGAATACCTAATGGCTAGGTCCTGCCTCTTTGGTGATTTCTCCCTCAAACGGCTGTGGGAAGAGGGATGTATGGGCCAACACTTTCTGCTCATCGCTTACTCAATGCGCATTAAAATCCATGTGGTCTCTCCAGTCCAGCTTTGACCTTCTGATCCATTTAGCAGGAAAATACTCTGACCAATACTTAGACCAATAGTAAGTATTAGCCATCAGTACAGGCGAGTATTAGTTAGTATTGTGTGCTTGCCTTATTTGGGGAAAATTTTGAGATTTGTGAGGCAACATCAGATAAGATTTTTTAAAAAACATGGTCTAAGTACTTCTGTTACACTAAATATTTAATATAATCATGCCGATCCTTTGTTTAGAACCCATTAGCAGTTTGTCATTGTATTTGGAATTCAATTTAAACTTTGTGCCAATGGTCCCCACAGCCCTAACAATCTGGCTTTTTCCCTAACTCTGAGGAAATCTTAAAATACAACAACCTGCATATATTTAAAATAACATGCACATATTTAAAATAAACAACTTGAATTAATGAATAAAGAACATACCCATCTTTAAAGTTTTGTTATGCCCCTTTTGAAATCCATATCTCCTTTCACACCCATTGCAACCATTCAACCATTTCACACTCAAGCAACCATTGATTTGCTTTCTAATCACTATATATTAATTTATACTTCCCAGAATTTTATATAAATATATGTACTTCTTTCCTGCCTTGTTTGACAGGGCATAATGATTTTGAAATTCATCCATGCTGTTGCATATATCAATAGTGTGTTCCTTTTTACTGCTTTTTTGTTAAATTATCATTTATATAATATTTTATTTTATGGATATACCATTAATTGTTTATCCATTCACCTGTTGATAGACATTTGGATAGTTTCCAGTTTTTGGTAATTACGAAACTTAATTAAAATATTTATTTTAAAAGGAAAGCAAAAAGAAAGTTACTACTGAAAATATAAAATAAATATTATTTGCCAGAAACAGAAGCTCCCCATAGAAATGAAGACAAAACTAATAAAGGAGTTGTACAAGTTAAAATCAACAGTGGGGCATAAACCATGCTGGGGAACCCTCTCCCTGCACGAATCAGATGGAACTCTTTTTTAGACCCTACCCCGTGGATCAATGTAAGACAATTAATAGTTATGTTCCACAGTGTATAGTTAAAAACAGTAAGTCTGGCAGATGATATGAGAGAATGTGGTGCTGTAATGTTGAGAGATGCTATTTAGTTACTCACTCATTGAGTAAAAAAATTAAATTATCAGCAACTCTACCCCAGGGTCACTGGGGATAACGGGGATCATACAGATGTGGTTTCTGTGGTTCATAGCTTATTTATGGTCTAAGCAGTAGGGACTGACAACAAGGTGAACCTTGAAGTGTGACAGCACTGTGTTAGCTCATTTTCTGGTGGCCGGAGGGAATATAGCAGGGATACTCTGACTGTGCCCATAGGAGACACCCATGTTTAAATGACCCAAAGGGTAATCAAGAGCTAGACAGGGGAGCAGAGTGAAAAGTGGGCAATGAAACAGAGATGCAGGTTCCAGGGAGAGACACTGATAAGCCAAAAAACAGTCTGGTAGGCCTGCAATCTCAGCACAGTGAGGCACGGTCAGGAGTTCTGGGTCAAAGCAGTGGAGAATTCATGCCAGTCTTTGTTTCTAACACTCTTCATCGCGTCACTAACTTCTCCCTGCCCAGGTGGTAACTAAGGTGATGTAAATACTGGTAGACTCATGGTCTACGACAGTTTTAGGAAGAAATTGTATTTGACTTCTGCCTCGTTTATGTTAAGTGGTTTACTTTAGAGAGCTAATATCGTTAGCCTATATAAAAAGAACCTGGCCCTTCCAAACTCAACCAAGCCCATGACAATCAACTTCTAACTTAATTGAAGTCAGAGAGAGAGAGAGAGAGAGAGAGAGAGAGAGAGAGAGAGAGAGAGTGGGGGGGCGGGGGGGGGGGTTAAATAAATGAAGGAAAAGCTCAGAACATCACGCACAGACCCAGAAAGTCTGAGGGATCAAAGCCATGATGGCAGGGAACAGTTAATGAGAAGAGATTTGGGGACTCAGATATGTTCTACCCAATATCCATCCCTTCCTTTTTCCTTGTTTACAAGACTCCAGTTGTATTCAGGGGTCCACTCTCCTCCTCACACGTATGGACTTCAGAGGAGAGTGACCCCACCCCTAGCCTGGAGACGGATCTGACTGGACTAAGTCAGTCCCACAGCCTAATGCCACTTGCCAATGACAGGTTTGGGCATGAGCATGTGACACAACTCTGGCCACAGAGACAATAGGGGAAGTGTGCTGGGGTAGCTTTTGGCAAAGCTTTTCTTTCTCTTACAGAGGACTGCGCAAAAGGGTTGGTTTCTCCCTCTTCTGGATTCTGCTGTCATTGGATATGACTACTGAACTGCTGTGACCACCCTGTGACCATGGGGAATGGGGAGATGAGATTGCAGCCATACCAGATCAGGGAACACTTGGGGGGCGGCAGAGCACAGAGCTGAAAGGTGCAAGACCCTTAGTGACTTCCCCGAGCCTCAGAATCACTCCTCTCTGGAGCTGCCTACTTGAGAAGTGCTCAGTTTCCTCATGTCCTCAGACATTTTGAGTTGGGGTTTCTTGGGCAAGAAGCTCCGTAACTAAAGAGTCAATTCATTCATTCAGTCAGTCAGTCATTCAATACCTACTTTCTGGGTGGTGACTCCGTACTGGGTAAAGCATTATACTAAGAGATAAAGACAGAAAATTTAAAAATGAAGTTAGAGATGGTTATGTACCTGGTTTTGCTTGATGAAATGTGAGCAGAAAATGGCATGTGTTACTTCTGGAAAGGAACTTTAAAAACCAATCCGGGATTTGTCATGCTTCCTTTTGTCTGTCATGATGCTGAGTAATTAGATATTGAGAAAGAACTTCCTTCCATTCATCTGCCTCTCCAGCGACCAGACTGAGCAAAATCCTACCCCTTTTTTCCCACATTGGATGTGCAAGGAGATTAAAAAAAATGTTGTTTTAAATCATCATGAATTTGAGGTTGTTTATCATCATGCACAGCTACCTGTCCCAGCTGACAAGCATGGGAAGTGCTTAGCACAGGCCTGGTGTTCAGGGCTCAAAAGCCTGCCTGCTGCTGATGTTGCTGCTGTTGTTTTGCTACTTAGGAGTGCCCACCTAGAGTAGTGAATTAGTAAGGCCAGCACATACCTGGAAATGTACTCGGGCTGTGACTGTCTAAAACCCAGCCATTTATAGGCTTATCAAGTGGAGAGGGTGTCAGTTAACCATGAAATGCATGATTGTACTCAGAGTTCAGTCTCCTAGACCTAAGCACCTTAAAATTCCCCCCAAACAAGATATCTTTAAACAATGACAAATATAAAGTTTTGCTTTTAATATCATAAAATTAATTGTAGCAAGATCAATTAGAAATCTGACTTCCCTACAGTTAAAAGAAAAAGAGACCTGAGAGAGAATGGATGGAATACTGAACACATAATGTTATTAAGGCTATTTGCAAAAGTACAGTGTCCAGTTCAGCAGAGTCCCGTAGTACTGAGCCCCGCTGCCGCGCCGGAGGCAGGGCGCGGCGCTCTCCTCCCACAGGAATCTTGGTCTTTAGAGATTGTCCTGGGAAGAGGAACCAGGGTGGCTAGAGTTAAGAAGCTGTCCCTAGAAAGTCCTCAGCAGAGACAGGAAGGTGTTTCGTCAAGGAGGGGGCGGGGGGTCCACATTCGCTGTCTTAAAATGCTTAAAGAGAAGCCCACTTCCTCTGAATGGGTGCAGAAAGTCAAACCAGGCTCAAAGCTGGATTCTCAGGGACACTGAGCTCAGCTCAACACGGAAAGGCGTGAGAGGGAGTGGCCGCCGCGGCGCCAGGCGGCGCCCCCGACCCCTGCCCGGAGCGGGGGCGGGAGTGGGACCGCCTCCGGCCCGGGATGCGGCAACTCGGCAACTCGGCAACTCGCGCACCTCGCGCACCTCTCCGCAGTAGGCTGGTGGCTCCTGAGCCAGGCAGGTGGCTCCGTCCGCAGGAGAACTGTGGTGCCCTAGGGTGTGAAACCGGGCAAACTGTGGGCGGCCGCGCCTGTGGGAGACTTTGCCACTCGTCCACCAGGACCTAGAGAGAAGAACCAGAGGCTCCCGATTCCTGTCCCGTACACCACCATTTCAGATACTCTGCACGGACGCGCTTGGGGGTCCCACTGACTTCAGGAAGGACGCGTGCCGCTCTCTTACCGCCAACTCGGCGGCAACTGCTGTTTGCCGCGGTGACCCTTCGCCCGTGACCCTGCGGAGCCTGGAGCGCCCCGGGAATGGCGTGGAAAGGACGCGGAGCCGGTGGGGCAGCGCGGTGTCCGCGGAGGAGCTGTCCCCGCGGCAGCTGTCCCCGGAGGCGGCGCGTCTGGCGAAGGCCTGGCAGGAGCTCGGCGAGACAGGTTGGTACTGGGGAAGTATGACTGTTTCTGAAGCCAAGGAGAAATTACAAGAGGCACCAGAAGGAACTTTCTTGATTAGAGATAGTTCGCATTCAGACTTCCTACTGACAATATCTGTGAAAACATCAGCTGGACCAACTAATCTGCGAATCGAATATCAAGATGGGAAATTCAGACTGGACTCTATCGTGTGTGTGAAGTCCCAGCTTAAACAGTTTGACAGTGCGGTGCATCTGATCGAGTACTATGTTCAGATGTGTAAGGACAAGCGGGTGGACCCAGAAGCCCACCGGAGTGGCGCCGTTCACCTTTACCTGACCAAACCGCTGTACACTTCAGCACCACCTCTGCAGCATCTCTGCAGACTCTCCATTAACAAGTGCACCAGCGCCGTCTGGGAACTGCCTTTACCGACAAGACTGAAAGATTACTTGGAAGAATATAAATTCCAGATATAAGTGTTTCTCTTTTTCTAAACACGCTTCACGAAGACGATCTCCAAGGACAGCTACGCAGAAGGGAACCAAAACCTGCTCTGGATAACAACACAAAATTCCAGGAAGGACTGAGTCAATCCAACGCAATGTGTGTCGAGGTATCTAAAGTGCCCAAGATATTTTCACCTGGGTACGGCTTCCCTTCCTAAAGCTGAGAACAGTTGATCCTTTTAAGTTAAAAATTAAATGGCCCAAGGAAGGCTGAAGGGCTGAAGGGACATTTTTATCAGAATGCCCTGCCTGTCGGAGGTTCTTGTTGTTTTTTTTTGTTTTGTTTTTTGTTTTTTTTGGTTGAAGGTCCAAGCTCCAGTAGAGAAAGGACCCCATGGAGGAGTACTGAAGAAGGGGAAGGAAATTGGCACAGGCTTTACTTCAATTTTATATGCCTGCTGATCTGAGTCTATTTTGGCCATGTGATATTTTGTATTCTGATGTACCTAGGAGTTTTGTTGATCAGATGTGCTTGTGAGTATTTATCTTCATTTTATGCAATTAACCAAATCAATCCAAAAAGTGACCATGAAATCCTGTATTTATATGTTTACTACATGTATGAACTCTCTCGTGTGAATGAGTGCTGTAAGTAATCCATTTTAAGAGAGACTTACTTCAGAGGTATTTAAAACTGGTGCAAACGAAAAAGATTGTCTTTTCCTTTAAGACTAAAGATAAGAATGTCATGCTATACAGGTGCAACCCAGTTCCTGTTAAATAAAACCATGTAAATATAGACATTTTACCCTTTGAAGTAGCTATGTCCCAACCTGTTGCCATAGATTTTTTTGGAAATGGCTTAAAAATTTCCAAGTTGTCCTTGAATGTCTAACCATGGACATCAGCAGTTGTCTCGTTTGCAAGAACTTTGACTTAATTTTCCTCCAGATCTAGGGGAAAGTCTACCTGTTTTTCAAAGGTTTATTTACCGCTGTTATTATCTGATTAGAATGTATTAAGTTAAAAAAAAAAAACCCCTAAAAATCCTGACTTAAAAAAAAGACATTTGACCTCATAATAATTATTATCTGCCCAACAATAAAAAGGGGTTGATCTTGATACAGTGAACTATCATTTAAAGTGTTTCAAAAGAGGCCCTGGCCAGTGTGCCTCGGGCGGTTGGAGCATTGTCCTCTATACTGCAAGGCTGTGAGTTGGGTTCCTGGTCAGGACATATACCTAGGTTGTGGGTTTGATCCCTGGTCAGGGAGCCTACGAGAGTCAACCAACTGATGTTTCTCTCTCATACTGATGTTCCTCTTTCTCTTCCCCCTTCCTCTGTCTCTAAAAAAAGCAATGAAAAAATGTTCTTGAATGAGGATAAAATATATATATGTGTATATATAGTGTTTCAAAAGAGGATGAATAACCTGTGTGTATGTAGAATTCATTCAGCACTTACTGAGGCTCTATTAATTGCCACATGATCAGCAAGATAAAGATTAATATGATGTGATTCCTGGTCATAGGGTATTTAATGAAAATCTGTGATATATAAACAATAGGTACAAAGATAATTATTTTGCATGGTAATTGATATTGTAGAGTTTGTGCAAACTTTTATAGAGATATTAATTCTGTTTTGAGTAATCAGGAAATACTGCATGGAAGTTATATTTTACTAGGTTTAGAATAATTGCTTGGCATTTGTATTCTAGGGGAGTAAAATATCAATGTGGGGAAACTCGGAGATCTTTAGAGTCCCCACAAATTTACTCTATCCAATAAAGGCAAGGCTAACATAATGGTGATCTAAAGGGAAAAGACACATATAAAATGTGTACATGAACTAAAGGGACCCTCCCATTTCTTTAAAGCAAATAAATAAAGGAGCATTTTGCCTTATTTGAATGGAGAATTTGCCACTCTTGATGTAGCTGCTCAAACACTTCAGGTGGCTTGTAAAATCCTGCAGGAGCAGGGAGAGCTTCTAGACACATCCGATGGTGGGACTTTACTTGTGAGGCTTGTGTCCCTCCAGGTTTTCTTAGAAATGTAACTGCGAAAGATAGATGAGTTTTGGAAAAGGGATCCTTTTTATTTTGCTCTCTGAAAGGATATGGAAGACTGAAGTGGCCAGAAGGGAAAAGAAGCAGGAGGATGAGTGATTGTCCCTAGAACCAGCCATCCCTATAACCAACATCTGAGAAAAAAGAGCAGCACGCCCCTAACCTAAAGCTGGCAATTCCTTTCTTTAGCCCCAATCCTGAGTCAGTACAAAAAGGGTTAAGACCTGGTAATTTTAAAATCTGCCGCCCATGCCGGTCAGGGGTGGCAGTGTGGTAAATTGAGAAGCTGCGGTAAAGCAGTCCTAGGTTCAAGCCTGCAGTCTTCTGCCTCCCAGCTCTGTGGCCTTGGGGGAGTCAGTAAACCTGTCTGAGCCCCAAAGGCTTCATCTGCAAAGGCCATGCAAATGTAGATCGCACAGGGCAGCCGGGAGGCCTGCAGATGACGCAGTGTCTGTATTAGTGTGCTGGCGCAGGAGAAGCCACGCAGCAGGCACTCATCAATTATAACCATCAGTATTATTTTACTCTGAGGAAAAATGCAAGCAAAAAAAAAAAAAAGTTAGGTATTAGTTTGGCTTTATTGGACTTTGGCTTCAAAAATCGATTCGACAAACTTGAGCACTTATCCTGTGCATGGCACTGATTTAGTGGTGGGGACAGAGTGGGCAACGGTACAGTTAAGTCCCTTCTTCCTTCATGGAGGTAAATCCTGAGGGAAAACAGAGATAAGAAATAAGTGAACAAACAAACAGGATACCTTTAGATAAAGATGGGAGCTCTGAAGAAATTTAAAAGAGAAAATGGGCTATGGTGTACTGGTGCCATGCATGGGAACCCTGGCTGAACTTCTGGCATTTGGGGAGAGGTGTCAAGTCCTAAAGGGTGGCATGAAGTGCACACTGAGTGTGTGTCAGGCTGACCCAGTGACTTTATATCCCGCAGGCATACACTTGTAATGTCTTAATGAAGTCAGGTCCCAGACAAATTGATTCATTCATTTCAAAGGGATTCATTTTAGGACCCCCTCACTCCTTTCGGTCTTGGACAAGTTGGATTACTCATGTACAAAGTGTTTTGGCAGAACCTTCAACTGATGTGTATTTTTAGTACTGAGTTCATGTGTAAGAAAAATATGGATGGAGGGGCTGGATGAATAATGGCAGAGGAAAATAAAATTGCAAACTGTGTGTCTCAAGTGTCGGCTCAGTAGCAATGGAATAGAAAGTATTGGGTGATTTATAGACTATGTGAAGCTTAAAAACAAACATAAGCAAAATACCAAATTGCTGGTATTTTGACATTTGTGAGGTTATCAATCATGAAAAAACTTCAACTGACAAAGATAGAAGGAAGGGCCAGAGTTGGGAGCTGGTGGGGTAGGGGAGAGGTTTGGGGTGGGGGTGAGGCAGAGACCAACACTGATATAAAAAGGCAAGTTTTGGGAGAATGCTCTATTTGAACTTAATCACCAAATACATTTTCTGGAAGAGTTTGGAAGAACTTTCCTTCCTAGGCTCAGATGAACAATATAGCCTCTGATTAAATAGAGAAATCATGGTCTATCTTTGAAATTCCAATTTGATTCTGAAAATGCACATTTTGATTTAAAAAAAAAATGGCAAGAAGAGTTTTCAACAACGAAAGTGCCTGATCAACATGATTATAAACACACTTAAAGGGCTCCTGAAAGAAGACGGTGAGCCTTTACCAGCAGCCTTGTCGCAAGAAGTCAGATCTGTTAATTGCATATAGTGTATACACAAACTACTTTTACACATTTCATGTCATCATTCTGAAACTTACACACAGGAATGTCTCCAAGATTTAGTTCAGATTCTTCTCTTTTATCCATAGCTGAGCCCCTGATTCAAGCTAACTTCTCATTTATTTCTTCGATAAACTCTTAAGCCTTAAATCTACCTTATATTTTTAGTTTATGATGCCTTTTTTCCTCTGAAATGCCAACTTCTCAGTCTCCATCCTGACTTCCTTCTACCCTTCAAGGTTTAGCTCAAAGGTCTCTTTTTCACTGAACCCCTTCTTAAGCAGGATTACCCGTACTCTGATACAGTTTCCCATAGCACTTTATATACATCTTTATGATCCTTTTGTTTAGCATTGTCATGTCGATCATTTATTGTGTGCCCACAGGCACTGTGTTAAACACATTACATAAATTCCTTCATTTAATACTCACGACAGCCTTATGAGATAGGTATTGTTCCAATTTACTGAGAAGGTTACGAAATTGCTTCACTTCATCCAGCTAACAAGACATGGCACAAAGTTTGAACTTAGTCTTCTTAATCTAGAGCCTCTGCTCTTAAGTCCATGACCTCTCATACCACACTGTTTGCTCTTGCTGGTATTGCAGTTTATTTGTGTTCTGTCTGTTTCCCTCTCCAGATAACAAGCATGTGTAAGTCATGCCTCAGTATGAGGGACAGGTGAATTATCGAACGGGTGAGGAGTTTTTTCCATTGCTTCTGCCCTTGTTCCCAGAGGCAAAGAGTCAGAGTAGTCAAGGTTGATTACTGGGAGGCCCCTTGAAGAAAAATTCCATAGACAGAGTTGGTAAAAAGAGCCAAGGATCATATAAATCTCAAAATAAACTTCTAGACTCTCCTATCATATCAATTCCTCCTCATTTAGGATGTTTTCATACGTATATTACAGTTTAGCTGACTAGAAGTCCTTCAGCTAGGGATTTAAAGAAGAAGCCACGTCTAGACTGGCAGGAGGGGTGGGGACACAGTATGGGCTGGTCCCTCACACATGTGTGGCAGATACAAATTGGGAGGGATATCTCAGCTGCAGAGGTCCCCTCTGAGGAGCAAGGGGTCCCAGCCCCACACCAGGCCCCCCAGCCCGTGGTTCCAGTACCAGGAAGAGAAGCCCCCATAACTCCTGGCTGTAAAAACTAGCAGGGATTGTGGCTGGGTGAGACAGAGGGCTTCTGGAGTCCCAGCTGTTCCTCTTAAAGGGCCTGTGCATGGAGTTAAACTCACTTGCTCCAAGCTCCAGCACTGGGGCAGCAGCTCAAAAGGTACCAAGGACATACAGGGAGGAAAGGAATTGTCTGGCATCAGGGCAAGGGTGGGGTGGGCACAGCTTTCTGCCAAACAAAAGTCCTGGCAGAGGTCATTATTCATATTTTTGAGACTCCCGCCCCTGCCCCCACAGAACCAGCAGGAGGACTCCATATCTGAGCCTCTATCAACCTAGTTCTCAGTGTTCACCCTGCCCTGGTGATTCCCTGAGACCCTGCCCCACCCAACTTGTGGGTCCACCCAAGCTGTTTCTAGTGGCTTTTCCATACCCATGGCCTGTGGTGGCTCATGCTTCAGACTTTCCTAAAACCTCTCAAATAAGCAGCACCTGGCCTCATTATTCCCCATACCTTTCACTAAGTGGCTCCAGGTCTGGCACTAGCAGCTGGCTGTCATTTGTAGCTTGCCCTGCCTGGCCACCTCCAGGCTCAGCACAAGTAACAGTCATCTGTAGATTGCTTATAGCCCATGCTGGGAGCCCCTGGGCCAAACACAGGTGGCAGCTGACCTTGGCCTGCACCTCCTGGGAGGCCCTGGAGCCAGCACACCAGTGGACAGTTTCAGACCATGTCAAAACACCACCCAACCACCTCCACAAGTGACACAATCAAGGGGCGGACTCAGGGGGCACCAGAGCCCCGCTGAAGTAAGTCCTGCTCTGTAGGGTGGGCCACTGCTCAGCTGATTGCCTGTGGTGGTTGCGGCCTGTCCTTTTAGTCGGTCAGCCTAGGGATAAACACCTTCCATTGACAGGCCAACAGCAATCAAGGCTCAACTACAATACCAGGGTGTACACAGCCCACACGGGGGCAGGGTATACCTAGAGTTCCCAGCTTGAGTGACAGAGGAGGCTATACCACTGGACCCCACAGAATACCTACAACATAAGGCCACTCTACCAATCTCTACCTAATACAAAAGCACAACACAGGGAGGCTGCCACAGTGAGGAGACAAAGGGCCATGTCCGAAATGAAAGAACAGAAGTCCAGAAATAGAACTAAACAAAATGGAGACAAGCAATCAAGTAAATGCAGAATTCAGAACACTGGTTATAAGGATGTTTAATGAACTTAGGGAGAACTTCAACAGCATAAAAAGGAACATGGAAACCATAAAAAAGAACCAGTCAGAAATGATGAATACAATAACCAAAATGGAGAATTTACAGGGAATCAGCAGTAGAGTAGATGAAGCCAAGAATCAAATTGGAGTTTTGGTATATAAAGAAGCCAGAAATACCCAATCAGAACAGCAAAAAGAAAAAAATATCCCCCAAACGAGGGTAGTGTAAGGAGTTTCTGGGACAATGTCAAGCATACCAACATTTGCGCCATGGTAGGGACAGAAGGAGAAGAGAGAGAGGAAGACATTGAAAACCTATGTGAAAAAATAATGACAGAAAACTTCTCTAACTTGGTGTAGGAAGTAGACATACTAGTCCAGGAAGCACAGGGAGTCCTATACAAGATGAATCCAAAGAGGTCCTCACCAAGACACATCATAATTAAAATGCAAAAGGTTAAAGACAAAGAGAGAAACATAAAACCAGCAGGAGCAAAGCAGTTCGTTATCTATAAGGGAGCCCCAATAAGACTTCTAGCTGATTTCTCAGCAGAAACATTGTAGGCTAGAAGAGAATGGCAAGAAATATTCAAAGGAATGAAAAGCAAGGACCTACAAGCAAGATGACTCTACCTGGCAAAGCATTTATTTAGAATTGAAGGACACATAAAGAGCTTCCCAGACAAGAAAAAGCTAAAAGAGTTCATCACCACCGAACCAGTACTAGATGAAATGTTAAAGGGTCTTCTCTAAGAAGAAAAGAAAAAGCAGAAACAGAGAGACTCATAGATGGAGAACAGATGACAGCCAGTGGGCAGGGAGTAGTTAGGGGGTGGATGGACTGAACAAAATGGAAAGAGGACGCATGGACATGGACAACAGCGAGGTGATTGCTGGGGGGAGGGGTGTATAAGGGGACTAAATGGTAATAAAAATAATAAATATTATACAAAAGATAAAAATATGAACAATAAAATGGTAATAAATACTTACCTATCAATGACTGAATCTAAAAAAAAAAAATAAAGAAGGAGAACAGAAACAGACTTATAGTACAGAGAACATTTTGATGGTGGCCAGGTGAGACAGGGGATGAATGGGTGGGTGAAATAGGTGAGGGAATTAAGAAGTACAAATTGGTAGTTTACAGAATAGTCATGGGGATGGAAAGTACTGCATAGGGAATACAGTCAATAATACTCTAATAACTATGTGTAGTATCAGATTGGTACGAGCTGTATGAAGAAGATCACTTAGTAACATAATGTCTAATCACTGGGCTGTATATCTGAAACTAACAATATTGTATGTCACCTGTAATTGAAAAAATAAATGATTTAAATTTAAAAAATAAAAAAACAATTCATCCATTTACTAGATCATTAAAATTGTTTTACACCTAAACTTTGCATAAACCATGGGATTAAACCATGACTTGACTAGGGGCAGGGTTGTATTTGCATTTCTAGTGCCTGGCCTGCTACCTGATTTTTTGGGGTTTTTTTGACGGGATGAAAAAAGAAAAGAAAAGCTCATTAATTGGAGAGGAACTTCAGATTAGTAGAATTAAAAAGTAAAAGAACTTGCTAGCCCAATGCTACAGGGGAACAGGAAAACATTAGATAGATTTTTGAATCTTTTCTACTTTACTTTCCAGTTTGACTGTCTGATTTGTAATTTATGTTTGTTTATAGTTGTCTTTATGCCAGGATTGGTTTCTTTCCATCTGCATGTGCAAATGTAATAAATTAAATACTTATTAGTGTTGTGGTTATCTATGGTATTTCCAGAGGTCTTTAGTGCAATCATGAAAATAAACACTGAACTTTTTCTAAAAATTCTTGCATACAGAGAACTGGATGGTGTGTCTCAGCAAAACCTGATACAGCCAGGCATGTCTTTTCTCCTCTCTGTTTCGATCTCACAGGGTGGCACCGCTCTGGGGGAGTGCGGGGAGTCCAGCTATCCACACACTTTAGTGAGCAGCATGCGCAGGGCTTGTGCAAGGGGTCTATGAGGAGGGAGAATGACACCAATCACTGTGCACTGGGCCAGAATCAATGTGACGGGCCCACTGGCTTTGGGGGGCAATTCACAGGGTGGTGGATGTTTTCTTTTGCCTTCTAGCTACTGGGAGGCCAAGAGAACTGGCTCAAGGTCACAGAAAAAGTGAATCAAGTTTCAGGCTAGTCCTCTGCCCATGAGTGCCGAACAGCTCTCCTCTATTGGTATAGCTCTACCCTGAATTACCTTCCTCGTGCAGACTTGCTCTTCTCCTGTATTATGTCTTCCATTTAGAACCATTTTAATCATCCTGTTGACCAAGACAAAACTTCTTGTGCTCAATATGAAAAGGTTTTAGGCTCTAGCACGTATCAAAGATACATGAAGTGGACAAGAATAAGGCAAATGTGTATAGAGTGCCTGTGAACAACTGAAGGCCTTCAAATGTAAATTAAAAAAGAACATATTATGCTAGTCCAAACTGCTACCTTAGTTTAGTGTCACCCTCAACTTCTCTTTTTTCCTTAACCATATGTTTAAGTTTACTCTGCCCATTTGAACCTACCTTTGACATGACCATTACTTCTTGCTCCTTTTCTCCCTTCCTATAGTCACTGGTCTGGTTCAGGGACTCATATTCTCTCCCCTTCTACCGGACCTTCCTCACTTGTATTTAGCTGGTATGCTTTCCCTGCACCTATTCACTGCACTGCCAACAAAGTTACCCCTCTACAGCCCAGATGTGATTATGTCCTTACATTGTTTATAAACTTTGACAGCTCCACACTGCCCATAGGCTAAGGCGCACCTCAGCATGGCTAAAACAATCTAATTTTGAGATGAAACAGCCTCATCTGCTACCACCCCTCCTCCCTTGCCCTGCACTCCAGAATAGCAGACTACTTGCTTGTTTCTAAATGTGCTCCATAGTGGCATTTCTCATTTACTGTGGGGGCATGAGCTCCTGGAGACTGAAGTGCTACCTGAACCAGTGGTATTGGGGTCACTTCAGCCTGGTCTCCCCCAACAGGCATGTCTGACACAACACGCAGGCAATGGATCTTCAGCTTTTCTCAAATACTCTGAAATCATCACATCCCTCTGGCCTTAGTTTTCTAGGCCATGGGTCACACAATGCTTGGTCAATCGTCCCAAGCTGCAGCTATAGTATGACTGGCCTCATGATGTTTAAAGGCTGATCCTTATTGTTTGTGCCCTTGACCATTCCTGAAGTGACTCAAGCAGTAAAGCTCACTTTTTAACATCGAACATGGTATGTTCTTTGCTTTCTTGGGCAGCTCCAGGACTAATACTGGGAAGTCTTTTAGCAATCATTATGGGTCAAACCTGTGTCCTAGAGTGCAACATAAATGACAGAAGGAAAGGCTGCGGAAGGGAAAAACCAACGCATTGAATTAGAAGAGTGTTGTAAGGAAGGAGCTCATTTACTAAGAATTTGCATTAACTCACTGGTGTATAGTAGTTAGTTAAATATATACTATGTACTTATTGTACATGGCTGTCTGTATATCTACCTACTACCTAACTGTTCATCAGGACATCCATTTATATATGTATATGTATATTTTTAAAGAAAATAAATTAGAAATAGTGTGGCAGAAGGCTTCCTAAATGGAGATATGAATGTGAATCTCTGCATACTATTCCCTCAATCTTAAGTGTCCTTGTTTTTTTTCCTCACTTGGTGAATTCTTACTCATATTTTAGGCCCTGTTTAAACATTACCTATTTCCTTGGAGCCTGTTGAAATTTCAGAATCTTGGACCCTACCCCAGATCCACTGAATCACAATCGGTATTTTAACAGAATCCCATAAAAGCTTAAGAAACACTGACTTCATCTTCCCTAGACCCTTCAGCAAAACAAAATGCTCTACTTTTACACTGTTGGTGTTTAGTCTTTATCATATTGTATCATAATTCATTGCTTATATGAACCTATGACAGGATAAGACCCTTGACAATGTTCGCCAACAACACATTAGGACATATTAATCCAGAGTTCTGCTATTTATTATGTCTGTAATAATACACTTTAGATTAGTTGACCCAATTTCCTTCTCTCCTTCAGAAGTTTAAAAAGCCAAAACCTGATTGTCTAGCCTCCCTTACGGCCAGATATGGCCATATGAGTTATGCCAATAAGAAGTACGCAGAAGCTTACTTTGGCTGGTATTTCCTCTTCTTTTGGCCTGAAATGCAGATGCTATGTTGGAGATAACAGCTCTGCTGCTACCATAAAGCCAAAAGTCACACGCCAAGGACAATGAAGCAAGAAACAGAGAAGTCTGGATCTTTGACGCATTTCTGACCCCAAACTATTTCTTTGTAGATTTCTTCTAAGAGAGACAAATGTATCTTTATGTGTTTAAATGACTGTCAATTAGTTTGCTGTTCATTGATCTGAATGCATTTTTGACCAATACAGTGTCTAATCAATTAGGAAGGCAAATCAGATTTGAATTTGCTTTCTTTACTAGTCCTGGCTGAGGCTCCTTAAGGTGGAATAGAATAAGGTGTTAGAACCATCACTTTTTGTTTTTTTTTTTAAAAACTCTACACCTCTAAGTAATTGATTAAGAATAACGTTCACTCCTAATAGCCCCCCAATAAGAAACAGGAACATGAAGCATATAAAATTTACAGTACTTGGAATTTCGGCAAATGTGTCCACTTTGGACCATCAAAGAAATTAGTTAAGGACTCTGGATAGTATCAGAACAGAAACCTCTCCCCTTGCCCTTCCTGATGTGGCTGTCACAAAAATGGGAGGGGCAGCTACCTGAGGAAGTCCGACAATATGGGAGCTATGGAAATACCTCTCACTGAGTTATGTTTAAATCCAGCACGCTGCCTGGCCCCCATGGCACGAGGATACTTTGGGTCATGAGCATCTCTCAATGTTCCCAACGTGTTAGTCTTATGTAGGCTACATTTCACTGGGAAACACTGTGATGTTTCCAAATAGGAAAACTGGGTGTTGACAGCCGTAACAATCGGAGTGGAATTTTGCTGTGTTAGCCTTTGTGACTTGCTCCCCAAACTAGCCCATCAACTCTCGGAGGTATTTTGCTCCCACTGTGTTGCTGTATCTCTGTCAGAGCCGGCAGCTGTTCCAGGGCCCATCACTGTCAACAGGACCCTCAGAATCCAAACTGTGCATGCTGAGCAGCCTGGATACTTCACGTACCCATTTCTCAGTGTAGCTGGCCTCTGACCCACAGTTCAGCGTCTCCTAGAGTATACCAGGTTATCTTTTGCTATTTTGTAGCTGGGCCCCATCTTACCTGGAAGAGCAGTGTTGTCAGGCTGTTCCAGGAAGGTGATGTATTTAAAAAATACCAAGAAAAGACCAAGGAACAAGAAGCTCCAAGAAACAATAAACACATCTGAGATAAGCACCTGAAGCACATTCTTTGGAACGCCCTCAGTTCAAGAGGAAACTTTGCCCTTTGAGGTTGATTTTGAGTTTGAAAATCTGAAAAAAGACGTTTAGAGATGAGTCTGGTAATCAAGCTGTGTGATTTGGCTTTTGTAAAGAGCCATCCCCAAAAAAAGGAAATAAATGAGCACATGAACTAGACCAACTCTGGCCCTACCTAGCTTTTTAAGATACTTTCAAAAGGGAAGAAATAATCTGCTTGAAGAATGAAGCATTGAGGAGCAAGGGCTCATGGGAAACTCAGAAGGCCACACTCTCTGAGAAGGGAAGTTGTGTTATGTTCCTAAATAATCAGCTTCAACTCAGTCCATTGGCTTTCAAACTTGTGGCTGCATCAGAATCACACTCAGGGCTTGGAAAAGCACAGAATCCTGGGCTCCACCCCCCAAGATCCTGATTCAGAGGGGCCACATCTAACAATTTCCCAGGTGATGGTGCAGGGTGCCTGCTTCAGTCAAACCTTGTGCTTTCACCCCATCATGCCCACTCACTGCTTGGTTGCCAGTCCTGACTTTTTTTTTTTTTTTTTTTTAAAGCAGTGTGACTCAGTCATATAGCTTTACCTGCACCATGGTTCTCAATTATCCCAGCCTCTCGCATTTCATGATTGTGTGATTCATCATAGGTTAATCACAGATGGTACATCAACAGGCTCACCAAGTCAGGGACTAGGCTAGAGAAAGAGGGCTGCTGTCGGACATTATGGGAGATGGGGTGGGCAGGGTGTGGAGGCGTAACTGCCATAGCAATTACTACAGTCACAGCAGACAGCAGCCCCCCATTCCGAACCTTATCACTGAACTCCGGAATGGGTTTCTTTTAGTTTCAGAATTTATTTATTTTTTCAACTTTTTAACTTTTGGAAGGTACCACCCTTTCTCTCACCACAAGGTTGTCATGGTTTCTGACTGCGGGGCCAGGTGTTCCAGCTCGCTCTTTCCTACCACTCTCATTTTGTCTCCTCCCCGCTTCCGTACATAACAGGTAAGGCTCTGGTGCACATTCAAGCTTTCTACTCAAGGCTCCAGGCGATCTTAAAATTCATCCCTCACTTTACTTTGACCAGAAAAGAAATTTCCCAGTAATGCCAGAGTACCAGCTAGCTCTTAGTTTTTAGCCCTATGGTAGAATCTTATTCGTCCCTTCAGTAAACCCTTAATTATTCAGAATTGTAATATTCTGTATTTAGAAAAATCATGGCAGTGTTCAGAGGAAAGCCAGGGACCCCAAGGAGGCAGCTGCCTTTCCCCACATAGCACAGCCACCTGGCCTCTATCCTAACCCACTAAGTGTCCTTTGTCACTCAGGTCACATTATCAGAAGGCAGGGGACACTTCTGAAGATGCAAAGGCACAGAAACACACCCTCTGCTTAGAGAGTTATGCAGAGAATGAGTGGAAATTTCTAATTCTTTTGCCCCATTCTTCCTGATCCTTCCCCTTGATCCTTCCCAAGAAAAACCATGCAGAAAGTCACCAGAACATGGGTAACTCCCCAGGCAAAGCCACTTGCCTCCAATAGGAAGACACCTGGCACCTGGACATGATGCACATTTGACCGAGATTCATAAGCACAAAATGGGGGGAAAAGACCCTGTCTGACAGTTTCTTTCCTGTTATCATTTTAGGTCGGGGAAGTTCAGAAGCAGGACTTCTGTATCTTGTTTTGAGGATACCACGTGTGTATTTAGTGCTCTAAAGAACATTAAACAACCACGGGATTTATAAATATTTGCATTCCATAACTGTCCTTGGGCAGTATCTGCTGGATTGAGTCACCCTGGGGCCACCTTCCCCCTGTCCCCAGTGAGGGGCCCCCGGGGTTAACAGGTGTCATTTCCTCCACCGGGGGCTAATGGGCTCTCCTTTGGTCTGATCATATCTGTCCTTCAAAATGGCACTTCATGGGGCCGCCTGCCCGCCTGCCGGCCTGCAGAGTCAGCAGTCTGAGGGTCACCGGCCTGAGCGGCTGTCTGCACAGACACGGCCTGTGCTTCCCCGCTGCCAGCCCCTGCGTCCTTTCTGAGTCTCTCTTCTTTCCCATTCTTCCTCCAGTCAGAATAAACCCAAACCCAATCCTCTGGAGCATGGAGTGCCCTGACCTGTCTGCCCATGGCCAGTGATTGGTGTATTAGGGGATTAGACAGAAAATACTGAGTGTGGCATTTTAATAGGGTTGTAACTCAGTTTGATGGGATGACTTGGGAACGATAAAGGCACTGGGAAATGAGGGTATTTGGGACTAAGCATCATGACCTGCCTTGATTTTTTTTTTCTTCCCTTCACAAGCAAAGAAAACAAAGCCAGCCATTTTTCACCTATGACATGAGAGGATGGGAGGGTGTTTCTTCAGAAAGTTTCCTCTCATTCTGGTTTTGACATTGATTAGTTGGTCTGGCTTCAGAAAATTCCAGATGGACGATGTTGGATGACTTTCCTGGGGGTTAGGAAGTGGATTTTTTTCTGAGGTGGTATTTTGGCTGTTGGCACTATCACCCACATTGAGAGCAAATCCTGGGGCCTCTGATGGAGAAGTATTACCTGGGAGAGGTACCGCGTGCCCACACTCCTGGCCGGCACCTTCTCTGATACAGCCCTTCACAGTAGTGTTCACACGCACTGGTACCACACAGTGAGCCGTGGCTGGGCTGAGCTGAGCTGAGCTGAGCTGAGAAGTGGGCGTCGATCTCAGGGCCCGCTGTGGAGTGTCAGCTGTGTGCAGGCCTCATCTGTTTACTATGCTTTATTTCAACTCAAGCCTGACTCTCAGTGGCCACCCTACCAGCCAGTGTGGCAGGAAAGCTAACCTCAATCACTGTTGAGACCCTTTCCTCCTTGGATAACATGGGAGGCTAAAGTCCTGCCCAGCCACCAATTCATCATTGTTGTTCTTGACATCATCATTATTTGGGCCTTGAGTTCTGTTACAGTCCTGTAGTCTCTCTGCTTGTGTGTCCCAGCCATGACACGGGATCTCTGCCAAGGCTGGGGAGCCCTTGCTGGGGGCTGGCCTTCTCAGTTATACCAGGCAGCCTTTCTCTCCAAGTCCTGCCACCTCCGTGGGTGGCACTGAAGGCTGGCCCTTCATGGCCATCTGACTGTCCCCCTTCCCAGACTCGATATGTCTCCTTTCTCTTCCTCATGCTCAAGGTTATTGCTCTGCCTGCCCCTCTTCCTTCCTCAGGATACCTAACATCATGTCCTCAGAGACTTTCAACTTTTACAAGACAGAAGGAGCCCTCATATTCAAAGGGCTTCTATTTGTTTCTGTCCTCCAAGTCAAGGACATACTAAGGATGAGGGAAGCGCCTTGGGGAAGGTACAGAGGGCAAAGCTGTAGTAAACTGAAGTACGTCCAAGGTAACGCTGGAAATAGGTGGAATTTTGCGGTCAGGGAAGCGGGCATTGCGTACAACTGTGGTTATGCCTTCAAGAAGATGAAACAAATGAAACATGTCATTCTGAGGGTGGGGATAAATGAAAAGACGAGGAACCATCACGTCAGGCAGGGAGGTATTGTGAGCATCAGATGTCTGGCAAACTTCCCCTAGGTCCTTGACGCACATAGCATACAAAGCAGGAATGAGAAGGATTAGAAGAGATAAGGAATGAAAGCAAATTAGATAGGGATTTGAGCGGGTGGAGACGTGGTTGGCTTTTGAAAATATGGAGATGCTGGGATTTTTCTTTGAGAGGGAGGGGTTGGTATAAAGGGCATTTTGGGTAATTGTTAAGCGGAAAAATTAAGAAGAATCTAAGCAAATTGAGCAAGGGATTGTCCTCACAGGTTCAGAAATAATAGCTCCTATTTTGTAAAATGTACACTACTTGCCAGGAACCATCGAAGCATAAGTAGCATCACCCCTAGCTTACAGATGCGGAAACTGAGGCTGCAGCCATACCAGATAGCTGGAAGAGGGGTGATTGGAACCTGGGCAAATCCAGTGCCCACTGGCCCCAATGGGATCAGCTGCCCTTTCTGGGACCACCTTTGAGATGAAATGGGTTGGTTTGGAGACTCTGGTTGGTTAAGTCTGAGACTTGTACATACCCTTTCCTGCATCTAGCAGAGGAATCCACACATATAGGCAGGGAGTGGTAGATTTCTAGAAGAAAATCAGGGTTCTCTTGCCAGAAGACAGGGAGTGAAACAACAGCTGTCCCAAGAGAACCCCAGTTCACAAAGTGGGTTTGAGAGAAAAGGAGGGGCTTGCTGCTTTGGATGTGGCAGGGGCCTGCCTGGAGCCCTATTCCTGTGCTCCTGACCCCAAAGAAACCTGTTCAGCATCTCTTCAGAGCTCTTAGGCCCTGAGGAATGTACTTGAAACCCCTGGTCTTACAGAAGCATAAAATATCTTTGAGCAACAAAACAGATGTTACCACGTCCACACAGTGAACTCTGTACACTTAACAAATAAGGAAGTTTCTTAGGTCTCACTCAGAAACCATTTCTGGTTTTGTATCAAACAATTTTAATAAGCTTGGTCATCTGGCCATCCTGTCCCAAGCCAACAAAGGGACAGAGGGCATTTGCTGGCTCCTGAGAAATAATGTCACCTCTTGTTGCTCAACCCTCTCACCTCCAGTAAGCAAGGACAGAAAGATTGGAACATAAATCTTGGTCGCGTAGTTCTGGAACCTTTGAGCCTCCTTCCGTGAGTCAAGCACAGATGATTTTGCAGTTACAGAGCCAGTGTTTCCAGGACAATTTTCATTCCACTTTAAACTGTAATGGTTTGCAAGAGCAGTAAGTATGTTCACTTAATGTTGCTGTGCAGTTTGGATATTGTATTTGACCTGAATGAACTGGTTGGGGAAGGGCCTGCCAGCTTGTGGTGTGCAGGTGGGTCGGGCAGACAGAACAGTGTATAACTCCCTCTCTCTCACCGGCTCTCAGTCTTGCTCCTCTGTGCTTCAGGGAAAGTCGCGGTACTGCCCACCGTGAACTTGCCCCTCTTTGGTTAATGTATCCACGTGTAGGCTGCCTCTCCCTGGCTGTTTCCAACGCCCAGAGGCACACTCTGTCTTTTAATATTGTGTCCAGGGCTGATGTGGATTCAATGGGCAAAAGTGTTCTTGAGGTTTTTAAAGAGAAGAAAGAGCTGAAACATCCTCACACTTTCTTAGAGAGACCTAGGGGACCCCCTGTTGAGGATCAAGGTTGAAAGCTGGGTTTGGATTTGACTGATTTCGATGCTGACCTTGACTCCATATTTACTACCCTATGTCCTGGGTCAATTCAGTTTCCCTATAAAATGGGGACCCCACAGCCCATGGCGGCTGTGACGCTCCAATGAGATGGTATGTGTGAAATGCTCGGCTGTGGGCCAGGTATCCAGACAGTAAAGTACTGGGCAGATATTAACCCCCATGGGTATTATTATTATAATTGTTATGATAATTAACAACATCCTGTAGCTACACACCTAATTCAAGAGTGTTAAGAATGTTCCATCTTTGAACAACGCCTATGTGTTCTGCCAGTAATTTTTGTTTTCTCATCTTTGGAGTTTAACAACCCTGGGCTTAAATATCTATTTCACTGCTTATTTACAGGGTAATTTAGGAAGAGTTGCTGTGTCTCAGCTTCCTCCAAGGAAAATCCCAGTTAATTCACTGCAACTGTGATCACAAAGCAACTATGTCAGAGGAGGCTGGTTCTGATGATACATAGTAATATAACTGATAACAATTACTAAAAGAATTTGAATTCCCATTAGTTAGTTCTGACTTACTCTTGAAAAATAAGCTCAGCAGAGTTCCCTCATCTGCTTCTAGCTTACTTGGGATCCGATGTGTTCCCAGGCTTTTCATTGAAAGCTGCCGTTGCTAGTTGAGAACTCTGAAAACTGGTGATGTTAACTATTTCGATTTGGGGAAAAGGGTGAGTTTTTAGAAATACAATTTTTGTCATTGCCTCTTTACCTTCTGACGTGCTTTATATTTTTTTATTTTTAAATGTTTTTATTTACTGATTTTTTTTGGGCGGGGGAGAGAGAAACAACTATTTGTTCCACTTATTTATGCAGTCATTGGTTGTGTTTTGTATGTGCCTTGACTGCGGATCAAGCCCGCAACCTTGTCATATCGGGTCGACGCGCTAACCAACTGAGCTACCTCGCCAGGCCCAATATGCTTTAGAATCAAGTAAACCTGTATTTGAGCCATGGCTCTGTTACCTAACTACATTTGTGGTTTGGTCTCAACAGCAAAATCTCACTAAACTTCAGCTTTCCTATCTGAAAGTGGCGCTAATACAAATATCTTCCTCATGGTGGTGTTGTGATGACTGAAAGGATAATATATATTAAGTGCTTAAAACAAAGCACACCAGTTCATTGTTCTTGCTGTTGTGGAAACTTAACTTTAATAAAAATTATAAAAGAAAACTGATAGCAAAAAAAAAATAAAATAAAATAAAACCAACAAAAAACCCAACACTGTACCAACTAAATTTTAATGCCTCTATTTAGGCTGGTGAACAAATGGTCTCTCCTTCTCCATCAATGACTCTCAATCAGGCTGTCTGGTCTCAGATCCAGTGACAACAGAGTTAGCAAATAAGAACATTTGTCTTAGTTTATGGTACTTGTTTTATGGCTAAACTCAGACTGTGAGGGGAAAAAAGCAGCACAATAATTACATTCAATAAGAAGCCTCATCGGGGTGGGCAGAAGGCCCTAAATATTGTTGGGGAGCATCAGAAACAGCACAACAATAATCCATTCAATGATGGAGCTCTTCTTTTGTGCAAGTGAGGTCAGTAGGTTGAGGAATTTTGCCTAGTTTCTAGGCAGTAAGGGACTTGCTATTCCATAGTCCATCAATATCAACATGAAGCCTTAGGCAAACCACACTCCTGGTTCCACTTATAAGATGGCCACATGGAAATGCTGGGGAACAAAGAGCATTATGTAATGTGGAAAAAGTGAGAGTTGGCACTGCACAGCAAGGCTTCGTTTTTGAAGACAGAGTGAATCAATAGGGATCATCTGCTAGTTCTTGTTCCTGGTTAAATTTAAGATGTTAGTGGAAGCAGGCTAAGTAGTCCCATGCCAAGTCTGCACCGCAAGGTGAAGCAAAACTTTAGGAATCTTTCAGCTAATGTGACCCAAAGGATGTACATAGATAATTCTTGTTCAAAAGTATAGTTTTAAAGACTGAATAACTGTGGCTTTGAATTCACCAGTTTATCAGAATGCTCTTTGCAACAGTCATTTGTAGCTTTAATTATTCCCTAACCAGCCCAATAATGCATTTCACTTTATTTACAGAGAGTTGGAGTTCCCAAACAGATGCCAACACAGTAACACTTTGGAGCATTCTATAAGTACTTGCCCTAGAATTTATGTGTCCTCCACCTGGGAAGGAAATTTACATTGCATTAGACTGTCAACCTAGTCATTTCGTCAGCAGTATTAATTACCCTTTTACTAGTTATAAGAGAGTTGATGTGAAAGTCAATAATCTAGTGTTTTGATATGATTTCCTTAAATATGTTCTTATTTATTAAATCAGAAATAACAGATTAGATTTAATTGGAAATAGAATTTTCCACTGGACAGTCTATGTAATTAAAGTATTATATGTTTGGGTACAAGACCCCGTGAGTACTGACTGAAATTAGAAAGTTGATGTACCTGGCCACAAGGAACATCGAAAGAGGCCAATAAGGTAGAAAACATGGGACACTAGGAAAAGGGAAAAGGAGACATGTGGAAGTTTTTGAAGATTTTGAATTCATTTTGTGTCCATAGACAGACACCATGGGGAAAGGCTGGGAAAAGAAACACAAGAGTATACAAGAAACTGAGGTAGGGAACTGTAGATGAAGACCAAATATACCCGAGGAACATATTTCAGTCACCAAGTGACTACATACATACATATAAATAAATCACAACATTACAATATTGCAGGATACAATGGGGATAAATATTCCTATTATCCTAATAGATAAACACTATAACATATATTAAAAAAAAAGAGAAACTGAAGGAGTATCTGAATAATTGCAGATGAACTGATTGGTCATGATTAGTCACTGCTCATTCATAGCATCAGTCTCCACAGCTGTGTTGTCACAAAGTAACCTTTGGAGATCTCTTTCTTCTGCCCTCTGGTTTGCACATGTGACTTGAGTTAGAGAACTGGGCTGCACACCCAGGCCATTGTGCTCTTCTGAGACGTTAATGGAGATGTTCATGGACAGATTCCATTTGCCGTTGCTGGAAGCCAATTGTGGGGTGAGAGGAAGGCACCTACAGGAATTATATTGGTGAGGCTTCCGAGCTGCCGCCTGAATCCCTGGCTGGGTAATTTAGCGATTGATGCCAATTAAACTAGGGCCCCTGAAACACACAGGCACCCTCCAGGTCAGGCTTCAGCTCGCCTCTCAGCTCCATGTGGGCTCGGCCAGACAACCGAGCAGGACCTCAGAACAGCTTGTTCTGAAATTCAGTCTTGCTCATGTCCGAGGTGTCTTTGCTGTTGTCAGGAAGATTGCTCAAGGAGAAAAATATGTCTAGTCAAAACAGGGGAGAAAGGACCCAAAAGGGTGGTTAGTCACCGCAAAGGTCATGTGAACACACAAAGAAGTTTTCAAAAGACCTGATGCATCCTAACAGGACCCACTCATGAACATTTATGCTACTCTTTGTTATGGATTTTCTCTCTAGAATAGACAGGAAGAGTTAAGAGAGAACCAAATCAAATGACTCATGGACTTATTTTCACAAATTTTTATTGAGAATTTTCTCTGCTTCAGAAACAGGGCCAAGTTTTATGTGTTGGATATGAAGTAGTGAATAAAACAGATATGGCTCTTGTTTGTTCTGAAAACTTGGGATGGCTTACAACTAAAATACTAGCAAATGGAATCTGGCAGGATATGTACAGCATAATATGTCCTAATAGAATAGGATATGCTCAAGTAATGCAAGGATGGTTTAATAATGGTAAATGTATTAATGTAATTAAAGAAGTCATAGGTCAAAGGAGAAAAGCCATTTGATCATTTTTGTACAGATCTCAAAAATCCATTTGATAGACTTCAGTATCCACTAAAGATTGTTACTGGCCAATGTAGATTGCCATAAGAAAACTAATTTTATTGTACTATAATTTCAGGATCAGATCTATACCACTTATAAAAGAAATCAAAATATAAAATACCTGAAATAAGCTTAGCTAAATATATATGATGTGTATCATATATATACATGCATAAGATATACAAAGAAAACCTTAAAACTCTACTTCTAAAAGGAAAACCTGAGTAAATAGTAACTATACTATCAGCTTGCATATTTAATGTTGTAGAGATATTAATTCACCCTCAGTTGATCCATCAATGAAAAGTGATCTTAATCACAATAATGTTCCCCCCTCATTCTCTCTCACCCTCCCTTGCTTCCTTGCTTTGCTTCACTCTCTTGCTCTCTCTTTCTCTTTCTTCTTCAGAACTTCACAAGCTGGCTTGAAAATCCATATGGAAAAATAAAATAAACTAAAAATTAAATGTTAAGTGCTAAACCCCCAAAATCCTGAAAAATAAGAGTTCTAATGACTGGACTACCTCATGCAGAAATTAAAATTTAAAACTAGAGCTATTAAACAGTTTTATTATGGCATAGACAGAAAAACAATAAATGACAGAGTCTAGAAACAAGTTTATATCCAGCTGGACTCATATTTGGTGTTTAGTATATGATAAAAGGAGACTTTTCAAACTAGAGAGGAAAACACATTATTCAAATAAATGGTTTTAAAAATAATGTTTTGGGAAATAACAAGGCTGTATCACTTCAATTAGATAGCTCAAAGATTCAAATATATGTTTTTAAAAATAAAACTGATAAAGTACTAGAAGAAAACAAAAAAAGAAAATCCTAGAATGGTGGAGCCCTTTCCAATTGAGCTTCTAAACACCAAAAACGGATAGGAATAGATTAAATCCCTAAAAATTTAAAACTTTTGTGTGGCAGGAACTAGAAAAAAACTAGGGAAAATATTTTCAATACACATAATAAAAGGTAGCTAATTTTCTTGTTATTAAAAGAACTGATAAAGAAGATAAAGCCCAATGCAAAAAAGAAAAAAGAAAATGGAGAAAAACAGGAACTTTCAGTTTCTAAAATATACAAATGGATTATAAATATGAAGAGATATTTAATTTATTCAAAGGAAAGGCAATTAAAAGTATAAGATACCATTTCTTACCTATCAGATAGGCAAAAATGAAATTGTATAATAATATGCAATGTGGTCAAGAGTGTGAAGAAGCAGGCTTTCTTACAGCCTGTTGGTAGGGCTAAAGACTCTTCAAGGAGCAGCTTGGGAATATGTGTCAAATTTTCAATGTATATATTCCTTGACCCAGCAATTATGTTTCTAGAAATGTACTCCATCAATATGTTCATTCTCTTATGCAAAGTATAATCTATATCTTTATCTAACACATATATTTCACTTCAACATTCCAGCCAAAACAGGAAACTACCTAAATATTTATTCATCAATAGAAATCTTAATATATATACCCATCACTTAAGATGTATTAACATAGGAAGATGTCCAAGGCATATTAAGTTCAAAGAGCAAAAATATATTGGTATTACCCTAGTGGTTAAGAATTAAGATACCAGATATATACTTGCATGTGTACAAACTATTTCCGTAAAAGCATATAAGAAACTGTTAACAATAATAATCTCTGACAAATGTGGCCAGAGATTTGGGAGTTACAAAAAGAAACCTTTTATGTTTCATTTCATATCTTTATATGCATATTATTTGACTTTAAATATTTTTTACCACACATATTTATTGAATTTCTCATAAAAAGAAGAGAATTTCCTACTTTGCTGCATTGTACTTCTAAACAAGGATTACATATGAAGCAGTATTGTTTTGGATAAAGGCTGACTTTCTAAAAATACTAAATTTGCCATCTAAACCCTCACTTATCTGAACAAAAACTCCAATCTTTGTGAAATGTATTTAAGTGCTGAGCTGATCTTAAAGTCTGAAGTAATCTCTTTACAAACACATTCACTTCAAAAACCTACAACGGGATAAATTTTCACCTATTGTTTTATTCCCAAAGCAATATCACTGACAAACCTATTATATACATGTATGTTTAAATTAAAAATATGATGTTTATAATTAAAAAAAGACAGCACAGACTTAAAGTAATAAAGGCAGTGCAGGAATGATAACTGAAGGTGATAACATTTCCATTACAGTAGGTTACCTAGAAATGGTTGAAATGTTGAGACTTTATAGGGTGCTGAAATAAAAATAAACACCTGAATATGATATATCATAGACGGAATTTGATTTTTAAAGAATAATCCTTTTTTTTTAAATACCAGGGCCACTTTCATTACCATTCAAATGGTAGTACACCTAATTAGCACATAATTATTCTGTAATCTTGGTTTAAAAGTGGATTAAAATTTTTTTTTTCTGTAAAGTCCTAGGAAAACAATTTAAAAATTAAAAGTACGGTACTAAAATGCAGTCACCACTTTGCTCAAAACCTTATGACTGAAGAGAGTTTTTGAGCTTTTTCTGGGCACTGAACTGCCACGGAGCCATTGTGCCCATAAGGCCCCCTAATAATGATCAGGCATTTTAACTGGGACTTAATGAACAAAGAGAGAATAGCCAGTCCTCTATTATGCTGTAAAGTCAGATGACAATTGGTAATCAAGAATAAAGATTAATAGGCAAACTTCAATGTTTACTTAAAGTATAAAATTAGAGACTTAATCAAATATGAAACATGTAGATATTGGTCAAATGGTTTTTTAATTCATTGAATTTTTTCTGGGATAGACATAGTAATCATTTATTGTTGTTTCTACAACATTGGATTTGCATTCTAATACAAACTGAAGTTAGAAATGGACAAAACAGTGTCTGTGACAACTTGTTAAATCTTCAGCTAGAATAAGACAAGTGACAGGTTAAATTTTCAATAGTCCAGGCCTAATGAGAGACACGTATCTGAAACTTCTAAAAGAGATTAAACTAAACTGTTTAACTTTTTCTTTTTTTTTAAACTTTTTTATTGAATTTATTGGGGTGACATTGGTTAATACAATGAAATAATTTTCAGGTGTACAATTCTATAATTCATCATCTGTATATTGTATTGCATGTTCACCAGTCAAAGTCAACTCTCCTTCTATCACCATTTATCCCCTATACCCTCATCTATGTACCCCCACCTTCCTTTCCCTCTGGTAATCACCATACTGTTATCTGTGTCTATGAGGGTTTTTGTTTTTTTTGTTTTTTTTGGCTTAATTGCTTCACCTTTTTCTACTAAGCCTCACAATCCCCCACCCCACTGATAGCTATCAGTTTGTTCTTGTTTGCTAGTTTATTTTGTTCATTAGATTCCACATATCATATGGTATTTGTCTTTTTCTGACTGGCTTATTTCATTTAGCATCATGCTCTCCAAGTTCATCCAGGCTGTCACAAAGGGTAAGATTTTTTACGGCCGAGTAGTATTCCACTGTGTAAATGAACCACAGTTTTTATGCCCTACCTGCCCATGTATTGATAGACATTTATTCTTGATTCAAGATTTGGGTTTTTTTCCATATCTTGGCTATTATAAATAATGCTCCAGTGAATTTTGGGGTACATATATTAGTGTTTTAGATTTCTTCAGATTTATTTCCAGAAGTAGAACTGCTGAGTCATAAGGCAGTTCCATTTTTAATCTTTTGAGATACCTCTATACTGTTCTCCACAGTGGCTGCACCAATATACATTCCCACCAACAGTGCAAGAGGCTTCCTTTTCCACCATATCCTCATCAATACTTGTTTGTTGATTTATTGATGATAGCCATTCTGACAGGTGTGAGGTTATCTCATTGTGGTTTTAATTTGTATTTCTCTGACGATTAGTGACATTGAGCATCTTTTCCTACACCTGTTGGCCATTTGTACACCCTCTTTGGAGAAGTATCTGTTCAGGTCCTTTGCCAAGTTTTTAATTGGACTATTTGTTTTCCTGGTGTTGAGTTTTATGAGTTCTTTATAAATTTGGGATATTAACCCCTTATCAGATATATCATTGGCAAATATGTTCTCCCATTCAGTGGGTTGTCTTTTCATTTTGTTGATAGTTTCCTTTGCTGTGCAAAAACTTTTCAATTTGATGTAGTTCCACTTGTTCATTTTTTCTTTTGTTCCCTTGCCCAAGAAGATGTATAAAAAAAATATTGCTATGAAACATCAGAGATTTTACTGCCTATGTTTTCTTCTAGGATATTTATGGTTTCAAGTCTAACATTTAAGTCTTTAATCCATTTTGAGTTTCTGTATGGTGTAAGAAAGCAGTCTAGTTTCATTGTTTTTTTTAATGTATTTGTCCAATTTTCCCCGTACCATATATTGGGTAGACTATTTTTATCCCATTGTATCTTTTCACCTCTTTTGTCAAATATTAATTGACCATAAAGGTATAGGTTTATTCCTGGGCTGTCTATTCTGTTCCATTGATGTGTATGTTTGTTTTTATGCCAGTACCATTCTGTTTTGATTACTATGGCCTTGCAGTATAGTTTGATATCAGGTAACATGATTCCTCCAACTTTATTCTTCTTTCTCAAGATTGCTGTGGCTATTTGGGGTCTTTTGTGGTTTCCACATAAATTTTTGGTATATTTGTTCTAGTTTTGTGAAATATACTACTGTTATCTTGATAAGAATTGCTTTGCGTAGTAGGGATATTTTAATGATGTTAATTCTTCCTATCCATGAACACAGTATGTGCTTACACTTATTTCTATCTTTTACAGTTTCTTTCTTCAGTGTCTTATAGTTTTCCCAGTACAGGTCCTTTACATCCTTGATTAAATTTATTCCTATATATTTTATTCTTTTTCAAGTGATTATGAATGGAATGGTTTTCTTAGTTTTCCTTTCTGATAGTTCATTATTTGTGTAGAAAAATACAACTGATTTCTGGGTATTTATTTTGTATCCTGCTACTTTACTGAATTCACTTATCAGTTCTAGTAGTGTGTGTGTGTGTGTGTGTGTGTGTGTGTGTGTGTGTGTGTGTGTGTGTGTGTGTGTGAGAAATCTTTAGGGTTCTTTTTTTAAATTAATTAACTTATTTTTTCAAATACATTTGTCTCTGCCTACCCCCCACCACTTTTCCTTGCCCCCTCCCTCCAGGGTTCTCTATATACCATATCATGACATCTGCAAATAATGAGTTTTACTGCTTCTTTTCCAGTTTGGATGCCTTTTATTTCTTCTTCTTGTCTGATTGCTGTGGCTAGGACTTCCAGCACTATGTTGAATAAGAGAGGTGAAAGCAGACATCCCTGTCTCATTCCAGGTCTGAAGGAAAACATTTGTAGTTTTTGCCTATTAGTATTAAACTGTTTAATTTTCATCTGCTTTGTTTATTAGTGCAAATCCAAAGAGGATGCTAGGGATGGGTGAGAAGGCAGGCTACCGTGAACTAGAATCTTAGTTGTATGACTTTAGGAAGGCATCCGAGACCAGGGAAAGAGGCCTCTGGGTCCTAATTCTAGCTCTGCCAGGAGTGAGCTGAGTGATCCGTGGTAAACAACTGAGTCTCTGGCTCACTCAATTTCTTATCTGAGATAACCAGAGATTGAATTAGGCTTCTCAGAGCCTTTCTTGCTTTTAGTTTATAAATAACATTTATTCTGACCTTTGCCTGGAAAATAATGGTAGAGAACCTGAAGAAATAGGTGGTCACTGTTGTCACCTACGACTGTTTCAGCAGATCTGGAGAGAAACTTTCCCCTTCTGTGACTTCCCCTAAAGCATGTAGAATGATTGACTCATGTATGTATACATACATACTACAAGCACTGTCCTTTGTGCTCCATAATATATTGGTGAATAAAAGACCTGGTCCTACCTTTGTGTAGCGTATGTTGCAGTATAACCAGGTGGGGCTAGAGTGCAGTGGAGTGAGTCTCAATCAGTTAGGATAAATTAGATTGGTCATTAAATTCTCCTTTCAAATACCTTGGTGAAGTCTGCTAAACCAGTACACTAAGTACCCACATTTTGAAACTAATACACTTCACACAAATGTGACATCACAAATCCAGAGCCTGGATAGATTTTAAAATTAATCCATGCATGTTACTGATGTTGCCTTTTCTCTGAAACAAAACCAAATTTTTGTATTTAGGAGTCTTACTGTCAGTGGTAATCTTGTAATCTTATTTGGAATTGTAAAATAAAATCAGTAATTATGTTAATGGCAAGTACCTAGATTTCCAACTTAAAAAAATACAAGTATAAAAGTCAAAAAAGTGAAGAAAACCTTTTATCTTAAATATTATTTGGAAATACTAGTCAAAACTCATGATTTTTTTTCTCTTAAATATTTTTCTTTGTCCTAGCTATGCTATTGAAAAAGAAGGAATCCTAGTACCAAGATTGTGGTTTCTAAATGCTAATGTCTCTCTAAAAGGAACCAGAATTCTTAGAACAGGCTGATTCTATGTCTGGAACAGGAAATGAGTGAGATAAGCCTGGGATATCTTGTTGGGTCAGATGCAAAAAAAGCCATCAAAGACTAGAAGGGATAATGTCAAAAGACACAAGCCAACTACAAGGCATTCCTGCCGTGCTAACATAGGATAATTTGAATATCAAAAAGAATAATGTTACAATGGATTTAAAGCCATCAAATACACAGTGATATTAAACAAAACAACCTTGTTTCTAGTGCACTAATTCATTACTCTGAAAACTGATAAAAGAATCAAGAATTTATCTTGCTCTTCTTGTATTTTAGCATAAGCAAATGGTTAATGAGGGAAAGGGCTACCTAGAAGAATTCCAGCTAACAAGGAATGATAGGTTGAGCTAATTACCACTTTGCAACCTTAATAAAATAATGATTTAAGCAATGCTAAAATTATGTGAAAAGTTGATAAGAAAAGTCTATAAAGGAGTGATAAAGGGCTGAAACATAGAAACCCATCACTTAGCCCTAAAAAGTGAGACAGACAGACATCATGTGCCTTCGGATATGGTACAACAGAAAGTATTCAAAACCATCTATCAAGCATTACTTGCCTAAAAACATGAACTAGAATCTATCCAAGTTTCTAGATCTCAGTATCATTTGTAAGAAATGTGGATGACAGAAGAACACATTAAATGACACCAAAATGAAGCAATCGGACAAATCTAGAATCTCTAACACTCTAAAGGACTGTCACAGAAGATACTTAGGAGACAAAACAACCAAATGCACTTTTGTGGACCATATTTTAATCCTGGCTTAGACAAACCTCTTACAGAATCATCTCTGAAACAATTTGGGAAATTTGGTATTAGATGATATTAAGGAATCTGTGAATTTTGTGAAAGTGATAAACACAGTAACTATGTAAAACGTTCCTTATTTAAAATTGCCCACTGAAGTACTTATGTTATTAAGGTTCACCCAATGTCTAAGATTTACTTAAAAGCTCCAGCCCCATTCCCCAAGCCCTCCTCTCCCACCATATGAGGCTGGATAAAACAAGGTTGGCAGAAACAAGTTAATGGTTGTTGAAGGCAGGTGGTAGATGAATGAAGATTATTAACTTATTCTCCCTTTTCTGTGTGTGCTTGAAAATTTCCACAAGCAACAACTTTAAAAGTATAGAGTTTCAGAGGAAGGTTTGCTACTGAGTCTATATTCAGCCAAGTGGCACCCACGCCTAGTACTTTCTCTTTGTTTCCTCTAGGAATGATCTCCATCTTGCTAAGTGCCCATTTTCTTGATTCACCAATTTTCCTTTAAGTCAGAAAATTTCTTATTCCATTTATCTCCCTTGTTATCTTCACAGGAGTCTAGAGATGGGTCGTGTGACTATAACCATTCTCCCACGCTCCTGGATAACATAACACCATGTCCACTTCTGTCCTCTTGGGTTGTCCATTTCAATTTATTTTTCTTTATGAGAAGCTGGTTCAATTTGTGTTGGATTTGTTCTTGAATTTCCTGACATATAATTCTTTCTCCAAAGGGACTTAAGGAATTCTTTTAAGGTACAGTTTGAACCTTTACGTTTACAACCCTGCGCTGACAGATGATTATTTAATGCATTTTTCTCAAGTAGAAATAAAAGGGAATGTACTACACATTACAGAAAGCCTCTCTCTCTCCACAGAGCCTTTTGTTTCTTGTGGTGCCCACTTCTCTTGGGCATTGCTGATATAGTAGTATGTTGGCTATTTGTTTATTTAGAATTCTGTATGTCCTACCGGGCATACACACTGGTCTATTCACAGGTCTGTTGGGAAGGAAGCAGACTTGATTAGGGAGAGTTAGTTCATAATTACTAAGTATACACTAGATTCTGTGTGAGGTGCTTTACATGCGCCATTTCATTAATGATAGTAGTAATAAAAGCAGTTAGCATATAACTACTATGTTCCACTTGACATATTTTCCATTTGAACAGACAAAAAGCTCTGAGGTTACTGCTGCTATTTTTAAGTGAGGTTAAGTAACCTACTCAAGTTTGCTCAGATATTAAGTGATGAACCTTGACTCCCAGACCTCTGTGGCCTTCACTAGTTTTTTCCACCAGTTCTTTGAATATGACTTGCACAATTTTTGCCACCCTGCATAACACTTGCACAATTATTTATGTAATGTTTTTAAATCGACATATTTTCCTTTAAGTATATTTACCCAAAAAGGAAACTAAATTTCAGTCATAAGTGAAAAACTACTATCATTTTTATAAATAGAAGATAGCCAGATAAGTAACTGCTACAATGAAATTTTAGCCTCTGCTTCTTGAGACTGGTCCCACTCGGATGGAACAGAGTGATCCCTCTCCTTGTCTGATCACTTCACGGAGCACACCACCCAAGTCACCTCGTGTGCTGGGAGTGGCATGGGTGCTCCCCGTGAAGCAACACTTCGTTTAATGTCATGCAAAGTGGCTCTGAATAAATGAAGATGTTACGGCTCTGGGTCTCTGTTATAAAATGAAAGCAGATCATAGTAGATGGAATAGACTTCATAGTTTGGCCGACACACTATTAACATTAGGCATGGGAGTTAAAAAAAAGTTTAGTTCAAATATTTATATCGGAAAACAAACTCAAAGGGAACTTAATGAATTAATGAGCTAATTGTATTTCTTGGTAATACATTTTAATCATATTTAACTTCCCAGTGCAATAGAGCTGAAGTTATGCTTAAAATGTAGTGTGTATACATATCTGTGAGCATATGCATGTATATATACACACACATACATACATACATACATACACATGTGTGTATGCCTATGTATTATTCTGTTTATATTGGAGGTACTTATGCTGTGCATGGGCTTCCTGAAGATTATGTATGCCTAAATTAAAGTGGTCCTGTAAATCATGCTTGTGCATAGGCCACAGTCCTGATATATGCACAAGAAGCCAATTCATGAGCAAGTTAAAGTGGAATGTCAATCACAGCCATTATCTGGCTGAATGCTGCAAATTTATTAACTAGTGTGAAGATTCCACCTGACAGTTTTCGGTTGGCATGTGTGTGGAGAGAGTGGTTAGAAATGTCAAATCCACTTAACAAGCAATGGAAATTAACAAGCAATGGAGAGCCCATTGTTCACATTTGTGCATGTATGTGTGTGTGTATAGACATCATTACAAAAACTTTGCTCTAAGATCATGAAGCTCTGTAGGCTGGGGTCCAAAGTCTCAGGATAATTAAAAAGTTCAAAAGCCTTCTCTTTTATGACAAAAATTTCCTATTTGAAAGGCAATATAATTTGGTAGAAACAAAAGTGCCTTTGGAGTCAGACAAACCTTAGTGGGAATCCCCATTTCCCCCTATAAGCTGTGAGACCTTATCTAGCCCTTCATTTCCTCATTTATTAAGCGAGGATAGTAGCTCCATCATCAGAGGATTTTTTATAAGATTAAATGAGAAAATATTTGTAAATCATTAAACCTACTGCTTGACCCATTGTATCCTTCATTTATCATTGTCATCCTTGTATTCACCGCATTCATTTACGCATGAGTACCTATTATGTGTCAGGCCCTGTGCTGGGTGCTGCAGACGCAACAGTAAATGGGGCGGAGCAAATTAGCCAGACCCAGAACACTGGTATAAAAGCAACTGGGGAATAAGTAAAATGGGATAAACAGAAAGTGGTGGGTGTGGCTGTTAGCAAAGGCCTCTCTGAGGAGGTGGCATTAATCTCAGCATTGACAGGTGAGACTGAGCCAGCTCTGAAAAGAATCAGTGGTGGCATTTTTAGCGGGGGGAAGAGGGGAGACAGGAGGCCATTACCATAGTCTGGGTGGAGATGACGGTAAACTAGGTTTAGGGAAGTGGCCTTGCAGATGTATTTGGATCTTGTAATAAATATTTGTTTACTTCTCTTAAAATATCCTCAGAAAGGAAATTATATCATTGATCAATTTCCTCTAAGCATTAATTCAGATAGAGAAAGCAAACATGCTTCTTTTATAAAATGCAAGTTCTTAAGATCTCAGAGCCTTGCAACCTTCATTTCTATGAATTATTTTTCTTCCTGAGCAGGCCCTGGGATCAGATATGTTGCTGTGACAAATGAGCCTGCTTTGGATTTGATTATTATTTTCACTTAGTATTGCTCGTTCAAATTCTTGGTAATAAAACTCCTCAGAGATAATAAAAGGAATGAATCTTTTTTTTTTTTTAATTTTCTTATGGATACTCAGCTGACTTACTGGCAAACAAATTTAATCACAGAAATTCATTGTTGTGTCTGCCATGGGTAAGGGCGATTCTTGAGTGGCTTACTGGGACAGCCGAAAATCCCTAAGTGAAAGGAATGAGGTGGGACGTGTTCCACAGAGAAAATGGGCTCAGTTCACATCTTTTCCTCTTGGTTCTAATACTCCCTTAATTTGGAGAATGAGCAAGAGCCAACCCTTAGTCTGATTCCCAGGTAGCTGGGTCACGAAAGTGTTCTCTCTGTTGGACTCCATTAGGTACCCATGCATCTGAAAGCACAGATAACCTACTCAACTGCTCAGCTTCCTCCTACTCTTCCACTTCTGCAGTTCCAGCTAGTGGGCCTCCTGTTTCCCATTGCCTTTCTCTTGCCTTGGAGTATTGCTCTCTAACCCCCTGTGAACCTCTACTTGTCTTGGATGCTATTTAGTCTAAGGAAGCCAGTTAACAGGAGTGAGCTGCATCTTGACACTTTGAGGTATGATGAGGTAAGGATTTCATGTTTTTAAGAAACCTAATTGCCTTGGAATGCGTACAGAAGCAACACTGGAGGGTAAGCACTGAAATGGTCTGAAATAGCCCCCCGAGAGCCCTCCCTGTCTCCTCCCTTCCCTTGGTATTTTTATGTGGTTGTGTGTGTGAGTGCATTTGTGCACACCTTAGCACTGCCTATTTTTTTCAGATGATTGGCACACTTAGAGATAAACAGTCAGCTACTTGCTAATGACTTCCCACAGGTAAAATTAACCAGATGAGTTCTTAAGCCTCAAAACTTTAGAGCTAATTTGCAGGTTCCTATATAGAATATGATTCAACCTCTGATGCATACACCAGAGAAAACCTTACCAACATGAAGTCATGGGGTCCCTGTGGGCTTTGGAATGAGGTTGATCAGATTGGGTGAGGGTTTTAGTGCTCAGTAGCTGTGACCTTGGGTATATTAAGAGGGCTGTAAGAGTGCTCACCTCTAGAGATCTTGTGAGGATTCAGTACTGAAGTGTAGTAAAGCAGACAGCAGTGTCTGGCACATAGTAGACATTCAATAATTGTTGGCTATTTTATTATGACTATAAATTGCTATTGTTAGTTTGGATGGAATAGAGAGTACAGAAGAAGTGCCTCTAGCTGGAAATGGGAAGTTCCTATGATGACCTACAAATGACTTCGGTAGATCGTCCCCTCTTTTGTACAACCCCTGTCTTCCACACATGGCTAAGAGTTCCTTGGTGTCCCTGTGAGGGCAGGGAATGTGCCCCAGTCTTTGGGAGCACTCAGTGTCCTACCAAGTGCCTGGTGCATAGCAGGTACTGAACACATGTTTGAATAAAAGAAATAACAAATACAAGTAATTTATATTCTATAGTCTTCTGAACTTCAGATGCTGAAAGGTTTGAAAAATCAAAATTGTTCTAAAGTAGAATTTTTTTTATTGCTCTCATACATTTTTAAAGCTGTTTAATAGGGCATCGTTGGACAAATTCTAATTTTCTGATGTTAAAAATATTAGAAACAAAAAAATTTTTGGATTCCAGGCAGCAGAATTTCAACACAATGACAAATAATCTCCATTTTCTTTAAGCCCATCCATTCTGTATCTAATTTTAAAAATGTTAGAGATATAATTTTGTAGACAAAAGACTTGGCCAGTTTTCATAGTGAGATTGCCATGGATATCAAAGAACAGTATTTAAAAATATCTATTTAAAATTCATTTTAAACTATAGTTAATAATACTGTATTGCATATTTCAAAGTTGCTAAGAGTAGATCTTAAATGTTCTCATCACAAGAATAAAACATTCGGTAACTATGTATGGTGAGGGATGTTAACTAGACTCACTGGGGCAATCATTTCACAATATACACAAATATTGAATCATTATGCTGTACACCTAAAACTAATAAAATGTTCTATGTCAATTATACCTCAATAAAAATGTGTTTTCAATAAACTGAATGGAGAGGCAACTGGTTAACTTAATAAAGAGCAGTAATCTTATTATTTCAAGATGTTCACATTTCTTGGACTTGATTGACAAAATTGTCCAAAAGGAACGGCTGTGCCCTCTTTCAACAGCTGCTTCTTTAGAGAGTTTCAGGGAGAACTTCAGGAGGCTGCTAGAGCTGCTCAGAAAAGGTGACGGGGGCTGGGGTTGGAGCCACAGCGTAATAACGAAACAGCAATGCAAGGGCCCTCTGGGGGTCTTTGTACTATCACCCCAAATCAAACACTGGCCTCAGAAAACAATCAAATGAATGAGAAAAAACAAACAGCTAAACCACCCGCATCCTATCTCTCTACTTTTCATGTGACTTTGACTGTTCAGAAGTTAATTCCCTTGAAACACTGTTTTCCCTTTGATCATTCTTTTTTCTAGTTGTTTCCTTCTCTTATCTGTCCCATCTGGTGAACTCCTACCCACACTCAAAAGCCCAGCTCAAATGTCTTCTCCTGTCTGGAGCCATTCTTAATCCTCCTCTTCTTGCTGCCAGGCAGAATAAATCCCTCCCTTCACAGAGCACTGAACAAACATGTTGTTTTGAAACAGCTTGTATATTTGTCTCTTTCCCCTCTCGACCAGGGGTCAGCAAACTACAGCTTGTGGGCCACATCTGGCCTGTTGCCTGCTTCTGTACAGTCTAAAATAAGACTGGATTTTACGTTTTCAAATGGTTGGAAAAAAATAAAGGACAATAATATTTCATGACATGTTAAGATGGTATGAGATTCAGTTAGGTATCATCTGTGGCTACTTTCACGCTATGAAATGGCAGAATAGAGTTGTTGGGATAGAGAGCACATACAGCCTGCAAAGTATATGGTATTCACTATCTCGCCCTTTACAAAAAGAGCTTGCCAACCATGACTCTGTGGGCAGGACCATGATGTTATGGTCACATGCCTGGTCTGTATTGTTACCATAAGCTGAGCACTATACTCAACACTTCCTGGACATTATCTTATTTAATCATCAACAACTCTATGAGGTGGGTGCTACTATCCTTTCCATTTTGCAGATGAGGCAACTGAGGCGCAGGGATGTTGAGCAGCAGTCTGTAGGAATGTGATTTACATCTAGATCTGCCTGCCTCCAGCTGGAGCTCACAGCCACAGTGTCATCCTGGTCACCATTCCCCAGGCACTGATGACGGTGCCTGGCAGTGTTTGTGGGGTCAGTTGGTTACATCTCCTTCCTGTTGCCCTCCACTGTATTCTTCGGCTTAGGGGAGGGACTCAAATACAACTTCCCTTAGTTTTGCTGAGCAGAGGGAGGACCATCGCCAGGACACGGATTAACTAATCTATTAATGGCATACGCTGAATATGTCCTCTGAGCCAAACTCCGTGCCAAGGCTGAGATACAGAAGCGAAGGAGCTTGTAGTCTAACAACGAATCCTGGGCCCTGACTGTCTGAATAAGGAGGCAGAAAGCTCTCCCTGAACCATATCTAGTAGGGTAGCTGGGTAGCAGATATGAGACTTCCGGTAGTTTACCTGGAGGCTTCATGGCAAATGTCCTTTCATGGTTTTCATACGGAAGCCCTCGTTTATTTTATTTATTTAAGTTTTTGCCCCCAAAACAGGAAGATATAGTGATGAGTTCAGGCAATACAGTGGCTGTTTCCAAAACAATGAGGGTTTTCTACTTTCCCCCAAACTTCTTTCATCATGCTAAGAAAGAAAAGGGCTGCCAGACACTCCTGGGTCACCTGTCAGCACCTGCGTACTTCCTGCACCCCTTAGGTCACAAGGACTCCTTGAACAACCACACAGAGCATTAGGGCCAGTGGGGGCAGTGGGAGGCAGGGCTGGGGAAGAGGGGGGCATCCGCTAATTAGTTGTGCATCCCGGTCCCTTTAAATACTTCCTGTGTTTCAGTTTCTTGTAGGGGTGCTGGGAGGATTAAATGAGATATAGTGGGTTGGCCAAAAAATCCATTACTTTTTTTCTGCATGACAGCTCTAGTAGCACTTAGATGTCTTTACCTTCATTCGAAACAATTTTGTTGGATTGTATTGTGACAGCTGTCAGAGCATCAGGCATTTAAAGGGAAACATAAAAATTGGCGAAATTTTGTGCAGCCACTTTAATATTGGAGATGGAAGAAAATATGCAACATTTTTGGTGTATTTGTTTTATTATTTCAAGAAAGGTAAAAATGCAACTGAAATGCCAAAAAAAAAAAAAAAAAAGATTTGTGCTGTGTATGGAGAAGGTGTTATGACTGATCAAACACGTCAAAAGTGGTTTGAGAAGTTTCTTGGAACTACTGACATTTTGGCCAAACAATTTTTTGCTGTGGGGCTGTCTTATGCACTGGAAGATGTTTAGTAGCATCCCTAGCCTCTACCCACTAGAAGCCAAGAGCAGAAGATAGCCAACATACTCAAACTACTAAAATCAATCAAGTTACAGGTGAAAATGAAAAATGTGTCTTTTATTTTATGGAAAAAAATGTAACAGACTTTTTGGCCAACCAGTTGTATTAACTGCTACTATGACCATTATGCCTATCCATTACTACTATCACAATATTACTAGATTCTAGAAATCTAGCCTTGGAAAGAGCAGACAGAGTCAGGCTAAGGACACATACCGAGGGCTGGGGAGAGCGCTGAGCAGTAACAGAATCATTATAGCAGTCTCACAGTGTGCGCTTTGCTGGAGTGTTTTCCAGGTACACAGTCATCCTGAGATCCCTACCTGAAACCTCTTTGGCCTCCAGTTTAGGGGGAATGATCAGAAATCAAGCCCTTGTTCTTCAAGACTGTGGGCCTAAGCTGGCACTTCTAATGCCATAATCCTTATAAACAGCCCCTGGTCAATGCTGCATCCCTCGCTGCTCACAGGACCCAACCAGCCATGCACCCACTCCCAGATTTCATCTTGCTCAGTGCTCTTCCTTAAACACAGAGCCCTCACCTGCAGGCTCTGTGAACACCCAATGGAGCTTCAATGGCAAACGCTTATTGTATAGGCTGTGTGTGGTCGGTTCATTGGCAGGATGGCATCACTTGGGAGCATGCTAGAAATGCAGAATCTCTAGCCCCAAGCAGACCTACCGAGTGATAATCCACATATTTAGGAAGCTTTCTGGGTGATGCACATGCACACTAAAGTGTGAGAGCAACTGCTGCAAAGCTAAACACTTAAGGCGAGCTTGACCCGCAAGGAACACAGGACCTGCGGTGGGATTCGGATGTGAGGGTAGCGGAAGGCAGGTGGCTCCTCCCACAGAGCATGTGAGAGCCATGCTCAGTGCAGATCCGAGTCACACTCGCCACTGAGGAAACCCCAGGCAGACCTGGATTTGGATGCACATCCTAAAAATGCTCGCTATGCATCTGTGAGCACGTCCTCCTTCTAAAGATCTCAGCAACGGCAGGAGGACATTTAACACTCAACACTAGCCTTTTTATAGATCGCTTTTTAGGTTGGTGCTCACACTTACTTTCTCCTGTTGCAATAAATACACAGCAATAAATAGGACTTGGTTCCCACAACATCTCTGTGAATTCACAGAAGGAGCAAAGGCATGAGTTCACCATACCCCTTCCCTTCTCAGGGCCTTAGCATCTCTGCTCAGAAGGCAGCCACATCAGTAACAAAACTTCCTTTGTGTTACTTGAAGCTTCCACCATTTACAAAGAGCTCTGGATAGTTCTTTGGATAGAGATGGGCAGGAGAGATAATTACCACTATGGCAACTGTACTGTGGGAAAGGAGGGAGCAGGGAAGTTATTTGCCAACACACATGATAGCAAGGTGCTGAGCCGGAGCTGGTCTGAGCTCTGGCTCCCAACTGGCCACCAGAACCGCACACATATTTGGAGCCTCTAGAGCCAGATACTAAGCTGTGTGCTTTATATTCTTTCGTTTACTCTTCCTTAACATAGCACAAAATTGATACTTTTTTTTTTGCATTTGGAGAAACAGACTTAGAACCCGTCTGCAAGGGGCCTGTGATCACCCAGCCAGCAAGTGGCACAGTCAGGACACAGGTGGGCCCAGCTCCAAAGTCCAGGCCCTTGGCTGTTACAACACCTCTTTCTCCATGCACTATTCAGTCAAGGGCCAGGCTGCCTAGTATGCGTTAGAACTCTAAGACAAAGTTATTTAAGAAGGCAGAGCCTTTTTAGACAAGAAAATGCCCAAACAAAAATGAGAAACATTCTGTTGGGTTTCTCATTCCCTCTCTCTGCTAGCAAAAAGAAAGATTCTCTCATGTGTTTCTTTTGTGGATTACATCTCAGCCTGAAGCGGAGGATGGGGGCAGCCCAGAGAGAGCTAAGCAAGTCTGAAAGTCTGGTCCAGGACAAGGCTAATAGCACTGACAAGAGGGAACACAGATAATAATAATTACTACTATTAATAATTTAGATGCAATACCTTTTCTTGAGTGCCTATCATGTACCAGTGCTAAATACGTTACATGTATTAGTTTATTTCATTCCTCTAAACACCCTATGAGGCAGGCATTAGTAGGCCCGTATTGCAGCTGAGAAAACTTGAGGATCAGAGAGGTTGAGAGTCCTGCCCATAGCTGCATTGCTGCTTCAGAGTGAACACAGACGTGTCTGACTCCACAGCGGAGGCTCACAGCTGCCATACGCGAGACATGGAGCGGCCAGCTGTGAGGGCGGAGGAGCTTCCTACGGCCTCTTCAAGTAGATGGAATAAAGCAGACAGACCTGAAACGGCTGGATAAATGGAACCATGGGGTTTTCTAGTTTCCGTGATTGAGACCAGAGGTTCTCAAACCTGACCGTGGTTCAGAAACGCCCGGAGAGCTTGCTAAAACATGGCTGCTGTCCTCTCCCAACCCCCTCCCAGACAGTTGCTCCTTCTGTTGGCCTTGCCCAAGGCCTGAGAATGTGCATTTCTAGCACATTCCCAGGAAAGGCTGCCTAATTTACAGGACGCAGAGCAAAATGAAGATAAAGGTCCCCTTGTTCAAATATCAGAAAAAAGTACCATTAAATAAGGTGCTAAAAGGCAAAACTGTTGCCTTTCTTCCATGGCCCATCTCAACTAGTCATGGTGTTTTTAATTTGCTACCTAATGTTTTAAGTAAAGAAAAATAAGGTTAAGTTCTTAGCATAAATTTTACCACCCCTCTGTAAGTTACACAGTCTTAAAGAGCATTTAACTCATCTATGGAATCACCGAAATTATATACTTTTTGTCTTTTCTAGCTCATATATATACATATTTCATTCTTACCAGAAGAGTAGAATTGCTTCACAAAACTGACAGAGTTGTATTTATTTCCCTTCTTGATATGCATATATTCTATCAACTCTCTCTGCTTTTGAATTACTGAAGAGTAACGAAGTACAAAAAGGATAAGGAACCATGGGTGGCCCTATCTTTCCCTTCCCTTCTCTTTTCTGAGTGTAAGCAGTTGGCTCACTCACGAGGAAGGAAGGGTACCACCGGTGGTCTGTGTTTCTGAGGATGCCCCCACCGCCTTTGTTTTGGGTTCAAATAGAAAGGGAGACCTCTCTGGGCCATCAGTACCACCTCCCCCTTCCTCTCCTCTCCCAGTTTTTTCACTTGTGGACATAAAGCCTTCGCTTTCCTCGTGCTTTGAACTATTCCGAACCCCCACACCTGGGCGTTTGCTGGCGTTCTGTGCTCGGGGGCATTATGAACGCCTTCTGTGCGTGGGGCAGCGGGAGTTGGTGTTTCTCCTCTGCTCACACTAATGCTCCGCTGCCCTGCTGCTCCACTGGACTTTACCTTCAGAGATAAAACTGTTAAGAATTTAAAGATAGGGACAGCATTAAACCAAGTAGGAGGCCCCGCTGAGTGGGGGCCCTGTACCCAGGTGATAATGCCGACTCAGATCACTTCTGTAATTTCCCAGTTCACCATGAATGTATACACTCAAGAACAGGCAAAATTTTGCTTCCAAGCCCAACAACAAAGGCTTTCAAGGTTTTCCAAAAGAATTAGATTGCTTCCCAAACAAATGACTCCTACAAAATAACAGTTTAATGACTTAAAAGGCAAGAAAATAAGAAACATCCTAACTGAGTTTGTTTAAAAATACATGTGCTTTTCCAAAAGTAAAGGCTTAAGGCAAAATTTGCATCATATTTTACTGAACCTAAACATTTACAAAAGTACTGCAAGGTGCTTAGCTGGACCCTGGAAGCCCGAAGCATTCCCTCTTTCTAGAATTTCACTTTGGTGGGTTAGCTCCTGATCCGAGCTCATTCTACCAAATGGTATAGCGTTTCAATAGCATAGAAGGAAGGCTATTTCCAGAGTTAAAATTCTTCTGATTTCTCATTAATTTTCACTTACTTTTTTTAGGTTAATATAATTAGCTCTAGTTATTTCTGTCTTCTTCGCAAGGAAGAATTCCCCCCTTCCTCTCCCCGACATTTATTTTTTCTTTGCTGGTATGATCGAAGGATAAAATTTGCAAATTGCAAAGAGAATTTCCTCTGATCTGGAACTTGCTCCTTCACCTTGACAAAGTTATATTTTTACCCCCAGCAAACATTCATTACAGGGGCATGGACGCGGGGTTTGTTTGAGAATGAGCTCACAGGGGAGGCAGCTCTGTGGAGGTGCAAAGTACTATCGGGATCATCATGTTTACTGCCTGGATACCCGGGTCCATCACACATCTTTCTGACCTTGTCATTTTGTCCCGCTAAGGACTGCAGGGATCACATCGGGGGGTTTTGCTTGTTTTAAGCTTATGGGTGTGAACCATTAACAGACTTAAACTTGACCAAGTTATCTCCTGTTCTTTGGGAAAATTGTTTTCCCTCCTCTGCTTCTGTCCTAGTTTGTTTGATTTTGTTAGCACACTGCTCTAAATTGTTTTCCTACACGGTTTCTTTCAACTCTTAGGGCCTCAGGAAAGGAAGGAGAAAACACATGGTTCCTCAGTCTATGATCCTGCACAGAGTGTGACTTGCACCATGATGGGGTTGTTATACTTCAGTGGTTTGAAGTTGACCTGAACTAGGAGCCACAAGCAGCTCTGCCTTTACGTCTGTGTGTCCTTGGGTAAATTGCAACATCTCTAAGCTTTAGGTTTATGACACAGGAATACCAGCACTTATCTGAGAACAAATGTTCTCAAATGCCAGGTACATGGTAAAATGCATATTTTAACCCTGTCCCCAGAGCCTGACTAAGTAGGTATGCCAGAGACATTTACCGTTTACTGTTCACTGAAGAGGCAAGTATTGGGCAAGGCCAAGGGCTGTGAGCAGAAATGACATATGTCACTACTTTGATGAACCATTTTGAAGCTGGTCTGTGACCATCTATGTTCCCTTTTACCTTTGTTAGGTGACCCTACATACCATGTGTTTCATCTGCCTACCGGTGAGATGGAAACAGTGTGAATCCCCAAATCATTGCTTGGAAGGGAGAGGTCATGGAGATTCACTTGACCCACAGTAGACTTTGAGTGAAAAGTAAACTTCTTTGTGTTAAGCAACAGATATCTGGAGGTGGACTTGCTTCTGCAGCATAAACTAGCTTATGGCAAATATAGGGTTTGTCACCTTGAGCGGGGTGCTGCAGCAACAAAACCCTAACGCGCACAGCGTTAGCTCTGCAGTCAGGTGACAGGCAGGGAGGAACCAATAATGGAGATTAGAAACATGGAGATTGTGTTATTCAGTGGAAAATGTTGAAAATCTCAGCTGGGACACCTGGGGAGACCATGTGAATACCAAGCTGGCAGTGCGGAGGGAAGATTCTAGAAAATACAACATCATTAGTGTGTATTGGCCACTACTGGCTGCAATCATAAAAATGTTATGAAAAGAGAAAGAAGAGAGAGAGAGAGAGATGCTCTAGAAAGAACTGGCAGAAATGAAAGGCAGCAGAGCCCAGAAATGTGATGCCTTGAAAGATTGGAAACCCCACTGCAACTGGACTACAAACTGTGAGAAATTTGATATAAGAGGACTGTGGGTAACAAATGTCCACAAACCCAGAGGATCCAAATGACTCAAGTCAAGGATCAGATTTAATGTGTGGCCATTCAGTGGGAAGAAACCAATAAAGAAGTCAGGCAGTTTTGAAAGCCATGTCTCCAACAAGATGTGTGGATGGGGTTCCTGGCACATGGGACTGACTACAAGCAAACATGTTGGAATGCTACTGAATCTTCAAGAAAGTACTTGCCTAAAAGTCAAGAGACTAAAAACACCCTTGGAAAGCATATGATAAAATACCCACTTTAGATGTAGCAAAGGAAAATCAGGGCTTATGAAGAACATCCCAGAGGGGTGAGCCAGGTGCTGCGGAGAATAACAGACTTCCCCTTTCCTCTCAGAAAACAGAATGAGGGTCTAATGGAGGAACCTCCTCCACACTAGGGTAGGGGGCCACCAAGCCATTGTCCAGGCAAACTGCAGAGTTGCAAGAAACCAGTGACCAAGGTGTGTCTTCCATTCTTCCCTTTTTCAACAGGAGTGCCAACTGCTGTTAACACGTCCCTGTCCAATCGTTTTATACTGGGAGTGTCTGTGGGGAGTGGTAGATTCACAGTTCTCTAGTCCAAGAGGAGCTGCATGTGGACCAGGTAGTGACTACTGGTCAACTCCTAGAAATCCCAGATTTTGAGCTCAATCCATCTACAGGATGGAACTTGTTGTCTTTCATGGGAAGGACTGAATATGTTCTCTGTGTAGGAAAAAGGGACAAAGGATGGAAAATGTCAGAGATATTTATTGTCCACTCGATGTCTTTGTGTTTCCTTGCATTTCCTAGCACCTTGCAGGAGGGTGGGTTCTTGGAGTCATGACAGTAGGCTACTAGGCCAGAGCATGGTAGGGTGGTGTGGATTCTCCATGCTCCCTTGTTGAGATAATAGAACCAGAAAAAAAAGAATCAGCTGACTGGATCCTGGGTCACTGCTTGGAAAGGAGTGCTGTGAAGAACCACCAAACCTGCAGCGAGCTTTATGTAAGGGGGGACTTGACCTTGGTTTTGTCATGTCACTGAGATTTTGAGGTTAACATAGCCTATCCTAACCGAATCGATGTGGTAGTTGGGACAGGGGCCTAGAATCTGCACTCTGAAGGAGCATCCTAGATGACTGTAACAGATGGCCCATAGACTCCAAAGAGAGAACACTGTCTTCGAGAATTGCAATTAGTTAAATTGTCTCAAAGGGCCTGAGAAGATAAAATTAAGACTTATTTTAATCATGGCTTTCAATAAATGAGTAAATGCATTCTTAGAATACTCACAATATTTGTTGCTTAATGCATGATGATTATAATTTAAGTAGAAATTTGATCTACTGTTTATGCTACTGGTATAAACAACAGACCTGTCAGCAGGGCCAAATGACAAAAAAACAAGCAGCTGGGGACATCCCTGCGAGGCACGCCAGCTGGGCTGTGTTTCCCCAGAGCCACTGTCTCAGCTCCCTTCCAGCCTGGAGGGGCCCAAAGGGTTCAGAACTGTCCACCGCCTCCCAGTCAAGCTCACCTCTGAGAGAGACCAGTCCTGTTTGTGGGCAGCCACAGACACTTTCATTCTTTATCCTTCTCTATCCCCTAATACTCACTCTGGCCAATTCACAACCCCAGTATACTCTGAAATAGGTGAGTGAGCCCATGAAGCCTTCCCCAGTTTATTCCAGCTGGCTCGCATGAATCTCCTTACTTTTTGGTGACACACCATTCTTTTGGTGCCCCTTTCCTGAGGCATAGCATAATGGCTGAAAACAGGGGTTTGATTACCTGTACTACTCTATACTCACTGGGAAATGTTTCCCTTTATCTTCCTCCTTCCCTCTGCCTCTCTCCTGTTTATTCACTATAGGGTCAGGGGGAGAGTTACACAAGACGGTGCTGCAAGGTACATAGGAAGTGGTCAGTTATCGGCATCAGACTGTGCTGTTCTCAATCTAATCTTGCATTTTAGCCCGTATCTGTCATGCTCCAAAGTACTGGAGACTAGTGAGCACTCAACTTGAAGTCACAGTAGGGTTTTCTGCCTCTCTGAGTATGAAGGAAGGCTTTTCCAAACACTTTAAACTACCCTATAACCAAGTGCATTTACCCTGTACTTGATTGGCACAAATCTTTGTCATTTTTTTTTTAAGTTAAAATAAACCTTGACACTGGGTTTGATGTTAGCTGTAGGCTAACAAGTTAGAAGAGTCTTTTCGGTATGTGTGGAAAAAATTGCAACCTTGAAAAGTACATTCTTTCCATCAGAACTATTGAGAAACCAGCTTGAAAAACAGCCAACTTTGTCTGGGCTTTGAAGATGTGGGACAGGGGAAGGGCTCTATCCTGGGTTTACATAGAGGTTATGCATTTCTCTATTGAGTGTGTATTTAGCAACTATCTAAATTTGAGGCCTTTTAGTAAAAGAGGGAACCTTTGATGTTATTTAGCCTAGCCACCTACCCAAGATGAGACCCATTTCATCAATGTTGTTAACACTTTGATAGGGTCCCCACTCTCTCATGAGTTATTTCTACCTGTTAGAAAAATATTTAAATGTTTTGAGCTTAAATAGTGCCTTCCTATAATTTCTACCCATTAGTCAAGACCTGTGTCTGTTTCAACTTCAGTGTCTACATTCATGCAAATAGAGTCTGCCCTTACTTGAGTCATGGAGCAGTCCCTACCTGAGCCCTTTTCAAAGCTGTGTCCTAATTACTCAAACAGCCCAGCAGCCAGGATGGAATGTCATAATGCCTCATCTCCTGTACATGTTTTCCTTGGACACTGTAAAGAGGATTCGTGAATTAGAGGAACCTTGCTTAAAATCCCTCCTTTCCCCACTCTCTTCCCTTGCCCACTGCAGCTGCTTTGGTACCTTGATCTTCCAAAAAGATAGAAAAATAGATGAATGAACTATCCTGAGAGTGCTAAAGTAAGTAAATCAACAAACAAGCAAAATTTATTTAACATGGTGTACACAATGAAAATAAAGCTATGATGTGACCCTATTTATGCAAAAGTATAAGAATTACTGAAAGGGTGGCCCATACACAAGAAAAAAAACCCCACTGAATTTTCAGCTCTAACCTGAACATCTTTTCTCCTTTCTCCCACTTTTGAATAGGAAAGCCCTGAAAATAAGGGAGGGAAGCTCCTTGGAGTTTCTCAAGAGTGGGGAAAGAAACAGAGTGGGCAGAACCAGAATCAGGTTGAGTGGGCAAGGAAAAAGTGGGAACACGGTATGTGTTCTGTCCATCACAGTGGGAACACTGAGGAACAGCCCTACCATCACGCCGATGTGGCCGCAGCTCTAGGGAGGTCGTGGCAGACATCGGATTCTGCTTCTCTGCTGAACAATTTGAGGCAGAGTTCTTTTGTGCATTCATTTATCCATCCTCACATTTTTGTGTGTGTGTGCTTTTTATGTTCAGGGGACTGCTTCTATAACTCAATGGCAGTCACCAATTATGTGGCAGTTCTTGACATGGTCATTAACACCTTTATCTCCATTGTAAAGATGAGCAGTGTAGTCCTACCAGGTGTTTAACACTGTATTAGAATTCTAATTTTCAAATTATCTATCTACCAATCAATCAAATCAATCAATCATCCACCCTTTGTGACTGGAGAGCCCAGGATATGAGGCAATCCAAAAGAAGAAGCTTAAGAAAAAGAAGTTGGCTTCTGGGGAGCAGCACATGGTTCTGACACCTCAACGAGAAATAATTGTGCTATAAGATTCTGTTAAGTCTCTGCAAAACAATACACACCTAGAGCTAACCTCTCTGAACATGCACCATATGTCCAATTTGTTGGTTAGTCACTCTGTTGCAGATTCCTATCTTACATATCTTTTATTTTCTTCCCAATCAGCGCCTAGACAATGTCAAACATAGTCGATGTTTACTTCTGCAGAACTTCAGAGCTGTAGGTGGTTTTGGAGATCAACAGAGACCACCTACTGAATTTTTGTAGATGAGGAGCCAGGAACCTGCCTGGACCATTAGAATAGCTTCCTAACTGATTGTTAAGCCTCTCGCTCCCTTGGACCTGACATAGCCCCTCCACCCCTCTTAGCATGCTCAAGCGCTATTCATCTGCCAAGCTGCAGTTGGATGGCCTCATTTACTGCAGCCTCCAAACAAAATTAGGCCTCCCTTGTCATTCTTTAAAAAAGTGCCTCTTGACTTTCTTACATAGCATTTTCTAATACTCATGGTTAAATGTTAATTTTTTGTGGCTAATCACCCCTAACAAAGCTGTAAGTGCCATAAAAGCAAAAACTAGTCATTAATTCATTACTCTAACCCCAGGCACCTAGCACAGTCCTGGCACATAGTTTTGTTTAGGGTAATTGCAATTAAGATAACTGAGACCCTTAAATGTTTTAAATTATGCATTTTGAAAGGGGGTGAGGAGATGTGTGGAAATCAGTTTGAATTTTTATTTTATAAGGCATGAGAGAGACAATAAAATGTTGAATGTCAAACTCAAAAGAGACACTGGGGAAAAAGAAAAGGAACTTTTCAGAGAAACATGTTAATTGCAAATATTGTTCAGAGATTTAACAAAAAAAAAAAAAAAAGAGAGAGAGAGAGAGACATCTCTGAGCTGTGTTAATGCTGAGCCAATGTGCGTCTCCTATTATGAGAAGGATGTGAGGGAATCAGGTATTAACGCTGCTCCTTCGAGGCTGCCCTGACTCTTCACAATATGGCACTGTGGAGAGGTTTTGAAACTCAATTGCTTTCTTCCATGTTTTCATTTTCTAACTTTTTGGCCGTTGCAGATAAACATCTGTGTTTTCTATCGTGCGCTGGGCACACTGCTAGTGATCTGATGTCAAATGGCTGCTCCTCCATCCACCGCCTGCTGAGCTAACGCTTGAGTACAGTTTTTTTGAAGCACTTCAACCAAGTCTCAGCTTCCACCATGCCCGCGCCCACGTGAGGAGGGCCGGGGATGGGCCGGCTGGGTTTCCTGGTCTGCTCTCTCTGTGTCTGCTGGGCCTGTCCAGCTGCACTCTCGCTCTCTTCTGGGAAGTGACACTGCCTATAAGACCCAGGCCTCTATTTTCAGAACTTTCCCATGTTCACGTCTCCTGAGCAAGTACAACACGTACTCCTTCGAAGAAGTCCTGGAGGGTTCACAGGATGCCTGAGTCGCCCAGCAAGGTTGCTGGTAGAAGGAGAGAGAGCTCAGGCCTGAGGTTTTGCTCTTATTGGAGTCAAGTGAGCAGGCCAAGGGTGTTGCAGGTTCACTCTTTTTTTACCCAAACCCATCCCTGAATTCCCTCTATTGCTCCTAAGCTACTGGGAATAACAGAGGGGCAGAGGAAAACACTCAGCCAGTAGCTGTCCTGCCCCCGACCCCTGGCAGCTCCTCTCTGCTCATTTCTTCTCCCTCTCCTCAGTCTTCAGTTATTTTCCTGGACTTTCTTCTGATCCCTCCTGCCTTTTCTAGGGTATTCTCCACAAATTTCACTCTTGTTATGTTAGGAGCAATAATACAGCTCCCTTCTTGCTTCTTCCTTGGAAATAGGACCCCTGAGAAAGGGGACAGGAGCTCACCTATCACACTTTGAGTCTCAGCAAGGTATTTTCTCAGATAAAAAGCTGCTATCTGTCATGAGATAGATTCTACCATTCCCTCTGCAAGCAAGAAGAAGGCAGTCCAATTTCTGGCTTTAAACTGGAACTTTTCCTTCCTCTCCTAGATGTTTTAGAAGCTAAGAAAAACAAGTGTCTTTTATAAAGCCACTTCACTTTGACATCTCAGGTTCTCAACAGGCTTTGTAGTAGCAGCCGCCCATTTGTCTGCGGGCGCCACTTTTGAAGTTGACTCTGCAAACTTGATGAAGCAAGACATCATTAAGAAGGAGGTGTTCTTGGAAATGGCTCTGCAGAGTTTAAACTCCAATTCCTCATTTTGTGTTCAGATGAATTGCTCTCAGAGTGTTCAGTAAAGATGATCACTTTATGGCTCCGTCAACAACGTGGAAAAAAACCAGTTCCACTGATGACAGCAGAGCAGCTGGGCCTGATGCCTCTCCAGTTTCATCCCCCTCCCGTGGCCTCCTCCATTGCTGGAGAGGCCAGGAGCTCGGAAAATCAACGATGGTCCTGAGAGGGTAGGGTTGCACGTTTTCCCAGCTGTTTCTAGGCAAAACTGAAACGCAGCACTGGAGGTTTTTGGAGATTATTTCCCTCCTGACCAACCCCTCTTCCTCCACCCTCCAAAGCAGAAAACTTGACTATGGCCTCTTTTTATTATCTCTATCCTTTCCTTTGTTAAGTCCAAAGACTATAAAGAAGAAAGAGAACAGGCACTACTATGGATAAATTCTACTAAACAAACAATATCAAGTTTTAATTAATTGAGTTTTATTTAATCTGGTGCTTTTTTTTTTTTTAAACTGAAATAAAACCATTGAGAGAACTTGACATAATAACCTATCTAGTAAAACTCCTGAACACTTGAAAGGCATTTAAAAAACACTTTAGCAATAGATAGTATCACCTTACATTTGTACAATGCTCTGCATATTTTAAAGATTTTTCATGACCCATAAAAGACTGAATCTCACGCTACTTGTGAAAAGAAAGCAGGGAGGGTATTTTCACCCCAATGTATGGATAATGACACAATTTCAAGGGTCCAACTTCCATGATGAATAAGAAGGTCCCCTCTGTGGCAATTAGAGTTATGAGAAAAATGGTCAGCAGGATCTAGGGGTTTAAAAAAAACTATCTTAAATTTAATCCATAAACATGAAGATAAAATTAATCAGTGAAGGAGGAGGAAAAAACGATATTTCTTTCCCCTTGAAATGACTTAAATTTAACTGTGGTCATCAGAATATGCAAAATCTGAAGTTAGTTAATACTAGAAACTCTTAGTACCAATTTGAATTTATAAGGCTTAAACAGTGCAACACATTTTTTGCACTCTTAGATTAACATACCGACTTGGTCTTCATAAAGCCATTAGCATTTACGTTGTACTTACGTGCTTTCACAAACATTATTCTATTTAATCTCATGATTTTTTTGTGGATGACAAATCAGCTTTCATGAAAAGAGATTTCTGGACGGACAAAAAGCTTAGGGCGAAGAGGAGCACAAATCACAATAGACCCTACTCTTGTTACCCAGTGGGGGAATGGACAACGATGTGTAGGAGACAGACAGCTATGAAGACACTGAATCTCAAATAGATGATATTACAGTCATCCATCGTCCATCATTATCTAGCTGGTAAAAATCAGGTTCAATTGTTTATCAGTAGGTAGGGGATATGTACATTTCCATTTCCACCATTTACAGTTGTGAGTATGCAAAACAGTTCATTCTTGTATTATTATTTACTAATTATGTATTATTCATTTGAATTACAACTGTAAACATATTTTTACCACTCCTGTATATATGAAGTGATCTACGAGAGGCCATTTCCTCACTTTTAGGATAAAAGAAGGTGCACAATAACTATGGTTATATCTGTGTTATTCACACACACACACTCCACCCATCTGCCCCAACCAAAGTAAGTTTTCCATTTCTCCTCTCAACTTGAATTCTATCTAAAATCCCGAACTGTTGAAAGCCTCAGGTACTAAGTTGCCATCCCACCTAGAGTTAAGCTCTCTCTGGAGACGCAGACTGTGACAGCTGAAATCCACTGTGGGTTTCTGCTAATGGGTCCCCGATTTAGACCACGGGCAACTGGAGACAGGGCATGTTTGACAGGGCCCTCCGCTTTGGAATCCCCTGCCTGTCTTGGTGGATCAAAGCTCCACTTGCCAGCCTTCCGGGCTTGGTGCCAATCTTGTATTTTTAGACTTAATCAAGTAGCAATCTGAGGTTGGCATTTTAAAATTGTGATATTTTTCTTAAAGAATTGTTTTATTCAGAGGTGGACCTAAGTATTTTCAACCATATAAGTCAAGCAATTGTATCTACTTAAATTAATTATTAGTATAATAGATTTTTTTCCAATTTTTAAAATATGCCCACTGCAACATACTCCTGGGCATGAGTAGTACAGAAAATGAATACATTAATGATACTGAAACATTCAAGGATGGAAACAAATGAAGAGGAAAGACTGTAACACATATGACTCAAGAGCTACCATACACATATATGCATACAGTGCATTTTTTCTACCTACAGTGCACCTCTATATCTTCTAATACCTGCCTCTTGGGGAGGTGGCTCTTCCTGGGACATTTTGGTGAGGACAGAAAAGGAAATGACAGTATTGTCAGGCTAACCTGCATATGCCATGCTCTGAAATGCCTGCAGCTCACCTCTGAGAACATTTCTAGGTTAGACAAGGGATTGGAATGTTGTGGTGGCAGATTCCATTTTACTAGAAAAGACAGGCATGCATGAGTGAGCAATCTTACTTATGCCTGTCCTCGCTGTTGAGTACTCTTTTTCTCCATGTTGGGGCTTTCTTTGTTTTCTCTATTTTCGCTATTTAATTTATATCACTGTAAAATCTTAAAATCACAATGAGAGAATACAAGTCTATATTCATGATTTTGAAGATATTTAATGAAGATCATTTAAAATATGTGTTTTATATGTTGAGAGTCTTAATTGCAACCATATTTGGTGATGTGAAGATCAAACTTCTTGATCCATGACTGGACCAGTCAGGTGATTTATCGGGCAAGTCTAGATTTGGGTAAAAGAAAACTATTTTCCTCTTTTATGTATATCATTTACTTTCCATTTGTAAAATTATGCCCAATTCTCTGTGATTTCACATTCTGTATGAAATGTTTTCAAAACCAAATAGGTTCAGTTTTAAAATTATGGAATGATAAATTTGATCTCTTAACAATCATTCTCACCACACAAACAATACCACAACATTTAATGCTATTTAGTGTGGCTTTAAAAACCTGTATTAGTGATGTGCTAATGAGACCTGAAAGGCTCTGATCCATTACATAGAATGTAGTCAAGACTAGTATAAGCAGACTTTGCTTAGAAAGCAAGCATCAAAATTGTTTTCTAAGAAAAATTTCCTACTCCATTGATGTTTGCCATTATAACAATGAAGTAGGTTATATTTTCTTTGTATCAAAGCCACTAATTTGGTTATTGGCTTCTGTTTCAATTGATTTTTTAATTTAAATGAGTTAAAAATACAGGTTCTGTATTTTACATGTTCAGGGTCTGATACAAAAGTCATTTATTTCATTTGGTTCCAACATTAGTACTTGGGAGGAATTTTGGTCTTACGTTTCTTCCTAATTTTATAGGCTCGTTATTCAGATAAGATGATCAACTGGGAATAATAATGTAATGTTGCCCAATCCAAAGGGAAACTGTGAACATCTCTCAAAAATCTAATTTGAATATGGCATCAAACAGATGGGGGGGAAGTTGTGAAAGCTTGAGAGCAAAGAGTCATCTTTTTGTGTGGGTCCCTTTCTCTTGAGACCAATTCAAGCCAGTTCACTCTGTAATAGATGAGGTAGCAGAGAACTTCCAAATGCCTACGCATATGACATTTTCATTATATGGACTTGTATAGAGTTTTCTAAAAATTAGTCTTGTAACTCCCATTAGTTGATGGTTCTTTGAAGACAGAAGTCATGTCCTGTAGAACTTTGTATGGTACCTAGCAAAGGGACCTTTGCAACATAGGTGAAGAACAAATATCTCTATTAAATAAAGCATTGAGAGAGGTGTAGACAAGAGAAGAGTAGAAAATGAGATAAGAGGTTCCCAAGGACATGTCTGTAAGTAGGTACTAATATGTGTTATGTGCTTTATTTTTATTGAAAGGCCCTCTCTAAACACAAATGGACACTTCTTGGGTCCATTGGGGGTATAGCCCTTCCCCTATTACTTGGCTTGACAGTCCTACCTTTGGAGTGACTAAAAGGGAGGTCAGGGATGGTTAAGACGGCTCATTCCATACATCAATCAGCCTGTTGAATTGGTGTGACGACTTGGGCTGGTGTATGGGGAAAGACCCAGAGGATTCTTGGGCTTCATGAAAACAGGCGACAAGAAGGTCATATCTGGGTTTTATAGTCAAGACAGTTTTTCTCTGCCTGGCAGAATCCTTCTCCCAGATTCAAAGCCCAGGTCAAATCTATCACTTCTAAGAGGGCTTTGCAGACCCCCAGCCTTAAGCTGGAATTAGTCCCTTTTTCATTCCTGCTCAAATAGCACAGTACTCTGGCCTTTATTCTTGTTTGCTGTCTCATCCGTCTGTCTGTCTACCTATATACCTAATTAGTTATTTATATCAGTTTCACTAGAGCAGCTGCCCTTGGGGAGGAGGGAAGATCTTTTTCACTATCTTGACCCCACATATCCAGTATGAATGGGCTTTACTAATAGGATATGATCCATACATGATGATAAAGAAAACTGAACAGTAGGCTAACCGATGAAAGGCCACCCAACAGATCATTGCAGGGATTAAGGGACTGATGGTAAGTAAGAGGAGTAGAATCTTCTGTCACTACAGAGTGACACAGATCTCCAGCTATGGAGGCAAACCTATGGGATTCCATAGACTCAGTGTCAATAGCACAAGCTCATTCTTGAGTTTTTGCCAGTTCAAGAGATTAATAGCAGGCTGAGTCACCCAGTGATCTCAACCTCGCTCCACCTTGTGCTCTGTCAACACAGAGGGCATGAGCCCAGGTGGTCAGTTACACTCAACCATCCTTGAGGGCACAAAAGAAAAGCAGGTATTAAACAAGGATAATATTTTACAATTCACAGCTGTGTGACATGTCCAAATTATTTAATCTGTGTAAGCCTTAATTTCTTCTTCCTGTGTAAAATAGAGGTAATGGTATGTCCTCTACAGGCTGGAATTAAGTGAGATGATAAAATATATGGGAGTACTTAGCAAGGTAGGCCAAACAACGTTAACATGACTATGAAGATAATTGTATCCACTATCTTCTTTTCCCTTCATTGTCATTTCATTATTGCGAGTTTTTTGCTCTAATCTTTTACTATTTATTTATTTTTAGAGAGAGGGGAAGGGGGAAAAGGGGGAGGGGGGGAGAGAGAGAGAGAGAGAGAGAGAAAGATGTGTTAGTGAAATATTGATTGGTTGCCTCTTGCACCAACCAGGGACTCGGCCTCACAAGCCAGGCATGTGCACTGACCTGGAATCAAACTGGTGACTTTTCACTTTGCAGGATCATGCCCAACCAGCTGAGCCACACCAGTCAGGGCTTGCTTTATACTCCTTATGAGTAAAATGACTGTATGTTGTGTGGAAAATATAGCTTGTAATTTTTGTTTTTAACTGTTTAAACCTAAATAAATAAAAAAAAAATACAGCATCACTGGAATAAAAACTGAGGCTATGTGACTTACTTAGCTTTCCAAAGAAGACATGTTTTCTGATCTACACACAGCTAGAACAGTTGGCATAATCGCTAAGAATCATGACTCCTTCAATTCATTGATGTGTGTGAGTCAGTACAGTTGGAATAAATACCTTTAGATGTACATTACACAGTAATCACAGCTTTTATATCCCTTCCAACTCCACTAACCAAATCCTAAAATGGCATCTAGATGATAGCATAAACTCAAAACTCATACTTACTCCTTAGGACCCTTCCCCATCCTTTCCACATGGGATTATTTCTGTGTAGACAGAGCAGCCATCTCTGTTTACAGCGAAGGAGCTGAAGCCCAACCAGTAATGTAACCATAGCAACCAAGCTAATCAAACCGGTCAAATCGGTGCAAAGAATAATTCCAGTTGCTCCAGAGATAGATGAACTAGCAATTTTCTTCAGAGAGGCCCAGGCCTAACTGTGGTCACTGAGCTGGATTGATTCCCACATAATGTTAATGAGCATGAGAAAAAAATAGTAAAAGCAGCTAGCATTTATCGAATACTAAGGCCCCAAACATGGTACTAAGCACTTTACACGCATTCTCTCTAATCCTTATAAGAAACATAAGGGATGGGTACTATTATTGTCCCCACTTACCAGGTGAGGAGAAAGGCTAAGCAATATTAAATAATTTGTCCAAAGTAACCCAACTAACAAGTGGTAGAGGATCACACTTATATTCAGCTCTTCCCGACTCCCAAGTCCACGCTCTTAACCAATATGGATGCCATTTCTCTCTCTTCATCACATAGCATTGACTGTTTTTGTTTCATGAGGAGACATTATATTGACTTGGACCCAGATTTTTGGAGAAATGGGGGTGGAGGGAAGTGGGGTGGGAGAGAAAGGGAGAGAAGGAGGGAGAGGGAGCAGGAGAGAGGAATGGCTCATTCATTCAGTCATTTCATGCCTCCCACCTATATTCACGCCTGCCCTGTGCCAGGTACCATTCGAGGGGCCAGGCCATGGCTGTGGAGATAAGTAACTTCTTGGCTATCCGGAGGCTAAGTGCCCCGGAAATCCTGCACCCACCAAATCGAATGTGTGTGACTGTGTGAAATGTAGATACTTTGCTTCTAACATCACCTATACTTTTCTCTAGATAAGCTCATATGAGATAAGAATGCCCTGACAACTGAATAAACTTAAGAGAATGTTCATGAAAATATAGAGCTGTTTCTCTCAAAGCATATTTTGAGGTCCTTGTTGTGTCTTAGGGCAGATATGCTACTCTGCATATTCCCCTTGGTGTGAATGGAGCATATCTGAAGTTATGATCAGCCCTGAAGCAGCAGGCATAATGCTGCTGTTGGCTGGTAACTGTTTCTAATAACAGACAGGCTGCATCTGTGTATGGTTCTGAGTGCACGGCAGGACACAGCGAGGGGCCTTCTTGTTCTATCACCATGTTGGAGGTGGCCCTAAGGTAGGGCCTGGGTGGGCCCCTCTTCCATACAGCTCTTCTAATGAATCTCCGAGCTGCCCCAGCAATTAGCCCTACCCTCTTTCCATCCACGCTGGGGTTGGCTTCCGTAATAGCCAGTGGCTAACTGTAATCAAGGGTTTCAGGACAGGGAACAATGGGACAAGTATAGCTCCCCTAAATGTGTTCAGTGCTCATGACTCACTGCATCATCTGGCCCCTCAGACCCATTTTCCAAATATTTCTCCTCGGCAGCTCTGTCCACCCAACTAAAATGGCAGATTAAAAAAAAAAAAAAAAAGCTCTGCGTAAAGGATAAAAAGTTTCATAATGGCATTTGAAAGCCTGGGCAATCATGTCATTAAAAAAAAAAAAAAAAAGTTGGCTGCCAAACAGCTTGCTCAAATGACACCAGGCACGTTGCCCAGTGACGTTCGGATGAACAGGCCTTAGACTCTGGGCCTCATTTTTGGAGTCTTCTTGAAGATGCATATCTAGGCGGGCATGCAAACTATGGTCAGACTGGTCTGTGTGCAGTTAGCCAGAGGGCAGGGCACGTCTGAGGAATTTGGAAGGTGGTCTTTCCTGACCTGCCACAATTTCTGTGTAGAGTCATGCCTGTCATTCCTTTCCCCAAAGGGAAAGAAAGGCCGACATAACTGTGGCCCCTGCAGTATGGTGAGCAGATGTCTGTCTCATGCAGGTGAAGTGAGCTGGCCTCCCAGAGGTGTGCAGGTAGCAGAAGACATCTTGGGAACTGTCGGGGAAGGAAGCTCATGAGCCATTCCAGGAGAGGGAATAAAATATTGTTCTGTGTCACCCATTGGTAGCCCCTTGTAGTTCAAGATCCTGATGTGAGAACACGTAATTCAAGAAGCAATATCCATCAGGCAGCTCTCAGATCCTTGGTCACCTTTACCTGACCTGACTATAACATCACTACTATCCTTAACCCTTTGTTTACACTTATCCAGTTATGTCTACCCTGACTCTCATTCTTTGTTTCCTTCACAAACTTTTAGCCTCCTAGCAACTATTGACATCACCTTTCCCTGGGCTCACCTTTTTCCTAAATTGACTCCATCAACCTGTGAGACAGCCAAGGGCTTTTTGCCTAGTCCTCAAGTCAGCTGAATATTCAGATGCCTGTACCTCTTGCCAATGCATCTTAATCATCCTTGTGGGCCACCTGCTCTTTGTTTATTAGCCTCTGTACACATGTCAGTTAACTCTGCCTTCTCACTTGAGTTACACCAGTGAAGTCTTATGTCACCACCTAGGGTGAACCAAGAATATTACTTATAGTGAATCAGGAACATCTTTGTTCACGCCACACATGCACACACACCCCCACACCCACACATACACAAACCAGTTTGTGTTTTTAAAAAATGTACCTCATTTTGCAAAAACTTAAACCATGTGAAAATTCAGATTCAGGTCTGAAAATTAAATATACACATAGATTTTCAGGAACTCAGTGGGCTGCAGTTTTCAAAGGAGGTGGATACCACCTCCTCACAGATGTTGCAGACATGTGTGAGGGCCTTTTGCTAGTCCCAGCCAGTGATCGAGGTAGTGTGATTGCCATTTCGTGAGTAGGCCCAGGGAGGCTGAGATCAGGGAGCCTTAGATAACAAAGAATTGTCCTGGCAGACACCCTGGAGCCTCAAACCAACTCTTTCAGACATAATCACAAAATGTTTTTATGCGGGTTTAATGCAGTCTAGAATATTCTGAGGAATGCAACTATTGTAAAAATCAAAGAAGGAGATTGTGTTTTGACTTGCTTGGAACTTTACCAAGAAGTCTTCATATTTGTGGGGAAGGACCAAAGAAACCCATGTCACCAACAGCAAAGCCCCAGGTGATTTTGAGTCAACATGCACGCCCATGTTGTGGCTGCCACGTTCACGGTGATACTGTCAGTATTAGTAATAGCAATGTCCATGGTCAGACACTGTATCTTTTAAAAACGTTTTCTAATGTCATGCCTGAGATTTTTACCAATGAAATGTTACTCTAAGTGACTTTTATTTCTCTTTTATATTATATAGGGCATTGTATTTGCTTTTAAATTTTATGAGTTATATGATCTATGAATTTCTATATAGAGCGGTATAAAGCTATTATTGTTATTATTTTATAAAAGTGGACTTTGGGTTTGATGGAGACAAGAACCATTGACATAAAGCAACATCTGTCAGCAATTCAGACAGAAACATTTTCTACTTGCACTAATAAAAGAGAGTTCTTGCTATACTAGATGAGAACAGCAGGGCAAAGATTTTCAATGTAACTTATGATAGAAAGTTTGAAAAAGGGTTCTACTTAATTGTACTTTAGGTTAGTCAGCCACCTATCAAAGAATCCCTTCAATGCCTAGCTCATTTGCATTCCAACATTTGAGAAGCTTCTCCACAAGACCAACTTGCTAGCTATCATGGGATTTAAAAGCTCAGGGACCTGACCATCCAGAAGCATAGACTGCCCTCTTTTGGAGGGCAACCTGCATTGAGATGGGCGTATTCCACACACTTGGCCTTTACAATCTCGACACCTGGTGTATCAAATGATGTTTCCTGTCATTGAAATTTGTAAAGGCCCTGAACCTTTCTTAGAACAACATTAAAGAGGGGTTATAATGTAATGCTGAGGCTCTCAAAATCATCTTAGGTGTCAGGTGGCCAATAAAGAGTGTACATTACAAAAGAGAAAGGGAGCAAACTGACTTGGAGGAGGAGACTGGGCTTTAGAGTTATATAGGTCTGGGTCCACACTTTGGCTCTCCCACTTATCAGCTGTCCAAGTTAGAAATGCTCGATTTATTCCTTTGTAACTTGGGCACAATACCATCTCCCTGACTGAGCTGATCTGAGGATTAAATAAGATCACAAATATGAAGTCCTCAGCAGAATACTCAGCATACAGAAGGGAGTGACCGAAATGCAGGAATCACCATCATCCCATCTCCCTTGGGGACTCTTCAATGACTTCTTGACCTGAGCCTTTAAAGTAATCTAGTCAGCTAGTCAGATGCTCTGTGGGGCTACATACACCTCTTCTGTAGTTGGTGAGTAGAAACCTTCAAGCCCATATTGTTCCCATATGCTTTCCTCTCTTTATCAGCAGTAACTAATTCTACTCTGGTGACCTGATTATCTTACAAGTTACAGCAAAATATGAAAATATTTGAAGCTTAATCTATTGAAAATGATAATCAACTCCTCCCTGCTACAACAATCTCCCATCCTGCCCAAACTGCAGTGAGTCATAAAAACTGTCACACCAATTTCAGTGCTCAGCCTGTAAGGGCTAAAATGCCATACAGAACATCCCCCATATCCTCTATATAACTGAGCTTAAAACAACAACAACAACAAAGAAATTTGTTCTTTGCCTGAATACAAAATCCTTTATAGTAAAACTATTTTGATATTGCTCAAAGTGCCCCCTCCCCAAGAGATGGGTATTGGATGGTACTAAATGGGTGAGCAAAAAAACAAACACTCTCTGGAATAGGGGTCCCAATGTGGTAGTTGTATCTCCTTCCTGAGGCAGGTCCTGATTATAGGGTAGTTCTCTTATTAAAAGTTGTGAATTTTGCCTTGAGAAAATAAAAAATTCAGCATCATCAACGAGCAATAGGGGCGTAGAGTGTTCTTTCACAAAAACATGTGACCCCTAGGTGTGTGCTCTGTTCCTGATGTCCTTCAAACCACACTTCATCCATTCCCTCCCTGACAGCAGGCCTTTCTGAGTACAGTCACCAAAAGAAGAGGCTCTTTTGTTCCATGCCAGATAGGCAGCTAAGGTCCACAGAGTGGGTTTTGGATGAGGTTGTTTGACCTAATGTTTCTTCAGGAACAATCAGTTGATTTTCTCTGCATAGTTGGTTTTCTCCTTTCTAGAATGGGGTTCTTCACTTGCCTTTACCACAAGGTGTGCGAAAGGCCACAGCATACTACATAATGCTTCATGATGTAAAATATTAAAGATGAGAGAAGGAGGGTGACATCCTCTAGTCATTCCTTGAATGCCTAGCTAGGCTTTATTCATTATCAATAATAATTATTGTTATTGGTAATAATAAGTTATTGATACTAAAGCCTGCATGAAGGGATGACTACAGGACATCATTCAAGAAAGACATAAAAAAAAAAAGAATGGCAAAGAGTTCTCATATTTTCCTAAGATGAGTATCTTGGATCTATTGACTTTTTAGCTATATTTCTTCACATCCTTAACTGTTTACTGTCTATATGCAGTTAATATTTTACCATTTCACATACATTTTGAAAGTCTTATATCCTTATTGGTCCATATTTACTCTCCCGTCCTTTATGCTAACATGATTGTCTGTATTACATATACATACATTATAAATACTACCAAACAGTGCTATAATTTTTGCTTTAAACTGTTATAAGGATTGCAAAAAAATTAAGTGGGAAAGACAAATTTTAAGTTAACCTTTTTTATTTACCCAGATATAACCATTTGCAGTGCTTTTCGTTCTTTCCTGAGGACTGAGTTTCCATCTTCCCTTCATCCTGGAGAACTTCCTTTGGTTTATACTTTGCAGTTAGTTCAGGCCTGCTGACACTTCTAGTTTCCTCTCATGTGAAAATGTCATGATTCAGTCTTCAGTGTGCAGGATATATTTTCTGAGCAATGAAGTCTGGTTTGACAATTTTTATTCTTCTTCAGCACTAAAAAGAATAAGAGATGTTGGTCCACCCTCTTTTGGCCTTCACAGTTTCTGCTAAGAACCCTACAGTAATCAGATCAATTGTTCCTTAAATGCAATGTGTTGCTTTCCTCTTGCTCTTTTCAAGGTTTGCTTTTTATCTTGGGATTTCCACAGTGGACTATGAAGAATGACAAGATAGGAGATTTTCATTGATCATCATGTGTCTGTACATTTTTATCTTTCATCAAATTCAGTAATTTTTGGTCATGAATTCTTCAAATATTTTCCTTCTCCATTCTCATCTATTGGACTGTTTGATATTACCTAACAGATCTCTGAGGCTTTATATTTTGTTTATTCATATTGGATAATTCTATTGCTCTATCTTCAAGTTCACTTGTTTCTTTCACATCTCTGTTTAATTATTAAGTCAGTTCAGTGAATTTTTATTTCAGATATTGTAGTTTTGATTTTAGAATTTTTACTTGTTTCTTTTTTATTGTTTCCATTTCGCTAAGGAAATTTGCTATCTTCTCATTCATGATGTGCACCATATAGAAGAGTTATAATAACCACGTTAATACCCTTGTCATTTAGTTCCAACATCTGGTTCACTCTGGGGTCATAGTCAAGGGATTTTCCATTCCCTTGAAAACATGTCCCATTTTCTTGATTCTTTGTATGTTGAGTAATTTTGGATTGCATCCTGAACATTGTAAATAATAAGTAGTAAAGGTTCTGGATGCTATTCTTTTTCTCCAACAAGTGTGGTTTCATTTTAGCTAGCAATGACCCTAGGGACTCAACTCCAAACTGTTTTTTGGGTGACAGCTGCTGTCTCAGTACATCTCTTTTGTCTTCAGCTCAGTTGCTTTGAGTCTATACCAGGCTTCATAGTCTGGCATGAGCTAGGCAGAGATACGGAGAGACAGAATTTGATCAACCTCTCCTCTCTAGATCATTCCTTTTGGTGGTTCCCCCTTTTTTCCCAGCATGTCTTGGTTCCCCTGCTCAGAGAAACTGTGTTTGTTGCACAAGCACCATTGCTGTGTGGGCGCACCGTGCCAACCGCACTTAGCCTAGCCGTGGACATGGAAATGTTATACAGCTCCCCTTCTTCCCTCCCCCACGTGTGTGCTCCCTATTAGCGTGTCTCTTCTGTTCACTCTCCAGTATCTCCAGCTTTTTGTATTATGTCAAGATTTAAAGCTGTTTTCCACAGGGAAGTCATCCAATAAGGTCTTATTCCATCATTCTCAGAAGGAGAAGACATACCACTATTCATTAAAATGTGGAAAGGTGGGGCACTCCAGTGAGCCCTGATACTGAAAAGGCACATAAGAATTGCATCAGACCTGAGCCATTCTGGTAAAGAAGACCAACTAACATTTTTTTTCTCTTCACTTAGAAATATCCCAACTATTCCATCTGAAATTACCAGACTCAAAGTTATTTAAAAATAAGTTAATTTGATAGGGTTTGGTTTTTAGAATTTCATCTGGCTATTGACCCATTTCCCAACATTATCCTGGACTCACTTCAAGGACTGTGGGAGAGTTTGTCTCCCTGTAGGTGCCCCAGACCACAGTTTCAGAGATGAGCATGCAAGGGAACAAAGAAGCTCACGTTTATGGGGTCAGTTCCCACAGCCTTACCCTGCCCTTTTCCTTTTCTTCTTAATGAGATTTTCAGCAACGCCAGAACCTTGTGGCTTAGGTTCTGTCCCTACTGGTTATTTTCCCTCCAAAGCCACAGTCTTTAATGACATTTTAATCATTTCCACAGTCACTAACTTTTGTCTCACAAACTAAGTAGTAGTACATTCAGATGAAAAATATATAATAGGAGGAGATGGGCTACTAGGAAATAACCTGTTTTCAATCACATAAATGTCATTTGTAATAAGGCATAAAGGATAAGAAACATTAAACATATAAATTACTAGGAACCTTTCTCTATGAGTTTTCCATTTGGCCTCTCCATTTCTTTTAACATTATTGACTTGACTTTTCTATTTAGTACACTACATGGTGGATCAAGCAGACAAAACACGAAGTCTATTATATTAGTTTATCAGCAAGATCAGAATCTATAAAGATTAGCACAATCATAATTATGCTTTAAAAAGTATAGAAACAAGATTAGAGTTTTCTAAGGTTAACAGTTATCTTTGAAAAGATGGGCTTAAAGGAATTGATACTTTAATCTTTTTTTACTGTCAAGAAAATATATTTAAGTCATGATTCTTACACCAAAGCCAAGATTGGCACCATCCAAATAAAAAGGTATTAATTCACAGTTAGGGTGTAGACTGTGGGAAGGTGGGTTTACCAGGACTTCATTGGGCTGGTACAGGAATATATAGGAACACACTGGCATTAGGTTTACATTTTCTAGCACCCACCCTTACCACCTCCACTACAATGCCCTTCTCTCTCCTTCTTCCTATGTTTGCAAATGAATAGCTTAAAAAATCCTTGTACTGCCATTGTAGCAGGGCTCTAGAAGACAGCAGAGGAATCGTTCTAGGTTCTGAAGGCATAGTAGTGAATAAGACAGAAGTATCCTGCTCTCCTGAGCTTATGTTCTAGTGGGGTTGTTACTATATAAACACAGACAAGTACAGGTAGGTACAAGATAATTTCAGATAGTATGAAGTCCTAGGAACAAAACAGATCACAGGGGTGTATGATTACTTTAGAAAAGGTCATCAAGAAGTAGTATCTGAAGTGGTTACATTTGAGTTAAGATGGTTATGACAAGAAGAAACCAACTTCATTAAGTTCTGGGAATACAGATTAAATCCAGGGTGTGTTTTACGTAGATGGTGTCATAGAATCAAGAAAAGAAAATGCGTTTAACTGTTAAGGAAATAAACCAAAATATTCATAGTGGTATATCTATACCTCTGGTATATCTATATCTATAGATTATCTATATCTATAGATTATTTAATCTATATATCTATAGATTAAAATCTGGGGATCCATACGCCATTGCAAAGTTTTGCATACTTTTAATAATGAGAAAAGTATAGAGAAGAACTCGGAATATACCTGGTGTGGGCGGGGGGGCACAGAGTCCAAAGCAATAGCAAAATTAGATCACGTGAAGCCACATTAACAAGTTTGAAGTAATTGCACATTGGAGAGGGGTTACCAGGTGTAGCTGAAGGAGTCCTGAAACTCAAGGTGCAACAGAGGAAATTCCCTAGACAGTGGACAAAGGGCAGCGAGGTCAAGCAGACACAGCAGGCCCGTTTGCTGCTGCATTCAGGCCTCCTCCATGCCGACAGGGACCTTCCTGTGGGAGCCCTCCAGGGGCAAATGCTGTATCCTGGCGGCAGTTCCGTTCCCAACACAAAGCGGATATGGGGCCTAATGCACAGCTAACGGGGCACAAGGTGCTGCTGGCAGGGCGTGAGGTGGAGGCAGAGGGTTACTGACAAAGAACAATTTGGTGGCACTTCTGCTTTGATGACATGTGCAGAAGTATTTTAAAGAAGTCCTGAGTTTCATAAAACTCACTTGTCTCTGACTTAGACCATAGCTCTTTAAAGGGAATTTAATTCAAGAAAACATGAGCTTCTAACTACATGAAAGTGCATATTATGCCAACAAGAGAGATTCCTGTGTTTTCATTTTTTGTTTTACCTTTTGCCTCTGGTTCTGGAAACCAGGGATAAAATTGGAACAACAAAGCATACATTAGTTTGAAGCTCATGTTTGGCTAGAGCCTGAGGAAAAAAAAATTGCAGGGATGTGAGCTTAAGTCTAAATTTAGACAAAGAAGCACCACCACTTAAAAAAAGAGAGGTGAAGAAATTCTTCATTGATTAAAAAATCAGGTTTTTATCTGCCCTGCTGCTGAGCATGTACCATGACAGGGAAGGGGCTGACGATCTCAAACCGTTACCACGTCTGTAGTTCTGAACTTGCACCTTAACATGCTGTGAACCCTGCTCCCACCCAGAGGCGGCTGACGATGCTCTCTGAGGTCACGGCAGCTCACGGGCGGCACTGTGTGGACTTGGGAGATTGCTGCAGAGTGGCCTCGGATGGGCAACTCACAGGCTCAGTCTGGCCTGTGGACGCACTTGGCTTAGGCCACTCTTTTTTTCTTTTTTTTTCTTTTTAATTGTTCCAACATTTAGAAATTGGAAGAGTCATCCAGGTTTCTGGATTTTTTTTTTTTTTTTTTTTTTTTTTTTAAGTCAGAAGATCTGGCAACTCTGGGCCTATATTCTTATCTGGTCTTACTTGGCAGGAACGAGCAGCACTGGCTGCCCCCAAAGGCATGCAGTTCCCACCGGGTGCCCAACACTCATTTATGGCATCTGTACAAACTTTTATTTGCTCTCTTGGTTAGAGCCAGGGCCCGGACCAAGACCATCAGCCTTTTTTCACTGTGGTTCAAGATGCCTGACATATAAACGGAGGGGACTTGGCTGTGGCCAATGGAAGTGGCCAAAGTTCATGTGTATGTTGACTCAATGTCTGCTTCCTGAGTGAGGAAGGTGCTTCGCGATTCCACAGGCACCTGAAAGCACAGCTGTTGGGAACACTTGGGAGCGATCTTCAGATGGGAGAATAAGTTTTAGGTCAATAGAAAGAAAAGCATTAATGAGAGGTCTATTGTTCTCATTTCTGCCTGTGTGACCCTTCCCTTTTTTAAGGACATTTTTGTTCTCCTTTATATATCTTGTTGATTCTTAAAGAAGTATTTGGAAGGGAGTTTCACGGGACAGTCACAGATATTAATGAGAGTACTTTTAAAAAATCAGTCAAGTGCCAGAGATCATATCTTAACCAGATTTCCTGGTCTGAGAAAGGCCAGCAAGTGGCCCATAGCCAGACAGGTGATCACCAAGGGCGGGGATGACTCACACACAGAGCGGGGTGGAGAAGGTGACCCAAAACTTTGGAAAGCCCAGTATTAACTCACACTAGGAAACAGCCCCCCCAAAATTAACTTCCCACCCCTGTGCCTCTCTTCCCTTCCGGTGGTATTGAATTTTATCTGTAAGCATAGTTTGGCTTTCTGAAATCATTTATGGATAAGTAGAGTATAGCAGTCCTTTCATATGCTCAGACTCCTGGTTGAAAATCACATGTGAGATTTTATAAAGCCAAAGGATCTTTTCCACAAGACTGGAAACTCCTCTTTTTTTATGTGTGTGATTCAATACAGCAGCTATTTCCTGGCTCCCAAAACATAGCTCCAGCTTTGGACAGAATGTGGGTCCCGGCCTTGACCTGAATCTGGGATAGAGCTACCTGCTTTGACTCTTCATGGAAAGGAAGCTCCTAATGAGCACGGCTCCTAATGACAAACAGGTGGTTTTAGTGCTTCCAGGAAATTATGTGGTAGGTAGAACAAATAAGAAAGTTACTTCCCCACCCTCCCACACACACCTTTCCCTTAAGTTCTTGACGCACTCATAGTGTCATGTGGCCAATAATTGTTAACATTTCTATTAGCTATCTAGTTACATGTTCGGGGAACACATACTTTGCCACTAATAGCTAGGATTTAACTCCAAAGGGAGTCATGCATGAGCCATCTTGTAGAGAGAAGTATATTGTAAGATTAGAAAAGAACTACTTCTGTGTTAAAGAAAATATTTGAAAATCTTTAAAACATTTCCTTGAGCCAACCATTGCCCACAATAGTTTCATTTATTCCAAAATCAATAAATATTTACTATCTACTTTATTTCTAGACTTAGGGAATTGAATGGTGACCAACATAGTTAAGGTCCTTGCCCTTAAGATACTTAATGTCTGAAGGTGCAGGGGTTGATTGTGGGGAAGTGGAGACAAACTCTGGTAAATAAAAGAAAAAAAATAAGGGAAGTGACTGGGGAAAAGTGAGATGCTTAGATTAAGTGCTGAGGAAAGGCCTCTTGGAAAAAAATATTTGTGTTTGCTCCTGAATGATGAGGGGGAAAAAAAATAGCATGACAAGAGTGAGGGGAAAATCATTCTGGAAAAAGACATTAAATGTGAAATGTGAAGTCCCTGAAGAGAGAGAGGGGGAGAAAAAAAAAAAAAGCTTGGCAGATTAACTATAAGACCAGATTCAGCTGGTGTGGTGTAAGATCAAGTCAGAGAGGTAGGCAGGGCTGCAGTCACATGTGGAAGGCATCGGGGGTGTTCACACTAGAGGGATGGGTATTTTGGGAACACTGTCAGGGGTGCCCAAACTCTTGGCATCTCTGGGCCACAGTGGCAGAAGGAGAGTTGTCTTGGGCCACACATTAAATATACAGACACTAATAAAAACAAAAAAAAACCTCATAATATTTTAAGTAAGTTTATGATTCTGTGTTGGGCTGCATTCATAGCCATCCTGGGCTGCATTCCACCTGTGGACTGCGGGTTGGATGCCCCTAGGCTGACAAATTAAACCCGCCAGCTAAATCTGGCCCTCTGCCTGTTTTTGTAAATAAAGTTTTATCAAAATACAGCCATGCTTGTTCACTTATGTATTATCTATGGATGCTTTTGTACTCCAACAGCAGAGTTGTGCAGTGGCAACAGAGACTGTATGGCCCAGGAAGATGAGAGTCTTTAAAGGGCTATGTGGCTATATAAAGAAAAGATTTACAAACCTGCTTTAAATTATACCTTTTTAATGTTGCATTTAATGGATTTTAGGATGTTGAGAAGCTGTCTACCATGTTGCCTTCACTGGCTCAAAAGACACAAGACATGATTGTTAATGCTGGAATTTTTAAGAAAATAAAAATTTGCCTTGAAACAAGGATCAGGCTCGCCTGCATCAGGTGAGCAAGTTAATTACCCTAGCTAAAGACTGCTTAATCACAGCAAGAAGTTATCTCACTCTGCCAGAGGTCTGGAAGCAAGCCAGATTGTTTCAGTGGTATGACATTGTCACCTGAGATCCAGGTGCTTGCCATCCTTCCATTGCCTGTGGGATGCGGGAGAGCTCACCCTCATGGTAGCAAGAGGGCTGCTATGGTTCCAGGAATAAATGCAGACAAGGTGTAAGATATTTAGTAACAGGATAGGTTGTATGCTTCTGCCCACATGCCTTTTTACAAAGGAAGAAAATTTCTCCATGGCCCACAGTTGCTATCAGCTTATACCTCACTGGCTAGGATTAGCTTGTGTTACACCAGTATCTTCTTAGAAGAATGGACCTGCCATGGTTGGCTTAGGCTAACACTCGCCACCTCGGAGTTGCACACCTACCTGGCAAATGAATGCCCAAACAAAGTCAGGCTTCTGCCAGTATGGGAGACAGGAAAGGCCGAGGGCTGGGAGGCCAAGGTAAACGCCACAAGATGGGATCTTTGTAAAGCAACCCCATGTCTGTCCCAAGCTATTCAGAGGATAAATGTGAAAGTAGAAAAAGTAGAAATCACCTGAGAAACAAACTGTGCAAATCCTCCCATTGGGATGTGGGTTGGTGGTGGTGGAATATGGTCTACTGCATAGTTTTCTGATTTAATGCCAATTTCATCTATTGCTTCCACAACAGGTTGAATAATTCATTCCCACATGTGGATGACTTGCTCTCAAGGCAACATCTACAATACATTTAGCTTCTCTGGTGAGTCATTTTTTTGGACAGCTGTCTCCTGAGTTCGAAGAAACCACAATTGTTTGAACATGGACTTGATTCAATTGAGTTTTGCAAGTAAGGACTTGATACCATATGGGCTCACCTAGAGTTTCCTAACAGGTCCTTCCCAAACATCTCTCAAGTTATTTGCATTCGTTACCTCTCCACCTGGCTCAGAACCACAGCCTCCTTTAATTGTCTGCTTCAGGGCTTGTTTGTTTGTTTGTTTGTTTGGGAAGGAACTCGCCTCCTAGGAAAAGGAGAATGGACCCAAGAAGCAAATGTACCAAGTATTCAGAGTGCTTAGTACCTGGTCCTAGGGGAGCTTGAAGTCTGGCTCTCAGGAGGCTGAATTAGTTGCTGTGTGAATGGCATTTTCTGTGACATCTGTGAAGTTATTGTAGAAAGAAATGTTAAAGGTCAGGGGAACCAAAATCCAGGAAAGATTAGACAGAAAGGAGTCTCTTGAGGACTGAGTCTTGCTGTATTAGATGAATTTATATAATACCCGAGTTTTCACTTTGTTAGATTTTGTTTGTGATAGGAGCTATTGCAGCAACGGGGAGCGACTGGAGCCCTGTGATATTTGTGGAGGACTGGCCCCAGCCGTACCATTTCAACTTTGAGACTAAGTCACTCAGATGGAGTGGGACTTTGCAAAGCACAAGCTACAGGTTCAACCTCCCGAGAAGAGATTACTGTCTGATTTCCAGACTATGGAGAAAGGTTTTTCTTTTTGTCCTCAGTAGTCTTCACTCATACCTTCCTTTGTTCTTTTATTCATTCACTTATTTTATGATAAGAACGCCTTCTGTGTGTTTGGCACTGAGAAAACAGACAAATGGGACATTACTAAGTACCTGTTATAAGGCAGGCGATGAAGACAGTGCCCTTGCCTTCAATGATCTCACAGTCCAGTGGGGAAAACTGGCATCTAAACAGGTAACTGTAACAGTGAGATGTGAATGGGCATCAGTAGTGTTGGCTCACAGTTAAGAACGTCAATGTGAGTGCCAGATTCTGATTCAAACTATGTGACTTTGAGTGAGTTACTGAGTGAATGCCAGCCTTAGCTTCCTCATTTGTAAAGTGGGGATACTACTAGGGTGTACATCCCAGAGTTACTGTGATTGTGAAAGGAGATGGCGCTTCTAGTGCTGTTAGCGTAACATTTGTCACTATTGTCACATGCTACAATCTGGGCGGCATTGCCAGATAACAGGGCGGCTGTGCACAGAAGTGGCTTGGAACCCTATCATTTAATGTCCTGTCACCTTGGGCAAGTTACGCTGCCTCCCTGTGCCTCAGGTTTCTGCCCTGTGAAATGGAGATAATACGTAGTTCAAAGAGTGATTGTGAGGACTTAAATGATGTAACACAAGTAAAATACTTAGCATCATATAAACCCAATACATGTCAACAGTACTACTATAACTGCTGTGGCTACTAAAACAATAAAGGCAACAACCCACAGGTCCAAAACACATTTTGCAAAGAAGGTGTGACTCGAAAACGTGTGTCATTTTTGCAGGGGCAGGGGTCAAAGCCATCAGCCTCCGAGGCTGTGAAAACAACCCTGCACCTGTTTTCTGCATCATGGATCGGTGGCATCTTGTTTGTGTATTTTGGACAGAACATTTAACTGTGGAAACTTTGAGAGTTGCTACATCTGTATTTTCATGGGATAGTTCAGGGGGTGATACATCGGACTCCTGTTTTCCTCGCTCCTAAATGGCTGAACTTTCCTGGAAGTTTTTTTCTCAAGTTACAGAAAATGCCTTCGAAAGCCCTGAGATTAGAATCCAACTCTACACTGACTGTTAACATCCCCCGTACCATCCCCCAAAGCTCTGCGCAGCACAAAGCTCTAATTTTAGTCTGTGCACAGCTCCGTTCCCTGGCAGGAAGGCTAGGATATGGGTGTGAAGAAAGCAAGTGACCGAAGGGCGGGAGGACAGGACAAACCCGCACCTTTCTGTGTGCTCTCCAGGCCCTCAAAGCCTGGCGGCAGCTGGTTTTCCTTACCTGGGGGACATCGCCAGGGGCAGACATCCCTGACTTTGCTCCCCCTCACTAGTTTCCCCTATCCTATTTTTGGGCTACTAAGTGTTCTTTTAGAAATTGTCACCATTTATTTTTTTCCTTAGAGGGTCTTGCTACTCTCAGTTCCAGCACTTCAGTACAGTGGGCTCCAGGGCAGGTGGTTCACTAGGGAAGCACAGCCCAGGTGTAAGCTTGCTGGAGGCTTCCCTTCCACCCTGTGCTGACTGGCTTAGGGAGGGGTACTGACTCCGTTCAGGCCCCGGCAGTCAGGCTGAGGATTCTGATCCTCTCACTTTATTCTGGGAGTAGGTAAGCCTGCAGCTTCCAGGGAGCACAGGACATATCCAAGAAGGTGGCAGATTCTGCGGAAGGCAGACAAAAGGGAAGAAAAACAGGCCTAGGGACATTATTTGAGCCCCTGTAACCTGCCAAACCTTGGGCTTTTCATCTATATGAGTCAATATGCTCATCTTTTTGTTTAAGCTGGTTTTGTGTTTACTTTTCCATTTCATACAACCAGCAGAATCACAATGCACTCAACAAACCATGTTTAAGGCCTGTAGAAACTGGTGAGGTGCACTCAGTTGAGCCACCAATAGTTTATACTCTTGCCTGACTGGACCTTGCGGAATATATTGGAAAAATGTCCAAAACCACTTTGGCAGCTCAAGGAGAAGATACAAAGGAAGCGCTGCAAACACTCTGCTGCCAATTAGAAGTCAGAACCCAAGGCCAGTGAGTGACATCCTTTTGTGTCCCTATTTCTCTCCCCAGAAATGGGAGCACACGCATGACAGCCTCCAGGACAATCCACAGAGAAAGGTGACGAGGTGATCTGCACCAGCGCTGGCTCAGCTGGACCGTCCCTGGACAGTAGCCTGTGGATAAAACTTTGTGCCCAGAAAGCGAACTGTTTCAGGAACCATATGCTGAGCTCCTTTGAAAAATGAACATTATCCGTAATTTTTATTCTCAAGGCCACACTGGACTATCCTCTATTGGATTTTTGGAAAATGAGAAAATGCTGCTTGGCTTTAGGCTTGTTTCTAGAATATTAGCTTTTACTGTGTTATTTATGCCAAATTGTTTTAACCTCAGATTATTACTCAACTTTTAAGGGTATTTTTTGGGGGTGGGGTAGGGAAGAGCAGCAGCAATGAAAACAGCAGCAAACGTGTATTGAACAGTTACTCTGTCCTTGGCTTATGCCAACATGTCCTGTATAGTATACACACTCATACACATGGTCCTTAGAGCAAGGATAGGCATGATTATTTTCCCCATTGTACAGATGACAAAACTGAGCCCAGTGATTTGGCTCAAAGCCCTTAAGCATCACCCTACCTTCTTGATATGTACCCTTGTACATGATAAGTGAAAATGACCATCCTTTACTTAGCATAATACTAGCAAACATGAGAGTTACAAAAAACTAAATTCTCTACTCTGAGTAAATGCACATTTTAGGAGGACACCAAGGCTCACTGACTCAAGACTCAATTTGAAAAATTACAAATTAGTCCATTTTCTAAAACCTGAATGATTAAGTGCTATAGAAAACTAGAAAAGAGAACTTTCATTATGAGGTATCTGTGGATATGCTGTGGGAGACATTGGGGGTTTGGGACGTTTAGGTTATATTGGATTTTTAAAAAATTTCTCCTATCATTGAAAGTTAGCCAAAGATAGATATATCATCTATTTTATTTTGCTTTCTGCAGCCCTTTTATAGGAGCTTATAGAGTCTAATGTACACAACACACAAATCAATGAACAAATGCTATTTGCCCCACTGAGATAATTACATGCAACTATGAACTTAGGGATCCTAATGGCTGTTGATTACCAGGGAAAAAGAGACAATAGGCCAAGCAGATTATGGGCTCAAGATTCTGGGTTCTATTTTTTTCCTGTCTTTAAATGTGAAGATCTCTGGGATGTAATTTAATGAGTCAGCTTAGAATTAACAGGAGCAGTTCATGTACTGTGCCCAGGGCAGAAAATATCAAAAGAAAAACAATTTGGTTTAATGATCATGAATTACTTCAAACAGGGACTACAACTTGCTAAATCATTCTGACTTGCAACACCAGCCCTGTCCAGCCATCACTTCCCCTTTGATTTGATGAATGGTAGCAAAATGGTTCTTTTGCTGATTTCAATCCCCAAATGACATCCTTAACACACAAAAGGCCAACAATGAGCACCAAAAAATTGAAGGCAGTAGGTGTGGGAGAAAGCTGCAAAAGTGTACAAAACAGGATGGGCAAAGTTAAGTAGCACATATTTTAATCTCTTTATCTGGAGGGAAAGTCACAGAATTATTGGAAAGAAGGTATGGCTAAGCCGTGAGCTGGGAGCAAACTTCCACTTCCTTTGTGACTCAGTGTGCACACCATTTAAGTGGGCCCTGAAAAGTGCTAGCACATTGCTTCCCACGTTTCAGTCCTATGCTTTGTTTCAAGGCAAAATTGAGAGACTGGGAGAAGTTCACATTGTGGTCCAGCTGCGGAATGATTTCAGAGCGTGTGGATGCTTGGCCTTTGTGACTAAACAGCTGTTAGCTTTGTATACACAAGTGCTCAGGAGATCACTTATGTGTACATGTGAGAACTTCGTTATACATGCATAACACTGTTTAGCTCCTTTTCCATGAATTTCTGACGACCTTTTAAAAAGATAGTATTTGATGGGACAATTTCCTGGTTAATCTTTTCTCTTTCAATATTGAGCTTTTAAGATCTCTGACCTGGTACATGTGTTTTTCTGCTATGGCCTTAAGCCAAACACAAGAACATCATCTGCAGCTGCTCTTTGGTGCATTCTCCCGACCAATGATTTCTTAGATTTGGTAAATAGGAAAGTGACACTGGACAAATAATTTCATTGGTAGGCTCAGCTTCATTCAAATGACAGGAGGATGGGGGGAAGGGGAAAATGCCAAAACATCATGTCACACTTTGAATAAATTCAAATTCCATGAGGATAAAAACCAGAGTGTATATACTGGGGACTGGCAAACTTAACCCATGGGCCAAGTCTTTTTTTTTTCTTTTTTTTTCTTTTTTCTTTGGTATGGCCTGAAAGCTAAGAATGGTTTAACATTTTAAATAAGTACATTTCAAGTGGGTGATAAGTCCCAACATAATATCCTTTATTTTACCTCTTGCCCATAAAGCCTAAAATATTTCCCATTTGACCCTTGAAGAGTGGAAGTTTGTCAAACCTTTGGTTTAAATAATTATTTTAACATCAAAGCCTAACACAATGCGTGACAGGTATTTGGTTAAACTGAATATTTGTTGAATTGAATTATCCAGAATTCCCAGTATTGACAGTGGTTCAATGCCATGGTCCATGTGCCCCAACTTGGCCAGTGATACATAGGGAAGTTCTCTAGGGGTTTCTGGACAAGAACTTTTAGATAGAATCACTGTACATGAACAACAGGCTCAGAACTGCATATGAAGCCAAAAAGAGGGGAGTGAGGCCAGGAGTGTCACGGGGAAATGGTGCTCCTTGGCCAAGCCGACCCTGCTCCTGGTCCTCCTGTCCAAGGAACTCATAGATTTCCACCACATAATAATTATTTATTGCTTGCTTATTATGCAGCAGGCATTGGGTAATTGTTTTTTGGACTTTATCTCATTTTATTTTTGAAACAACCTGAGATGAAGGTAAACTTCCATTTACCCATAAGGAAACTGAGGCTCAAATTTTTTAAAAAGCTTATAGCTAGTAAGTGGCTGAGGGATGATTCACACTGGTTCTACCTCAAAGTTGATTCTCCACTCTTAATCACTATTCTATACTGCTTCTTACTGTATTACATGTGACATTGTACAACATGCTCAGAAAGAAAGGCCTTTTTTTTGACAATTTTGGTACTGATAAAAGTTAGAAGAAACAAAAACATTTTCTCAGTGTTCCTGGCTATGAATGTAGAGTATTAAAATTTTTTTCTCATCATACAATCTATATAGGATCTTTGTTTTTGTGTTTTATTAAAGATTTTATTTGTATGTTTTTAGAGAGAGGGGAAGGGAGGGAGAAAGAGAAGAAAAGAAACATCAATGCAAGAGAGATAAATCAATTGGTTGCTTCTCATATGCACCTCAACTGGGGACCAAACCCGCAACCCAGGCATGTGCCTTGACCAGGAATCGAACTGGTGACCTTTAGCTTTACAGGACAGTGCCTAAGCAACTGAACCAAATTGGTCAGGGCTTTGTGTTTTTTTAAACAAAGATAAACGAAATATTTTTCATTAATAGGGTCATATAGCGTTATATAGCTCTTAAGGTGTTATGCTTTTTTACGCTTTTTGGTAATTTGCAAAAAGTTTTATTATCATATTACATTACTAGGACACACATGTTTTCCAAAGGATGAAAAGCAATGCTATTTTAGGACACTTTATTAAAGACAATTGTCCCTTTTAAAACTCCATTTCTGTGTATTATATTGAATATTAATGTTACTTTGTTTTCTTGGGCACACACAAATAAGAAAGGCCACATAGTCAGTTCCTGGGAAACTCTTCGGCACTTTCGTTGTGAATAAGCTCTTTCAAACCACGAGGGTGGCATTTGGTAATTTACTGCTGAAGTAGACACCAAGTGGCATTACAGGGATGAAAAGGAGGGCTTTCTCCCTGGGAGAATCTAGCCGAGCCAACTAATCTTGTACACTGCCACAGAGAGGACAGAAAAAAAAAATGGCTGTCCCATCAGAGTAACTATTCAATGACACCCAATACCAAATGCTTTGATTTTCCACAGACCAAACTCAGGCAGATCAGAAGCCTCCTAACCAGAGACAGAATTTGCCTTTTGTTTTTTGCATTTGAATGAAACTCTCATAGCCAAATGGTACTGAAATGTCATCTGGCATCTCTCTGGCTAGCTTGAGGGAGAGTTGGTGGTTTTCACCCAGTTTCCAGAGTACAGTTCCTCCCATCCCAGAATTGTTCTATGTTAGGCTAAATATTGCCAGACATTGAATAAGCACCATTTAAAATACATTAACCTTAAAGGCTGAATAAATCAGTCAATAGCATTTTTTTGTTCCCCACTGTGTTAAGTCCTGAGGGTGGGGGTAGGGGTGGTAGAAGCCACAATTAAAAGAGAACACATGGTTTGTAGGTATGGAACATTCCTCCAGCTAAAATGTCAACCATTAAATTTTAGCGCCTCCAGAGAATTTGGAAACTCATTTCCCAAATAATTTTCTAGGGAACATGAACTCTGTGAGATATGCCTAAATGCTCTGGGTTCAAATGAGGTGAAAAAGTGCTGCGTTAACAGGTTTCTCACAGTGCCTTTAACATACTAACACACATGGCAAATCTCCAAGTATGGACCCAAAACTTGCAGATTATGTGGACTACATTTGGGAAATATTGCCTAGAAATTATTAGTTGACTTTCCTCACTTTATAAATGCAAAAATGGGGTAAGGTGACTTGTCCACGATCATATAGTTCATTATTGGCAGAGCCAGGGGCAACACTTAATCTTTTCTCCTTTTAAATCTAGTGTATTCCAACTGAGTTGGCTGTACAATCCTGGTTTCATTAAAAAAATGCATTTTGGAGTGGTTGTTCCTCATCTTACTGAATTGATTGGTTATATTATCATGTAATCACAGGTTAGGAGAGTGGAAGAAGACCAAAGATTTACAGTATAATAGTTCTAACCCTGATCAGGTACCAGGGAGAAGTTCGCAAGCTTAGTTACTTCTCTTTGGGCCTCAGTTTCTGCACCTGCCCAATGGGAATAACAGTGCCTGTCTAGCTGACATGTGGGAGGCTGTAAGGTAAAGCAACTAGTGGCTAGATCATCTACAATCTAATGAGCTCAGGCAGGGAGGGGATCTCATTCCAAAGGCAATGGAATCCACTGGAGGATTTAGGAAGGTCAGAGTTAAGAATTTACCCAGGTTGGAAGCTTTTTGAGGAAATAGGCTCTCTTTTTTTCTCACAGTGCCTACTCTACCACATTATACTCAACTGGTATTTAATTGACTATAAATGACAACACAACACAAAGCATGAATAGAGTTAACACAGTTAAGAGCTTTACCACGTTGCATATGCAAAACTACATGCAGAGTACTAGAGGTGATACCATCAATGGTTTTTGTATATTATAAAAAAATGTGTGTTTTTTAATAATAAGACCCTCTCTTTCAAGTTCTATTTGGTATTAGAAATGGAAACATAAGCATGTTGAAAAATAATTTGGGTGCTTAATTGGCTGTATCCAAGAGGGTAATTTGTGGTACTTAATAACAGTTAAAACTAATTCCATTTTCTTAAGATAGATTACTTTCCCTGTACCCTGGTATTTTACCCATTTTATAGACTTTTAGGACAGAAGCATCAACTTCCCCAGGACTGGATATAGAGTTACCTTGTTACCTCATTTGAAGGATGGGAAAAATAAATCTAAGTGTCAAGAGTTTTGTAGGGTCATTAACTCCACTATGCCCTTCAAAATAAATATGCCAGCTTTAATTTTTCATGCAAGTGGTTCACCTCCCTCCAAAAACCCATGTAGCCCTTCTTGGGAGACAAATGTCATAAATCAGAACTAGCTTGGCCCTGTGTAACCCCAGGAGCGGGGTTCTCCAGCAGGGGTGCTTGGAAATGCAGATAAAGAGGGAAGGTAAAGAAGAGGGACTTTTATTTACTTTTGTTTGCCTTCAACACAGTTTCCACAGGCAGTCATAACCATTTACAGCTAGAAACAGTAATGACTCTACAACTGTTCTGAAGCTTCCAAAATACTCTTACAAATAAAAATAAATGATGCAATAAGTACAATAAGCCTTTGGGGAAACTAACCATAAAGGACACTGCAGTGCACACAAACACATGCAGCTCTCCTCTGCCAAGAGCACATTCCTTTTGAAGCCTAACTGAGAATCTTACACTTCAACAATCCAACTGTTACCAGCAGGCCTCAGCGCTGCAAGAGGCTTTGTTGTTAAACCACAATCTTTCATTGTCTCTTCAAGACATCCTGAAATATTCTCAACATCTGTAAGATGTACCACATTAAGTATAACAAAGGAAAAATAAACATGCTCCCACAAACAACATTATTAAAAATAAGTACGCCACACATTGGCTCTTCTAATTCAAGGGGGAAACCAGGGACAGGACATGGATTTTTATTTTTAATGTTTCAATGGTTTGACTTAACAAGTATATTTGTGTAATTTTTGTTAATGCTCTAAACAAAGTTATGCTAAATAGCCAAATACTAAGGTGTCAAGAAACAATATTATAGAGAGAAGAAAAGCTTAATTAAAAGTGACTTAATTTCTACCCTTTGGGAACCTAAATGCTAGCAGTAATGGCATTGGGAAGGTATATATCTTTCAGACAAAACAATAAAAACAAAACAATTTGGTTAAGGAGGAGATTTGAGTATTTGATAATAGTATATTAGGTTTTTTAAAAACTTGACTATTTTCATGGTAGATACTCGCATAAAATTGAATTTATGCTAGCTCAGCTGAGCCACTAATATTGTTTATAAAGTAACTAAATTTATACTGGCCCTGTTGGTCTCATACCTGTGTGTCCCCTTAGCCACTGTGGCAGACAGCCTCTAAGGCCGTCCCCATGACTCTCCTCTCCTAGTGTTCATGCCATCGAGTGTGGATGGGACATGTGACTTACTTCTAACCAATAAAGTATGGCAAAGTTTACGGAATGTAAGTGATTGCAATGCGTATGACTGTAATGACTCTTGCAAGGAGATTCTCTCCCTTCTGGCTGTGGAGAAGTGAGCTGCTCGATGTTTTGAGCTGCCTCTGGAGAGAGCCATGTGGCAAGGAACTGAGAGAAGCCTCCAGATGACAGCCAGCAAGTATCTGGGGCCCTCATTCTGACAGTCTGCAAGGAACTGAATTCTGCCAACAACCACATGAGCTTGGAAGTGGATCCTTCCCCAGATGAACCTCTGATGAGCCCCCAGCTCTGGTCAACACCTGGATTTCAGCCTTGCAGAGACCTAGTTAAGCCTCAGGCCCTCCCTAGCGCTGGTGCACGGGTGTCCATGGGAAGTCACTCTGCACTCACGAACGCGCAACCAGGAACTCTACAGGAGTTAGTGCCAGTACAGCCAGCATGGAAAAACAGTGGGGGATATGGATACATGCTTCTCCCCTTGCACCTTCAGGAATGCCTTTTATAAAGGCCCTTGGCACCAGTAGTCCATAGCAGGTGCCAACTTGACAAAGCTTCCTTGCATTGACCTTCTCTCTTTTCTTGTTTTAATCATCCTATCCCTGATCCACAGAAACCATGCAAGAGTGAATAGGTATTCTTTTAAGTTGTGAAGTTTGTGGTAATATTGCTACACAGTACAACTAATATACCACTCTTGACTAATTCTACGTATTACCTGACCCATAGCTCTGGGGGTAAAAATGAATCAGTGTCACCACATTTAGCAGCCAATTGTAAGCCAGTGGGAAACCAGACTGGTCCATACAACATTCATCGGTGCTATATGGATGCAAGTAATATGCTTCTCCACCCCTTCAAGCCCTACCCTGCCTTTGATTAACAACAATCAGTCAGACTAACTGCAATTACTCCAAACAAAACTATACTCTTGTATGATACAACATAATTCTGAAAATGTAAGTTTTAGTAAAAAATCAGAATAAAAAATGTCTGACCTGAGTCATTAATTATATTTTTTAAAATAGCAGAAGGCAGGCCCTGGCCAGGTGGCTCAGTTGGTTAGAGCATTGTCCTGTACACCAAAAGATTATGTGTTGGATCCCTAGTCAGGGCACATACATACGTTGTGGGTTCAATCCTTGCTTGGGGCACTTGTGGGAGGCAACAGATCAATGCTCTCTCTCACATCAGTGTCTCTCTCTCTCTCTCAAATCAATAAACATATCCTTGGGTGAGGATTGAAAAAATATATAGCAGAAGCTGTACAGACAGAGGGAGTGTGCCTTACTTGTTTTTGTACTCCTCTACATGAAATTATTTTAGAATAAAACATCTAAATGGCAGATCTAGTGCCATCTAATATGCATTTGGGGTGACGTGGAGAGTCACCTTCCACCACTGGGGCACAAGGCCTAGGCCTGGCTGGGCTTTCTGTGCACAGAGCACTCCTTCTCCCAGGGAATGCCAGGCACGTGGTCCTGCTGATCCCTCAGGACCCCCCACCTGCCTCGAGTTGGCTGGAGAATCCTATTCCGAGAAACTGAGGCAGCCAGAAATGAGGGGCAGAAGGCCTCATGATGGAGTGGCCTGGTTCTTGTTGCCTCTTCAAGTTGAGCTGGTAGGAGGGAGGTGGCATCAGAGCCTGTTTAGGCTTCTTTCCTTTGTCCTGTTGACTAAGTTGGAACAGATGTTTGAACAGCAGAAACATATGAATGGGGGTGTTTAAATGAGGTTATAAGGCATGAGAAAAAGAGTAACAGCAAGTTGCAAATCTTGAATACAGAAGCTGAAGAGAGCCAGCACAAAATAAAGTTCTAAAAAGCCTCATTCACTTGTTCATTCACTGGTCATTTGTCCATTCACATATATTGGTCAACTTCTATTTGCCAGGAATTAGGCTTGGAGCTAGGGATCAATGGCACACATGAAAGCCATGGTCCTGTTTGAAAGAGGGTTGATGGCAGACAGAAGAGCATTTGCAAAGACCCAAACGACTGCGGTGTGCTGTGGGACCAGGAGGCACAGAGAGAGAGGTGGGAAAGAGAGAGCAGGCGGAACTTGGAAGCCAAGGCTAGGGTGTTCGAGAAAGTGCGGTTTGTGAGCAATTCTGCCAGCTTTCTCTTCTGTACCTCTCACTGCCATCCTGTTGCTGGAACCCTTGTATTTTCCCCCTGCCAAGTGACCCTGTGTTCTTTACCTTGGCTTTCTAAAGAGGCCCAGTCTGCCTTGGCTTTCTCTGGACCTCTCCTACCCGGTTAAAGCATACCGAAGGTCAAAGAGCATAGTAACAGGGCTCTGGCATTGACACTTCAGTTCTACCACAAAAGCCCAATGACTTTGGGTAAGTTGTCTGGCCTTTTTAATAGCACCTCATAGGGTTGTTGGGAATATTTAAGGAGATACTGGCCATAGCAAGTTCAACTTCTTGCATAGTGTGTGCTCATTAAATGATAGGAACTATTACTATTTTCTACTCCTGGTGAGTTTTAGTCATTCATCTCCTAATGCTGACAAATTAATATGCAATAGTGTGTTAAAGGGATACTTTACATATACTCTTGGGAGGAGCATTTTACAATGAGGGCCAGTGCCTAAACGCATAGAAGTGATTCTCATGCTGGGAATGTCCAATGGCAGTGCAGGCCAGTGGGAGAGACAGTGCCCAGCTTTTGTTGTGTGCTATGGACCAGAGTTACATGCTAAGTACTTTGCACATCTTCTCACTTAATCTCCAGAACCAAGCTTTGAGGGAGAGCTCCCATTGTTTCCTCTCTGCAGGTAAGAGAATTGAGGTTCAGTAGATTGAGTCAGTGGCCAAGTCACATGACTGTCACTAGCAGGGATTTTTTTCATACTCTTCCCAAATGAGGTTTCTAGAGGTAGAGATCCCCTTGAATTATATTCACGGTATTTGCACATCTGTGCACAATGGGGCAGCCAAACAGGGTGCTTAGATCCAGATGGAAGCTTCTTCTTTGTTTGTGGAGAATAACTAGTCCAGCCCCAGGCTCTCCTTGAAATACTGCACAGTTTACAGTTTTCTGTGTGCACCATATTACCCGTTTTCCAGTGTCCCTGGCCTCTGCCTCTTCACCCCCTGACCTGGCTTCTCCCAAGCCCCACCCCACTCCAGCCACCAAGTGGGCTGAGGAATGTTTGCCTGGCCAGCACTTAAGAACTTAAGCAGATTTGAAATTAACAAACAGAATTTGGAAAATGTTATTCATGGCTCCAAAACAAAAACAAAACTAAACTCAAAACAAACAAACAAGAAAAAAACCTGGCTTTCCCCAGCCTCCTTCCACCTGGAAAGGGGTACAAACAAAGCTGCTTCACCTTGACTTCTGGCATGGAAGAGCAGAGGTAAGAGAAAGGAACAGAGGTCCGAGACATCCCTAGGTATAATGGACTTGGACATGGCGCTGTTCAAAAGATGAATCCAGATGAATCGCTGGGCACAAGATAATGATTACACATCAGCTGACAAAACTGAAAGTAATTGAAGACTTCAGAGGAGAACAAAGATATGATTTATTTGTGTTCTTCTAAACAAGCCAGTAAATTCAGAGGAAAAAGGAAGGCTGACAGCTGAGACTCACGGAAGAGACAGAGTGAGTCAGAAAGAGAGGCAGGGAAGAGAGGAAGAGAACATGAATCACAGATACTCATTCAGTCAACAGTATTTGGAAGCAGCAGTACCAATGGCTAAATGCCTGGGCTCCACTGTTTGCTTGCTGTGGGACTCCAGCCTTGGACTGCACCCCTCAGTCTGGAAAATGGGGATAACATGGGGATATTAATAGTTACCTCCCTCTTAGGGGAGCCAGATCAAGCCCTTGTTGTACCGTCTGACACGAAGGGAAAGCTCCACAGCTGTTACTGTTATTACTTGAAATATACCATTTGCAAGGCACTTAGGGTGGCAGCTTTATGGTGACAGAGACAAGAACTCAGCTCCGACCTTATAATCTGGAGGAGGAGTTAAGAGGGGGCACAAGTTCTGATCCGGATTACAGTTTTAAGAATCATAAAAGTTACAAAAAATTATAGAACGCAATAAAATTGCTCAAATAACAGAGGTCCAAAGAGGTACTGACAGGCCCCCTGGTTTTAGGCGCAATGGCCAGAGAGCAGTACTGGTCGGACTGACCAGCTGCCTGTGGAGGGCAGAAGGCAGCACAAAGGCGCTCGCATGCACAGCTCTCCGTTGCTGGTCATTTTCTCACACTACCCAGATTTGTGCACATTTGCTTGTTTTTGTTTCTGGAGCTAATTTAGGGTGGAGATAATTAAGTGCATAGATTTAGAATGACAGAAGTTGTCTGTTTCATATGTCTAATATTAGGTTCCTAAGCAACAACAAACTGCTCTGGTCAGATATGTCTTCGCAGTATATTGAATTCCTTATGCGTGATTGCTCCAACAATTTATAAATGCTATTCAAATCATGATCTTTTCCATGCCAAAATTCTAGGCTTCTTAATGGCAGTAGCAGGAACCTGAGCCTTTAGGAGGAACCAGAAGGTTGTTGTGAAGGTTGTTAAAGCCTAAATTTGCTGTCAGAACTCTGGCCGAAGCACCTGGTCAGCTCGGCCGTCACTATAAATCGTGAGAGCTTTTGTCCTCACGCCCTCCTGGTGCACCTGGAGTGCAGCCCTACGGGAAATTCTATCACTCTCTTTTTCCAGGGGACATGCACATCTGGTGTTGACACATGTGGAGCCTCAGCTTTCCCATCACTTCAAACGTTGTTGGTGTGATCATGACATTTTAAAGCTCGAGGAAGGACAGCCCCTCCAGGCAGAAGGAAGACATGCCTCACAATTAAAATCGACATTCAGTTGGCATTGGTGGCTCTCTTAAAATATCCCAGAGACGTCCCAGATAGAGTTTGAGGACCTTTCTGCCTTTCTCCGTACACTGTTTGCTGCTAGGTGTTTGTGAATGTTTAGGCTAAAGACAAAATTAAAGGATTGTATTCCTCATTGTATGAATGGGTGCATCTCTTGGTTTTTCCTGAAAATCTCTGATGGTGAAATTGTGTCCCTTCCTTAATTTACCTGGGCTACTTCAAGTCTATTTTGGAGAACTCCTTTCCATAGACAAGCTGACATTGCACTTTAGTGGCGTGATGAGCATTCCGGTTAAGAGTCTCAGGCTGGATAGGGAATATAGTCAACAATACCGTACTAACTATGTATGGTGCCAGGTGGGGAATATCAGGGGGAACACTTCATAGAGTACCTGAAACTAACAAAATAATAATGAATGTGGACTGTAATTGAAAAATAAAATGAAAGACTCTCAGGTTGGGAGCCACCGAGTCCTGGGTTTGATCCCTGATTCACTAGCTGGGTGACCTCAAGCAAGTGGCCGCACCCCTGTTGCCCTGTAAGCCTCATCTCTTAATCTGTAAGGCACGGAAGGAGGACCACTCACTGCCGGCCTCAGAGCATGCTTCTGAGCATTCTGAGAGATCATGATATAAAGCCTCTCTCTCTCTCTCTCTCCTTCTCTCTCTCTCTCTCTCTCTCTCTCTCTCTCTCCTTGACACAGAATAAGTACTCAATAAACAGCAGTGATTGTTTCTCTGTTACAAACAAGACTTGAACAAACAAAGTGCACAAGCTGATCTGCAACGTAATTGGAAAATTTGGTTGAGGCAGGGAACATTTATTTCTGCAGTTTAGAATGTGATAATTGGGCAGACAAATGTTTCACCCTTGTTGTGTGCTCAGTAGGGTTTGCATAACTTGTTCTTAGAAATACCTCTTATAAGGGGGAGCCAAAAAACCTCACTAGGTTCAGAATATCACTTGAATGTAAAGGAATTCCTTTATCTACAAGTTGCAATATTAAAAGACAAATTACTGTGACTTGTGAGTTATTCTAGCTGCCTGATCCATCTCAAATAATCCGTCTATAATTAAAGTCCCTTTGACCTCTGCTTCTCTCTGCCAAGCAAAGCAACAATTACGTTGCCTGCAAGGAGGTTATTCCTCAAAGTTTGACTCTAGAGTCAGGCAGAGCTAGCTTCAAACTCTAGTTTTACGGGATACAAGCTGTGTGACTAATGATTTTGTACACCAGTTTATGCCTCTGAGGGGTGAGGATTAATAGGGCACCTTCCTGATAAGGTTCCTGGGAGGGGTACAAGAGACTGTGTGGGAAAAGGCCTGGGAATGGTGGAAGCTCGGAAAATATCAGCTGGTAGGATGATGATGAAAATCATTCTAAACTTACTGCTTTCAGGGCTCTATTTTAAATTACTGAAGCCCCAAAAGAGCTTTAGTTTATGTGCATTTTATTAATAAGTATTTAATGTATGATAAATTAAATGAAAATTTTGTTAAAATATTTGTGTATTAATTTATAAATGACTGCAAACTCTCTACACGCCAACCTAAAACACTTTTAATTAAAAAAAAACCCCTATTTTCTAAAAAAAAAAAAAAAAGGGAAACAGAGGGATGTCATTTCTTTATATTTTTTAAAAAATATCTCTTTAACTGGCTTAAGAGAAAAGAGTGAAAATCTTATCACTGCTTCCATGATATTCTGTTGCAATACTACACATGGAGCTTCTGGAAAGCCCCACTTTACACTCAAGAGAGAACCGAGACAGAGAAATAATAGTATTATAAAAACAACAATAGCAGCAAATAATAATTGCAAATAGTATTAAAAGATAATAAAAGTAATTAATGTTTAGTATTACAAAAATAGTTTTCACCTCAGGGACAGGGACTCCCATGCTGTGAAAACAACTGGCCTGGCACAACTGCTTTCATGCCCTCAGACTCTCGGCTGCAGGTGACCCACGTGCTCACATAACGAAAGAGAGAGGCCAGTGCATAACAGAATGAGAGAAAAGTCAAGACCAGGAATACAGTAAATCTGAGGCCCATTGAAGAATTTACTTTTAGGAATAAGTGGTCCTCAAGGAGGAGGGATAGCAGGAGCCCAAACTTACAGAAACAGGCAAGTATGAATTACATTCTCAAAACAAATGGGACCACTTCTGTGATGTTCGTATCCATACATCACAGATCGCTGCTTCCCTGGCTCCTTCTCCTTTCTTCTCCACCCCCATCTCCCCTGCCCCAGCCAGAACAGCTCCCTGGATTATTGGATGAAGCAGTTATAGCCCATCAGGGCATGGCGACTCAAACCCCTGAAAAACTGATGGGTATTTTAGGCCTGGGTTCCAATCCTGGATTTACGACCTTGGAACTATGCGGTCTTGGGCAAGTTTCTTAAACTTACTGATTCTTGGAACCCTAATGTATACAGTGGGGATTGTGGTGAAGGAAAATTGGCCACATTCTGTGTAATTCCTCCCATGAAAAGGTGAAGTCTGGACTGGGCTGGCCCGGTGTCTCCATCGCTGAGTGTGGTAGAGGCAGCAACGTGTGACTTCTGAGCATGGTGTCAGGAGGCTGCGTAGCTTCCACTCTTGCTCTTGTGGAAGCCAGAGGTCCCCGTGCTGCACATAACTATCGCATGGAAGGAGAGGCCTGGCCTTTTCTGCTGAGGCCCCAGACGTCTTACCCCTCCAGCCTCAGCCAAGATGCCATACAGAGACCCTGAGTGAGAACAACAGAACCACCATGCAGTCGGCCCACAGAATTGTGGGAAATGATCTTTGTGTTTTAGATTGCCAAGTAGGTGGATGGTTTCTAGGGTGATCACTTTGTCCCGGTGCATGTGGTCTTGCCTGCTGAAAATCCTGCTCCCCAAGACGTAGGAGTCCTGGCTGGTCACATGAAGTGCAGACAGCCACAAACACCTTACACAGGGATACGGACGAGCAGCCCAGTGTTTCTGAGAGAATTAAGTGAAAAGATGAGGCAAAATATAGGCCTCATACAATGAAAGATACCTTTTCTTGTTTTCATTAAATAAAATAACTTTACAATAACTTATTTTATAATAACTTTATCTCTAATAAAATAAAAATTTCCATAGCTAATAAAAATGTGATCTGTTCTTTATGTCTGTCACTGAGCTTCTTATTCAGGACCCTAAATTGCTCTAAAAAAATATACAGATATTCTCTGTTTAAAGAATGCTACATTTTAAGCTAAGCTCAAAGGTGGCAAGCCCCTGGGAAATTATGAACCAAAAAGAGAAAGAAAACATTGAACTTAACTAAACTAAAACCAGCTGAGAGTTCTCAAAACATTATCACTGTTAAATATGGAAAACACTTAACATTATGTCATTCTGGGTGGGTCTAGAATAGGGCTATTTTTTTTTTCTGACAATATTTTCCCCCAGGGGCATAGCTAATGAAAACACAAGCTGAGGATAAGATCTGCAGGTACGGTCAACGCATTGTGCCCTGCAAAAAGGCAGGCTCCCAGAGGGCCACTGCATGTCAGAGTTGACATCTTTAAAACTCTAAATTAGAGCTGTTCTTTGGGAAGACAAATGGGAGGGGGGTCAGAACACTTGTAGAAATCTGAAATTCATTTAAAAACGGTGCAATCTTTAACTCATGCCATAATTATTTGACCTAAATATGTATTTTAACTAAGAGGTAGCAGGTCTCTCTTCCTAACTGAATTGGCCTGTTATTTGCACAATTAAAATAACTTTCTCTTACTCTAGTGGCCAAAAGAAGTTCATGCTACCAAACAACAAAAAACAAAACAAAAAAACCCCCCAAAAAACTATGCTGTGCGTCACTAAAGAATTCTGACTCGGCAAAAAACACACGTGAAACCACTCAGCAGACTGAACAACACAAAATGTCAGCTTTGGAGAATTTAATTAAGAAGGTATTTGCTCCCGCAGACTTCCGACAGCCAGCACGCTGCAAACGAACACAGATACATTTGTGCTGCGTGTGGCTTCCTCACACACAGGGGCACATCAAGGTAACAAAGGAAAGCATCTCAGATGCCCTGCAAAGAAGCAAATGCCTGATTCTCAAATGCAATCAAACTAGGATTCAGTCCAGTTTTTATTGCCACTGCCCCTTGGAGAGAATAAGCAAACATACAAAGAATAGAGGTGCTAACTTTAAAGAATGGAAGGTAAGCCAGGATCTACATTTTTAAAAACTTTGAAGAGCAATAGACCACCCTCCTTATGGCACGGATTTGTATATTTGAGGCTACACAAGGATGGATGGATAGATATATGGATATCTGCACCTTTATCCCTATTTTATGCATCTATATTGCTACATTGATCGATCCATCCATCCATCCATCTGACATGATTATAACCCACTTCACCACATACGGAAAAGTATAGTTCCTTCATTTTGGAACACTAGATTATTTACACCCAAATTTAACAACATCTTCATTATGTTGGCCAACAAAAAGCCACTATACCTACAACTAGGGACAGAGTTACACATTAGAGAGCAGTGGGTTTAAAAACTCATGATTTTCTTATTTCAAATTAGCCTCAGGAGCTGGGTTTTAGACTCACTGGAATAGATTTCCTAGTCATATTCTAGATATTTTAGGCATTTCCAGAATTTCAGTATCCATTCTCTAAAATTAAATACCTCAGATTTGGCTACTATAAAAATGTATACAAACCACATGAAGGAAAAAACACAAAGAAAAACATCTGCTTTTTAAAGGATAAAGCTTTAAGAAACAGTATATGAAAGAAAATTATGGAAATAATTATGCATTCAAAAGACTAACAACAGGATAGTGGGGTACATTTGAAAGATGTATGTTTAACTGTAAAAGTGTATCTCAGTAGCCACAAATGCCACCAACAGGACAAAATATCAAAGAGCTTCCCTCTTTTCCCATAGCCCCATCCGCTCCCACCTGAATGAGGGTTCTAGGCTTCTGCTCTGTGTCCTTTCTACCCACAATCTATTCTTCACATAGAAGCAAGAGTCAGCTTGAATCAAAAAGATAATTGGTTCCATCAGCTCCTCTGCTTAACACTTCTTAGCAGCTTAGGAATTTTATTCTAAGAGCAGTGTAATCTCCTTACCTTGGCCGGCGAGGCATCAGGCGACCTGGCCCTGGCCTATCCTTTGTCCCTGGATCACTGTGTGCCAGTCATACAGGTGTCCTGTTCTGCTTGTTGGAAACTGAAGCATCTCATTTCTTGGTGTTTAATACCCTTCTTCCCGCTGCCTAGGATGCCCTTTCCCCAGCTTTCAACATTCTTGTCTCATCCTTCACATCGAACCCAAATCACTGTCCCAGAGAGGCTTCCCTGACCACCTTAGTTTAAGGAGCTTCCCCTGTCACCCTTGTCCCCTCTGTTACCTCACTCTGTTGCTCCCCTCCACAGCTGTTATCAGAGTCCAAGATTGTTATTTATTAGTTTACTTATTTGTCTTGGCTGCTAGAAGGTAAGGACCTTGGGAGCACAATGCTGCTTCCCTGTACCCAGAACAAGGGCTGGTGTTGGTTTCAGGAGAAGTGCTTTGCCTAATATCTAGAGAGTTGCTTGGAGGATGGCAGGACTGGAGCAGTGAGAATATTTAGGAGGGTATTACAAGAACCGACAGGAAGAATGACAGTGGCGGTGACCAAGGCGAGGAAATGGGGGCAGAGAAACAGGTGCTGGTGAGAAGGATCTTTAGGGCAGAATCAGCAGGACTTGATAATGGGTTGGATAAGGAAGATATCAGGGGTGGTATCCAGATTTTCCCCTGGACAGTGAATTTCCCTAACAGGCTCCTTCCTCTATAAGTTTATGTGATTAATAACACGTTTTCAGTAAAACCATCCTTTCACTAACCATGGTGAATGGGGACAGGGAGTGATGCATCCATACGTAAGTCCTAAGTAGGTGGACAAGACATTTGGTTTTTCCCAGGGCAGTCCTGGGCTATTGTCCCTGCCTGATTACTTATACTACCTCCTTTCCCTCTCAAAAGTGTCCACTTTTGGATACTAACTTATATGGTCACACTAGGCACATAAGGAAGTTAATTGTCCCTAAAATTACCTGGTATGTACTCTGCCTAATGAGAGTACTCAGTATTGAATGGTGACTAAGCCAATAAAATCTGGCTTCTAGGAACACATAAATACTAGGTGAGCAAAGAGGGAGTGGGCAACATTCCGCAAGCGGCACGTACTCCAGAGCTAGACTCACTGTGAGTGAGAGTAAGGCTAAGCAATTCCCCCTTCCTTGATCCCAGGCTAATTCCATTGCTGAGAGTCATTTGAGCTAATCTCTTCCTCATCACTAGCGAGCTTAAGTGGCAAAATTACCACCCTCAGGCAGAAGTGTCAAGTGGGTGATGTTTTGCAAGGACTTGCCTGTCATCAATAGGAAGCTGCACTAGGAAAATCATCACTGATCTGGAGACTTCTCAACCTGTGATAGAGAATCAAAGATGAAGAAGATGAAAGACTTGACCTCATGCTCTTTCTAAGAACTCAGAGCCAGCCTAGCAACCATGACATGTTAAAGGGGGACTGAGGCATGAGCTGAATATCCTGGGCAGGAATGAAGATTCAAAACCCAAACGTCTTTTATACACGCAAATCCAAGCCTTTAAAGATATTTCAAAATTAGAAATTAAGAGTGGTTTTATAAGTGACTAATGTTAAGGTCTTGCAGCTCAATAATGTCTTAGAAATCAACTTGAATTCTCATATTTCTTAATTTTTGGTTTCAGCTTTCAATGGGTCATTGGTCTATAGTAGTTCTTGTACCTTTCCTCCTTCCCTGTTTTTGTAGGAGGGGGTAAAAATCTAGTTATGACTCTACCAGGCACTTCCTAAATACAAAAAAGTAAATAGTACTGTGATTTGACTTATGTTCAAGAAAGAAGTCTAACCTGGCAGGGGTGTCCAACCTGCAGCCTGCAGGCTGCTATGAATGCGGCCCAACACAACATCGTAAATTTACTTAAAACACTATGAGATTTTTTTTTTTTTTGGTCATTTTGTGTCACAATGTATTTAATGTGTGGCCCAAGACAACTCTTCTTCTTCCAGTGTGGCGCAGAGACGCCAAAAGGTTGGATGCCCTGAAGGATTCTCATCAGTTGCACACTGTTCCGAGTAATGAGAAAATGGTTTATATACCTCCAAACCCTAGCACGCGGAGTTCATTTCACATGCTATTTCATTCATTTAGCCTCCTATAAACTGTTACGAAGGCTCTCTCTTCTTTTCTGTGGCCACCAGCCTGGCAGAGAAACCCAGAGCTGGGATGGAAGGTAGATCTTCGTTTGACTGAGAGGAAGTGCAGGTTTTTCAAAGTGCTCCCTTTCAAAGGGGATTCCTTCACCATAACTTGATTCACTGGGAAGCCAGCTCTACAATGCAATAATAGTTTCAGAAACTGAAAAAAGTACCTACGTAAATAAAACTCAAGCACTGAAGACTTACACGACTTCCTATCTTTAAAAAATTGTAACTGTAATATATATAGTAAATGTAATATGTGTGTATATAGTAATGAAATGAAAAGGAAAGGGGGCTACAATAAATTGAAAGGCAACCCAGGTATTTAAATCCAATAAAAATATTATATTATTGGCAAGGTTAATCGAAGCCTCATTGGGAAAAATGATACTGACATTTTTTGTTTTTTCTTTCTGCCTCCATTTTTTTCCCCTTAAATTAAAACTCACAGCAAAACAAAGCCTCTGGCTGGACTGGAAGGAACACTATTCATTCCCCTGCTCTGACCTGATTAGTCAGAATGTCTTTTAAATGATTAGTTTTCAGTTTGGGTCGCTGCCAGAAAGAAAGGCCCCCTACTTAATGGTTGCATTGATTATGCCTCCAAGAGGCACATTAAAAAAATTTCAGCAATGCTGAAAGAAACGCTGATCTCTTGAAAGAATTTTATTTAATGGATTTTTTTTAAATTAAGGGTTTTGGAAACTTGTCAAAAGTGTGTTTAAAATTCCACTTACAAGTTTGGCTGCCTAGAGACTTTGAGTGGTGAGAACTTTGTCATTTCTGAGTATAAAAAAGTTCCAACCTTGGATTCTGAGACCCTTGGACCCACCAGTGGGGATCTTGGTAGGAATGCAATTCTGGCTCCAATGTAGAGCCCTTTTGCCACCCTGGCTTCCCCTTAATGAATGCTCTCCATCATCGCTTCCCCAAGCGCCCTTCCTGGGTGGCTATTCCTCTCTGCCTCTGCTTTTGGAAGCCCCACTCACAAAAAATCAAGAAAAAAGGTGCTGACAAACTTTGGAATGTTTGGTTGGCATAGAGGGATGGGAACTCTTGCACAGAACTCTTATTGGGCAAATTTCTCTCAGCTTCCAGCCAAGGAAGTCCTGATGCTGAGTCTCGAGGGGAGGAAGCTAACAACAGATCAGCTCTAGACTTTTCCTTCTCTCTCATGTGCTCAATGAAGAACTGCAGCATATATTTGCAGCGGGGGGGGGGGGGAGGAGGGCCACATCAGAAGGAAGCTCATTTTCCTCACTGAAGTCTTCCATTTTGAAACTGGCCAATATAATGATGAATATAATTATTCATGATAGCAGCATGCACAAAATCATAGCTCACTGAGGGCTTGTGAACAACGTTCAGGAATGAGACACAGAGTCACTCCGTTCTCACTGAAGCTTAGGGGCTGTGGTTTGTGCCATGGCAGGTGAGCTTTCATTAGATGTCAAAGTAGTTCCCGTTATTTAAAGTGGTACCGAACGCTCTTTTTTCTTAATCCCATTTTATCTCCCAAACTTTCTTATGTGTGTCTGAACCAAGTGGGCATACTCCTTCTCAAATGCCCCATGTTTCTTTGTAAATGTTTTGACCTGGCCTGGCACAGAGGAGTTGTTGATCTTAAATGACATCTCATTTGCATGAGGCCTAGTGATGAAAAGAGGAAGGGTCAGAACCAAGAGCCTGTGGAATATTAAAATGGTAAAGGCAGAGGTCAAATCGATCATCCAAGACTTGGCAGCTAGCATTTAGAGCTCTCTATCTACCCCCAAACTCATTCCTGGGCTCGGACCTGTTACTGGCAGGTCAACACCATCAAGATTGCATCCCACGACTGCCAAGTGGAGAACCAAACATTGTAGAGCAAAGGGCCCAGCAGCCACTGACCACAGAACCCACAACATTCATATGAATCGTGTGTTCCCTATGAATGATGATTAGGTACATCCAATTTTTCCCCTACCCAAAATCATGGCACTATGTATTCATAGCTGATTGGTGGTACAGGCATACCTAGTTTTACTTAGCTTGATTTATTGTGCTACACAGGGGTTTTTTTGTTTGTTTTTTTGTTTGTTTGTTTGTTTTTAAACAAATGGAAAGCAAGGTCCTCTACCAGCAAAAAGAATACCACTCACTTTATTGTGGTGGTAGGAAACTGAACCCACAAGGTATTTAAAGTATGCCTGTACTTCTATAACCATTGTTTTGACCCTGTGTTATTAAAACTCAAAGTGACCTGAAAACTTCCTTCCAAACACAGCAACATTGTGATACTTGTGATCTGAGTCTCCTGCCAGCTATACCAACATGACTGACCTGCTGTTTGCCAGTCTCTACCTAAGGCCGTCTCCCGCTCCCGGCTCCCCTGTCTTTGGGGTTTGCTATCCTCTTTATCCAATGCATGGAGTGATTTTCTTCTCAATTTTATCATATTGCTCGGGTCCTTTTAAAATCTTAAAAAAAAGGTCTTGCATGAAGTCTTCCTGGAATCATTGGTTCCATTTTTGAGGCCAGAAATAATAGCCCCTGGTTCACTTTCCTGGGGAATGCGTGCTCTAAACTTCTGTGCTTCCATTTCCTGGTATGGCACATCTCCTGTTTCACTGCAAGCCCTTGAAAACCATCCTTAATAGACACTTAAGGAGCCTCGTAGTTTATCAAACTGGATTAGGGGGTGAACATGGTGAACAGTGTGTGATGTTTGCCCTGGTAGAAAGAATATTTTATTACTGGCATTGCTTGAAATTATTAGTGCATGGTAATAATAAAAAGCAGCCCTATTTTCAGTTGGTGTCATTACTGGTTTTAAATGCTCCACAGACAGCGAGTGCCTTTATTATATGCCACCCTTATCAGACAGCTCCCACACCATCCTTGTGTAAGCCTCTGCTCAAAGCAACTCCAAAATGACCAACTTCTATTAAAAAAAAGCAAAGCAAATCTGCAAGATCCTCATTACCAAAGCATATGTTTTACCTTCTTATTGAAAAATGTCAACGCATAAGAAAAAGAGCCAAACACTCTGTGTACACAAGCAAATGCAGGTACAAAAGGTACTCATGCCGACTTTCATGTCCTAGTCTTTTCCTTTTGTGTTCATACAAAGGAAACAGAGACACCACTTTTCTAAAGTAGAGTCTATAAAATCTCACATTTCCCCTTAATTTTGTAGTTTTGTGTCCACTATCCCAGCTGAATCTCTTTGGGGTCTCCCCATTTTTTTAAGTAGAGCTAGTAACTCCTTAAGATCAAGCCAAGTGAAAATTTTTTTTTCTTGTCTTTTTCTTGGAACTTCCCTGAGACCCACGTTCTCCACATACAAGATCATGTCCTGTAGTTTGCCTTCTTATCCCTGAAAACACTTTCAATAACTTTTTCAATGTCTTTCTTCCCCAGTGTACTCATTAAGGAGTGGAAAGAGCATGAAAGCATGTGTGAGGGTAAGTACACTGGAGGGTTTTTGGACCAGGTCTAGAAAGACACATCATATTCTATACCACTCATTGGTAGGACTCAGCCACGTGTCTCACCCAGCAGCAATCGAGGATGCAACATGTGTGGCCAGGAAGAACATGAAACAGGTATCAGTGACCAAAAAGTGTCTCTGCTATACCACCAGATGGTAAGAAACATGAAAACAAGGTATGCTTAGTTCTGTCATTGCCAAAAATCCTGTGTACACTACAGTACCTCACACATTGTACAGTCTTAGTAACCTTTGCCAACTGGATGCATTGTAAATATTGGATGAACAATAAGGAAAGGAATGAGTTTAGATTGTAAACTTCAAAGATTTTAACTCTTACCTCTAGCAGAATGGTTCATCTGCTAAATCCAAGAGGTGGCTCAGAAGATCTCATGAATGCTGATGCACTTTTATCATTTGGTTGAGAATTTTAACATCAAGTACAATTTATAGCAATTCACTTAAAAAAGTTCATTTTTTGTTAATTTTATAAATAATCAGTTTGCACACACATATATTTAATTACATAAACCATTTGCATGAGTAAACATTCAGAAAAAAATTGGTTTCACATGTTTTTTAGACTAAAGAAAGGTCACGTAAACATTTGTAACGAACAAACACAGCCTAAATTCCATATGTTACTACAAGGGACTTTGGGGCAAATGGGAGAAAATATTCTCGGTGTTTTGAGTTTCCCTTGAAGGACTTTACTACTGCATGCCACCCCGAAAGCCTAGCAACCAATTTATAAGCCCTCACAAATCAATCTTTGCTGGGCACTGGCCCACATTGTATTCTAATTCTAAGCATTTCTATTTGCGCCAGAAAGGGACACTGATGTAGAAGCACAGGAGATGTAGTTAATTCTTTCAGGAACAATAGGAGAACAATGATTACTAATGGGCTACATTCTTAAGATCACAAGAGAATAACTGCAGATTAACCAGAAAAAAAAAATGTAATTATCTCCAAATAATAGGCATTAGCAAACCAGAGTTCTGCAGAGATGGATTGCTCCTACACACCAAAAAAATTGATGACATAATCTCTCCTTCCATGTTCAAAGGTAAAGAGACAAAATACACACATTATAAGAAAAATTATCAGGTCTCTCTTATTTAATAGTGCACTGTTTTCTCTCCTGATGCAGGACTGATAATACTATATGAAGGGTCATATAGGTAAGTCATGCTGCATCAGGTCACTACTTAAACATGATGTTTCTGAACCATTCATCCTCATACTATCCAATAAAATATAGATGATCAACAGGCACTCAAAACAAAGAATGAATAGATAAGGAACCAGAATGGTCCTCCACTTACCTGAAGTATGTACATGTTCAGTGGCAGTTTTAGTTCACGGTACCTGCACGTTGATGTTGGCAACTAGATCACCATATTCCCAGTTGTTGGTTGTGGGACCCATTATACTTGAAAGTACACTAGTTTAATACCTATAAATATGGGGGAGATAATGTAAAAACATCAGGATTGAAACTCTGTTCAGATCCACTGTCCAACCAGTGATTCCCATTAACACTGAATCTTAAATCAGTGACTCCCGCACTTTAGGGGCATCAGAATGGCCTGTGTAGTTTATTAAAATCCAGTGCTGACTCCAGTCTCAGTTTCAGAGTCAGTAGATCTAGGGTAGAGTCTGAGAATTTGCATTTCTAACAAGTTTCTGGATGAGGCTCATGCTATTGGTCCTGGAGCCACACTTTGAGAACCAATATATTAAATTAATACTTAAACACCTAATTGCAGATCCTCCATATGCCTGGAAATACAGAATAATAGATTTCTGCTTTTAAGGGACAGAGATGTTACCCAAACCACTGTACTTTTATATTAGGATCTGTCATATCTATATTCAACACCTTTATTTTGTATATTTAAAAATTTTATTTTAATGTAATGAAATTCGGGTATTAAAAGTAATTTCTAAGAGTGTTCACAATATAAAATTTCAAAACAAGTGACACTAACATTTAATAGTTTTCAAATACAAATATTTATAAGCATAGCAAAATCAAGTAAAATAAATTATACAAATATAAACATTAAACATAAACACTCTTTCCCTTTTTGCTTGAAAATAAAATAAAATTCAGGATACATTTATTTAAAATTTTAAGCCCTGGCTGATGTGGCTCAGTGGATTGAGTGCCGACCTGCGAACCAAAGGGTCTCCTATTTGATTCCCAGTCAGGACACATGCTTGGGTTGGGGACCAGGTCCCCAGTAGGGGGCATGCGAGAGGCAACCATACATTGATGTTTCTCTCCCTCTCTTCTCCCCCATTTCCCCTCTCTAAAAAAAATAAATAAAATCTTAAAATACATAAAATAAATGAAATTTTAACCTCTCTGCTTCAGTCCCCGGATGGGGCACGTGCAAGAGGCAACCAATGGATGTTTCTCACATGGCTGTTCTTCTCTCTCTCTCTCTCTCTCTCTTTTCCTCTCTATAAAAAAATCAATGAGCATGTCCCCGGATGAGGATTAAAATTTTTTAAAATTTTTTAGAAATTAAAATTTTAACCTCCTTCTTCCCCATCAACAAAATAAACAAAAAAAGCAACCCTAATATCTCCCTTATCTTTGCATCAACAGTCTTGGAAACTTTACCAGAATCCTTTTTAGAGTCTTTTTCAGTCTCATTACCTTTAGGGGGAAAAAAAAAGATATCAGTTTCTCTTTGGCACAGTATTCTCAGCTAGTCCTTGGGAAGCTCAGCAACTTGCCACTTGTCCCAGTTGAAGTAACAGGAATGAGATTGCCAACTTTTGCCTCTTCAATTCTCCCTGATTTTGGGCATTTCCTAGCATGCAATGGACATGTTGATCCCCAATAGCAACTCTAAAAGTTATGTTCACATGTTTGTAGGCCCCACAGAGATAGTCTGTCCTGAGTTAAATTCAGCTGTAGATGTTTTTGTTTGGCTGGTACAGCTCTTGAGGAAGAGCTGCATCTGCGCGCTCGTGAGCGGCGCGCCCTCTGGAGCTCGCTCTTCCCCTGAATTGCAGCTGACTTTGCTCATTTACATCACCTGCCTGGTCCCACTAGATTGCTGAAATTGCAACACCTGAAAAACCCTCTCATTGAACAAAGGGAGAACCATGTCTTGAAGAAATTAAGCAACTTCCCTGGAGGCACACGAGCAGCCAGTGCTGGCAACGAATTATAACTCATAGCTCAAGGTCCCCACCTTAGGCTTTGCTGCTCCCCCACCTTTGGGGTCTCCACGGTGCCCAGATAGACATTAACTTGACCAGCATGGTCACCGATCTTGCTCTCCGGGTTGCCCTGAACAACACAAACATCATAGTCATCCACATCGGCCTGTCAGACATGGACCAGAAAGGTACCTTCTTCAACTTGAAAACTTTCTCAACAGGGTACCTTTCTCTAGAGTGTTTTGAAATATGTTAAGACTCCATTTCCCATCTTTAGGTTTGTGGAGGAGGAAAATAGGTAAAGAAGTCCTGGGTAAGAGAAATCACTTGAGCACTGGCCTTGGAGTCAGTGACAGAAATGGCACATAGGTTTTCTCAAAGGCGTTCTTTAAAAACAAACAAAAAAATGAAATCAGACTTAAAAAGCCCGTGGCACAGCCTTGGTTTGAAAACATAGTATAGTCAGCAGAGATAAAGTTTCTCCTTGGCTGCTCTTGGTTTGGCTGCCTGATCTGTTCTCCGCGGTTTCTTTCGTCATCGTTGCTGGCAGAGGATTCACCTGTTTGATTTGGACCTTCCAGCAAGGGACAGAGGCAGGGGAACCAACAGAAGTGATTTTCAAAGTGAAACACACAGACCAATCACCCAGGGATTGTTTACTCGGTAGCAGTGTGCCGCCTGGGGCAGGGGTTTCGGGAGGCCTGAGATCTACACAGTGCGCCGGCACTCGCGGGTGTGTTTGCTGCCGGTGGTACTAAGCACATTTGGAGGCTTGTGCTTTAGAGCAGCGCTTCTCAAGTTTTAGTGCGCCCACAAATCTCTGTTAAAATGCGGAGTCTGATTAAGCAGGTCTGGAGTGGAGCCTGAGATTCTGTTTTTCTCTCAAACTCCTGGAAGATGCTGGTCCAGGAACTGCTCTTCGGGAATGCACGGATTTAGAGCTCTGATGTGGCAGCTGGGCATACTGCCTGGGTTCAAAACTCAGCTCTGCTCTTTGCCAGATGTGGGACTGGAGAAGTTACTTAACCTCTCCGTGCCTCAGTTCTCTCATCCCCGAATAGGATACACTTAATCCTCTGATTTTTGTGAGATTTCAATAAGATAATAAATGTAAAGCCCCTAGCACATAGGGAGGCTTGACAAATGTTACTTATTATTGTCACCTCTGGGCATTACGCTTTGACTTTTCTGTTAGATATGTGAGGGGATTTTGGTGGCTTGGTGGACTGGTCTTGCTCGAGCCACTTAAATTCCATGCCTTTCTCCCCCACCCACCTCTTTTTCCTTCCCCACAAAAAGCTCATCCTGAAGATGTTAAAATGGCCGTTCCTCTGAAACCAGAGGTTCCAGGAGAACAGCAAACTGACTGGCAATCCTGGTAGGGATAGGAGAGAGGGTACTAAGTTTTTGAGCTGTGCCCATGATAGCAGATTCAGAACTCCTTAAAGAGGTACCACCTCTTCCTGGAAAAATAAAACTTGAGCATTTTCTGCCGCAAACATCTATAATCACAGTCCCCCACTAAGACAGTTCTCTTCTGCCACCACTAAGAATATTTTTACTCATAAATCAGTAAAATTGCCTCAGCCCCCTCTAACACAGTTCTCTTTTACCAGCACCAAGAATATTTTCCCTCATAAATCAGTAAAATTGCCTCAGTTCCGGGTTGGCCAGCTAAGAAAATTCCCGCCAGTGGCTCATCCGCCACCACAGGTAAGAAGAGTGGTGACAAGCGAGCAAAGTCCAGGGCGTCTCACTTCTTGGTTCTACAGTACTTACTGGTGTTAACGCTGAGATGCGTCCACCTCCTTCAGCCTGAGCCGCAGGGCAGTGGCTGTGATGGCTGAACCACAGCTGAGCTGAGTCTCATCTCTTCGTTGTAACCACTGATTCTCACACCTTAGTCTGCTGAAGCATCTCCTAGAAAAAATTTTAAACTTGTAGATACCAGACCACATTTCATAAGATGCAGATGCGGTTGGTCTGAGTTGAGCACTAGGCATTTCTATTTTCTTACGGGCATACCAGGTAATTCTGTAGCAGGTGGTTCATTCTCTGAGAAATAAAGCTTTTTAAAGAGTGAGGAATAACACTTAGACACAGTGCTAGTTTAATGGGAGCAGCTGCCTAAACCTTGTTTGGTGCCCACACAGGTTAATTCTGTTCTTTTGAATGACCTCAGAGAAGTTACCATTTGTTGGGTGAGCGGTGACCAAGTGCTAATTACCTCCTATTTAGTTTCCTTTACACAGACCTGTTATTACCACTCTTATCCTCACAGAGTAGAACAAAGTCCTGGCTCAGAGAGTTTAAGAAACTTGCCTAAAGTTTTGCCCTGAGTTAGTGTCCAAGGTAGGACTCCAACTGGACCAGTCTGAGCCTGAGTCAGAGTTTTTTCTATTATGCTTTAAAGCAGAGCCTCTCAAATTCCAGCACACGTCAGATTCCCCCGGGGGGCCTGTGAGCACAGACGGCAGGTCCCCACGCTTGGGGTTTCTGAGTCAGTAGGTCTGGGCCAGACCTGAGCCTTTGCCTTCCTGACAAGTTCCCAGCAGCTCTTTCTGCTGTTGGGCTTGGAGAACTACAACCCTAGAGTTAGCTGCTGGGTCTTTTTCTAGAAGTCTGATGCTGTGTCTCTCTTTAGCAGTCCTACCTAGTCATTCAGGACAATTTAGAACTGCTTCCTTTTTTCCTTCAACTGTTGCTTAGCCAATAAGTACATAACAAATGGCCACGAAATTTCCTGTTCTTAAATGTCTTCAGGTGTTACTTTTCAAGTTGTAGTATGTCATCCCCTCCCCTCAGGCAGAAAGAACAATTCCCCTGTGTGGTGGCTCTTTCATAAGAATTCTCCTGCTTTACCTTTTATTTTGTTGCTTTAGAAATGATGAACTGTTGTACTGTGCTTCTATTCCAACTAAGCGAGGGTTAGCAAAATGTCCTCCTAATTAGTTCTGTCTAGCCAGGTGCGAAGGAAATAATCCAGGCCTCGTGTCTCCTTCCTCCCTTAGTTTGATGATGGAATTCCAACTGCGGTCTGGATAGGACTTCCCTTTCTGTTAACAGCCCTGCCGTTGTCTCCTGGGACTTCCAGGGTTTACTCATAGCAGGGACAGCCGCCACGTCCGCCCGAGTTAGGAGCATAGACTGCTGTGAAAGGAGGGAATATTTCAGCTGCTGTTCCTTTTGTTTTTCTTAAGGAATCGCATGTCTGGCCTGCTAAGCTATTTCCACGGCAAGCTGAAGGAACACCAACGTGACGCTGTGAAGTTTCTAAAGGGTGTGAGGGATACCCTGGGAAAGATTAAGCTGGCGACTCAGAGTCAAAAGTCTCCACTGACTTTGTCCTCTCCTGATGCTTTGTGCACATTCTACAGATCTCTATCCTCAGCAATAAAGCCATACTACCCAAGCCCCTTCTTTTGCAGGATTCAAAGTGCAATTTGATTTGATAATGGTTCAGCTGACCTTCTGCATGACTCTTCAACTCAAGAGTCCACCAACCTGGCCTCTGACTTGGGTAATGGGTGGGTGAAGTAGGAGACCTGGGTGTCAAGCCCACCGTGCCACTGTGAAGTCAGGGCTGCTGACCGTCAAGCAGAGACAGTTGTGCCTACTGCACGGGATGGAATGAAAGGAGAGGATGAAAGGGGCCATTATACATGAAAGTGGCTGGAATGTGTAGGCCCTCAGAAAATATTAATAGAATCTGTGTCCCACTAGGTACCTAAGTCCATTTCTCTAATCTTTTTCTCTGGGAAATACAACAATTGCCATGGTAATAAAACCTGACTCAGGATTCAGCAAAGTTCAGAGGGCACATCACTGGGAGGCAGCTGAGCATGCAGGCGGACGACGGGACATGAGTCCATGCTCTTGGCTCTGCTACTCACTTGTGGTGTAACTTTGATGGGCTTACTCGCGTTCCCTGATTTTCAGGTTTGTTTCTCCCAGAGTTGTGATGCACAGGAAATAATTGTGCATTAAGCTTTTAGTACAATAATTCATAGTAAACACTCAGGAATTGCTAGTTATTTTACTGATAACTATTTTGGTGATATATGTATATATACACACATATATATGGATATATACACACAGTATTTTGAAAGTAAATTCAGGGATTTCATGGAAGCCTATTTATGCATAGATCAACTCTTGGGGCCCCTGGGTCCCAATTATATATGCTATAACATGTTTTTCATGTATTATGTTATTGATCTACCACCCAATGGGTGGGGCTTTGCAGTATATTTTTCCCTCTGTCCTCAGATGATAGGTTTACAGACTTTCAAATGTTCTCCTATGACCAGCTGAATGTGAGGCCCTGTTGTAATCCTGAGTCTTACAAATCCGAGTCATACAAATCTGGTCCAATTCAGACCAAGCTCCAGTGGCATGGGCTGGGATGGCACAAAGCTTTTCCAACATGTTCCTGTGGCACCATCCCCATCTTTCTCTCCAGCTCCTCTCTGGTCTCTGTTGGCCCTTTGCACACTGTTTCTGCTGTGCTCCGTGATACCCCATGTATAGATAGAACTTGGCCCTCTTACTGGTTTTCACAAGAAATCTACATTGAGCATTTGTGACTTTGGTGAGGTGTCACGTTGTGGACCGCAACTTTTCCCCATCCTGATCGCTTCATCCTTCCCCTCTTCCTCTATGGCACATCAAGAAATTCTCTCCCTTTGCTTCATTCATGTGTGGTCCTCAGCCATATATACGACTTGTGAGGGCACCATTTCCTATCCCAGCCACTCATCAAGAATGGTTTTATCATGGTTTTATCAGACAAATACAGCTCCTTTACTAAGAGAAACTTGGTGAAAAAAATTTCTTCTAATTGCAAATGAATTAATGTTATTTGTGATTAGGATGTCTTATTCCATGTCCCCAGTGCCTTAGGACAGTACCTACCATGTAACAGATGTTGATCTCCTACAAGAGATGATGGTGGGAGGGTGGGTGGAGAGAGAGAGCACAACATCGAGGGAGGAAGGGAGAAAGGGGGAAAGGGAGGAAGGAGGAAAGAAATCCCCAAACTTGTCCTGGATCCAGATCATGATTCCATTAGTCAGCTTAGCGGCTGTTCTGTAAGGTAGCTGTCCTGCTTCTTACTATAGCATAGGTTTTGTCCTTTATTTCTTTTTCATTCCTAGTATCTCAGTGATTTTTTTTCCAAGCTAATTTTAGCCCTTACAATAGAATCACACTGTGGTTCTTCTCTCTTTTTCCTTTCCTCAGGAGTAAGAGAAGTTCACAACTCACTCCCTAATCCCCTCTCAATAATTAGTTGACTCAGGGGGCACCTCAAGAAGCCAGAAGCATGTTGGCTTTCATTTCCCCTTCTGCAAGTCTCTTCCCCCTATTAAATTCACCTTTCTTCTGCCAGAGCAAGAATTAATTGACATGCCTTCTTTCTCTGGGCATCATTTGTCCCTCCAAGAGGCTTTTTGTTTTGTCTTTAATAATAGTCATCTCCTCAGTTCCTGTAAATTGTAACCTTCCTAGTGTGGCTTTTCCCTTTCAGAGAGATTTTATTGGAACCTGTGAGTGAGTCTGCTTTAATTCAGAATAGAAACAGAAATGTGGGGTTCTTTCCCCCCCGTTTTGGGGGGACCTCTTTATAGAATCCAGGGAGAGATTAGGGTTGATCCTTAAAGACTGCATCACCCTGTGGTGTATTGGGGGTGGCTGAAGTTGAGGAAGTCCTGTGAATTAAACAGAGAAAAAAAGAAGAAGAAAGCTACAAGAAGCCACTGGCAACTTCCTGCCTTTCAGGAAGAAGGAGCTTGATTTCAGCTTCACGCAGTTACACTCGCTCTGCACCAGGCCGAAGGCGGCGCAAGGAAATGAAAGAAAAGGCAGTCCTTTCCCTCGTGAAGGTGGATTGAGACGTTCAGACGGCTAACGCTGAATTGAGTGGCCAGGCTGCGGGCCTGTAATTTAATCACACGCAAGATTTATGTTTCCACAGTTTGTGTGCTGTGTGTGTGAGTAGAAGGGACAGTCACTTTTTATTTCTGTAAATCAAGTTACTGAGCTTAATGGGAATCACATGGTTTGAAGTCAGAACTATTCTGGAGTTGGTTTGAACTGCTGAACTTGTTACTTGAATGTGTGTAGGGTTGAGGATACTGCCGCAGCTGACAACTGTAAAGAAATAATGAGGAAATGTTGCCTCCCGATGTTGAAACATTTGAAAGAGAATCCTCAAGACTTTTGGAAGATATTGGTGGGAAGATGCCCCATTTAGTTTCTATTTATGTCAAGTTCTATACTAGATGACGAAGGTCAAGTAGAAAGAAGACTCAGTCTTTGTCTCAAAGGGCACCGTAGCCTGGAAATGTAGACAGAAGTAAATGGATAATTAGAAGTATATGATGAAATAATAGGAATTTCCAGCAGTTGAGAAATTAAGGTACATTTTCTTAGTGGACTATCATTAAAATTACATTTGTTCTGACTTGAAAAATCCTCATGATATAATGTTATATTGAACACAGGATAATCATTATGTTTTTTGACTTGAAAAATGATTATGAGATGTTATATTGAACAAAGAATAATCATTGCATGGGTATATGATAACAGCTGTATTAAAAGAAAAGTATCACCCTTCGAATTAAATCTCTTCAATATTTCCGCACTACTTTCAGGATTAAACTGAACTTCTTCAAATTGAAGTGGCTAAGACTCTTTGTTATCTGGCCCTGCTGCCTTCATCTCCAAAAACAACTCCTTCCACTTGTCCTCCACCCCATACCAGCCCCACCCCAAACTTCTCCAGAGCCCTGAGAAACAATCCTGCTTCCCTGTTACCATTATTTCGGGGTAAACATGAAACAATGTGACACAGAGGAACTGAACTATATTCGCATTTATCCATCGTATATATAATGTCCTCAGGGTGTATTCCACCACACCCTTGCTTCCCTCATTTATACCACTCTGGACTTCAAACATCCCTCAATTGGAGAAATTTTGAGATGGAGCACTTTTTAAAAAATGTATCTTCCTTTTTTTCTTGAGCTTTCTTTTGCAATGATGTGTCTCTCTACAGCTTACATCCAGCTAGAATTAGAAAGAGACATAGGTTTTCTTCTTGACTGGCTTCAAGATCAAAGACAAATGGGCAAGCTCCAAGGATCTGGGTGAAGTTTGCACACATTTTAAACCACACTCTGCTTTGTGCAAGCCTGTTGCACAGACAGGTGTGAATGTGGTAAGGGGAGCCACACCACAAACTGTAAAGAGTAGTACAATGATCACTGATCAAGATGCTAAGTTGCAGACTTGCTTTAAGCTCCAGGTTCCACACCAGCATTCCAGGCACTCTGTTAGTTCTAAGGGGAATGCATCGCCACGGAAAAGCCGTCCCCTGCCATCCATGATCACCGGAGCCCCCTAAAGCATCATACTGTTGGAGCAGAATTGACACTTGACACATCACACTGCTGAACTTCTTAAAGTAAATGTGGGATAAAAGCCACAATGCTACTGTCATTTTAACAACGGGGATTCAGTCAAACTGCAATGCCCAGTGATAAGTCTAGACTTTGAGTCAGGGATACCAATCATTACGTGTGTGTTTATCGCTAGCACCGAGTAAAGTATCCATCCAATCAGCAAATCAGTTACACAATTCCCTTTCCAGAATGAATTTACCAGAGTTTGGGAATGAGCCTGCTTTAATTCAGAAGAAAAATATTAATGAGGGTTCTTGCTTTCTTTGGAAGCCCTCTTAATAGGACTCTAGGAGAAATTCGGGTTGAGCCTTCCAGATCGAATGGACGTTGGTGTGGTGCCAACAAAAAAGGGTCCCCCAGATGGCACTGCACTTGTAACAATATGAAGATGGGTATAGCATCCTAGACTCCCATCAGAAAATCAGGAATCCAGTGTACATATTTGCATGGTTATTCTAATGAGCCAGTTGGGAGTGGAGGGTGGGTACAGGTCCAAGGGACATGTGTAGTCACATTAGATGGTCACCAATGGCCTCCACAGCTTAGCCCCACTTCCCTGCAGGGCTTTCCTGTTGCCAAAGGGGCAGGGCGAGTTTGAGGGTGAGAGTTGATCACTTGGAATGTTAGCGGAGAGACTGAGTGCTGCCACCAAAGCCTTTTTACCCTGCCTGGTCTCCATGCAGTTTCCTGCCTCTCTGATAAATGCTGAATCGCCATTTAAATGTATGCTAATGATCAGCTCCTCTGTGGAGCCCACCTGTATCTCGATCCCATCAGGAATTAGGACAGTGATAGGGAGCCTCTGTGGGTGCCAGCTGGCTACAGGCAATTGGTGCCGTGTGCATTGAAGAGCTTACTCCTATTAATTTATCCCTTTGGTGGGGGTGGGGGTGGGGGCAATCAGTGAAACTTGAAGAGTTAAAAGAGCCCTAAAGATCAGGTCTGATGATTTTCAAGTCCCCACCAACAGGAACTGGTTTGAGGCGGGAAGGAGGGGAAAGGGAGGAGAAGCCACATGTCTTAAAGAACTCTGTGAAGGTCTTAATAAATAGATAAGAATCTTGTTCACTTAGCATTTTCAATATTAGAAAGCCAATAGGACTGAAGAGGGGCCTGAGAACTGTATGTTCTTCCCTCCTAAGAGAATAGAGATCCTACAAACCGATCTGTGTTCAGTCTTCATGATTAGGACAGGAAAATATTAAGACTGGGTTGAGTAGTATTTGTGAAGTGACTATAAATGATTAAGCTCATAAACATCAAAGGAGAATCGATGTCTCCTTAAGTACCTTCAATGATATTATTTAACCTGCCCCCCAAAACTAGGGCAACTTTAATACTATCACACTCTTAATGAATTCTTACTCGTCCATCAAAACTCACTTTGATACCAGTATCTCTGACCAAGAAAGTGTTCCCTAATCTCCCTCGGCTTATGGAATTAGTCCACATTTTCCACATGCAGGTATTGTCGCTCTTACCACATTGAACTGTCACGTGTTCATTTGCAAGTCTGTCTCCCTAACTGAACAGGGAGCTCCTTGAGTCCAGACATTGTCTTCATTCATTTCAGGGATTCTGTTTTAACCTAGCGTTGGGCCCGCTTTAATTATTTGCTATTTATCTACTTAATAAAGGAATACACTTATGATAAGTACAGTATTTTTAGATAAGTACAGTATTTTAAAGATAAGTATTTTTTTCTAGAACTTTTGGTGGCCACAGCCAAACACCCTGGTTTTCTTCCTGGCTGCAGGTCATGGGCTAGTTATTCTAATAAGATTAAATTATTTCATAGATGAGATCATTGAATTTAAATAATTCGCCCAAGACTGTGAAACTTGTTAAATGGCCCAGAATTTTTTGGTAAGTTTGTGAAAAACTCACTTGGTCACAAAACCTGGTCTGCACTAACATGTCTGTTTACAGTGTTTGGTTATCCCATTTGCTATAAAACGCATCTTGTATGCCATAGAAATATTAATGCATTTGATTGTTGGGTACTTGCCCTTTTCTAAAATATGAAAAATTGAAAATTCTATAGTACATCTTCCCCCAAGAATTTCAGATAAGGTACTGTGGACTTATGCAGTATTATTTCCTTAAGAGAACTTGTATCAGCCCCGGCTGCTGAGACTCAGTGGATTGAGTACTGGCCTGCAAACCAAAGGGTCTCCTGTTTGATTCCCAGTCTAGGATACGTCTGGATTGGGAACTAGGTCCCCAGTAGGGGGCGTGCAAGAGGCAACCACACATTGATGTTTCCCTTCTCTTTCTCTTTCCCTTCCCTCCCCTCTAAAAATAATTAAAATCTAAAAAAAAAAAAGAAGAGAGAGAACTTGTATCATGTAGTAGGCGTCCTTATTCTGTTAGTGCTCATTTCAGCAAAACAAAATCAACTATCATGTCCAACTGGTGTTAGTTATTTGAACCATATTGTTTGTGTTATTTTGTTTGCATTTAATAGTCAATGTATTTTGGGTATAAATGTGTTGAAGCTACATACATTTGCTATTAATTACTTATTTTATGTTTATACTATTTAGGTACTACTTTAATAAAAGCAATGTAAGTAAATTAAAAAAAAATTGAGGCAACAGCCCTGGCTGGTGTGGCTCAGTGGATTGAGTGCTGGACTGTGAACCAAAGGGCCGCCAGTTCAATTTCCAGTCAGGGCACATGCCTGGGTTGTGGGCCAGGTGCCTGGTATGGGGCATGGAGAGGCAATCACACATTGATGTTTTTCTCTCTCTCTTTCTCCTTCCCTTCCCCTCTCTCTAAATGTTAAAAAAAAAAATTAAAGTCTAAAAAAATGGATGAAATCAATGAAAAATTATATAGCTAAAATTAACTTAAAAAACCCCTCCTATGGGCAAAGGAGAATAGTATAAATAATTTTGTGTGTAATTATGAACACATGTATATGTAACACTAGATATATTAATAGGTATACAATGCGTGCTATAATATAGATGGGAACTGTCTAGATTTAAATTAGTCATCATCTTCTTTTAACAACCCTACTTGTTTTTCTGTGTTACCAAAGGCATATTAAGTTTACCTAAGCTAAATGGATTATTATGAGATGCTCAGCTAGGAATCCCTGTCTATACCTACAGTCATGGAAACGACTGATTCTTTCACTCAACTTGGGCTGATCCCAAAATGTAGTCACTCTCAGCCGGAAGGTTAGAAATTTAACAACAACGTTTGAGGGATAGTTTAAGACAGTAATTTACATGCAGCACCCAGAAAGAAAAAAATGTAGGAGGTAGACAGGCTGTAAGAAAGAAAACAATGCAGGGGGATGAAGAGTGGCAAGTTGAAACAATTTTTAGTATCAGGGTGAAGAGAGGCAGTCATGGGAATGTATATTTCAACATCAGCAAATTGTTGCTACAATGTGGGGCTGTAAGACAGTGTTGCTGTATCTTTGTTTTTTATTTTTTAAGCAGGGGAAAGAAAGAAAACCAGGCTTTTATGTGAATTCTCCTGACTTTCTAAATTGGCCACTAATTCAATGGGGAAAAAATGGTTGGATCATATAAAATGCATCTGTGGGCCAGATTTGGTCTTCAGACCATCGGTTTGCATCCTGTGAGTTAGATCCTGAGGGCAGCCATTAGCATCCTGGACCAACTTGTCACACATGGCTCCTCTTCCTAACTCCAGGGACTCTTCTCTTGTGGTAAATCACATTATTTCATCGGAGGTGATAGCTTTGGCTGTGGCCCAGAGGTTCACTTCTGGAAACCAGAAATCTCTTCCTGTCCTCATTCCTGTTTTGGGTTAATTGTATTAGAAATTAAACGGGAATGGAATAATTGAAATGGATACTCAAGGGCCAATCCCAGGGCCTTATAAACTCTTTCAAAGTGAATTCTAAACTGAAATTCATCCTCTTTCCATTCCTTTTATCTAGACTTCTCAGAGTTCACATGAAGTGCTAAATGTTCAACACTAAATATATCATTGGGCCAACAGAACCCATGAGATCAATCTGTTTCATTAACAAATGTCCAGCACTTAATCATGGAATGTTTTCATTTATTTCAGTGAAAGTAAAAATTTTTGGCAACATGATTGCAATATTGTTTAAGAAGACAGTTTTCACGTTTCAACCCTCACTTGTACTCTTTTCATTTCTTTATGCAGCAGCATGCATTAAGTGCCTATAGTATACTGGGTGCTATTTTTACTACTGGAGATATAGCAGAGACTAAGACAGGGCCTAAATTCCTATAAGTATAAGTTGAATATACAATAATTCATATAATCATTTGATGCTGCGCGCGTGTGTGTGTGTAGCCTGTCTGGAAAAATCCAGCCATTGTTAAAGTACAAGAACAGTTTGTGCAACATTTATGTAACCTGGCAGCCAAGGTAAGTGGACTGGAATGTGCATCTGTAAACAATGATGATTTCACTGTACTAGTCAGTGGGGGTGGTAGACACCTTTGAGTGAGCATGTGTACTGTGTGGTTATTGCATTCAAAATGACTAAGCAAGTATAGCAATGAATCTGCATAAAATTTTGCATTAAGCTTGAACATTTCTCACGGAAACTATTTGGATGATTCAGAAGGACGCAGCTCTGGACAACTGGTGACTGGCAGCTTCATCACAAGAACATATCCACTCATGCTTCACATCTCGTGCAGTTTTTTTGTGAAACATCAAATTACCCAGGTGACTCAGCCCTTCTACAGCCCAGATTTGGTGCCCTGTGACTTCTGGCTTTTCCCAACACTAAAATCACGTTTGAAAGGGAAGAGATTTCAGACCATTGGGGAGATTCAGGAAAATACAATGGGGCAGTAGATGGCGACTAGGAGAACTGTGTGAGGTCCCAAGGTGCCTATTTTGAAGGGGCTGAGGTATCATTGTCCCAAGTACAGTGTTTCTTGTATCTTGTATCTTCTTTAATAAATGTCTCTATTTTTCATAATGTATGGTTGGATACCGTCTGGACAGACTATACACACACACACACACACACACACACACAGTATAAAAATAGATATTACACAAAACCAAATATAAAATCCCACACTATACCCTATCGAAGGATAGAAGGAAAAAAAAGTATCCATCCTAGAGAGACAGGGTAAAGAAGCCCAGAGAAGGAAAGAAAGGACAAGGGAAAAGGAAAACAGTAAAGACTGTGAAATTAAAACACATACAGACTCAGGTGAGCAAAAGCAATTCTTTGGATCAGGTAGTAAGAGATTCTTGGGACTTCATTTATATGCCTCTCGTTCACAGCCTTGTACTTCATGAATTAGAAACTTATAGGCAGAATGGCAGTATTTAAGAAGTTGAACTTGTGGTTCACTGCAACTGCATTATACTGTATTTTCTAGCCAGAATTTAAAGAAAATCCCTATTGGAGTCAATTAGCAGTAAAAATGTCCAAGTAAAAAGTAAAAAGCAATAAATCAAAAACAGTTCAGTTTTAAGAGGCAATAAGGACGGAAAACAAGACTATACCAATATAAACAATACTTAAAGATGGTGTCTGCTTATCTAAATATCTCCAGCAAAGACACTCAACAAGCCTGGATTCCTTTGTGGTTTGAATAACTGTTGATCTGTTTGACTTTATCTCTTGTAGCACGCTTTTTCTGAATAAAAGCTTTGAAAAGAATCAATAGATTGGCTGAGATCATCAAAGCAAAACTGTTTTACATGTCAAGTTTCTCTATCAGCTAGTTCTCCCAAAGCAGATTATAGCATTTGTATCACTAATTAAAATTAAACACTTTCTTTCTATTTCTGGAGGCAAAGCCTGAAATTGCCAAAGCTAAGGAGCTAGAAAACTTTTTTTTTTTAAGATTTGAGAAATGTCTCTCCAGCTGACAAAGACAGGCACTTGACCATAATTTTTCTTATTCCCATAATACTCTTCTAATGGGGAGAAGAATAAGTTAAAAAAACAACTTTATCAAATGTAAGGATTTTTATCTTTCTACATATACATATAATCAAATGAATTAATCATTAATGGAAGGAAATGACCAGAAATTCTTATAATAGCCACAAACTAATTTCATTTGAAATTTATAAATAATTGAAAATGGAGTGTTTTGTTTGTGTTGCTGTTGGGATAATTCAGGCGATACTTCTTTTTTTCTTTCCTTCCCCATTTGCTATCTGTAGACCTACTTTACAAAATCTAGAAAAATAGAGAATATATTTGGGAATCAAAAGACATGACAACTTCTGAACACTAAAAGATGGCTTCCAAGTGGTTGTTCATTTGCTCATTCCTTGAAATACTTACTGGACACATAGAAGGGACGCTGTATATGACAGTGAAGACACAATGATGAATAAAATGGTCATGAAGGTGTCCCCTGTAATCTATAGGGAACACAGACAACAACCGAGATGATACAAGTGGAATAAGGCTATTGCAGGAGAAGTTCAGGGTGTCAGGCAAAGGACCCACTCCTGGAGCAGGAAGGGATGGCTGTCTTCTTGAAGGATGTGATGCTTCTGCTGGGGCCTGAAGGATGTGTAGAAAGTGTGTAGGAAGGGCGAAGGGAAGAAGGAAGGGAATGAGTGAAGCCATATGGGATGGTCTAGCCCAGCTCTCATCTGACTACAGCTGCAGTAGAGACTCAAAGAAAGAATAACACAAAAGCCACAGAGGCAAGTCCCAGTCCATCCACAGAATCATGAGCAGTAACAATAAAGTTGTTGTTTGAAGCCACTAAATTTGGGGGCATTGATTATGCGGCAACGAACGTGATGGTTTCCATTTTACAAGTAAAAACCATCTCTGTTGACAGTGGATGCACAGGTGGCAGGAGTCCTGCTGAGCTGCAGGAATCTCAGTGTGTCAAGGGCCATGCCTTGTGGACATTTGTTTCATGGTGAGAAAGAGCGTTGGTGAGAGAGAACGTTCTATGAGGGGGTACCTGGATACGGGCCGACCAAGGGGTGAGGGGACAGACGCCTGGGACTTCCTCCCCAGGCAGGCCTCCCAGCGCAGGGCTGAGTCCTCACAGGCTATTTGATGCACATCTGGGCAGAGCCCAGCGCAGGGCTGTGGAGCAGGGGAGCGCAGGGAGGTTTCTCTGACTTGAGGCGTTCTGGAATGCGGCTCTGGCGGCCGAGAGGCGAGCGGGACAGAGTGCAGGAGCCTGGGCGGGCTTCCCTCTGAGCACGGCCTCCCTGGGGCCGCTGTCGGGGACGGTTGGGCCTGGGCTCTCCAACGCCCCCAGAGCAGCTGCTTGTCTTTCTGCTGCTTTTGACCTCCTCCTTCTTCCTAATCCTTCCTTCCAGGAAGGGTGACCTAACCGCTCTGAACCACAAATTCTTTACCTTTAAAATGGGGAGAATGAAAATATCTACTGTGAGAATTAAGTAAGATGATACATGTAAAACTCTTAGGCTACTTGGCACATAGCAAAGGTTCAATAATTGTTAAGTATATTATTATACTATTCTACTTGGAAAACTCTCCTAATTGATTTGAAAGCAATTAGCTAAAAGCTGGCTATTAAAAGATAGTGAGCATTGGTTAGACACAGGATTAGAATTGCTGGGGAAGTGTATGGGGATATCGATGATTATTCTGCCCCATGACTACAGCGTGAACTTCCTTAGAAGGCGTCTCAGAGAGAACTAACCGAAGAGACAGAGCACTTTCGAGAGTCAACAAATATTTCCTGAACATCTATTAAGTGCTAGGATCTAGAAATACAGTGAAGAACAAATATCTTCCTCATGGAACTTAAAAGGAAACAGGAAAGCAAATATTAAATAAATAATTACTCCAATAACTATCAAGTGCAGTAATTATCAATTGTTAGATACTACAAAAGGCCCACTGTGTACCTCCCAATTGGGGTACCATTTTGTATCTTCCCAAGAGACACAGGCCCAGGGATCAGATGTAGTTTTTCTTAACAACAAAACAAAGCAACGGCAACAAAAAAACCCCTCAGAGACAAGCCACTTACTATCAATATCTAGTAGGCGTTTAGTTTCAGTGTCTCAGTTTCCTTATTAGCAAAATGGGGGTTTTATAACAATTCCAATTGCAAGGGATTATTGGAGGGTTCATTAATGGAGACTGTATGCAAAAGCACCTTCAATGCGTAGCTCATAGTGGGCGCCCAGGAAACGGTAAGTTTCCTTCCTTCATCCATTTCAGGCACACATTAAACTTAGGAGCGGATCCCCGTGAATGTCAAACTGAATGACAAAAATGAACGCGCATAATCCACACATGTGAGGTATGTGCTCTTAATTGAGAGAATTGAGTACATTAATAGGTTTTGGGGTTTTTGTTTATTTTTTTGGCAATGTTACCGAAACTCTCTCTTCTATATTGTTCTGTGTCGATTATATTTTAAACTAGCCATTAATGAGAACCAAACCAAAACCATTTCATTTAAGCAGGAGCAGCAGGTTGCAAGTTATCTTAATGTCATCCAATAAAACGCAGGCCCTCAGTGAAAAGGAAGTACACATAGCGTGTGCGTGTACGTATGTGTGGGAGTGTGTGGTTGAGGGAAGGATACACTCATGTGGCCATTTGACCTGACGTAAGGCCAAATTGTCCCTTCGTGAAATGGAAACCCAGTGGTCATCAAATTATGAAACTGGCAATTTGGGATATTTTTCTTAACAAGTAGTTTAGTGAGCCAGCAAATTATTGGGAAATGATTTGCTTATCTGATTGTGCGGTGTTTCCAGATGACAATTTCAGAAAAAATAATGGCAAGATATTGAATTATCCGAGAATATTAGAATTGTAAAGCTTCTAAGCGGCCATTTCTTCCAGCCCTTGTTAATATTGAAATTCTTACATTGTAAATATACATAAACATTATTCTAATATGCTTTATAGAAAAATTATTTAATACTTTAAACAATTTTAGGCATCTAACCTTTGATACCTTACAATGTCCCCTTGTGGTTAGTTGCTATGGACAAGAACAAAAGGGAAAAAATTACCTTGTTTGCCTTCAGCAAGTTCTTAGCTTCCATCTTTAATTTGCTGAAATTGGCAACAATTCCCTCAAAATGTTGTGTGTGTGTTATCAATGAGCACACTTGATAGTTATTATAAAGTAGCTATTTTAGGGAGGTTTGCCGATAACTCCTTGCTGCAGACAGGGACTGGACTAATTTATTAACAGTCTCCTGTTCAAGATCGTGCGCAGAGAGGGGAAGAGCTGGCTAACACATTGCATTTCTTCCTGTGAGCAGACAGTTTAAGATGATTTTAATAATTGGGCTCATTAATATAGTCTACTATCAAAATATTCCGTTGTAAAACCAAATAATATGTGGATTTTATATTTCTGTGGACTTGAGGGATATGGATCACAGATGTTGTTTGATACCAACTGAAACTCAAAGGAGTGGTATTTGATAACTAATGAGCTTTAAATATTACATCAAGCACTTAAGATTTTCTATTATAATATCATAATATTTAACTAAATTCTTATTTCTTTTCATTACTTAAAAAAAGTGCCACGTACTGTTCATGGGAATGCAGAGTGGTGCAGCCACTGGGGAAAACGGCGCAGTATGGAGGTTTCTCAAAATATTAAAAATGAAACTGCCTTATGACCCAGCAATTCCACTTCTGGGTATATGAGTATATCTGAAGAAACTGAAACACTAATTCAAAGGAATACCATATACACACCCCTATGTTCATTACAGTGTTATTTACAATAGCCAAGCTATGGAAGCAACCCAAGTGCCCATCAATAGGCAAGTAGATTAAAAAACTATAGTATATATATGCAATGGAATATTACCCAGCCATAAAAAATAATGAAATCTTACCATTTGCAACAACATGGATGGACCAAGGATATTACACTAAATGAAATGTCAGTCAGTGAAAGACAAGTACCATATGATTTCACTTATATGTGAAATCTAAAGAACAACATAAATGACAGACTCATAGCACAGAGAACAGACTGATTGTTGCCAGAGGCGAGGGGGTTGGGGGACTGGGTGAAAAAGGTAAAGGGATTAAGATGTACAGATTGGTAGTTATAAAACAGTCATGGGGATGTAAAGTACAGTATAGGGAATATAGTCAATAGTATTGTAATAACTATGTATGGTGCCAGTTGGTACTGGAAATATCAGGGAGAACACTTTGTAAATTATATGATTGTCTAACCAGTATGCTGAAACTAACACAAAATAATAATACACCTGAATCTAATACAAAGTAATATTGAATGTAAACTAAAATTGAAAAAAAATTTTTTAAAGTGCCATGTATACTACAGTCAATTTTGCCAGCTGGAGGGATCTGAGAAGTTTATAAATTCTCATGTGCTGATTTTTATTTTTTAATCGTCAACGTGAAAATTTTCAATCTTCTGTAGAAAACCATTACTTTACCAAGTGGCATTTGGAGAGACAGTTGTGAAAATAATAATTTGTTTTATCATTTCATGTTTCCTGCTCTATGTCCATGAGTAAAACAAGGCCTAGATTGTTAGAAAGATTATTTAGGATTTTAGATTAATTGAAATTAGAACAAAATTTTGGATATTTACTACAATCTAAATTTTTGTAAGTTCATTGGAACATATATTTTCATAAGGAAAAGTTTTTATAATAATTCAAAATGAAGAATTCATATTTTCATGGCCATTCAATTCTTCTTAGAGAATCATATTTTAATGGATAGTAAAATATAATCTACTTGTGATACAAAACAAAACAAAATAAAAAGTGACGTGCTTGCATGGAAATAATACCAAAAAAATCCCCACCTCTGAGCTTGAGAGATTGTGGCCTTTTATGCCCAGCAATTGAATTGGAAACTTCCAACAGCTTGACACTAAGCTGAACCTTGAAACATTCTCAGGGTTTTTAGCAAACAGCTGCAAAAAATATGTGAGCAGCTAAGTGCTTGAACATTTGTTAATAACAAACAAATGGGTACATTAGGAAAGGCAAAATAATTTCCCAAGTGCTTCAATATGGAAGATTCTAAATTTATTTGAACTAATTCTTTATCTTTCTATTTGCCAATAAGGATTTTGGTGCACCTGAAATTGTAGGAAATTTTCACAGAGCAGCAGGACAAGTACATCAATCCTGGTGTTTTGAACTTGAAATATTTAAATTTCTATCATACCAACATACCAGTGTGGGACAAGTAAAGCCATCCAAATTATAGAAAGACTGCTGTATTTTTCTCAAGAGGAAACGGTACGCCATAACTGGGTGAAGCTTCTGGGTAATTCTTAATTAGAAGGGTTCCGGCCAATATCACTGCAGTCAGGGTAACTGTCTGCTACTACTTTCCAAAAATGAGACAGAGCCACTGGGGGTCCCCTGTATGGCCATGTACAAGTAGACCAACTGTTCTAATGTGGGAGGACATCTTAGGACAAAAAATGACATGTGAATTAGGCAAGTTTTGTGTCCTCAATTTAATGCTCGGTTCAGCTTTGTGTTCAAACCAGAGCTCTCTTGTAGCTTTACGGGCACAGGAGAGACTTTTCCCTTAAATTACGCCCATGCCTCCTGGGCTGACAGCACTCGCTTGGCTTCTGCACACAGAATCGCTTGCACTGGACTCTCCTTCCCCGGGCACGCAGTCAAACCGTCTAGATGACAAGTTCAGCATCTGCTTTGACAGCCATTTCCATTGGCTGCCCCAAATAGCTCTAGGACTTGGCTTCTCCTTGTGACTCATCCTGTCTTTTCAAATCATAGGAACCACTTTCTTCAAGTTCCAAACTTCAATTCAACAGACATTCATTGCGGACCTTCTATACCAGTGACTGCATTCGACATAGAGATCTAAATAAAACCCTGGTGTCTGTGCTTCCAGCCTGAGGGGCACTGCCGTGACACACTGGGCGGTGCATTCTGTGACAGCTGCTAGAAAGGAGCAAAGGGAAGAGCCAGACATGCATACTGGGCTCTATCATGTACTAGCCTTCTGCCTCACAAAGGTTATACAATTTCCTCGAACTCTGTTACTTCCTCGGCGAAACCAGAATAATCACATTACATGCCTTATAGGATTACTGTGAGGATAAAATGAAATAACAAAAGGAAACCTGTATTCTCGGTCTTATTTGTCACAAGTGGTCAACTACTCTTACTGTAGCTCTGTAATACTTGTGATTTACCAAAGAGCATTTTTATATTAGAAAAATGTAAAGCTTGAAGTAGCAATCAGGTACTTCAAGTTTCACACCAATACCAGTCAAAGTCCAATGAAGAGACAGAAAACCCACCAGTTATTTGAACAGAAATATTTTTTTAAAATTGTTAACTAGGTAGAAAGTTGTTAACTATGTCAAAGAAGAAGGAGGAGAAAGAGACAGAGAAGGAGAAGGAGAAGAAGAAGAGAGGAAACTTGAAGGTAGCAACTGTTAGAAGCAGCTTATCACTCCTGTGGTTGGAGGAACAAAAGGAAGAGGCTGGAATTATTAAAATTTAGGAACTTAGAGGAGGGGCCCCAAGGCTGAAACTCAGACTTCTGAGGAGGGAGATCTGTTCAGCCCTCTCTGAGCTCACACAAAGGCCTCCATGGCGCTGGTGTTAGACTAGGATGGGGAAGTATTGGCCAGCAGGGGTGGGGCTGATGTCCTGACAGGGCTGGGCTGATGTCCTGATGTACTGATGGAGCTGCTTCTCCATATGTTGGAAAAACTGCACACTGGGCTCAGCTGCTGCTATTGGCTGGCATTACCACGCACTGCTGGGACTGGAACGAGAATGAGACCTGGCTTCCTGGTTCTCGTTCTTTCAAGAAATGGCTGCCCTTGGATCTGAGTTGCAAGTCAAACCCACATCCTCAACATAAATCCTTCATTCTTATTGAAGCCAACTAGAATCTGTCTTGGGGTGGGGGGAAGTATTAGCTAATTCAAGCCTTGTGGATCAGACAAGAAAAGTTAACATCTTGTCTGAACGCAGTGTACTTTGTATCAGACCACCAACCTCCACATGACCATGGATTGGAAAAATCCATACTTAATGTTGCAATTAGTTTAGAGAACACAGACTAAAGTCTTGCATTTTATTGGGATTCCTTGAGACAGATTCATAATTTGGGAATTACACTCAGAGCTTCTCTGAATGTGCCGTGCACATAAAGCTATGCAGAGTGGCCACAGCAATTTGAGAACCCTTGACAACCTCCCACTTCATCCTTATAGACCTGGTCAAAGGAAATCTTTAATTTCTTAAAGGGAATGTCATCTCCATACAGTGAGTAAGCTTACAAAATATGTGCCTTTTTCATGCCATGTTTGGTGGTGTGGTTCAGTTCAGCTAACACTTTGGTACACCCAACGGTCTCAGCATCTTTATTGTCAACTCTCTCTGCTGCCAAAATTGCCTATAAAAGCCTGTTGTTTATGCTGCAGTAGTATAAGTTATGAAGGTTCATCTGGAGATTGTGTAGCAGCACAGAGCACTAGCTGAGCTTCTGTTTTCCTTCAGTTTTTGCTTTTCTGATAAAGATGTTTGAATTGCAGGGCAGGCATAGTTGAGGGATGCATAGGAAAGAAGGTTTAAGATCAGCTGAAATATATAACACCAACATATGTTGGTTGAATTTTTTCACCATCTATTGTTTGTTTTTCTTTGCAGCTACAGCCACGTATACCCACTATTAGTTCAGAATATCTCATAAGCATTTTTGATTCATGGGTTAAGAAATTCACAGTTTACCATCATAATATTCTTTGCATGGTGCATCAAGGCCCTTCTAACTTTAATCTTGCTTGGATATATCTTTATAAAATCTTAGTTTATTTGTATAAGGCCAAAGTGTTTGCAACCAATTCCTTTTTCTTTTGTCCCCTATTACATTTCACCGCATGACAAGCATATTTTAAGCATTTAGAGGCAAATGCAATGAAAACAGTAAAATGCCTTTAGTTGGATATTGAGGAAAGGGTCTTGCCATATTAGATGTCTTAGTAGTGTTAGATCAAAGGTGGTACTAATATTATATGTCTGGAGACAAATTGTTTGTGGTGTTTGGTTGTATAGGTTTCTACCTGATCCTATGTGATGCCAGAGCGTCTCTGAGGACTTCACAGGTGCCCTTCTGTTTCTATCACCCCAAAACCGTCAATCCCAGGTCAATTCTCAGAACAAAAACTATGTTCTGAGGAGGTGATTGCTTACAGTGCAGGGTTATGAAGCTGGACTCACTGTCCTCTTTCATGGAGAGATGGAGCTGGGACTCAAGAGTGATGAACTGATTCCATTGACCTGGAAACCAGTAACAGACCGAGACACAGAAACTCAAAATAAAAGCCAATGTAGCTAATTTTAACTGAGCATATACAATGTGCCAGGCACATGTATTAGCTCATTTCATTTAAAAACGTATGAGGGAATACTGTTATTATGACTACTTTCAGATTAAAAAACTGAGGGCCTGAAAGGTAATAAAGTTGCCTGAGGTCATGAAGTTAGTAAGAGCCAGAGACGGTATTCAAATCCAGACAGTTGGATCTACAGTCCACCTTCCCAACCTTAGACTCTACTATTGCCCAAAGTCCTCTTCAGAGGCCTGGCTTGTCCCATGGGGACGCTTAGCTCCTCAGTGCTTAGACGTCTCCTCTAGTCTGCTAGAGCAGGTTTGCTAATGCTGTCATAGCCCGGTTGTCTTCTACTTTATAGAGCTTAGCATAATGGCAATTAGATAATTATTTGATAGACTATAATCAGCATAAGAGCAGAAACCAGATTCATAAGTTCACTCCTGTATCCCTGATCCCTCGGTTTGAATCCAACATATTTATTTGTCGAAATAAATTGAAAGAAACGATCGACTATTGTATTGTCTATTGCTGCGGAACAAATTATCCTAAAACTTAGTGGCTTTAAACAACAAACACGTCACAGTCTCTGTGGTTTAAGACTTTGGGAGTGGCTTAGCTGGATGGTTCTGGCTTAGAGCTTCTCATACAATTATAGTCAAGTTGTCAGCTGGGGCCACTGTCATGGGAGGGCCTGCCAGGCCTGGGAGACCCATTTTTACGATGGCTCACTCTCATGGTAGGTGGCCTCAGTTCCTTGCCATGTAGACCTTGCCCAAGAATTGCTTCATAGAGTGTCCTGACAATATGGCAGCTAGCTTCCCTAGAGAAAACAATGAGAGGAGAGAGAGAGAGAGAGAGAAAGAGAGAAGATTAAGCTGGACTACTTTTTATGATCTAGTCACGCAGTGTCACTTCCACCATTTGAAGTGAGTCACTTTGTCTAACCCACATTCAAGAGAAAAGGAATTAGACTTCCCTCTTGCAGAAAGACATATTAAAGAATTAGTGGACATATTTTAAAACTACCATACCTTATAACCCTATTTTTCATGGGCAATATTTCAGCATGTGAGGATGGTGCTCAGAAAGGAGAATTTTTTAGCAGAGAACAAATACAGAGCAAGGACACACTGGTAGGAAAACAAGGCTTGCTAGAGACCAGCAAGTATCGTGGATTGGAAGGTAGGGGAAGGATAGGGAAATGAGGGAGAAGGGGAAAACAAAGTGGGAAGAGGGAAGAGAGCATGAAGAGTTATTTTCTGGGTTTTTTGTTTTGTTTTGTTTTCTTACTTGCAACAGTGGACAAAGGAAAGCAGTGGAACAGCATGATTAGAAAGGGTATTTCTTTAGGAATATTTATCTGGAAAGACAGAATCAAGCATTGGAGACTGAAATTCAACATCTTTAGGAGACCGATATCTTTGCAGCAAGGTTTATGGGCCCTTAACTTGAACAGAACAGTGGAGGCAGAAAGTATTTATTAATGAATTAAATGAGAGAGGAGCTCAGGAGGAGTTGCCAAAGGTGACATAATGTTTTGGGTCTGGTTGATGATGGTACGTTATTAATCAAAAGGAAGGCTACAAACCTTTACAATCAAACACCAATGTACTCTCTTAAAGTTCTGGAGGTTAGAAGTCCCAGGTCAGTTTCACTGGACTAACACTAAAGCATCTGCCGCGCTGATTCCTTCTGGAGGCTCTGAGAGGAGAATCTGCCCCTTGCCTTTTTCGGCTTCTAGCAGCCATGTGTATTCCTTGGCTTTTGACCCCAGCTCCATCTTCAAAGCACGTCACTCCTACCTCTGATTCCTTCCGCATGCCATCTGCTCCTCTGACTCTGATTCCTCCAGTGTCCCCCTGATACCCACCAGGTTAATCCAGGATAACTCCCCATCTCAAGATCCTTAACTTACATGTGCAAAGTCCCTCTTTCCACATAAGGTAACTTTCACAGGTTCTGGAAAAGGACATGGCATATTTGGGAGGCTACTATTCAGCCTAATTTGGTCACCCAAATTCACCAGAGCTGTTTCTAAACCACTGGCTTCCTAGCTGAATGCACACAACCAATGTGAGGTCTTTAAACATCATTTCCCCACCCTCTCAGCTTCATGAGGTTTAATGTTGGGTTTTCCCATTAATAACAACATCATCACCATTCTGCAAAGGCTGTAGCATCATCACAGAACTTTTTGGTCTAAAGGGACCCCCAATTTCATTTAGTCCAGCACCACTTGAATATTTATTTGTATTGGTCTTCAGACCTGGATGAAGAGGGAAAGTGAAGTACTTGAATTTACTTCTCAATTTCTCAGTTTGTTTTCCTCACTTGTCATTGTTTTCCTTGCAACTCATTCTCCCCTTGGTTTTTCTTTCTTCAGCAAGGAGTATGCCTAGAAAATATCCAGCTCGATGCATTAAGTGTTAAACATCTTAATCAGAGCAACAGACATAAACTTCCAACTATGATTAGACTAGATAAAGTCTGAAGTCCATTCAGATCCATGGCTTCTATGATTCTTTTAGCAGTTTTCTCAAAATAATATTGATGACAACTCTAATGTAATATAAACTTGCATCATTTTTCACTAGAATGATTTCACTCTAAAGAAATGACTGAACTGTAAATCACTGTATTATTTCTCAGAATTGAACTGAGTTTGCTAGAAATTTTCAAACCTCTATCACGTAGTTTGTGAGCAATTTTTAATGATACATATGTTTAGGTATCGAAAGTGTGGTAGAAAGAGCTTTGATTTAAAGTCAAATGAATTTGAATTCAAATTTTAGCAATGCAGCCAAGCTATAGGAAAGTATGTTAATTTCTCCAAACTTTTACACATATGTAATACATATATGTACGTACTGTGGGGATTAGATACGACAGTGATGTAAAGCAACTAGCAATGCTTGGCAAAGAATAGACACTTGATAAACATGACTCCCAGTCATTCAACAGTGTTTGTTTTCAACTATGTGCCAGCAGCTAGGCTAGGCTCCAACCCTTTAACTCCTTCCTCTCTACAGTCTTCATCACTCAAAGAATAGAAGCAAAATGGCTCTAATTTGACACTCAAGATCCTTGTTAAATTGAGTTAATGTCCATAATAAGAAACAATGATTAGCAAATATATTAATGATTAACAGATTTATACAATAGTTACAAAGTTAAGGATGATTATTCATTAACTTGAGTAAGTCTCTGTGTTTACTGATGGCTGCTATGACATGCAATTATAAACTGCAATGAAGAAAAGGCCAGTAACGGTCACACGTGCCTGGCATATTCAGGCAGTAACGGCTATTATAATCAATGAGTTCTTAGGTCAAAGATACACACACTGTTGAAATAGTAAACCATTAATTACATTAAAAATTAATTTAAAGTTAGAATCCATTCCCTTTGTATAGTTATTATAAATACATTTCCTACAATTTTCACCTACACTGTTACCAAGTTGGCCTTCTCTCATTCATGACTGGATCAAATTAACCCAAAATAGACTTAAAAAAAACATGAGTTTATCTTTTAAGTTTCTTATGCCTTTAAACTTTCTAAAATATTCTGTATTCCATATGGGGAGAGAGGTTGTGTTATCATGTGTCAAAAGTAGACAGTTGCTCTACAGGGGGCCTGAGCAATGAAGGTTGTTGGAGAGGAAGCGGGGTTGGAGGCCATCATGCCCCCAATACAAGACACCTTTATTGTTTTAATATTTCTCTATGTCTCCTGAGATTCTGTCTTTGTGGTATCTTATCTGAAACTGCCAGCAAAGGTTATAAATTCAGCAGTGACATAAATGTTAATTTTCCAAACACCTACTCCTTTGGTTTTCCTTAATTTTTGTCTCTATTTATAAAATTGTTGCCCCCTTACACCAGAGATACATCTATTTGAAAGGCAGTGTAAAGTTCACTTATCATGACTCCCAAGACCTAAATGAAATTATAGCCCTTGACACTAATGGGGTAGTTTTATTAATATGGAAATTCTGAATAAATAAAATTCAAAGCCAGGAGCTTGACAGGTTAACTGCAGAAGGAATATAAACTCATTGAAAATGCAGTGCAAGCCAAGTAACTGTCTGAGTTTTAAATTCATCTTAATTCAGTAAAGGGCACTAGGAATATTTTGCTACTTACATTGTATTTGTGGTTGAAGACCAAATGGTAGTGACTTCCTATGGCATGTACCTAGTATGGCTATTAATTTGTTGCGTATCTTCTCATGGAGACATTGAGAAGACATTTATTGTCAACCATAAAATGATATGTAGTGTGGCTTAATGCTCTCAGTAACAGTAACTTTGGGACTGGCCCATGATAAGGATGGAGAGAAAGCATCATTTATCTTAACATCTTTCCCCCCAAGAACTTGAATGATATGCATCTTCATTTCAATTTTCCTTGTTGTTAGTTCTATTTTTAGTTTTTTGAGGAATCCCCATAGCTTTCCACAGTGGCTGCACTAACATAGTCCCCAACAGTGCACACAGGTTCCCTTTTCTCCACAATTTTGCCAACACTTGCTATTGGTTGACTTTCTGAAACTAGTCATTTTGACTCATGTGAAGTGAAATGTCAAGTCACTATGTTGTAAAGTGAACTAACAATAGTGTATGACAACTATAATAAAAATAAATAGAAATAAAATTTCCTGATTGTTATCTTTACATTAAGAATAAGTGTGGTTGTCAACATTAAGAATAAAATCTTATGTATTGTATTTCCTCTTAAACATTTAAAAATCTAGCCTTTTCTCTAGCCGCCTCAATGTTATTCTTCTATTCTTTGAATATTCTGGGACTTTTGACATTAACAAATTATTATTTTTTTTAGTATTATGCATTTTTCTTTTCAAGAATTGTTAAATTTTTATGCTATTTTATAATAATGTTTAAGACAATCACATGAACAATTGTATATTGAAATGGCATTAATCTTAAAAGTTTTTTGTTAAATTATTTATTCTTGGGCTCTCTGTTTTTATTCATCTTTTTTGGTTCTGAAAACTTTTCTTCATAAGCTTGTAGGTTTGTTTTATTGTTATTTGAATTTATTTTATTATTTAAATATTTTACTTATTATTTGACATTTAATGTTATATAAAAGACCTCTAAGGACAAACTGATTTTATTTTCCTTTATAAGTAATCCTTTTCTCCTTAGAACCCAATCCTCTCTGCCTAATGGTAGGAAATTGTCTTTACTTTTAAAATTTAATTGTTTAACTAGGGTATTTAGCTCAGGAAAGTATTTTTCTATTGTGTCTAACTTTTATTTCAATTTCAAGTGCTTCTCTCATTTCCATTGGTCTTTTCAATCTGGGAGAGTGATTCAATCACTAACTCAGTTTTCTAAAATAATAATTCTACTCTTTATTGACTACAATGTAAATAAACTTTTACATATAGTAAGAATAACTCTCCTCATATTTTCACAATCTACTTAGTTCCTTTTATTTTTTTTAGTCTGAGACCATCATCTTAGCTTCTTTGTTTCAGAGACTGTTTTATTGAATTTTATTGTCTACCACAATGCAGATGTTATCTGAACTTTATTTTGGTTTTAATATAGTACTATTTTTCAGACAGATGCTCTTTCTCTATTTCTTGATTTCAACGTTATCTATGTTTCTTTTGCCAAATTTTTAATGGATTCTGTGCTGTTTACCCATCCTTAAATATGAAGAGATTGATTTAGTCCTCTTAGTAAATCCAAAGTAGGTGGGCAGGTTCTGCGTGGCTCCTCATCATCTACCTAAATCAGGTTAGCCTGTTCTCTGCAATGTTTAAGTTGAAGGGTTAGCTGGTGTAAGTTTTCATGATTAGTTCAGTGACCCCTGCACATTGCGACTGGAGGAAGATTTAGAGTTGTGGCAGGTTTTGGTGAGAAAGTAGAACCAGGAGATACCTCCCTATCTCTGTCTTGTAGTTCTGCAGCTTCTACTCCCTGCATTGGTATGTCTATGTCTGGTCTCTTTACTGCTGTCCAGTGTCTTGGGAGGGCTCCACTATATTAAGAAGAGGAGAGTCACTCTGGGTTTTCCTTTAACAGTGTCACACTTACCCTTAACCTAAAAAAAAAAAAAAAGAAAAAGCTGCTTGGAAAGCTTTCCATCCAGGCTGGGGGAGAGTTTCTAGTGGTGAATTTCTGCCTTTGCCACCAATCCCTCCTTCTCCATTGAGGAGCGTGGGTGGGTTCTATTTACTTAATCAATATTTTTTAAATTTAATTTTTGTTGAATTGCCTTTCTACAATTTTAAGTAGGAAAAAAATCTTCCCACCAATAAAAAAAAGACAATAGAAAATTCCTAGAAATGTAATTTATATAAAATGACCCTTCTGATAATCAACCCAACCACTTCAGTGATAACATTGCTTAGGGAAATCCAGCATTATCATCATGCAGCAGCAAATTTCAGGTGAAATACCGTTTATGGTAGTCATTACTACATGCCAATGGGTAGCCTCCTTTCACTCAAAGGAAAAGTTACCAACATAAATACAGTAAATACTTCTTTAATATAGTCAATAGGTGCTGTAACTTTAAGTGAAATGACATATAAAAAACAATTTTGTCACAGGTTAATTAATATAGACAAGAGTTAAGTTTCTACAGCATCTCATCAACATTACAACAAAACATCAAATGAAAGGGCGTTAATGAAGGACCTGCTGTACTGAAAACAGATTATCAGCATCTGGCTACAAAGCCTGAGCAATTGTCAGAACATGGCTTAGAAATATGGGAGTGGTGACAGTGTTAAAATTCTGATCATTTCATAAGAAAAATCTTCTAATTAGGTCACAACTGTGTACTCCTGAGATCATGGCAGAATTGTCTCCCTCGGCCTTCTTCTCAAAACTCTAGGCTCTTCCCTTTGCCCTGTAATCTATTGGTCCTCCTAGCACGCCATGCCCAGACCAAGAGCCTATTGAATGTCACTCTCCCATAAATTCTTTAGATTAACCTTCGATGCTCCGAAAAGGGCCTGAGCATTTGAACCTCCAACTCTTAATTGTCAAGACATAGTGGAGCTTCTAGAACAACATACATTTAGAAAAAGGATTAATAGGCAGCCTATGTTAGAAACTCCTACAAATCAATAAGATAAAGACAGACAAATGTACAGAATAACAGGCAGAAGATATACGCAGAAATTTCACAGTAGCAGAAATCCTAATGGCCATTAAGCATATGAAGAGATGCTCAACCTTACTATATTTAGGGAATTAAAACAACCAGATGACATTTCACAACCATAAAACTGGCAGATTTTAAGAAGTTTGCTAATATCAAGTGCTGGTGGAGAAAAAGAATTCATGATCACTGATGATAGGAGTGCCAATTGGTATAATTACATTGGAAAGGGACTGGGTGATACCAAGTGTAGCTGAAAATGCCCTACCCTATGACCCTCAATTCCACTTCTGGCTTCATGGCCCCATGAAGATTTTACACATGTGCAACAGGGAGAAATGCCAAAGAATGTTCTTTGCAGCATTATTTTTAATAACAAAAAATTGGAAATGACTCAAATATTCATCGGTAAGAAAATAGGAATTAATAAATTGTGATATATTGATAATGATGGAGTGTTGCACAACAGCTACAATAAATGAGAAATATCTTCACAGATCAGTGTGGACAGATCTTAAAAACACCACTGAATGAGGAAAAAAGCAAATTACATGTTGGTACCTATCATTCATTTAAATTAAAAATAGCAAGTGTGGTAATACTATACAGCATTTATGGATATATGTAGACACACTCACAGTAAAAGCTTAAAGACATGGATAGAATGAGAGGTGCTCAGGGATTAGAGGGAGGTAAATATGTCTGAGGACAGAAACAGAGGAGATGTGTGTTTATTTCTTTAAATAAAACAGATCTTGGGTCCTTCTTCCCTTTTGACAACAGTGTGCGGTGATTGCTGGGGGGTGAGGGGTATAAGGGGACTAAATGGCCATGGGAAAAAAATACAATAAAGATTAAATTAAAAAGAGATCTTGGAATAACCATTGCCACATAGTGTTCATTTTGAGTGGCGATCGTATCAGCATTTGTTGTATGATTCTTTGTAAATGTTAGTTGTGACCTTTTAATTTATTGGGGTAAAACTGGTTAATATTATATGAAGTTACAGGGGTACAGCTTTATAATACCTCATCTGTATATTGCATTATGTGCTCACGAGCCAAAGTCTATTCTCCTTCCATCACAATATATTTGACCCCCTTTACCCTCTTCTTCCTCTCCCCTCTCCCCTTCTCCTCTAGTAACCACCACACTGTTGTCTGTGTCTATGAGTTTGTTTGTTATAAATCAAAAGGCAACAAATGAACAAGCAAAAGAGACAAACTATTAGTTGTTCTTCTCATTAAAAAATGTCCTGGACATTCGCCCTCCAGGGCACTGGTGCCCTGTAACCAAATTCCTTGAGAGCCTGCGAAAGAGGAGCAGGGCCACTCTGCCCTCTGTACCTCAGAAGCTGTCTGGTTAGACCTCGGGCTCAGCCTGGACGAGGCTCTTTGCACAGCATTCTGCTCCGCTGCACACGTGTTAAATAGCTCAAAAGGCAGTGCCAATCCAGTGTCAGGGGAGAAACTATTTTATAATTGCAATTCATTTCCAGTGATTTGTTATTCTTTTAATATTTGGGGATAAATGTTAGAAAACTATTTCAATTTCACACAACTCGAATGAGACGCTTCTGTACTCAGACAGTATTCTTGCCTTTTCCATCCGCAAGTTTAGCTGGTATTCTTAGGAGCATACAGTATAATTCCCTGAACGTAGATGTGGTCTCCCCATTTGAAAACATGGCATTGGAAGTAGGCACCTTTTTCTCTGACTTTCCACAGCTACTAATCATCCTTTTCCATAGCAAAAGCAAGAGTCTAAGTGTTATAAAAAACAAAATCTGTGGGAAAGAGCTACACTTCTTTGCCCCTCACAAGAATTATTTGGAATGTTTGGAATTGTTTTAAAGAAAACTGCCTTGCCTCAGGCTGGAGTGAGGCCAGAAAGTGAGGAGAATGGATCGATATGGGAGCCATCCCAGCTCCGCCTGAAGTGCCCTGGTGATTAGAGGAAATGGCTTATCAGTTCCTTTTACAACCTGGAAAAGAAAATCATTTGTAGAATCAATGGATGCCTGGCAAAGCCTGTCAACCGTATTTCAGAGATATACGTCTTCATTACCATCAGACACGTGAATCAGAAGGAACTTAAGTCCCACAGCCCAGCACATCACCCCAGGTAAATGTGTCATACAGGTGATTAGATGTGGTTATTACATGCAAGCGGAAGCTGGACATTTGTTTGTCTTATAGGGAAACAAAGGCTGGTTCTACTTATATTATCTGGACAACTTAATATTTTTCTCCTTATGAGAAAATTTCACATCTATCGCAACTCAGTTGCAAAGGCCAGCAGAATGAGTGGAAGGACGAGTGTCAACAATAAAGATGAAGGGGGGTAAAAGGGGAAGGACACCGTAATAAATACTCTGGCAATGATGTGTGCGATCACTTCAGCTGCTGGAAGACTCTGGGATGTCCAAACAGCCAATGTGAAGGCAAGAGAGAAAGAACATTTTCCTGCTGACTTCCACAGAGGGAGGACTGAAAAGGAGTGCATAAGAAATGCTTGTACCGAACAAATCAGCCCAAGCAGAACTGACATAAGACCCCCCTTTCATCCTGCCAGTTATTTCTGGGTTAAAATGTTTAACTAAGAGCAAGGGGAATCGTTCCTGGGGGTTTCAGAGCTGGGACAGAGAACCCTTGAGCTGAGGTAGGGTGGAACTGCGGAGGCAGACACATTCCAAGGGAAAAGTCGTCACCCAGGGAGGTTTGGCTCCGAGGCAGTGGCCAGGCAGCTGGAGTCAAAGACACCCGCCTTCTGACCAGGAAAATCCATTTATAGGTCGTTGAACACTCTGCTTCCTTGTGGTCTGGCCTGGCCAAGGAACGGCATTGTAGTGCACACGAGCCACCGTGGGCTTGAGCATTTTTCTTCTAAGCAATTCAAATAGATCCCCCAGTATTTATTGAGACTCTGGGGCCACATAGAAAACAGCCCACTTTCACCTCGGGGTTCAGACCTTATTGAGAAATGTATCACTGGAAATGAGATAACCCAAGATCCAAATGTCAGCTTTAGTTGATGACATTTAACTGATGAAGCTGAGTTGGAAAATAGCTTGGTTTTGCAACCAATAACATTTCTCTCTGAAGGAAACCCTCCTGCCCAGCCAGGGCAGCGGGGGGCAGCACAGGCCGCCTGTCTGAGAGATGCTGAGCCCCAGGCCCAGTCCCTTCTCCCAATTCATTCAACTGCTCAGGGAGGAGAAAGAGAAGGAAGAAGGAAACAGGGGGAGAATGGCACAAGTATTTCTTCCACACTTTTCCTACCTAAGGACATGTTTTTTTCTCTATAGAAATGCGAAATGTGTTATATTGTCTGCACTGGACTTTAAAATGCTCCACCCTAGACACTGTTCATTTTAATCCACATGCTGGGGGCGGGGTTCGTTAACATAAATAGAAATATATACTTCAGCATTGCCAGAGGCACTCAGATCTCTCCTCTGGAAAGTTATAAATTAGTAGTTGTTGAGAATGCCGTGGAACCTCCTCATTACAGCTGCAGAGCCCAGGGCCTCACTAGATGTGATATTGACCTGCTCAGGGCTGGAGTGAGTTAGCTGCGGGGCTGGGACCAGAAGCCAGGGCTCCTTTGTAGTGGGCCAATGGCTTCCTTTCAAGGAACTGTATTTGCTTCAGTGTTGAAATGCTATTAGTTAACATTTTGGGGGTGCTTATTACATAAGCAACACTGTCCCAAGCATGTGTGTTATTTCATTTGAGCCTCACCATCACAGCGAGATTGGTAATATTATTATTCCCATTTAACACATGGGAAAACTGGTGATCCAAGGTCTTTCGGTGAGTAAGTGGCAGAGCCAGGACTCAGACCCAGACACTGGAGTGCAGAGTCCAGCCTTCTTCACAAAGTCAGGGTGAGAAAGTGCTTTAGAGAAGAGCTTGCCTAACTCATCCAGTCCACTGTAAGGGAGACAGGTCCAAAGAACAGAGGAAGTGTGACTGCACTTGCTTTATAAATGTAGCTGATCTAGCCCACAGATTGTTTCTGACAAAAGGTTTTTGGGTACTTTTGAGAGGAAATTGTTCAACGAGTCTCTTACTCTTAGTAGTATACAGAGCTGCACATGATAACTGCTCAATAAATAACACAAGAGACCTCTGGCTTCTCACACTATTAATGATAAATATCAGACTACTTGGTTGGTTCAATTAAGATGCAGTTTCACTCACTGAGATGCTTTTCAATGGGAAACATCAACCAAGTACAGAGATAATAAGGAAGACTAATTGCCAAAATATGGCTTTCTTTAATTACATGTACAAATCTTTGAAACCAAAGGCAATGTAAAGTATATTGATCTCTCTGTAACAATTAGTCCCAAATAATTCTAATTACTTACAGGAGTGCTTGATCCCTGAAATAGTAGAGGTGGAAAATAAATAGAATATTTTCATTAAATAACATTACTGTAGCTTTAACCGTTAATTATAGTGGGGTCTTCGAAAATTTTTGTAGACTCTCTGGATATGTTGAGCCTCACCTTCTGCCTACACCACTCATCCATGTACATACAAAGGAAGTTCTGCAGGTTATAACAGGGTTACCTGCAAATAATTAAAAGAAAAAAAGATGCCCAGGACATGACATCTGGAACCACTGATTTTTGTCATATGACTATCGCAGAGGACCATGAGGGAAATTCATCAATTGAGAACAAGACAATTAGTCTGGAAAACTGATCTTTTTATTATGCTGAGATTTTGCCCCAACTGCTCATGTTGAATTTGATCAAGCTCAGCCAGGTCACAGGGAGGACTCTCTTCACTGGGCCTAGTTAGGTTCAAATGGTCTAGAACTAAGCACGGTAAAGCTCTGCCTTTTCCTCCAAAGCTCAAGGCCCCGTTCCCAAATTTTACCACTTCATGTGGAGTTGGCTGGCCTGGAGCCCACCTACTAGCAAAGGAGGCTGGGGGAGCAAGGGCCCACCCATCGGTAGCCAGCCCATAAACTGTAGCTGGTGTAAAGATTATCTATACACATATATGCTTTAGCAGTGTTTAAAATTTTAACTATTTTTAAAATCAAGAGATTTTTACATGAAATATTTAGGCTTCTAGCTCTCAAGTTAGCAGATCTGGCTGATGGAGCCACATTCCCCCAGGAGGCTGGAATAGGGGCTGCTTCTTTAATGGGGCATGGACTCCCCAGTTTATGTAGACCCCCCAACTCACTACATTTGTCCACCTCTGTAGTTGTTGACTCTGTAACTCCTGTCTGATCTAGATGGTTGGACACCCCTAGGAAATAAAACCCAGCAAAGAAGCAGACACCCTCACACCCTAACTCTGGCAGTCTGGCCCGGTCATGTCTTTGGTTTTTGAGCAGTAGTGAGTCTCCTTTGAGAAGGGAGTGAAATAAAATATGGCAAATGCCCTCATAGGAGGGGGAGGAAAAGGGAAGGTTGGAGGGGAATATTGACCCCACTTGAGGCCAACATAGCTTCTACAATAGGTGGGTAATAAACTCTCTTTGTCCTTGACTACCTAGTATCAAATCATCATCTATTTGCTTAAGTCTGGCCAAAAAAAAAAAAAAAAAAAAATCCAAAACAAAAAAAACCCCCCAAAAACAGCCAGACAACTCAAAAAAAAAAATCAGGGAAAAGTAGATCAGCTGATTCTTTTTTTTTTTTTTTTTTTGGACCTGATTGATGTGCTCACATGTACTTTAGTGAAAAGACATCTTTATTTCTGAGATAATTAGGGAAAAAACCTACCCGGTCTGGTCATTACTGAAAAATGTAACTCTCTTTCTTTCTTTATTCATAAAGTTGTATCAGGTGAAGTGAGCTGGGGATGTGGGAACCTGTGTGACACAGGATAAAGGAGGCCAGGGATTGCATGGCCCAGCATCTGTATTCAGATAGTTAAAAATGCCTGTACATGAGTTAACTGTGATTTATTCAGTGTCCCCAGAGGAATTCATTCCTATTTACTTGACTTCTGAATAATAAGGTTCATATCTTTCTTGAGTGGATACTATTTCTAAAATGGCCTGAGAATTTGTCACACATTGTCTTGTTATAATAACTCCTTTTTGCAGTAAAACTGTGTTGAGAGAAAAATAAATAAATGGATAAAATCCTTTGGACCAAATTTCTGTGCTGCAGGATGAGCTCATACGGTAAGGAGACCTGGGTCATAGTCTCACACAGTCTCTTCTGCTCAGTAAAGAGAAGATGGGAACTAGATGATCCCTCAGATATTTTGCAGCTCTAATCTTTTGAGAGGCAAAGAATTATGGGATGGGTCCCTGAATTCAAGATAGGTCAGTACCACTGAGAACTAACACTTGGGTAGATATATGTAAAGTAAGACTCTGCCTCTGGTTTTCTATTTAAAAAGACTTCCTATTCAATTTGATTACTTAATTAAATTGAAAAAGTATAGTTAAACAAAGAAACACTATGAACAATATATATTAATATATGTTTACTATAAATGTTCACTTATTGCCCAATTTTTCCTAGGGCCAAAACTTATTCTTTGATTTGGGACTGCTGACTGGAGTCACCGATTAGGAACTCTCTCTGATTTCCAGTTTTGATTTGCTTAAAGGGAGGCAAGTATTTAAAATCCTTTGAAACGCAATGTGATTTTAAAAATCCTTCCCAAGTTTTATAATTTTGTACCATTTTGTGATCATCCTCTCATCCACACATAATTATGACAGCATTTTTTACTTGCTTATCTTTATCAAAACTGCAAAAAATTTGCCCTGGCCAGGTGGCTCAGTTGGTTGGAGTATCTTCCCATACACTGCAAAGGCTGCAGGTTCAATCCCCAGTCAGGGCACTTAACTAGGTTGCCGTTCAATCCCTGGTTGGGGCGTATATGGGAGGCAGCCAGTCAATGTTTCAAACATTGAACTTTCTTTTTCTTTCTCTCTGTCTGTCTCACTTACTAAGATCAATAAATATATTGTCAGGTGAGGATTTAAAAAAATTACTTCAAAAAATTTATTTTTCACAAGGATAAATACTGTTTTTGCCTTTGCATTTCATTGATTTAGTTAAAAATTAAATATGTTATGAAATTGCAATATGTATAACTGGCATGAATAGATTTGGGCACAAGCATGATGATACTAGTAAGTATGGAACTCAAATAAGGTGCGTGGATGGACTCAAGTCAAGAAGACTAGTTATTAGTGATCAGCACACTGAGGCACTCGTTAACCCACTAGGTTAATAAAAGGTTAGGTAAGTGGAGGTTGACCTATAGGATTGCCCACTGTATGTTTCATCAATTCTGGTTATTTGATTGCAGGTGGCCAATTCTAACACACTTATGCAATGAAAAGAGTTTATTGGAAGGATCTGAGATGGCACACCAAATTGAAGGAAAAGATATATAAGCAATTCTCAGAAAGAGGGGAACTAGGGAAGCACCAGATATCCTGGGAGCAGGAGCTAATAAGCAGTCTCTTCAGTGCGTCATCACTGGATGAATTGGGTCCAACTCTCTTTACATCTTTGTGTCACTCTGATCCAGGTCTGGATCTCCAGGAGAGAGAATTTGATTGGCCCATGGATCACATGAACACTTTCAACCAAGGACAGCAGACACCTCAGAGGGCCCTCCCAAATGATGGCTTGCACTGAGCAAGGGCCATTCCCAGAGGCAAACTGAGGGGCAGAGGAGGGGAGTGTGCACGGTGGGCCTGGGTCTGTAGGTATGCGCAGGAATCAACATCAGCTATGGGAGATAGAGCCCTAGAAGTGAGTCCTGACTCCAGCGAGAAGAAGCTGAAGGGTACTCAGGATACAAGGAATCATTCAGCTGCTGACCTCCTGACTGCTTCATGTGTTGGCACCTGTTTCCCCAGCAGCTCTCAAGGCTGAAACTCTGAGTGAAGTGTGCCAGTTTCCTTGACTTTCCACATTGTTCCAGCCGAAGAAGGTGTGGAGTCCGGATCTGGGCCCCAGCTTGCCACCTGGCTGTGATCTTGGGCAAACCACTGCTTCTATAGACCCCTCCTTCCAGACGTAATCCTTTGTCATTTCCGTATCTTCCTTCCTTCACACACCTGACTATAAATCAGTAAAGCAGGTATATCCCTATACCATTTGCTGGAATTATTTTACATGCCAATAAAAATTACAACGCTGTTGTACTTTGGTTTGAAGGGGTCTGTATAAATATATAAATGTGGCACTTAGAGAGAAATTAATATACCAATAAAAAGCATTAAAATAACATGTTGCCACTCATTTGCACTATATATTAGCTAGCTGGCTACCATATGAGGCTGTTTATCTTAAGTTGCCTTTTAATTCTTTTATGAAGGTATATACACAAGAGATTTTCACTTCTGCCATGAATTATTTTTTAATGTTTGCCCACTTCCACCCCCAATCCCCAAGAGCCATTGCATTTCAGAACTTATTTTCAGTATATTTGTTTGTTTTTAGTACTGCTGGCCTTGGTTGGCTTTCTTTCATTGATTATTTGAATAACATTCTCAAGATGTGGTTTCCTGGTGTGTTCTAAGGGCAGGAGATGCTTTTGGTATCTTTCAGAAAGCCCCTCTGAGCTGACCCCTGAGGATCTTAAGCCCACACAAGGCTTTGGCATGTGAGGTATCCCCCAGAACATAGACCCTACCCCAGATAAAGTAGAGGAAACTCTCAATGAAGGTTATTTACTGCCTGGCAGGATGGGAGCTCAGCACTGAGATTAAATTCAGTCATAGACAGAAATATTACCTGGGCACTTGAGTTTATGTGCTGCTAGATTTATCTTACAGAGATTTGAACTTTATTTAGTAGATGATAGGATGCTAAGTAAGGCAAGTGTCATGTCCAGTTTTATTTTAGAAAAGCTACTTTGGCAGCAGTGTGGAAGATAAATTGAAACTGAGAGAGACTTGAGGAAGGGAGGCCACTCAGGAGGTGAGTCAACAGGCTGTCTGGAGGGAATACAGGGAAGGAAAGCTCACTCACTCTCTGCCTGTTCCCCAAAGCCATCTCCTTTCCGTTGGGACATATAGCTAGATTACATTTCCCAGCCTTGCTGGCTGACAATGTTACTGAATTTGGACCAGGGCGATGTGGGCAGAAGTGGGATATACCACGCGCAACTTCCCTTTTGAACCTCCATGCACCCCTTCTTCCTCAGTCCACCAACCAGATGGAGACACCAGGGTGAAATGGCAACCTGTGCTGATGGTGGAGCCTCCATGGGGCTGGGTCCCCGAATGCCTGCATGGAGTACACCCAAACACACCCACCCCTGACATGTGAGCAAGACATAAATTTCAATCATGTTAACATATTAAAATCTCCAAGTTCATCTATTAGTGTGGCTAGTGTCATCTTCATTGATATAATTCCTGAACTTCTCTGGTTAGAGCAGGGCTCAGTCCTTTGCATGCACGGCTGTGTACCAACTCTGCCCTTATTATAGGAGAAACAGGACAGTAGAAAGAAGAAAATACACGTTACATATCATCTTACCCACCAGGGACAAGCAGTCTTAACAATCTGGTACACTTCCTCTCACTCTTCTTTTTCCCTATAGCAAAAAGGATGTATGGTCTTCTCGGATTTTAAATTCCTCATTTAGTGACTTACTTATTCATTCAACATTCATTGTGTGCCTGTGTATCAGGCAGTGCTCTCAATGCCAGAGATAAAAGAATAGACATGACACAGTTCCTGTCCTCCAGGGAAGAACAGCCTTGTAGAAAACAAAGGTGCCTAAATAGATAATGACTAAGATAATGACAAACAAAATGTGTCAGCAGCATGACAGAGAAGGGAGTTAAGGGAGCAAAAACAGAAGGGTCCCTAATATATTTTTAAAAATACACATTTATTGAGTACATGCTATGTGTCAGACACTGCTCTAATCACCTTTCAGATATAAACTGATTTAATCCTGTGACAGTCCCATAAGATTCATATCACAGTATCTTAATGTTATAGGTATGGAAACTAAGCCACAGAAAGGTTAAATAACTGGCCTCTTGTCCAGTCTCACAGCTACTTAGTATGGAGAGGGATTTAGCAGTGGGTGTGTATGCATGCCTGCTTGTGTGCGTGCATGTGTGTACATGTCCAGTTGGCTCCCGAGAAAAGTTTCAGAGAGGGGGTGGGAAAGGGCTGAGTTACACGTGAGAAACTACAAGCAGGGGTCCTGGTTACCTGGTAAAGCTGAGATGGAACATTTGGCTCTGATATTTGGAGCTTACTACATTTCTACTGGTCTCCTGGCATAAGAACTTGATGTGAAGGAGTGGTTAGACTTCTTTGAGGAAGTAAGGGCCAAAAGGGAGTCTGGCTCAGATTTCAAATTCTGCATAGAAGAAGGAAAGCTGTTCATCCACTGTGTGGCTTTGGAAATCATGTTGACTCTGCTTGTTAGTAAATGAGGCCCCAGTGGTGTCCAGGAATCTGAGATTTGTAACCCCTCCTCCCTGGAGCCTGGGCCTGGTGGAAATCACAGGGAACGAGAAGAGAAAGACCTTCTTCCTCTACAATGATGACAGCTCAAAGCTCCATCACATCAAGAGGGCCATGCATTTTCCTAGACTTAAAGCCTAAATGTTAAGTAAGAAATAAGGTGCTTGTGATATTTCACTGATGAGTCAGGGGAAGTGGTGATACTGGAGAGAGGGTGAGTCTTCAACACAGATCTGAGAACAAACCTGGACTGAATCCATCCTTAAATCACGTATGAGGCAAGTACTCAACTTTGATGTCTTCATCTACAGAGCAGGCAGACAATCTTGAAAAACCACGCACACCAAGGCTGACTTTTCTCCCTTTCCTTCCTTATCGCTAAGTTCCAGCCCTCATTTTCTTTATGATTTTATAATGAGAATCTGAGCTCTCCCCATCAGGAGTACTCTCCCACCTGCCTGACATTCTTGCCCTTTCTAAAGGACATTGTGAAAGGGCCTGCTTGCTCTTCCTGCCACAAGAATCCTTTTATAAAGTCATAGGGTTGTTCTTTTCCCCATATAGACAATGGTTTCATGCATACCAATGAATCAATGATTATGGAAGACAGAATAACGGCCCTCAAAGATGTTTGCTTCCTTAGCCCAGGATCCTGTGAAATATGTTATCTTACATTGGAAAAGGGACTTTGCATTTGTGATTAAGTTAAGGACTTTGAGATGGGACTGTCTTTCTGAACTATCTGGGTGGGCCCAAAATAATCACAAAGATCATTGAAAGTGGAAGGTGGCAGAAGAGCGAGGCAAAGAGAGATTTGATGACGGGAGAAGAAAAGGTAGGAGTGAGGCAACGTGAGTAGAACTCAACTTATCATTGCTAGATTCAAAGATGGGGAAGGAGGCCACAAGCCAAGGAATGCAGGCAGCATTTAGAAGCCAGAGCAGTCATGGAAATAGAGGTTTTTTCCAGAGCCTCTAGAAAGAAATGCAACCCTACCGACACCAAGATTTTAGTGCAGCAAAGCCCACATTAGACTTATGATCTTAAAAATTATAAGATAATAAATTTATGTTGTCTTAAGCCACTAAGTTTGTAGCAAATTGTAACAACAGCAATAGAAAACCAATACAATCACAGTTGCAATTTTCTCTTTCCAAGGCAAGCAAATTCAATGCCACAGCTCCAATAAACCTCCTGCGGCACTTCATCTTGCATCTCCTCAGCCTCGGCTAATTTCCTTATTTACGTTGACCTTTGGTAGCCCAAGTGAGTTATGATTCTAACTTTCAAGTCAGGCTTTGAAGAGTGCGGCTTTATGTGCTCATAGAGACCACTTGCTCCCACAGCTGGAACAAAGCCCACTGACTGCCTTCATGATTTGACTTTGCACCATGATTTGATTTTAAAGGCAGCAACACACTATGTGAAGACTTGGCCTTTATGATTTAGATAGGAGTCACTGGTCACAGTGACTCCTTTTGTTGGCCATCTCCCTCATCCCCCACTTCTTTTGGAAACTCTTATTTTCACGTTTCATTGTTTACTGTAGATCTTATCTTGAAATCAGACATTGCAGCTTCCCTGTTTGGGGAAAGAGGCCAGAATGTCAAAGGGCTGTTAAAATCCACAGAATTTCAGTGGTATGAAGAAACTCTAAGAAACTGTAATCCCTCAGAATGGCATAGGAAAAACCTGGAAGGGTATCCTGTTCACTTAAGTAGGCTTGGTCAAGAGTCATTGTTGCTCCAAGATGAAATAAGGCTATAGATTTCCAGTATCAATTCAAACTTTATTAAATATAGTCACCTGGTAATACTTTCTACACTCTTACAAGGTTTCTTCTGGTTCAGTGTTTCCCAACGCATAAGATGGCTATGTGTCCCACCTGGTGGCATGTGAGACTGTTTAAAGTGGTTCGTGGTCAGAGCATTTAATAACTCTGAACTGCAGAAGGCAAAAGTTATTCTCTTTTGAACTCTCTTTCAGTCTCCCCTTGTTCACCAAGATCAAAGTCTTTGCTGCTGTGCATTTAACACCTTTCTAACCTGAGCTAATCTGCCTTTCACTGAAGGAAGAGCAGGCCTCAGTCAGGCAACAGAATTTAAGATAGCTTTATTGAGGTATAATTGACATAAAACAAACTGTATATTTAAAGGGTAAAATTTGACATGAGATTATTACCACAATCAAGGTAATGTATATTTCCATCATCCCCCAAAGCACCTTGTGATCCACTGGGATCCTTCTCTCTCCAAATCTTCCTGTCACCACCTCATCCCCAGGTAACCACGGACTTTCTTTCTGCCACTACAGATTAGTTTTCCCTTTTTGAGATGTTTATATCAATGGAGTAATAGAGTGTGCACTTTTTTTTTTCAGGCTGCTCTCCCTCAATATATTTATTCAGAGATCCGTCCATACTGTAGTTTGTGTCAATAGTTCATTACTTTTTATAGCTTGCTAGTATTCCATTATATATATAAACCACAACTTATTTATCCATTCACCTGCTTATGGCATTTGAGCTGTTTCTGGTTTGTAGCTCTTACAAATGAAACTACTATGAACACTTGTATTCAAGTCTTTGTAAAAACACATGCTTTCATTCCTCTTGGGTAAGTATCCAGGAGTGGAATGGCTCATCACATGGTAGGTGTATATTCAACTTTTCTGCCAAGTCAGTTTTCAAAGTGATTGTGCCATTTTACATTCATACCAGGAGAGTATGAGAGTGCTAGTTTGCTCATATCCTCATCATCACTTCTTATGGTCAACTTTTTAAATTTTAGCCATTCTAGTAGGTATGAAGTCATATCACACCAGTGTTTTAAATTGCACTTCTCTAATGACTAATGATATTGAGCATATTTTAATTATGCTTTATTTTCCCATCTGTTTATCTTCTTCGGCAATACATCTGGTCAAATATTTTGCTAATTTAAAAATTTGGTTGTTTGTCCTCTTATTATTGAGTTTTCAGAGTTCTTCCTTTATCTTGGATATAAATAATTTATTAGATATACAATTTGCAAATATTTTCTCCCAGTCTGTGGCTTGACTTTGTTTTCTTAACTGTTGTTGAGAGCAAAGGTTTTTAATTTTGATGAAGTCTAGTTTATTGATTTTTTTTCTGTATTGTAATTTTCATGTCTTATCTAAGAAATCTTTGCCAAGGTCACAAAGATTTTCTCCTACGGTTTCTCCTAGATTTTTTATAACTTTAGATTTTATATTTAGGTCTATGATTCTATGGTCCATTTTGAGTTAATTTCTGTTTATGGCCTAAGGTATGAATTGAAGTTCTTTTTGTTTCATTTGGTATCCAATAGACCCAGTACTACTATTGAAAATACTGTACTTTCTCCATTGAATTGCCCTTACTCCTGTGTCAAACATCCATTGTCCATATCTGTGTAAGTATATTTCTGGACTCTATTCTATTTTGATGATCCATATGTCCATTTTTATGCCACTACCACCCTATGTTGGCTACTCTGGCAGTCTTATTTATTGTCATATAAATTTTTGAGTTAACTTGTCAATTTCAATTAAAAATCATGCTGGGATTTTGTTTGGATTATATCAAATCTACAGATCAATTCTTAACAATATTGTCTTCCAACCCATGAGCAGTATATCTTCTTCCTCAATTGGTTCATCATTCCAGTTCCAATGCTCTTCATTCCTTTGCATAGATTCACATTACCACCTAGTATTTTCCTTCTTCCTAAAGGATTTCAAGTAATATTGCTTGTAAGGCAGGTCTCTTGGTGATGGATTTATTCAACTCTTGTAGGTCTGGAAAAGTCTTTGTTTTGCCTTTATTTTGGAAAGTTATTTTCCCTTAGTATAGGTTAGCAATATTTTCAGTTCTTCAAAGATGGCACTCCATAGTCTCCTTGCTTGCATGGCATCAAGTGAGAAATCTGTTGACATCCGTATTTTTGCTCTTCTCTATGTATCATGACTATTTTTGTCCTTTGGCAGCTTGTAAGATTTGTTAAAATTACTGGTTTATAGCAATTTGATTATGATGTTCCCTAGTATAGTTTTCACTGAGTTTCTTAGGTCTGTGAGTTTATAATTTTTATCAAATTTGGCCAAATTTTGGCCCTTATTCCTTTAATTTTTTTTGTCTTTTCTTATCTCTCATCTCTGTTATGAACTCCAAATGCACATACATTAAGTTGCTTGAAGTTGTCCAACAGCTAATAGATGCTATTTTTATTTAAAAAATTTTTCTTTATTCTGTTTCATTTTGTATTGTTTCTATTGTTATGTCTAAATTTAAGTTCATGAATCTTTTTCATTCAATATCTAATCTGCCATTAATTCTATTGATATATTATTCATCTTAAATATCATGTTTTTCACTTCTAAAAGCTTAATGCTGATTTTTTTTCAAAAAAAGGTGGTATGGTCTTTTAATATCAGTTTTGTCTCTACTTAAATTTTGGAAAATAGGTTATCAAAACTGTTTTAATGTCCTTTCTGCCAATTCTAATGCCAATGACAATTTTGGATTGGTTTTAATTGTTTTTTTCCCCCCTCATAATGAGTAGTGTTTTCCTGCTTCATTGCCTGTCTAATAATTTTTTAATGCATTGCAAAACTTTGTGAATTTTACCTGTGGGGTGCTGAATATTTTTGTATCCTGTAAATATCACTCAGTTTTATTCTGAATCACAATTAAATTATGTAGAAACAGTTTGATTCTTTTGGGCTTTGGAGTTGTTATATGACACCAGAGAAGTCTAATTATTCATCACTTCCAAGCAAGATCCTCTGAGTGGTCTACCAATAACTTGTGAATCATGAGGTTTTCCAGTCTGGCTGATAGGAACAGGGAGTCTACTTGACCCTGTGCGAGGGTCCCAAATACTGTTTTCTCTAATCCTTTTGGGTGATTCTTTCTCCATCCTCAGGTAGATCTCTCCTACCAGTGTGCTGGATGGTACTCTGCTGTGTACTTAAGGGGGACTCTTCTGCACATCTCTGGGGTGCTCTTTTAGTACATCTCTCTTTTCTCTGACTCTGTCTTTATATGCTAGCCACCTGTTCTCCCTGGACTTTCAGTAACACTTCTTTCATTCCGGGAGACCCCTGGGCTTTACCAGGGTTTCTTTCCTGTGCTGCTGCTTGTAAACTCTAGACAGTAATGTGGAGCAATTGCAGAGCTCACTTCATTTGTTTCCTTCTCTCAGAGATCACTTGTCTTTGCTCTCTAATGCTCAGTGCCCATTTTTTGGTTGTTTGAAGCAGGAAGATAGACACAATTACCAATACTGTACTTTGGCTGGAAGCCGACATGTATAGCTAGAAATTTAATAACATTATTTTGTTTCATTATATTTACTTCTGTGGTTATCTTCTATTTGTGGTTATGGATATTGATTGTCCATTCATAATCAGTAGGGTAATTTTTGTTTTTAAATAATTTGATTGAAGTGTAAAATGTGAGCCAATTTTAAGAAAAATATTTAGAAAATAATAATAAAGGCAGTAAAGAGACATGACAAATAATGTGATGGTATAAGCAAATGATGGAAATTTGAGAGAAGAATGCCTGAGCTTATCTGTAAAATCTAGGTCATGCTGGGTACCCTAATCTCCTCATCAAGACCTGGCCCAGGAGTCTTGGCCCATAATGTTTGTCGAGGATAAATCCATTAAAGCTTATGGGTGATGTTGAGAATCACAGATATCCTGATTTTAAAACAGGTGCAGATTTCATGGGGCCTTCTAGGATAAAAGGAAATTGCAGTGGCTAGCTGATCTATCCCATCATTTTAATGACATTTACTCCACTGCCCCCTCACTAGGTCTTTGGGGGCATGGTTAATGGTGTGTTGAAGGGAGATGTGAAATGCAAAAAGATGTGTAATACTGGGATGAAAGAACATTTGTCTGTTTTTCCTCATTAAGTCTTGGGGAAAAATAAAGAAAGGTTGAAGACATCACCTAATCTGTCTCTGTGGTGCCTCTTTGTGTCTATAAGGTTGATAAAATTCCTCAGGTTACTGCCAGCCTGCCTATATTTGTCTATAGCAGTGATTTTCAACTAGTATGCTCTAAGAATGTTTAAAACACGTAGTACCTAACTATTTAGTCAGAGGCATTGACCTCTTTTCCCTTAGACTGTCAAATAAAAAATGGCAACAGCCAACACAATAGCGATCCAGAGCGAGTGAATCAAAACTATTCCTTTTTTTGGTCAGATTGGTAAAATACGTATTTTTTTGGTGTGATGCAGAATTTTAGTAACTAGCTTATGTGTGCCATGAGATGAAAAAGGATGAAAATTGTTGGTCTGTAGCCCATTTTGCCACTGGTAACATGTTCCATTCTCTAAGATGTGACCATGGACTGAGCTAAGATCTTGAAGGATGAATAGCTGACCAGGAGAAGGAACGGTGGGGGGACTCAGAGAGAATGCTCACTTCTGCTCCAGGGATTTTGAATTGCTACCTATTTATTCAACTATAGAGTTTCAATAAAACTCAATATTGCCCAACTCAATATATTCTATTTGCAATTTTTTCTCATGTTGGAAGGACCACCATCACTGTATCATCCAGCCAAACAATATATGTCTATAATTATGTTATTTATATACTTGTTTGTTACATTACTTAACAAAATGATCATCTCTCTGCCAAATGGATAGGAAAACAAAAAAACACAACTTCTGAGGGCATTTTTCCCACAAGAGAAACATGTAATAGAGTTGAGGTTTCTTCCAGTATTCAGGGTGGAGTTTACTTCCGAATCCTGGTGTCCTGAAGTCTCTGTGCTTAAACCACACAATGCCAGTCATTTTTGAGAAGACCCAAGGAAACACAGAGGGCCCAGTCAGTAGTGTCTCCTCAGAGTTGGGGGGAAGCAGAGGGAGTGGAGGAAGGGACGTATACATGGCTGAGTTTAGCAGGGCCCTCTAAGATCTGGGGCCCGTCTGACTTTCCAAACTTTCTGCTCCCATTCACTCTCACCCCTGCCCTGTGCCATATATACAACTTGCTGACCACCTAAGTAGCTGTTTCAGCTCCCATTCTGCTCCTCAAAAGGGCCAGCATCTCCTCCTTTGGGGCCCTGGCTCTGACCACTGCCTGGACAACTCTTGCCCAGGTTATCATATAACCAGCTTCCTTTTATATGGCCCCTTCATAGAGGCGTTCCCTGGGCATTCAAGGACATGTCCTATTTTACTAATTTATTTTCTGTCTCTCTCATGTGAGCCCTGTAACGGCAGGGATATTGCTTAAGTCATACTAACTATATCCCCAGTGCTAGTATGGTACCTCCCACCGTACACTATTGAGTATAGTAGATATTCAATAAATATTCCTAAATGAATGAACTATTATCATACACCACGTTAGGTGATAGTCAGTCAATTTACAGGTTAAATTCTGAAAAATTTGGGGGAGCTATTCGGTTTGCCATGACATACAAAAGGGAACAGTTGATTGATTTTTAACTTTTTAGTTTGACAACAGGGCTCACCAAATAAAAGCAGGACCATACACCCTCATTCAAATGGGTGACGTACATCAGCTTTTGTTGGCACAATTGCTGTCACGGACATGGCAAATAAACCAGCTGTGACCCTACGAGACTGGCTCCTCTAATTGATGGAAACAAAAATTGCCGTTTTATTCTATCTGGAGGCTTAGTGTGTACAGAAAACCTAAATTTACTTCTAGCCTTGATATAAACTCATGTTTGCTATTTGCCTGGCACAATTGAAAGAAGCATTCTCAGAGCCATCCTGCCTCATAATGATTTATCATACTTGCTTTTTTCAGCGTTGCCAGAACTGTGTCCCCAAAATAATATGCAAACACTAACTTCTGCAGAAGTCAGTAATTATGCAGGTTTATCAGCCTAGAAGGTCAGCATATATTATAGAGCAGACAGCTTTGGCTGATGAGAAACCTCAAGCACTGATAGCAGCTTGAACATCTATTATTGTTTAAAACAAAACAAAACAAAACAAAAACCCAGCAGCTCCCCTTCTGCGATTTATTCCTTGAGGATGCGGTCAGAAAGATGATTGCATCAGACTGTCCAGAATGGCAGGCCTGCGGCATCAGCACTACATACTTGCATTTGGACCTTTCCTCTTGGAGCAGCAAGGAACACAAAGGCTGGGTGACAAGACAGGGAATGCAGAGAAAACAGAGAAACCATTCCTTTCAGGGCTGAGATGGGCGGTGAGGCCAGGTCAGGAGGGGCTGTGTAGACAGAGAACCTGAGTTTGAATCTGGGGTGGATTATCCCGTATTCACCAGGGGACCCAAGGTGGGTTCCCTGACCCCTCCCAGCATCAGTTCTCTGTCTGTAAAAGAAGGAAAATAACATTTACCTCACAGGATGTTGTGAGGATTAAATAATGTAATGAATGTGTAACCCTTTTAAACTAAAATTTACTGTGGAAGCACCAGGTATAACTTAACATTCGTAGGCCTTTTAAACTTTTAAGTGGATCTTGGAAAGGGGTAAAAACTTCTGGACATCAAGGGCTTTCATGTTTTGTAATACCCTAAATGTTGGGAAGACAATACGTGGGAAAATTTCAGACATCCAAAAGACCAGGGTTTGAATCCTACCTCCTCTACTTCTTAATGAGGTGAGACTCATCAGTTAAAGAGGTGTGCTAAGAATGGTCCCTTTAAGGGCTATTACAAAATTAAATGAAATAAATGAGTTATGTTACACAATTAGTGAGATTATTTGTTTTTAGCAGCAGAAAAGTAGTTTCATGAATCGTGTTTGTCTTTCATGCATAGAATCGCTAAGGACCTAGAATTATCTGAATTTTATAGAGGAAGTTATATGATCGCAAGTATGACTATTCCCATAGGATTTAGGATTATTTCTAGTGAAATCTAAGGTGTGTCTATATTATGGAAGTCTCACTTAAAACTAATTTTCTGCCAGCCATAATGATGCGACTATAATATCACCAAGCAAAACTTAATTTTTCCTTTTATGGAAAGACAGTCCTGAGTGTCATCTATCATCTGGGTGGTCTTTGCAGTCCCCCGTATGTTGAACACAAGGTGAAAACTTGGCTTGATGCCCTCTTCCAGCAGGAGTAACGCAATCACCCATTTCTAAGCACGCAACTGTTCAAATGGTTCAGAACCCCTTTTCTGTAGAACGTCAGGCAGCTATTAAATTTTCACTCTGCAATCGGCCTCATGTCTCTTTCCCCAAGGACTGGAGTATGAGAAATTTTCTTCCCTCCCTGTGAATTGTGCTGGGTTCATGATTAAATTTGCTGCTGGTAAATGAGGAAATCAAGGAGACATGAGGTGATTTCAGAAGTACATGTTCCCCATTCTTTTTGGCAGGGCCTAGGGGGAGAAAGAACAACTAGATTATTTTGTATTTTATTTTATTAAGAGAAAAATTAGTGGTCTCTCTAGAATGATACACATTTGAAAAAAAAATTCTAGTTATAGTAATTCAAGTGATTCAAGTAATTAGGAACTTAGTTTTGTCAACAATGAAAACACCAGCTGAGGCCCTAAGGACCGGGGGTGCATAATAGGAGGTGAAAGGAGGGAACAGGAAGCTAGGCCCGGGTAGATGGAACAACATGTCCCTGTGAGAGACAACTGCTTCGTGTCCTATCTTGCAGGAATGAAAGCAGATTCTCTCCAGTGCTGTGATTCACTTCCAGTCCCCCTGCCCCTCATAACACAGCCGCACAAAGCAAGTTGCTTCTTTGCGTATTTTCAGACTGGGTCCAGTGTGGCAGTTTCCTAACACTGTTCTCCAGGTACTGAGCAGAACATTTTCCATTCGAAATTCACTTAAGCCTCATGATGTCCCTGCGAGGAGGCATTATTATTACCCGTTCTACAGAAAATAAAGAAGAACTTGAGAGATGTGAAGCAGCGTGTAAAGTCGACAGCTAGGGAGTCGTGGGCCTGGAATTCAAGCCCGGGCGGTGCTCTCCGGCGTTTCGATGGGGCGGCCTTGCCAGAACCGTTCTCTGTGAAAGACTGCGGCCCTGCTCACCCTGCGAGGTTCCGCCTGAGCACTACCTTCTGCAGGAAGTAAATATTTGTGAAAGAAATCTCAGCTACCTCTGTCTTTTAAATAATTGGTAGTATGTGACCATCCAACATTTGTCTGTTTCCACAGCATTCATCTTTTATTTAGACCCCTAGTAATATTTTTGGTGTTTTATCTTAACCAGTTTAATACCAGATCCATCCATCCATTCTTCTTTCCTCCCTTCTTTCTTTCCTTCAACATCCCTTGATAAATCTATACTGACCAACTTGCAGTCTCTAGATACTGAGTTAGGTGCTTGGAATAAATGGTGAACAAAACAGACGTGGTCTTTCACCTCACAAGTTGACAGTCTAGCAGAAGAGATATAAATTAATCAAAGAATCACACGACTATATAACTACCAGTTGTGACAAGCCCTACAAAGGAGTGCAGGAAGTTCTGAGTGCTGATAACAGGTGGTTCCGACTCCCCCTGGGGGTGCTGGCGACTGCCTCCCGAGGGGGTGCCTGCCAGCTGGGTGCTGGAGGAGCGATTTCACTCACGGAGTGGGTCCCGCGTGCCCCGCTTTGTCCTAAGCACTTTTCAGGTAGCGACTGACTGACTCCTTGGTACGACCCTCCCAATTATTTCCCAGCGCCAGCACTCACAGGCTACCGCACCTTTCCATACCAGGCACTTCTCCATAGCAGCCAAGACGCAGTGGGGAGCCTCTCAGACACGGGCGTGGCGGTCGCGGCAGTGGGAGGCGCCCTCACAGAAAGCAGAGGGCAGCCGCGTCGGGTGACGCCAAGAGGTGTTCCTTCTTGGAGTTTTGAGAAAGCGCTGTATTTTTTTTTTTTCCTTAAGCTAGTCAAGTGACTTGACTAGGTTTGCGTTTTCAGTGATGGTTTTGGCTGCTGTGCGGACACAGTGCAATGTGGGGGAGCAGGGTGGGGAGGAGACCGCGGGAGATCGCTCCTGTCCCGCAGGGGGCGCTTAGACTAAACAGCAGCTCTGGAGATGGAGACAAGTAGGTGGATTTAGCGGCATGTGGGGAGCCACGTATTCAACTCCAGTTAACCTGTGCGAAATTCGCATACGTTTATATGGTAAAAGGTAGTCTTTAATTTTATATACCCTCTCAATTTCTTTGCTCTGTGTCCCCGAGTCCCTCAGGAATACGCTTTTTACTCTTCAGTTAAGTCCTTGGAAGGTGTTGTTTCTTACAGTCATAGACGCCCCGGGGTCGTCAGGGTCTGGGATACAGACAACAGTAACCTGCAGGCGGCAGCAGCCCCTTGGCACACTAACGGATGTTGCTTAACGTTGATAATGGGGGTTGAGGAAACCTAAATTTAGCAAGCCTATGACTTTTGTTGGTTCGATGCTGCCGTTTGCAGAATAAAAACAAACTGTCATAAATCCCAGAAATCTGAGTGGAGGTTCAAAAGGGCAATTTTAAAAGATTTTTATAATGAGGAAGTGAAAGTTATATTGTGATAACATGCCCATAAATATATGAAAACCACATAGACTGAACACTTGTTGAACCACTCCCGAGATTTTTTTTTTTTTTAACTAAATGGAAAAGCGCTAAGAGCTAAACACTTGTTTACTAGTGTTACAGAATCTCAGGAGGGACTGGGCTTTTAAAAATCAGATATGGGAGAGCAGACCGTGGAGGATCTGAGATGGCAGAGGAGCGAGAGGAGGAGTGAGTACTCTAACCTCCTCCCAAGACCAATCTGGAGTTACAACTAAACTGTAGAGAAATCATCCAGAGTAACCAACTGAACACTAGCCGGAGAGAAGCCTTATAACCACAGACAGACAGGAGAAACCACTTTACCACAATACTTTGAAATTTGTAAGGTCTACAACATAAAATGCACTTATCAACAGAGACAAAAATATAGCCAACATAACAACCTATTTGATAATAAGAGAGAAGAGGGTTTTCTCTCTCCACCTACTCCTCTCCTTCCTACCTCTGCCCAACTGTAGAACAGACATTTACGAAGTGCCCATGTGCCCGACACTGTATTAGGTGCTGAGAAGACAGGGGAAACTAGTCCGATAAGATACCTTGTGCATTTTAATATGCTGTGAAAGAGTTTCAAAATATACATTTTTAGCTTGAATATATATTACCAGAGGAATGGCCACTGTGAAATGGATTATAATTACCTGGGTAAAATTTAAACAGAGCTCGCTTTCAGAAACACCTTGACTTTGTTGGACTTTATTTAAAGTTCCTAGTAAAACAGAAAGCCTGAAAGAAAAAGGAAATCTTCAGATCCAGGAGGCCTTAAAGGTAGAATTGATAGCGCCACCAGTACAGAAATCCAAGCAGAGAAGTGAGTACACAAGAGTTGGTTAGTTATAAGAAATGAAGATCCTCTGAAGGAGAAAACAGGAAGGTAGATCTTTCCTGGTTGTTTCTTGTTCTTCTCTGCTGAAGTCTGAAGGCTAAATTAAGAGAAAGTTCAAATCCCCAGAATGTAGAGTGAATGTTCCTACCTACTCCTTCCATTTAATATTTTCACAAGAGTAATCAGGACTTTAAATGGAGACTTAAATGGATACATTGGTTTTTGTGGATTCTGAAGAAATACTGACGAGGTAACAAACTCACATTCAGAAAGATAAAAGATGAGTGGATAAAACACCTATGGGATATTACACAATGGAATACTACTCAGAAATAAAAAAGAAGAAAATATTACCCTTTGCAACAGCATGGGTAGACCTAGAGAACATTACATTAAGTGAAATAAGCCAGTCACTCATATGTGGAATCTAATGAACAAACTGAACTAACAAGCAAAATAGAGTCTCATAGAGAGCAGGATGACAGCTATGGGAGTGGGGACTAGGGGGTGGAGAGAGAAAGCAAAAAGGAAGAAGGACTCACGGACGTGGACAACAGGGTGGTGATTGCAGGGGAGGTGGGTATAAGGGGGATGAGTGATAATGGAAAAAATACAGTAAAAAAAGAAAAGAATGATACAAGATACACATCTCATTCTCTCTGCCTCCTCATCCTCACTGGCTCTGGGTTACCATGCCGTGGTCTGGCATTTCAAGCCTTCTTGGATCTATCTGTGGTAGGCAGTTAGACAGACAAGAGCAGACCAAGGACGATGGGCCAGGTACAGAAGGTCACCAGGGCTGAAAGCCCCGGGTGCGTACCAATGGGCAAATCTGGGGAAACAAGGACTTCGCCCCCAAGGTAACCTTCTTACCCTAGCATATTGCTGGCCATGTGGTTTGGACCCCAGCCTTTCACATTGCTACGGCATGGTTCTGACGCTCTCATGACTTTTGTATTGCTGGTCATGAGGTTCACAGCCTCCCTGACCTCTCCTCCCTGGCATGTTGCTAGGAACAAGGGGTCAAAGAGTGGCTTCATACAACTCCCATGCAGGCCCTTGCATGACCCCTCCCTTAAGCGTTAAGCCCTAAAATAACATCTAGGCCTCAGTTGTGGTTCAGCTCCAGGCCCAGAAAAGCAGCAAAACCAGACGAGTGATGCCACGGCTGACGTCAGGACCAGGTGCATTGACAAATGACCCCCTGCCCTGGCGCCGACCCATCAGTGGAGACCATGCCCCTGAAAGGATGCATCTGGCAGGCTGAAGGATGAACATTCCACTGAGATCCTCCCCTGAGAGCCCCCTTGAAAGAACCCAATGTGGCCCTCTCTCCGGGGCACACCTATGCCTCCCCCTGCCCCTCCCCCAAGTGCTCTTTCCTCGCCTCTCTCTTTCTCCTAAGCTCCAAGCTTCTTCTGCCTCTGTAACTTGTTTCCTGAGCCCATTTCTTCTACGGCTCACTTCTTCTGCCTCTGTGACTTCCTAAATAAACTTTTTCTTATACTTGGAGTCATAGCTTTGAATTCTTTCTTAACCAGAACTCAAGCCCTGAGGGTGCGGTCTGGTCTGACTTTACCAGTCTAACACCTGGTGCCGTTTTCCGACAGCACCACCATTAATGCCACACATTTTGAGGCCTAATAAAGGAAGAGAAGGGGAAGAAAGTAGAGAAAGGAAGGGAAAGGAAAAGGAGGATAAAGAAAAAAAGAAAAAGAATTTGAAAGAGAATGAGGAGGGGGACCAGGAGAAAGGAAAAAGAAGAGAAAAAATTCAGGAATTCCATCTCTTGAAGTATCTTTTAAACTTTCTCCCTAAAATGCTCATGTGGTTTTAAATAACTGATGCATTTTTTATTGGAGGAAATTCCCTTTAGAAGCCTCCAAAGGAGTTTACTTTACAAATAGTGCTTCTACATTGTTAACAAGGCAACTGACCCAAAACGGAGTCACTTATGCTAAGCCCCACACCACCAAATGGAGACTTAATGACAGTTTCAGCCCATTAGAAGTGACATCTTACACCAGTCCATCAGGAATCAACCGATCAGCACTAGTTAAGTATCCTGCATGATGGAGCCCGGCCGTCCCCTGAAGGACAGGAATCTTGTAATAAACAGCCTGCTCTTGGCCTAGTGTAACTCCCTTGTCCTCCCTCCCTTCTGCCTAGCAAGGACCTTTTCCTCAGCTCCTCGGAGCTCCTTTCTGTCTGCTAGATTGAATGCTGCCTGGTTCAAATTGATTTTAGCTCAAATAAACTCTAAAAAATTTTAATAGGCCTCAGTTTATCTTTTAACAATTCAGAGGGATACCTGTTAGCAAGCAGAAAATAAAAACTCAAAGTTGTATCAGCTCAAATGGACCACTGTAGATTTGCTACTTCAGGGGAAAAATGGCACCTAATGTGACAAGCTGCCTCTTTGTTTTGCTTCCTGGGTGGTCATGCACATCCTCTGTGGGAACCCTGCAGGGCAGATCAAGGACACTGGAGGAGGACACACCAACTCCTAAACACAACCTACTAAAATGGAAAGCAGAGTAAAAAACAGAGAAGAAGATACAGCCACAGCTTCAGGGTGGAAGCACCCATTCATTTTTTCAATTAACATTTGCTGCATGCCAGGTAGAAGAGCATTACATAGCAAGTTTATTAAGCCAAATTAACTGAGAAAAGCTAACATTTTAAAGAGCTTCCCATGGGCCAGCCCTGCCCCGAGTGCCATCCCTTTATTAACTTGATCCTCACAGTCACCTTCAGGTAGGAACAATTATACCTACGGCTAATAAGCATGGCAGCTGAACACAGAAACGTTCAGGACGATGCCCATGTCACACAGCTCATATGAGGTGTAGCTTAGATTCAGACCAGGCCACCTGACCCTGAGCCCGCACGTTAACCATTAAGTTAGTCCTATCCATCTTCTCTGAAAAGCTACCATCTCTGCAAATAGTTGGAATCACTCCTTGGGAATGATGATGGAGTTTTCTAAATTATCCACATTTTCTGGCCTGTTTTACTTGTGCCTAGAGAACTAGATTTTACAATTAGGATATGTAAGATATGTATCTCAAGAAACACAAATCAACGGATTAAAATGCAATGGGGGAAACTCATGCTTAATAAAAGACTAAAAAATATCTTTGCATGACAGGGAATATAAGTCAGCAAAAAGGTTAACCGAAGACTTGATTGAATGACTTTTTCCCAGAAATAGTGTCCAATAGCTGGCTATCAAAAAGAAAGAAAAAACAGAAATGTTGAGTGCTTACTAGATTCATATACTCTGTGCACATTGACACTGATGCTGAAATATTACACACTAGGTGGGCAATGACAGCACACACTTGTGTGTTACTGACTTGTTTTCCCAAGAAGGAAAAAACAGACCAAAGTTGGAGAAGGGTGTCTGGTCAAAGCCTTGATATTTTTCATGAAGAAATTTTTTTAAGTGCCCATTAGTTTTTCAGGTTTTTGAGGCAATTGTGCTCTTCCCAGTGAAACATTACCCAAGTGCATTATTTATAAGGCTTCGGGAAACTGCAAACCCTCAAAAACAAATCTTTCTGATGTCTCATCGCCTCAAGGGCTGTCCCGTGTCACCCTCTGCTTCCCTTCTGCAGATATTCTGGGCTCTGTTTGGCTACAGCTACCCGTTCACTGCCAAAGGCAGCCCAGCTACAGAATAAGAGCAAAGGATGGGAAGGAGGGATCTGATCAAGGTGTCTCTCTGAGCCCCTAGTGCCTGACCCCAGATGCCAGGTGGATGTAGAAAGGTCAGACAGTGACAAAAAGAGATTTAAGACAATGGACACATATACATACACAAACATACACATATATACATATGCAGATATACATGTACATACATACTCATATATATACATGTTGTCATTTACTAAACAGAGTCTAAAAGTATTAATGCCTGATGCTCACCAAAGGCTTTTCTTCCCAACTCTTTTGAGACAACTCATTCAGAATAATCTTTTTTACAATCCCAAGAATACACATGGATTCTTTTTTTGTTGTTTTCTTTCATTGTTTTTGGGGCAGTGCGGTTGGTTTGTTTTTTTTTAAGTAATGTTACTATCATCAGACCACACAAAAGAATCTGAATTTGCACTATTGGACTTTTCCTTTTTCACATACAAAGCCCTTTCTGAAGCCACAGAACCCTTTTGCATTCTGCAAAACAACAAAACTGAAGCACTGACCTCAGGCATACCTAATTTTGATTCCTAGACCCATAACTGTGTGAGCCTGACAAACATTTCTGATCCCCTTTCCTCAGTGAGACCATACAGACAATGCTACCTCCTGGGATCGCCATAGCAAATCATAGCACCAAATATATCTTGGGTATCTAGAAATAGGAGCTCTTATGATGACGGCTCATTCATTCAACAATAGTCTTTGAAGGACCAAGCACTGTTTAAGGCACAGAGAATACAGTCAACTTCCCAGAATCCTAGTCTTCGTGGAGACAGTAGTCTTTTTAATTGTTAGTATTCAGCTTGAGTGGGGCAGGTGGGAATGGACAGGAGTTTGTTTCAAGATCATGAGTTATCCCCTTGGCTTTGTTATGTTTCCTGACAAGATCATATAATCCCCACCTCTGTCATCTTGTAACATCAAACTAAGTGATGGGACAGTCATTCTCCTGAACGGAGGAGTCCTTAGGATGGGGGACAAGGAAGGACACGGAGCTGGCAGTGGGACAGGGGGTTATTATTGCTGTGGAGTGGTGGTTGTTGTTGTTGTTTTCTAACCATGTTGCTTCTTTGTGATAACGGTAATAATGCTACACCATGCTGACATTCTGCTTTGGAAAAAATGTAAATAGATATTTTCAACACCTGTACCATTTTTATAAGAGATATTTAGCTCCTTATATCTGTTGGCTCAGTAGGGCAATAGAGCCAAAGTCATTTCCTCTCACTGAAAATTAGGACACAGCTCAATCTGCTATGTTTTTATTCTTCCATGGTAGAAAGGTAAGTGTGCAAAGAGGTGGAAAGAGTGTGTCTCTGGAAAAATGAGAAAAACAGGGGCTTAAACGCACAATTTGCAAAAGGAAGCTTCACTCATGTCATTATAACTGATTGAAATTATATGAAATTTTATTCAATAAAGATGTGTCTTAAATTACTGGGTAAGTATGGGACTAAATATTACATGTATATTAATTCTGAGTCAATTAAACTTTTAAGTATACAAGGGAAGGCTTGATACTTAAAGTCATTCTATTGTTAATTTTTAATAAACAAAACCATATCCCTTTTATTTATTTTATGTAAATTTAGATATACACATGTATTAATATCTAAAAATTAAAAATTATATTTCTGAAAGAAGTAAATTTAAAACTCATTTAAAGTTTTTCCCTGAATTGTGTTATTTTATGCTGTTTTATTTTTACTTTTTAACTATATTTTTGCTGCTAAGAATTTTTCAGGATCATATTCCAAAAATACAAATGAATAATCTTTATCATAAGAAAAAGATTATAAAAATAAATACAATATATGCACATGACATACTTATTTTCCTATATAAGTATGGGAATATCTGATCAAGTTTACCAAACTTCAGCCATTTCTACATCAACTTCATGCTTTTTTGGCCAAATTCCGTATATGAACTTTATCATATATATTTCAAATCTTATCTTTTTAACTTCAAAAGATTAATTGAAACTGAAATTCTATATCCAAATCCTACCTGGAAAGTGATAGTAATTTTCCATGAAGAAAAGGAAAGCATAAAATACATATAATTAATACAGTAGTATTAAATTCCAGTCGAATACTATTTCTTACTCAAAGGTCCTCTCCTGAGGTTTGTTTATTTTTCATTTAAGAATGAAGATAATTCTTAATGAAAAATAAGATCATTCAGTGGGAGTGTGAAGAGTTAAAGATAATCCAGCACCAAACCATGCACCCCTCTTGGTAATAAGTAAAAATCCTCAAGTAGAATTGAAAAGGAAATTAGACTGTAAGATTGTGAATCTGCATTACTTAATCTTGAGGCCCTTGCTACTTACAAACATGGTTATATTACGGTGTCCCCCATGCTCTGGACACTGATTGAAAGCAGTTGGAGCAAATGGCATGAGCACAAGTGCCCTCTCAAAGACCCCCAGAGACTTCACCGTTTCATTCACAGTGCTCTTCAACGTTCACCGAGGTGCATACATCCCATCCCAGTTCGGTCCCAGCCCAGTCTCACACTGTTGTTTCAGCGTAATCACTATTCACATTCCCTCGTACACTCCAGTGTGTCCTGATTTGGGACAACCCACTGTATAGTCACCAGGTTGATGGGTCACCTGGCCATCGTTTTCCGAGCACCTCCCCTGGACCTGGCTTTCTGATAATGACCGGAATACAAAGGTGAGCAAGAGCGTTCCCAGCCCCCAAAGAACCCATTGCTGAGTTTTTCAGAGCAAGGAGAGGGGAACCACTTAATGACAATACCAAGTGATGAGAGTCACACGTAGGTCTATGCCACATGATGTTGGGGTCTCAGGGCAGGAGGACAGAGGAATGAAATGGATGCGGCAGCTTCCTCAGAGCTGAGGACAAGCAGATCAGCTAATCGGCGGTGTAAGAACAACAAATGAGCTCCACAGAGGCAGGGAGGCCTTTCCCTTTGAAAACGATGTATTCATTGCATTTCTAAGTGTTCAAGGAACTGGGGTGGCAAGGATTCAAGTGGGAAAAACACATACGGTTTCCGACTCATATGTCTTCAGTGCTTATAGGAAAACCTGCCCTGCCTGGTGAATCTTCTCATATGTAGAAATAGATAAAAACGCTTGCGGAGGAAGAATATTCTCCACAATTTACTGGTTTATTACTTCCTTGGGTAAAACTCTTCCCGGGGTGATCACTGTTCTCGGAGTAAAGCCCACACCCGGCCCCGGGCCCCGGAGCTCTGCCCTCCGTCCGCAGCCCCACCTCCCGCCGCTCCCACCGGAGCTCACTGGGCTCGGGCGCCCGCAGCGCTCTTCCTCCAGAGCTTTTCGCGTCTGACTCTGACTCGCATAAAGGGGAAGCCGCCCTGAGAATGATGCCAGGCCAGAGGGAAGGAAGCAAAGGCAAGAGGTCAGAAAGGGTCCCTGCTGATGTCATCGAGCACCCAGGCCATCAGCTGCATGACAATGGAGGCCTCTGCCTGGTCCCTGCCTGCGGTGCCCTGGTGTGTGGAGCCTGCCCAGCATGCTGGGCGCTGGCCTTTTCCCTTTTCCCTGCAACACCGCATGCCTTACTGTTGGGAGTTCCCGTATGAACGGCCAAAGTACGGCCACACGCTTCTCAAACTACAGCACACACAGCCCCAATTCTGTGCAAAGAAGATAAAAAGCAAAGTATCCGATACATCTTTGTAAATCATCAAGTTTATTACAACATTTGGAAAAACCAAAAGCTTTAATAAGAACCCCCACAAACATGGGAGCCAAGGAGAGCGGGGAGGGGAGAAAAACAGTCCATTCGTCGGGGCCAAGGGATGGGCCCGCAGCGAGGGTGGCCTCTCCGCGTGTTCCGCCCGTGTGCGCACCTCCGCCGTCCACCGGACCGAGTCCTCGCACCTGCACACACAGCGTGTGTCTGTGGCACCGTCTGTCCTGCAGCTGCTTGCGGCCCGCCTTTGGCTCAGCTCCTGCGCCACCGCGCCTCACGTCGGCTTCACCTGCGTCCTTCGGAGACGCAGCTTCTTCCTGGCTGGCCCGCAGCAGCAGAACATGTTGAGGCAAAAACCGAAGGCTCGCCGAGCCACCCCCTGCCAGCCCGGGCTGTGGCCAGAGGGAGAGGCTGGGGTCCCCCCGTCAGGCTGCTGGAGGCCGGCGTCAGCGGTGGTTCCCTCTGCGGAGGGGGTGGCCGATGCGCTGCGGCGGGACGCTGGGCTGGGTGGGGGGGCCGGAAGCTGCTGTTCGGCGCTCGAGGAAGTGCTCGTTAGCGACCCCAGGCGGCTGGAGGAAATGACAGCCTCCTCTGTCTCCGTCCTGCTGTCGGACTCAGGGGGGCAGTAGGGCCTCACCCGGATGGTGAGGACCTTCCTCTTGTCTTTTGTTGTCTTCAAGATTAGGTAAGTACCCATTGTCCTGTCGTAGGATTTTTTGGAGAGGGATACCTCTATCTCCTCCTCCTTAAAGCCTAGGCCCTCCATTATCGCTGCCACCTGGGGGTCAATGTTACCCCCAGGTGGCTCACTGTACGGCCTGAGCTCCTGTTCTTGCCCCATGTTTATCCATGGGTGGCTCATCACATCGCTTAGGGTTGGCCTTCTCCTGGGGTTGGGGGTAAATAACATTTTCAACAGCCTTTTACTTTCTTTCGAAAGAAAGTGTGGCAGACTGACATTCCCCCTTAGCATTGCTTTCATCATTTTCCTGTAATAGTCCACCTCAAACGGAAGCTCCCCCACCAGCATTCTGTACAACACCACCCCCAGGCTCCAGACGTCCGCCTTCGGGCCGTCATAGGTTTCACACCTGAAGATTTCTGGGGCCATGTAAGCTATGGTGCCACAGTAGGTACTCAACTCGTAGTCGGTGAACACCCTCGCAAAGCCGAAGTCGGCCACTTTGATGTTCCCCTCACCATCGATGAGGATGTTATCTGGTTTCAGGTCCCGGTGGACGACTCCCTGCTGGTGGCAATACTGCATCGCGGATACGAGCTGACGGAAGATGGCTCGGGCTTGCCCCTCGCTCATGCGGCCGTGGCGGTGCAGGTGTTCCTTTAGGTCCCCTCCACTCACGTGCTCCATGATAAGGTAAACGTGCTCCTCAGTGTCAATCACCTCAAATAATTTCGTTATGTTGGGGTGATTTAGACACTTGAGGCTACGTGCTTCATCAAAGTATCTACTGATGTCACACTGGCTAATGTCTTTGATGGCCACCTCCCTACCCGTCAACCTGTGGCGGGCCAACCACACCTTGGCAAAGGACCCTTTGCCGATGGTGCGCAGGAGCATGTAGTCGCCAATACAGCGCTCCTGAAGGTGGGCGATGGCTTCAAGGATATTAGTCATTGTGACTCCAAAACAAAGGAAAAAAAAAGGAAAACAAAAGAAGAAAAGAAAGTCACACAAAAAGAACAAAGCAAATAAAATTAAAAAAAGAAAAAACACAATAAAGGCAAATCAATAAAATTAAAAAAAGAAAAAAAATAATAAAGGCAAATTAAAAAATGACCAAAAAAGGTAACAAACTGGAAAAGCAACAGCAACGGCTGGGAAGTCCAAGTCCAACAGGTCACTACAATCAGCTTCCTGGGCATCAACGGACAAAAATCTCAGCCCAGCCAGGCCTGTATATATAGTCGCAGCTTGCGACTGCATCACAATGGCGCCCTATGAGGTCAGAGCAAGACATGGGCCAAGCGTGGCTGAGGGTAAACTACAGTGGTTTCCTCACTTTTGGGTCTCATGACCCTTTTGGTCTGGAAGAAAGGATAAAAAAGGACCTCCAGCCCAAAGAGCTCTTTGTTTATGTTTGATATTAAAGATTGATATTTACTTGATTAGAAATAAAAATCTGTAAGATGCTCAAAGAAAGTAAAATAAGATAAATAAAAAAGGACTCCCTGCCCAAAGAGCTCTTTGTTTATGTTTGATATTAAAGATTGATATTTACTTGATTAGAAATAAGAATCCGTAAGACGCTCAAATAAAGTAAAATAAGATAAAACAAAAAAGTGTTACTTATTCTCATGCTGCAGCTCATAGTTCAAATAGCACCTGCTCAGAGAAAAATCCCCTGACCCATCCATTCCCACCTGCCTCACCCAGCCCATCACAGTGTTCACCTTCACAACACAGACCACAGGGCACCCGATTCCTGTTTCCTGTCCGTCCTTCCCATGAAGGCAGGAGCATGACTGTGTCTTCCCTGTGTCTGGCACAGCGAGTGGCAACAAAAGAAGTGTTTCACCAATAGAAGGGCGTGGGGTAACTAAAGAATATATGGCCAGCTACTTATGGAATCAAAGCGATTCATTAAAAATCTTTGAAAAATGCATGTCCTGTCTTCACTCAGCTTTCGGAACAGATGAGACAGGAGAGAGCAGAGCCGAGACCCGGGTGTCCAGGCTCGTGGGTGCGTGGTGAGGCCGAGGAGAGGCCACAGGCAGGAGCCGCGCTGGAACCCCCGCAGGGGATGGGCCATGCCTTCCTCCAGCGGTACTTGCCCAAGGATGCGGTGAGTTTGGATCTGCACTGAGGCTGCAACCTCATGTGACACTTGGAATATCCGTTTCCAGGTCCCACAAGGGACCTCTCAGGGGACCTTGAGTAGCCATTTAGGGCAATTTCTGTGTTACTGAAATGAGCCACCTCTGCGGACAGAAGTGACGACGAGGCCAGATAACCAACATGTGTAAAAACACTGGGAAACCTCTGGAGGAAAGAACTTCTGCAGAGGTACAAAGGGCGAGGTGACATGTTGGGTCCAATTCTACCCTTTCTATGGTGGCACAGAGGGAGCTGGCAGGCTGGAGGACGCTTTGGGGCGGGGGGGGGGGGGGCTCTGGCACATTCTACTCAGACTAATCCTCGAAGACGGCTCCCTCCTTCAGCATGTGGAGTGTTTGAATCACATGGAGAAGTTATTTTAGTAATTATTTTCCGTGAACACATCGAAAGCCTCAGCTTTCTGGTAAAGGGACTCTTTACAAGGATTTCTCTGTGAGCTCGTCCCTCCCCAGCACTTCAGGTTGTTACACTTTACATCAGGGATACTCAGCTCCTCAGCATGGCAGTCTCTGCTCTGAGCTGGCTGGGACCCAAACGGGGTCATTTCATCAGTTAGAGACAGATGTTGACAAGGTACAGTCAGAGATTAGAATGAGCTCAGAAAGGAGAAAAGGGAACATTGCAAAGAAAGCTGTCAGTCTAGGAGTTAAGTATGCCCATTTGTAAAAACAGTATTCGTAGTTACTCAAGGAGTAATACCAACAAAATAGAACAGTTTCTGATCTCTTCCACAAAGCAATACACACCCAAGGATAAGGCATTTAAGGTAAAATTGTCAAAGCAAAGCCAAGTTCTGAGCAAACAATGTGAGGTCTCCTATAGGCTGGGGTGTTCATTTAGGTGAATGAAGTGCAAGTTAGGGGGACTTTGAAAATAGAAAACAAATTCTTGGATTGGTACCTTTTAACCTTGCAACTCAGGGATTAGCTAACAGTATCTGGGACAGTCCCCTCCAGCGAGGCTGGAGGGAGTCCTTTGGAGGTGTTTCACTGATGGACCACGTACAGGTTTTAGGCCATGATGCTCGGTGTCATCTCCCGGAAGTGAGCTGTGGGAAGGTTGCCCTGTGAGCCTGCAGTAATTGCAAGAGCCTGTGTAAATTCTTAGTAGCAAGTTAGGAGGTCTCCTTGATAAGGCAAGTTCCCACATTCTCTGATCTAACCTCATAGGATAGGCCTTCCTTCCAGTAACAATTTTCGAAGGGGACAATTGATGTACACCAAAAGGAAGTGATCTTAAATTAAGCAATACCAAGGGAAAGACTTTAGGCCAAGGCAGAGGAAAAGATGCAACAAATTTCACCAACTGAATTTCACCTATCTCATCAGTTTCTTCTATAAAACGAGAGGACAGGAGGTGACAAGCGCAGTGAAAAGGCTGCCGCTGTCAGCCAGTGTTGCGAACCTGGTGTAGGGTGTGTCTAGTCAAATGGGCTCCCCCATCCTTATGGAACTCCGTGGGGGTTTTCCAAGTAGCAAAATCAGGCTTTCTACAAGTGTTTTAGGAACTGCTGTGGCTGTAGCCCTAACCAATGAAGTACATATGGATCATCATTCATATATTCTTATCCGTTAGGGGGGTAATTGGATTGAAATCCACTTTCCAAATATCAAATAGGCCTAATCAGACTTATTTCTCCATTTTCTAATGAGAGATTCCCTTATTTTAGTTATGCATTTAATTGTTCACTTAAACTTCACAAGTAATTATAGAAAATTAAATGGTTGGAAGTAAAATTTAGCTCTTTAAATATTAAGCAATCAAAGAACTGATGGTGCAGAGTACATCTTAATCTTCCTTTATAATTTCCTATTAAGACCATACCCATAGTATAGGGAAAAGACCAAAAAACTTGTGTCCTTCTAAAACAGAGAGAAACAAAACCCACATCCAATTTCCAATTAGTGTACTTTAACTTAAATAAATTCATTTCAACCTTAGTTTGACCACACATAAGATTATTTTTTTTAAGATTCCTTTTCCATGAACCTTCTGCAACACACAAACTTTCTGCAACATTCATTAACCTTTTATCTTTTGTCCTCTTTTTCCTTTTTTAATTTTAGAACAATCATTTACTTTATAACAAAATTATTTTCTTTCTCTTCAGTATAAATGTACTTCCATTGCTCATACCATCTTTTACCAAACACACATCTTATTCTCTATCTGCCATCATTTTCCATCACCCTAACATCCTAATCGGGCTTTATCACAAATGTCTGGATCTTAATCTGAGGGATCTTCTGCGCTGTTAACCTTGTCAAATGGCACATTAAGATCTCCAAACTTATTACTCTAGTTTCCTTTCCAGTGTGTCAGCTCCAAAGCTGGAGAGCAGTGCGCAACTGCATGTCCTTAATTAAACAAACATCTTCAAGCTAGGTTTTTTTACTAAAGATGAATCCTAGATAATGTGGACTTCAAAAGCAATTGTGTTAGTGTCTGTTATTTCTTTAGTTTCTATAGATGCTCATTTGGTTTAGCCCATTGAATAAAGCCCTTTTACAATCTAAATTTGATTTTACTAATCAATTTTTGGCACTACCATCTAGTGACAGAAATATACCCAATTCTATAAACAGACGTGCATAGACACATGTAAACAGGCAGCACAATACAAGACACAAAAGAAAAATTATGGATTCAAACATGATTTCTAGAAACTGCACTAGGCTGAGGTTCTGCTCAGATGGTCTAAGTTTTTGCATGCTGTAAGAATACTGTTAAAACGTTCTATTTTTAATAAAAGAATACATTCCATTGTCTCTGAGGGGTTTGAGATTCTCATTTCTAAAGTTTCTCTGCAAGATGTGTTTATTAACAATCACCAAAGGAATAGAAAGCAGGTGTTCACAGTAAAGTTGGAAGCTCCAAAAGTTCAGAGAATGGCCCCAAATGCCTGTCTTAAGAGAGGCCTATTTTCCTGGGGGGGAGGTTGAAAAATGGCTCCAGAGGGGAAGCCCGAGCATCAGATGGCTGATGCCCATTGCAGACAAAGTTGGGGGAGGGAAAACAGGTGGCGGGTAGGGAGGTGGCAGGCAAGGGGTCAAGGTGGCTGGAAAGTGAGGGATGTCCCAAGGTGAGGGAGCATCAAGTCGTTGCTTCAGAGGCCCACCCCCGTCACCATGGAATGCCCACAGAAAGTCAGTGGTTGGCATCAATTGAACACAACAGAAACCTCTAATTTGCGGTGCAGCCATAAGGACGCCTTATTCTGTGCGAAGAGCTCAATTGTGACATGGAACGGCTGTGACCCATCTCAACTGTGACAGCATGGTTGTGGAAAGAGCACTGCTGTTAGGCAGCCCTAGGGCCAGGCGGCCCTGGGAAGAGGTGCCCTGGGGCCAGATGACTCCCCGGCTAGACATTCTGCTCCCTGCCCGTCCGCTCTGCTCTGGGCTGCCCTGCACTGGTCTGCTCCGCTCGCTCAGCTGGGGCTTCTTCAGTGTGTTAGCTCCAGCCGGGCAGGTGCAACCTTCAGCCTTGGGCGGGAAGGGAAAGTGCGCTCTCAGAGCCAGAGGGGAGCTGCCTCATACAGACAGAGGTCTCATCCCTGGGCCCTGGCTGGACCATCCTCATGCAAATGAAGACTCTAAACCCTTGCATTTTGATTGGTTCAAAAGGCACTGTCCTGGTTGCTCAGAATGGAGCCACTCTGATTGGTCGGTGAAGGGGCTGATGGGGGAATAGCTGTGTGGGTCTGAATAGATGGCAAAAGCCTCGATCCTACTGGTTGAAATAGGGTTCCAGGCACTCCTTTTTAAAGGCGGGCTCAGAAGGCAGAAACTCTGTGGGGGCAAGTAGGTCAAGGAGTTGCTTCTCCCTGAAGCGCAGTTTGCCTGAAAGGGCCTTATGAAGAAGTGGCCGCTAGGCTCATGTGTTTGTTTGCTTGTTTGCTTTTGTTGTTGTTTTTGAAACTTGAGCCCAGTGAAACCACCAGGACCCTTTCCCTAGAGGTATCTTCTTTCTCAGGGTCTCCAACATCATATCAGGCTCTCACTTCAAAGCACAGTAAACACAAGGAACTTATCTCTTCCCTATGAGCCTCAGTTTCCTATGTTAAATGGAAATGGTCTGACCTATTGATTTTCTACTGTTACTACAAAATCCCACTTGAAATACTTTGAAATTTGTAAGGTCTACAGCACAAAATGCACTCATCAAGAGGCAAATGTAGCCAACATAACAACCTATTTGACTTTAAGAGACAAGAGGGTTCTCTCTCTCCACCTACTCCTCTCCTTCCTACCCCTGCCCAACTGTAGAACAGACATTTAGGAAGCGCCTGTGTGCCCGACACTGTGTTAGGTGCTGGGAATATAGGGGAAACTAGTCCGATAAGATACCTTGTGGGCAGGGGTGGGGGAGACAATCAATGTATGTATAAATGAGTGAGCGATTTCAGAGGGTGAGAAGGACCAAGAAGACGGCAATGATGACAAAAGAACTTCCTGAGGAGGCAGCATGAGGGCTGCCACCCGAATGATCACACACAGTCTCTGGTACGGAAGGGAAACTGGGGAAGGGCAGTCCAGGAAGAGAAAACAGCAACAGCAAGTTCCTAAGACCCAAATGACCTTGGCATGTTCGAGACACAGAAAGAAGGTCCCTATACAAGTAGTATAATGAACAAAGAGGAGGGTTTTACAAGGTAAGCTGGGCAGACAGGACGCACTGGAAGGGTCTCAGAGATTGTGGTGAGGAATTCAGGTTTTATTTTCAACTCAGTGGAAAGCCTTTGGATAGTTTTTAGGAGGAGAGTGACCGAATCTGACCCGTGTGGTCAGAATCTTTGATAAGTCCAGGTAAAGAGGCAGAGTCTTTGTTAATAATATAACACTGAATTTTTTAATTTAATTTAATTTAATTTTTTTTCGTTAAGAGAGGCAGGCAATGTTTAGCTTTAAAACGTTTTCCACAGTGGAGACTAACAGACATCCCAAACTCAACATGTTCACAATTGAGATTTCTCTCCAGCAGCCTTCCTTCCTTCAGCCTTCAGAACGAAAACCATGAAGCCATCCTGGATTCATCCGATTCGTCGGCAAAGCCGGAGCCCATTTCACGCCTTCTCCGCTGCTACTGCCACGGCCCAAGCCCCACTCACCCCTGCCCGGACCCCTGCAGTGGCCTCCTCACCACCTCCCTGCTCTCCGCCCTGGCTCTCTTCTATTTTCAACACAGTTGCCAGAGGGAGCCTGTTCACGTAGGAGCCGGGTGATATTATTTCTCTGGCCAAATCCTCCACTGTCCTCTGACTTCCCAGTCAAAGGCAAGGCCCTCACAATATCCTAGGAGGCTTGAAAACATCTTTCACACTTTCCTCTCTTCCCACATTTCCTGCCACTTTTCTGCTCACTTACTCGGCTCCTTGAACACTCACGCACACTCCCACCTGCGGCCTTTGCTCTTCCTGGCCTTGCCGCGCACAATGTATTCTCCACATACACATAAGCCTTTCCCTTTCACCTCTTTTAGGATTTTACTGAAATTCATATTCTTAATGGAGGTAGGAATTTGATTGTTTGGATATAGCAGTATTTTGTTTTTTAAATAAATACTTAATCGATGTAGCTTAAAGCCAAAGTTGGTTTCTTTTTATCCAAGCAACGTCTGCAAAAGGGCCACTATTTATTCATTCAGTAAATGGACACAGTCTGATGATTTCTCAATGCCATCTGGAATTCCGTTCAGTGTCTTTTTGATAATGCACTTCTAGGCATAAACTTACAAACCCCTCTTTGTAGTGAAGAATTCACATTAAATTACTCTTCTCTATAAACACAATGGGAGGAAATGGGGGGTTCAGTTCGCTGACATGAAGCCTGGTGGGGACCAACTCTACCAAAGATCACCTGACCCCAGGCTCACAGTATCCTCACTATTACATCATCCCCTTCAGTGGCTTCCCCATTGTCCTTGGGCTGAAGGCCGGAACCTTGACCAGGCACGCGCAGCCTGGACCCTGCCTGCCTCTCAGCCCGTCTGAGGCCCCGCTTCCCCTGTGCTCCCTTGCCTTCCGGACATCCTAGGCTCCTTTAAGGTCTTTGAACATGTCTTTCTTCCTCTTGTCCTAGGGCTTCTGCAGGTGGTAGCCCTTTGGCCTGGAACACTCTTATTTTCTCCCCCATGAATTGTGATAACTCCTATTATTTAAGTCCCACAGCAACCTTTACTTCCTTGAGAATGTTTCCCTGATCTCACTCAACAGGTCAAACACTCCAGCCCCTTCTCAGTACTCTTGTGATAACACTGTCCTTTCCTTCAAAGTATATATCACAGTTGTGAATGTAAATTTGTTAGTTTGATTCTTTATTTTTTATCTCCCTCACTAAACTAGATAAGGACAGATATTGTATGCATATTTGCTCTCCATACCCCAGCATCCAGCACCAAAAAGTGCCATGCCCATTTAAGATACTCAGTAATTACTTGTTAAATAAGTAAATGGATGAATAAGTATTATAGTAAACAAACAAACATCCCAATTTGGGTTCCTAAGGGTCTCAATCACCTTTTAATAGAATATCATCATCTTTCCATATCCAGAGCTTTTTAATCTTATTATCTCCTTGGCTCCTAATCTGATGACATGCCCCTCCCCCCATTCCTAATAATGCATAATTCACATGTGATTTTCATCTTTCGATGATCTTTCACTTTCATTTCTATATTTCACTCAATTTACTGATAAAGAATCTGGAGCTCAAAATGCAAGATAATAAGCAAGACACAAAGTTAAGGCTATAATTCTAACCACACCAAAGCTTGCACAAAATATAGAAAGGGAAAGGTGAAGAGCTGGAAAATTGGGTCCAATTCTGAAGACTCAGGGGAAAATATATCTAAAAATAGAGTTATCTCTTGTACTTCAAACATAAACAAAGATTTAATTTATTAAAAGGGATTATTTTATTAAAATGGAGTGAGATTGGGTCACATATCTATCTTATCAGGGGATATATCTGATATGAAAGTATTAAAAAGGGGGATAAAAACTCAAGCATTCCAATTCATGGCTTAGACAGCAACCTTTACCAATTTCTTCTTTATGTATCTGTTTTCTGCTTATCCATTATACTGTATAACCACCAACTTAACATAGAATCTCCTATTCTCTATTTATTTACAGTGCAATTTAGCACACCATTTCGTGGCTCTCAATGTTTCCAATTGTATACATTTAGTCTCAAGACAAAAATAGAAGCGATAGGAGCTATGTCTAAGAACAAGTCAGTGCCCTGTCCTCAAGGGTCTTGTGGATCATTTGAGCCAACCACCTCTTTTGACAGGATTCCCTCGGCACCAGTCAATCTCAGAAGATATAACAGAGACGCTGAGCAGGGTTTTTGAGAGTGTTGAGTTAAAAAGACAAAAATTGAAGTCCTGAGTATCCAAGGAAAGGTAACCCTAGTAACTCCCCATGCTTTGGTTTGTGTACCCCACAAAGAACAACACACCACAAATAAATAAATTTTCACAATAGCAGAAGTCCTGCTTCAAATCACCTCAACTCTCAAATTTAGGTTAAGGTTATCCAGGATTTCTAGTGGCCCTAGCTCCCTGCTAGAAGCAAAAACACATCCTATCTGGAGGAAGACCATGTTAGATCTCACTTTACCTGACATTATTTATCAAATGCAATTTCTGGAATTCAATAAAATTCAACGAAGCAGAAGGAGAAATAATACAAAGGGATCACAGAAATAAAAAATACAATGTAAACAAACTCACATGGGATCCAGATAATAAAGTCATGAGGCACAGAATGTTTAATATGTTCAAAGAGATAACAGGCACAATTGAAAAGTTGGACAGGGAACTGGAAACTATTAAAAAGAACTAAATTGAAAAATATATAACTTAAAAATATAATAATCAAAATTAAGAACCCCAAGGTTTTTAATAGTGCAGTAAACCCAGTTAAAGAGAGAGTTAATGACCTGGAATAGAGATCTGAAAAAAGTATCCAGAATAAAACGTGACTAAATAAAAGAATTATTTTAAAATAGAGAACAAAAACAATCCAATCAAAGTGCCAATGTACAAAAAATGAAACTCACTGTAGAGGATGGAGGGAAAAGGTCCTGAACAAAGTGACTTTGAAAATGAATGGTGCCTATAAGGCTGAAAGCAAAAGAAGCTGGACATCAGCTCTGTTCTTGGGTTGGTAAAGTTGTGTCCCACAGGATACAGGTTAACTCTTCTGAATTTGTATACATTCACACAGGCATGGAACAATTAAGTAAATGAATGTCAGACAGTTGGAACAGGTTTCTCACTGTTGGAGAGGAAGTTGACAGATAAGGAGAGGAAGTTAGAACACTCTATATGTTAACTGATTAGAGACACTAGTATGAATTCATATTTAGCTTAATATAGAAATAGATGGTTATACTATTTGTATGGTATTTATACGTATACTGTGGACTCTTTATAGACGTGTCCATATACACAGGTTTGTGTACACGTATATGTCCCTGCTCTGTCAGACGAGACTAGAAGCAATGTCCTGTGGCAATGAGCATACCCAGCACCCATATTTTGATTTCTAATACCATTATCCAACAAAAGAAACCAGGGCTCCTTGGATAGATGGTTGATCCTAGGACTGGGGCAGAAAATATTCAAAATAAGCCTATGGAAGAATCGTGTAGTACTAGAAAATAATGAGGCGCTTTAAAAAAAGAAAAAAAGAACCCAAACCCTCAAGAATGAAGTTGTATCAAAGGAACAGAAGGGCCAAAGCTGGAAGAACCTCAGCATCAGAATAAAGGTATAATGCAAAATAGCATTATAACTCAAAGTATAAAATAAATGTCCGCAATATAGAGCAATGGTTTTATAACAAAATAAATGGGAAAGAAGAGGCAAAACTCCAATGCAGAACAATTCCAAACAATTTATGGAGCTATTCCACCCTTAGAGAGGAGCATAACTCCCACTCCTTAGTGCGGGCCGTGCTTAGTGACGCCTTCCCAAAGAGCACAGGTGGAAAGGGGAAACGGAGTAACTAGGGTGGGGAAACCTGGCCACCACTACCGCAGTCAAATAGTCAAGGTTAACATCACAAGCGGTAGGTCCTGCCGATAAGACGCGATAAACAGGGCACTTCACCCCTGTGGTTTTCCTCCCCAAAGCCCACAACGCTGAGCCTGATCACGAGAAGAACACCAGCCAAGGGGCGCCTACCGAGGGACACGAGACAACTAAGTGTGACACGGTGTCCTGGGCGGGGGTCACTGAGCAGCTACAGGGCACTAGGAAAAAACTACGGGGATCTAAATAAATGATGGACTTTAGGTAATAACAGTGCATTGTTATCGGTGCACTACTAAAAATAATGACTGCATAACATTATTATGTCTGGTGAGATTTAAAATACATGTAGAATTAAATTATGTGATGATAGCCCCAAATTAGTTGGAAAGTTGACAAATGCATTATTCAGGAAGGATATAATTGTTTATAATTGCCTATGGTTTGTATTATTTACCCAATTATATTAATAATAATAAAATTTTATAATGTTGAAATACTTACCATTTTCTATTAAAAAACCTAACTGCTAAGAACTATATATTCTTATAGATAAGACTGGCATGGCCTCTGTAAGCCAGAATGTCAGCACGTGGTCCCTAGTTAAGGGAGGAGTTCTGGGTCTTGGGAGTCCAAGCAATGAATCTTGGTTTAAAATCTCTTCATACTTACAGTAACAAGTTTACAAAGCATAAAACGCATTGCAAAAACAACCTTCCCTTTAAAAAAATAAAACACAAAAAACTCTTTAGGTTTCCAGCTCTGCTTCTGAATTTATAAATTTCACTTTACAAACATATTTTAGAGGAAGTAGGGAAAGTGGGGTGCACTTGTTTCTCCTAAGGACAGAATGGAAATCTTAAATTCTTAACTGGAACATTGTTACCATGTCATATCATAGACCTGGCACTGGTTAAATAAAGACAAGTCATTGAAATAAGATTTTTTAATGTCTCACAGAATACAAGGACTTGTTTTCTGGGGGGTAAAGACTGAATGTAATATTTCAATCATACCCAAAAGAACATGAGTTAATATTTCACAGCTGCTTAATTTACTCACTCAGAAACAGCAATGCGAATGTTCAAATATTTACAATTGCCAACATATGGAAGCAGCCCAAGTGTCCATCAGTAGATGAGTGGATAAAACAACTATGGGCCATTTACACAATGGAATTCTACTTGGCTGTAAAAAAGGAGAAAATTTTACCCTTTACAGCAGCATGGATGGACCTGGAGAACATTATGCTAAGTGAAATAAGCCAGTCAGAGAAAGACAAATACCATATGATTTCACTCATATGTGGAATCTAATGAAGAAACTTATCTAAAAAGCAAAAGGGGGGATTCAGCAAAAACGAGAAAGGACTCATAGACATGGACAACGGTGTGGTGATTGCTAGGGGGAGAGAGTAAGAGGGAACTAATTGGTAATGGAAAAAAATATGATAAAGATTAAATTAAAAAAACCAGATATGGGAGAAAAATCTTCACAGTTTATACATATAAACATACATATACAAAATGAAAGAGACGATTGAGGCATCCATCCACTTACTACCCCAAAATTGTCAAATCAGATACTTGAGGTAAAACATGCCTTTCACTTTTAGAAATGTGTCTTGTTTTGTTTGGTTGCAGGGAGGTAATATCCGAATTTGAATAATTGACATCTGGAATCTGTTCAGAGTAACTGAACCGGCTGGGGCTGAAAGACTATGATTACTAGAACATGGACGGTGGGAACGGTGTTGCTGGGTTTCTATATTTTACAAATACAAGGCTTGGAGCATCTACGTAGAATCAAGAGTCTCTTAGCTTCAGCCCTAAGCCATGGGCAGACGCGCCCGCAGTCCCAACGGGTCCTGCAGAGCCGGAGTGTCCTGTGAGGGCGGGGCATCCAGCCGGGTCTGCGGGAATGAGCAACACCCCATGGGGAGCAGCGTGCGGGTACAGCGTCCCCGGGGCCACGTCCTAGGGCGGCCACACAGCCCTGGTGGGAGGCCAGGGCCAGGGCTGTGAGCTCCGTTTCAGGCCTAGCAGACCAAAGACACTCGATGAGCTTCTTTTTTTTTAAAGGGGCGAGAGTGATGGACAGTGTGAGGCTTATTTGTAATCATCTGACTTGGACCTTAATTCTCAGGTGTAGATTTCGAGTAGGATTGTTTTCAAAGACACATCCTCCTCCCGCTGTCCTCCCTCTTCCTTTCTCGCCTGACTCCCTCCCACAGTCTGTCTTCGTGAGATGCCTCTGCGAACAGCACCGCGGTCGTCCCTGCTGGGGAACGAGGCGATCAGCCAAAACACCCAAGCCAACATCCAAACAAAACTGCTCCTAGAAAAAAACAGAGGAGTGTGATTTCTGAGCCAAACTTTCATAATGGTAAGCCAGAATTCAGATACTTTGGGAAGTGGTGGTTTGTTTTGTCTGTTTGACTTAAATAGGTGGCTAATGCCCTTAGTTCCAATAATATCTGGGGTGGTAGAACCCAAACACTACGCTGTCCCTGACCGGGGTGATCTGGGGCAAGCTGCTTTACCTCCCTGCTTCTTTATAGAGCTCTCCTCGATTATATATACTTAATATAGTTCAAAAGTTTCCTCAATTATAAAATTATAAAAGTGCTGTGAAGATTGAATGAAGTAATATCTGGAACTACTTGGCCCTCAGTAGTAAGAAGCCTCAGTAAGAACTCCTTACTATTTTCACCGCGGGGAAACCTACAAGGCTGAGGGGGAAGATGGGAGGGGCTTCTAGGAAACCAGCATTTGCTGCCGATCTCCTCCATGCTCCCGTATTTAACAAAAAGTTGTGTCCTCTCTGTAAGTTATCCCTGACACCAGCGTGCTTTCCCTGGGCCTCACTTCGTTTTCAAGTCCCTGTGACCAGAAAAATGGGATTAACACCCTTAGCACCCTGCTTGTAACATACATTTTTCAGTTACTGACCGTCCTCAGAGAAAGCATGAAGCCTCCCTGAGCCATAGAGTGAGGAAGTGGTTCGTTTTTTAATTCTTTCTCAATGCTGATTTCATCAAGCAGAAAGTTTCAGTTTGGAGCTATTAAATCTTTAATGCATCTTTTACATTTCCTAATCTTCATTTTTATCTAAAAAAAAAAAAAAGCAAGTCACAAGCTCAGAACTTTCACCAACTGACTAGGATTTAATTTTTAAAATTCCTTTTTACAACTAAAATAATGTAGTTTTCTTTTAAATAATTCTGGATAAAAGGGAGGTAATTTAAAAGAATATTAAATAAATATGAGCAACTATAATATACATATGAGGATAATATGAGTTGGTGTGCCATTGCAATCCAAATCAATCAATCAATCAATCAATCAATCATGGCTGTCATATTAAAATGGCTGAGGTTTGGGAACAACAGCTGTAGGCAAAAAGGAATCTCAGTGGTTCCACATGGCCTTATGGTCTCTTAGCCTTATTTTACAGCCATCCAGGGTCCTCTGCTCCAAGGGAATGAAGAGATGACAGACACAGCTTTCTGAGTATACCTGTAAGCTTGGGAGTTGCGTTCTTGAACAGAATGGAAAAAATCCCATGTATAGAGACTATACCCAGTCAGCCAGAAGAAATCTCTAGATTGGTGGCTGCAGTCAGGGAAAATTAGTGGCCTAACCTCAAATGGGGTTAGAGGTCTGAAAGATCAGACCTCTTTTGGTCTCCTTCCTTCTATGTTTCAGAGGACTGTCATATCTGGGTTGAGGGTGAATGCGAAGGCTCCACAGAGATGGAATGTGCAAAACAACCAGAACCATGATCAGATAAGAAGAAAACTTTTCTTGGTATCAATGCACTTACTCTATTCTTACTTTCCTGATCAACCGAATGAAATCCCATTTCTCTTGGAGGAGTGCATGAGTGCATCACTTTGTAGTCAGCATCCAAAAGGTTATTAGGGAACATACATCAAGAGAAAAATAGCTAAGTAGAAAATCCCTACCAAAACAACCCACAACTTCACAAACTTACTTAGTATATATACTAACTTAATATCCAATCTTCCATGTAAGTATTATGACCTCATTTCACAAATGGAGAAACAGGCTCAAAGGAGTGAAATAGCATCTCTGTCAAACAGTAAAGGGAGCAGAGTCCAAACTCTGGCCTAGCATCCACTCACTTTTCACTCTATGTTCTAATTGAACAGAATAGTGTTTTGTTTCATTTCCTTGTTTTTTAATCAGAGTCTACATACCTAAGACTTTAAAGTTCTGTCTCCTTTTTGTCAAATCTGAGACACCTTTACTATAAGCAATTTTTCAGATGTTCAAAGCAAGTTTTGATTCATTTTACTGTTTCATCTGTTGATACAATAAATTATTAATGATATAATAAATCTGTGGCCCAGGAGAGAGCTTGGATGACTTTTTCTATAGTGTTTCTCCTACACACATTATGGTTCAACTTGCTTTTGCTCATTCAGTGATTCATTCGACTATTTACCCAATGTTTGTTCTGTGCTTGGCATTGGCCTTAAGCCTTTGCATATATGCACAAATGAATTTGGAACCATCCTCAATTCACCAACGTCACATAATCCTCCTGCATCATGTATGTGGAAAGCACCACCATTATGTTAAATATGCCCCTACTATGCTTCATTATCAATGGCAAAAGTTCTCCCCAGGAAGGTGGGTAAAGATGAAGAAATAAGTGGTTTGATCTGAGAACTGGTTTCCAGAAACCATTTCTTTTCTTTTTTTTAATCTTCATCTGAGGACATGCTTATTGATTTTAGAGAGAGGGGAAGGAAAAGAGAGAGAGTGGGAGAAAAACATCAATGTGAGGGAAAAAAACATTGATCGGTTGCCTCTTCTATGTGCCCCAACCAGGGACTGAACCTGCAACCCACACATATTCCCTGACTGGGAATCAAACCTGCTGCCTTTAGGTTTACAGGACGATGTTCCAAACAACTGAGCCACACTGGCTAGGGCAAGAAATCATTTCTTCCCCCATGTCTTTCTATTTAAAATGAAACAAAAAGAGAAAGCCCACAGGCAAAGGAAATAGTTTCTTCAGCATACAGATAGCCTCCTAAAGATCTCCATAAACATCAGAGTGCATAGACACACTCTCTCCAACTGCCCCTTACAGCACAGTGTTTAGAACACTCAGAAGGCACAAATGGTGGGGGGTAGGTGATGCAGGAGGGTCTGAAAGACAGGTTAGTAAAACTAGCTCCCTTCTATTTTGCCGCAGGGCTCCTCAGTATAACTTATCCTGTAGTTTCTTCCTAGAGAGTCAATCCAAATTATTGACTTGTTTAATGTAAATGAACTTTTCAACACCTCCATATTCTTGCCTTTTCATGACTTCATCATTCTTGGTTTAAATGGAAACCTTCACCTGTACCTTTTTTATGTGTCTTTTCAAGAGTAGCTTGCAAGCCTCTCTCTTTTGATGAGCCTTCTATCCTCATTGCTCTGTTCTTTCAAAAAAGCAAAGGCTGATATTTTAATGTTTTCTTGCTTTCTTTGCTCTACAATGCTAAAGAGATCTCTCATTTTCATAAGTTTTATTTTGGACAAAAATCAGGAACAGAAAGTGGAGGATACTACAAATTGTGTGTGTTCTTTTACTTATTCCCTAGATGAAAAGGTAGATGACTGACTCTAAGTACTCCACATTATTCATTGACTAATTTATTAACGTAACATATTTATTAAATACCAACTATCTGCAAGGCAGTATCCTAAGGACTGGTGATGAAGTAAATGGTGAACAAAGGTATACATTGCATCTAACTCTCTGTTTTAGAGAAAATGGTGATTGCACAAATACTAATTACTTATAGGTATGTAGAATCAAATAGCATTGTTTTCCTCTACTGTAACCGTGGTGTGTCAACATGTACATGTAATAAAGAAATATTTAATAAATCTCTGTTGAATGCTTGAATAAAGGATTCTGGAACTGGAGAAGGAGTTTTTAGAAAAGATCTATTAAAATGACCTAGAATTAGGATTTTGGTAAACATTTAGATGACAAAATAAGTACTCAGTTGGGAAAGAGCAAGACTGAGAAAAACTAGAATTGAAGTTGAAGTTTTTAAAAATAATCAAGAGTACCCAGAGGTGAAAAACAAATGAATTTACAAACTTGTAGTCCTCTAGAACCATGTAAATTAAATTGCTCAATGACAGGAAATTACTTTTAAAACAAAAACAAACCCAATCTGGCAGAGGAACTAGACATGCAAGTCCAAGATGCTCAGAGAGTCCCAAAGAAGTTGGATCCAAGAAGAAACACACCAAGACACAACATAATGAAGTTACCCAAGATTAAAGATAAGGAGAGACTCTTAAAAGCAGCAAGAGAAAAGGAAAGAGCTACCTACAAAGGAGGTAAGTCCCATAAGACTGTCAGCTGATTTCTCAAGAGAAACTTTACAGGCAAGAAGGGGCTGGAAAGAATATTCAAAGTCATGAAAGGCAAGGACCCACATACAAGATTACTCTATCCAGCAAAGCTATCATTTAGAATGGCAAGGCAGATAGAGTGCTTCCCAGATAAGGTAAAGTTGAAGGAGTCCATTATTACCAAGTCCTTATTATATGAGATGTTAAAGTGACTTGTCTAAGAAAAAGAAGATCAAAAACTATGAACAGTAAAATGACAACCAACACAACTATCAACAACTGAACCTAAAAAAACAAAAAGTAAGCAAACAACTAAAACAGGAACAGAATCACAGAAACGGAGATCACATGGAGGGTTATCAGTGGAAAGGGGGAGGGGGAGAATGGGAGAAAAGGAGTACAGGGAATAAGAAGCATAATTATTGGTAGGCACATAATAGACAGAGAGAGGTTAAGAATAGCACAGGAAATGCAGAAGCCAAAGAACTTATACGTACAACCCATGGACATGAACTAAGGGATGGTGGGGATGCTGGAGGGTGGGGGTATGCAGGGTCGGGGTGGGTAAAGGGCAGAAAAAATTGGGACAACTGTAACAGCATAATCAATAAAATATTATTTAAAAAAAGATAGGTATTGTTCTCCAAAGATGAAAAAATTTCAAATCAATGAAATTCAAAAAGTAAAATAAAAAAGAAACAAATATAATGCTTTATATACTCCTTTGTTGATTTATAGCATTTACTCCTCAAGAAGTGATATAAATTGAAAAGACATAAATTGGTTTCTATATGTGCCATGTTGAGAATAGACCTAGACCAATTTGGTCTCTCCCAATTACTAGGTTATTTTTAGAACTGGTAACCTTAAGAAATGTAGAGGTTATAATTAAAGATCGCTTTTATGACTTTGCTGCCAGGTTCAAATGAAAACAAGCCTTAAACCAAACCCTTCCACACACACAAAATTTATTAAAAAGCAAGCATCAGTCTACAATCCACTTGGTAATATTCTTGAATCCCAATTCGGTCCTTTTAGTATCACACTTTGCATAAAAGATTCACCAGACACAAACCGGTAATATTCTGGGTCAAGATACAGTTAACCCTATGGATGGCATCAGACAGAGTCCTCCAAATCAGTGACCTAATAGACCCAGTTCTGGCTGCCATTTAAATTATTTTAACTGTTTGATTTTAGAGAAAGAAAGAGGAAGGGGGAGGGGGAAAGAGAGAGAGGGAGGAAGGAATGAAGGAAGGAGGGAAGGAAAGAAGGAAAGGAGGAAGAAAGAGAAACTTCAATTTTCTGTTCCACTTACCTATGCATTCATTGGTTGATTCTTGCATGTGCCCTGACTGGGGAGCAAACCCGCAATCTTGGCATATCAGGACAACACTCTAACCAACTGAGCTGCCCAGCCAGGACCCTGGCTGCTGTTACAAAAGGTGCACATAGGACTTCGTAGAATGGAGCTAAACACCCCCACCTGAGCATAACTGAAAAAGCTAGGTAAATTTTTTTTAAAAAAATCTGTCTCAAGGCATCGGAAAGCTGCAAAAGCAATAAGGACTAGATGAGCTAAAACTCCAGATGAAAACTCCCAGAGGGAGTGAATAAAGAAAGGATCTCCAGCAGCCTCTTCCCAGAGGCATTTGCCAGTGCTGGGGCTGGCTGAGAGGCTGAGAAGCCAAGCTGGCCCCCGCAAAGGCCCTTGCTGGGATGGAAAGATAAGCGGAGACTGCGGCAGTTATGCAGCCCTGAGGACCGGCTTCAGCACGAGTCTAGTGTCCCCTTCAAGACATTTGCTAAAATTCAGAAGCTGTGTAGGGTGAGAGACTTCGAAGCTAAATTGAAAAACGTCTTAAAAGAAGAGCAGGATTTTCCCTAAGTTCGTGGTTCTGAGGAGACATTGACCTGCTGGGGAGGAAACCCTGGTTCACCAGGCCCAGGGGTGGTAGTGAGCTGACCTGTCTGCTGTTGCTTTACCCCAGGAGCACCTGCCGATTCTGGGTGCAGCCAGGGCTGAGAATCCAGCTTGGCCCAGCAGAGGGCCATTGCTGGGGGATGGGAAACCAGAAATTTTGGCATTCGTGTGAAGCAGGAAGGAAGGAAGGACAAAATTGGAGACTTGAGAGGCCCCAAGCACACAGCTGGTTTTCCCTCAAGAAATTTGCAGAACTCTAAAGATTCACAGGGCAGGAGACTAAAAACCAAAAAACTCAGGAAAGCAGAGTGGGATTTTCTTTATTTTGTTAGCACTGAGAAGTCCAGGGTCTCCTGGAGGGTGGGGTCCTCGTCAATGAGTCAGGCTCTCACTTGAACGGAGGGCCCCATCCTGGGAGCAGGAGCAAACCAGGAAGAGACCCAGCCCAGTCACAGGGTAGAGTGAGGTGTTGCCCCCAGCTCCAATCTCCCTGACCAGCAGAATAAAGGGTTGGCACTCTGGTGGAGGATATTATCTACAGCCTCCTTAGTTTTTATAAACAATATTCAGCATCTAACCAAAATGCAGGGACTATTGAGGTCAGAAGATTCTCACACACTGTCATGTAAGGAGTGGGTGTGTCTCTAATCTTTATCTATCTATCTATCTATCTATCTATCTACTAATGCTGAACAAAATCAAATTCATACAAAATCTTTTTAAAATTAAATTTATTGGGATGACAGTGATTAATAAGATTATATGGGTTTCAAATGTACAATTCTATGATACATCATCTGTATGTTGCATTGTGTGCCCATCACCCACAGTCAGATCGTCTTCTGGCACCACGTTTGACACCGCACCCCCCTACCGCCGCTTTTACCCTTTACTACCTCTCCCACACTGCTTCCCTCTGGTAACCACCATACTGTTGTCTGTGTCTATGAGCTTTTGTTTGTTTGCTTATTTGTTCATTTGTTGCTTTCAGTTTTATATCCCACATAAGAGTGAAATTGTATGGTTCTTAACTTATTCCGTCTGACTTATTTCCCTTAGTGTGATATTCTCAAGGTCCATCCATGTTGTCCCAAATGGCAGGCAATATTTCATCCTTTCTTACGGATGAGTAGTATTCCACTGGCCAGTCTATGCCCTGAACACCCTAATTTCACAAACAAAAGTGCCTCTCTGTCACCCAGTATGCGAATAAGCAAGAGCCACTGTTGATCAGAGATAAAGAGAGCTGAAACCCTTGTAGCAGCACTGCGGAGTATGACTGTCATGGTAAGTGCAGGTTGACCACCCTGCAGTGTAAACTCCTGATTAAGGTGTAGATGTATCTCTAATACACTGTCTTTGATGAAGTGTTTCAATGTGAAATGTAGTCCACATCGTAGACCAAAAGATGCTTGAAATCAGAAACCTTGTTAGCTTCAACTCTGTGTGCCTAGCTAATTTAGAGCTTAGCACACAATAGAGGATCAATAATACTTGTTGAGTAAATTAATAAGTGCAATAGCTTGGTAAAATTATAAGTGATGGATTACTTAAGACTACATTTCAAATGTTGGAGAGTCAGACCAGGGGGTTTTTAACTGCTTTGCACCTGTCTTCCTAACTCATCATTCCGAATCCCCAGTTGTGTCCTGTATCTCTCTTGGTTCTCATTTCCTGTCTTAGATCGTTGTGCTATCATCCAGATCCTTTCTCATGCATCTCCAGGAAGGCAGTTTGGCACAGTGGTTTGGAAGGAGGCCTCAGGTGGAAGGCAGTCCTTATCAGGGAGCCCTGACTTGCACTTATACCATCTTTTACTTAACCTCTAGCAAGTTACTTAACCTCTCTGGCTCTAAGTCCTCTATTGTAAAGTGGGTATAGCAATAGAAGCTATTGTATAAAGTTGCTGTGGGAATTAAATGAGACAAAACTTATTTAAACGTTTAGGAGAGAGAGTGCTTTGCACATGGTTACAGTGCAATAAAATACTAGCAATTAATTCTATTTTTATTCAAGCCTATGCATTACCCAATTTGGCCTTTTCAATCAAGTACCTCTGGCACTTACATTAAAATTCTGCTCCTCGTAACAAAACAAGGATTCACAGAACATGAGACTTATAAATTTTTTTAGAACTTTTTCAAATTAATATTGCCTTGTTCAAAGAAGTCAGCATAAGAGACTAAGACATCTGAGCTGAAGACATTTAAAAGACAATTTCCCAGTTGGTTTTTTTTGACATTTTTTCACTCTTTATGGGTCACAAACAGTATGGGAGCCTCTGCAAAACCAGCTCATTGCTTCCTAGCCATGTCTTTTTTTTTTTTTTTTTTTTAACCAAAATTGCTATCTCCAACAGATTTATCTTACTAAACACAGGATTTAGCTCAGAATGACATCTGCTTTTCTAGAAATCGTATCCAACTTTGAAAGGTGAAGAATGTGTGGACTCTCAGCAATAAAAAGAACATATTCCAGATCCTAAATACCACTCTCAAACGGAAGTTCTGTTAGGCCAAGACTTATTCATTTGAAACCACGAGAGATGTGGAGGCCATGGAAATCGACCTTACATTTATTATTGGTTCTAAGTGTCTCTGTAGCCCAGATATTGAGCTATCATAATGGCAGGTATGTTTTAAAGGAACATTGCATAGGGCTAGAAACAATTCCAAATAGCCAAACCAGTAGTTGCATATGACAGCCTGGATTTAAATATCAATCAGCTTTCTGATCTCTGAGCAACAGAGCTGATCTTAAATCATTATCACCATGTATGGTAAAAGTTGCATACAGCCTTGACAGTCTCTTAGGAAGACTCCAAACTGGATCCCAATAAACCAAGCACAGCCAGTTTTCCTCTGTTGTTCAAACTCATTTCTGTTTCTTTGGATTACTACAAGATGAAGCAGCTGGCTTGTGTTTTGGGGTCATATTTTAGGAAATATTCTTATTAACACTAGTAGCCTATTCAGTGTAGAGACAGGACCATGCCGTGAGAGGCACATGTGGAAGCTGACACCAAATGAGAAAAGATCAGATTGACTTTTTCCATCTCACCTGCACACCAAGCATGTGCTCACCGAGGGAGGTGGTCCGGCAGAATCACCTACACTGATTACATGGTTTATAGTATTTTCTTTTCTCCCATCTTTGGCCTGGGCATACCATGTGAACTGGACCAGTTGACTCCATTAAATTATATGCATGTAGATGCAGTCTATACCACAGTCCTTGAAACAACTAATGGCTAAAATCTGCTGTGGGCCAGGGACTATATTAAATATATATCACTTCATATAATCTTAAAGTATTGTCTTTTTAAATTACATATTACAATGGACTTTTTGGTGTACAGTTTTATGAATTTTAATACAGGAATAAATTCATGAAACACAACCACAATCAGGACACAGAACAGCTCCATCTCCCCATAAAACTCCTAGCTATCCTCTTATATATACTCTTCCCCACTCCTAACCCCAAATAGGTCTATGGTAACCACAATCTTGTGCTCTGTCATTACAGTTTTATCTTTTTGAGAATGTCACATAAATGAAATCATACCATATATGACCTTTGGGCACTGGTTTCTTTCATCTAGCATAATGCCTTGAGATTCATCCAAATTGTTGCAAATGTAAATAGTCTATTCCTTTTCATTGCTGAGTAGTATTCCATTGTATAGATATACCACTGCTTATTTGTTCATTCACTCACTCTTTTGGGTTGTTTCCACTATTTGGTAATAAATAATACTGCTGTAAACATTAGCATATAGCTTTTGTGTGAACGGAAGTATTCATTTAACTTGGGTGAATATACCCAAGAGTAAGATTGTTGGGTCAAGTGGTAACTATATGAGAAGCAACCAAACTATTTTTCAGAGTGGCTTCACCATTTTGCATTACCACCCGCCACATGTGAGAGTTTCAGTTGCTCCACATCGTCATCAGCACTTGGCTTTGTCAGGTATGTAATCTAATAACATTACAAAGTAGTACTATTATTACCTCAATTTTATAAGTGAAGAAAACAAGGCTCAGAGAGACACAGTAAATCATGACAGGCCTCACATATTTTAAGGGTCAAAGGCAAGATCTGAACCCAGAGTCCTAGAAACCTTCCACGTAGGATACTAAATAAGATATGTGTCTTCACATATGACTTTTAGAGACAAGTCACAATGCTCAATACACCTGGATGTTTTTCACAGTTGGGGATACTTCACATAACCATGAGTTTTGTGATGAACCTAGAGGAGGCCTTCTAGCAGAAATAGTCTTTCTTTTGGGGAGGTGGTAAGAGATAGCTTGGCAGATAGATTAAAGGGAGTGATTTAATTTTTCTCTTGCGTGACAAAAAGCATTTAGGGCAAAAAGAAAAACAAGCAGGCAAAAAATGCTCCATGTGACCTTTTACTTGCCTTCTGCTCTTTTCTTCCACAGGGTAATCATTGCTCTTTGCTGGACAAGAAAATGCCAGCTCTTAAAGAGCCATTTTTATAGATTTGAAAAGAGGAAAAAGAATTGCCCTCTTTTCTTTTCCCAAGTTTTTCTTTTTTCTTATTCTTCTTGAACTATGGTCTTAGGAAAATTTCACAGTCCCCTGAGGGTATGATGGGATCCTCAATGGTAGCAAAGCCTCAGAAGAATGACAGGCTGGCCACTGGGTCCATTTACAAAGAAGAAGGTTAAAAAATGTATATTGGGTTTCTTATGTGTAGATCAAAAGCCTGAAAATACCAACAATTTGTCTATATTTTGGTTATATTGTTTAATATTTTTTTGTCTGTTTCATAGGCACTTGGATTAATGATAAGCAGTTGATAATAAACTGGAAATAAAGGAATGTTCAAGACTCAGACACTGGACAGGAATCAATTCCCTTTCTTTAATGGGTGAATTTCCATCTCTGAGAGCAAGAAATGATTGTTTAACTCTTACATCATCTGGTCCATCTTGAGCACAGTCAATTCTCAACTGTTTGCTGTGTCTGCATCGGCTTTTCTCCCTCTGGCAGCTTCCTCTCTCCCTACTTACCCAGATCCCCCTCCCATTTGGGAAATCCCTTCTGTTGTGCACTGGGTATATTTTTAAAGCCCTGTGCCGGAACCTCAGCACTGCGGGGGAATTCCTCCTGCAAACAAACGGTTTTATTTGCAAAAGAAGTACATTTAATGCTGGCTTTGTCAGTACTTCATTACAGACTGCAAACAGAGGGCTATCTCCTGGGGCAAGCGACACAGAATCTCTGGATTCTGGTTCTCTGTCCTTTCCCTGGGGGACTCAGCTATCGTATTTTCCTCCTCTCATCCATTTCTCCCAGGCTGCATCTCCTGCTTCTTTCAGAGCTCTCTCTCATTATTTCTGGAGAAAAATAAAACTGGATCCCTTCCTAACACCATATGTAGAGGTGAACTCTGATGTAGTTTAATGTATAAAATGATAAATGTAATAGAAAAAGTGCAGGAGAATCTCTTTGTTATTTGGGGCGGGAAGAACTTACTGAACAAAACATTACAACATCAAAAGCATAACTGAAGCAAAAAAAATGATTAATATGATTACTTAAAAAGTAAGAATTCCTGTTTAAAACAGGGCAAAGTTAATAAGCAGGTGACAAAATTAGAAAAGATATCTGTCACATCTAACACTGACAAGAGGTTTTTATTTAAAGTATAGAGGAAACACTTGCACATCATAAAGGAGAAGACAGAAACGCCAGTAGAAGAATGGACAATGGATATGAACAAGCAATTTATAAAAGAGTACATCCAAAAGGCCCACACACTGTGAAGGGAGGCTCAAAATCATCTGTAAATGGATAAATGCAAATCGACATAATGATGACATGCCGCTTGACTGGAAAAGAGGAGGTAGTGGGATAATGTCAAGAGCTGGCAGGGATATGGGGCTGGGACCACAGGTGTCCGGGTGTTGCTGACTGAAGAGCCCCAGGGGTATAATCTGACACCATTTCATCATGCTGTGTATGTAAACTATGACCCAGCAATTCTATTCCTGGTGTAAATACCAAATAAATTCTCACACAGATCCAGGGGAGGCCATGTAGGTGGCAAGGAGCTAGAGGCAACCTGGCTGTCGATCCCTGAGAAAGCAGCTGGGTTTGATGTGATGGGTGAGACCGCATGGCAGTTGGAGGCAAGGGATTAGATGTACATGTAGTGACAGGAGGGACCATAAAACATAGTGACTATGAAAGAAGAAATGGAGTAAGTTATAACCCAGCGTCATTTATGTAAAGCTAAAGCAAGCACATGTGTGTGCCCGCAATGTCACTATATCCATTTTGCATGTAAAAAAATATACACTTGAAACATATTCAACTAGAATGATTGACGTTGGGGGATGAAAGTGGGAAGTGGAAGTGAATGAGAAGAAGTAGATGCAATAAGAGAGAAACCCTTCATGGACGAATGATGACATTGTGCCATGAACCAAACTAATTTTCAATAGTCATGAACCAAAGAGTATTATTAATGTGAGTCTGCTGCTGAGAACCATAGTCAGCAAACAAATACAGATTTGCTCATTTAATACTTTCAAGCTTACTCCAAAGCAGGTTCATAAACCTGGGACATCCTCCCTATCCTCAACAATCGCTTCTTTCATTCTGGAGAACACTAACCTCATCCAAGACTGCTAAAAGAGACCTGATGAGATCTTTATCTTTCCCCTCAATTCTGTTGGTGAATTATCCATTACATTGTGATTCTCAAAATGTTACCTTCTAAGCAGTGTAAATCTCTTCCTGACTACTTATATTCGGGTTTCATGACTCTAAGTCCCACTATGTAGGTGTCCATGACAAAATGCCCATCTTTAAATGATAGATTTTGGCTACTTTTATACTTTTTCATAATAGTAAATCATTTAGAAATAATCTGAAGGTCCATCAGTGAGGGACTGGCTAACTAATTACAGTACATCCCTGTAATAGACACTCTGCAATCACAAAAGAAATTAAGTTCTTAATGTACCAATACAGAACTAACTTCTAGACATATTTTTAAGTGAAAAAATAATGTGGAAAATAGTGTGACTTGTATGCTACAAATTGTGTTAACGGGGAAAAGAATATGTAAAGGTATTTGCTTGTACATATCCAAGATCTTTGAAAGAATGTATAAACAGTTGATAATACTGCTTGTCACCTGGGAGGAGACTCCGTGATTGGTGGGCAGAGGTAAGAGGAAGGTTTTCGGCTTATTTATATCTTTTAAAATTTTAAATCATGTGAATGCATTAACTATTTTAAATTAATATTTAAAATCAATAAATAAAATTATAAATTTTCAATAGTCAAAGATTAAATTTTCATAATATCACTTTATGTGTGTATAGATAGATACTGAGTAAATATATTTATTTTTTCTTTTTTTTCCCCTATCCTCACCTAAGGACATTTTTTTTTCATTTTCATTGCTTTTAGAGTGAGAGGAAGGGGCAGAGAGAGAGAGAGAGAGACAGAAGGGAGGAATATCAATGTGAGAGAGAAACATTAATTGGTTGCCTTCTCACATGAGCCCTGAACAGGGATTGAACAAGGAGCCATGGCTGGGAATCAAACCTGTGTCCTTTCATTCCACAGGATGACATTCCAACCAACTGACCCCCACTGGCCACAGCCTGAGTAAATATGTTCAAATAATGATAACTATGCCCTTTTATCAATAGTTACAAAGTTTCTGTGGGGATTAAAATAGGAGGCTGAATTTAGAAAATAACCATATATATATCAGAACATATATACCAAATGAAGAATAACCTCTTAGTGTTCACTTTTAGAAGTAATGCACTTACTTAATAAAATGAAGCTGCTATCCCTGAGCCTATTTTGGATTCCTCTAATATACAGTTTTTGAATTTGGGACCCATGGGGGTCTATGAATTCAGTGGGCCTATGTACCTATACACGAAAAATTATCTCTATTTTTATTGACCTGTTTATAAAATATAATGTTTCCTTTAATTATGAAAGCATTAGTAATTCTTATAACTTTTTCACCAAGAGAAATCCTGGATGCTTTCGTATTCCATTATTTTCATATAATATTTCAGTTTTTGCAGATACCTGGATATCTCAATTCCAGGTAGGTATTACACTTTATTAGATTTGTTTTTACATTGAATTACTTAATGTGTTAATAAAGAAGCAAATATAGTTCTATTCTACACTTTTTTTATTTTTTGATAACTATTCAATATAATTGGTTCCCTTGTAATTATTTTATGCTTTTAACAATTGTGTTCTATGGTGGGGTCCATGGACTTTACCAAAGGCTCCCACTGTACAGGAAGTTTGGGCCCCTGCGAAGAGGTCTCACTTCTGAGAAAGAAAAGTAGTTATGCTTTATGACCACAAGTTGATTCTGAAAAAAAAATATAACAGTTTGGGTTAATGCAAAAACCAAATGTACTCTCAAAGGATAAAGCTATGAGACCCTTAGAAATACTTTTGAAAAAGTTCCAACAAAATGATCAGATCTTTTAGTGTATCTCATCTTCTAACATACAAATAATCCATTCATTTCATAAATGTTTATCGAGGGTCCATTACGTACCATGCACTGTTGTAAATACAGAGTAAAGTGCAGTGAGCAGGATGCACATGGTACCTGCCCTGATGGAGCTGAGGTTACAATGGAGGGAATCAGCCACAAAATGTTAAATAAATTAATCAGACAGCCTTAGATATTTATACGCGCTGTCACGAAAGTAAAGCAGGACACTATCCTAATCCAGAGCACGAGAAAGAATAATATGGTAACAAAGTGCTTGGTTCTGGCATTACACTCTCAGGTCAAATCCTGGCTCCTGCCCCACTGGCTCTTTGACCTTGATCCAGCAGCACAATGGCTCTAATCCTCAGTTTTTTATTTTTTGTAAAATGGGCATATTAACATTACTGATCTCAAAGTGTTGTTTTAAAGAACCTGGCCAGTCTTAACGTATTCCTAAGATCCAAGCACAGAATTTTGAAGATTCTAATACATTTTCTTAGCGACGTTTTCTTGGCATTGTAAGAAAGAGCTATTTAGATTAGAGTCTAAGCCTTCTGCTATTCTTATCCTAATTCACCCAACAGCACAGATTGAAATTAAAGCGAGAGAAGAGCTCAAAACCGCCGCTGTTCTTTACCATATCTTATGAGAACACAGAGCTTGGGCAGCTGAGAAAAGTGAATAAGGGAGAATGTCTCAAGAGCTGACAAAGAAGGATGGGTCACATTTCTGACAGGCAGAGATATTTCTAAGAAATAGTGTATTTGGCAGATAATAATCTCAAGAAGGGGAGAGATGGGGTCTATGGTAAAGGGAGCTTGTTCTGTTCAGCATTTATTCAGAGTGAGCAAGACTGACGAGCTCCCTCTATCATGGAGCCTGCACTCTACTGGGGAAGACAGACAATAAACAGGTACACAAACATCTGGCTATTTGTGAGTAAATAAAGACCGTTTCAGGCAGCAACACTCACTCTGAAGCGAAGAAGCAGGGTGATGGGATGGACAACGACTGTATAAGGAGTTTGGAGGAATTTGTGTTTTAAAAGATCACTTTGGCTTCCGTGTGGAAAATGTGTCGGGTGAAGAGGAGAACAGAAGCAGGGAGACCTCCGTGAGCAGGTTTCTCTGGCGGACCTGGTGAGAGACGATGGTGGCTTGGGCCACAGTGGCGAAGAGGAGGGTGGGAGATGCAGGTGGACAGATGAGTCAGCTGAAACAGGAAAGGCAGGCACCAGGGCAAACACAACAAAAGGTAACAGAATGGGCGCTTAGAGCAGAAAGAACACTCTGGATTATTCTGGTCCAACCCCTTAATTTCTACAGATGAAGAAACCACAGCCCAGGAGGCGGAAGTGGCTTGGCCATCGTCTCAGAAGCACGGCCAGTCTCTGAGCCCCCTGACCTCACATCCTCCTACCACACTGCACTGGAAACCCTGGCCTGGAGGAGGAGCAAGCACACAAAGAGGAAAAGGACAAGAAAAGGGAGGGCGTGTAGAAGAGGAAGAAGAGAGAGGGAAAGACTCAGTGAAGGGTCAAAGGCAACACGATGGTATGGAAAGAAATGGCAGCAGGTGAACTGAAGGGTGGGGACAGGCAAGGGAGGAAAGCATAGGGGAGGGCGGGGACATGGTTGCTGGGATTATTTAGGGCTCAGGGTTTCCAGTTGAGGTTTGGGTTAATAGACCATCGCCTGGCTCACCACAGATGTCGGGGCACCAGCAGCAGCAGTTGGAGCAGCTGCTAGCACCACCTGAGCCACAGGAAAAACGGCAAGGGAAGTGCAGATGGGCAGGAAGTGGCTCTGGGTCGGAGCCAGGTTAGCCCAGATCACGCTGTTCTTGCCCACCTCTTGGGATGTTCAGAGCCTTCCCAAGAAAGCCCAGAGAACAGGCCCATTCTTTGTCAGCGTCATCAGCATCACCATGGTTGTAGTCATCACTGTCACTGTGCTACCATCTCTCTGGCTCAGGCAATGTGCTGGGGACTTTACATGCACTTCTATCTTTCATCCTCAAAAAACCCCGTAAGGGAAGTATACATTTCCTTGGTTCTTAGATAAAGAAATTAAGGCTTAAATGAGTCCCCTAACACTATCTCAGAGCCAGGAAGTGGCAAAAATCCCCTGTTATCATTTCTTTTTTCTCTTCTCTTCTCTTTTTTTCATTTCTTCTCAAAGAAAACGTGTTAAACAGACTTTGCCAGAGGTGCTGGGGAGGTGCACCGAAGAGCCTGTGCTTTCTCTCTTGCAGCAGCTGAAGACTGGTTGGCCTGGGGCTGATGGGGCTGGGCGAGCCTTTGCCCTTCCAACCTCCTGTCTGGTCCCCTCAGCCACCCCCTCCTCCAAACGGTTCAGTCCCAGTCACACAGGCAACTGACAGAACACAAACAACTATCTGCAGAGTTTTTACACTCTTTCATTGTTCAAAATGTATAACTATTGACCTTCTTTTCCTTCAAGGCCCTTTCAAATGTCACCCCTTCTATGAAGGTTTTATTTCTTGTGACAAAATAAATCCCCACCACTTGGTGCCCTTATAGTCTTGCATTTCAGTCTGGAGCACTTGCTTGCCGCCTTCATCGGAGCACGGGCCTCTGGAAGAGGGACACTGTTCTAATCATTTCTGTGTCCCTGAAAACCTAGAGCGGGACCTGGCGCAGCAGAAGCAGCCCATAAATGATAGCTAAACTGAAACTCAAAAAATGGGAAGGGCGTTCGCTGGGGGCCTTGTAAATGAGCTGTTTCCAACTTTATTTCCTTAACTCAGAAGCTCAAATGAAGGAAGAAGTTGTCAATTCCAGGAGCATAGCCTTATTATCTCTTCTATCGGTGAGAGAGTAAATAGGTGTGGGCTCCTTTTGGAAGGATAACTAATAAAAGTATTTTATAAGGATGTAAGTTATAAAACTGATCTGCTGTTATGTCCAAATTGTCACTCTGTAAGAAAAAAATAATAAATATATATGGATATTCTTTTTTATTTTAAACCTTTTAATTTCAGACTTTTGCTCCATGGATAACAGAAATGGGATGACCAATTGTAATATTGAAGAATAAGCACAGAATAACTAGTTTTAGAGGTAAATATTGTATGACATGTGATATTGATATACTTTTACATGTTACTATGAGTAACGTTATTGCAAATTCACTTTATTTCTGATTTGGTCTTTGTAGCTCCTGTTTTATTATTAACTGAAATTTCATAGATAGCATCATTCTCACTGACATGCACTGAAGATAAAAAATACACTGTATTTTTCTCATTTATCCTTGCCTTGTTCTTTATTAAAAATGTAGACATGAGCAAAATAAAAAAGAGACGGCAGTACTCATACTGAAATCACAATGTAGACACAAGACAATAATCCAGAACCACTACGCCTGCCGGTGCATCCATAGTGGGCGCTCACTCAGGCTCGGATGGCCAAGACAGGGCAATCTGCGGGCTGCGTGCCATTCCCAGCCGACCCCTCAAATTTGACCTCCTTTCTCTCACTCTGGATGTTGGGATACAAATAAGCAAGAATGATCTCATGACGGGGCAACTTTCAATCTTTTCCAGTTATACTTAAAAGCACTTGATTCACAAACTTCAGAAAGTTAACAAGTATTAGTATAATTAACTATTATTAGTAGTATAAGGCAAATCCTCTGGCCTCACTTACATGAGGCAAAAAATCAGGTCATATATATAAAAAATTGTATCTTTCAGATGCTGACTTTCTCAAAATGAATTTTTCCCCCCACTAGAAGTCTGCCTCCAAAGTGGCGCTTCATCTGTGCCCACAAACACCTATGGCTATTGCAGTTACCGTGGGGGCATCTACTAAGCTTTCTTCTCACGATCTAGCTCTGGTTTGTTGATAACGCCTGGTATCGGCTATCAAACCTCCCCGAAGATCTCTCGGCTTTGCAGCATGGATGGTGGCAACAATGCCAATGTTGCTGCTGTTTGCTACTGTTCCCAAAGCTGGAAATTTGCAGCTTGCCAGCATGGGCCGATTTTCACGAACAGAAGATGGTGACAGAGAACTGTCTTCTCCCTGACTCTGAACTATACTGTATTAGCTTCCTGTCACTGCTATAACAGATTATCACAAACTCAATGACTTAAACTAACAGAATTTATTATCTTATATTTCTGGAGGTCAGAAGTCCAGCAGGGGCCTTACTTGGCTAAAACCAAGCTGTCGGCAGTGCTACAGGTTTTTGTTTTGTTTTGTTTTTAGTCTCTAGAGACAATCCATTTCCTTGCTTTTTTCAGATTCTAGACACTGCCTTGGCTCACAGTCTCCTCTTCCATCTTCAAAGCCAACAAGGTTGAATCGCTCAAATCCTTCTCCTGTACCCATGTACCCCGGGGCTCTCCTCTTCTGCTTCCCTCTTCCACTTTCAAGGACCTTTTTGGTTACGTTAGGTCCACCCAATAATCCAAGATAATATTCCTATCTCAAAATCAACTGAGAGCAATCTTAATTCCATCTGGAACCTTAATTCCGCTTTACCAGGTAACCTGACCTAGTCGTAGACCCTCAGGACTATGACAGGGCATCTTCGGAGGTGCGGTCATTATTCTGCTTCCCACATACACTTTGGTACTTGAACTCCAAGTCAGAATTTTTCATGTCCAAAGTTTCTTGTGTCATTAACTAAGGTATTAAGGTATTACTATCATAATACAGTTACAGGAAATAAACATCATACTCAAATAAACTGTATTTCTATATATTTCTGACACACAATTGGAAAATAAACAATGTCATTTGCAACAGCATCCAAGAGCAGAGAGAGAAATTAATAAAGGATATGCAAAACTCTACACTAAAAGCTGTGAAATGGTGCTGAGAGAAATTAAAGACCTTTGAAAAAAGTGAAGTATACTATATTCACAGATTAGAAGACTCAATATTGTTAAGACAATAATATCCCCAAACTGACCTGTAGATTCATGCAATTCCAAAAAATTGCCAGCAGTATTTTTATTAGAAAGTAATAAGCTGATTCTAAAATGTGCAAAGGACACATTAGTCATTTAGGGCGAATATTAATTCAATTGAAAAAAATATTGAGACTCTTCTATGTTCCAACGGGTGTAACAAAAGAGAGGACAGCAGTACAATGAACTACGTAATGAGAGCGCTGTGGGTTCACATTCAGCTCTGTTACAAACAGCTTTCCCACCCTCAGCATTTCCCTCCTCAAAATCTCCCAAGGAGGGGTACGGAATAAAGGCTGGTGCAGCCTGGAAAGGCACCCAAGGAGGCTTGGATACAACTCCACCCCTCCTGCAACCCCCCACCAGCCACCTGGAATGAGCAGCATTGTTCTAAATGAATTTTTCAAGAGACACCGTGCCATTAGATTTGAAAGGGACCTTACAGGACATTATATTTAATTGAACTCCTCAAGTTTCAAAACAGAAAAGAGAGGTCTAAATGGGGTGGAAAGGCTTGCTCAAGATCATAAAGTCAAGGTGACTGCTACTTCTGATCACAGTCGGACCACAGCCCAGCCTTGCCGCCCAAACCCGAGTGTAAAGCCCTGACCCGTCACCAGCCGGCTGTGGAACTCGAGGGTGAGCCTCTGAAACCCAGATCTCTCACCCGAACGCCTGGGGAGGGAAAGAATATCTACTTTTTTCAGATATTTTGAGGAGCAACAAGAAAACTTCTAAAGAATTTGGCAAATCGCTTGGCACAAAGAAGGGGCTCAATTTTTTCTTTTCTCTTTCCCTCTGTTTTCTACACCTAGCTGATAGGCTCCAACATGTGCATCACTCAGAACTTCTGAAGACATGTTTAAATTAAAATATAGTTGACATACAACATTATATAGTTTCAGGTATACAATATTAGTTCTTTAATATTTATACACCTAATGAATTGGTTACCATGGTAAGTCTAGAAACCATCTGTCACTGCACAAAGTCCTTACAATATTATTGACTATATTCCATATGCTGCACATTACATCCCCATGACTTATTTATTTTGGAACTGAAAGTTTATGTATTTTTTATTCCCCTTCACCTTTTTTGCCCTTTCACCCATCCCCTTCCTCTCTGGCAACTACCAGTTTTTTTTTTCTTTATCTATGAATCTCTTTCTGTTTTTTTAGTTCATTTGTTTTTTGTTTTTTGTTTTTTTAGATTCCACTTATAGGTGAAATCCTATAGTATTTGTCCTTCTCTCCCTGACTTATTTCACTTAGTATAATATCCTTTAGATCCATCCTTTTTGTCACAAATGTCAAGATTTCACTTTTTTAATGACTGAGTGATATTTGGTGAGGATGTAGAGAAAAGAGAAGCTTCATGCACTGTTATTGGGACCGCATATTGGTGCAGCCACTATGGAAAACAGTACGAAGACTATTCCATAAATGAAAACCAGAAGTACCATATGACTCAGCAACTCTATCTCTGGGTACCTGTCCAAAGAAAATGAAAGCACTAATTCAAAAAGATGTGTGCATGCTTTGTTCATTGAAGCAGTATTTACAATAGCCAGTATATGGAAGCTACCTAAACGTCTATCAATGGATAGATAAAAAAGATGTGGCACATGTATACAATGGAATATAAGCCATAGAAAAGATGAAATCTTGCCAGTTAGAACTTTTGATGTAAATATTTAATAACAGAATTCTATTCAGGCTGACATAAGCAAAAGCATGGAATTTGTTATAAGGATGGGGGTATCCTGAGGACCCCAAAATCAAGAATGCAGCCAGGCTTCAGACAATCACTTGAACCATAAGTCTCTCTACCTTCATTTCTCTCTTTCTCTTCCCCTTTCCAACTTCCCTTCCCTTCCCTTCCCTTCCCTGCCCTTCCCTGCCCTTTCTTGGAAATCCTCTCTTCCTGGGAAAGAGAATTTGGTTGGCCAGGGGCAGAAAAGGGCCAGTAGAGCCACACAACATAAAGCAACTGCCTGGGAGTCATCACTCAAGGTGAAAAGAGAAGTTATAGGGTCATGTGAGTTGGGCAGAGGCCCCTAGAAATCTCCACCCATGTGCGGGCAGCTTGTTGGATGATCTCTGCAAGGAATCCTTGCCCATATTGGAAAGGCTTCCAGCTTAACACACAGCTCAGAAAGGGGTCACAGTGTCTGTGGCCCCTGCCTCAGTGCAGAGGCTTCGGATTTAGAATTCACCCATTTCCAAAGCTCCCTGTTGATGTGTTAAATACTCACAGTCGTGGCCACAGAACAAGTTTTCTCAGTATCTTCCCTTGATTTAGTCATGAGGAGAGTGAGAGCAGATATTCTTGCCCTTAAAACCTGGGCTTATGGAAACAGTTTCTCAGAGAATCATCTTGTTTCAGATAGTCTTGGCTCTAAAATAAGAGGCCTCTTTCATGGAGTTGCTGTGAAAAGCTGCCATGAAATATACTATGTCAGCAAAAATATTTGCTTCGTGTTTTTCTGCTGTTCAACAGTCCTTCTCAGAACCCAGCGACCCTCCATCTCCGCAGCGTGGTTTTCTGTCTGTATCCATGGCTGCCTTTCTCATGAATGAATTATATGGGAGCTAATTATAGAAAATCAGATTTTTTTTTTTGCAGGACTTAACATAGTCCTTTATTGGCAAAACAAATCACCCCTCTAAGTTTCAGATTTCATTAATTTTCTCCTTAATTAAAACCACTGATTTTAGTGGAAAATTAAATAAACAACATACTCATCTAATGGATGTCAGCTTATCCTGTGCAAATACTGAAGAGTCATGCATTACTACAAGCACTGCCTGAGGTTGTCAGGGGGAAAAAAACCCAACGCAAGTCTCCTTTACCCACGAGTGTGCCGTGGATTTGGCTAATGCTAAGCAGAAACTATTGCTCAGAAGTTCCAAGGTCAATTCTCACCTAGGCCATTCTTTTCCATAGGCTCTCTGCATGTTTGAAAAAATATGCAGTTGATCAAAGCTGAAAATTTTGTGTATCTAAGACACAGGTCTTTCCCCACTTGTGGATATTGACAGTGTTGCAGTCTAGCTCGGAATCCAGAATCTGTATGCGGATGAGTGGGGATGAAGAGCTGAATGTGAGTTAATCCAGGAAGTAGGACACATGCCCAAGGCCTTTGCACGGTGAAGCCCACATGTGAGCTTATGTGTGTCTCTCACCTTTCCACAGCGGATCGGCCCACCGTGCTCTGTGAATTAGCTGCTTATTTGGTAGCTTCCTTTCCTTTCTGTTAGCTTCTCCTCTGAGAAGCATTTGGAATGTTATCAAAGAGGAAAGTGACTCCAAGCAAACTCACATTAAGACATGAGTTAATCACGGCTGTTAAGCACAGACCCCTCCTTCCCAACACACTACCGAAAATGAGCAGTTAAAATGTTTGTGTAGAGTAAAATGGTAGTTGTCATATTACATCCACCTTTTTTCCCTGATGTGCAAACCTTTACATTTAGGAACTTGACCTTGAGAAATGTGTCCTGTAGGAATGTTTGCTTGAGTGTACCAGGATTTTTAATGTAACATTGTATCTATGTAACATTAACATAACAGTATGTAACAGTAATATAACATTGTATCTTTCAAGAAAAAAACTTGAAAACAAAGTTGTGTCCATTAGGGCAATGCTAACTGACTGTACACCCATGTGATGGAATACAAAGTGGCCAGTAAAAGGAATGGAGTCCAGCCATACGTTAGAACACAGGAAAATGTCCATAACACTGGTTAAATGAAAAAACCAACACAGTACCTATACTATAATTTAATTTTTCATAAAACATACATCTTTATGGAACTGTGTGTGTGTGTGTTATGCACACACATACCCATCCACAAGGACTCAAAAGGATATACACCAAACCATTAATAGCAAAAAGTAGGTCTTTCATGGATGGTAAAAGACAAACTGGCACGTTCTGATGTACACACTTTGATAATGTTTTACTTTCCTACCATTAGGAGAGATTATTTTATAATTAAAAAATAAATATGCCTGGGTACAGAGTTTCACTTTGCGAAGATGTAGAAGTTCTGGAGACGAATGGCAGTGGTGGCCTCGCAACACTGTAAATGTGCTTGATGTACTGGGCCGTGGGCTCGAAAATGGTGGAAATGGTGAAAGTCATGTTAGGAATATTTTATAATAGAAAATGGTGTCTTTCACAGGGGTATTTCCAGTACATAAGGAATGACAATGTGTGGCCTTAAAAACAAGGCTAGACCTGTTTGTAAGTTCCTCTGAACATGGTGCCAATGGATTATATGTGACAGGGTCCTATAGTGACAGACAGCATCCTTGAGAGGTTAAGACAAAGGTCCCTTCAGCTGTGAGCCTCACAAGAGGCTTCTCTTTGGTAAATTGGATATTTAGGGAAGTTCTTCACGATGCTGTATCACCATTACCACAATCCCCTCCCCCTTTCAGTAGTAACTTTTTTTGTGTTAAAACCAAGCCTGCCAAGAAAAATGTAATATGTTAACGCTTTTGCATACAGCTTCTTAAACTCATTTTATCTTATTAGACATGCACTAAAATTCCTTGGGTCCCTATTACATTTTCTGAGCATTTAACTCTATGGAATTATAACTTTCAGTCTTAGGCATACCATATTCGACACAAGAAACAGTTTTCATTATTAGCATTTATAAAATAGAAAGAAATAAGGGTCCAAGGCCAGCTTATACTTCTACTATCAAGGAGAGTCTTTAGTTTTAAGTGACTCAATCAATCACATATTTTGAGTGCCCACCGGGTGAGCTAGGTAGGACATGCAAAGAAGCACAATACAAGTGTCTAAACTTAGGGTGCTTACACCTGTAAAGGAAGCAAATAATACACAGAGAACTGAAATGAACTGAATTGAATTGAACTAGACTGGACTGGATTGGATTAGACTGGATTGGATCAGAGTGGATTAGACTGAATTGGATTCTTTTTGATTTAATACAACTAACACCCACTAAGATACCCCACTGGGTAAGGTAGTATGGGTTTGAAGAAGAGAATAAAAATACTAATAAAATATGTTTCCTCTCCTGCAAGATTCACAACTGAGGAAACAGCAGGGATGAACGAAGTGAGATGCAAGTCATGCTGTAATCATTACATAATGTAAGTTACACACTTAAATGGTGAAGAGGGCTGAACTCATACTATCTGCGGCAATCACGGTAACCTTTATAAAAGACTGAACGCAGGAACAGAAGGGAAGGGCTGGGGGGAAGGGTTATGCAGGTTGAGGGAACAGCTTGAGCAAAGGCCTGGAGGTGGGAATGTGCCCGAGTGTTCAGGAAACAGAGTGGTTCATTTCATCTAGAGCATAGCATCGGCGGGGTGAGGGGAGGAGCTCTCTGCATGAGATAAATTAGGGGAGGGCGATTGGGGCCAGAGCCTGGAGGCCCTGTGAGAAGTCAGAGAGTCCAAGGGCTTCAGAGGGTGAAGGGAACTGACTCAGTGCTCAACTAGTGGGGCCTTTCTCGCCAGGAGGCCAGTAGCTCTTGCCCCATCACCACATCGGCATGCAACTGTCCTTCCCCTTCCTGCTCAGCCCCCCGCTGGTCTGTTCCCGGCATGGCAGCCAGAGCGGTCTTTTGGAGACTGCCAATCAAATCATGTCACACTTCTGCCCAGAATCTTCCCTTTGTCTCCTTCAGTCTTTGAGTAAGTTCAAAATGTTAACATGACCTTGAGACAGTGCAGGGAAGGGCCCCATCTCTCTGGCCTTGTCTTGTACCAAGGTATCCTGTCTCTCCCATATGCTTCAATTCACCCCAACTGCTCCTCCCTGATCCTGGACTGCTCTGCAGTGTCTCTGTGCCAATTGCAAAGCTTGAAAAGAACAGGTGGTTGTTCCCCAGCTGTGAAATAAAGTAAGAAATGCAGATATGCATGCATGAGTGAATCACCTCTGCAAGATTCATCTCAAGTACCACTCATGCTTATCACAGAATAACTACAGGGGCAAGAGACTCCCTCTTCTGTCTGGAGATCAAAAGACAAATGGGCGCATGTGGGACATAATCTAAGTGTGGTCAGGAGGGTTTATAGCAGGAACAAGGGCATTTCTGAGTCGACTCCATGGCGTCCAGACTGGGCAAGAGAAATCAGGAAGAGGGATACGGCCTGAGAGCATAGCAGAAGCTGACGAGGTTCAAGGGATGGGGAGAGACCCATGCTCTGGTGAGACTGTGGTTTCAGAAGGATTCAGAAAGGTCAAGGTCACAGAAGAGATTACCTGCTGTGAAGGCAGGGCTGCCAGGTAGCTGGAGTGGGGAAAGGCAGAAGAATCTAGGTCAAGAAATTAATGGACCAAGAACTGAGGTCACCAGGCACAAGAGCTCACCGCTGGACCTTTCATGGTATGTATAATCCTAACTCCACAGTTTTTGCTAGTTTACTTGCTATTGTCTATCTTCCACTGCCCCAAACTAGAGTATAATCTCCTCAAGGGCAGGAAACAGGTACACTGCAATGTGTACCTACTGTCTCCCATAATAAGAGATGCTCATTAAATATTAGGACCCTAAATGAATGACTGAATGAATGAATGAATGCATGACTGCACCTCACTGTCATCCATTTTTTTTTTAATTTGAAGATGATTCTGTTTATAGCAGTTGTGTGATGTGGGTGAAAAACACTTGACATTGGAGAGTTGTGAAGACATAATTTTCCCAGCATGGCAGCCAGAGCGGTCTTATGACCAAAGCATAAGACCAAGCTGTTAAACTCTGCATCCTATACAATTGTTTATATTATTCTTTAGTTGTTTAATTTGTTCTCTATATTCTGAAAGTGTATATACTTGAAGGTCAAGACCCAAGTCTCATATAAAATTGCATTTCTATCCCCAGAGCATCCAGCAAATGCTGGAAAAAAATAATAAGCAGATGTACGGCAGCCATAAGGTGTTTTGTAGTTAAACATAATTTTATAGTTAGACTACTGGTGATTTTCATATCTTACTCAGTGTCCTCAACTGCAAAATGGGAACAAAAACCAGCTATAGCTTATAGAGTTGATGTAAAGTTCAAGTGGGATTTGTGTGTGTGTGTGTGTGTGTGTGTGTGTGTAACCACTTATCAGTGCCAGGTATGTAACACTCCATGCATGGTAGGTACAGATTAAAATATTTTTAAATCTGTTTATTGGACTGTGTAAGCTACAGTTGCATTTAGTTTGTCACTGTTTACAATGATGACACTCTTCTTCTTGCTACGTTGGCTTTAAGGAACGTTTCCTTCCCTGGTCTGCCTCAGCAGCGGTGCTTCCTGACCTTAGTGCTGCTCTTCTGCAGGACCTGGTTAGCCTGCGTGCTGCCTCTGGGGAGGCGGGCGGGGGCTCCCAACCTCAGGGGCTGACCTGGGTGTGCACAGCTCCATGCTGCCCTCTGGTGGTGGTGTGGTAGTCTGCCCCTCCCTGCACTGACTTTCCCAAGGTAGACAGCAAGATGCCAAAATGAACTATAGATGGAGCACCAATAAGGAGATTCCCTGGAGATTACAGGGTAGCAGTGAGGATTGCACTGTACCCCTTGTTTTGGGTGGCTCAGTTCCTTTTACCACCATGCTCCTACCTCCACCCAGTGCATGGCTATTAGATGTAGCCTGTACCAATGAAAAACTCAGCATCTTCGAAGGTGATAAAATCTTGGAGCTCAGATGAGGTAGTTCCAAGACTCTAAAAGGGCCAGTGCCCAGCCCACAATCACAGCTAAACTGTGATTTTGGCCTCTTAAGTTCTGTATGACAGCCACCTACCAGGTCATTTTCCTTCCCTAAGGAAGAAGTCAGGGTGCTCACTGTAAAATGCAATTTTTTTCCAGGAAGGCTTAGGCATTGCTGCAGCTGACATTAAACTAAATGGCCACTTTCATTTCTTCCCCTTCCCTCATCCTTCAATCCAATAAATAAGCAGACCCTTTGTTTTTCCATATTATATCCCTGTCCACTCTCCATTCACTCTCTCGCTTGCTTGGATAGCTACAGTTGTTTCCTAATGGCTCTTTCTGCTTTCTCCCTCCCTCTACCTCTTTCACAATCCCTCCTCCTTCCAAGAGCCAGAGTGAGCTGCAGTCAGATCACAGGTCAGTCCTATTTAAAACCCTTCTCTCTGCACTTAAAATAAACCAATGCTTCCCCATGGTCTACGTGTCCCTATGTGACTCCAACCTCATCGCCCACTTGGTTCTCCACATTCCATCCAGCCTGAGCCCTCTTCTATGACTCCACAGCCAGCCTTTGCCTTTGCACTTGCTGTTCTCTCTGCCTGGGATATTCTTCACTGTACTGTCCTGGTGGCTGGCTCTTCTTCCTTCATCTCAGCCTAGACGCAACTCGTAGATAGGCCTACAATGACCATCCTTACTAAACCAGCCTCTCTCCCACCATTCTCTTCTCATTTTCCTTGATCACATGTCCCTATTAGCTTTCTTCAAAACAGTAACTACTCTTTGCAATTATCTTCTTGTTTATTGAATGTCCTCCATTAGCATACAACTTCCAGGAGGGCAGAGATTTTATTTTCACATTGTTCTATTTTCAGTGTGTGGTACATAATAGATGCTCAAAAAAAAAAGTGTGGGATCTTTTTAAAAAGGAACAAACAAAGCAAAACAAAAAGATGCACAGAAACAAAGCCCGAAAGGATGGTTACCGGCAGAGAGGGGGTGGGAGGATAAGTGAAAAAGGTGGAGGGGAATATAGTCCATGATAATGTGATACGTTTGCAACAAACGATTACTAGATTTAGTGGAGTGATCCCATGGTAATGCATAAAAGTGTCAGATCACTATATTGTACACCTGAAAGTAATATAAATAATATAATATTTTAATACCAGCCATACTTAAATAATACATAAATAAATAAATAAGCAAATAAAGTGCTTGTTGCTAGGAAGAACAGCATTTTATATCTTATGGCCGGAACCCTTTCTCCAAACCTCAGCCATTCCCTCTGACTGAGTGAGTGTGTGTATACAGGGCATCTCCTTCTCCCCACAGCAAGCTCTGTGTGGATGTTTATAAATGCGTAGACCAAATTGTACTTACGTATCCAAAATCACATTTCTTCCTCCATGTAACTTACGATAATTCGTGAATTTGTATTCTTTCTCTTATTCATTGCTGTAAGTCATAGTAACAAGATCTGATAGTACTAAATGTCATCCCCATTACATTAATACAAACTTGATATTATGTTTATTTGGTAATGGTTTCTCCCTGAAACTAGACATTCAGGAATTATTTCCAAGAAAAATAATTGAATAGAGAAAGAGACTGCAGTTGCCATTAAAATTAAAACCAGAAATCCTTGTGTGTGTGTGTAATTCTTCTCTGGTTCCACCTCCAGCAATGATGGGAAACAGGTCCTTAAGGGTGAGTAATAGGGATGAGTGTTGCAAGAGTCAGATATAATGAACCAATATCTTTTGGAAATAAGAAAAAAAAAACCACCAAGCATCCCAGTAAAGAAATATGCAGACGCACATTGGTACATACACACAACATCATGTCTCCTTTTGACTCACTAACAATAACCTGATTACACAAGAGTGAAATTTCAGTCCAATCTGGCCCTCGCTGTAGAAGGTGCTGAATCACCTGCCTGGGGGAAGCTGCAGACATTTAGCACTTTCAAAGACAGCAGCGAGCTAACAGAATTACAGTCTGGCTCACTAAGCACGGAGCCCTTGGCTGGGCCAGCCTCTGCAGGCCTGCTTCCACAACTGACTCTCCTCCACGGTTTCCCTGTGTCTGTCCATCCTCCTCTACGGTGTGTGAAAGCTGGAGAGGAGGTAGCTGAGAGGGGAAGGAACGGGAACCAATGACTATCTCCTTGATTTGCTCATCTATTCTTTCTGTTTAGCCAATTAATTACACTAGGGTGTCATCCCCTGGGTCTTATTTTCCATTCAGAGTAAAAAGCATCTAGGTTGGCTTCCATGACTGTCAAATACTCTTTTTATTTTTTTTTTGGCCTTCAATTAATTTTTACCTTTTCACTTAAATATCTGTTGTTCGATACGTGAGAAATACATGCTCCCTAATTCCAGACTTGCATGCTTTAGGAAAACCTGTTGTAAACACACATTTGGGAGGGGATGAACAACGATGACAAGGCAAAGTTGGTAATCACATGACCTGACACGATGACTAATTCTTATTAAGAATTTGGAAGCATTTGTATCAAAAGACACATCAGGCAGGCTCAAAATGTTTGGTCAGATGACCTGACTTTCCTCATCAAGAATAATGGGTGATAGAAACTTCATTTGCTGGGGTCTGTTTGCTGAAGGGACAAATTTAAGAAGTAAGATGGGGTTCCGTTTCAGATGACAAAGCTCTAACAGGACTTCAGTTGGGGAATGAAGCTCAGGAGCCCTGGCCTCAGTAGGTCTCAGAGAACAGGCAGATGGGTCGATACACTCAGAAAAGCACCCATTTATCCATGAGGTTTCCTTCTCAGGCACATTTCACACAACAGCCTTGCAAATGCTTTCACCCCACAGCTCAACAATCTGAACCAGAGAGCGTTTCAGCAAAAATCAAGAATGACCAGCATTTTTTTTTTTTAAAAAAAAAGGCTAAATAGTGGAAAGAGCAGTGTGTGCGAGGAGTCAGACTTCTTAACAGTCTAACCACTCCTCCATCACGTATTACCTTGTAACTTGGGAGAAAGTCTTTAATCTGGCTAAACCTCCATTTCCTTTGTTACAAAATGTGGATAAATAATTTCTGCCTGACCCATCTCTGTATCTGGGTGGTTGGGAGATTCAAGTAAAAATGAGAGCTGCTTGAAAGTTATTTAAAAAAAAAAAACACTAAACGATGTAAGGTGTGATGAGTGTGGCCGGTGATCACGTTGATGACAGCCTGGCTGCTGGCTGGGTATGTGGAGGGGTGGGTACGGAAGCCTGCCCCAAACCTCATAAAGGAGCGGATGGAGAGAGCCGGACACCTCGTGACACCGGAGAACAAGCCAGGGGCTTCAGTCTCAGGGGCAACGCTTAGGTGGTACCCAAGCCAGAGGGAACAAGGGCCATTGAAGTGTCAACATAGTCGCCATGCCTCGTGCAGCAAGTGACAGCAGTGAAACGACGTGGCCCTCTGAATGCATCGGCGTGGAAGGCAATCAGCGATACAGAAGGGTGCGTGAGAATCTCAAGTCTACTCCTGATTATTTTTGTGGCCTTGGACAGGTAGCTTCACTTTTAATTTGTCATTTATTTTATTTTTTAAATTAACATACAGTGACATTTACTTTTTGGCGTATAGTTCCATGAAGTGTAACACACGTCTGGATTCACGAAGCCAGCAGTACAATTAGGACGGGGACGATTACGTTGGCACATGAACTGCACATGCTTCCCTTTGTGGTCACTCCCTCCCACCACCCACAATCCATGGGGACCACTGAGCTGCTCTCTGTTGCTAGAATTTTGTCTTTTCAAACACATCATATTCATGGAACTGAAGAGTAAGTAACCTTTGAAACTAGTGTATTTCACTCAGCATAATGCCTTTGCAAGTCTCTAAGGCATTGCCTATACTAATAGCAGTCCTTTCAGATACTGCTCCTTTTAAATATTTCCATTGTATGAGTGTGCCAAAATTTCTTTAGCCATTTATCTGTTGAAGAACATTTGGGTTGCTTTGAGTTTCTGGCAATTATGAATAGAGCTGCTATAAAAACATTTATGTACAGATTTTTGGGTGGATATATGTTTTCACTTCTCTAGATCAGGGGATGGTCACCTTTATCTGTATAAAGAGGGCCATGCAGTCTGTCACAACTAATGTGAAAGCAGCCATAGACAATAAGTAAAAGAATAACTATGGCTGTGTTCCAATAAAACTTTATTTAGAAAAGTTAGCAGTGTGCTTGACTTGCCCTGCTGGCCATAGTTTGCTGCACTCTGTTCTGTTATAAATACTCACGAGTGGGATCTCTGGCTTATATGATGAGTATATTTTTGACTTTTTAATAAGGTGCCAAGCTATTTTTCAGAGTAGCTGTGCTATTTTGTATTACTATTAGCAGTGTATGAGAGTTCTAGTTGTTCCACATCCGTACCAGCATTTAACATTGTCAGAGCCTTTAAATTCAGCTCTTCTAATAGGTGTGTAGAAGTATTGCATAATGGCATTAATTGGCATTTCCCTAATGGTCAGTGATGTTCAACGTCTTTTCATGTGCTTCTTGGCCATCCATATATTCTCTTTACTGAAGTGTCTGGTTAAGATCTGTTGAATTTTGAGATTTGTTCACATATTTGAATTTAATGTTTTTTGAATATTTTTTTGCACGTACTTTATCTCATTCTGTGTATTGTATTTCCACTCTAACAGTGTCTTTTGCAAATAAAAATTTCTAATATTGGTGAACTCCACGTTTTCTTTTATGCATAATGTTTTTGGTGATATTTCTAAGATCTCCTTGCCTAACCCTAGATCATAAAGATTTTCTCAAATGTTTTCTTCTGCAAGTTTTATAGCTCTATATTTTCTATTTAGATTTATGTAAATGGATCTATGATCTATGTTAAGTTTTTCATATAAACTGTAAGGTTTAGGTTCAGGTTTATTCACACACACACACACACACACACACACAAGAACAATTTATTGAAAAAAACTATTCTTTTTTTCCATTTAGTTGCCTTTGCATCTATGGCAAAAATGAACTGGCCAGTTGCAATGTAGTATCCTGAATTAGATTCTGGGACATAAAAAGGATATTAGTGGAAAAACTGTGGTGAAATCAAATAAAGTCTAGACTTTGGTTAATAACATTGTACCACTGTTAACTTCTTAGTTTTGCAAAAAGTGCCATGGAAATATAAGATGTTTACATTAGGGAAAACTGAAAAAAGACTATGTGAGAACTCTCTATAACCTTTGCAGCTTTTCTACAAATCTGTAATTTCAAAACAAGAAGCTTAAAAATAAATTGACCATATTTGTGTAGGCTCTCCATTCTGTTTTAATAATTTATGTGCCTATCCCTTCATCAATAACCCCACTACATTGATTACTGCGGTGGCTTCACTGTTACGGAAACATTGACAAACTTCCTTTTGTTTGTGGGTGTCCCCTGCAGACTAGGGGCTCTGCAAGGACAGCCACATGAGAAGGTCAGTTCTCATTTCCTACCGAGTCCCCAGGAGCCTGTCTGGTATGTGGCCAGCACTGAATAAATTCCTTTGTCAAATGAATTAAAGAATAGATCTTAGTGACGGACTGCATAAAGCACACCTGAATCTGTGCTGTGGTGTCCACGGGTCTGTCAAGCCACTGGGAATGTCAAGTAGAAAGCTAAGTGCAGGCGGCTGAGTCACTCTCAGGCAAGGTCGGGATCTGCACCTGTGAGTTTGCTGGGTTTGCTAGTTCTCATCCATCCTCCAATCCTTCTTCCCTGTCGTCTTTTCTACCCCATGGAGCATGAAACGTCACCACTGAGGGGTCCAGGCCATATTATGACAAGAGCCTAATGTGCCCACCCGGGAGATGCTGCAGGTGAAATGAGTCCAGACCATGGTCCATGTCCAGCAAGTGTTAGCCTTAACTACTGTTTTTAATCATTTAAAAAAAAAACAAATTTGAATATTTTACTTGACCCCCAAATTGGTTTATTCCTTCTTCCATACAATAGTTGACAGAATTTATAGCCCTCGTATTTTTCTAGGAGCTTCAGACAGAGCAGAGAATGGGGCACACATGATCCTGCCCTCAACATGTTATCTGAGTGAGCATTCCAGCCAGTTTACTCTACTGGTAGGACTTTAATATACTGTTAAGACTTTAGTCGATAGGGGTTATGCATTTTATTTAGAGGCAAAACTCACCTTTATAAGAAAGAAGGAAAGAAAGAAAGGAAAGAAAGAAAGAAAGAAAGAAAGAAAGAAAGAAAGAAAGAAAGAAAGAAAGAAAGAAAGAAAGAAAGAAAGGAAAGAAAGAAAGAAAGAAAGAAAGAAAGAAAGAAAGAAAGAAAGAAAGAAAGAAAGAAAGAAAGAAAGAAAGAAAGAAAGAAAGAAAGAAAGAAAGAAAGAGGGAGAAAGAAAGAAAAACTGTTCAGAACCTGACAAGGTAGATCTGTGCTAATTTTCAGAGCTGCCGTGATTGGCTTATGCCTTCCAAGTATGTGGGCAATATGAGAGAGTGAAAGGGCTACTTCTGGAAGGCCTGCTGAGGGGACCAAAGAGAAGTGGGTGTAGGTGGCCCTCAGAGCTCTTCCAACTCCAGGATGCTGATTGCTGGGGTTTTTGTTTCCCATTCCAATAAAATAAGCAGAGGGATTCAGGAATTCACACATACACACACCCCTACCAAGTATACTTCCTTAATGTAATTAATGACTTTGATTTTTATTTTCAATTCTCAACCAAAAAGGGTGGAGAAACGGGAATTCAGTGAATCTCTTACACCTGGGGAAAATTATTTTGAAGTCCCACTTCACGTAGCTTAAGGAGGTCCCCTTACTCAAAGATACTTTCTCATTCTGCATCAAATGAACTTTCCTATACCTGGGGCGTTGCTTTCATGTATACATTCCTCCACCTCCCTGATTGTCATTTAATAACTGGAAGAGGATCCTCGGTCTCCTCCTTAGGCAACAAGTCAGCACATCTGATCGCTGCCTTGTGTTATCCCCATTGGCTCGGAAGAAATGGAGTTAATGTCCTAGGCAGCTAATTAGACATTTTTTTCTTTAAATATGCCTTGCATTTTGAATACTTTGATCTCAGTTAAACTGCATCCTTAGCTAATTAACGGCAAAACAATGAAGCAACTGTGTTGGCTGTTGAAAATAAACAGTTTCTCAGCAAAGCCAACTCATTACATATGGGCAACCACGATCTTTGAAACCAATTTCCTGCAAAGACTAATAAGACAAACCGCTTTTTCTGAGTATCTGCCTCTGAGAGAGATCTCATTCTGTTTACAGAGATAAGATCTTCCCAGTGGAACATCCCTCTGATCCTGTACCCTCACAACAAACATCTACACCATTCCTGTGCACCAAATCAAAACAGTTGGCCTGTCTCATCAGCTCCAGCATCAGCAAATCCAATAAGCCTTGCCATTATCATGGATGTTTTAGTTTGCATAATTCACAAAATTTAAATAGAAGTCATTTTTTGGGGGGCAGGCACATTTTCACAGACAAGAACAGCAACCTTGGCAGCACTGTGCTAATATTTAGTAACGGTCTGCAACGGAGTATCACCAGCTTTGCACACATTTATCTTCTTTACACCACCACAGAGAAAAGCCTAACTTTAAATGCTAATAGTACTTCAAAGTTTTAAATTCAGCCTCCCTCACACTCAGCCACTCTTTTGGCTGGCTAAAGTTTAGTTCACAAAACACATTGGTCAAAGCTCCCTCTTTTCATTTCTAGGCATAGCTGAGGCAACTCTCACTGGCCAGAGATGATGGATAATATTTGCTTTGGTGTGAGGATATTTATATCAGGTCCAGTCACAATTCTGAAAAACAAGTTAACTGGAAAGAATGACCGTGTATAGGACAAAGCTCCATTAAAAAAGGGAAAAACCCTGCTGAACACTAGGATATGTGGGTAGGTAAAAAAAAAAAAAAAATTGGCTAATTGGTTGGTTGGTTAGTTACTTCATTAAGTAATTCATTCAACTATTACTGAGCAGGTTATGCCAGGGACTGAACCAGGGGCTGGTATGTGATGGGCAGCCAAAGGCTGACCCAAATAACAAATGACCATATGGCTTGTGGTAAAATCCCACATTTACTTCTACGGCCACTCAATTTTTTTGGCAGACAACACCTGAACACTTGTGTTTAGGTAGGGGAAAATAGTAGCAAAGAACCATTATGCACTTACTGTAGGCATTATAGGTATTAATCCTATTCCTGTCCTATTAATCCTATTAATTAACATATTTAATCCTAATGCAAAATATCCACCTATAAGGTAAGTATTTGTTTGATACCCATTTTGCAAGTGAGGGAATGAGGTACAGTAATTCGCCTAAGGTCACGCCGCTAGTGAGTAGTGGGTCTAAGATTTGAACTTGGATTTTATGGTTCTTTAGCCCACCATACAACCAAATTGTATTGCAGAGAAGACAAAAAGCCAAGCTCCTGTTCTAGAAGACCTCCATATTCTAGAGTGACCTTCAAATGTTGGTCTTCTAGACCAAATTTGCTAATACAAAACAAGTAGAAGATATTTTGATCTTTTGCTCCACAAGGGACTATGTTGAAGATCAAATGGGATAACATGAAAAGCCTGGTACACAGGAAGTGCTCAGGAAATGGATCCTAGTAACTGTAACATGTACCGATTGGCCAAGGAAGGGCATGAAAGTGGGGGTGATGATGTGTGCACAGACTCAGAAATAAGCCAGACATTCTCTAATTCAACCAACTAAGCTCACTTGCCCATTCTTGGCGCCTCACGATCATTCCAGATGTCCAGGACTCTATACAACAAAATTAGGGACTTTGTGATGATGAGACACACATAACCGTGTGCACACACACAGAGAAGCTGTAACACACCCTTACCTTTAATTAAGGACTTAGAATTTGATACTAACTAATCCAGGCAGTATTTTGCCTAAGTTCATTTCTAGCTGGTTGGTGAGCCCTTGTGAAAGTTGGTATAATGTAAATTTTCGTATTAGTAAGGTTAGCCATTCACTGGTCCATTGTGCTAGCTGTCACCCTCATTTACAGAAAGAATTATAGCAGTTTCCCATATAACTAGGCAAACAATTGACAGAATTTGTTGACTGTTTACTCCATGCCTAGTACTATGCTTGGTTCTTTTCTTCTTCCTAGAGAACAGGCGGACATTGTGAGAATCTTGTTAACTGCCCATAAACGTGCAATGTGGAAGTGATTAATGCAGCAAATACATACTGGGACCAGTGAAACAGAGTGCCTGCTCTCTTGGCCCTTTTTCCAAAATAGTGTATTATGTCTTAGAAGCAAATGTTTCACACAGGAGCCTTGATTATTTCAAATGGGTAGTATTTCTTTTCATTTTGAGTTTTAAATATTTTCATTGGCCTTCAATACTCAACTTACAGTAGAAATGGGCGCCTATAATCGCTAGACAAAAGGGATGCAAATTTCACCTAAATTAGGAGAGGACATTTAGGAAATGTTCATGGGAAGCATTTGGGCTCTACCTAGGGCAGGGTATAAGCTTTTGTTGGACTGAAGAGAACTAGGTCAGTCTGGAGCTGGAGTACACTGTTGTGCTAAGGCGATGTCGCCCCCATTTATCATTTCCATTAACTTCAATTACAGAGTATTTGCTATCAACAACGGACACTTTTACATCCAGCTTTTAAAGCTGAGATCTCAAATGCAGTAAATCATGGGGCATTTCAATAGAGCACTGTCAATGTGGGGCCAGTGAATGGGGACTAATTTGAAGTGAAATGGGAAACAAGCAGAGGCTCTCGAGTTGGGAGAAATTTTAGAGGGCATTTGTCTAACCCTATGCAATGTCTCTTGTAGCACATTATTCAGTTCTTATTGTCAAAGTGGGTGGAAACTTTTGGTCCTTCCATTATTTGTGCAATTGTTTTCCCCGAACTCCACTGAAGAGTATCTTTATAACAGCGCTTGTCAAGTTTCCTTGGAGTCTGCTCTGGATGACGTTGGAGGCCTCAGAAAATGAACATCTTGTGTTTACTCGGAGTGTCAAACATGGCTGATACTTTTGCCACATCAAAAAATGAGATGAAGCCATTCTGGCCTAGCTTGGCACTTATTAGACTTTCAGTAGAAGTGAATGAATGAACACATTTATCCTCAGATTTTTTTTAAAGGTTTTATTTATTTACTTTTAGAGAGGGGAAGGGAGGGAGAAAGAAAGAGAGGGAAATATCAGTGTGTGGTTGCCTCTCGCATGACCCCTACTGGGGACCTGGCCTGCAACCCAGGCATGTGCCCTGACTGGGAATCGAACCGGTGACCATTTGGTTCACAGGCTGACATTCAGTCCACTGAGCCACACCAGCCAGGGCTATCCTCAGATTTAAAGTCAAATTAAAACTTGAACCATTCCTGTTCAACCATTCTTCAGGTGAGAGCCACCGGGCAGACTGAGTACCCTCCACATTTTGTGGACAAATCAGGCCCTAGATTGGTCAGCTGTAACAAAGGGCACAATTTCCATTGCCCAGAGCTCAGAGACACCCACTGATGTCCACATACAGGGAGCATACAGGATGGGAAAGGCTTTCAGGTCAGACCAATCTAAGGTTAGGGTCCAGTTGCCAGGTGACCGCTTGGAGTCTCATTTCCTCACCTGAGAGTCACACGCTTATGGGATAGCAATACCTACGTGCACTCAGGTACGTGAAGCCACAGTTCAAGTCCACAGGTCGCTGCTTACTAGGTTGTCCATAAACTCAGTCATCAGCTTCTCTGAGCCTCAGTTTCCTCCTCTGGAAAAGGGTCACACAATAGCAACAACCTCAAGAGGATGTTGTGATCATCAAATTATATTAAGTGGAAAATGTGTTAAAAGCATGTAAATATGTTTTGTGTGCCCAAAGTCCCTTGCTCAGTGGTAGGCATAGATGTACTTCTTCAGTCGTTGGCTTTCAGTTTGAATGCGCCAAGATTCTGCGCTGGGAATTTTTATAGATTTTCATAGATTGCTCTTGCAAATATATTGGAAAATGCCAATAGGAAGACATGATGGGGGATGGGCTATGGGTAGGGTTCGGTTGGAGAGATCTCCACTTCTGGTGTTTTTCTTTTCTTTGAGGGATGGCAACAGGACATTGGTGTCAGACTGTTGCTTTCGCATCGATGATAGCCCTTAACATTATGAATATCAGAGACACAGTGGCCTATTTTAATACCTATGATTTTCCCAGTTCCATGAAACAATTCCTTCAAGCTTAATCCTCCAGGAAAAACAATGTAGATTTATAGGGACTTATTTTCTCCATATATTGGAGGCTGTACTTAAAAAAGAAACTGGGACCATTTAGTGATGAGCAGCTCCTGGCGGTCTCATGCTTTCATTTTCTAAACTGGTCACTCAGCCTTGTGATTTCATCAGGAGAGGTGAGTCACTAGCCTCGCAATAGTCAGGAACTAGGCATCATAAGGCAGCTTGTGCTCAAGGCTGTGGCTCTAAAAATGACAACAATTTGGCTTCTGATCTCAGCTCTGCCACTTTCTAGTGTGTACCCTTGGGCCAGCAGCCACAGAACCTCTTAGCTGCAGGGTCCTCATCTGTAAAATGGGGATACCAGTAGCTACCCCCTGAGATTCTCTGCAGATTCCCTGAGCGGATGCACATTAGGTGCCTGAGATGGCTTGATATCAAGGTCAACAAATGTCAGTCATCATTATTAATGTAATTGTTAGCTACTGTCCCAAAGAAACTTTCTCTTTAGACTGCTGAAGTAAAATGTTGTTAAATGTTATCATAATAGGATTCTCACAATCTGATATTTTCCTTCATCTTTTCAAAGAATGATCGTCTGATAGGCCCATCTGGAGATCATAGTGTATTCATGAGAACACAAGGAGCTTCCTGTTATGCCTGAGCAAACCTTTCCCACCCCAACATACACACACACACACACCCCATCTCTAGCAAACCTTCCCCACCCCAACAGACACACACACACACACACACACACACACACACACACACACACACACTCACACCCCCTCCGCTCCCCCCATCTCTACCTGAAAACTGTGCTGGGAAAATGTTTATCCAAGGAGACTTAGTGCAGGGTAGAGCAGTGAGGAGCATTCAGGCAGAAACTCTGGCGTCCACCCCCTGCAGGACTGCACATGAAACTCTCTCCTATGGGCCCCATCTGGTACTGATCAGCCCATTTCCTGTCTCTTGAGTGCTCCTGTAAACTGTGAGCACTGTATGCATTTATGCTTGCACAGTGCTCTTTGCATGAGCCTGCTTTTTAAAAAGAGGGCCTCTTTCTTCCATATATCCCAACGGAGGTTGAGAGCAATCAATGACTTCAGAGTCAGTTAGACCTGGGTTCAAATACCCATTCTACCCCTTACCACCTACGTGACTGAACTCCTTTCAGCTTTGCTTTTCCCATTGGTGAAAGAGGGAATTAACACGTATAAAGGGCTTAGGAGAGGCTTGGCATATAAGAACCACTCTGAAAAATTAACTCTACTCTGACAGCCTGTTTCACAAAGAGTAGGGGTGGACAGAGATGTGGTTATAAGAATTACTTTCTTTGGTCTTTTGGAAAAACTTCTGTGAGTTGTGAAGGTATTATTCTTTCTTGTAACATATAAACCTAGAAAAAGAGAACCCCTGTCCCACTATCCATAGCTTTAAGTGCACTGTATTAAAGTCTGTGTAAGATAATCCAGTTCTAAAACCCCAAACCCACGTTAGCTATTTGGAACAGTCTTATAATATCTTAGTTTTAATAAATAACTTTAACTCTTACTTTTAGACAAAACCAAGGAGAACAACTTGAAGCAGTTCTTCTTAGTAAATGAATGCAGGCACAGGGGTAAACACTATTTACACACCAGCAAAAAAAAAAAAGAAAAAAGAAAAAAGAAAAGAAAAGAAAAAAGAAACTCAAAAATGATATTTTAAGACCCATCTGTCAGCAAAATAGATTATTTTCTTAAATGAAATCGATGCCCTGATTTTGGATTTCACCACTACTTTTTATGTACTCCCCCATTACCCTCCTTTCCCCTAAAATGTGTTCTTTCTGAACTGTGGGAGAAGTAATAAAATATTGGTGCCAGCCTTCTTAGCTGCTGAGAAATTTAGTGCTGTGGAAGGTGAGATACATTCTCCACTGACTGACATATGGCCCTTCTGAAATATTTAGTAGTCATACATGAGTATGAAGAACATACCATTGAAATTTCAATTGATGTTCAATATTTTTTTATCTATCCTTTTCCCCCTAGGTTCTTTATAGCCAGGGCCCGGGTTAGACAGCCAGGTTCATGAGCAGATGTGGTCTGAGAATCATGAAGACTCTGAGCTCAAAGATAGGAGTCACCTGGACAGACTCTAATTATTCCAGTGACTGTTAACATCTGGGGTATTAAGGATTTACAAGGCTGAAGGAAACTGAACCACCTCCAGGTACATGCACACACGTAGGCTCAAGTGCCATTTTGGATTCGGTGCCATGAAGGCTCACTGATGCATCTCCAGACTTCTAAGTAGTAGAGCCTATAGGTTAAGAGCTTCTGCCCAGGGTTTGGGCCAGCATTATCCTGAGGCCTACCAATCAGGGCCCAGGCCAGGCCATGTACTTTATAAAGACTCACTCTGGCCCTTTTCTGATGTTATTTCCACAGTGGTGCAAAACGACTACAGAGCAAGAAGATGTGCCTGGTCATGCATCCAAATCCAAGCCACTCTCTGGGGACCCGGGATCCCACTATCAGAGCCTGTTACAGGCCCCTTCTCAGGGTGTGCCATCTCCTGAGTACACCATGTCACAGAGGCATACTTCTAGGTGGCTCTTTTCCTTCAGTGCACGTTAAGAGCTCACATGGTTAGGACAGGTTTCCACACGTATAAACATACATCAGAGTTCAGAATGCATATAAGTGAGATAGAAGAAAAGGAAGAGAGATGGACTTTGGACCTGCACTCTCCATTCGCACTCTTGCCCTAGACCCAGTAAAGGGGCGGGGACTGGCCTTTGCACTTGCTGTTGCTTCTTAGCTCTTTATCCTTCTCTCTTTGCTAATTCCTACTCAACCTTCAAGCCACAGCTTGGAGATTTTTTTTTTCCAGAGAGGCATTCCTGGACTCTCAGTCTCATTCCCTGGTTAATCATCGGTACCCTAATACTTACTCTTCACAGCAGTTATTTAAATGTCGAGTGATTTTCTTTTAAAGTGTCTTCTTACCTAAAAATTATTTGTGGTTATTTTCATAAAGTGAAGCTTGTTCAATGCTATATCCTCAATACCTAGCATAGTGCCTGGCATGTAATAGATCCTCAATAAAAATTTGTGGGCCTTGACCAAGTAGCTCAGTTGGTTGGAGCATCATCCCATGCACCAAAGGGTTGCAGGTTCAATCCCTAGTAAGGGCACATGTCTAGGTTACGGGTTCCATCCCAGGTTGGGGGTGCATATAGGAGGCAACCAATCGATGTTTCTCTTAAATCAATGTTTCTCTCCCTCTGTTCCTCTCTCTCTAAAAAATAAATAAATAAATAAATAAATAAGCATATCCTTGGGTAAGGATTAAAATAAAAATTAGTGGAATGAATGAATACTACTTTTGGGAACAATATTCTCCACATCCTAAGAAATGATCCATTTTCAGTCTTTGAAAAGGTTTTTTCTTCCTTCTTTACCTGGTAGGAACTACAAGCCAACATGAAGGTGTAACGGTCCTATGATGCCCATGAACTACAAGGCCATCTGGTGTAGGGGACTCTTGGGCCCTGGCTGAGGACTTTGGGAGACGCAATAAATTCTCAAAAGGTGCCACGATGTAATATAGTCAGGGTGCAACAAGCCAGTAAGAGAGTAAGAACAACCATGTGACATCATGTATCCTCTGTACTCTTGCGAGCTTTGGCTAACACCATGATGTAATCATCACAGAAATCTACTATCTGAGTGCTCATGAAGGCAGTCCAAATCTGGCACGAAGTGTGAATAAAAAGCAGAAACTTCTTACTTCAGTATTCTCCTTAATATGGCAGCTTAACCCCTGATAAAGTGACTATTGTGATTTTAACCCATCAGCAATTGAATTACCTCCCAATGAATCAGCTTCCTTTGTTCTGATTGGAAAAATCATTGTTCATGAGAACAAATATTGCCAATGTAAGTAAATATTGCCTGCATGTTGTGGTATAAATCAACTGGCAGAAGTTAGGCTAGCTTTTCAAAAGATGGTGTAATGAGTTCAAGGTTTTCAGCTGTGGACTGACAGAAGTTGAATCATCAGAGCAAGTACATGTGCATTAATAGTTATAGTTATTATTTACCAAATGTTTACTCTGTGCCTGGATCCCTGTTGAGTGCTTTATGTTCACATTCTCATTTAAGTTTTATAAAATGCTGAGAGATAAGTATTATCCCATTTTACAAATGAGGGAAGAGAAACCCTAAAATGTTAGGTAGCTTGTTTAAGGTCTTACAGCTACTGAGTAGCAAAGGCACGTTGTAAACCTACATTTTTGACTCCAAATGCTTTCTCTTAACTATTGTACCTTGTACCACCTAGTATATAAAAATATCTTTATATAACAAAGAGATGACTTCCAGGTCAATCTTAACAAGGGAAAAGCTAGACTGGGACGGGTCCAGGGAGTACCAAATTCCATTTTGTTTCCCACATCAGACATCAAGGGAGATGTCATTGCAAACACGACCTTGCCCTTTGCTCATGCTCCGTTACATCATCCTCAAAAGGCTAGAACTGGGCTCGATTATCTCTTGCTGCCTAACCAACTACTCCAACACAGAGGAACAGGACTCTGAGTAGAGGTTGTTTGGGTGGATTGTTTCTTCTTTAAAAGTTAAGTTTTTATTTTATAAATAGGTTTTAATATTTTCCAGCTTTAATGAGGTACCATTAACAAATAAAAATTGTACATAAAGTGTACAATGTGATTTGATCTACGCACACATTGCGAAACGATTACCAGAATTGAACTAAGATATTCATCACCTCCCACAGTTACTATTTTTTTGTGTGTATGGTGATAACACTGAAGGTCTACTCTCTTAGCAACTTTCAAATATATAATCTAGTATTATTAATTATAGTCACCAGGCTGTACATTAGATCCCTCACCTGAGCTTATTCACTGTATAACTGAAAGCTTGTACCCTTTGACCAACATTCCCCCATTTCTTCTCAGTCCCTACAAACCACAATCCACTCTCTGCTTCTGTGAGTTTGATTATATTAGATTCCACAGTTAAGTGATATCATAGAGTATTTGACTTTTTGTGTCTGGCTTATTTTACTTAACATGATGACTTCTAGTTTCATCCATGTTGTCACAAATGGTAGGATTTCCTTATTTTTATAGCTGAATAATATTTCATTGTATATGGATACCACATTTTCTTTATTCATTTATTCACTGATGGATATTTATCTTGTCTCTGTAACTGGGCTATTGTGAATGATACTGCCATAAACATGGGAGTGCAATATCTTTTTAAGATACTGATTTTGTTTGTTTTGGATATACATCCAAAAGTGGTATTGCTGGATCATATGGTGGTTCTTTCTATAAGGAACTTCCACATTCTTTTTCTATATGGCTGTACTGATTCCTATTCCCAAAGACAGTGTACAGGAGTTCCCATTCTCCACACTCTTGCCTACATTTATCTCTTGTCTATTTGATAAAAGCCATTATAACAGTGAGGTGATATCTCATTGTGGTTTGGATTTGCATTTCCCTGAAGATCAAGGATGTTGAGCACTTTTTCATACACCTGTTGGCCATTTGTATATCTTCTTTGGAAAAATATCTATTCCAATCTTTTACTCATTTTTAAAATTGCGTTGTGTTTTTTGTTTGTTTTTGTTTTGTTTTGTTTGTTTTACTATTGAGTTGCATGAGTTCCTTATATATTTTGGATATTAATTCCTTATCAGATATGTGATTTGCAAATATTTTCTCCCATTCTGTAGGTTGCCTTTTGATTCTGTTGACTGTTTCTTCTGCTGTACAGAAAAATTTTTAGTTTGATGCAGTCCCACTTGTTTATTTTGCTTTTGTTGTCTGAGCTTTTGATATCATATCCAAAAGATCATCGCCAAGACAAATGTCAAGTAGCTTTTCTTCTGGGTGTTTAATGGTTTCAGGTCTTACAAAGTGTCAGTTAGAGTGGCTGGGTTTGGAGGAGCCAATTCCAAGAAGGAGTCCTTGTTCATGTGAGTGGAATCTCCATGCTCCTTGGTGTCTCTTCCTTTCTTCACACTTCACTATGATTGCTTATCATCTGGGGCTTCTCCACATGGCTTGGGTTTCCCACAGCACAGCGGTTGTAGAATAGATGGACTTCTTACATAGTGTCAACTTCTCCTAGTGTGATTGTCCCAAAAGCAGGTGTTCTAAGAGACCTGGAAGGAAGTTCTAAGGCTTAGTTGAACCTCTCCTTGTTGGTTCCACAATGGCACTCCTGCTACATTTTGTTGGTCAAATGTCACTAAGGCCAGCTGGATGGTGGGATGGTATGTGAGTATAGGAATGAAGAAATTGATGGTGGCCCGCTTGGAGACAAGTTACTGGAGACTGTCTCTTAAAACCATTCCTACTTTATCAGCACACACCCAAATGAATATTATGAATCTCTTACTTTGTTGTCGTTTTGAAAGGACAGCTTAGAATAAAGGCTTCTTAGTAAGAAACATAAAGGTAAATAACATTTATTAATAGTTTGCTACATGCCAGACCCTGAACTAAATTTTCCACATGTTGCTTCATTTAGTTTTTATAACAACTCCTGAAATAGGTCTGATTATTCACAGTATTACAGGTTTCAAAGGTGATGCTCAGAGAAGTTGAACAATTTACTCAATAGCACATACTATATGGAGTCTCTGAGAGTTAAACTCAAGTCTTCTGAACCCCAAAGTTTGTGCCCTTAGTTAATACACAAATAAGGTAAGACTTTATGTGGAAGGTGAGGTCACGGTCAGGGTTAGACAAATTTGTAGGCTTTGAGGGGGACAAGAAGGGAACAACCTGAGTAGAGGCAGAGAAGTAGCATCCGGCCTGTTGGATCATCAAGAAGTGAGAGGACTGGAATTGGACAGATTGGCCAAACACAAGTTCTGGAGGCATGAAACCCAAGCAGGGGAGCCTGATCCCCTGGGGAGGGAAGGTCAGACAGCCCACCCACTCCAGAGAAGCCCTTCAACCCAAGACTTAAAACCTCAGTTGACAGCTTTTCTTTCCTCTTACTAGCAAAGTTTCAGAGTGTGCTTCAGCTTACTCAGTTCCCAGCTAAAACTCACATTAAGAGTAGAAGGAAAGTTCACACAAATCAATGAGCAGGGTCAAAAAATTGCCCCATTTCCACTTGTGTGTGTGTGTGAAAAATTCCATTCCTCCTTTTTCTCAGAAATTGACAACACTTGGGTGAGGAAAGGGAGTTGTTAACTGGTGAGGCAATTTCTAAATCAATTCTTCGTCTTTGATCCAAGTATAAGACCTCATACGGCAGTATCCTAGGTAACCATTCGGCTAGCTGAGCTTTGGAAAAAGTTCAAGATGAAACAGGCTTTATACATGACTTCACGATGTAAAGTTTCATCCCTTTATAAATAAAGGACAGCGGTTCAACGCACTGGCTGCAGAGTCAGGCTGACAGGGGTGTGAGTCTAGTTCCACCACTTACTAGCTGGGTAACTTGGGACCAGTCATGGAGCTCTTGGAGCCTTGCTGGACTCATTTAACAACTGGAAGAAGGACAATACCTGGAGGAGGCAGTGAGGATTTAATGAGATGGTGCATGTAAGGAACGTGCACTGGGCCTGCCTTACAGAAAATGCTCAGCGCACATTAGCTATCCATGCTGGGTCTTAGGTTCCCAGATACTTGGTCTGACTTCGGAGTCTAGTGCTTGTCTTGTGGCTTAGGGCTGGGAATGGGAGCGCTGCAGTAAGTATAGGGTTGTCCGAAAGTCTGTATGGTTTTTTTCCATGAAATAAAACACATTTTTTTTGTTTCCACCAATAACTTATTGATTTGGATATTTTGAGTAGGTCAGCTATCTCCCGCTATTGGCTTCTAGTGGATAGAGGTCAGGGAGGCTGCTAAACATCTTCCAGTGCATAAGATAGCCCTACAGCAAAGAATTATTTGGCCAAAATGTCATAGTACAAGAAACTCACAAACCACTTTTGACATGTTCAATCAGTCACAGCACCTTCTCCATACATGGCACAAATCGTTTTTTTTTTGCATTTCAGTTGTGTTTTTACCTTTCTTGAAATAATAAAGCATAATATGCCAAAAATGTTCCATATTTTCTTCCATTTTCAATAGTAAAGTGACTGCACAAAATTCACCAATTTTGATTTTTTTTTAAATGCACGCTGATATGACAGCTGTCACAATATAATCTAATAAAATTGTTTCAAATGAAGTTAAAGACAGCTAAGCACTAGTAGAGCTGTCATGTGGAAAAAACCTAAAGGACTTTTTGGCCAACCCAATACTACAATTGTAGTGGTGAGACCCACAGTTGTCTGAAAACTGTCTCCTCATTGACCAGAAGTGGGGTGCAGGAGGAGGCTGAGTAAAAATCTTACCATATAATATATTAACTTAATGATTGAAGGTATAATAGTGTCAACTTCATGGGGCTATTTTGAAGGTTAAATTATATATCACACAATGCTAGACACAGGTAATACTGTCACATAGTAAACAGTCTCTCTGCATTATTATTGTAACTCATTGAAATCTTCATTCAGTGGCTTCTGTGTGGCAAACTCTATTCTTAGGGCTTCTTCAGGACAGGTGGGCCTCTGCACAGAAGATTGGCTCCTGGTAGACATGCAAGACTTGCTACCTGCCATTTCAGCAAGTGACTAAAAGTACTGACAAGGTGCATAGTGTCTGCAAACCCAGGGGGTGTGTGTTTCTAGAGGCCACTCTATATAGAGAGGATGCTCATCATTCAGGATGTCTAAAACATGTAATGGCCAGAGGGAAGATCCCACTGAGGGAAAAAACAAGAAAATGAAGCCAGGCAAACAGTGCCAGATGTCATGCAAAAAGAGAGATATGAGAAGTGAGGATATTCAGGGAGCAAAACACAAGCCAGGTCAGGTGGGGACAGAGATCAAGGTCTAAGTGGATATCTGAGGATGACTGACCACACAGAGCAAGAGTGGGTCTTTTGACTTAGAATGATTTGGTAGGACCAGACTCAAAATGATATTTGTACTTTTCCATAAATGTTGACCTTCCATTTTTTAAAAAATGAGGTCCAAGTCCAAGTCTTGGAGATTGTGAAAACAAAAGTTTTAAGAAGTACAAACTGCCAATTATAAAATAAGTCACAAATATGTACAGCATATAGAATATAGTCAATAATATCATGAAAACTTTGAATGGTAACAGATAATTATTTGATTTTTCTTTATTCCGATTATCACTTTGTAAGGTATTACATAAATATCTAATCACCATGTTACATATCTGAAACTAAAATAATATTGTATTATCAACTATAATTAAAAATAAATTTAGGGCATCTCTCTTTAGTAGATGGGTTGTTGTCTGATTCAGAAATCATTCCATAAAGATGATCTTTAATTTAAATAAATAACTAAATTTAGAGAAAGAAGTAATTGATCACCAAGGCATTTTTATTTTCAACTGCATCTGCAGAACAACCTGAAAGAAACTTGTTATTTTCAGGGTATACGAGTGGTTCGTCATGATTTATGCTAAGAAGCAAGCCTCATGACACTGGAGGATTAATTCAGATTCCAATAACAGGTGTACGTTTTCACTGAAAGGCCTCAAGCACTTCATTTGCTGACAGAGACTGTAAGTGGGTAACGAGGTAGGAGTGGCTGGGTGACACAGGGGCTGTGTAAGAGAGATGCAGCTGGTCCACTTTTCTCCGTCTGGCACTACTGGTTCTCCCTATTAAGCACTAAGTAGAAAAGGTGAAAATGACTGACTCTGAGATGATCTTAAATTAAATGTTTTTTTGTGAAGAAAGAAAGGAGTCTTATTGTATAGACATTACTCATATAACAAGAATGAAGCCTTCAGCTTGAAGTGCCTGGGGAAAACCAATTCTAAATGGTTAGTTAAACAAGTACTGATAGGATTAAGTAAGATGATAAATAAATGTTCAAGCCACTTACACTGCGGAGAAAAGAAATATCCAAACCAGGTGCATGGCACTGAACAGGCAAATCTACCAGTTTATTGTCTAATCTCTTGGCTTGTCAACTGATTAAGGTCAGTCCCTTCATATTTGGGAAAATTTATAGGACATAATATGTTGCATCCTCACTTCCTCCCAAAAAGCCCCTCCTGGTTTCATTTACAGTCTTATTTAGTCTTGATTCCATCATCCATCATTATAATAACCCCCTTACAAACCCACTTAGCTCCTTTGTCCATCATTCCCTTCTCCATCTTCTGCTGCAAGAACATCAGCCCAGATGAGCATCACCTGCCTTCTCCAGGCTTATTGTTGAGCAGATGAAATGTTACCAGATAAACTCACAAACAGCTATTTCCACTTTAATTCATATTGTACCTCCAGGAGGAACTTGATACCCTCCAATAATCCTACTGTTTCTGCAATAGGTCGCAGATCCTATTTTCTGAGAAGACTGTTTCATGCCTTCTTCCATCTCCACATACTTCCACCTCCACATACTTCCACATTCTTTCCTCCTCTGATGAGCCCCCTCATGCTGCACTGAAAAATCAGAAGTCACCAGGGAATACTTCTCATCTTTCAACAACCAAAGGACCAAACCAATCTAAACTTACAATCTGGAGTCCTCTCCTGCTTCCCTCTAATCACAGTGGAGGATTGAGTACCCCCTTCCTCTCAAAGCCAACCCCTCCCCTGTGCTCCAGATTTCATTCCCTTCCTCTCCATTAGTCTCTCTCTTTCTTTTGTATTGGCTCATTTCCCTCAGCAAACAAACATGCTCCAATAGCTCCCATCATGAGATCAACAAATAGCAAAACCAAAAACCTTCCCTTGACCCCACATACTCTTCTAGGAACAGCCTTGTTTCTCTGATCCCTTGTATATTAACCTTCTCAAAAGAGTTGTTTACACATGCTGACCCCACTTTCTAACTTTCACCTCACTCTTATTTATTAACAATCTGGCTTCTTCAAATTTACTCCACTGAAACTGCTCTTGTCAAGGCCTCTAGTGACTTCTGCTTTGCCAAAGCAATGTCTTCATTTGATGGCATTCTCAGCAGCATTCAGCATAAGAGTCCCCTTCTTGACATGCTATTCCCTCTTAGCTTTCATGGTGCTATTGTCTCCTGGTTTGCCTTCTACTTCATAAGCTACTCATTTTCAATATTACTGCTCATTCTGCATAGCTCATGGGTCTCTGTACCTGGGGTTTGCAGGCCCCAGCCTTGGCTTCCTTCTCTGTGTCCCTGGAGTGGACAGGGCTTTTCATCTATTCCAATGGATTTCAATATCATGTTTCTGCTAGCAGCTCCCAAACCTATACCTCCAGCCCAAACCTTTCTTCTATGCTCCACTCACATATTCAATCTAACTTTATCATCCTTCACTTGTGTGTCTCGCGGGCACCTTGTACTTGATCTGAGCAAACTGGAAATCTTGATTTTCCATCCCAAATCGGATACCACCCTCACGCAGTCATCCTCATACCAATAAATTGTACTAGCCTCCACATTGCTATTCAAGCAAGAATCCTGAGGGTCATCTTTCATTCTTGTTTTTCCTTCACTTCAGATATGAAACCCACCAGTGAATCTTGTCGATTTCATTTCTATGAGTTCTCCCATCTGTCCACTATTGCCATCCATATCCATCGGCACCACCTTAGTCTAAGCCATTGTTACCTCTCACATGGATGACTTCACCCATTTGTGCCCCTCTCTCTGCCATTTTCCATGTAGACTCCCAAAAGATCTTTAAAATGGAAATTGGCCCCAGCGGCTCCCAGTTGCACATAAAGCAAAGTATGAGGCCCTGAACAACCTACATACTGTTTCCTTTTTTTAAAATCTCATCTTACAAAACTCTCCTCTTCACCTAGTATACCAGAGTCATGTTGGTGTAAGTACTTCCAACATACAAAGCTCTTACCAATCATATCATTTTATTTATGCTGTTCCCTGAATTTTTGCATCACTTAACCATTTCTCTTCTTTTAGGTCTCAGTTTAAACGCTACCTCTCCAAAGAAGCCCGTCAAGGCTACTCTCCCAAAGTCGCATCTAGATATTTCTCTGTCCAGCCCCTCATTTGTTTCCTTCGCAAGAATAAGTAAGCAAAAGAAAGCCCTCTGATACTAGGGACCATATTTGTCCTGGCCATCACTGTATGGCCAGCAACTAGCTCAAAGCCAAGAACAAAATAATCACCTAAAAATATACTTTGGAAATGAATGAGGAAGACTTTCAGGGCACTAACTCATGCAGTGTCATCAATAGGAATGGAAACTTCATGTATTTTTTCAGACCCAACACAGCATAATTACTAGATAAGTAGGCTTGACTATTCCTCTGATTTCCATTTTAGAAAAATGTCAAGTTGCCAAATTATCATACTCAGTATTGGTTGACAGTGATACTGAGGAATATGTTTATTTACTCACAGGTAGTTATACAGGTATATTGTAGTCCTACGATTCAATTTAATTCTGACACCAATTACTCAGAGGTTGCACAAACCCCACAAGTTTAGGGCTCAGTCCCTAAGACTGTCTTAGACATCAGCCACAAATAAGGTACCTGGGCTACTGCACTCCTGCCTGGCTGACTACAAATTCAGGGGTTCCCATGACCTCCCTCAAGTTCGATAGTTCACTAGAATGACTCAGAAAACTCAGGAAAACACTTTCCTTACATTACCATTTTATTATAAAGGATACAAATGGAATTGGTACATAGGGCAAGCTATGGGGCAGGAGAATATAGCTCAGGGTCACCCAAACCGAAAAGCTGGGAGGCGGCGCAGAGCTTCCAAGCCCTCCCAGGACATGCCATTCTCCTAGCATGTCAGCATGCTGATGTGTTCACCAACCCAGGAGCTCACTGAACCTTACTGTTGAAAGTTTTTCTCCACAGTTCATTACACAGGCATTACATAAATCATTGACCACTCATGACTGAACTCAATCTCCATCCCTCTCCACCCCTCCCCTGAGGTCAAGGGGTGGGGCTGAAAGTTCCAACCCTCTAATCACCTGCCTGATCTTTCTGTTAACCAGCTCCCATTCTGAAGCTATGGAGGGGTCCTCCCTTTAGTTACCTCATTAGCATAAACTCCAGTACAGTAAGAAAGGGGACTGTTATGAATAACAAAAGACACTTCTATCACTCAGGAAATTCCAAAAGCTTTATGACCTCTGGGGAGGGAACTGGGGACAACAACCACATATGCGTATGTTTATTATACCACAGTAGCAAAATACTTTGGAGTATTCATAGATTATATTGCTGAACACTGGAAGAAACAACTTCTAGAACAGATGATCCAGGATAGGAATTTTGTTTAGGAGCCAAGATGAAAATACAGATGATTCTAGCATGTCTTCATGTATGCTATTTGCTACAGTAGGTTTTAATAATAAACAACATGAAAAATTGCCTTTTTCTGGTGTTTACTAAAGATAACCAAAGAAAATACTTTTTAAGAGTAATAACTTCTATAATTAAAACAATATTTTTGAAGAAAATATTTAAGTATATTCACTGATAGAGGGACTCCTCTCTATAATTTTTTTTTTTTAAGTTTCTGGGATCATATCAAGCTTAAAATTTATTCATCACATCATTCTTAGGTAAGATAATACAGAGAAAAAGTCAAGTCCACAAAAACACAAATAACTGTACTGATGTGATCAATTTAAAAAATTAAATTTAAATTTTTTAAAATCAAGACTTTAATATAGTAGACTTTATATCATTTTGTAATAAGTTGATGAGAGATCATGACAACTTTTTTTTAAAGAACTGAAGTAAAATTGGCATTCAATATCCTGTTTGTTTCAGATGTTCATCAAACTGATTCAATAATTATATTCATTATGAGATGATCACCGCAATAAGTCTAGGTACCATCTGTCCACATAAAATGTTATTATAATATTATTGACTATATTCCTGTGCTGTGCCTTATGTCCCCATGACTTACATATTTTATAACTGGAAGTCTGTACTTCTTAATCTCCTTCACCTACTTTGTTCTCCATCCTCTCCCTCCTCTGGTTACCACCAGTTTCTTTCCTGTATCTATTGTCTGACTTATTTCACTTAGCATAATACCCTCTAGGTCCATTTTGTTGCAAGTGGCAATATTTTATTTTATTTTTATATCTTAGTATTAGTAATAGCCCACTGTGTGTGTGTGTGTGTGTGTGTGTGTGTGAGAGAGAGAGAAAGAGAGAGAGAAAGAGAGAGACACCTTCTATATCCATTTGTTTATCAATGGACACTTAGGTTGCTTCCATATCTTTGATATTTTAAATAGTGCTGAAATGAGAGATGTACCATGCTCATAAATTAAAAGAATTAATATTGTTAAAATGGCCATACTATCCAAAGCAATATACAGATTCTATGAAATTCCAATCAAATATGACCAGCAACACTGAAAGGAAAAGAAATCAACAGAGACAAGAGGGAAGGGGTGGGGGCAGGGAAAGGGAAGGGAAGGGGAAAGTCAAGGAACATATAGCAAGGACTCATGGACAAAACCAAAGGGGAAGAGCTGAGGGAGGGAAGGTGGGAGGGGGCAAGGGAAAGAGGTGGGGGGAAGGTAGAGACAACTGTATTTAAAAAGTAAATAAATTAATTGAAAAAAAAAACAAAAAAGAAATTCCAATCAAAACACCAATGTCATTTTTCATAGAACTTGAACAAAGAATGCCAAAACTTGTATGGAACCACAAAAGACCCCAAATAGTTAAAGCAACCTTGAGAAAGAATAAAGCTGGAGGTATTACACTCCTTGATTTCAAGTAATACTACAAAGCTATAGTGATCAAAATAGTATGGTACTGGCACAAAAACAGACATATAGATCAATGGAATAGAGAGCCTCGAAATAGATCCATACATACATGGTCAATTCATCTACAATAAAGGAGAAAAGATTATAAATTGGGGAAAAGACAATCTCTTCAATAAATGGTTTTAGAAAGATTGGACAGCTATATGCATAAGAATGAGAGTGGATCACTATCTTACACCATATACAAAAATAAATTAAAAATGGATTAAAGGCTTGAAGGTAAGACCTGAAACCATAAAATTCATAGAAGAAAACAATCAAACTAAAAAAGTTTTGCACAGTGAAGGAAACCATCAATAAAACAAAAAAGCAACCTACTGAATGGGAGATTTGCAAATCAAACATATGATAAGGAGTTAATATTCAAAATTTATAAAAGGCTGACAACTTTTTTTAATTATGTAGGGATTCAGTAAAAACACTGTAGAACTTAAAGATAAAACATACATTGTTCTCTTACAAAAGTGCAAAATTTGCTAATCTTTTTTTATAATGACAAGAGGCAATCTGTTTCAGTTCACCTATCAAACATTTTTGAAACATAAAAACACTGTCTATCTCCTCATCATCAAATTAACATTTTAGCAATGTGTGGAGAGGAGGCTGTTTTACCCCTAAAATTCTTGTTTTTGTTGGAGCATTTGGAAAATAGATATTTGGAAATGTTTCCATTGTTTTCTAATTCTGTAGCTTAACACGATTATGTGCTGCCTATAAAAACTCTTGTATCTGCGTACTTAAAATAATTAGAAACAATATATTCTTTTTTTTTTTCCTGTATAACATATCATCAGAAATTTAGCATCTTAAAAGAACATAGGTCTTTTATCTCTCAGTTTTCCTGGATCAAGAGTATGGGAACAGTTTAGGGTCGACTGCCCAAGGCCTCACAAGCTGCAGTAAAAGTCCCATCTTCACTGTTTTCATCTGGGGAAGACTCTGCTTCCAAGTTCATTCAGGTTTTGGCAGAATTTATTTCCTTGTGACTGTGTGACTGAGCTCCCAAGCTTTTGCTGGCTGCTGGCTGGAGACTATTTGCAGGTCCTAGAAGCTACCCATAAATCCTAACATTCACCCATAGTTCCTAGGTATGTGGGCTTCTCCAACATGTCTGTCCACTCATTTTCTCCAGACCCCAAGGGGAGGCTCTCATTTCAGTTTGCTAAGAGGAGAGAGTCTTATATAACCAACCATAGCCATGAGCGTGACACCCTATATTTTTGTCATAGTCTATTGGTTGAAAGCAAGTCATCTATTGTGCCCATACTGAAAGGAGCAGGATTGATGGAGAGATGGACTTCAGGGGGGAAGGGAACCCACTAAAAGTCATCTTAAGATCTATCTGACATACAGAATTTTCTAATCATTTTGCGAATCTTCATGTTAAAGAGTTTCACTGGGCTTAGAATCCATTTGTTAAAAATATAAAAATGCAACTAAAAGAACCACTGACTAACATCAGGAAAGTGGAAATTTACATGCTAAATCATTGCAAAGACTTTGGCATAATTAGCAGATGGGATTGATAAATGAGTGTCATGGTTTCAAGCACAACCAAAAATGCAGTTCTTTAATTTTTATGTATTTATCTTTGGGAGATAATTTTTTTCTGCTTGACAGTCATTAAAACCAAGGATCAAAATAAACTAAATTTAGTAACAGACTTTTGAATTGTTGACTTACAAGCATAGTGTATATTAAATTAATATTTTAAAATATAATAAGCTTTATTTCATCACATTGTGTTTGCTAATAATAGTTATGTTAGTGAGATAAAATTTTGGATTTAATTACCAATAATAAAAATTTAAAGATGGGTCTATTAGGAAAGAAGTCAACATGCATCCCAACACACACATACTTACTTCTTAAGAAATTGTACACATGGATTATATTATAAATATATTATATACATTCTAAAAATACAAATCAAATAATATACAGATAAGAAACAATGCAAAAATGTGTTTTATATATTTATAATATCATCCATGTGTACAATTTCTAAACAATGAATATGTATATGTTGGGATGCATGTTCACCATTCTGTCTTTTTTTTAAGTCCTCACCCAAGGGTATGTTTATTGATTTTAGAGGGAGGAAGGAAGTGGGAAAGAAAGAAACATCAATTGGTTGCCTTCTGTAAGCACTTTGACTGGGGATCAAACCCACAACCTAGGTATGTGCCCTGATTGGGAATTGAACCCACAATCTTTCTGTGTACAGGACGATGCTCCAACTAGCTGAGCATCTGGGCCAGACCTCACTTTTCTCTTCATAAGCATGTGTCATAAAACATGTTTGGAACCCACTGCTCTTACTGTGCATTGTCGAGTACAGTAGCCACTAGCCACAAGGGGCTACTGAGCACTTGAAAGGCTCAAATGAGATGTGCTGTAAGTGTAAAATACACCCAACATTTCTAAGACTCAGCAAAAAAAAATCTCACATATTTTCAATTACATATTGAAATGATAATATACTGTGGATATTTTGGGTTAAATAAAATATATTGTCAAAATTAATTTTGTCTGTTTCTTTTTCTTTTTCAATATGGCTACTAAAAAATTAAAACTACATATGTGGTTTACATTGTATCTATTGGCTAGCAGTGCCCTAGGGGATTGAACAATATTAGAAAAAAACAGAAAGCTGGTTAGCTCTGCTTTTTCAGCAACAATGGAATTAGTTTTAAGTGACTTGTAGCTGAATCCTGGCCGCACCTGAAATAGTGTGCTGTGTTCCACGCTCTTGTGGCTAATTGTTTCCCTCACTCACCAGTAGTGATGAGTGTGATATTTTAATCTCATTAATGGTTGAAGCAGATTCTAGAAAGATAAACTAATTTCCCCTCTGGAATGAACCGCCTGTTGTTTGCCATCACCAGATAAAGTGATGTTACTTCCTCTAATAACATAGCAGTTCAGATTTGAGTTTTAGGATTAAGAGTTGAGTACCTTCAAAGAATTATCCCAATACGTGTGTATATGTGTAAATGTATGCACATCAATGCAGTATAAGTATAGTGAGTTCTTAGAGCAAAGGAGCAGGTAAACTCTGCCAAGTACTTGAGATATACTTTTTTTAAAAATATTTTATTTATTTATTTTTAGATAGGCGGGAAGGGAGGGAGAAAGAGAGGGAGAGAAATATGCGGTTGCCTCTCACACACCCTCTACTGGAGACCTGGTCTGCAACCCAGGCATGTGCCCTGACTGGGAATCGAACTGGCTGCCCTTTGCTTCACAGGCTGGCATTGAATCCACTGAGCTACACCAACCAGGGCTGATATAATATATATATTAAATTACTTTATTATTAGTTGACAGTAAGCCACATTTAAAACTGTCTTAGCTCTGATAATTTCCTTTGCACATTGATTAGCCACTATTCGGTTAAAAATATACAATCTTCCTTTTTTCTCCCATAATTACAGGAGGAGTCTGTTGTTGGAACACCATGCAGTAACCATCCTGGCAAAACAACTCTTGTCCATTTCCTTTTTGAAAAAGCCTAACACTGGGAGCTTTTCTCTTACTGGCCTGTTCTCACTGGTATTTTCCCTGTAACTGGACTCCTTCTGAAATGCTATTAAACTCTAGAAGCCTGTGATAATTATAATAATTCTCCTTGGAGGAATTATACTAATGTCTAGTTGTTGAAAGTCTTCCTTATGTTGATGCAATGCCTACTTTTCTGTTACTTCTGATTATTGGCCTTAAGTCTTCCCTGTTGGGATTTATAGAGCATATTCCTTCTTCCACAGATAATTCTAATACTTCTTCTAAATCTTTTCTCTGGATCATGCAGTTTCTCTAAGCATTCCCCTTGTCAATCACACAGACATTTATCAGATGCTGTCTGGTTTCCCCCAGCCACCTGCTTGCTCTGTCCTCACATGGCCTTTGCTGTGTCCCTGCTCCTGGTGTCATTGGTCCTCTTCTTACGAGGACATCAGTCCTATTGGATTGGGGCCTTATGACCATTATTACCTCATTTAATCTTAATAACTTTCTTAACAGCCCTATCTCCAAATATAGTTATATTGTGGATTAGGGCTTCAACATATGAATTTGGGGGTCGGGGCACAACTCATCCCATAACAAGTGCTTACGCAAAAACAGCAGAAACTAAAACAAAATCATGGTACTAGGGACAGACATGGTTTCAAATCTTTAAAAAATGCCTTTAAGGGATATGGCAGCTAAAATCTAATCCAATACTAGATATTAGAATTTACCAATATTTCCTGGAATGAGACTATCTCCTCCTTCTTTATGGAATTGATACCCTTATTTATATAGCCCCGGATAATATTCACACTTGTAGCACATCTGTTGACATGAGAGTCCAGATTTGTGTATTTCTCTAAACTACTGTCTGTTTGTTAGTACCTGTGTAACTTCTGTCTCCATGCTGGATTAAAAGTTGAGTGGAATTGAAAGTAGTATCTTCTAATTCGTTGCACGCCTGTACTGTGACCAGTGCTACGGACTGCACACAAGGAATGGCATTGGCTGACTGACTTCACTGGAATGTGATCTGTGCATTTGGTGTAATGCTCCGCTGTGGTCATCTCACATTTTTGAACACTGGGTCTCACATTTTCATTTTGCACTGAATACCACAAATTATGTGAATGACTTCATAAATGGAAATGTGTATAAAGATCAGCTGGACTAGAAGTCAGAAGACCTCCATTCTGCCACTAACAGGGCTCACTTCTCTGTCCCCGCCCTGCAAGACCCTCTCCTCTAACTCAGAAATATGCAATCCTTCTTTAGTAAAAGGGTTCCACAGAGAACCTCTCCTGTTTTTGCCTGCCAAGCATCCATTCCCTAGTTTTCTTCCAGAACTGTTCCACCTCACTCTCTGTCCAAGTGATTACATGATTCAGCGGGCTGACTCCACTTCACCCCCTGACCCTTGCCCCAAGATAACATTGTGGCTCAGGTTTGACCAAGCCTCAGGGTTCACCCCACTAGAATAATCTGTAACTGACCCTGCACTGGGCATATGGCCCAATCTAGGTCAATGGGATTCGAAGACAGGAATTTGGTGGGCGCTTGGGGAGGCGGTTCTCCTGTCTGGCACTTCTGAGAGGACAAGGGAGTCCTGCAGATGCAGGTCATCACCTTGCTTCCACAAAGGGGAACATGCCTGAGTACAGAATGAATCCAGAGGAAGATGAAGGAAGAGACAAGGAGAGGGAGACCGAGTTCTGAGGACACCGTGCAAGCCCCTGGGTAAGCAGCTATGCCAGCAACCTGGACATAGCATTTACGAGAGCCAAGCAAGGTCCTGAGCCTGCTGAAAGGGTGTCTGTCCCTTGCAATAATGGGCACTGTTCCCCGCTGGAGCTCAAGTGCACGGAAGGTTGCTGCCGCATTAATGAGCAGAAGAGTGCTTTGTCACAGGGTCACGGCAAGATGGAAAGCTAAGTGGTGCAAGATGAAGGATTCCTGAAAATACACAAATTATTTTCTTTGCTTCTAGATATATTTCAGGGCTACAGAGGTCACTAAGAACTAGAAAACATGGCCCACTGGAAAATCACTGCACAAAGAATCACTCTTTACGATTGCCAAAGTCAGTCTAATTGAGCTAATGAAAGCTGGGTCAAAAGCAAACTCCCAGGAAATAGTTTCTGAAATTCAAAAGTCACCTTTCAAATTTGGAAATCTGGCTTTACTGTAAATATATTTTATTTATTAAATTAAGCACACCCTTTTGTGAGACATAAATAACGAGGTAGTAGTCTTTGCTAAATGAACAAATAGAGCTAAGGAATCTTGAGACAGTGTGTCTCTATCCCACCTACTATTTAATTATGTATGTTGAAAGGTAATGAGTAGCTTAATTAAATTATTATCTTTAAAATACAATTATTTCCTTGGTTTAGTACTGTTTTGGGACCAGCAGAGAAGGCGGCCTGCAAGGTTTCCCTTTGGGAGTGAGCCTACAGCTTTTCTTACGAGCAGGCCAAGAGAAGAGACAGAGAGTCTGTGCGGGTATGATGAAAACATGGACAACTGCTACAGCCAAACACCTCAGGAGCTCTCCGTCCTCAGGGGCATCAGAACCTAGTGTATATGATCGCTGCAGGGAACACCAGAGAAAAGTAATAAGGTAGCTAATAATGGAATAGTTCTCTAACTCTGCAAATCCTGGGAGAAGTCACAGGAAATTCTGATATCTTAAGTTCACAGTTTGATCTATGCACATCAGTCTGGTGGTGAATGGAAGAGAGGAGAAATCTATGAGCCCCTCCCCAAAATTCCAATTATTGCTCCATATACACAGCAACACATGCATGTGGGTTCACCTCTTCCTTTTCAGCAGTGAGCAGCACCCTTGGCATAAAGTGAGCGTGCAATAGGTATCTGTTAAGTGATTGAACAAATTGAGTAAATAAAGGAATTCATCCAGCAGCAGTTATGAGGTTAGTTTTTCCTAGATTTGTTTTGCCCCATACTTTTTTTCATTAAAAAATTAATGATGTAACTCCTTGAGGCATATGACATTGTTCACTTTGCACTGTGTTATGTAACTTTTCATCTGTTCATGTCTTACCCGCTACAATGGATCATGAGTTCTCTGAAGCAGGTCTTATAATCCTTGACAAACTGATCAACACTCAAAAGCAAGCTAATGGTAATATTTATGGTGAAAGAACTGTCTGCCAGCCCTTATAAAGTTTCAAAGCCCAACTGGGGATAGTGTATAATTCCTCCTGTAATGCCCAGAATATCTGAAGTTTCCAAATTCAATTGTTCTGTTTCTCAACGCACAGGATCACTGTCAACATGGTGGGCTTTAAAATCAAACCACATGCAAAGGGGTTAGCAGATCATTGGAAGTAAAATCTGGTGCTGAGGAGCTTAGGGATGGTCTGAGCCGACTCTCTCATTTTGGCTAGGAGTAACCACGGTCAACCTCCAAAGTGAAAGTGTTTGCTCAAGGTCATAGAGCAACTGCAGGAACTCAGAGGTCCTGACCCCAGTAATTCTGCTCCTTGAAGACATTACAAGCTGCTGGATGAAGGACATCTTTACTTTTTATTAACTGCATTAAAACTTTTCAAACATTCCTTTTCTGATGCCCCCCATCATCAAACACAAAAGAAGAGGAGTCGTTGAGTATAAAGCCCTAAGGATTATCCTTCCCCTTTTCCACACATCAAACATGAGAAAGATGGGATATCAGGACTTGTACCACACAAGCCCCTCCTGAAAGGACTGAGAGGATCTCACTGTACTCCCTGAAAGTTAGTGATTGCGCTTCAAAAAGAAAATAAAAGTGATGACTATTTCGCCTTGAGTTCAAAGACTCCAGCTAATTTTACACTTTAGCACCAATCCAGGCATTCGAATCCAGCGCGGTGCAGACTGAAACACCGTGTGCCAGCTGGATCCCTGAGGCCTAAGCAGGATTTATCCTCAGCACGTGCAGCGCATCCTTCAGTTACTGCCTTGCGTCATAATCAGTGACGTAGCTTATCAGACCCTTGAGAGTAGTAGCTGTGCTTCATTCCTACTGACTTCTTACCTGCGTACATCCCTGCAGGTCTCTTCTGCTGAAAGCCCTCTAATGACTTTAAAACAAACTTAAACCCAAGCTCTTGACCACAGCCTGCAAGGCACTAAGATAACCTGGCCCTGCCGGCCTTTTGACCTTCCCTTACACTGCTGTCCCCGTACTCGCCCAGCTCCCACCAACATGGGCTTCTTTCTTGTCCTTGAACATGCCAAGCTTGCTCAGGACCCGTGTATTCTGTTCCTGTTCCATGTATGCTGGAATGCTTTGCTCTAACATCTGTATATAAGGATCCCTTGTCATCATTAAGGTCTCAGTTCAAATATCCCCTCTGAGGGGCCTTAGAATTCACTCTATCATATCCATCCTTGTGTCTTTACATCTTTTTTCCAAGGAAAATTCATGTCCATTTTCTAATGACTCTAACTAAATATACTTCCAGTATAGATGTTAAAGAGTCCATCAGGTAAGCCATTTCTTGCCAGCAGCTAAAGGTGGTCCATGGAGAGTACCTTGGACATCATACACATGCTGAGGTAGCTCTGGCTCGGATCAAAGGTACTTGAGGTATATGGGAAGTTAAAGGATTTATCCGGTGAAACCATTTCTTGCTAATAGCTAAGGGCATTCTGGGAAGAGTAGCAAACACCTAATGGTATTTTATTCTACAGCACATTTCAGTCACTGAAGTTATCTTGTATATTTATGTTTTATTTGGTTATTGTCTTCCTGGCTCTCCTGGAATAAAAGCTCCATGAGAATCTAGATCTTGCTTTGTTCCCTGCTGTATCTCAACCCCTAGACGGGGGCCTGGCATGGAGATGTCCACTAAGCAGTCATTGACTGCCACGCCCACTGTGCCTTACATCATGGTGTCACAGGCAGAGAGGCCAAACTCCATGGGAAAGAGACAAGATTGCCACTAGTTTTCAGCGAAGATTCGAAGAACTTTATGGTCACGAATACAGTTTATGTAGATGGTTGGCCGAGACCTTAAGTACCTTTGCTGCTTTTAAAATGATAAAAGAATTTTATGTAGAGCTTGAAGTAGTTCTCTAAAGATTTTTTTCCCCTTTACAATTGGATGTATCAATGGTATGTGGTTGAAAGAACACTGGACTAAGTAGAAATAATGAATAGATTTATTTAATATGGGCCAATTTGAAATAAATTGGGAGTTTATTTCAAATTGAAATAAGTCTGGAAGACTTAGGTAGAGGTATTCCAAGAAAAAATCCAACTTCACAATGTCTGCTCTGCTATTTAGGAAGTGGCTGAGTGATGGTGAGTTCCAAGGCTTCCCTGTTCTGATGGACTGGCTTCTGTCACAAAATTAAAAAAAAGAAAAGCTGTAGAAAGGAGTGCTGGGAAATGGGTTTAAATGAATTATACAACTAACCAGGCTATCCAACTAGTCAACAGAACTGTCACTTTCTCCTTGGTGCAATAGTAAAGAAATTGATGTGGCTGTTCCAACTTCAGCATGTAACGTTGGACAGATCATAACTTCTCCAAGCTTTAGTTCCTTCCTCTCTAAACTGGCTCAAATAATTTCAACCTATATAAGTCATTAAGGGAACAAATTGAACTAACAAGCAAAATAGAGACAGACTCATAGATAGAGAGCAGGCTGACAGCTTGGAGCAGGGATGGTATGGAGGGATGGGGCAAAAAAGAAAAAAAAGAGGAAGAACTCATAGACACAGACAACAGAGTGCTGATTGTGGAGGGGAGGGGTTGGGAGGAGATGAAAAAAGGTATAGGAGGGATAAATAATAATGGAAAAAATACAATAAAAAACAATACCTAATCAAAACCTACATAATTATGCTATATAAATGTATGATTCTTTGATAGAGCTTGGGAGCCTCCAGATTGTATTTGTTTCCTGTGCATCCTGAATTTTCTTCTCCTCATCCTCTGGAAACATTGGGGCCCTGACATGTGGAACCTTGCCTCCCCTAGCAGTCACACATGTCATTTTAAAGTGGGCTCTAAGTTTCACACAAGACAAAGACTCTCAGATGCTGCTTGATACCACCCAGGCAGTGGGTGTGGGCCTCACTTTGCAAACATCTTGCTTCATCTAGGGATTTGTTTTGGAATATGTCTTGGGCTACAAAGTGTTAGCTGAGCAGCTGGTAGATTCATTAGCTTAATTAATGCTGGGAAAGTAAATAATAGTTTCTCAAAGATTAATTTTTAGGTACAAGACCCTTTTCTTAGGGGAAGGGCAGGGGTGTGTACACTTTTCTGTTCCCAAGTTTTGTGCCTTTCATTTTATGGCCAGTGTTCACAGACTTGTGGCCAGTTTATCATAAAATATTAAAAAGGAAAATGAGGGAGGAAGTCACCAGGGCAACACAAACAGAACAAAGTGGTCAGGAATTCTTTAAGAAATCTGGGAGGAAGGAGAGAGAGAGAGAGAGAGAGAGAGAGAGACGCAAGAAAAAGCTGTGCTGACTGACAAGAGATGGAAAATCACTGAACCGTAATAGACCCCACTTGTATTGACATGCGCTAACTGAAGGGAACAGCTGGGGCAAAGTTACTGAGCATCTTATTTCGGTGTCTGGCAGTGGACCGAATCCGATTTGCCAAGCAGACAGCTGTGACAGGATCCTACAGGTCTAACTCAGAGCAAAGAGGTAGTCAGTCAGCCAGCCCAGCCACTGCAGTATTGCAACGTGCCTTTCCTTCTGCTAGACACTCTGCCTTTATGGAAGAGACACCCTCTGGCTCTCCTTTCACCTCACGGCACCTGAGGTAGTGTGAGCCTAGGTTTGGTTCCCTTTGGTGGAGTCAGGATTTTGCTTGAGCAGCAAGTTTGTGCAGGTGATAGGCTACACGCAGCTGCTACTTTGCCCACACAACCTGAAAGACAGCACAGACGAGAACTGACATAGTGGTGCTACTTCTAAAACTTGACATTAACTGAACATTCATTCTGCATCAAACACTGTGCTAAATCTCTTTATAAGGCTTACCTGACTTAATCCCTACAGTAAACCCTATGTGGTTGGTACTATTATTATCTCAGTTTTGCAGGTGGGGACCGAGGCTTGGAGACATGAAGTCACCTGCCCCAAGGCAGAGCTAAAAGTGACAGAGCCAGAACTGCAACCCAAATGTGTCTGACGCCCAAGCCTGGGCTCTTCCTCGTGAGATCCCACAGTCACCGTTATACACACACAACTAGCATCATGTTCTCGGTGTTTCACTCTTTGTCGTGCTGTTTACCACTGTATCACGTTTTCATTTGTCTCTAAATATTTTCCTATGATGTGGATGTAGCCCAGGAGTGTTTGGCAGCTGCTGGCTGGATCATGTAGGATTTTCAAGTGATTCTCTCCTCTGTTAGCTTCATGAAGTAAGAAAACCAGTGGAAGTAGAAAAAGAGGGAAGGCTGATTTTCACTCCGTGTCCTCAGGAGGACACTGGGGCTTGGGCACCAGGAGGAGAGGGTAAGCTCAATGAGGGGATGGTGCAGTACCCCCAGCTCTCTAAGGAAGTCTCGCCATTTCTACATGGAGCATTGATTTTTTAAATTCTGGGGTCTTGGGAATGTCAATGGAAAAAAAAGAGCATCTTGTTGTCACTATAGCCTTACTGAAATTTAGCAATCCGTTCAAGCATCCATAGACAGACAACAAATGACAGAAGTATAACCAGTACCTATGATTTTGTCACCAACAGAACTCAGATATTTTCATGCCACATTGCAGATGTTAAGATAGCGTGGAATATTATTTACGCTAAACACTTCTTTGAAATCATGGTGACCACTAACCTGCCACTAGCGTTTGTTAACATGTGTAACTATATCACAGTTTACAATACTGCAATTATTGTATTGAAATATAATTGATTTCCTTCAAATTATTTTGATCATTTTTATTTTCAAAACTTTTCTTTTCCTGAGGAGAGAGGTCTAGAAGCTTCACCAGACAGCCAAAAAGATGCATGGCTCACAAAACAATGAAGAACTCCTGTTCTTTGTCACTCATTTAGAAATATGTTTTAAGTATTACTCATTTAATCTGCACTCTTATCACTTTGAGGTGGATACTAATTAGTATCACTATCCTTCCTTATAAGGAAGAGGAAACTGAGGTACCAGGAAGTTAACGGAGTTCTCTAGGTGAGTCCACTCGTCACTGAGAGCTCACTGTGCGGATTCTTTATTGCCAGAACAGCATCGCTCTTCCCTGCCTGCTCTCCCGACATCCCACAGCAGTGGCTGGGGACTGAGTCTTTCTCCCAAATGCCAGGGAAGGGGATTCCAGGTGAGATCCAGCTAAAGAGAGGTACTGTGTGGTAGCTGGAAGGTAGACAGAAGGGGAAGCTGTTGTCATATTAACTGTGAAAAATAATCTTAGTTTAGGAAAACACCTTCGAAAGGGCACTTGGGGGTAGCAAAAGGATCTAGATTGGAAAGACCTCATGAAACTAAGGGAAACCTCCACTGATTTAAAAAAACAGAAAACAAGGGAGGACATTTCAACTTTCCTTTTCTCCTGAGATGGAGGCAGGTAGAGGCCAAATTGGTGAAAATGAAAAATAGTTTTAAGAGCAATTGCTTATAGTTCTACAATGCAAATATATTCCACCTTCCTACCTTTATACCTTTGGCTAGTTAATACACACAATGGTCTTGCTGACTTTTGTGTACATACATGTGTAAATCCAGACGTGGAATCTAATTCCACATTTGGGTTTGCCAGCCAGGGACAGGGCTGCAGAAAAATGAAGCTTTACCTAAAGGAGGTAACTGAGCATTAGGAGGATGTCAGAGCCGAAGCAGACCGTGAAAACTTAAGCTCTCTGAGGGTTCAAAGGGCTCTGAACTGAGGTGGGATGCAAAGGGAGTTGGGGTCAACCTTTCTAGATCTTTGAGAACTCAGTGCTGTCTGAAGAGCTCTGGATTACATGTGGACACGAGGCTAGGTCTGATCTGCTCCACAATTTGCATGACCCTTGGGCCAATGGATGCTCCAGCAAAGTTGCTGGCCCTTGGTATTTTAAGGACAGCAATGACCAAGACCACAGGAATCCCTGGCTAGGGCTGAGTTATACCTTGCTGTGGCCATGTGTGATTCCTGCCTAGTGCTTGTACCAACTTTGCACTTTGTCTTCAAGGGGCAATTTTAACAAGCTGGATTGGACTAGATATTTAAGAGTATGGTTCTTAATTTCTAGCATGTGAAATTGAGAATGATAAGCATGCCCTGGCTGGTGTGGCTCAGTTTGTTGTAGCATCTTCCCATAATCAAAAGGTTGCGGGTTTGATCCCCAGTCTGGGCACCTCTGGGAAGCAACCACTCAATGTTTTTCTCTCACATCTGTGTTTCTCTTTCTCCTGTCCTCTCTCTCTAAAAACAGTGAAGAAAATGTTCTTCAGTGAGCATAAAAATAATTTTTTAAAAGAATGATAATCACTTATAAGAAGACAGGCTGAGCTCAAAAACTGAACATATGTAGATGTTTGGGCTACAGGGAATCAATCTGCCCATTAAAATTCTAATAAATGCAGACTATCCCCATTCTTAATTAATTGGTTAACTAAACAGAAAGGCTAGGGTGAAATACAAGCATGATTATTTAACATGAAAAATCAAGAAGGGTGGATGAATAACAATTACATAATTAACGAATAATAAAGAACATTTGAGTTTCAATTAATCCTTATTGGCAGCTCAGTAACATCCACCAGAATCTGTTTCATTTCATTGCAAACTGGGCCTTTCAAGTTTAAACAATTTTAATACTTGGTGTCTAATATAAATCCACTTATTAAAAATGTTCAAGATTAACATGATACATTTAACTACAAGAGCAAGGCCAATTAAGAAAATAATTTGGTCAAGTAAAGATGTACTATTCTCCTTGCTCAAATATAAAGGATTCTGCTGATTGAATTTAGCAATGTTACTTTGTAAAAACAGTTATTCTGCTCATGAGTTATAATGAAAAAGATGGATACAGCAGATATTTGGAGAGGTCAGAGTCCTGGTAAAAGTAATATGGAACTCAGCATTCTCCAGAGAAACAGGACCAATGCGGTACACACACACACACACACACACACACACACGCAGCATATATATATTTCATATATATAAAATAAATTAAATACAATTTACACAAAATCTGCCACTTTGTATTTTCCTGAATCTCATTGTTAGTCTGAAATATCTTCCCTTTCAAAGGTGATTTTGGTTTTGGGAAAAGCCAGAAGTTGCAGGGCGCCAAATCTTGGCTGTTGGGGCACTGAGTCATCTGGGTGATTTGATGTTTTGCCAAAAAATTCTGCACAAGAAGTGACGCATGAGCAGGTGTGTTTCATGATGAAGCTGCCAATCACCAGGTGCCCACGGCTGCGGCCTTCTGAATCACCCACATAGTTTCCACAGAGGAATGTTCAAGCTTAATGCAAAATTTGATATAGGTTCGTTGCTCTACTAGCTCAGTCATTTTGAATGCAATGGCCACACAGTACACATGCTCACTCAGTGGTGTCTACTGCTCCCACTGACAAGCACAGTGAAGTCATCATGGTTCATGCATGTGCATTCCAGTCCACTCTCCTTGGCTGCCAGGTTACATCAGTGTTGTATAAGCCATACTTGCTACATTAACAATGACTCAATGGCTGGACTTTTTCCGAACAGACCTTGTCATATATACACATATACATATACATACATAATACAGATATACAGAGAGAGAGAGAGAGAGAGAGATAGTGTGTGGGGGGAAGAGGGGGAGAGAGAGAGAGAGAGAGAGAATATGAGAGATTTATTTAAGGAATTGGCACACGTGATTGTAGTGGCTGCTAAGACTGAAATCTCCAGGGTAGACCAGCAGGATAGAGTCAGGGAGAAGATGATGTTGCAGTTTGAATTTGAAGGCAATCTGGGGCCAGGATTCCTTCCTCCTTAAGGAACCTTAGTCTCTTAAGGCTTTCAACCAATTGGATGAGGCCCACCACATTATGGAAGTTAATCTGTTTTACACAAGATCTACTGAAATAAATTTTAATTGCATCTAAAAGAAAAAAATTACCTTCACAAGTACATCTAGACTAGTGTTTAACTTTATAAACACTGGGTACTAGATCCTAGGCAAAGTTACAGATAAAATTAACCATCACAGAGACCAAAGTGTGCAGGGATTGAACTGAGATTCCCAGCCCCTAAGGCACTGATGTAATTGGTCTGAGATCAGACTGCAAATTGAAATTTCTAAATCACCATCCCCAACTACCTTCTCCCACCTTCTTCCTGACTCCACGCCATCCAAGTTTCTAAAACCTATCAAAGTTCGGAAACCAAGGTCCAGACGTCTCAAGGTTATCCTAAAATTAGTTCTCTAAAATTAGGAGAGGACACAGAAAAAGGCAATTATTGTAAACATAGAGAATTTTGGGATAAAGCAAAACAAAACCTAACATTGAAAACAGGCAAATACTATATGTTCTACCTAAGTCAGATCTCCAAATCCAGTGCTATTTTCATAATCCTCCTACATCCATCTCAATTTTAAATTCTGCTGGGCCCAAATATCCAAAACTAAGTGTCTCTGGCTACCACTAAGTAATAATTAGTTACTAGTTGTTAATGAAATTAAACTTTCAAATGTCATTTGGTTTGATTCCATACTATGGTGGGGATGGGGTTGCTGCAGAAACAATAGTTTGACCGATGCTTTCCAAATGGATTCTGTGGAACAGTAGTCCTTGAAGAGCTGAATTTTAAAGGGGTTTCTTGGACAACTATGTTTCGGCATATGGAACATTATAGCCCCCCACCTCTAGAGAGTTATAATTTATTTTTGTAAAATCAAGTCTTTAATAAATCCTGCTGTACAGAAACCTGAGCAATTGTGTTTAGTCTTAGCAGTTCTCAAATCCAGTGTGCATCCCTGTTTCCTCTCGTGCAATGCATATTCACATCCCAAGAAGGACAGTTTAGAAAAATGCATTAAAAAATTTAAAGACCATAAATAATCAAGAAAAATAACTGCATTTAGTGAACTGAAAAGCACAGTTATGGTTAGATGCCTCCTTAGACCAGACCAAGCACATTCCCAACTTGCTGGGTCACTGAGGTTAAATTCCTAGGGCTCAGGCCACTGCTGCTCTACTTGTCCTACCCCTAAAATCATACACCATTTGCAGAAGGCTCCACAAACCAGCAAAGAAATTGTTAGCTGCCTTTACTAAAGCAGAAATGGCTTCTTCAATAAAATTGCTACTGGAAAAATGCTGAGGGGAAGATAACACTTAAAACCACATCCAAAACACTTAACTGGGGCTGATTTAAGTGTTAAAACGGGGAGGTCAATTTTGGGGCCATCTGCCTTAGAAACTGGGGTAGAAAAACTAGTTTGGAGATAGCTGTTTTGGGTTATTTCCACAAAACAAGTTGAGTTTTGAAATGGGAATTCAAGAAATTAGAGGTAGGGAGGCATATGGCCATCTGCTAGCACTCTGCGCAGTCTTAGTGTGAACTGCAAAAAGGTACTCTCTCTGGATACACAAATTATAGAAAGGCATCCTCCCTCCAGTTCTCTGCAGGTTTACACCAGAGCTAAGGCTTGAGGCTGTCAGTCCACCCTTGCTGGGTCTGCTGGCTGGGTGTGTCTTTGTGGAGCGGAGTAGGCACTGCTATATGTGGGTACGAGAGGCAGGGGTGGGTCTGAGCAGGACAAGAAAGATATTCAAGACAGAGAGAAAGACTGAAACAGAGTGCAAGCTGGGCTGCTCAAACTCATTTCAGACCTCTGGCGCCTTTGCAGAGTGTAGGCTATACACATGGTTGGTAGCAGCTATGAGAAGCTTATGGCCTGATTGTTCGAATTTAAGATAATCTAATTCTGTTTTTCTTAAAGATGAGAAAATATTTGTATTATTTTATTTTAGAAGCAGAATGACTTAGATCAAAAACCATTGTTCTATGAGCAAATGGATTTTTGGACATTCAGTTACCCATTATTAAACAAATTGAACAACTTCCATGAATATAGCCCTGTTCTAATCCCAGGAGATACTGTGGGAAACAGGTTAAATATTACTCTTCCTCTTTCTGAGTTATACCACAGCAGAGAATATGAGAAAATTAAATAATGACAACCAATGGGTTGACAGTAATGGCAGAGGGAATACACAGAGGTGAGGAAGGGAGATGTCCTGCTCTACCCTAATTTGACTTCTTTCAGGAGCCAGGAGGGTGTCCTAAAAGAAGGGGACTTAGGGACCATAAGAGGCAAAAAAAGTAGAGAGGAGCACTATAGAGAGTATGGAGAATCCCAAAGTAGGAAGAACTCAAAATCACCTAATTAATTGCAGAATAGCAGGAGCAGAGTAGCATTAGTTAAGGATGGATATTTAGACAAAGCACAGAGAGTAAGAGGTTTTCAACGTTACACTAGGGGTTGCAGTGTGATAAATTAGTGAAGAGTGAGACTAGAATTAGGGGGACTGTCATAGGAATTCAGGAAAAACCTGATGGTGGTATGAGGGGAAGAGAAAAGTGGTTGGATTGGAAAGCTATTGAGCTGGCGGGAAGCTGGGTTGAATGAACATCTATTAAGGAGAAAAAATTAGGATATAAGGAGTTGAGGAGGAAGGTTTTCAAGGATGGTTTCCAGGCTTCTGAATAAGACAACTCATGGAACAAAAGTGTCATTTACAGAGATATGAAAGGAATTCTGGAAACAAGCATGATCAGTTGGAGTTCCATTGATTGTATCAGGTATAAACAATCTATGAGACATTTCAGTGGATACGTCCCATGGAGAGGAATAGCTAGGTCTTGAGGCACTGAAATGGATGATGAGATCGATCACTCAGACAGAGGGTGCACAGAGGAAGAAGTGAAGGGGCTGGGATGGGCTGGACCAAGAAAAGACATTTACTTAGGAACTAAGAGTTGACAGAGGGATGAGTCAAACCAGGCTTTGATGGTGTAGATTCCAAAGAAGGGCAGACTTTTAAGAGGGAATTAGGATTGAAGTCTATGGTCATAGAGATATTAATAAGAACCAAACAATGCTGTTCACATTTGGCAATTAGGAGGTCACTGGTCACTTGTGTAGATAGTGCATTGAGTGGACTTAGGAGTAGGATTCAGAGATGACTGAGCAGAAAGAGGGGACCTGGAGAGGTAGGAAAACAACTTGGAAAGGATCTGGTGATGAATGATAGATAGCTTGGAGGTGCTGCATGACTGGACTATTTTATGGTTGGGCAAGGGGAAAAATGTTGAAGCGAGGCTTTATATGTTGGCATCGAACAAAGGAAAAGGAGGGAGCTAAAGATACCAAAGAATGAAGGAATCGGTGATAGGGAAGAGTCCTTGAAGAAGGCAGAATAGAATGGACCAAGGAGTTATTTTTGAGTAGATGGATGGTACCTCTTCTCATGGGGCAAAGGCAAAAGGGAAAATCCTAGGTGTGAGAATGAATGGAGAGGTAGCAGTTAGGAAAGCGAGGCTAGTTTGTCCTCGACAGCTTTCATTTCTTTCTATGAAGTAGGCTGTAGGATAATCAGCTGAGGGATGGCTTCCTTTTTGGTTAGTCACTATACTTTTTCTAGACTCTTTATTATTCCTCATGATATCGCTTTCTCATTTGTTGTATTGACTATTGCTTGAAAGTGTCCTGAAAACTTCTTCACTTTAAACACTAGAGATGTCAGCCAATGTATGTGAGCTGGATGGTGATTAAAAGTAAGTTTCCCATTTAAAAAAGAAAGAATAGAAAGAAAAAAGAGGCATCTTGGATGATGTGATACACTGTTACACCATCGAGACCAGAGAGAATATTTTACCTGATAATGCACATAATAAAGTTTTAGATAAAAGATTTTCAAACATTTCACTAAAAGAACATGAGAAAATTCTACTACTAAGTGGCTGGGCTTCCTTTTGCTTCCTCCCTCTCACTTTTTTTCTTTTGTGTCATTCTTTTTAATGCTCTAGCAGTTGCCAAGTTTACAATACTGTCTTTCATTCCTGATCTCAAAAGGAGTTTTTTTCTTTATTTTTCCTCCAAACACACTTATACAGCAAAATGTTTTTTTCAAGTTGTCATAGGAGATTGACAATTTACCATCTGTTTTTAAGTATGCAAAAGATTCTTTTTAAAACATGCCTGCAGATAGTAGTTTCTTTCTGCTTATCTTTATATCTTCTTTCCCCACTTGGGTCTATGGATGAAGTCCGATATCTGGGCCTGAGTGAGAGTTCCCCATCTCATCCAAAATCTGTAAAGCTTCTTGGAGCCACACAAGACAGTTAGGAAGACTGGTTAAAGCGAGGCTATTGGCTAACCTCTGCTCCATGCCCTTCCAAAATGTACAACATTAAGATTAGATTTCAGGGATGTCACAATAATAGAAACCAACCTAGGTCAGGGTTCCCAAAATCATACTTGAAATGACAAGTCGGACTGGAGAAATCTATAAGTAGTACAAATCAGCCTCCAGACTGAGTTCTGTCAAGTCAGTGAGAGGCTTATTATATATCAAGTTCTATTTTCTCTCTTCAGCTAGCTCCTCCTTTTCTCTGCCAGCAAAAAGACTTTGGGAGAAGAGCTTTGGTAGTGGAATAGCAAACTCTGAGTTGAATATGAAGAATTTCTTTTTAATTTTCACTTTGGCTCTTTATCTTTGGGCACAAAGTCTTGTGTAAAACATTGATGCATATTAGACAACCTTCTTGGATGTATACCTTATAATTCTTCACTCTGTTTTTCCACTTCTCAATCATTCTTTTATTTGGATCTTTTAAAATTACAAAAGTAATACACCACCATATAGCATGTGAGGTTTTGTTTTTAAGTTAGTATTCACTGCAGCCTTCCTCTCCAGTATTCCAAGGGGGAGAAGTAACAGTATTTTGGGGATGTTTCCTTCTATTCCTTTCTCTGTTGTCATATTAATCACTCTTCACTAAATCAAATATTCATTTCTTTTCAGTCTTTGTCTTATTTGACCGGTAACGACTACTGAACACTGTTAATCAACCTTTCCTTATTGAGGCCCTCTCCTTTCTTGCTTTTCACAATCTTCTACTTTTCTGGTTTCTCTCCTACCTTTCTTGTCATCCCTTCCCACTATTATTATTATTATCAGCCCTTATTCCTCTGCCTACCTGTCAACTCCAGTGTTCTAGCCTATGCAGGGCGACCGTATCTCAGGAAACTCCCTACACAGAACTACAGAAATTTTTGGACAGAATTAGAATTTATCCAATCTCTTCATTTTTATTGATATATGGAACCAAGACAGAGAGGGTGAAGAAATAACATATCTAAGGTTATTTTAGAGCCTGAAACAGAAACAAAACTTCCTGGCTTAAAATCTAGATCTTGATAAAGGTCAGCAAGCTACCAATTCCCTCATACATTTATTTTATTTACTCTTCTTCCCCCCACCACCCTTTTGGCTTGGTAATAGCAGAATTGTAAGGTAAACCTAATCTTAAAAGATGTTTCTTATGAGCCCAGTAGCAGCCACAATATGCTATATAGGAATTCACCTGGGGCAGTCACCAGCAAGAATGAAGGAGAAAAATTTGATTGGTTTTATTTATCCTGAGAACATAAAAGGGTAACAATTCCCCTAAATACTGGGATAAATTCTAACTGGCACAGAAGGAGAGCTGAAGGGACCTGTGATGAGGCTCCTCCCAGTAGCATTTAGGAAGCTATAGGGGCTGGGAAGAGCCACAAGTCAAACTCACTGATTAGTTTAGTAATAGCTTCTAAGGTAACAACCCACTGAGTCTGCACTGAAGGTCCAGGGGTACCACCTACGTGCCCAGTCCTATGCTAAATTCTTTCTATATATATTTTCCAAGCCCAACACTAGGGCTTATCACATGATCACAGATCACAGAAAAGGCCATTTGAAATTTGAGTTGTTCCTTAACTGCTATGCCAAGGAGTGTTACAGGAATACAAGTCATGGTTTTTGTCACCCAGATATTGCAATCTATTCAGTGTAACAAGTTACTGTGCATAGCAGGATCATAAAATGAAAGCCTGTGTGTTAGTTTTTAGCCGAGAGCCCCAAACTTGAAAATAAAAACTATAAATTAACAAAAGTTATAATTACAGCCCTTCTTTGCAGTGGGCTGAGAAATTCTAAAACCAGCTCTACCAGCCTTAGTGACCACTCCCCTCTGGCTCTGAAAGCAGTTGATGGTGGACAGGCTAGGGAGGGAGAGAGAATTTCTTTGAGTTTGTCTCAGCTGCAGAGAACTGACTCCTCCAAGATCACACCCTTAGCTGGGGCCCACATCCAAGACTGGCTCAGGTGGATGTGACAAGGGCAGGGAGTCTTGGACCAACTCTGAAGGCTGTGGAAGCCCCAGAGCTCCCTGCAGGCTGGGCTGAGGCTGCCCTGGGCCCCTCAGCTACTCTGCCGCTCCCACTGAGCACCTGCCTGCACTTATCTCTTCCCTTCCACAGGTGTCGGTCCCACAGACGCTCCTTCAGAATTGTCCTTCACACTGACTCAGGGTCAGCGTCCAGGAAATCCAGCCCATGGCAGGAGGGGACAGGTGCTTCTCTCTCATCAAGCCAAGCCAGTGGGTGCTCTAGTGGACCCCTGGAGAGTGCAATGTGTGTCTCCTGGGTCTGGGCAACAAAATGGACTCAGGTCCATCATAGTAGGGGAAGCTAAGAACCACAGGCAGCAAAGCTGAGAGAGAGAGAAAGAGAAAGAGAAAGAGGGAAGGAGAGGGATTGTGTGGCCTGGGAGTGATTTCCCCAAGTGAGGACAGGGCCCGTGCCTGAGGAAGAGAGAGAGCAAAGTGCGCACAGGGCACTGAGGCCCTGCAAGCCACGGGCCAAGGACAGGGGACATGATTCAGCTCAGTGCCAACAGCAGTTAGTTGACAGTGAACACTTGAGAATTAGGGTTAAAAATTTTTACTCTGTATCTGGGTTTAGTGAGGAAGATGCAAAAACTGATTAGCTACGACTCTGCGGCTGCAGGAAGAGGGGGAATTGCAGCATATATTTGCCATCTCTGGAATAGACTAGTAGAGAAGAGAACCTATATAAATTACTAATTGTTTGACATGGTAACTAAGTAGAACAGGATTTGCCATTCTTCACGCTAGAGTCAGAGGTAAGTTTTCAGGAAGAGAGACCTGCTCAGATGGCTCCTCTGATGGAAGCCGTCAATAGCTCCCACTTTGGAATGTTCCAGAGGCTCTGCAAGACCTGACTCTGGTCAGTCTTGCCACATGCTCCCTCTCCCGGGCCCTCCCAAGCCACCCAGGTTCCCTTTCCACATTGCTTCACATCTCGATGTGTTTGTTCAAGGCCGTGTTTCCTGCCTGGAACCCCCTGCTTCTGCTTCTTCCCGATTCCCAGGCTCAGGCAGCTTCTCTTCTGAGAAGGCTTCCCAAGACCACCTTCCTGCCCAAAGTTGCTCCCATTCCCCTCTATTGGTATCATTCTATCTTGTATTACAAACCCTGTATCATACTAGATTGAAATAATCTGTTCTTCACTTTGACTGCAGGTTCCTTGAAGGTTATTCTTATTCATCTTTGGTTCCTTAGCTCTCAGCACTATGGCTGACACACAATAAGCACTTCATGTTTTGAATGAATGAGAGATGACTGGAGTCATTAAGGGACCCTACATGGCGTGAGTCAAAATTAAACATGATGCTGAAACTCTTGGGCCAGGTGGCTTAGAGGGGACTGTCCACTGTTTCCCATGAAAACCCAGAATCCAACTGCTCAGAGGACCCTGAATGGGTATTACTGCAATTCAGCTCTGCATGGTTGGGAACTTTTATAGCATGGAGACTAATCTACCTTGCTTGGAATTCTTGCTATTTGAAGAAGGAAATCTCACCTGACAGATGGCTTAATGTTCAGGCAAACTGTATTTGTACAGCTGCACAACCTTTCCCAAACAAGATGTTTGAGGTCTCTTCTCTTTATCCAGGAAATCTGGTGACCAAGGGACAACATTCAACCTTGTAGGCAGAGCATGGAGAACCGTGTGAAGCACCACGTTTATTAAAAATCATTATTTATAGAAATCCCTTGAAAGGTTTCCCTCTTTCTTCTTATGTGTGTGTGTGTGTGTGTGTGCGCGCGCGCATGCACAAGCCCATGCAGAAGTGTGTTTGGGTTGTAAATAGAGCCCTTCAGAATTCCATGGGTCAGGGAAAATGGAAGCGAACAGCCAGGCATCCAGACAACCCATCAGAAGACTGGCCACATGATAGGCCCCATGGACAGCTCTTAAGCTGTCAGAGTGTCTGGGAGAGTTTGTCTTGGAGTCATTCCTTCAGTTAAGCTTCTATTTGCTCTGCAACCATTTTACTGAGTGGAGAACTACAATGACATAGTTTAGGAGAACAACTGCTTAGAATGCTTATTCAGTACAGCGCTCATAAAGGAACTGAATTCACATGCATGAGACAGGGCCATGTATGGCCATAGAATAGCCATCAGAAATCTTCCCTGCTAGCTGAAAGGAGCCGCAAAGTTTATATAGAGATGTCATACATCCAGCTGAGACTTCTGGGAGCAACTCTACTGGCTAAGCCTGTGGTTTTGAGCTGTTTGGGATTGTAGGTCTTTCCTTTGCAGGTTCACATGGGAAGGGTACTTAGCCCCTTCTATCATTGTATCTGAACTCTTTGAGGTTTAAGATGCTGAGAGAGATGGATTAAACAGGCAGAAATATGGGGCTTTGGGACTTGATGGCACCTTACAGTCATATCATCAGACATGCAAGAATGGAGGCAGCTATGGTGAGAGCTAAAGGACTCCAGTTGTGGGCCCCTTTCAATGTAAGAGTAAGTGGGAATAAAGGGTTAGGGTGTGCCCCACAGTTACACTTTTTAAAGCTTTGCATGGTGTCTAGCACCCTTCTTTGGAATAGGTGTGATGGTTGAATAATCAAAGTCAACTGTTAAAATACAAAATAAAAGTAAGAGAAGGTTGGGTACATAGAGAAAAACTGAAAATGTGTCCCAATATTCTATCTCTTGCAAAAAGAGAAAAAGTTCATGTGCCCTAGAGTCTTTGGGCAGAGAGAAATTGCAAGAATAAGAGAAAGAGAGAGAGATTTCAAACTCTCAAACTCCAGGTCAGAGTCTTCAGTGTTCTACATCAGTGGCACAAAATAATCCACTGTCATTATCCTTCAGTAGAAATATACCAGGAGGTCCAAACTGATGCAGCTTTGAGAACCAAGGGTGATATACTGAAGAGCCCAAATTATACATGGACTTCATCATTTTGGTGAATGGTTCAGGGATATCATGCTCCTCAAGCCAAAGCAATAGAACACATTGGATTTTTGCAGGAGCTATTGGCAAAAGGGACTTTCTTCAGGGGCTGCTAATACGGAGAGCCTGCCAGAGGAAAAAAAAAGAAAGAAAGAAAGAAAAAAGAAAAAAAGAAAAAGAAAAGCCAACAGAGAAAACAGCTGAACTGAAAGATAAGGAGGGAGAATGAGCACATGGTTGTCAAGTTTGAGGCCCTAGATCTAGATCTGCCTTAAACTAGAAACAACCGTGGATTTCCAGTTAAGGGAATCAGTCAATTCTATTTTTTTGCTCAAGGTAGTTTGAATAGGTTTATGTCATCTACACACACACACACACACACACACACACACACACACACACACACACACACAAGTCTTGCCTAATACAGAAATACAGAGCAGAGCTGGAAGTTCTCAGCTTAGATCCCAGACAACCTTAACTAAGTTAAATTTCAGAAGACAAGGATTAGCCAGGACCTTGAAGTTCAAGTTGCAAAAAGGGAAGAACACAATATCTACCATCTTATAGAAGCCCTTCCTGAACAGCTCTCAAACTCTTTCACAGTGATGTTTTTCATGTTCTCTGGTATGTGGGCTCTTTTAAGACAGCATGGCATCTTAGAGCATCAATACTATAAAGCTTCTTTACCCAGTTTTCTCTTCTGACTCTCTCCTTTGAGCCGCATGCCATTTCCAGGTAGGGCTTCCTGCTCCTGTCTTTCTTACTTGGCTTCTCCTTTTTTCTGCCTTTCTCTAGTGTAACACCTGGCACGCCATCACAGTTAGATGCTTTCTAAGCCATCTGTCTCTACAGATAGACTGCTGTCCCAGATAGCAGAGGCGGCCCATATTCATGCGCATATTCCCTGAGCCTAGCACAAGGCCTGCCATACTGCATGTTGCACTGAATTGAATCTGAGGTTCAATCAGACTTAACTGTCTACCACTCAACACCCAGCTTCTTCCTCCCTGGAGCTCTCAGAGATTTTCCTGCCTTGGAGCTCAGTCGGATGCTCACTGTTTCATGATTGACCTTGTCAGTTATTAAAACCTATGTCTATAAATATATAGTTTCACCCATTCAATCCTCACAACAGCCTCTCCATCTTACAGATGAAAAGACCAGACCTGAGAAGTTAAGTAGTTTGCCCAGGACCACCCAGCTTAGAAGCAATGTGGCCAGGAATTCAGAACAAGTAGCAAGCTCCTGATCACCACCCTGTTTTCAACTGCAATGATACCAGTTCTTTGTTGGGTAAAACACGCTTCACTTTTATTGTTGAATTACCCTCTCAACAATATTAGGTACTGATGATTAGTCCCATTTTCTAGATAAGAAGATTGAGACACATTTGTCCAAGATTACTTGGCTGCTAAGTGGAAGAACAGAGATTAAATGCTGGCTGTCTGAGTCCAGAGCCTTGATTCATCAACCGCTGTGACAGTTGTCTGTTCATTGATTGGTGGTTATATCATCAGCATACCAGTGTTATCTGAACTTTAATTACCATTTGTTGTTCTTATTGTTTAATAGGTATAACTATACCTATTTCATAGGGTTGTTATAAGAGCTTCAATCTATGTAAAGTTCCAAGAGTGTCTGGCATATACTAAATGCTCAACAAATGGTAGTTATGATTATTGTTTATTGCGTGCTTATTATGCCAGGCATGGCGCTAGGAATTTTACATGTATTATCTCAGTTAATTCTCACTTAAACCCTGTGAGGTAGGTACCAATATCAGGCTCACTTTATAGATGTAGAAACTGAGGCTCAGAGAAACTGAGTAACTTGCCAAAAATCCCTCAGCTAGTTAGTGCCCAAGCTGCATGATAAGTTGTTTGTTGACATATCTTTCTTACTTAGAAAGTCCTGGTTAAGATATGAGAGAGCTCAATGATCACTGTGTAAACTGGCATTTTGGTGGTTCCTTGATCACATGGACCTCAGCTTTGTAGATGAGGAGCTTGCACATTTGTGGAATGTGCAAGACACAGCCCTGTGGAATCAAATTGGGGGAGCAGCAGCTGATCAAAGAAGAAAGAGAACATATGCTTAATCTCCTACATTATCTGAGAACCAAGGGCTGGACACATGAGGTTCCTATCTCATTTGAAGACAGTTTGTACCTGGCCAGCCAGAGGTGTACACCTCTTCCTTGTCCCCACTCTTCCTGATGCTTCTCATGGGGTGAATGGGCACACACTGTGGAAAGAGCTGGAAATTCTCTTGTTAATTTCAGTTTTTACAAGTTACTCAGATTGCAAAGGAATCCATGTTGAGTCTAAAAGTATCTAGACCAGCCGTCTGCACAGACTGAATAATATGGATGACTGTGAGAGTTACCCAGCAGAAAAGAGAGTGGTTTCACCATACAGAAGCTCAATCCCAAAAGTCCAGGGACAATTGATTTCTTTTAACTTGGCATGACCCAATTTCTTCTCATTAGTTTGGCTGTCGTAAATTTACTATGCAATTACCAAACTTTGACTTCACTTAAGCAATTCAAATAATTATAATGCTGTCTTTTTATATAAAAACTTAAAAAATAAACAGCCAAAATTTGATGGTGGAGAATGGCATTTATAATGAAGGATAAATCAGTTCTGTCACTCTCATTTGGGCCGCAAAATCCGGCCTCTCGTTTCAGGAAATATTGCTGGATAGGATCATTTCCACACTGCCAGGCTGTGTTTCTTTTTAATATCACAGCTGATTTGCTGTGGTGGAGGCTGCCGCAAACTGCTGGCACCACTGCTTGTTACAAAATGTGTTTGCCAAACCACTCAAAGGAGAAGGAGTCCGACTGTATTCTTTGATGGTAGGCTTCTTTGCCAAGGAACAGACCTGCATAGAAAGAGCCTCATTCATCTTCTTCCTTGCACCTCCCTATGCCCTGAACAAAGTGGGTGTATCAGAAAACAGGGATGGAAATTTCTATGCTCTTCTCCATCCAGCACTGCTGCTGGAAACTCTCAGGTGATAGCTCAGGCATCCACTTCCTCCTATCCTTGTTCTTAGTGCACATGGCCACAGAAACCCAGGAAAATGCAGATGGCTCACCTCCGCCACCTACATGCTTGAGGAACAAATGACAGTGGGTGCCAAACGCTTTGAATCCATCATTAATTGTCAAACACTCCTGGCAGCTCTCTGCTAGGTAGGAAAAATGTAAGATCAGAGGGACCTAGACGAAGTTACAAAATGTAATTCTCTCTCCTAAAAAATCTCAGATTGGTGTACTGTACTCTGCGGGTGATGATTACACTGTTATTTTTTTTTTCCTGTCTCCATTCACAGATGTCAATACATGGTGAGTGGTTTCCAAAAATTTGCTTCATTTGCAACTAAAAGCAAGGGGGAAGGCAGCACCAACCAACTGGCATGCTGACAGCTCAGCACTCTCCACTGAGAGCACAGCTCTATGCCAATCAACTCCTGGGTGCCAAGACAAGAAAGCAAGGACATGCTACTGAAGCATGCATTTAAAACAAGAAGTAAATGGTCACAGTACCTACATTCTCTTTCTAATCCTACCTCAAAGAGTCAACCTTGAGCATTAGGGGTAATGGACAATGATTCAGAGTTAAAGGTGAATGAAAATGGAGTATTTGACTTCATTTCAGAGTTGTTTGGGAGAATGACATTTTGTTTAGTGAAACAAAGGAATTTCCTTCTCAAAATTGGCGACTGTCATGAGTGAACAAGTCAGGAAATGAACAAAGAGGACGCAATGAGAATTGTGGCCATCGCACATGTTTACTCTAAGTTCTAAAAATCACCTGACTCTACTTTTCATTTATCACATATGCATTTAATGCTGACAATTTTAAGTAGCCTCAGAGATAAAAATTCTAAGTAATTTTTATTGTGCTCTTATCACATGTCACTGTTCAAGTGCTTTGCTTGTATTAGTGTGTTTAATCCTCACAAATGCTACAAGGTAGGGGCTATTCTTACTTCCCTTTTAGGAAGAGAAAATGGAAACATTGAAAGGTTAAGTAATTTATCCAAGGTAACATAGCTGGAAAGAAAATTGAGACAGTCTGACTTCAGAGCTGCATTTGAAACACCTCTCTACTCCATGCCCTGGTGGGGTAGCATTAGGACAGAGCTTTGGAACCGGAGGCAGCTACCCAATAAGCCATTTCTACTTCTGAAGGCTTTATTTTTATTCCCTTACTGCCTTTTTTATAGCAGTGTTTTGGGAATGAACAAAGGAAGTATCCTACTGGCAAGAAGAAATAGATGACTCATGTTAAAGAAGGAGGAGGGGGGAAAAAGCCTTTTCAAGCCACAAGGATACCATTTTTCACACCAGAGGAGGTCACTGAATGCATCATGGGAGAGAAATGGATCTTGGGAGGTCACATGAATAACAGTCTCACCTTTGGGGAGGACACCCTGCCATCAGAAAAATGATCCAAAAGAATCTTTGCTGCAGTGAGGGATTGGGTTACTTGTGGTACTTGTGCTCAAGAGCATATGCTTTATTAGGTTGCCCAGATGTCCTGCTTGGTCAGCCCTCTCCATTTTAATGGCCTGGAAGAGAGTCCTGGAAATCTCCTGGAGCAGGCAGACTTGGTTCTGGGTCCCCTACTGACAAGTTGTAAAGGACTTCACATTATTTTGTGTGTTACCATCTGTAATAGTTCAGGTCACCAAATACGTTGGAGAGGTTGATTGCCTGGTAGTAATTCGAAACTCTGTCTTCCTTTTCTGTCTTACATGTACTTATCCCAACAATATCTGCTGAGTTTTGTGTGTGTGTTGGGGAGGGGGGGCAGGTGCAGCCACTAAGGATACATACACAGAAAAACAAGAAATAGTCCTTTTCCTCAAGAAGCTCACACTGAGAAGAGCTGAAGTCCTGAGAACTCAGAGATCCTCTAGTGCTCTGCTACTCACTATCAAGGATGTGTAAGATGTGGAGTAAATAGGTTGTCACTTTTCTCTCCTTTTCTGATATTCTGTGCCCCAGGTCCCATCTTTCTTTCCCAACTGGACTTGATGACTTTATGCTGATCCAGGGTTAGACAATTTTCAGATACTAATATAAAATAATAGCTCACAGAGTAAAAGCTCTATATGTGGCCCTCGGTTCATCCCTGTGACAATGCTTTGAGGTAGTTTTTGTTACTATTCTCATTTTCTATACAAGGAAACCAAGGTACAGGCAGTTAAAAAATGAGCCCAAAGTAAAATGCTAATCAGTAGTAGAACCAGGAAATTTGGCTTCAAAGCACATAGTCACAACTATTACTGTATATTACATCTTTGATAATGCTGCCATTAAGAAATATTTCAAGATGAAATAAGAAAGAAGTGGAAGCAGAGATGGTGGAAGACTCCAGGCAATAAATCATAGCCATGATAAGCATTTATGAGTGTTAGAGATTATCTTGAATCTTCAGTGTCTTACTGCTGGATGGATATTAGTTTACATATGAGGAAACTGAGACCCTGAGAGCAGCCAGCCATCAAATAACTAGGACGTGGCAGAACCAGAACTTGAGTCCAGGTTCACTTGACCTCCTGGTGCTATTTTTCCTGCATCACCCTGCTTCCTGGTGCTAAGCAGAGTGGCACAGAGCATGAAGACAAATTCTGCCTCAAAACAAAAGAGACCATCACTGAGATGAGTGGGATGAAACCACCATGTAATAGAGATCAAATAATAGATCATCATAAAAATCACTCAGTACATTTCACCTGATGATTTAACCTCAGCAACATTCCCATCAAAAAGGTGGCAGGCTAATTTGGGAATCAGAATGACAGAAAATTTCACTTGAAAACCTAGGTGTTAATCCAAGCCCTGAAAAGACTAGAGTATAAAGATGTCACACAAGTCTTTGTTAAATGAGGCCTCTCCCTGGGAAGCCACCTTCCTGGCCTGACTCCAGCATTTTGCATCAACTTCCCGTGTCACTCAGATCATAGTTTGTTTCATCAGAAGGACTTTCTCAGAGTTTAGAACAGCTCCTGGACCATGGAAACGGGTTTGGTGGAGTCTTGCCGTCTCCATGGCGATGGAAGCTTGTCAAAGTTGTCATTTGTAGTCCAAGAGCTGGCTGTGGCTAATAGAAAATAATTTCACTGGTCATACAGACACTCACAGAGAGACAGACATGTGCACACGCCATATGGAGAGACCATGGACTGTGCTCTTCTCTGAGGGAGTCCTGCCTGTTCTAGATCTTGCATAGACCTACCACCAGCCTTACATATCATTATCTAACTTGCTCAGTGCATCTCCTTACTTGTCAATAGTCTTTCTCATCCATAACTTTTTTCCACTTCTTTTGTGAAGAGAATTTTGCCTTTAGATGAGCTGAACTCCTTCAGCCCATTCCTTAAAGGCAAGGAAACAAAAGAGTAAGAGTAGATAATAGTAATAATTATGCACATACTCTCCGGCATGCTCTGAGCTAAGCGCTTTACATGAATCAGCTCATTTCATCTACACAAGACCCCTAATGAAGTAGGTACTATTATTGACCCAGTGTTACAGGTGATGAAGACTTGGGTTATGCCACTTGCCTGAAGCACACAGTGACTCAGCTCAGACCCAACTCTAGCCTGATGGACCTCATCCTGCATCATGGACCAACCCTGCAGCTCCCTGTTTCCCTGTGATTCTTGAAAGTCTGACAGGCTCTGTTGAGGGTAAAAGTTAGTTTTGTATGGATAAAAGAGAAAATATTTGGTATAGCCCTATTTTGCTATAATTCTAGCGTGAGGTTTCCAAGATATTATTTAATTTTCCCAGTGACTTAAATAGCAAGTACATCACCTGAAACTCTCATTTCTGTGCCTACTCAATAGGAGCATTTTCTTTAGGAAAAAAGTATGTGTAGGAAGAAAGAAATGGAGGCTCTGTGAAGGAGGAGTGATTGCTTTGTTAACTACTGCATCCTTAGAATAAAGAACATGTGCCTAAGACATGGTAAATGGTCCGTAAATATTTACTGAGTAAATGCATGAGTAAGAGGTTTAATGAGTCACATAGATGCCTGTCTCCCTGACAAGATCACAATGAACTCCTTGAAGTTACCAAATGCTGACCCCTAACTTCCCAAGGCAGACTATTCTGAAGTCTGGGAATAGTGTTCCGTTTATTGAAAGGGCCCCTTATCCCTGGCTGAGAAAACCAAGTCCCAAGTGTTTGTGCTTCTGTGTTGAGTATCTATGCCTCCTTGGAAATGATTACAGGGACTGACAGAGAGGAAGGGAGGGGTGAACAGGCAATGCCATTTACAGTTGTAACTCTTTTAAAATCTATGATTCATGTGTTTCAGTCCATGAGAAGCTTGAACTTCAAAGTCATATCATCCAAATAGGAAGTCTAACGAGTTGTGGTATCTTTCAAGTCACATAATGGGATTATTATCAAAATCATCTGCTCTCCCCTGTGTTCTCCGAAGTCTCTGGAACATCTCATCCTCCTCTGTAAAACCATCTCCCTTATTCTCTACTCCACTCAACTTCTGTGGCCCCTTTGATTACCACCTTGTCCCCATCTCAACAGGGTCCTCTAGGGAATGAGGTTTTCTCTCTTTCCCCCTCCATCTAATCTCCTTTCTCAGCATCCCCGGTGGAAAAACCCTCCATGAAGGATGAGAAAAGGAAAGAGTGGGAAAAATCCAAGTGTTTTCACAGACAAAGAGGGGAGAGGAGGAGAAAGACTGTGAGTTCTCTTAAACTGATACCTTCATCCCTTCAGTCATAAAATGACTACTATGCATTACCAGGCTATGTTCCCCAATTCTGCAGAAGTTTTAAGGATTCACTAACACCCTAGTTCTCAAATAGCACATGTCAGTCACCAAAGAACTCATACTTTCCAGAGAGAAATGACATCTATAAGTCACAGGCCAAGCCTAGAACAAAGTTTTGTCAGAATTCTTAGTTTTTACCATATTTTGTAGCTTATTTGCTAAACCAAACCAGCATTTAGTTATTTTGTGCAAAATAGATTAGGATCTACATCCTTGGCTGCAAACAGATTTAGGATACATGCTCCTCCTTTTCTTCAGCACAGCCTACTTGGTGGCTACTACATTAAACTAAGAATGCTCCTTTGCTCTAGCTACCCTCAGTGTGCACACCGAAATTTCCCATGGCCACACTTCTGACCAGATATTAATAAACACGGGGGGAAGGGGAATAACTGCATGAAGTGCTGCTGCTCAGCCTTGTTCAGCCTGCAGAGCTTCCCTCTGCTTTGGCTGAAGACAGGGTGAAGATTAGGCATGCTGGGAGCCCAGCTGTCTTAGGGAAAATCTCTCAAGGGCAAATTCTGTCAATGGAAACAAGTTTTTGAATTCCGAGATGGAAACTTAGATGGAGGCGATTTCCATACTACAGCCGTCCATCATGGCTGGGCATATCAGGAGAATAAGAGGCAGGTGGCTTTCAGGCAAATAAAATTTCAAGGTACCACACATATGGCCATATTTCCCAAACTTTGAAGGAATTCTTCCACCAAGCATGTATTTTTCATTCCTTTCAAGTAAAAAGGTAAATAACCTTCAAAAGGCACCATGTGTTTCTTTCAATTAAAACTTGGCCCTTGTGCCTTTGAAGACACAAACATATATCAGTCTGCTCCTGGAAAGAGAGACTTCTGGGAATGGTGTTCCATTCATTGAAGAGAGAGGAAGCTATAGGTCTAGGAAATGATAGCCCCAGAAATAGCCATTCACAGACATGACCTAAGGAGATGTTGAAACTCCTGGAGCCTGAAGACTAAGGTCACAAGTTGTAGATCAAAGGTGGCATCCAGGAAGCGCAGGGCCAGACTCTGCCTACAGATATGTTCATCAGGCACTTGAAATAGTCAAAGAAACATACCTGAAATAAGTACATGCTGGCCTTATAGAATTAAGAGAATTCACATCAAACATATTCAGATTACTGACCTGGAAAAAAAAAATCAGCAGACCTGGGCCTACATTCCTGCCCGGGCTTGAAATGTAAGAACCGAGTGGCCATCCCTGCAAATGTACGTGTGCCCTGGCACTTGCCGTGCCCTTCCTGGCCTGTTTTACTCATTCGCATTAACTTCCTTGTCTACAAAGCCATTGCCCCCTTTGTCCTGGGGTCCAGTCCTGGCTTGGCCATTATGGCTGTGAGTTCTTGGTCATGTCATTTAAGGGTTTCGAATCTTTGTCTGCTTACTCTTATAATGGAGATAATATCTCACCACAGTAGGATGAATGAAATAAGATATTGCATATAAAGTGCTTAGCCCAATGCCTGGGTCACATGTACTTAATATATCTTAACCATTATTATCATCAATGTGGTTCTTATCATTTAATAAGCCCACCCAAATCTTTTTTTTTTTTTACCACTTTTCTTTTTTAATATAAATGAAGAAATATCAAAATAATGGCCATAGATGTAAGCATCCTATTGTTCAAATCTTTTGGGTCACTAGATGTACTTTGGAATAATTAGATTATGCGATTTGCCCAAAGCCATGTATAAATTGGGCAACTGTCTATCTCAATTAATCATCATAAGGAGACAGAGCTGAAAACTAAGGGTTCCATGGAGAAATGCCATGGTGTGGGGACAGGCCAGATGTGGCACAGAGGTCCAAGGCCCCATCTGTCTAGTTAGGCAAGGACACTCACCAATCACCACTGAGAGATAGTGCAGTATAATGGGAGGACATCGCAGCTGGGAGACATTGCAGCTGGGAGACATCAGGGTTCAAATCACATTTCCATCACCTGTAGGTCACTTTGGTCGGACAACTCTTCTGAGTTTTGAGTTTTCATTTTATAATTTATAAAATAGAAATGGTGACCATCTTGCTTGCAGAGTAGTTGTGAATGTTAATTAAAATAATGAGCATTTAATGCTTAGCAGCCAGTGAGTACTCAATACATGGTCATTATAAATAAGATCCTGAGTAAGTTTTTATAGGTCATCTGCTGAAAGTAGTTAAAATCTTTATTGAAAAATAATAATCCCCAGGAGTTAGGGAAAATTAAGCAGGGAAATGTTGCAAAATCTGATACACATAACCTCCAATTAGAGTCATGCCCTTTTTGAGCCTATTATAATTATCATTATTTACTGATCATTATTTCCTTTCATGCCTCATTATCCCCGGTGAGATTCCTGATAGTGCTCCGGGGGTTTTGTTTGATTTGTATTTTAAATCTGTCTCTTTCTGATATGAGTGGCGTTATGCCTCCTTTTAATTTTAATTTGTGTATAAAAATTCTGCCTTGGCCTTCTTCTCTCCGTCAGTCTAGTCTTAGCTGATTAGAACTGAGAGTTACAAATTATACCTGTACATTATATTCAAAATACCCTGACACTCACTGATGTTTTGAAGTGACTTGGAATGAATGTTTCTTGGTTTTTAAAGTGGCCAATGTGTTTGTCAGTCCAATCTCCTCTCTTGAGAAGCTCTACTTCTAAATCCTACAGAAGCAGCCTCTTTCTCTTTGACCCATTGGTGTAAAGCAGGCTTGGGTTAGCATTTTATCCTAACTGTAGTAATGTAATTTTCTTTCATTCAATATTCTGCAAACATTTATTGAGTGCTTCCTATGTACCAATCTCTGTTCGAACAGTAAACTGTAATAAGCATTTACGTGCTATCTGGTACTATGCTTAAGTGGTTTCATAATTTCACTGATTTCACCCAATGACCTTTTGAGATAGGAACTATTAATACCCACATTTTACAGAAGGCAAAACTGAAACATATAAAAGTTAAGTAATTAGCAATGAACTCAGCTGGTTAGAGGGTAAGCCAAAATTTAATTTATGTCTGGTTTCCAAGCCCCACATCTTAAACACTGTACCCATGTTTCTCAAAGTAGGCTTCCTGACTTTGTGACCAGCTGCCTCAGAACCATTTGGGGTGATTGCTATAGTAAAATTACAGATGGGCGGTATGCCCCAGATCTACTGAGTCTGCATTACTAACAAATTCTCTGGGGCATTTATGTGCCCTCTAAAATTTGAGAGTCACTGACAAGGGTTTTTGGATATCAAATCTAAGAGAATGAGGATGAAACTGGAACCCAGTTCTTTGAGGTGAAGGTGAAGGTTGAGAAAAGAAACTAGATAAGGGCCCACACTGTTAAAAATCAGTTGTGAGAGATACCCTTAGTTTCCTCCAAAAAATTGTTATGGAATTAAAATGTACTTGAACTCCACTTCCACACAAAGCTCTAGTCACACCAAACTTGATTTTAAAACACAGTGGCAGGCAGGGTAGTACTGAGTCACTTTCTTAGATTATGAAAAAAAAAATGCTTCCAATTCTAGAATTTCCAAATGAAGAGGTTTGGGGGCAGCAATATGGTTGGGGAGTAGGGGTGGGTATGGAGGTCAGAAACTTGATTATCTGGGTTGGCTTTGGGGGAGCTGAGAAAGATCAGTGAGGCACCTCTAAGATGCCCCTTGTGCCATGACTGTCGCCAACTCATAACGCAGATTGTGGCTCTCCAGCAGCATGTGATGGCGATGACAAGGTGGATTAACTCATGCAGGGCTGACATTGATGAACTTGTGTAATGAAGATGACACGGCCTAAGTCGCAAGTGTGATTTCCTGTACAACCAATTATGTCTGTGATGAAACATCCTCCTCCAGGTGGCCTGTCTCATGACTGAGTTCCCTTAGTCCTGGGAGGCTGGGTTGGCTGTTCCTCTGCTTCTCAGAAAACAGCTCTGGGGAAATGGTACAGGGATTAAGAAGCATGATTAGGAGGTACAAAATAGACATGGGGATGTTAAGAATAGTTTAGGAAATGGAGAAGCCAAAGAACTTACATGCATGGACCATGGATATGAACTAAGCGGGGGACTGCTGAAGGGGAGGGGCTGCCAGGTGGAGAGGGGCAAAGGGGGAAAAATTGGCACAACTCTAATAGCATAATCAATACAAGATACTTGAAGATAAAAAAAACAGCTCTGAACCTCCTCCCTACAAGGCACATGAGTCACCAGTGTCAGCTTTGTGGACAAAGGCTCAGCCTTGCCTTTCCTGTGACCATGTCCCAGTATGACCAAGAACACTGTTCAAATGCAAGTCTTGTATGAAGACAAAGACAAAACTGCCTCAATGTTGGTAAAAAGGATTCTTTTTTAAAAAAGAGAGAAAAGCAAAACTCAGCAAGGAAAAAGTAAACCTTGAACACAAAATAATTAGTACTCTATTATTTCATGAACTGGTTGCTTTGTTTTTTTTTGTTTGTTTTTGTATTTTTAAAGGTAAGTTTGTCAAAGCTTAATAACAAGAGGAAACATATAACATACCCTTCTTTTTGAGATCTTTTTTTTAGATTCCTAAAAGACTGAAAAGACTCTACTTTAACTGCTTGTTAAAGTCACAGTCCCTTAGACTTTTCTTCCCATACATGTAAAGTTTTATGAACATCCCTTATTTTGCAACCATGAAAAGTAAGAATATTTATCTTAAAACAGGACAGAGCTTTTTATTGTTCCTCTGCAGAGCAAGAACTCCCCAACAACACTGACCTACAGATCTTAGGCTTGATTCTCTCATTTCCTGCAAGCTGCTAATTGGTCAAGCTCATCATTGGGTCCCTTAACATCGATCCTCCACTTCCCATCCTCCATTTATTCACTCTCTCCTTCACTTCTTCCTTATTAGTTACTTTCCAAACCTCTCCTCTTTCAGGGAATACCTGCTGATTTTGCTTGTTTATCATTTCTTCTCTGTGTTCTGGTAACAGAGTCTCTTTTCCATTTGGTAATCCATGCATGTCATTTTGTTAAAGCTATTAATCAAGTGGAGGTGGACGCATGGGCCAAGCCAGCCCCGCTTGGATACCATGCCCTGGACCCAATGGCAGGTCCAGGAGCAGGCACCAATGGTTGCAGGACCAACAGGGCCCTAGAGAGACAGTTACACTCTATTTGGAACCATTAGCTACAAAGGTTCATGTGATTATTAGCTGGGAAGCAGCTCACCTCTTACCCTGGAAACTTTAGCTTCGAGATTGATAAGCCCAAAGCTCTTGAGACCATATTTGCTGGCATGTGAATGGACCTAAAGATAGAGAGGGAAACCTCACTTCATTTTAGTTCTTGGATTCAGCCATGTCTAGAGCCATCTGCTCATCTTAAACTACTATGTTCTGGGAGTCAGCAAAGTATTTTTTTAGCTTAAACTAGTTTGAGTTGAGTTTCTGTTACTTGCAACTAAAAAAGCCCAAATCCTTTTATTGCCTTCAGGAATTTTGCCATCTAGCCCTGGCTAGTGTGGCTCAGTATTGTCCTGTCATCAAAGGGTTGTGGGTTCAATTCCCAGTCAGGGCACATGCCTGGTTGCAGGTTCAATCCCCAGTCCGGGAGACAACCAATTGATGCTTTTCTAGTGCATACATGTTTCTCTGTCTTCCTTCTTCTCTCCCTTCTTCTCCCTCTAAAAGCAATTTTAAAAATATCCTTGGGTGAATATTAAAAAAAAGTATTTGCTATCTAGTGAGGAAATACATAATTGTAGAAGAAGGAAGACTGTGATGCGTGCATTGGAGGGACCCAGAGAAATCACTCAGGAGCATAACACAAAGGAGATTAATTCCAATTGAGGACACTGAGGAAAGCTACGGAAGGTAGCATTGGAGTTGGGCATTGTAGAGTAAGAAGAATTTACAGTGGTGGAGAGGAGGTGAGCATGGAAGAAAGTGGCATTAGGAAAGTGTGTCACACTCAGAAGGGACACTGTGAGGGAAGGCATGGCATTTTCAGGGACTGGTGAATAGTTCAATGTGGCAGGATGTAAAGTAGATGGATGTGCACCTGGAGCAGGTAGTGGGCTGACGGCAGATTTGGGGGACTTGTGGAAACCATTCTAAGAAGTTAAGCCATTATTCTAAAGGCGATGGAGAGCTACTGATGTTTTTCATAAGAGGTTAATGTGAGCTGGGCTAGCTTTTAGAAAGAAAACACTGGCTCCCTTTCTGTACTCAGTCACTGTGTCTTGGAGGATTGCCTCCCGTACCTCCCTGATTAAATTCATTGCCTCTATTATCTGTTCCTGGCCTCTCATTCCACACAAACATAAGGTGCAAAATCTGAGCAGTGAGTTTCTGAAACAATTCTGAGACTTAATCAGAGGATAAAGTTAGCGAAGGCAGCCTGGCCATCAAGTTTAAGGGCACTAGTGCCAGGCTGGTGACTTGAGGCACATCACTTGATGTAGTGGGCCCTGTTGATGCTTCCCCATGATTCCCTATTCTAGGAAGGTGCGGGCATCTCCCAGCTGATGTTGATGTTGATGATGATGATGATGTTGATAATAATGGTAGTGATAATGGTTGTGATGATGATAAGTGTTGGCTGCTAACAGCTCATAGCTGCCCTTTTTTCTAGAAAATTGCCTGAACCCTAACCCCTGGCTGCAGCCAGTGACTGACTGACAGACAGTATAAATGATTAGTGCCTCTGCCTCAAATCAGTTCCTGTGGCTTCTCTCACTTCCTCAATCACTTGCACAAGAAAACTCATCTCAGGCTCTGCTTCAAGGAGAGCTGACCTCAGACATTTAACCTTGTTTGTAAAATGGGGTTGTTGTAAAAATTAAATATTAATATAAGTAATAAATAAGTAAAAACCAGTTGATGTAATTAAATAAATACAAAGTAAGTTAATATAAGTAAAGCACTTAGAACAGTGCCTGGCACATAGCAAGTGCTAAATAAGTATTCGTTTTTATTAATGTTATAATTTTACTTCTTTAAATATCTTACAAATCTCTTTGCTTCTCTCTGATCCTACAACCATTGCTCTAGGCTAGATTTTAGTCACTCCTTATTTTGATTACAATAATGGTTTCCTCATCTGATTTCCCCTCCCTCCCTCCCCTTTTCATTCCTCCTACAAATACTTGAGTGCTCCTTGTATACTAGGCACTGTTCTAGAAGTGAATTAGAGCAAATTACCTAACTGATCCTCAGTTTATTCATTGGTAAAACAGGGCTACTGTAAATCTAACCATATAAGGTAGTGAGGGTATTAAATGAGAAAATGCTCATAAAGCACTTAGCTAATTTTAGTAAGACTCTATAACCTTTGCCTTTTTTGCCCCAACCCTGCTAATCATTTCCTGGCCTGATGTAGACAGCAGAGACATCCTGAGGGGTATTATTTAATGGGCCTGCACTCCAGTTGACAGACATGTTATTCCTCTAAAGGGCCAGTAGTAGAGCTTCCCTAATCATGATAACCTTGCTTTGTCTAATAAATGCATTGTGGTTCCTGCATATATGTATATGACTGTAGCGTATATGCTGCAAAATAAATCTTGTCAAACCACAAATTGATATTAAGTGCAATGTGATGAATTGCCATCAAGGAGTCACCTTGAGCAGGCCAGTGGGCTCCTTTAAGCCAAAAGCCCACATTCCACCCTCTGCAGGTGGTTGCTCATTTTCATGAGGATGTGGCCCATGATGAAAGGCTGTGTGCTGAATGCAAGCCCAGATAGCAGGGGTGAACTCAAGAATAAAGCAGAGTTTGAACCCAGTTACGTAAATAGTTCCTTCGGTTTCCCTGATCTTTGTAAAAAAAAATTTTTTTCATCTTGCCTCTTTCAGTTCAAGTTCACGGTTTCACAGTTTCCTGGGCTCCTTTTGAGGTCTGCCACAGTTTAAAGGAATAACACAGGAAATAAGAGGAGTTTCTCCTGGATTCCAGCAAAGCAGCAGAATGCTTTGAGCACAGCACTTGGTGAATTTGCTGTGTTGGCGGGTACGGATCAGGTCTTACCCATGGGGCTGGGGGGGACGGTGCGCGTGCGCGCGTGTGTGTGTATGTGTGTGTATCTGTGTGTACTCACACTGAGTCACTTCTACACTTCATTTTATTTTTGTTCGCATTTTTCCCCCTCCAAGTTTAGTTCATTTTTTAATCTTCACTTTGGAAAATCACTGTCCAGTAGTTTTGCCCAGTTGAAAACTTTGTTTTTGGATGTCACATAATACATTGTAAATGAAATCTAAAATGCACCAGGTTTTGTTTTATTTTTTTCTTTTTGAGTCATAACTTTTCACAAGGATTTGTTAAGACAGCACCTATTTCTTTGGATCATACAATCTCAGGTAAATGCTGTCTATCGTCACAGTTATTATTATGTTTAAGTGGGCAGAAAACAAATATGTTTTAACCTGAATTTCTTTTTTGATATTTGAGCTTCTACTGGTTTTATAATTCTTTCCTGTAATTATGTGCCTTAGTTGAGAAAGGAATGCCTCAGACTGCATTAAAAAAATAAATAGTAATATAAGATGGAATGATTAGAAATGAATACAGATTATCTTGAAATAACTTTCAACATTTATATTCAAAATACTTTACAGTATTTGCTCTGAGAACTTGCAATCAAGGAGATTTGAAAGAAAGATGCTAATATTCATAATCATTGTACTTCTCAAGCACTAAAAATGCTTCAGAAAAATTGTAGCTGACTCCTTAAAAGGAATGGAGTGGGTCTGTTTAATGCCTAACTTGAAAGGAAAAAGGGTAACAGGTTAGTAATGGGGAAACTAGAACATGAATAGTGCAGCTCCAGGAGGGTGAATTGCTATTATGTTCTTCACAAGGGTACAAAAAACAACAACAAAAAAAAAACTGTCCCTGTATTTTATTACTACACGCATTAAGTTGTTGCCCTTTGCACATCTCTGAGCTGGGTGCCATTGAGGAAAAAACCTGAACCTTGCTTGGTCTGTGTCTCAAGGGAGATGAAGAGCTCATGAAGAGTATGCACACATGTCAGGCCATAGCTGGGGCATGGTGGGATCTGTGGGAAAAGCTCTGAGGGGGACCCTGAATCTGAAATGAGCCAGCTTCTGGGGTGTATCAGGTAACCGCTGCAACACGAGTGCAAAATCACCCCAGTGACCAAGTCCACGTCAGAGGGTCCTGCCTGCCGAGTCTGGAACGGGGAGAACGGAGAGGGGCTCCCCTCAGCGTACACTGTTGAAGCTCCATCCCACCGTTATTCACTCAGCCACTTAGCAAAGCCTTGTTGAGCACGGGGAGAAGTTGTGTGATGTGTGGCGGATCAAAAGGAGCTGAGAACAGAGAGGAGAACCAATGACAGCCATGGTGCTTACATTCTGATGGGAAAATGGATATTTAGCAATTATCACACAACTAATTAATTATACTTGTTGCTAAGAGCTTCAAGGAAGTACAGATGGCTAAAGAGAGGATTTAATCTGGGACAACCAGGAAAGCTTTTCATAGAAGTAAAGTGGCTAAACTGAGGCCTGTGGGGCTAGCTGGTGAAGAAGAAGTTGGGGTGCATGGAAGAAAAGCATTCCGTGTAGAGAGACTGGGCTGGCGATGCCTGGAGAAGTCCGAGAACCTAATAATTGGGCAGTGCGCTGGGTGCAATGGGTGAGGTAGAAACCAGGCCCTCTGGGAGGGTAGGCTGCAGATAGGGAATGGCCTGGAGGGTCACTTGTGGGAGTCTGAACTTGATCCTTAGAGTAATAGGAAGTCCCCAGGGATTTTTGAGCAGGGAAATCCCCCGACAATATTTACATTTTCAGTGCTCTCTTGGGTTGCAGGGTGGAGAATGAGGCTTGCTGGCAGCACTGAGCACTGCCTCCCCCTTCTTCTCCTTTTCTTAAGAAAGAGTCCCGTGCCGCCCCCAGGAAGGCCTGGCTCCAAGGAGGGAGGTTGAAGAGACAGCAGTAGGGCTTGTCTGCACTCAGCACAGAGGTACCTGATTCCCGGGACTATTCTGGGGAGACAGAAGCTGGCGTTATTATCTCCCATAATTCCAGGTACTATGAGACCCAGTCATTAAACTGACTTCCCCACTGATATCCTGAGCAGGGTGGCAGGAATGGGTCTGCGCTTTATACCATATGATGACCACGCATGGTGTCCTTAGGTATGATGCATTTTGATGGTGGTTTGATATAGTCCACAGAATTTGAGAGTGGACTATAAAGCCAACATGTTTTTAATACCCAGAGTGGTCTGTCAAAAGCAGGACCAGAACAAATGAGTTTCTACCTTAGGTGTAAGACAAAAATTTTTTTTTTAATTGTGTGGCTTTTTCCAGTCTAGCCAACTGGGAGACTGCTGAGACCAAGTACACCATTCAAGTTCAGTTCAGTTCCTAATTTGGTTTTGAAGTGAACTTACCACCGGGATGATTAAAGTCATTAATCTGAGTAGCTATTAGGTGCTATCCTGAAACAAGTTCTCTAACACTATTAATGGGCTCATGGTTTCTTTGTTTAAACCACTAAAGACACAATTCAAAATGGTATTAGGTAGAAGAAAAAAACCCAAGTAAATGATTAACTGACTGGTTTATTAACCTGGTTTGGTGACGTGGAAATGTGCCTTTGGATCATGGCATTGCATCCTATACTCTGTAATTAAGGAGATTTTGGAATGTTTGGAGTAGGGGGCATAAAAATAATAACTACTACATATTGAATACAGACATTGTGCTATGCACTTTGTAAGAGCCAATGTGCTTCATCTTTATATAAACCTTATAATGTAAATGCATTAAATGCATTTATTGCATAAAATGAGGCTTAGAAAGGTAAGTAATTTGCTCAACATCACAGCTAATAATTGGGAGGGTCAGGATTTAGCCTCAATTCTAAGTCCAGAGTCCGCATCTAAACCACTACCTCCACCCTGGGCTTCCACGAAAGACAAGATGAACCCCACAGATCATTCTTTAGTGTTACCAGCAGAAATTGTCCTCGTGAGAAAAGCAGGGCCAATTGCAGATATAGCTATTTATTTATTTATTATTTTTTATTATACCTGAGAATTTCTTAGATACTGATTTTTTTTTAATTTGCATATTTGCCTTAGGTTACCTGAAAGTTATCTAAATACAGCTGGCTTAGACTGAGACTGAAATGTTCTTATAACCTTTATGGTTTCTACATTATCACAGAAATAGAAGAAACCTGGAGATAGCCTTGCTGAATCCCTGACCCTTTGGCAACCGTTCACATGTATCGTATTAGTTGAAGAAATGGAGAGAATTTAGAATTCTGAAGAAATGTGTCAACTTAGATAATGATTTAAATAGCTCAAATTTTTCACTAAAATTTTAAATATATTGTTATTTTACCCCAAATGTTTCTGTTATGTCAGGAGAAAAGTCTGGCAGAAAAAGAAGAAATAGAAAACCAGTGGACAGGCTCCATGGAAACAAGCTGGCCCATCAGATGAGGCAGAGGCTTTGGAGGAGACTGAGGCCTCAGACCAAATCTCAGACCCCTACCCCCACTCCGAGAACAGTGACCGTGGGCAAGTTTGCTACGTTCTCTGAGATTTAACTTTCTTGTGTATAAAATGGGAAAACTTCCTGAAAGGACTCATGTGACATATGAGGGAGATAGCAATAACATTGCTATTTGGCCATATTTTACTATGTATCAGTCATTATTTATCTCAAGCATAAAATGAAAAGAAAGAACATAAAGTATCTTTATCTGCATTTTATAGATAAGTGAACTGAGGCTTAGAGAGCTGTTATTTTTTTAACTTACAATTTACACTCAATATTATTTTGAATTAGTTTCAGGTATACAGCACAGTGGCTGACAATCATGTGGCCCCATACATAGTTATTACAATATTATTGGTTATACTCCCTATGCTGTACTTGACATCCCTGTGACTATTTTGTAACTACCAATTTGTACCTGAGGAGGCTTGCGGGAGTGGGTGACACCAGTGAAGGGAGCACTGTGCTATTTGCTAAGGTCATAGAGCTACGGGGTCAGGAGCTCTAATTCATGTACATCCAAGTGATTGCCAAGGCCAGGCTCCTCAACACCACGTGACAAACTGCTTCCGTGCCACAGTGAGAGCTAACATTTAAGAAGCAGTTTGAAAGAGGCCTGTGCTGAGTGCTCTGTGCACATTATTTCCTTTAACAACAATCTGATGAGATAGGAATTAGCATCCCCACTTGACAGATAAACCAATTTTGAAGCTGGGAAACTTAAATTTGCCCAAGGTCACCATGGCAGGTGATGGACCTGAGCTCTGAATCCAGGTCAGGCTAATGCTGAAACCTACATTCTGCATCCTGTGGCACGTGCAAGGGGCCCGGTCAGAGCTGCCTTAGTGTAGGTGGTGCTGATGGTTTTTATGGAAATTCTTTCATTGCCTCATCAGCCTCCAGCTCCACAGAATAGCTCAACTGAGAAGGTACGAAGACTCTTCTGGCTATTCTAGACCAAAGGAATTTCAGTGCTATCCTTCACCCTTTAAACCCACACTTTTCCTTTCAAAACTTATTTTTATTTTTTAAGGATTTTTTTTTTACTTTAATTTTTAAAATATTTTATTTTTTATTGTTTTTCCATTATCATTTATCCCACTGAACAAGCAAAGGAAACCATCAATAAAATGAAAAGACAGACCACTGATTGGTAGAACTTATTTGCATCTGATCAGGGATTAATATCTGAAATTTATAAAGAACTTATAAAACTCCACACCAAAAAAGGAAACAGTCTAAGTAAAAAATAGGCAAAGGACCTGAGTAGACATTTCTCCAAAGAGGATAAACAGATAGTCAATAGACATATGAAAAGAAGCTCAACATCACTAATCAGAGAAATGCAAATTAAAACCATAAAGAGATATCAACTCACAGCCGTCAGAATGGCTATCATCAATAAATCAACAAACAACAATTATTGGTGAGGATGTGGAGAAAGGGGAACCTTTTGCACTGTTGGTGGGAATGCAGACTAGCACAGCAACTGTGGAAAGCAGTATGGAGATACCTCAAAAAATGAAAAATGGCACTGCCTAAGTCCCAGCAATTCTACTTCTGGGAATTTACCTGAAGAAACCCAAAACACTAATCCAAGAGAATATGTGTACCCCTGTGTTCACTGCAGCCTTATTTATAATTGCCAAGATTTGAAAGCAGCCCAAGTGTCCATCAGTAGACGAGTGGGTAAAATAACTATGGTACATTTACACAGTGGAATACTACTTGGTTATAAAAAAGAAAATTTCATCCTTTGTGAGAGCATGGATGGACCTGGAGAGTATTATGCTAGGTGAAACAAGCCAGAGAAATATAAATACCTTATGACTTCACTCATATCTGGAATCTAGTGAACAAACTGAACTAATAAACAAAATAGAGACAGACTCATAAATAGAGAGCATGCTGGTAGTTCTGGGTGTGGGGGGGATGGTTGGGGACTGGAGGGTCAAGCAGGAAAGAAAAAGAATTCATGGACATGGACAAGAGTGTGGATATGTATGTATGCATTTATAGAAGAGAGGAAGGGAGGGAGAAGAGAGGGTGAGAAAACATCTTATATGTGCCCCAACTGGGAACCAAACTTACCACCCAGGCACATGCCCTGACTGGGAATTGAACTGGCAACATTTCACTTTGCAGTATAACTGGGCCATACCAGTTAGGGCCCTTCCATAACTTTCAATGGTAGCCCAACCTCAAGAGTAGAGTATCTCATTAAAAAGGGGCATACAATGCTGAAAAACCTAGTCAGCATTTAGCATTCACAAGCATGGCATGAGTGTTCGTCATCCATATACTGATTACAGGCCCTCCTGGTGAAACCCGAAGAGGCCTGGTCCGTGCCTTGGAGAAACTTGAATGTAATATATTTATCCTTGGCTTGGGCCTCCTCCCAAAGATGGCCTACAGTGGTGTTAGAAGCATTGTCCTCTATAGGACTGAGGGCCAGGGTCTCACTGCTGCAGGAGGTGTTTGGATACCTGATGTTTTATCATCAAAATGACCTATTCTGTTGGCCCATTTTATGTGACTTCATGGGGACCAAGGCTTCGGGGAAGAGAAGCTCTACACTGTTTTATACATTGAGAGTCATTCTGTCCTTACCAGGTAACTACTAAGTGGGGAATATGCTGGACTGTGAGAGTAGAGACCAGGGTCTTCATCTCAGTCTGTCTCTAACGAGCTTGGGACCTGGGGCAAAGCAGTTCCCTTCCCTGCACCTCAGTTTTGCCATGAAGTGCTGACCCCGATGACTCCCAAAGACGACTTCAGAACTAACGAGGAGCCTGAACTTACACTTTTCTTCTGTGAAGAGGCTCTTCGTGACACTCACCTGAGGCTGGATCCTTGCAGTCAGTTAACAGGGGAAATGTGCACATAACCTGAATCTCTTCACTTTTCCCTTCTGCCATTAGCACCACCATTGGTGTACGACTCTGCCTGAAGTTCTGAGTCACACAGGCAGGCTGCTTAAAGCACAACGTGTATTTGTTTGAATTCCAATTTATCAGAAATTATATTTAACCTCATTTTTACATGACAAGGGTTATTCTTAGATTTTGACAACAGCAATTGAGAATAGAATATGAATTTAAAGAGAGAATCAAACTAGGAATAAGAAAGGAAAAATTTCAGAAGCTATTTTGTATTTTCCCTCAAGTAAAACATATTTTAGAGCAAGGTAACACAAGCTAATCTAAAATATTTCTCTGTAAGGACAGGGGAGCATAGAAAGTAGAAAGCAGCATAAGCAGTTCTTTGGCAGAGCTTTGTTCATAATAAAGTTTCGAGTAGGAGAAACAAAAGCCATTTAATGAATTTTTTAAAATATTAAAAACAGCATCTTTTTGCTAATATATCTTTTTCATAACTCAAAGGAATGATAAATACTTGTATTTTTGACAAATTATTTCCTAAAATAATCTTTTTGATTATTAATATCAAACAGATGGAGGTTCTCTGCTGGTCAGGCGCCTTGTCATGCTGCTAGACTTAGAATTTCTCCCAGGCAGAATGTCCCACGCGTCATTATGTCTAAAGACTAACCTGCAAAGAGACAGATTCTAATGCAGAGGCTCATTTTATTCCCCATTGTTCCTCAGCACCTGTTTCTGAGTTTTCAAAATAAGTCATTTCAGCACAGATCACATTTATAAGCACTACAAGAGTGGACTTTGATTTGACCAGTCCATTTAACTCCAAGTGTCTCAATAATCACTCTTGATCACAGACTTTGATAGAATCGGTCATGGATGGATTGGTTATATGATGTTAAAATTAGTTCATATTTCCCTGGGTAATAACACACCATCAATTCAACTGACTGAGAGACATCTGGAGGATCCTAGTGGGTGAGCTGTTTCTGATTCTGCCCATGTTGTAAAAGAACTAACATGCTGTTTAAAAAGCCTATAGACACTGTATTACAAGATGTTATCGATGCTATTGAAATAAGCGAATGAAATAAAAAAATGATTTGGAGCTCCTAACAGGTTAAAAGTAGTATTGAAGCTACATGAGATTCACCACAGAAACATAATGAAAGCTCGTAAGTTTGTGGATAAGAATCATAAGCATAAAGATTATTGTTTGGAAAAGCTAAGATTAACTAGTATAAACACTATTGTTTGGGAAATGGAAGGACTGAATTAAACATAGACAGTTGATGCACCAGATGGGAAATAGAGAGGTAGAGAACAGTCTTTTGGTAACAATAAAAAAAGAGAATCATATTACCGTAGCAAAAATTCTTTTCATACTTGTCTGCCTTTAATTGCTGGTCATAATTAAATGAGGCATTTGCAACTAACTGCCTTTATATTGGGAATCTGTCTTCCTTGGAGATTACTCTTTGAGGCATAATGAAGCTTCAGAAGTACTGCATAGAAAGAATTCTAGGTCTACTAATGTGTTTTTATGTGTGGACTAAGAGGGTATGTTCTAAGCAGTGGTGTCCAACCTTTTGGCGTCTCTGAGCTGCACTGGAAGAAGGCTGTATTGGGCACACATTAAATACATTGCAACATGTAATCACAAAAATATATATATATAAAAATATATATATATTATTATATATATATCATAATGTTTTAAGTAAGTTTACAATTTTGTGTTGGGCCGCATTCATAGCCATCCTGGGATGCACGTGTCCTGTGGACCGCATGTTAGACACCCCCGTAAGAGAGACTGTTGCTAAAACCTAGATCCAAAGAGAGAAAGTGAGCTTTTAAAATTTTTTTTAGTTTTTTAAAAGTGTGTTGAGCTCACTTTCACACAACACACATCAATTTGTTTTTCCACCAGTTATGCATTCATTAGTTGATTCTTGTATGTGCCCTGGAGCGCTGACCAGGGATGGAATCCACAACCTTAGTGTATGGGGACAACACCCTAACCAACTGAGCTACCTGGCCAGGGCTTAATTCCCCACCCCCACCCCCAATCGAGTTAATTCAGTACAATCATGTAGAGTCAACAGAGAGTCAACAGACAAAATCTATCCTGAATCTCATACCAATGCAGAAATAGCTTTATTGTTTCAGTTGAAAACATTAATCATTTAGACTAAAAACCTTCATTGTGCAAAAGATTCACTTGCATGCAAATATTTTCATGGGAATTCTGTAAGGTGGATTTAATTTCTTCTTTATGAAACTCATTTCAAAAGCATATGTAGTTCATTATTTATTCCCCCAGCATGTGTTTTAATCATGAATATCCTATGGTCGTGTCCACACACAAGAAGCTAATAGAATAACTAAAACCACGGAGTGCACGTGAGAAAGAGTAGAGTGTCCAGAGCTTTTCATAAGTATTTATTGAGCCCTCAACTGTGCATGTGGCCTGCCTTTAGTGCTCAGAGTAATGAGAAGATAAGTTGGTTAATATGCCACTGAACTCTGCATAGTCAAATTACATTTGGAGAAATGTGTACAGTTCTTTCTCTTGCGTTAAGTGTTTGACCTGGGGGTAAGAAATATGTTATGTGGGGGGGAAATGAAAAGGAATTAGTAATGGTAAGCTTGAAAAAGAAGAGGCTTAGTGAAAACAAGGCATTAACCTCCAAACCCCATGGGGCCAGGGTTCTGTTTTATTCTCCCAGCTCCTTGCATTCTAGCATAAAATAAATATTCAGTAATTACCTGTGGAATGGACATTGAGGGGAAATCAAGTTGGAGAGGGATTATATATGTCCTATGCAGCTCAAAGAAGCAGAGGTAGGTATAAGGATAGAAGTTGTGTAGCCACAAATTCTGTTTAGCATAAGGAAGAACTATCTAACACCGACTCATAAGAGTAGAGCCTTCTTGTAGAGTGTTGAGGTCATTAAAAGTAGAAATGAATGTTCAACTAAATGCTGGGTAGTTATTATAGAGATAATTTCTGCTTTGGATGGGAGATTTAACTAAATAATTGCCAACATTCTATAATATTATAATTTAGTTACTTGACAAGTTGTACATCAAATATCTGCATGGTTCATAAGGAAATGTATGTGCACATTTCTTTCAATTTTTCTTTTTCATATATTGGTGAGAATAAAGCCTAATCACACACAAAGAATTATGACTCGGATCCTTAGTTTGTGTTTCACCTGGTTTCCATTCTTAATGGTGAACATGGTTCTTTGACAAAATCTCAGTAGACATCCAGCCTCTATACCCAGCCATCAATACAGGGGCTAGGATGTCCATGCTGCATTGGTAGAAACAGCCCCTAAAATTTAACCAACTGCCCCCCAAACTGTGATTCATTTTTCAATTTCACCTCCACTCTGATTTTTCACTGCCATCCTCTGTTGACACTCAGGAAGCAAGCCAGGCCATGGAGCCTTCCTGTGACATCACGCCAACAGCAGAGCACCTCATGTTGCTCTACCAGCCACTTCAGTGCAGTAAAGAAGGGTCATCAGTTCCACACATAAGCAAAGGTGCAGCTGCCCACTGGCCCACTGAGTGTGGCGGGCGCAGCATCAGACAGGTGACTGGTAACCTGAGCAAAGTCTGCAGTCCCATATCTGGTTGGTTATGATCAGACAGAATCAACTTTCTTTTCTTTTAATTTTTGATGGATAAACAAATTGCAGTTTATTCATATATTTGCACATTGGAATAACGCCACTTAGAAATGACAAAGAATGAAGTATTGATAAATACAACCAAATTTATGGTCATGACAGAAAAAAAGGAAAACCAGACCAGCTAATAAACTCACCACATTTTCAACCCACAGCAATTAACAGCTTGTAGATTAGAAGGCTAAAAAACAATCTTTCTCAAAAATTTTTTATAATAATTTTGTATCATCTAAGATTTTAAACTAGTGACCTTAATATTTTATTCCATTATGTTCATTTTAATAACAATAAGCACAAGAGTTCTCAATTATACAGGGTGGGGCAAGAGCAGGTTTACAGTTGTTTGTATGGAAAATAATACAATAATTAATACAGGGTCCAGCAGAAGTAATGCCTGCTGGAGTGTAGTTGGTAGGGTAATAATATGGTGTAATAATTTATAGTTTTAATTTGAACATTTCACCTAAAATGTCACATAGTGTGCTTGAGTGTGATATTGTGATATTACATAGTTATGATTTTGTAATAAAAAAGGAGTGTTATTTGTCCCGGACCCTATATATAACAATACAGGAAAACTGTGTTCTGTGTACTCATAACTGTAAACTTGCATTTGCCCCACCCTGTATGTTCTGCTATTTTTTTACTTGAACTTAATGTAAAGAAAGACATACTGGGTTAACTGATACATAGGTTAAAACTCTCTGGTCCTGGCCTAAAATACTTTAAGTGGCCCACATTTGAAGAAAACCTCTACCACCACAGAGTGGTAACAATAGGAATAATAATAATAATAAAATAACACCAACCATAAACATGAGCAATTATGAATTAATCTGCTTTTAGCTACCTCAGTAAGTTTGGTTTTATTCTTATTAGTAAGAAAGCTGAAACATTAAGAAATTAAGCAATGACACTCGGTCATACAGTCAATAGCTAAGATGGGATTTGAACCTGCATCACCTGGCTGCTGAGTTTTTTGCTCTAATCTGCTACCACCTCCCACTTATCTATAGCAGCTGAGACGCACCCATCATTGCATCCGCATGGCTAGATATGTGGCGTCATTTAGCCAGTGCCTGAGTAGACTGGGTCACTAATGCCAAGGCGGGATGTTGAAAATGCTGTCATAGGGTGACTTGTAACCCTCTGTCTAGGGCTCAATCTGGTCCAGTTTTCAACAGGTGATGTGGGTGATACTTTGTGTATTTTATGGGGTCAATATTTAATAGCTTTCAAGGGAAAGTAGGTCACGTCTTACAGGAAGCTCTCTTACACTTCTTCCCTACCCCAAAATAGAAGAGAAGCAGTTAGGACTTGCTCAGAGGCTGAATTTTCAAAACTTTTTCACACTGTGAGGATATTCACCACTTTTTGTCATTGCCAAGCAAAATATTCTCAAAATATAAAGATTAGAGGCTCCATGATATCTCAACTCATATTAATGTTAAATGTTTATTCTTTGTTTAATTTTTCCATAAGGCTTTATTTTTTTTTTTAAAGCATGCTTTGTTTGCCTAGATGAATTATTGTAGGTAGAAACAACATAATGTAGTGGGAAAGGAGAGAGAAAAAAAGAAACATCTGTAGCCAGATGTCATCAGGAAGGTCTGATGTACAAATTAATTTGGTATGTTACAGAAATGTTAACTTTTTCTTAAAAACAATTCATTTTTTGCTGTTTTGTTTTTCATATGTATGATGTTATAAAAAATATTTAAAATGTGTATGTATAGTTTAAGAAATGATCATTTTAAAAGTACCCACTCAATATCACGGTTAAAGTATACACTGTTGCCAGGACATCAAATGGCCCTATTTTAAATTTTTACAACATATTGTCATGGTTTCAATATAACTTTTACAATGGTGTTTCTCAAACTTACTGGGCAATGACTACGTCCACTTTTCCTTCTCGTGGCATCCCCACAATTGGATTTATGGTGGGCATTTTATCTGTTTAGAAAGGGGGTTGACAATAAATCTTTCAGATGAAAAAAATCTTAGTAAAAACCAGGAAAAGCCCCAGCAATGTACTCAATACAGTGATTTTTGTCTTCTTTTCACCCTTAGCCTGTAATGAAATTGTCCTTGAACACCTCCTTGCTCCCATGACAATTTGGACCAGGGCCCACTCCCCACTCCCACCCGGTTCAGAGCCCTATTCTCTGCACTATCACTCACAGACTTCAGCAGGGACTGCGCCCCATAGAGCCCTGTACCCAATGTGTGCTCAGCACATTTTAATTAAATGAATGGCTAGCGTAATCAGTAGCCCAGAAGCTTTGAAGAAGTCTTTGGTTGTCTCATTCTCATTCATGCCTTCCATTCTCCCGCTTTGGGCTACTCTCTGTTGTCTGTGTCTTAGGTCTTAGCCCCTGGTATCAACCACAATCGGTCTTACTAGTACTACTAGAGCGCGGAATAAATAGATGGATAGCCCTGGTTTGTTCATGGTTTCTCTTTATTTTTTTTTTCATCGTTTATTTTGTTACAAATTTTCATTAGATATTTTATTTCAAAAAGAAATCATATAGTTTATAAGACATGAAATGGAGAAAAGGTATATAAAGAAATGCCCTTCTTCCAACCTTACCTTTCTGAATAACCAATGTTTACAGCTTAGGATATTCCAGTCTTTCATTAATGGTCTCAAAACTACATACAAATACTTTCTCTCCCTCCCACGCCACCTCCCCCAACTCCATACAATTTCCCCCAATTTGCCAGTTTGGCTCAAAATAGTATTAAACATGCTATTCTGAAGCCTTATTTTTTTCACACAACAATTAATCATGATTTGTGGATATGAGTCTAACCTGAATTTTTTAGTGGTATAGATGTGCTCTAATATATTCCACCATTTCATTGGAAATTCTGGTTTTCAGTTCTTTCCCATTTCAAGAGCAGTGCTACAGTAAATAACCTCCCGTGTGTGTGTGCACATCTGTACATTTTCTATTGTTTGCCCTAAAATACCAGAGATAGCAAAAGTAAGAAATTCCTGGGACTTCCTTTCACTGAAGTTCTTTCATCTTACAGGAGCTGCTTAACTCAGGACAAAATGAGATTCTCTATAAGAAGATGAGGAATTCAACTCATTTCTAAGAGGACATGAAATTTGGCTACAATGTAAGCTGAAATGAGACTTTTTTTTTAGTTTCTAATTTCACTTTGTGGTACTGGGCACACCATCAAAGAAAAGTAATCAAAATAAGAAAAAAAAAATAAAAGCTTTCTGTTCAAGGAAAATATAAATAGAGACTTAGAATGAGTTGGATGGCAACTGTTCCTTTTTGGAAAAAAACAAGTTTGTTTTACTACAAAATAAATAAAACACTTATTGTTCCAATTCTATTAGAGGGTGATGTACGTTTTAAGGCACAGTTTATCTTGCTAATCACAAACTTAGAACTCGTTGAGTCTCCAAGATACAGGAGGAAAGAATTCAAAAACCAAGATGCCTACAACAGAAAGTCTGTAATTGGAGTAGAAAGAGTATGGATAACGCATAGCTCACTCCACATAAGGAGAGCCCACAGGCATGCAGAAATTGTTTACACTCTATTCAAAATGTTTGTGTGACAGAAAAGATTTCTTAAAACTAGTTTGGGAACTCAAATTTGAAGCATAATGCATGCTTACAAAAATACTTATAATGGGAACATTTCTTTTCAGAATATTATAGCATTATACCAAACTATGTTTTCTGCCCCCACATCTACCTCACTCAAATAAACATGACAATCAGAATATTTTAACAATTCATTTCTTCAGTTTTCAGTGATGAAGAACGTCTTATAAGCCTATACTGTGCTATGCAGTACATATGCAGACAGAGCTCCCTCTCGCCCTCACCCGCCCCCGGGCCCCGGGAGGACACGGTGACTACGCCGCCGTGCGATGAGTGTTGTCACGCGGGGGCCGACGGAGCCTGGCCACGCCGAGAGGGGGTGCCCGGCCCGGGCTTGGGTCCAGGAAGACTTCTGGGCCAGGAATGTCTAAGCGAAGGGACATGTTAAAGTTGGATTAAAATTATTTCAAAGAGACCGTACATCCTCGAAAACCAAAGAGTGATATAGAACACAAATCATGAAGGCATTAAAAGGTGCTTAAAATGGATGGAGCACAGTACACGGGGCGATGAGACCGTGAGAGACCAGGCTGTGGTCGTCGGAAGAAAGGACCGTGCGGTGCTTGTTTCTGTGAGATCATGGGCTGCAGTGCGGAGAAGAGCAGAAAAGTGGGGTAAGAAGGGAGACCTGGAGACCAAGGAGGGGGCTGCTGCCAATTTTTTAGCTGAGACAGCGGCAACTTGAATTAGGAAAAAAGTAGTGGAGTTGGGGGGAAAGAGGGAATCAATTTCCCCAGCTTATGCTGGGAGTCTCATTTACGGACCATTTGATGGTCCTGCTCTTGGTTTGATGACAATTTCTTTTCTCAAAAAATAAAGAAAGCAAGATGGGACATTCTTTAAATTTAATTCTAACCAACATAAAAAAAAAATTGATGCTATGGTGGCTACTCCAGTGGAAAGATTTAGTGGTTTAGCTAACTAGCCAGCCAAAAAATCTAGCTGAGACTCAATAAACGTGATTAAAAACCTATCCAGAAATACAGCATTTCCTCCATTACTGAATATCTGTAGTTCCAGAAGCTTCTACATAAGCTTATTTTTTGTTCTCATGTTCAAAATAACACTATACAATTCCATTTGTTGTTGGAGCTCTGAAATAACACAGTTTCATGTGAGCTTTGTTTTTACAAAGGAAGATTAATAAATATCATTTCGGGGTGCCATAATATAATACAAGGGAAATTAGCCAAAAAGAGAATGCCAGAACAGGGCAACCCCAATGATAAAAGAATGCTGAGGCATGGCATGCATTAAAATATTTTTGAGCACAGGCTGGGAGCAAGGAACTGTTCTAGGAGATAAAGAAATAGTGGTAAACAAGACAGACCCAATTCCATCCTCCAGGAGTGTATGGGGATTAAAGAAGTGGAACCTGGAAAAGAGATAAGCATAGCATCTGGCTTCAATGAGCTAAAATGCTGTCAAGTGGAACAGGGATTCAATTTATTCTGTGAGATGTTAGAGAATAAAATTAAGGCCTGTGAGTGGAATCTGGGAGAGGAGGACTCCAGCTCCCCAGGAGGAACAAATCACTTACGTCCTGGTTGTATTGTGACACAAACTGTCCGAGGCGCGGCAGCAATCCGCTCTCTCTTTAATTACCTGGATGCAGCTTTGACGTGCATTAATTCATTTAAGCTTCAAACCGCAAAGATAATTGCAATTATTAACCCCATTTTACATACGAGGGAGCTGAGGTTTGGAGATCACGCAGGGGGAACTCAACAGAGCTGTGACAGAACCGACTGGGCTTTTGCCTTCTGTGCACTCCACCACCCCGCTTTTAACAGAAAGGCTGCAGAGATGGTCGTCAAAGGTCTGTCTAAGTGAAGAGAGCGTGAACGATGGAGCTGCAAGAGCCCTCCTAGCCCTCACAGTCAAATATTCTAGATGCACCTAGAATAAGAGAGATACAGACTAAACACAGGCTTCAAATGAGAAAATGACAGAGACAGAGAACAGATTAATGGCTGCCACAGGTTGGGGGAGGCCTGGAAGGTGGGTGTGGTTATAACAGGAATCCTTGTGGTGATGGGACTGTGCTGTATCTTGATTGTGGTGGTGCTCGTAGATCTCCAGGAATCTACATGTGTCATAAAATTACACAGAACTAAATACACACACACACACACACACACACACACACACAAGTGCACGTAAAACTGGAGAAATCAAAATAAGGTTGGTGGATGTCAATTCCCTGTCATATAATTATACAAGATGTTACTACTAGAGGAGATCGCAGAAGGGTATACTTAATCATTATGTGTTATTTCTTGTAACTGCATGAGAATATGTAATGATCTCAAAATAAAAAGTTAAAAATACATAAGATTCGTCCTGTTTGGATAGCTCAGTTGGTTAGAGCATCATCCCAATACGCCGAGGTTGGGGTTTCGATTCCTGGTCACAGCATACACAAGCATACAAGAATCAACCAATCAATGAAGTTCAAGCACAAAAAAGTGACTATGTGACCCCTGGCTCTTGCCTTTGCCTTGTACTTCTCCTCTACCCCACACTCCTCCAGTGGAGAAAACCTGGAAATTTTGCAGAATGCTCTTCCCTCTGGATCCCCAGCACCAAGTCTGCATTAAGGCATTTATCCCCACGTTTCTGTTCACTGGAGATATTAATAACCCTACTTAGTGCTTTTCTTTACATCCCTCTACATTTATGAGAAATGCATGCTGGGGGGGGCAATGATAACAAAAGATCCAGTATTTAATTTTAATACATAGAAACAGTGAGCATGATGGAATTATGGAGATAAAATCTGCATAATCAAGCTATATAATTATACCCTTTCAGCATTTTATAAATACAGAATTAGGATGGTAGCTTGAATATTATCTCCAAATAAGACTGATTCAGACATCCAACTTTCCAAAGAGTGTCTTCAGGAATGCAACCTTTCCATTTTAACCCTCCAATTATAATAGTAACCCATGTACATTTTTAAAAAGAAATGATAAAAATTTATCCTATAATGCCACCACTCAAATACACATGCTAATTTTTCTTCAGTCCTCTTGCTCTTCTTAATCAGGACAGAGTTACAAATGGCAGACACCCCGTGAGACCTGGCATGCCGTGGGTACAACCAGATCCAGGGGCTTATTCCCAGTCTGTCTAACACTTGGCTCTACTTGTTTTTATGTGGGTTCCATTCCTAGGCGGTTCCCCCTCCTCCCTTGGTGGCAAACGAGGCTGCAGCAAGTCCAGGGTTCTATATCACATTTAGGCAATCTTAGATGGAAGGAGAATTTCTCATTTCTCATCTCTCTAATAAAGGTCCCAAACTGGGTCTAAATAACTGGACTTGGCTAGGAGGCTATTTCTGAACTAATTACCAACCAAATAATTAGATTGTACTCTTTTGCCAGGTCTGGGTCATGAATATGAAAACAGGGCAGGTAGTAAGAATATGGAGATCAGAGAGCTTTACCAGTATAATTCTATTATGTTTTAGCAATTATTAAATCACTATAATCTCTAAATTGACTATAAATCAGCAATTTTCTCCCATTTTCTAGTCTTGCCCTAGATCCATCATGGTGAGGATATCACCTTAAATACAAAAAATGCAAATAAATATAAGACCACTAATGCCGAGCTAATGTCCACATAGTACAACAAATCACTGTATCAATAGTTGCAGGAATAACATAACTTCTTGTATGCTGAGACTAGGAATCATAGTTGGCTATTAGTTCTGGGCATACATAAGACATTAATAGAAAAGGAGATCAAAAAAGACTATAAGAGGCTATCACTATGCAAGTCAATGTTTTATAAACTTTGAGTGATGATTTGTTTGTGGATCATGAAAACAAGTTAGAGAGTCATGACAAATTTGAGAAAAGGAAACAGAGTGGAAAATATAAAAGTGCAGCATATATGGGGAAGTTAAGAATTGTTTCATAAAACTTTGGTTATGGTTTATATGTGGCATGCACATGCATGGACATGCTCTGGGTCACAAGGTAAAATACATTTTATCATAGGTTGAGTTCATTGAAATCGCCATTGTGATTGGTATAATTTTAGCCAGTATCTAAGATGTTAAAGAGGAAAGGCCATTTAATATATTCTGCACTATGAGTCACCACTAAACAAGCACTCCACAACATTCAAATCCGATATAGCCTGAGAGGGTCAATGGCTCGCATTGTGCTGGAATCACATGGTTTAGATTAGAACAATTCTCACTGGGCTTGGAATGAAACTCACAGATTTGCATGTGTCTTCATTGCTATTTTTGCTAAACGTCCTTGGTAAATATCGGAGTCTCCAAGGAACACTGGTCAAGGTAAGTCATCTTTTATTTAAAATAAAAACACCTCTACTTCTTAACTAGGAATAGTGTCAACATAATTGAAAAAATCAAACAAATTTTAAACTGGTCGAACTGCCTTTATCAAATTTTTTGTACATTATTTTTCTAATCAACTTACGTTCTGTGAATTTTTTACAGTGATTTGTTGAACTTATGCTTTTTTAAGACTTTATTTAGTTGTAGAGAGAGAGGGAGGGAGGGAGGAAGAGGAAGAGCAACACTGCTGTGAGAGAGAACACTGATCGGTTGCCTCCCACATGGCGCCCTGGCTGGGGGCTGAACCCACAATGCAGGTGTGTACCTTGACTGGGAATCGAACCAGTGACCTTTCATTTTGCAGGATGACACCCAACCACCTGAGCCACACCAGTCAGGGCTGATTTTATGTTTTTACACAGAGATGGTTTATAGTTCTAGTGAAGCCTGAATAGTTTGAACTGTGGAAAAGGACTTCTTTTCTACCTAACCAGTGCATTCGGCAGTGGTAGCTCCTTAGGAGCCTTCTCATAATCATCATTTCCCTCTCCCATTCTAAGAATAAACATCCATTTTGTCAGTCTATTGTAAACGTCTCTATACACACGCTTATTACCCAACCTTAAAACCAGATTCCCACTTATAAATTGCCTCCCTTTCCCCATATGAAAATTCTGTAGTTACTACTCTGTTTCTTCAGAATCCTAATGACTCAGCATAGAACCAACTCTGCCTTTTCTCAGTGTCTGGGACCCTTCAAAATACCTTTCAGGTACAAATGAAGTGGAAATGGATCAACATTCCTTCCCACCATCTTTACAAGCACAATGTTGTCAATAGCTTTATCCCCTGGCTTTCTCTAGGGCCTGGCTTGTCATGTCAAAAACAAGACTTCCTCCATTTTCAAGTCCCTCAAACTCAACAAGTATAAATTTGAACTCTTCCTCTGTCCCCAGAACAACTATTTTCTCCTCCTGACTTTCCTGTGCCTATTAGCATCCACTGTTTTTCCAGATATTAGGACTTAGAACTTGACAATCATTTTCGATTCCTTGTTTGGTTTTCACCTTCAATAGCCAATCTGTCATGAATGTTTAATATCATTCATGACTAAATCTGCCTTGCTGGGCTCTAAACCCACTCTAAAAGTTTCATTCTATCCAAGAAGTTACCTGAGAGTGTCTCCTGATAGACCAATTGATGAGGCCAGGAATAAACGCAGCATGGCAACTATTAGGAATGGTTTTCTCTTTCTAGGTTAAAGTAAATCAAAAACACAGTAGAAGCTCATTGGGAAGAACAAATGGTTTTATAATTATCTATTTTTTTAAACAAAGGTAATCTTCCTTCTCACTGTCCTAATCATTCAATACCAATTGCAACATTAAAAAAGAATATATATTGCTTGCGTATGACTATATTATTTCACTTCACATTTAAGTTTCTTCCACGGTTCTGAATGTTTGGGGGGTACAAGATAAAACTAAAGCAAGACCCTAATTTCCTTTCTTTTTTTTCCTAATTTTTCTTTAAATGAGCCATTTTTCATCCCTCTTTTCTACAACTGGGGAAACATACACCTGAAGCCAGTAAGGACACAAAGAGGCTTCAATTTCCTTATCAGCTAAGATTGCAAATTGCCGCCTGGAGCACGTTGACAAGGAGGAGGTTTGCTGGTCACAGCCAGGTTCTGCTGGAACGAGGGCTGTGGTCAGTTAGCGAGGTCCACCATGGACTATAGGAGGTGATGTGGCGACTTGCATGTCACCTGGATTGCAGGGAGAATCAAGGCCAGTCTTAATGCAGACAGAGAGTTCAGTTACCTACATGGCATCCTTTGAATAGTGCATGATTCAGGTTTTTGGCACAAAAGTAGCTATTTTGCCATCCTGTCATAAAACTGGAATTCCAGTATTAGCAATTCATGGAGGCTTTTTGAGGGCTTTCACTATTAAAAAAGTTTTGGAAAACTTTCACTATTAAAATACTACAACTATTTCCTTTATTCTGGGAAAGATAATGGGCTTAAAGCATCATCAGCAACTAGACAGGGATTAGTCTATCAGGTTGTTTTCCAACCTTGAGTATAAATTTAAAAAATGGTCCTTTGTACCAAAACATGGAATAAATTTATTAGAAGGAGAAAGTAAGAACCATGAGGTTGAAACTATAAATGGGCAGAGAAAAATGAAAGAAATAAGTGAATGGCAACAAGGAGTTTTTATTTATTTATTTACTTTTTTTTTTTTTTTTTTTTTTTGCCTTCTTAAAATATAACACACCACCCTCTCCCTCAACAAAACAAACCTGGTAAGACTTACTCTTCATATTCTCCACAAAGACTCTAACTGCTCCTTCTCCTTTATCCCTTAACAGGGCAACAACAGACATGTCCAAGAAACACAGATTTATTGACTTCTATTCTAGGTAGAAATTGCTTAGGGTCTGCTAAAAGGAAACAGGGTTTAGGCCTTGTGGATTGCAGCGATGATAGCAACAACAGTGATAAATATAATGGCAACCACCCATGGGAGGACCATGTGTCAGCTCTGCACTGAGCTTCACATACAGGATCTCATTTAGGGCTCACCCACTCTAGCAGGTATCACTCTCATTATCCCTGATTTACAGCTGGACCTCGGCAGTCTGCTTAAAGGCACACAGTGAGTAAATGGCTGCGTCAGGCCATGAACGCAAGTCTTAGGCCAAAGTTCACTTCTCCTTCCTCCCTTCCCCATGCCTTGCAGAGTCTTAAGTAACATTCCAGATCAGCCCTGGTACTCAGACAAGACAACTTGCCCGTGCAGAAGAGAGGGGGCGGGAGGAGGGGAAGGGCAAGGAAGGAGGAAGGGGGAAGAAGAGGGAGAGAAATCAACAGCATGGAAATTGATTTTCATATTGTTTATACCCGAATGAGACCAGCTAGACTAAAATTCTCTCATTTTCTGCACTCTGTGTAGACACATACTTTGTTTCAAAATGGGATTCACGTGCTATCCACATAACATTAACCCTGAGTCTCCCAGTGAACTGATGCTAATATTCATGTTGGCACAGGATAATATGGACAAAACAAAGAGAACGGTTTCTGGTTTGTATACCTTGTATAAACACATTTTTAAAACTTGAGTTTGCCTACATTTACCAAGCACATAAATGATATCTAATTAAACTGAAATTCCATGGAAAGCCTTCCAAAGTCCCTAGTTTACTTAGCCAGTATAAACATGGTAAATGAATAAAAGGCAGTGTATCAAACAATTTAAATATAGAGTCATAGTTCCTTAAATTCAAGAAATACAATATTCCAGTTGCACCAAGTGACCACAAATTTTGCGTTTTTTTTTTTTTAATTGGAAAAGCAATTAATACAAAAAGTCCATCATATAAAAACATCCTGCCCTGGCTGGTGTGGCTCAGTGGATTGAGTGCCGGCCTGCAAACCAAAGGGTTGCCGGTTCGATTCCCAGTCAGGGCACTTGCAGGTCCCCAGTAGGGGACATATGCAAGGCAACCACACAATGATGTTTTTCTCCCTGTCTTTCTCCTTTCCTTCCCCTTTGTCTAAAATAAATAAAACCTAAAAAAAGAAAAAAGAAAGAACATCCATGTGTACTCACCCCAGAATTAACTAACATTTAATCATATGTGCTTCTAAAATTGTTTTTAATGAACAAAAAACAAAGCGTTATGAAGAAAGCAGAAGGATCTTGTCTCTCTTCCCCAGTCCCATATCCCTCTCTCTGCTTCTCTCCCTCCCAAGACAACTTTGCTTTGGAACTTGGTGAGTATCCTTCTAATACAGGTTTTTGTATTTCACTAGGTAGCCCGATTTTAAATTTTACAAAAATGGCCTATTTTATATGATGCATTCTGATATTTGCATTTTTAACTAAATGTGGCATCTATCCAACTTAATACATAAAGGCCTATTTATGCTAAATACTATACACTAGTGTATTTTTAACTTCTTTGTCAATGAAATTTAGTGCTCCCCCACCCCCTGTTTTTGTTTTTGTTTTTTCTGTTATAAACATGACTTGCTAGGTATAGACTCTAGAAACACGTATTTCTCTAGACTATATACCTAGGAGTGAAAGTGCTGTGATGTAGGTGTTTGCATTTTCAGCTTTTCTAGATAATAGCCAAATTGCCCTCCCAAGTGACTGTATCATTTTATACTCCCACCAGCAAGGTACTAGAGTTCCCGTTTCTAACAGACTTACAAACACTGCAAATTGTCTGATTTTTGAATTCAGGAGTCCTGATTTTAATTTCCGATTTTGCCAATCTTGGGGCTGTGTACAGGGTCTATCATAGAAGCTGTTGGGAAGCATTTTATTATTATTAATGAAGAATACAACATAAGCAGCACTGAAATCTTAAAGACATATTGGTAGCAGATACATATTAAATGCATTTGATTATGAGACAATACAATAGGAAAAAAAACAAAAATTTCTTTTTGTAGAGCTTTACTGAATCAAGCAATTACCAGGCCATACACACCGATTTGGAAAAGTATAATTGTTGCTTTACTTTAGTTTCTTTTCTTGCAAAAGCAGCCATTTATTTATTTGTTTGTTTGTTTGTTCATTTATTTATTTATTTATTTATTTATAACAGTGCTTGGCCAGCACTGACATTGACCTTTTCTATTTGTATTCTGACAGTCTTTGCTTGGTACAAAGGGATAGCAATTGTTTCTCATCCAACCACCCCTAAGGGATCCTGTTTTATTAGGGTAGTGTCTACATATACAGTCCTGCAAAACTTTTTGATATAAAGAAAGAAAAAGAGAGTGAAAGGATGAGATAGGAAAAGGGATGTTATAAAATACAGTAGATTTTCCCTCTTTCAATGTAGCATTTGAAATCAATATTTTTCATTACATCTGATTGTGGTGATGAAATATATAATAGCTGATGATATCTGAGTGGCTGATCCATAAAAATGTACTTCTGTGATTTGATATCGATTCTACTTTTCCTTCTCCTTTTAGACATGTGAATGGGAATTCAAGTTCATGAAAAGGGAAAGAAACAACTAAGTAGCATTTACAGGTGTCATTCAAAAGAAAGGGCAACGTTTAGAAGCTTAGAAAGAAAAAAGAACTATCAAGACATATACTTCATACCTTTTTCCTCTTTGGGGAAAGCAACCCTTGCCCTCCCTCACCCCTGGCAAAAAAACAAAAACAAAAACAGGAGCTTATGCCCAACAGAGTATTAAAGATTCAGAGGCCATTGGAGAACATCCAATCTAATGCTTTCATTTTACAGTTGAAACATCGCAGGCATTAAAATAACTTGTTGAAGGCACCCTTTGCACTTAATTACCCTGACTCCTCTTGTTTCCTCCATGGAAGGGAAGAAGTCACGTTCCTTTCGAAGTGAACTGTCTGAACCTCGTTGGCTTCAATTATCTGATCTTTGGAGCTTTACACTCCAGCCCAACATATCAATGCGTCGTTGTACTTTACTCTGAAGTAACATAATGGCGGAGGAGAGTAACCATTCACTGGGAGAACTTTTCACTTCGATTTTGAAAATCCACATGAATTTTGCACTTTATTTCATAATACAGCTGTGCTTGTCCATAATTTAAAAACACCACAAATCTTTGAGTAAAAAAGATTTTACTCCTAGAGGACATGCCATGTCTGTCCCAATCTTTTATTTAACAAATATTTATTGAGAACCATTTATCTGCAGAGAAAACAAGAGAGGTCATCGCTCCTCTTGGCATTTATAGTATAATCACAAAGTATGTAATTATAAATAATTACACAAAGAAGTGGAAGGTGTTATGGTGTGTCTAAAAAGGAGAACTGAGTCAGCACAGGGGTTAAGAAAAGTGATGTTTAAGGTAAAAATTGAGTAGGAGGTAGCTTTGAATACTGCCTGGCTCATATTCACTAAATTAAGAGAAAGATCAAGTAACGTTTCACCCTGGTCGCTATACTGTTTCGCTATAAAAAGCAAAAATAATGCTTTTATAATGCATTCATTTTTTTATGCATATAATTTTAGTTGAAATAAAAGCGATATTGTTTAAATTATTGGCTGTTCTGGATTTGTGGTACCTTTCTCTCATCAGCATTCCAGTTGCTTAACAACAATCCTGGTGTATGCAAATGAAGTGGGGGTGAGGGTCCTGGATTCCAAGATGGGAAGGGAAATAACCCAGAAAAAAGAATTTTAGGGATGCCTTGAAACATTGAACTTAATTTTCTAAGCAAAACACTCAAATTTCTGGAATACTGACCTCTGGTTCTATTTCCATAAGGCCCCCCTTTTTCCCTCTGTGTAAAATCAGAATGGCACAATGGAGTTGACTAGTAATTAATTTTCTTAGGTACATATTTTGCTGTGATCTTTATATAATTAATGAGACCAAGCTTCCAGCTAATGGTGAAGGTTGTTTGTTTGCTAAAGTTCCTAGATTTTCATTATTTGTGAGAAAGTGAGTTAGGAATAATGAATAAACATGCATGGCAATTAGTTGATTCTGTGTTGGGTCCTCCCATGAAACCAGATGGTGAAGTGATGCATGTAAATAGATCATTTATTTCATTTAGATATCCGAAAGTTGAATAAAGGATTAAACATTTGTTATTAAAGTGCATTTATCAATGTGCTCTAATTTAATACATTGCTAGAATAAATGCAGAGTGAAGTTAAGGGACAAATCAGTTTGGTCATCTGGGGATAAATGGCAAAGCTCCTCTAGGACTGGCAGCATGCAATCTAGCTGCGGTAGATGAATGCTGTGTTCCTCCTCAGACTCCTGTGTTGACTAGTTCCCAGTGTGATGGTGTTTTGAGGCAAGGCCTTTGGGAGGTAACAAGGTTCAAATAAAATCAGGAGGGTAGGGCCCTCATCATGGGATTAGTGTCCTTACAAGAAGAGACCAGAGTGCTCAGTCTCTCTCTGCCAATTGAGGACACAGGGAAGGCAGCCATCTGTAAGCCATCTGCCTTTACCAGGAAGGAATCTGCTGGCACCTGGATTTGGAGCTTTCCAGCATTCAGAAATGAGAGAAAATAAGCGTCTGTTGTTTTAAGCCACCTGGTCTATGGAATTTTGTTCTATCAGCTTGAGCTAAAACTAGCTTATTTTTTTCTTTTAAAAATTATGTTTAAATTAAGAATTATAATTAGCAAATATTGATTTGTCTTTGGAACTCAATACAATTTTAAATGCATATTCACAATGATTAGCTCTTTTACTTCTAGGACTCTATCCTGCAAGAATAATTACATATGTACAAAAATGTGTATAACAATGTTTGCTTAGGCATTGTCTGCAACATTAAAAGTAGTCAACATTAATTAAAGGTTTACTGTAGGCCAGGCATTGCTCTAAGTGATTTTTGGGTTCTTTCTACTGAAACTATGCTCAAACCTAGAATGAGGTAGGTAAAATTATTATTCCTATTTTACAGTGAGGAAACTAAGGCCCAGAGAGACTAAGTTACTTGCCTAAGCTTACACAATCATTAAGTAGGAGAAAGCTCCTAAAAGCTCATCAATATGAAAAGGCTCGATACATTGCGGTTGATCAATAGGAAACTATGATGCCATCATTTAAAAGAATAAGGTAAAACCATACATGTTGAACAGATCTCCAATACATTGTTACAGGGAAAAGCAAGCGTGTTCCTATTTTATAAAAAAATAAATGTGTACACATGCATATATAGAGAGGAAGAAGGGAAGATGTTCTCCAAACCTCTGAGAGTGATGAGTTACCTCCGGGAATGCAGGAGATGAGGGTAGGCTTGCATGCTTTGTTCTCTATGTTTCTGACTTAAATTTTTTACATGGAAATGCATCTTCTTATTTCACATGTAGTAAAAATTTAGGAAACAAAATTTAATGTTTGTGTTTCTACAAAGAAAAATTCTCAGTTGGAAAAATTGAAACAAAAAAATTCTTGAAGACAACTTGAGGGGAAAATCCAGAAATTGGGAGATCTAAGCATTTCTGCCTTAATGTTACTCATCATTCACACATATGCTGGCCATGAACAGTTTTATTTGGTTTGGTTTTTATTTTAGTTTAATTTAGTTTTTGAATAATGTCACACAGCTTAGAAACGTTCCTCCCTTTTGTGAAGAGAAATGCTCGCTCAAATGCTAATGTCTTTGCCCCAAAGCAAGTGTCTGCTGTGGAATGTCGCTTTTCAAGCCAGACGGAACTGGTTCCTTTGTGATTTCACCTTGAAATAGCAACTCTCCACAACTGCCTTTGGGTTCAGTGAGAAAGGAGTCATGTTCCAGCCTGGCCCTGTAGCCGCTGGGTTCTGAACCACAGCCTAGGCTTGGCTAAGAACCGCCCCTGCGACACGGAGAAGCAGGAATTGTGGCACTGAAAGGGTTGGTGATTACACATGGGATGGCCCTGGTCTGCGGGGCCCAGAGTCTTGGTGAGGAGCGGGACCTGATGCTGTGTCCTGACCATTCATCACCACCTGGCTTCACCACCAAGCCGCTGGTGTACACAAGAGTCACCGAGGGAGCCTGTGTATAAAACACATTCCTGGACACCATTCCCTAGAGAATCTAGTCCAGTAAATTTGGGATAAAGCCCAGGATTCCGCATTATTTATAGGCTTCCATAATGTTATAGGCAGAATGACACCCATCCCCATAAAAAAGATGTCCATATTCTAATCCTTGGAATTTGTAAATATATTACCTCACATGGCAAAGGAACTTTGAGGATGCGACTAAAGTAAAAATCTTGAGACGAGGAGATTATCCTGGATTATGCAGATGGGCCTGATGTAATCTCAGGGTCCTCAAATGTGGAAGAGGGAACCAGAAGAGTGAGGGTAAGGACACTGAGTTTCACAGTGCAGCTTCTACACATGAGGCTGCATTGCCAGGGTAACCAAGCTGTGCCTTGCTGCCCCTCTCCGCCGCCCCCACTACCTTGGAACTGACTGAGCACTAGGGGAGTTCCCCACCCCCCACCCCAGTTCAGGTTTGCAGCAGGGGTTGTTTCTTGCACTGAGCACATGCAGGGCAAGCAGAATAACTGGATAGAGGAGGAGGCCCTCCTACCCGCTTCCAGTACCAGACTAGGGGTGGGACCAGGGGAAGGCAGGCACAAGTGCCATAGAAGTCATGATGGCACAGGGGAGGTACTGGACCAAAGAGGCCTGTCAGTCTAGCCTGGGGAAAGAGGGGGTTGGTTGGGAGTTGGGCCCACCCAAAGCACTGAAAGTTTGGGAACTGAACTGGTCATTCTGAGAAAGCACCTGGCTCATCCCACACCCAAAACAGATATAGTCTGAGGGGAACCAAAAAAAACCTACTCTGGTTCATGGTTTGCTGCTCAGAACCTGCACTCAGGAGGTACACTGGCCTGTCCGCTCCAGGGCCCACGTGGCCTTAGTAGCCTCACAGCTCAAGGGCCTCCTGGAGGGAATCTGTCTGTCTGTCTGCCTGTCTGTCTGTCTGTCTCTGATGCAGTGGAGCACTCACCAGTGTGTTTGTGTGCTCCTCAGCCCTGTAGCACACAATCTTCCAGCCTTAGCAGCCACAAGGCCTATGGCTGCACAAGCCCTATTCACAGCCTCCAAGAGGGAGCCTAAGCCAGAAAGAAACTGGGAAGAAGCTAAGCTACTGGGATGACCACTTACCAGCTGCCTGCAGGCTCCAAAGGATGGTGCTTTAAAATGGAGCAGGAACTCTGGTCACTGCCTTTTGTTCTGCTCTTGCTGAGGAGGGCTGGACTTTGTCTGGATTTTGTAGAGGAGATGAGCTATGAGACAGGGAGTCCTCCATTCTCCCAGATTGTGCAGCATCCAAATAAAATCCCTTTCCTGTCGCACCAGCCCCCACCTCACGAGTGTGGCTTCTGTGGCAGTGGGCAAGGGAGCCCCCCCGCCCGCCGCTTTTTCTGGTAACAAATTCAGAAACCAGAGTCGTGCACTAATCACATCAGATCTCTCATCTCTTTGCTCAAAATCATCATTAGCTTCTCATTTCACCTACCCTAAATAATCTGAGTCTACAAATCCTAAAGAATCTGCCCCCGTCTGCGACCATTCCCTCCCTGATCTCATCTCCTCCTACTCACACCTTGCTCTCTCTGTCTCAGTCACACTGCCCCTGCCCGAGGACTGCCCCCTCTCCCAGGAATGCTCTTTCTGCAGACATCTGTACCTCTGTCATTTCCTGGGTTCAAATGCTGTCTCCTCAATGAAGCGTATCCCAATGACCCCACTGAAAATCGCAGCCCTCACCCACGCTCCCGGCTCTCTTAGTCCCCTTTCCTGCTCCATTTCTAATAAACACTATTGTTTACTCCTTTATTATGTCTACCCTTTATTGTTTATCTCTCCCCACTAGAATGTAAGCTCCCTGAGGGCAGGAGTTTTGTCTGTTTGGTTCACTGGTATACCTCATGTTCCTAATACAGTGCCTGTGGGGGCTAAATAAAGAGTTGTTAAATTTGTTGAAATAGGACCGTAGACCACTCTTGGTGAAACAGAGTTAAGCATTTCTGCCACGTGTATGTATGACTTCATCATGGCAGGCATTAGAATAAAATTCAGATTGTTATATTATTGAATATCAGAATTGAGCTATTTGAATAATTTGTGGTTTTAGGACACAAGTTCTCAGCCTCTTGTACAAGATAATCTTTTTCTTAAAAGGTCAACTTACTTCTGGTTTAATGAAGCATTTAATGTATGGCCCACACAGGGCTCTCTTGGGGATTGTCATCAGAACGCTCTGTTCCCTGGACCCCGAAACTGAGTTGTGAATACAGGAAAATAAGTTGAGCTTTATTTTTTTATGTTTTTTGGGGGGAAAAATGCTGCAATGATCTGGAATTTTATATTGTTTGTACTTCTCTCCACTGAAAGGAGACAAGTGCAAAGTAATTATTGGTCACATAGCATTTCTAGGTTTATGTCTAAAGCTAAATAAAATGTCCAATTGGGAGAAACTCTCCGAAAAATAGTTTCATGCATTTTGGAGGTCAGTCATATTGTGTTTCAAATATATAATTGAATCTATATCTCCATCAATGGGATATCCAAATCATTAAATTTCTGTCGGTTGACATTTCTTTTCTAAATGGCCTAACTTGATTTCTTTGAGTAAACTAGCAAAATGAAAACAAGCCTACACTCATGCTTGCTCTACAGAGCTTATTCCTCCTGAGACGTTTTAGAAAGTGCAGTTACTGAATAGCAGAAATAATTTCAGAAAGGATGGTTTTACCTTTGCTACCTTGCATTTAAGCTTTGCAGCACTACTGCAGCATCATAGTCTGTCTTGCCTCAGCATCTTATACATTCCCTTCCTCTTCCTTTCACCTTTTGAGTCTGAGCTCTACCTTCATTCTTTAATCCTGTAGCTTCCCAACCATCCCATGTTGTAATCATCTAAGCCTTTACCCCACTATGTTGTAATCATCTGTTTCATTGCCTGTTCTAGACCATGTCTTCCCTCTGTCTTACCCTATTTCTACCAGGGTGTATGGCACATAGTTTTAAATGGGTACCTGGCAGTGAATTCTTTGGTTGACTGATGGACAGATTGGGGGTTGGACCACCAGCAGGTAGAGAAATTTTTACAGAGCCTCTTACCTAGACCTTCGGTAAGAGAAAATTACTCTGATCCCTGAAGAATGATCTGTCTTTACTTAGGTAGTGTTATTATTTTTTAAATGTACCCTCAGAGAGGAATTAAATAGCCTTCACCAACACCCCTCTCCCAGTCATCTCCATATTGACTCATGTTCAGAGACTAAAGTTCAGAGAGACAAAGCAATATTTTCTATATCACACAGCTACTGCGTGGTGGACTTGGAATTTGCCTTCAGGTTTTCTGACTCCAACTCGGGAGCCATCCATAATAACACACGGTTTCTAAGAATCAGTAGAAAACTCTTGGCTATAACAGCATGATTTAAATCACCAGAAATAAAATAGGAGTTTTCTACTAAACAAAAGAAACAAGAGAGGCATGATTATGATCATATTAGAAGGCTCAGGATACAGAGACTGCAAATGCCATTGGTTAATTTAGCTGGTAACAACTCCAGTTTGTCCAGAGAAGGGTGTCTTGGTTTAGGGGGACAGTCTTTTTCAGCCTAGGACAGAATTAAATGACCCTCTTTTTTTCTTTCCCAACCTCACCACCACTTTTGGCAATGTAAGAAAAAAAGAACCTTCCAGAAGAGTAATAGTATAACTTCCTCTAATTGAGCCCTTACGGTATGTCTGGCGCTGAGTGCTTGCTTCATAGCCAGTACCTCTGTCAATCTCCCCAGTAACTCGGCAAAGTAAATATCTCCATTTTATGAGTGGGGGAAACTGAGGGTAATTTCACTGGTCTCAGGTTGCAAAGACAGTGAAGACCACCTCTGGGTCTGTGTCATCTCCACCTGGCCCTGAAGTGCATTCTTTAAGCCACTGTGTACATTTCATTACCTCTATCTTGAAGCTGGTGGCTAAACACAAATACAACAAGTAAGTGACCCCTTTAGATGACTGGTATATTTAAACCAGTGTCTATTAATTCTTATGTAATGCCTTTTTCTCAGGTTCATCAGAGAAAAGCTTTAGAAAGGGGGTGCAGGTGGTGCAGAGTGTACATTGGACTTTGTTTTGCATGCTCTGGCAAGAGGAAAAATTTCTTTGCCTTTCCCCACGTATCTCTCCTGCAGTGAGAACTGCTCTTCTAGGAGAAGCCATCTTTCAAGGAGAGAAACACATATAAAGAAATCAATCTCCAAAATGCAATCCATTGACTTAGTAGTCAGAAAGGAGCAATGGACCATTTCCCCTTTGAAGTCCTGAAATTAATTATTTCCCACCTCTCAGTGATTTCTGTGGGATGGCTTGGCTGGATTGAATAAACTGATGAATTCAGTCCCTAATCTCAATGGACCCATTGATCTCTCTCTCCATCTACTCAACCAGAGTTTCCAAAGCACAGACTATGTGTTAGGCCCTATATTGGGTACTTAAAAGAAAGAAAAACAAAATACCCCTAGATTCTGCTTTTGTGAAATTTACAGTCTAGTGAGGGTGTCCATCATTAATCAGAGAATGGCAGTGGTAGACCCAGATTAACAACTGTGAGGCAGAACTGTGAAAAAGTGGACCCAAGTGATAGGACACCATGTAGACACATACATGGGCCTAGATCGGGGTAAGGAGACTTCACTGAGAAAGTCGAGCTCGAGCTGAGATCTGAATGGGGTGGAGGTGAGATAACGCCACGCAGGGAGGGTGGCTTGTCCAAAGGCCACATGGCAGGAGGCAGCACGGGTCGCCTGAGCAACACACAGGAGATGAGAGGGAGTTGGGCCACATGGACCGGACTTGCAGCCCTCATCAAGGATGTTGGTCACTGTCCCCAAAGCCCAGCATGGGCCTTGATTTATCACAGAGGTCGGGGCCGGGGGAGCAATAACATGCTCTCATTCTGAGGACCTCTAAGGCCTCATTTCTAAGATGATGGTTATCTCTGGGTTTTGGGTGGGAGCTGGACCCTGGAGAAGCTCTCTTTCCATTTGATTTAGTTCTCCCTATATTTTTAGATCTTTGGGGGGCCTAAAGGCAGAGATTTTTTTAAACCACATTCATGAAAGGACTTGGGATTCCAGAAATGGGATCAGACAAGAATAATAAAAATAAAAACTAATGCTTACTGGCGCTTTATTGGATTCTGACTAGGTACTGTGCTAAGCATTTTCTATAAATTTTCTTTTTGAATCTTCTCAACAAACTGTAATATAGGAACCCTCGAGGCAGTCTGAGCCTAGGATTCAGAAAGCTGGAACTGTGGCCAATGGAAACAGACACAAATATTTACATTATGGGGATCTGAGAAGGGCTTTTAAGTGTCTGACCAGTTACTGCAGGAACACTAAGCAGTGGTTGGCTCTTAATTATGCATGTGGAAAGGACTTTCTGAATCGTTAGGAACATCCACCCACAGACCTTTCGGCTTTTCATGTCAGGGGCAGATTCTATCCTACTCACTGTGAGTGTGTGGCTGCACATCAGGGATAATCATAATGCTCAGCATTTGTACAGAACAGGTTGTTTCCAAAGGCTTTGCATTCAATGGCAAGGTCACCTCTCTTGGGCAGCATGATTTGCCGCCTCCCTACTATTAGTCAGGCCTCTTGATCAAAGACAGAAAACCAGCTCAAACTGGAAGTGGGAGACAGGGCACTGATTGGCTTACGTAACTGGAAAGTTCAGGGGGGTGGGGCCCCAGGCTCAGCCTGTTCTCAGATCACTCGCCAGTCTCGCCTCTCTCCCCCTCCTCTCTCTCTGTGCTCCAGCCGAACTGCACTTCTCCCAGGTCCTTCAACGAGACTTAGTCGCACTTTCCTTCCAGTCATCAAAGATACTGCTTATGCCTCTCCCTTTATGTTGACTAATTCCTAGTCACTTCTCCCCCCATCACTAAAAATAAAATTATTGGGTACCTAAGCAGGCTGGCTAGTCTCTGAAAATGACCCCCTCCCAATGGGGTACACCTCCTCATGGCCGGGCCCTGCGTGGTCTTCTCCCTCGCTGCGTCTGGACTGGCCCTGAGACTCACTTCAACCAGTAGGTAGAATAAAGCAACAGCGGCTCCATTCCAGAGTCCCGCCCAGGCCTTACCAAGGCAGGGCACCTTCCACTTTTGCACTTTGGGGATACCTTAGCTGTCGCGTAAAGTCCACTTATGCTGCTGGAGAAACCACATGGAGAGGCCACATGGAGGAGGAGAGTGCCTGGAACTGCATGGACAGAGAGGCCCCGTGGTCCCAGCCATCCCTGCAGAGCCCCAGCCTTCAGCATCCATGCCAAGGTACCAGACTTCTGCGGGAGCCACCTTGGACATCCCTGCCCGTTTGAGCCCCTCAAAGACTGTAGCCCAAGCTAATGGCGTGTGGAGCAGAACCATCCTGAGTGGAGTGAGACCCATAGAATTATGATAAATAATAAACTGTGGTAATTTTAGGCAGTTACCTTTTGGAGTGGAGCATTACATAGCAATGATAACCACAACTCTAAGTATCTGCCAGGTCCTGTGCTAGTTCTGGGTTTAGTCATAAATACAATAGGCATGGTCCATAGCCTCCCACATCTAGCCATCCTCCCAGGCTTAGCTTTCTTGAGAATATTTCCTGACTTTGCTTACCAAATGCGCTTCTGCTCAAACAAGCTCTAACAATACTCCTTACTCCTCCATCATGGCCCTTTGCAGACTCAGAAATAGCTTACTTATTTTGTATCTGTTTGCCCTGGGAGGATGATGTAAGCCCTATGAGGGCAGAGGCCATGCATGTCTAGCTCACCACTGTGTCTTCTGTGTGCACCACCAGGGACATGATAAATGTTCAATGGCACTTGTTGGGTGGCTAACTGGCAATAGCCTCCCTGTAGATTCTGCTTTTTAATGCTGGAGAAGATGCTGGCATACTGACTCCTTCACTTCTCTTGGGAGAGTTGAGAGAAGGCACACCATTTTTTAATGGATTTAGAATGCTCAAGTCCTAGCAGAGTAGCCCTAACCTAAAAACTATGTGCCCTTTATTTTCATTTGGAAATTGTATGCACAGTAGTTGCCTGGTTTTTGTCTTTTTGTTTATGGTATTCTTCATCTACTTCCCTAACTAACTTGCTAGTGTTACTGAACTAAAGGGGTTCACCACTCTGGGCTCTCTTCAAAAACAAGATGTGATTGTCACAAGGTAGTTTTACTTACTTGTGGCAAGTAAAGGTGACATAGGATTCATATCCAAAGCTCTGCCTCCCCAAAGGGAGGCTTAGCTATTGCTTATATATTGCTTAAATATAATTTGATCAATTATATTTTTATTTCTCCTTGATCAATTATATTTTGATTTCTCCTTTGCAGTTGGCTACACTGAACCAAGCTGTGTTTCTGTCAAGTTTATCTTGTTTATAGCTCCTCTGCAAAACACTATGCTACATTTTAACATACAACAAGAATAGTATTTTGTAAGAATGGCCCAGACCTTGAAACCTTGTCCTATATAACACTAGCACCTTTTTCTTCCCACCCTATACCTTCAGAGGTCTAAGTGTTACAGAAGACAAAAGAGAAGAGAGTTTGGGTGTTCGTTTTGTTTTGTTTTGTTTTTGTAGGGTTTAGAAGAATAAGAAAGTAGAATGTTTGATTTAAGAGGAACACAGATCACGGTCCTTGGAGTCAACTAGTCTGGAGCGAAGCAAGGACCAGAGCCTTTGCTTTCCATTATGGGAACTGGGTCCCTCTCTGATCAGCAAACTTCTCCAGGGTTGAAAGCACTTCCTCTTGGCTGGTTCTGAATCAGCCATTCCTGTGTCCCAGACTCCAGTCTCTCTTTTGATTGGAGACTTAATGCAACATTGCTGAAGGAGTTCTATCAGTATGCTAGGGATACAGCCTTATCAGCCAAGCGCATTTACAATTAGTTTGGATTTTCTTACCTGCAAAATGGAGACAGTATTTCCTAGCTCATACATTTCTTGTAAGAATAAGAAAGAATATTTATCAATCCATCAACAAATTGATGGATTGCCCACTATGTAGCAGATATTGTTGTAATCACAAAATCCCTACTCCTGAGGAATTACACGTGGCGGGGGTGGGGCACACACACATGTAGAAGACAATAAATGAGCAGACAAACTGAGGTCTCTGTAGGAAAACAGATGGTCCTGTCCAAACAGGGTAATTAATTGAGAGAGTTTAATGGGGGGCCAATGATAAAGGTGCTATAAGATTAAGGGAATCCAACAAGGTATGGTGAAGCACCCTGGGGCTAGCAACAGCAGAGAGCTGCTACCCCTCTAGGCCTCCAGGGCTTGGGGAAGGAGCAGTCACAAAAACTCAGAGAGAGGCAGCCATAGCTATGGGAGAAGTGCTATCCTGGAGTAGCTGTGACCACGGGAGAAGAAACAGAGGCAGTTCCAAAAAACAGCATGGCAGGAAGGGGGGCAGCGAGTCAACACTCCAGCCTTGCCTGTCTCCCATGGTCCGTCTCCCACCAGTGCCCGTCACTGGCTGAACTAAACCGGAATCTAATAGGCCAAGGACAAGAATGTCCGTGTGATGCAGTCCATACTGGTAAGCCTCCCAGGGCACAGAGAAGGTGCAGAAGAGTAGACAGTGAATCTCGAAGGCAGAAGGATTATCCAGCCTTGCAAGTTAATACTTACTGTCTCTAATAGTGAGAATTGCTATGGTGAGAACTATAGCAGAATTAAAGGGATGGGGGCATGGAGAAGACAGGGCATTGCTATTCTGTCTTGTATGGGATAGTCAGGGATGAGCTTCCTAAGGAGGTGGTATTTGATCAGAGGACGTCCATGGGCAGTAAGAGAGAGAGCTGTATGTTGAACACAAGGAAGCATTTTTCAGGCGGAAGGGACAGCAGGTGCAAAGATCCTGAGATGGGGGCCTGCTCAACATATTCAAGGAACTATAAGGAGGCCAGTATGACTGGAGTAGAGTAAGGGAAGGGTGGGAGAAAATCAAAGAGACAGATCATCTGATTTTGATGGTAAACCATTGGAAGAATGTTAGCAGAGAAATAAATCATCTGGCTTACATTTAAATGTAAAGTATTTTGATCTATGCTGGGAATGGATTGGAGACGAGCAAGAATGGGTAGAAGAAGGTCATTTAGAATTTCATGGCAATAATCTAGGGGAGAGATGATGGCAGCTTGGATCAGGTAGTAGTTGAGGGAGTTTGACGAATGAGTGGATTCTTAGATATTCTAAAATAAACACAACATTATTTTTTGATGAATTTGATAAGGATTATGAGAAAGAGAGAAGAGCTAAGAATGACTTCAAGGCTTTTGGCATAAGCAACTAGAGTGAGGAAGTTGCCATTTACTGACATCAAGAAGACTAGGGAAGAAACAGATATGGGGTACATAAAACACTCGGTAAATGATCCATGCACCACATCTCCTGGAGGCTCCACAACAATTCAGTTGATCATATTCCAGCACAGGTAAAGTGTGATTCAAACAGCTTCAGTCTTCCAAACTGGAAACTCTTTTCTAGCTTTTAAAAATAATATCATTTAATTTTATCCGATCTATCTCAAGCATATTTCCACCTGATTTTCTGTCCTTCAAATTTATCAGGCCGTCCACATTGGGCAATCTACCCCAATCTTCACACTTAGGTTTACATATTTTTCTTTACTTGGATCCTTTACTTTTGACCTCTAAAGATTCTACTCAGCTTTAGAAATCCAGCTCTGCGCTGCCCAGCGTGGCTCAGTTGGTTGGGCATCATATCACAAAGTGAAAGATTGTGGGTTCAATTCCTTGTTAGGGTACATGACTGAGCTGGAGTTTTGGTCCCTGACTGGGGCATGTATGAGAGGCAACCAATCAATGTTTCTCACATCGATATTTCTCTTCCTCTCTTTCTCTTTCCGTTCCCCTCTCTCTAAAAATAAATAAATAAAATCTTTAAAAATAAATAAATTTAAAAAATACAAGCCCAGCTCAGTTCCCATCTAATCATGGGAATTCTTCTGTGTCATTTTATCACAAAGATTTAAAAAGGGTTCATAAATTATAAATGTTTATAATATTCACTCTCCAAGGGTGAAGATTCCTGTTTGCTGGGTTAGGACCAGGGATTTCCTTTAGAGGGCAGATGTCAAATAATTGGCAGAGCAAAACACAAAACTACGAAATCCAAAGCAGAGATATATAGAGGAGATGGAAACAATTAAGAGAGCATGCATAACAGTGGAAAAAAGGTTTTTTTTTTTTTGCAGGGGAGATGATATAATGAGGTAGAGAGAAAGACCAAAATAGCCACCATGTTTGTGAGAGCAACTGAGACTAAGAAAATAGGAAAAGGTTCTTTAAAGTGTTGATGTTTCAGAATGTGCTCTCATCTTTTTTTATTTTAATAATGATACTTTTTTAAAAAGATTTTATTTATTTATTTTTAGAGAGAGGAAAGGAGGGAGAAAGAGAGGAAGAAGAAACATCAATATGTGGCTGTATCTTACGTGCCCCCTGCTGGGGACATGTTCTACCCTGGGAATCAAACCCACGACCCTTTGGTTCGCAGGCCGGTGCTAAATCCACTGAGCCACACCAGCTAGGGCTCATCCTTTATTTTTAAATTGAAGATACTGAGTAGAGACTGAATTACTTTCATTTCTCTCTTTCTGCACATTAGCTCTCTCTGTATATAAAATTCTGTAATTAAACTAACCATGTGGAGTCTTGGTTTTAATATTATTAGGTGATCAAGGTGAGTCTCCGTGAGGAAGTGATGTGAGAGCAAAAATTTAAAGGAAGCAAGTGAAGAGCCATGCAGTGAACATCTAGGGGCAGAGCATCCCAGGTGGTGGTAAAGCCCCGTACAGAGATGTGGGGGTATGAGCATGCCTATGTGTTGAAAAACAGCAAGTAAGAACTAGATGAGTTAGGAAGTAATGGGACAGATCATGGAGAATGCCATATGCCAGGCTAAGGACACTGGCTTTTAGTCTGAATGGGAAGCCATCACGATTGTGAGGAAAGGAGTGACTTACCTGATTTATGTTCTTCAGAGTATCACTCTGATGAATTGAGAGTAAACCACGGAGGTGGAGACAAGGCTGAAACAGGAAGGTCAGTAAACAGGCTATTGCAGTAACCCATTAATCAAGTTGATAATTGCTCAGACTTTAGTGGTAACAGAGGAAATAGTGAAAATTAGCCAGCTTCTGGATGAATGTTTAAGGTAAATCCAATAGCATTTATAACAAGTAATTTTGGGAGTCCAGAAGAAATACTGAAATCTATGGCAACTCCAAGTTTTTGGTCCCAGTAAGTAGAAGAATGTAGTCACTGTCAGCTAAGAGGGGGCGGTACCAGTGGGATAGGTTTTTGCTGTGCTGTGATGAGGCTGGCTGTGGGGAGATCAGGAATGTGGTTACGACATGAGTAACCATGACAGATTTGCAAAATCTGTTAGATCTCTTAATGAAGATCTATCAGAGGCAACTGGACATACAAACCTGAGGTTCAGAAGACAGGTCTAGAGATGTAAGTTTGGGGGTTATTGGCATAGTTAGTATTTAAAGCCATGAGCTCACCAAGGTGTGAGTATAGAATAAGAAAAAAACAAGATTAGAAGCTGAGCTGTGACTACGCCAATGGTTAAGAGGTCCAATTGAAGAGGAGGAAGCAACATGTCATATACTTTCCTTCTATCCCTTCAAAGAATTTAGCATAACACTCAATGCACAGTAGGCACCCAAAACCATGTGCTACTTGATGAGACTTTGATACAGGAAAGATGAGTTCTCAAACAGCCAGACAAAATAGCTACAAATTTCAAATGACTGCTAAAGGGATGCCATGTGTGCATAGGAGGTAGTCCGATGCTTTCAAGCAATTCTCAGACACTCCCTGGGTATCACACAATTCAACTCATTCCTGACAACTACCTTGAGAATAGCATCAGATTCCACAGGTTAGGGGCTCAGTTCCATAAGCCTGCCCCCCTTTCAGACAGCAGTTGTTATTGTACTACTGACTGGCTACAAATTAGAGGCCACCATCACCCCCTCCTTGGGTTCAATTAATTGGAGAGGCTGACAGAAGTCAGGGAAACATTTTACTTACTAGATTGCCAATTTACAATAAAAGCCTATAATTTAGGAACAGCTAGATGGAAGAGAGGTGTGGGGGAGGGTGTGGAACTTCCATCACCTCTTCTGATGTGCCACTCTCCCCTAATCTCCACATGTTCAACCTGAAAACTCTCTCCAAACCCAGTCATCTGGGTTTTTTATGAAGGCTGCATTATGTAGGCTTGATTGCTTAAATCACTGGCCATTGACCATTGGTTCAACCTCCAACTCTTCTCCCTTCTCCAGAGGTCAGGATGTGGGACTGAAAATTCTGACCCTCTAATCACCTGGTTGGTTCTCTTGGCAACCAGCTCCCATTCTCAGGTGTGGTCCAAAAAATTGCCTCAATAAAATGACAGGACACCTTATCGCTCTCATCACAGGAAATTTCAAGAGTTTTCAGAGTTCTGTGCCTGTGCTGAAAGGAGAGAAAGACTAAATACATGAGACACACCACAGCTGCTTCTCCCTTTGTTGACTTTCTCCAGCACTTCCTCCCCTTTTCAGCTCTACCTTAACAAAGAGAACATTCATTCCAGAGGCAGATGCAGCAGCTGACTCCTCTTGAATACTATGTACTTCCTAATATCAAAAATATTATTTCTCCCATTCTACCTCTTATTGTTACCATTGGTCATGGTAAGACTTGGGGGAAATTCACTGTAGTTCCACCTGACAAAAGATTTGGATAACCCATTCTAAAATCATTCCCCACTGGAGAGGGGGGAAATTAATGTATGAAGACTAAAATAATAATTACAGCTACAATTGAATAAGCACCTTCCTTGTGCCCAATACTATGGTAAGTATTTTACACACATTATCTCACATCATCCTTTCCTCTACCAAATGAACCAGGTAATATTTGTACAAGAATAGGCCTTAGAAATATCCAAGGAAAAATGACCTAATATCACAACAAACACTTAAGAATAGGCTGAGGTTATTTTATACCCACAAGTTGTAACTACTGGGCAGGCAGACACAACCAGGGCAGAAGAGTCAGGTGGGAATACATGTAAACTTTCCAGGAGAAAAGTAAAATCAAGCCTGATACTTTGCAGAAGCTTCTCACTGTGAGGTAGAATCTTTGGCAATTTTTATCACCTTAAGGAGAGTGGAAGACCTGAGAAGTCAATATCTCCAACTGCCTTATCTTCTGCTTTATGTAACATGTCCATAATTTTCTATTTCCTTTTCTACAAATTGAGTTTACATCCTTTAAGTGTTTTTGTTTATATTTGCCCATCAATCACATCACCATCTTGTGACAGGCCTACAATTTCAATTCCCATTCCCCTAGGAGAAAACAGAGGTTCATAGTGCATTAAAAACTTGCCTGAGATCCCACAGGTAGTAAGTGGTAGAGCCAGATTTGACCCAGGTCTGTATGATTCCTGACACCAAGCTCTGAACCTCTGCTTCATATTCCTCCTCTAAAAATGGACCGTGAGCTGGGTATATGCCTGCAGATCTCTTGGAATTCTCCAGTTTCTGCCAGTCATTTACCAAATGAACAGGAGAGTTACACGGAGCGGCTTTCACAGTCAAGACCCAGTGAGTTTTCAATGTTCTTCTCTGCTCCAAGTGCCAGCCATGGGTGTCCCACAAGATGAACGTGAGTAAAGGACTCATGAGTAAGGAACCTCTAGACTTACTGTTGGGGAAAGAAGACATAGGAGTTGCTAAGTCTGGGAGCTGAGATTTTACAAGTCTTTAAACTTGGAAAAAGATCGAAGTAGAGTAAGATGGGGGTTTCCTCCTTGCAGAAGGAAGAACATATGCAGAAAAAGGAAGAATATGTAGTGTAGTCAAAGAAAACAAATGGCCCCCTATTTATAGGTTATCCTCAAAAAAAGCAGCCATCTGGGGAGCATTATTAACCCCTTCTTCAAGTGACAGCATTGATGCAAATGGTGAAAGTAGCAGGACAATGGTGTATAGGGCTGAGAGTTAAATTGGGGCCATACATCACAGGACCTTAATGTCAGGCTGAGTAGTATGGACTTTATCAGGCAGGTGATGAGCATCACTAAGGGGTACGGCATCTGAGTGATACGATCAGTATCGTCCCGTAATGATAATATGTAGAATGGATCCAGGTTGGGAGAGAGAAGGTGACTAGGAAGACTAACCAGGAGACTGATACAGTAGCTATGGGATTATATGCTATTGGGATAAAAATTTGCATAGTAAGCAGTTGGAAAATGACTGTTGAGGGGAGGGAGGACCTTTATGCCTATAATTTAAATGTCCCAAATTGAATATGTCCTAAGAAGATCATCTAATATTCTACAAGGCAAATTATAATGGTATTTAATTTGAAAGCCATGTCATCATTAACTTTTCTCTATGCCAGATGTATAATCGAATCCACTTCCTTTTCCTCTACTTCAGAATCATGTTGAACCCATTACTGGTCCTTTAGGTTGTCACTGAAATCTCACAATAGAGTGCTCGGTGTTTCACACCCTTGAAAATTAGTGTCAAACGTATCCATGCTGTTTACACTAATTGGAGTTTGCTGCAACATGAATCAATATTCAAAATGCTCCTTGTACTGCTTGCACCACAAATTGAAATTAACATGCTGCTGGAGATTTATTTACAAAGTGCTGAAGTTTAGTTTCTTCCATGTAAAATGGGGAAGAAAATTCATAGGACAGGAAGGCTTATGAACTGAAATTTAATCATTTAGTTCTCTTTATGTCAAATTACTTAAGAATATTGAGTGTGGTTTCTCTGGAAAAAAAAAAAACGGGGGAGAGACGAAGGAAGAAAATTACATTTACTTGAAAAGAAAGAGAAGAAAAATGTGAACAAGGACTGATGCTTTTAGAACCCTTGGGTTTATTATTTCCCATTATTGGTTCTGTATAGGCTAATTTAAAACAGCTATCTTCCTGCGTATAGTACGAGGATGGTGCATTTGTAACATAGCAACGTATTTTTAGAAATAGACAGTCCTCCCACTATAGGGAAAGACCAAATGTGCCCTTATTGAAAATCGTTTTTCCAGCTACTCTGATGAGAATGCCTGCAAAGACTGACTGCTTCAGAAATAAAATTCTGGATGTTTAGGTCATGGTAAATAAACTGTTTGAAGATTAAGTGAGTATAAGGATGAAATAATATGTGCAGCATTTATTGAGAGACCTTATGTAAAAGAAAACGCAAATGTTTTCTGTCTTAAAATTTTTCTTTCTAAGCAGAATATTTTATTTTGCATTAAATGCTGGCATTCATAGTTATATTTACCTTATTGACAAATGAGATTAAACCATTGGACAGACTCATACTGCTCCCAAGTGTGCTCAATTTAGGGCAACAATATAGTGATTATTCTGCTTTCACTCAAAACAGACCCAATTCTGTACAGCTGTTAAGATAAACTCACATTTCAAGACTTCTTTTTTAAAGCTTAGGAACATGAGAATGCAGTATAATAACAGTCCTCCTTCTGAATCTAAACCTATTAAAACATGTCTACATAGAAAATTATGTAATAGACTTATTTGAGAGGCCTAAGCAAGAAGCCTGGGGAGTCACCTCTCATTCCTGGACACTAACTTGGTCACTAAGTCCTCTGCATTTGACTTGTTTCTGACCTTCCCTCTTTCTTGCAGAGAAAATCCCATCTTTGTTCAAGTATGGAGTGACCATGTGCTTCAAGAGACACTGGGTGAATCTTAAGGAGCCTAAGCAGTCACAGTCTTTCCATTCCCCTTGCAAGTGACTGCCTCAGGAACAGGTGTGTGGTGCAGTTCTGGCCAACTGAATGAGAAATATGTGTAATTCAATAGTCCCTTCTCCCCACTCCTGCCAGAGTGATTATTCTAACTTGCAGTAATCTAGGATGTTTCCAAACTCTGCGTATAGTCTTCTGTGCCAGGTCTCAGCCTCATATCCTAATGTCCCTCTGAACGCACTGTGGTATGTTTACGGAACTCTTCATGATTTCCCAAATGTGCCGTGTCACATATCTATGGCTCCTTTATGCCTGCTTTTGTTTCCTTTGCAGAATGGCTTTCCCCATCACTCACGGGCAAACAATCAGTCACCCTGACCTATGACCATTCTCTCCATATTAGACTTACTCCTTGTTCCTTTCATGCTACATTATACACAGATAATTACAATAGTGGGTATTATACACGGCAGTATAAGAACTTATTGATGCAGCTCTCTTCTCTACTGGTAGATGACCCCCTGAGGAGCAGTGTGGAGTTTACCATCACATCCCTAGCACCCAGCATAGATCTTGGCCAGATATTCCATATATGAATATTGAATGAAGTGAAGAAGAAAGGGAGGGTGACAGGGAGGGAGAAATTAAGGAATGTAGGAAAGGGGGAGGGAAAGATGGTGGGAAGGAAGGAAGGAAGGAAGGAAGGAAGGAAGGAAGGAAGGAAGGAAGGAAGGAAGGAAGGAAGGAAAGAAGGAAGGAAGGGGCATATATGAAAGCTACCATAAAGGAAAAAGGTTTTGGGCACCTGAATGCAGCGTATGGGCTATTTCTCATGATTGCAGAATAACAGCAGTGGTGACAAAAGTGTCAGTATCAACAGTTAACACTTTTATGAGCATTGTACAAGCACAATGCTGAACATTTTACATGATTTATGTCATTTATATTTCATGACAAACCAGAGAAGAAGATATGGATATTATCATCCTCCTATTACAGACAAAGAAACTGAGGCTTAAAGGTATTTCTATTTCAAAGTAAATGATGGCAGAGCCAAGATTGAAACCCAGGTCTGACTCCAGAACGTTAACTATCTGCAAAGAAGCTATCATCCTATTTGCTTTACACACATGTTGTTCATACCAAAGAGAGGAAACACCTGAGCCTTCAGCCTTTGGCTGGTGTTCTCTCGGTTACTGACTATATCCTTCAAAGTCCCCCTTAGTTAGAACTGGGATTACTGAAGGACCAGCTCCTATGAAGTGGTTTTCTACAGCAGATATTTCCTCTGACCCTCCACATGCAATGCCCTTTCTAACCTTGTAGCTCACCAGAGTCAGCTAAGCGTATAACCCCAAGAGTCCCTTGCACCCATGCTATCTTCCATCCAGGCAGCTAATAATATGAGTGCAGGTGATTGGTTCTAAGACTGGACAAGAGGAATGACATGAGGGGCTGGCCAACCACTACTCACTGCTGGAGCTTTCCTTAAAAGAGGACCCCAGCAGTTCTGAAAGGCTTCTCCAGAAAGACACAGAAAGAATTTAGCCTCCTTAGAGAAGGTTGGATCATAACCCCAACACAAGAACATCTCCAATACCCTCTGGCTTCTAATGGACCTTCTATTGGAATCTATCTCCATCCTGAGACACAGCTTAAAGTTCTGGTCACTCCATAATCAGCGGCAAGTCCTCCTCAGAAACTCTAGGAACTACTCATTCATCAGTTCTGAGCTGAGTCGCCATGAGCGACTGCGCGCAGGTCCTGTGCAGATACTGTGTGGAGTTAGTGTGGACACAGCACCTGTCCTCAAAAAGCGGCAGTCTAGGATATGCTAGTGTATATATAAATGTGAAGGAAGTGTTATTTAAAAGTTGCCAGTCATTAGACATGGAAACACTACTGGAGCTCACTTTGCATTGGGGAGGCCACCATAATGGGTACTTAAGTTAGCCCAATGCAACTTCGTGGTTGTGAAAAACAAACAAACAAACAAACAAACAAACTGTAAGGTCATTACTGGCCTGAATGCAGATGCTATAAACTGAGATATTGACTCATCTGTTTACCAAAGTAAATTGGGTAATAGAAATGTACACTTACATAAAGAAATTGTAAATATCTCATAAATATAGATTATGATTAGTCTGTTCCTGATAATTATTTACTCTCAGAAAACCTGAAGGCTAATTTAAAAAGAAAAAAAAACAAGAAATGAGAAGGGCACTCAATAGGAATTTAGAGGAAAAAAATAACTCCTATCTGGTGGAATTAATTGTAGAATAATTCATTGGGGCAAGATGAGGTTTCTGACATGTGTAGAATATCATGAGAGTAAAAGCATGGCCATATTCAGGCCTGAATGTTTAGTAATGTTATAAGAGGTTTAGTTTGAAATGAACATTTGGGCCCTGAAAACAGGTGAAAAATGTTCTTCTAGGATATGAGGGGGATGCAAAAAAACCCACAAAATTATCTTCAGGAGGGCAGGCCCCTTGTAGTACAGGCTTCCCCTCTAGCTGAGTGTTCTCGGAACCCATCTGTATCAATGTACTAGCTGGCGTTGTTGTGAGAGGCTGCATTCAGCTACAGTGAATTTTTTTTGAAGACTCTTTCAATGTGTTTGCCCATTTCATGATGGGTGATTTATGAGCGCACCTGCCCACGCTGCGCTGAGTGTTCAGCAGTTTTTGACCAGAAATGGCATGACTCCCATACCCTCCCCTCCCTATTCACCTGATCTCACTCCAGGCAACATTTTTATTGTTTCCTTGGATGAAAGAAGTCCCCAAATGGAAACATTTTGCCAGTGCAGAAGAATTGAAACAAAAAAGAGCAGAAGCACTAAAAGGCATCAAAATCGACAAGTTCAAAAACTATTTTGAGCAGTGGGAAAAATGTCTCGATAACTGTGTTGCATGAAATGGAGAGGACTTAGAAGGTGACTGAAGTTTAAACACATACAAATAAATACACAATTTTTTATAAATAAATTCCACTTTTTTTGGTGCCCCCTTGTATATTTGGTCAGTAATCATTCGCCATGCCTGTAAATGCTGCCCACTCCACACATCAGGAGTGGAAAACAGTTCCTGAAGTGCTCAGGTACTTGGGTTTCTATTTAGCACCATCTGGCTCTTCTCTGGATCAGCATTCTGTATAACTTGCTCAAGGTTTATAATTTCATGATATTCTCAGACTATTTGCACTGTGTATGAATTTCCTCCAAATGCCAGTTATTCAATGCCTCTCTAATCTTAAAAATTCCCTCTTTATCCTCACTCTTCAAATAGACATGAGTTGAAAACACTTCATCTCTCTCTCAAAGGAAAATGTGAATACGCTGGGACTGAGAGGGTCTTGACAAGAATGGCAAAAGTTGAGTAATATCTTTAAAAAAATGCTACTTCACTCTTCTCTATTAGCTGTTTGTCACTAGCCATTTTCTTTCTGTTGAAAGCATCAATGTTTCTCCTCTTGATGTGGATATTTGCTGCTTTCACGCCACTCAGCAAACCCTTCCCTCTTCCTAAAAATACCTCAGTTTCTGTTGGGAATTTAACTCTTTTTCATTGGATATTATTGTGATGAAATAGCAAAGCCACAGGCCTGCCACCAACAGAGGGGCCACCAACAGAGGGGCCCCACAGAGGCCCCTAGAGACTATTTCACGTGGATTCTTCCTTTCATTGCTCTGGCTCACACTGGAGACAGAGAGGAGACCAGGGTCTAGCCAGTTAGATGCACCCTCCCAAAACTGCTGGTCACAGCCCGCCAGGCACATTGCTGTTCCTGTTTAGAAAACCATCCCTGTACTTCCTACTCCCATCTCCTTTTCAAGTGTAAGTCTCCAACTCCCCACCAATGATAGCTTTGTTTTGCTCTTCTGTTTCTTAAATATACTTAAGATCTTTGCACCTGCTCTTCCCTCTATCTGAAATTCCTGTCCCCCAAATCTTTGAAAATGCATGTACTGAATAGAAAAGTTCTCATTTTCCTAGGCAATTAGCTAGGATTATTCAAAGGAGTTAAGTCATTGGGAGCACCAGAAGGACTTCAAAGGTGCCATTCAATATGTTAAATTACAACATTATGTTTTCTAAAAACTGGCAATATCATATACCTGATTATCCAGCTGTTATTTTCCTGGCCCAAACTCAATAAAACCTTACTATCTACATAAAATGTAATGTGTTCAAGACCTTAATTATTTTTCTTGTCATATATTACTTCTTTTGAACCTAGTTAAGTTTCCATCCAACTGAACAACATACACAGTACATCTTCTAGGCTTTTCTGTTTCTATGCCTCAGCTCTGCTGTTTGCTTTATCCCAAATAGCTTTACCTTCCTCTTCTTTCCCTCTCTTTTCTACATATATATTTATAGATTACAAAATAATTTTTCCACAAATCTTTCGTGACCAGCCACTCAGAGAATTTTCTTTCTGAATTCCCTATGCACTTTCTATATAGGACTTACTACAAGGTAGAAAGTCCTATTTGTAAGTATATTTTATGTGCCCCACTAGACTCTAAGCTTCTCACTAAGAGGAAAGGGAGCCTTTGTTTTGCATCACTGAAATGCCTGACATTCAAATATTGAGTACCTCTGCTATGCAATGCATTATTCAAGGTGTTTCAATTACAAAAGTGAATCATGTAATGTTAGATGTTGTGATAACCCACATGTGAAACAAGAACAGTCTGGGGGTAGATAATATCTAACATTTTTGTTTTTTAAAAACTACTTAGAACTCACAGTCCAAGCAGTAGGAAACTACAGATACAACAAATTAAACAAGAGAAATATTGAGAGAAAACAAATATTAAAGTTGGAGGTATCTTATATAAGATAATTCTGTTGAGGAGAATGATGTTGGAGTAGGCTTCACAGGGGAAGCATAGTAGTTTCATATAATAATGCAGTATGTATTAGCAGAGAAAGTTATATTTATGGACACCTTTAACAAAATGTCTTATGTTTAGTTTTGTGCTGGTGAGGAGAACAATGTCTTAGAAGATATATAATCAAGAACATGACATTTTGTATTTGAAGTTCACCAAATGACGTCAACACATTATTTCTGGCATAGAATTCCCTGGAATCAAGTTTAATACAGGGTAGGACAAAAGCAGGCTCACAGCTGCGAGTATGCAAAACAGAGTTTATTCTTGTAGTATTATTTATTATGTTATTATTTTCAATATGAACAACTGTCAACCTACTTTTGCCCCATCCTGTATATTAGAAATGGACCAAAGAAAGGAAGCCATTCTGGAGCTAAAATCTACCATGGAAGATTCATTTAGTAGTTCATCAGGAATTAGCTACATTTAGCTGTGTGTGTGTGTGTGTCTGCATGTGTATAAATTTCAATTATATATAAAATTCACACACATATAGAAAATTCAGTTATCAGTAACTCCCAGAGCATTGGTGCTGGAAAGTGGAGCCATGAGGACTATCTCTTCACCCCGATTCTCCATGAAGACCTCTTGCACCTGCCTTTGTCCCTGCAGGTAGTCGGTGGTGAAGGATACATTCTTTCGAGAACTTAGCTGTCTACTAGGAAGCCAGGGGATCTGAGGTGGTAGCTCTTTTACCTGAAATGTTAAAGTCATTTCTTTCCTGAGAAGAGGTGGATCTACTCCTACCATGGTGAGGCTACCATGTTAATTTCCAACTGATCAATAGTGACACCTGCTGGCTCAGGAAGAAAGAGACTATTTTTGTCTAACATGACTATAAGACTGAATTAACTGTGGGAAATTGTGGATAAAGCCATCAGTCCTAAGCACCAAAATGGAACAACTTCAAGACCAGGCAGGTTATTATGTGGAAATTCTCAAGATGATAACTGCAAAGTTAGGCAATTGTGCAGGTGCCAAGGGTCTGACCTGACATGTATCACAGCGTAGTGCCTGTGGGGTGGCGGGGCAGGTCTGTGGACTAGAACTCACTCCCGGACCTCCAGCCTCTTGTTCTTGTTTTGCTCTCAACTTCAGATTCCCTTCACTCCCACAGTTCTGCTCCTTGGTTATTCCTAAGGAAAGGAAGCTCATGCTTGGAAGTTACTCTTTCTGACTCCCCCAGTTTCCATTCTATCTGGTACCTTCTCTTAATCATCCTGGGAAAAAATGGTATCAAAGTTAAGCTAAGTATATCTGCATTTTTAATGAGAACACCTTGGCAGAGCATATACTTAACCCAAAGTAATGTATCTTTAATGCCCTAGTGAGCACTGTGCCAATGAGCAAGAAAGAAGTATTTGCAGTGGATAAGGAGTAAACCTTCTAGATGCACTGGAAATTAATATACATTAATAATAATAATATTCTTAATACTTACTGGGTATTCACATGTATGAGACATAGTACCATACATTTGACTTCTCTTATAGAAGCATCCCAAGAATCCTACTAGGTAGACTAGACTATTCCCAATTTATAGACGAGAATACAAATGTTCAGAAAATATAAGTAATTAACCAAAATCACACAGTAAATACATGGTGAATCCAGGATCTCAGTCAAGGTCTTTCTAATACAAAACCCATCCACTTAATCAATTATGCTCCTTTGCATGTTTTCCCTAAGGTTGGTCCAGATCATCAGTGACACATAACTGCTTAAACTATGGAAGCAAAGGTATGGGCTCCACAGGTAATACTTCAAAGGAACAATATAATAAAAAAGAGTCATGTAAACTATCAAACACCATATACCGGCTAACTATTATTTTAAGAGGAAGAACGTGCATAAAGTCCTAGGTTTTCTATAATTCTATAGGCAATATGAAGTTAAAGGAAGGTTCAGCATGACAGGAAGCAGAGAACAAGTCGTGTCCCTGAGCACAGTGAGTTCTCTTTCTGTGGAAGAGTGTTCACATGAACAGAGAGTAGCCAGGCCGGATTTGGCTAAAACACACCTGCCCTATTGCTCCTCTTGCAGACAATCAAACTCATTTATTGTGCATTTGGTGTTACCAGCATTGCCTTAGGTCCCGCGTGAAGATAACACCATGGTCCTTTTGTAAAACAAAAACCAAAAAGTCGACGAGGCAAGACATTCGCTGGCTTCACATGTTGAAATGAAGTAAAAAGGAATACATGAAGAACCTCGTTCCCACACCATCCCCAGTCTCCCTTCCTTTCTCCCCTACAGATAACCATCTCAGCAACAGCGTTTGTTTACTCTCCCACAGTTACTTTATGCAAGTATAATTAAATATATATTATTTTCCCACTTTTTTTTTAGAACAAATGATACCATACACGCTGTTCTTCAAGTTTTTTTTTTCCACTTAAACTTATCCTAAGTGATCTCTCTCTAGCTGTCCAGCATCTCTCTGTTGCATAGCGTGCCAAATTCTTTTTAATTTCAACTTACCTAGGCAACATACTGAAAATCACAAAAGATTGGTATCCATTTCTGAAGATGAGGAGTAATAACATAAATATAAGAGGATTTCAGAGAAAGAAGAGATCATGGATGGGATGGGCATCAATAAAATGTCTTGGGAGGTTGAGACAAGAAGAAACACCATTGCTTTACAGGGTAACTAAGCTGTCATGCAGCTTCCTTCATTCACAGGCAGGTGGATTTCTTATTAATACCAATGTAATGGTTTTTACATTTTCTCAGTTCGTTGCCTCCAGCCTCCATTTAGATTCAAGCCAAGAAGCACAAACACTGTGTTAATTGGTACATTTTCCTGTAGAAACTAATTATAACTCCATGCTGTCAAAACAAAGCAAATTGTTAATGACACTTTACCTAACAAAATAGAAATAAAACTATTTTGCCACAAAGGAGGATGCTGGGATTGTGTCACAAAGCCATTTTAATCACGATTATGAAAATAAAGAGAACTGCTGGAGGGGACCCATTCTGGTTACATTATGCTCACCTGGCGCACTGGGGTGGGGAGCGGGGGAGAGGGGAGGGGGCAGCTTCTTTCCTTGGCATGGGCTTCAATATTCCAGAAAAGAGTACTGAAATTGACAGTTCCTGTAGCAGGTGGGCTGCTGAGGACTCCTCTTTGTTTCACAGATGTACACACAGCCATTCTGTAAGCTATTTGAAAGCTTTCATTCATTTGCTTAACAAATGGTCCCTGAGCGTCTACCATGTGCCAGGCACTGTTCTAGGTGCTGAGCACACAGCAGAAATAAAAGAGAAAGAAAAAGCAAAGCAGGCAAACAACGCAAAGCAACAGCAACAACAAAACCCTGTTCCCATGCCACTCACGTTCCATTGCATAAGAGACAATAAATAAGGTCAATAAACAAAATATAGATACGTGTGTGTATGTGTGTGTGTGTGTAATGATAATAAATTCCACAGAGAGAGTAGAGATAAGGAGTGTGGAGTACAATTTAAAATAGAAGATTGTAATGAGACCCACAAAGAGGGAGGGAGAGAGGGAAGGAAGGAAGGGAGGAAGAGAGGGAGGGATGGAGGGAGGGAAGGAAGGAAGTGAGGGAGGGAGGGAAAGAGGGAGGGAGGAAGAGATTAAACTTTGGGTTTCTAGGAAAGGAGAAAATACAGCAGAACCAAAGCGGACATTCATCCAGGAAGGTTCGTTAGGCCACACGGGTTGGTACAATGATGAAACATGTCCGCACTGTTTGATATAATCACTCACCCAGATAGTAGGTGCCTGAAGGATGAACTCACATGGAAGGGGGCCTCCAGGACTCAGCTCCAGCCCTGTGGCCAGTGTTCATTCTCGCTGGTCATTCCTCAGGATGGCAGTTAAGTATTAGACTATTATCTCTGGACCAAAGGAATAGCAAGTACAAATGACTGAGGCAGAGCACCTGGGTGTTTGAAACAAGGAGGCAGGAAGCCACAGAGTAAACGAAGGAGAGAAGGAGTGTGGTGTAGAGGAAAAGACAGATTCTAGAGCCTTGAAGGCCACTGGAAGAACTGTGGGTTTTGCTCTGAGATAAGACGCCATTGGGGGTTTTGAGCAGGGGAGGGGCATGATGTTACTTAGGTTCTGGAAAGGATCTCCTGTCTGCTGTGTGGAGGGTACGCTTAGGAAATGCAGATGGAAACACAGCCTAGTTAGGGAGGCTGCTGCATGTACCCAGGCACAACACAATGGGCTGCACTCATTTCCTGGGGCTGCCATAACAAGTTACTACAGACATGGTAGCTTACAACAGAAATGTGTTCTCTCACAGCTCTGGAGGCTACAACTCTGAAACCAAGGTGGTGCTAAGGCCATGACCCCTCTGAAGACTCCAGAGAAGAACGCTTCCTTGCCTCTCTTCCAGCTTCTGGTGGCTTCATGTGCCCCATGGCTTGGGACAGCATCACTCCAAACTCTACATCCCTCTTCACATGGCTGTCTTCCCCAAGTCTGGCTCTCTGTGTCTCTGTGGCCTGATCTCTCTCTCCTTTCTCTTATGAAGACACCAGTCATGAGATTGGGGGCCCACTCTAATTCAGGATAAGATCACCTTAACTTGATCTCTGCAAAAATCTATCCAGATAAGGTCACATTCACAGGTGCTGAGGTTAGGATTTAAAAGTATTTTTTAGTAGGACACAACTCAACCCACTGTAGCAGGTTAGACCTGGGTAGCAACAATGGATGGACATGGAAAGATGTGTCTGACTTGCAGCACATTTTGAAGACGGAGCTAATAGGATTCTCTAAAAGTTTGGAGATGTGTTACAGGAGAGAAAAAACAGAAGTCAACTTTAATTTCAAAGTTTTTATTCTGTGCACCTGGAAGGATGAAGCTGCAATCTAGGGAGATGGGAAAGAGTGGGGGGAGTAGTTTAAGGGTTTAGAGTAGAAACCAGGGGTTCAGTTTTGAATGCATTAAGTTGAGATACCTACTAGACATCGCACTAAAGGATGAACAGGCAGTTAGATTCTGTCTCCTAGTTTTTACATATTCCTTGTAACATACTCACTGTGAGGCATGGCAAATGTCTTAATAAATGTATGTATGTATGAATAAATAAATCAATGACTACAAAGAGAAAAAAACAGTTAAAACAATAATTGTTTTAACTTATGATGAAAATGGTTCTCATTAAGAACAGAATCTAACAATAATTGTCTTTTTAAACTTATGATGAAAATGGTTCTTATTAATAACAGAATCTAACACTTGTACATCCTTTCCAATTTGCACATTGCTTTTTGCCTGTCGTATTTAACTATTTCTCAAGTAAGTGACCTATAAATGCTATAACTCTCTATCTTGCAGTGAGCAAAATTAGGACTAGAATGGGTAAACAACTTAACCAAGCTTACCCACAAGAGGAAAATGAAGAATGGGACTTCAGCCTCAGCCTCTGACCCCTGACCCTTTTCACTACCCAGCATTCTCAGGGATGTATATTCTAATTGGGAGATTGGTGAATCTATTCCCACTGATATTTAGAAATTTATTATGCCAGACTCAGCCTTAAAAAATTACCTTAGTTTGTAGCAAATGGTCTTCAGGTCACATTTTTTTTTAAATCCTCACCCAAGGATATGTTTATTGATTTTAGAGAGAGAGATAAAGAGAGGACAACATCAATGTGAGAGAAAAATATCAATTGGTTGCCTTCCATATGCACCCCTACCAGGCATTGAGCCCACAACCTAGGTTTGCGCCATGACCGGGAATTGAACCCAAAGGCTTGTGGTATATAGGACAATGCTCCAGCCAACAAAGCCATCCGGCCAGACCTTCAGGTCACACTTTTTAAAGGGCCAATCTCTTTCCATTTGAAATAGGTGACAGAGTTTGGAGGCAACATTCCTAAATATATATAATCTGCATCTTTCCTGTAAAAATGCTAGATAAGCTATGCTTTCTACTTTGACATTCAGTATAGCAGTGCTGATTGGAGCACTTACCTACAATGAAGGAGTGTCTCCCTTTACTCTCAGTAAATAGAATATTCTGGAAATTAAGAAATTTGCATTTTTAGTTCCACCAACCCTTTGTGAAACTCCATGAAGCCACAATTTTCCTAGGTCACAAATGTGGCAAAAGTAGTAAGGGGCTGATACTTGATGATCTCAAGACAGCACAACAGGGTGGTTTAGACTGCACATAAGCTCAGAAGTCAGACAGAAGGGGGTTCCAATCCCTAGTCTACCATATGCTGACTAGGTTATCTTGGGCAATTGTCATCTTTAAGCTTTCATTTCCTGACCACTAGAATGGAAATAATGCCTACTTCACATCATTGTTGTATGGATTAAATGAGAAAAATGTATAAAAAACACTTAGCGCAGTGCCTGGCATATCCTAAGAGGTCAATCAGTTGACTACTACTATTACCATTAGAATACTTACAACCTTGCCCTTCAGAAAATGTGTGGTACCCATAACATAGGTGAACACCAGATAATGCAGTTGAAAGCGCATAAAATAAAAGCCACGATGCCTTGTTTCTCCAATTTACTGGCTCATTTATGACCTGGACTTTTATTCTCTGTCTTAATTTACTGATCTTTAAAATGGGCCATATAGCACTCCCTACTTCCTTCACAAACATGCAGGATAATTAAAAACTACATTATTCACATGACCTTTTCCCTTAAAATTGTCAGTTACTCCTTCCCTTTACATCATTAGTTTGATTTAGGCATCTTGAAAAATCTTTTATCTTTTAACTGGAAAGAAAGAAATATGAAAAGTCAGCTAAGTGTTAAATGCAGCAAATTGTGGCATTGGAAAAATAGGCAAAACTTTTTTTCCACAATAAAACTTAGTTATAACTAGAACTGCTTAAGAAAGCACAGGCTATATCCAGTAACATACAAATATAGATGGCCTGGATGTCACCTTAGTTTCTCCTGTTGTGAACAATACTGTTGCTTATAAAGAAAAAAAAAAAGGCATTTTCTTAACAGAGTGGGAAACAGAGATAGAACAGCATAGACAATAGATACATTTACGCTGACACCTGATTCCAGAACTGCTGTTGTTTGCTTAATTGGGAGTTGAGGATCCAAGGCAAATGTTTCCCAACCATGGGTAACTACAAAAGAATGTGGGTGTTTCTCTCCATTACTAAGACAAGTCAAATATAGTCTTTTGGCTCCTTCTGACATGGTCTACTACTCAAACTTAGTTTTCTGCTTATTACATTGCTCTGCAATTGGTCTTCAATAAATGTTTGTTGGGTAAGCAAGTGGAAATCATCCAGTTCATTTGAGTTTTATGCTTTATTTTAATCTTCAGTAAAGCATGACTGTGGTCTGCCCTCCATTAGGACTTACTCACACATGAGCTGTTTTCTACCCAGCAGACAAGGCTGAGTCATCTTGAAATCTCAAATACCTTGCATGTAGTAGGAATATAATATATAGTTTTGCAGTTGTGTGAGACTGAATGGCTTTCAAATCCCTTTAGTATGACCCTCAGGGGAGCTGATGCCCCGCTTTCCCTTCTGCTGACACAGGTGCATCTATGAGGAGCCTGTCTGTGCTCCCTAGTCATTACTCACACAAGAGTTTTCCAGGGCACCATTCCCTGCAAGGCAGACCAACAGACATGCTGATGAACAGACAAGGTTGCTGCCTTTAAGGAGCAGCACATAAAGACAAACAGGGGGGAGAGAGAGAGAGAGAGAGAGAGAGAGAGAGAGAGAGAGAGAGAGAGAGAGAGAAGTGGGATCTGTGGTCACAAAGAGGGAAAATCAAGAGCTAGAAGACACTGCTATATGAAGGTGATCTGTCATATACAAAAGTGTTTACACTGAACAAACTAAAGAAAACCAGGTAAGACTTTCATTTATAAAAGGTGTATGGCCAACAGTCCCTGATGCAACATATCCTGACCCCCTATTTCAGTACCTAAGAAGAGAGAAAAAGATGAAAACTAGCCACTAATACTGAAAGGAAGCCCACTGCTGGAATCTAAGATGATTTTCCACTATACCCAAGATCGATGAAGCTGGTTTAGGAAACTCAATTTGGAAATACTGTATCTATACTTTATTTCTTAAAACAGCCTTTTCAATTACAGAAAGATGGCAGGAGGAACTATTTTCCACCACTGCCTGCTACCTGGTTCAAAGGCCTGGAATCTCCACCAAGAGGAAAAGTGATTAGGCTTTAATGCATGGCTACAACTTTTGAGGAACCTATATGCTCCCACTTTTCTGTATCCATTAGTAAATGACTTCATAAAATAACTGGCTAGACAGGAATAGTGGAGACTGGTTTTGTTGCCTTGCATCCTGAGATAGGGTTCCTGTAAAGATGGAAAAACCCAAGAATAATGCATGCTAGAAATTGTGGTTTTTAAAATACTCCATTATTATTAAAGAATGACACAGTATATATGGGAGAATATCAGAGAGACAGATAGCGTATGTGAGAGAAAATATTAGTCCCTTATAACAGAGCCACACTAGATATATGGCTATTTGACACCTGGAACTAGGCTGCAAGTTAGAAACAACACCAGAAAAATTTAGAAGAAAATCTGGTTGACACCCAAGGGGAAAATGATAGGGACAAAGGAGATCCATACAATCTGTCCATGAAGAGATACCAGGCTCCAAAAGTTTTCCCCTTCATTCAGAGTGAGTTGAGAAGAACTAAAACCCACCAAGGGTCCTATGAAAAAATACAACAAAACAATGGAAAGCAAAAGTCATTCTTAAGTTTGGGAAAACCGGACTTCCAAAAATGATTAATACAGAACTCAGAGGAAAAGTTTATAATATCATGTGACATTATTAATAACATACTAGAAGGTAAGGCCTAAGTGAAACAGGCACAGAAAGTTATCAGGAGAATAGGCTGAGATGAAAACAGGATACTGTATAAAGATAGTGAGCAGAGATGAAAAGGGAGCTGGATAATATTAAGAATTGCAAGGAGGCTAAAATTGCAATAAGCCCATCAAAATCTGTATAGGAGATAGTAAAATCAGGCTTGTCAAGACAGAAAATTGAATCAGTAATGTAGAGGGTGCACTTGGAAATACTCTTTGAGAATACAGAAGAAAAATATAAGATCAAAGAATGAAAAAGAAGGTGGTACAGGGAAAAGAAAGAACAGAGAGATACCTGAGAATTACAGGAATTCTCAAGGAGCAAGCTTAAACAATTGGAATATTACAGTAAGAAATAATGGAGGGTAAGGGAAAATTTTCAAAGATGAGAGGAGAATGAAACAGCATAATAGAAAATAATGGGTAATAGTAATTATAAAGATTTCTTGAGCATTTACTTTGTCAGGCGTTCATCTTATTAATCCATATTAATTTCATTAACTGACAATAACTATATAAAATTATGGTCTCCACTATATATCTGTTAATTTGGCAACTGACTCACATAGAGGCTAGCTAACTTGCCCAAGTTGAAAGAAGCAATTAGCAAGGTCAGGACTCCATGCCAGGGGTCCGGACCCAAACCCAATGCTTCTAACAATGAAGTCAGGTTTAGATAAATTTCTGCAAACATTGGTAGTTATCCAGGTAAAGAAAAAAAATCTGGCAAAATATTGCAGTGAAAATAAAACAATAAAAACAAGCAAACAGAAGCAAGTCACCTACTAGGAACAAAAATCAAGCTGACCTAGTATTGCTTAAGTTTCAGGGGAACAGCCACATTCAGACATACCAAATGAGTTCATAACATTGTCCCAGGAACTGCATTTCTAAGATTCGAGCTTAGGAGAATATTGATGATTATATATCAATCATCATATATATGACATATGCTTTATCATATGATAAATATGATATGATATGATAATTATATAACATAATTATATATGATATATAATTATATATAATTATATAACATATAATATGATATAATAATCATCTAGCCATCTATATGTATTTGTATATTATATATATAATTTATGTAAAAATTATGTTTATCACCATTATTTATAATAGCAAAATTCCAGTGATAAGTGCCCAAGAATTAAGATATAGTTAAGTAAATTATGTTTTGTATGTATAATGAAATTACAGAGGTGGGCAAAAGTATGTTTGCAGTTATGAGTACCTGGAACAGAGTTTATTCTTGTATTATTACTTATTAATTAGTGTATTATTTGTATTACAACTATAAACCTACTTTTGCCCCCCCTCCCCCACTGTATAGTCATTTAAAATATGTTTTGGAAGACTTTTTATGAAATTGAGATAGGTTCCTTTTAGAATGTTAAGAGGAAGAGCAACAAATAGACTACTACATATAGTTTGATTTCAATTTTTATGATAAAAATGTGTTAGCAGTAGTGAGATTCACGTGTGTTTTTGCTTTACTTTTAAATTTTTCAGAATTTTACAAATTTTATATAACAATGATGCATAGTTTTAAAATCAGATAAAAGGACAGACTCTTTGCAAATGTTCAATGGCAAATACCATCTTGACTAAGTAAGGAGAAGGCCAGTGATGGTAGAACAAGGACCTTTGACCCCGAGGGCTTAGCTTCCTCATTAACTGGAAGACCTCAAGTCTAGTACTCAGCCCTTGTAGAGTTTCCACATTGGAAAAAATGGTTACTCCTTTTGTGAAAATGGGGATTACTGTCCTTCATTCTCACTATTACTTTTTTCCAAAGAATCAAATGAAAATAATATGAAAGCTATTTGTAATTTGCCAGCTTAATAAATACAAAGCACTGTATTTTGGAATCATTTGTTATTATTTTGGGGAGTCCAACACCCTTTGAATATTCTCCCTATGGTTGAAGAATTCCCCACCTTTTGAGTCCACGTCTCTCTAAGACAGACACTGTAAATTCACTTTCTAAATCTCTTTTGCAGTTGGACCATAGGCAGGTGACATGGTTCACCCATCAGGCACTTCCACATGTGACGGAGAAGAAGGCAGAGAGCCGAATCCCTTCCTCACAGAGGGGGCCGGCTTCCAGGGGGAGCAGAGGAGGAGGTTCTGGGTGGTGCCGTGAATGAAGCAGGTGTTGGGAATGTGCCTACCAGTCACAGGGTTGAGACTTCCTTTGTGCAGTTTCCATGCCTGTGAGTCCCCTAGTAGGCTTAAACAAATTAATTCTTTTTCTATTTAAACTAGCAAGAATGGATTCCGTGTTGGCCCCAGTAAACAACCTGGATTTGAGTTCTGCTCCAACTAGTGATCAGCAGAAGGCATATACTCTCTCCAAGCCTCAGTTTCTCCATGCAGGATCTTATTTAATGACCACAATAACCTGATGAGATTTGGTCTGCCTTCTTCCAAGGCTCCATTCATGCTCCACTGAGGCAATACAAATGCCTTCCTCATTCTGAACTTAAAGTCACAGGAACTAACCTATCTCCCCTCCCCTTCTATTTGCAAGGATATGCAAATTTTGGCAGAGGGGTTGCAGTGAATCAGAATCCCAGAATTTGGGGGTTGGGTAGGATTTTAAAGAATTTCTAGCTCAACCACTCATCTGATACATGAGAAGTCGACATTGGGAACTTGTATGTTGACATTATATTTCCAATCCACCCAAACAGTTGAACTTATCCTATGCCTTCATATTGCCACAGGTGTGGAATGAAGCGTGAAAATAATCAAACATTTTGTCTAAATGTCACCTAGTTTGTGCACTCTTGATAAATTGACCAAAGTGACTGGCAGTTCATGTACTGGAGAAGCTCATCCAAAGTCCCATTCCAGAATACAGTAGACATAACACTTTTATGTGTCATTTTCCTGAGAAAAGCTGACCTGGTTCTTTACCTTTGCCAATCACTGTCACCTTCACCGTTAAGATGATAGCTAATGATTCAAACAGAATTGGTGAACATGCCAAGCTTGGTAATAATACAAGTGTAATCAAGCAAAAACAAACAAACAAACAAAAATCCCTCATAGACACAGACAACAATATGGTGATTACCAGAGGGAAAGGGGGGTAGTTGGGTAGAAGACAGTATAAAGGGGGACAAATGGTGATGAAAGAAGACTTGACTGGGGGTGGTGAACACACAATACAACATACAGATGATATATTATAGAATCGTACACCTGAAACCTACATAATTTCATTAACCAATGTCGCCCCAATACATTCAATAAAGTTTAACAAAACCCACAAAATTGTATTGTCCAAATTGTTACAAACCGGACCTTATGAAGTTCCTCCAAAGTGAATTATTGACTAACTTGTCTAGATCTAGGAAGCTTCTACTTAAAACTTTCTTTGTAAATTTATAATTACACACTTCTCTCTGAATGGTTGTCCTTTGCCCTGGGTAGCATTTCACACTAAATGTAACACAGAGGATACATCCCTTTGCTTACCTAGTTTTTCTTTTACTGTGGGCTCTAATTTTCTGGTTGAATGCTCCCAGTCAGTGACCACATCTTGCTTTCAAAGCACCATGTTTTTCTTATTTTATGAATGTGGCTGACACAGATGCCACTTGGCACCATGCAAAGATGCTTCAGGCAAAGCAAGGCTTTGCAGATGAAGACCAAAAGCAGGGCTCAGACTCAGAGACCCTCCATGCCTGGCTCTTAGCAGCTAGGGGTGGCAGTTCCCATCTGTTCTTAGAATCACCATCTCAGAGGGCATCTTTACCATTGCTTTGAGGCAGACATCTGGGGATGGGATGTAACAGTGGCCTCTCTCCGTCCAGTGGACCATTTGGTTCCATCATGTATGTTCTCCCATCCCCAGAGATGCGTGTGCATGTACGCACACATGCCATTGAACAGTGCTGGTCTACATGCTGGCCACATGTAGCCAAGTTTATCCTCAGTTACTCTGCCCCCTGCCTCTGCATTCTGGCTTGGTCCCAGTCACACTGCCCAGGTGCGCCTCTCATTGCTCTCCTTTCACACGCCAAATTGAAACCTCCTCCCAGTATTGAAAAGCCATTCACACAAAAACTTTCAGGCTTGTCACCCCTATCCCTCCTGCACCTTCGGAACTTTTTGTAATTCTCCCCCAGTCACTGAAGACTTGCACACCTGGCTTACTGGTCCTCACATGACTTCTGTCATCATGCCTGGTGACTCCATATTTTGGCTACTCAGTTTCTTAGCTCAAGTGATCATTCTCCACCTCACCTCAGCGACCCTCTCACATGGTCACTTCCTAAATTTTTCTATCACCAGGAACTGTGCCACTCATTAAATCTCTATTTCAAACTTTGAACTTGCTGGTCATATTTCCAGTACTTTCCTGCTAGTAGTCCTTCTCCAACAGGTCTCTGACCTCACTGAGTTCATGATGACATTACAACTATTGTTTTCATGACCTGTCACCCTTTTATCCAGCCTAAATCCCATGATGCACCACGAAATAATCTTTAAAACACCTCAGCTTCTTTGCTCCACTCTCCTTCTGTTATACTTGTCAGGCAAATATCTACCATAATTACAAATATAGTCTAACTGTACATTGTCTTCCATGCAGATAAATTTTATTGGAGAAAATCAGGCAAACATACCAACTGGACTCACTTCAAATTTATGATCACAGATCTCAGACTGGCATTCAATACAGCAAGTATTCTATACACTTCTCCAGTAAGTTAACTCTCCTGTTCTTCAAGACAGCTCTTTCATGCTTTCCCTTTCATCCAATGTCCACCATACCCTTCTCCCTACATTCAGTTGATATCTTTGTGGTAAAATCAGCACTGGATACCACTCCATCTCACCTTTGAGGCAAATGGATTTTTATCTGATACAACTGGGAACCACACTTGGGCCATAATTCAAAAGTGCTAATTAGCCCTGGCAGGTATGGCTCAGTTGGTTGGAGTACCATCCTGTAACTGAAGGGTTGCAGGTTTGATTCCATATCAAGTCACTTACCTAGGTTGCAAGTTCGATCCCTGGTCTGGGTGCATATGATCCTCAGTCCAGGAACATATGGGAGGCAACCAATTAATGCTTCTCTTTCACATTGATGTTTCTTTCCCTCCCTTCGTCTAAAAAGCAATGAAAAAAATGTCCCAGGCAAGGGAAATACATACATACATACATACATACATACATACCGTTTAAATTTGGATAATGTTAAAATCCTATTAACATATACGTATTCATTCATTTGCCAATCTTTTGCAAAACCAAGACTGCAGTTCTGGTTCACCTTTTGCATACCTTGTATCATCTATGAATTTTGGCTTTGGTTTCTTTAAAGTACAGTGAGAGATGAAAGATGTTTAAAGATGATCTGAGACCATTGTCCTAGATTTTCACAAGTTCACTCAATCTTTTATAGTTCTCTTGATAACAATGGGACAGCAATATTTTTAGCAACTTACAAAAAAGTCTTCCCAAAGCAGTCAACTAATTTTTATAACATTTTTTCTATGATTTTCTCATTTTATTTAGTATTTCATTAAAGTTGCATTAATTACAGTAATGCGTACAATAAGCTGTATTAGTCTACCAGGGCTGCTGTAACAAACACCACAGACTGGGTGACTTAAACAACAGAAATTTATTTCTCACAGTTCTAGAAGCTAGAAGTCCCAGATCAAGGCATTGGCAGGTTTGGTTTCCCGTGAGGCCTTTCTCTTTGGCTTGCAGATGGCCACCTTCTGCTGTGGTTGCACATGGCCTTTTCTCTCTGTGTACATGCTCCTGGAGTCTCTTCTTCTTATAAGGACACTGGCCCTATCGGTTTAGGACTCCACCCTGATTGTCTCATTGAATCTTCATCACTGCCTCAAAGATCCTTATCTCCAAACATAGTCACATTAGTGGTTAGGACTTCAACATAAGAATCTGGGTGGAGGGGGGCACAATTCAGTCTATAAATTAGGCCTTGGCAGGTTGGGAGATGAACACAATTGCCTCTTTGTAAACAGTAGATCAAACTGGAGAACACAGTAGTTCAGGGCATTTCAGAGTGTGAAAATCCAGCCATAGAGCTGCTTGCTTTACAAAGAAATGGAGGACAGTTAATCCGGCCCCAAATTAAGTGCCAGAAGTGAAGGCTGATTAAGAGAATTTCTATTGTACCTAGTTCATCTTCATTATCTGTTTCTTCTCTATTAAAAAAGTTACATCTCTATACAAATATGCCTTAAAGTAAGAAATCTTTTTTAAACGTTATTTTTAAGGAACTCTTTTTTGACCCTTTGCCTTTCTATTTACTAATCTATTTCTCTCCTCTCTCCTCCCTTCCCTGTTTCCTTCGTACCCATCCTCTCTTTCTCTCTCACTCATCACAAAAGAGCTGTCCATACTCACCATCTGCAAGCCAGCCTGCACTTTTCATTCTCTGCTTTCCACACTTGAGTATTTTCCCCACCTCTAACCCCACTGAACATAAATGATCCCTCTTAAAGTCATTGATTATCTGCTTCTTGCCAAATTCAATGGTCAATTCTTCTGTTCTGTCTTAAATTTTCTTCAGATGTCTATATAGTTAATTGTTTCCCCCTTTTAAAAATAGTTTCCTCTCTTGTGTTATGACATCCCTTCTGGGTTTTTTTCCTCTACTATCAATTAGACCTCTAATTTTGGCATGCCCATGGCTCTTTCCTTAGTTCTCTCATTATCTTTGCTTGCAGTCTTTCCTTAAGGTAATTCTTTTTCCACCCTATGACTTTGAAAACCACTTTTATGTGGATAAGTCTGCTGTATCTCTGGGCCAGATATCTTTTAACATGAGCAGACTCATATACCTAACTGCCTACTCAACATCTCCACCTAGATGCCTAATAGTCTTCTCAAATGTAAATGGACCAAAATAGAATTCTTGCTCTCCACTCACACCCCCAACACAACAAAACCCTCTTCTTTGCAACCTTTCTATAATGGGCTACAATCTAACCAGTTACTCAGGCCAGTGATATAGGAGTCACTCATGTTTCCTCTTTGTCCCTAACTTCCTCCATCTAATTCATCAGAAAGTCCTGTTTGTTCTTCTCCAGCATCTATCCCAAATCCCGGCACTTCTTACTGTATCCATGCTGGTACTCTTGCTGCAGCTGCCTGGTCTCCCCTGGTCATCTCTGTGGCCTCTAAGTCATCCTCATGCCTCTATTCTTGCCACTATGCCCCTGACCCCCATCAGTCCATCCTCTACACGATAGGAAGAGGTTTTCTTTGTCCTAAAATGTAAATTGGATCATGTCACTTCACTATCATCGCATTCTTGAATGGTTCCCATTATTTTTTAATAAACTCTAAATTCTTCTTCTGGACTATAAGGTGATCTGACTTTTACTGACTTTAATGTCTCATGTTTCTTCATTCTCTCCATCACCCCTAGCTCTCTGCCAAGCTGGCCTTCTCTCTGTCTCTCAAACACACCAAATTAATTAGTCTTGGAGCATTTTTTCTCCAGATCTTTCAGGGTTGCTTTCTAATCACTCAGCTGTCAATCCACATGTCACCTCCTCAAAGAGGATATCCAACCACCCTAAAGCAAGCAGTCCACCAATACAGTGGTCTCTACCTACCACTTAATTTTATCTTTCATGTAGCACATACCAGTACCACATATTATCACTTTAATGTTTTCATTTATATGTTTATTTTCTGTCTCCTCACAGGAACGTAATCTTGAGTGCAAGCCTTCTGTATGCCTTACCACTATATCCATAGTACCTAGAAGAAAGACTTGACATAGGAGACACACAATACATATTTCTCTTCTGATTGAATAAATATAAATGACTACTTGACTAATTGCACCATGTAATATTTTTTTTCCTAAGAGCAGACAAAAATCTTAAGTCAAAGGAATTTAATTTTAAACATGAAATTGAGTGGGTTGGTATAAGGGATGGAGGAAGCAGAGAGGAGTGGCCTCCCAGGCTGGACCAATCAGACCACATGCACTTTCCTGGGCTGTGTGCTTCTTGCCTTCACAGTCTGCTTGCAGGAGTTCGGTCCTGGAGAGTTAATGACTTGGGCCCCACATGTTAACCCTGTTCTCCATAATCTAGGGAACCTTCCTACTTGCTATGCCCCTGCCTCTCCTCAGAGAATCTCATAGGGAACTCCTTTCCCACCGGCCCTCAAAACCAGCTCTGTCATCCTGGGGCCTATGCAAAATGAAAATGCAAGGATCCTTGTTCAAAATTATTAAAAATTTCAAGATGATGACAGCAAAGCATTAAACCAAGGGTGTGACCCTCCTAGCACAGGGCCCTAGGTGATGGCATAGGTCACACGCTCATGAAGTCAGTCTTTAGGGCCTTCTTGTCCAGCCTACAGGCCCATCTCCCCCACCCCACCCCAATTTTCCCCTCAATCCTGACTTCCCTTTCCTGATTCCAATTCCAAATGCAACACTCATCCATTATGTGAAAGACAAATATTGGAGTGAACAGAATAATGGACAATATGAGGTAGGAACTTGAAAAATCAGTGAATAAGAGTGGAGAATAAAGTTTGGGAGGTAGGAAAATAAAAATGCGTGCTCATACTGTGGTGGGTAACGATCACCCGTAGCTTAAAAATCCCAGGATTTTTACATTTTGATGTCTTTAGAATTCTCCCAATTAGTTTTGTTCATAGCAGGGATTAGACACATAGTGAAACATAATGCTTTGTAGTAGTTAATTAGCTTGACATTTATTGTGGTCATGAATTTCATCTTTTTTATACTGTCTACAGGGGAAAATCCATCTTGTTATTCCAAATTCACTGAGTCTATCTTCCTTAATTTGCACATGAATTGAGCTGTACAAATTTCCACAGTTTCTTTGCCTATTTCTTCCCACTGGAAGAGGTTCATTCTAAAACTGAGTTCGTCCATGAAGAATGAGGCTCTGCTCCCTGCCAGCAGGCCTGCAGTCTGGCTGTTCACACATCCAGGACTTGGGCGAACCTTAGATACAGCTAAAGAAATGAAGTGAAATATTGGGGCAACCAGAGCAAACAGTGAGGACTCAGAGACCTCTGTGTCAGTGTTTTCCTTTTGGTGGCTACTTTTCCTTGGTGGGTCAAAGGCAATGGTCTCCTCTTCCTTCTGGCATTTCTTCAAATGGCATTTGTCGCCCCTGAGAGGTCATCAGCTCACTAGAGATAATGTTTTCAGTTCTTTAAAAGTTTCAATGAATCACATTTTCATAATGAAAAACGAATGGGCTGCTGCTTCTTTCTTTCTCTCTTTTTGGACTTCATAGCAGCCTTTCTCCTTTTCCCCTAACTTCCCAGTGATGTTTTTTATTTTTTAAACATAGTCCAGCTCTGACCTATTTTGGTGACTTGGATCACCATGGAGATGCCTGAATTCCTAATCTAAAATATCTTCTGCCCAATTCAAACCACCCATTTACTTTAACAGAGAAAGCTGACTGACACTGAAGAATATTTTTGAGATGCCAAAAAGCTAGAATATAAGTTATTGCAAGTGACGTTGAGATGCAACAAATGCATGTTTGGCATCATCTGTTCTTCCATAAACCTTAGTTGTAAAGTGGCGGGAGCGACTTCATGTTCCTTTCAAAATGACCTGTGCCAGCTGTTCCTCCTGCGGCCAGTGGATCCCAAATCTCACTCTAAACGTATCAGGCACCTCAGCTCTTTTTCTGGTCCTCCATGTTGGAGGATTTGTTCACTGTCTGCAGGTGTCCCCAGGGCCACACAGTGCAGTTTGCTGTGTAGGTACGGTGTTCCCTTGGTCAATTTAAACTCCACTTGTCACTGAGAAGAAATAGGTCTGAGTCATGAGTCAGCACATAGGAGTACGCCATTCAAACTAGATAGAGCAGGACAACATTTTCCTGAAAGGCTGTAATAGCACCTCACAGGATCCCTGAGTAGGAACTGGACCTTCCGAGACATGCAGCCAGGCTCTCCCTGTCCCTTCTGCTCTATTCCTCCCTCTGTGCATCTCTCTCACTTATGCACTCGCTTAACATCAGTCTATGCAGTAGGTGGGAGAATGGACTCTGGAGCTAGACTTCCTGGGTTTGAATTCAAACCATTCTGTGCCTCAGTTTTCTCTTCTGTAAAATGGCACATAATAGTACATATACACCTCATGGTGGTGTTTTAGAAAGCAAATGGGTTAATACATGTAAAATGTTTCATATAAAACTTTGTTACGCTCCCCTCAGACTAAGCTTCCTGTGCTTGTTTATCAGGACTCAAGCATGGTGATCCCTGATTTTTATAAGGCCCCTTTCAGGTCTAAATATCTCTGCTATACAATGCGACAATTCCTTATTCCCTGGGAGGTAGCCACTGCTCACCCAATTGTCTGTGGTTTAAGGGGACAATGTTGGGGCCATATTAGAGCATGACAAGTACTATTCTAAGCAGTAATCCTCATAATTAATAGCAATCGTGAAATAGTTACTATGATTAACCTCACTGGAAGTTAAAATAAGGGTCTATAAGATAAAGAAATGAGATAATACATAAAAAATATGTAAGAAAATAATAGAGGTAATAACAACAGAAGCAGAATTTGAGCACAGGATCCAGGGCCTTCACTAGGCGTCACGGCCCCTCTCCCCCAGTCACAAAGCTGACTCTTGAGAAGGAGGCGCAAACCGGTTCAACAACAAGGAAACTGAAGACAGGGAGGGGTGACTGCCTGGCTGGCACAGAAGAACCTTGAGGGCATACGCCCTGGAAGAAGGCGGTCTCTGCCTGTGTGATTGATGTTAAATCCTTCTGTGACCTGAAACCCCAAGAAGCAGCGTTGTCTGACTGTAAGTCTCTTGCCTTTGAGTGAGTTGCTGGAATTAGAAAGAGTATTTTAGTACTACTAACTCATGAAATTTGCATTCTATTAAGCTCTTAAATACAATTATCTATAGGCGTTTGTTTAAAATTCTTCTAAACACATATACATGTATTTCTATATTTGCATTTACATAAATGGATGTGTATATAATCCTTTGTATATATAGATGCCTTATGCTGTGAGTTATGTGGGTGTGTATAGTACTGTGGGAATTTTTAAACCCAAATATCACATAAGGTTAAATTTAAACGTTTTAAGTTCTTGACTCATTTAATTTCCAGTAAAGACTTAAAAGAATAACCCTCTCATCATAGGGTTATACACTCTGATTTTCAGCTTCAGAATCATCCATTAACTATAATAAGAATAGATCTTTGCCCTCGCCAGGTAGCTCAGTTGGTTGGAGCGTCGTCCCATATTCCAAAAGGTTCTGGGTTTGATCCTGGATCAGGGCAACATACTTAGGTTGTGGGTTTGAGCCCTGGTCAGGGCACACATGAGAGGCAACCAATCCATGTTTCTCTCTCACATTGGTCTTTCTCTCACTCTCTCTTTCTCCCCCTTCCTCATTCTCAAAAAAAAAAAAAAAAGTCAATAAAATATCTGTCAGGCGAGGATTAAAATATATTTAATTAATAAAAAAACAATAGAGAGATCTTTGACTTTTTATAGAGTGATGTGTTTCTCTTTTCCTCTCTGGACCTCTACCTGCCTTTATTTTTCCTGTCCCAAAAAAAAGAAATCTTATTATAATTCCCTTACCTAACACTTCTCACCCCCACTGGCTTCAAACAAATCTACCACTTCTGAAATGCTTCTTTGTTGCAGACATAAACCTCTGTACACCAAGAATCAAATATTGAAATTCATCTGCAGCTTTTCCAGTTCCCAGCAGTTAACTCAAACCCCTGCCAATGCGATCCAACCATCTCAAACCATCCTAAGAATTAATGACTGAAAATAATCTATATTCGTTAAAGTGTTTTTAAACCCCTTCAAACACTGTAAGTAAAATTATTGTGCTCTAAGAGGGTTCAGATGATTGCTTCAAAAATATTAGAGTGACACCCATATTCAAACTGAATTTGGTGTAGAAGGAGAACATAAAATAAGCACAATTTATGTCTACCCTTAAAATTAGGAAGAGAAAGTAAGGTCTATCCACAAGCTGTAAAGGGCCAAGCCAATTGTTCTGTAATACTTTCATTGTCGGGGCACACGTTTGGAAACTAGAATTTTAAATGAATTAATGAAAAGATTTAAGCAGTGATTATAACAACATAGTGCAGGGGAAAAAAATGTCTACACAATATGGAAACACATTACAGGACTGGCAGACCATTTCTTGTCAATCAGTCCGTTCTTGCTGGTGGACCACAACTCTTTACTGGCTTGACCCTGCCATTTCAGATACTCAGAGGCAAAGCCCTCACATGTTCCAGGGAAGATGCACTCTTCCTTTCATGCACTGACTTTGTTTTGGCTTCTTTGACTTTGTTCTATCATCTTATTCTTATATCAGATTGTGCCAAACCATGTCCCATGTCACTTGAGGCATTTAATTCATTCTTCTGTCACTACAACAGCACTATGGTGCCATATAACCTCAAGTGTAAGGAAACAGCGGATCACGTGCACTTGCATCAGCAAGGGCTGTTTCGTTGGCAGTGGTTAGAGTAACTAACCATTTCAGTTTGCCCAGGACCAAGGGGTTTCCTGGGAAGCAGGACTTTTAATGCCAAAATGGCAAGTACCTCACAATAGATAGGAAACTCAATTCAAAATGGCTCAATTTAAAGGGCAAATCATTAGGTTGTGTAGCAGGGAAGAAGAGCAGCTTCAGGTATGACTGGATCTGGAGGCTCAAAGTTAGTCTCTTTCTATTTCTCGGTTCTGTTCTCTTCCTCCTCCCACTCGGTGCTAGTTTTAATCTAAAACCTCACACGGTGAGGTTTTTAGACTTCAGGCCTAAATCCTCCCAGATTAAAAAAGGAAAAAAAAAGAAAGAAAGAAAGAAAGAAAGAATGCTTCTCTCTTCTTTTCCCAACAATTTGAACATGGACCTATTTTTATTGGCCCATCTGAGTTATGAGCTCGTCCCTGAACCAAATCCTGAGCGAAAGGGAAAGAATTACTGGTTAGTAAGTGGTTACACGCTGTCTTACATAACTAGGATTGGGGTCTGGTCCACCAAACCATGGGAATTCAGAGGAAGACAGTGGAGGTTCTCCAAACGAAACCCTAAAGTAGAAAAGAATATATTCTAGGGAGCCAAAATAATTAATAATCTATGCAACAGAATTTGGTGACACCCTAGCACTAGTATATGGAACAGATTAGAGATTAGTTGAGAGCTATTGGTTAAGGAAAGGCTCACAGTTGGAAGACTATTAATTGGGAGAGCCAGCTGATGTAAGGGAGATGGTAACACAGCTGAACAATAAGGGTGGGTGCATATCAATAATTCTGTTGATTTGTTTCAACTGATCTGTTGATTTTATGGTAGCTTTTTAGAGATCTTATATTGTTTTTACTATGCTTCATAGCAAAATTGTCTGAGTTCTTGCTGGTTCTTGTTCTAGACAAAGGCACTGTTTGTAGCTAAGCCACAGGCATGGGGAAGGCAGAAGCTATGTGGATATCAGCGGAGGCTTGGATTTGCTTATTTCTGGGCCAATATCTATGTTGGAATTTGTTCAAATTGCCTCATCTGTTTTTGACTGAAGTTTCAAGAGTAGATGCTTGGCTTTGTCATAAAGTGATAAAATTAATTTCATTCTGGTTTTAAAGGAAGCCAACTGAGGCCAGAAATTTAGAAACTTTTAATAAGAATAAAGTCTTGATTAAAAATAAGAGAAATTATTTCAAATCGTATTCTCTAGCTGACTTCATGGATTCTCTGGGGAGCTAATCACTCAATTTTATGAAAAATAAAAGTAAAAACAGGTGTCAAGACTATACCTTATCTAAATCATAGGCAGAGACAAATAACGAAATAATTTCTTAAAATGCCTTTGTCCCCCCAGGAACAAAACAACAGCCAAGTCTCAGACTACCACAGGTGGCCTGTTCATCTTAAGGTTTCTTGGGAATAAACATCATGTCATATTTCTAGCATTCTTTTTGCTTAAACATACAATGTTCTCATTTTGTTCTCACAACAAACCTGCAAGGCTGGCTGAGAATGTTTCATTTTGGCATAGAAGAAGCTGGTGTGCAGAGTAGTTAAATAACTTGGCCAAGGGAATGCAACTAGTTCATGGACTTAGGACCACCCACCAGGGATTGCATTGGTTGTTTGTTGTTTTTTTTATAACCACTAAATACTATCCCCAGCAAACTGGGTAGATCAGTAGTTCTGCTTCTCCAGAACTGGGCCTTGGTATGCGCACATATGGATTAACTTGTTAACTCATTCATTTATTGAGTGCCAACTCTGTTTGGAGGACCCTACTGGGTGATGGAGATACAGACAGGAACAAGGCCTACCCCTGCCCACCATGAGCTCTCAATCTAAAGTAATTTCCTTAGGTTACTAAAAAAAGCTAAATATAAATTGTTTTTGAACTATGCACCAGTTTATTTGCTTTGTATACTTCTGTTGTAATTATTATACATTTAGACAGTAAATATAGTAATAATCATAAGTATTTATTATGTTCCAATAACTGTGCTAGGCACAAATTTAATTCGGCTTTCAAACCAGATGTGCAGAGCAAATATGGCTTATTCAATTTGTCTGTAATTTATTTGGTCTTCCTTCCAAGGCCCAATGCTTTGGTTAAGGAGAAAAAAATAACAACTTTTGTTCCAATTTCATTTAGAGCTTAATAATAATTTAAATAGTCCCTTAGGTAGTATTCAGACAACATCCGGGAAGCAAGTCAAGACTTTCTGAATAATCCTGTTTTGAATGTCAGAGGTTGAATATACCCTCCATTTCTTTGTATTTTTTTCTGAAACAAATTCTAATACATCCGTCCCCCCACCTACACCCCCTTGTAGTGGTTCTCAAGACAGATGTCTCATACAACAAAGGAGAAAGGCTTGCACTCTGAGAGGCTAAAAGGAAAATGCTACTAATCATTTAAAAAATGCAGCTCCTGTGAAATATATATTATCTCCCAAAGTTTTCACAGAAGCTCTGAGAGAAGTGGTATTTACAGATGAATTAGCTGAGATACAGAGAAGTTAATGCCATGCTGAAGAACACGAAACTGACTTATTTTGCCATGTGTTAATTGAGCTTGATCACATAGGCACGGCAGGGAAGGAGGTGCTCTGCGGACTTCCCCTCCAGAATGTAGGGCAGCTTATAGTCTGTTGTGCAGCAAATGCCTCATTTATGTTTGTATCTCTAGTGTCTAGCATGATGCCTGGCACATAGTAGGTCTCAGTGTTCGCTGAGAGTTAATTGCTTGCAATCACTCTAGGATGACTTTTGTTTTCTTTTCTCAATGTGATTTCATAGATGGGGAACTAGGGCACAAGGACACAGAGCTGGTGGGGCCTGAGCCGGGGTTCACCTCTCATGCCGTGGCACGTGGTCTCTGTTTTCAGTGTTTCTGGACTCATTTCAGGGGGCGGGGAGGGGGACGGAGCAAGAGTCCTCTCACTGAATAGGAAGAGAGATCCAGGAGCTAAAAAGAAAAAAAAAATTGGGGACCCTATAAATTCTACAATGCCATTAGTGGAGCTGTTAACCCTTAAGCCCAGCCAAATTCTGGATTTCCAGTCTCATACACTATCTAGTAGCAAGATAAGCTAACCCTGACTGGCCATGTTCTACTGCACTGTGTGTCTCATAAATGCTGGTGTTACTGGGCATAAGCACTTTCTCATATCACATCATTCAATGATTGCAGCAACTCCCTAAGATGGGCATTATTAATATTATTACCCACATCTTATACCTGAGAAACTGAGGCTCAGTATATTTCACTTTCACAATTATTACAGTGATCTCAGGGCTATTTGATTTTGGAACTCTTTTGAGAACTGTGCATTTCTGCTTTCTAAGAGAGTAATGATCATTCTATAATCTCAGGAGCGCCTTAGTCATTAGACAATCAACTCAAGCACCTACTTTAGTTCTTGGCAAAGTGTAAATCTAGATGTCTAATTTCATACCTCTAAGAGGCTGCAAGGCATACTGGAAAATGAGTAGAAAATACTCCTATTGCATTTGAGTGGGAAAGGCCAGCTTGATGGCCCTGACAAGTTCACAAGCTCCATAGCAAAGTGGAAGGAGAGGCATTGCGACCTTATTGTGAGGATGGAGATCTTCTCTAGGCTGTATTTCTTCTTAGGTGCATGGCCTTGGGCAAAGTAATGAAGCCTCTCTGTGCTTCATGCCCCTCACTCACAAGTCAGGGTTATCGTACAGGGTACTGGGAGTACTAAACGAAATAGTTCTTATAAAGTGCTGATCCCAATGCCTGAAACATGGTAAACTCAAAATATGGCACTGAAATGAACATCAAGGAAATGGAAAAGCTGGGAAAGAGCAGGTGCCGCTGTGACACTTTTGACTCTGAGTTCAGACCCAAAGGTGAGAGAAACCTGGGGAGCCTGGGAAGTTAGCTCAACATTCTGTGACTTTGCAGAGCTTTACAATCATCTTTCCTTCCTCAGCCCTGTTAACTCTAAGTCTCTGTTAACACTTTCCTTTCAATAATAACTGCCAAAATGCGTTGGGTGCTTATCTGTGCCATGCATTGTGTGTGATGAATATGAATCATGTCAATCTTCTAAACATTTCTGTTCGGCGGGCATTATTTGATCCCTGTTTTACAGATGAAGAGACAAGAGCAGGAACACTGAGCACCTTGTTCACTCTGTTAGGTTGTGGACTAAGGTTTGAACTCAGCTGGATATCTCCAGACTCTTCGTTTTTAACCACCCAAGGCCTCTCGATGCTGCTGATGCTGATAGCCCTGATAACCATCACTGCCGCCATCACCCCTAGTCGTCAGCATTGTCGTCATCACACCTAACTCCTGTTGAGCTGAACACTCGCAACCTCTCAGTAGTGTTTGAAAAACCTTGCATATATTAACTTGTTTATCTCTCACAGCCTTATGACGTATACATATACAACATCCCCGGTTTGCAGGCAAAGCAACGGAGTGTCTTACTCAAGGTCAGGCTGCCAATGAGGGCTACAGTCACAATTTAGATCCAGGTGGCCTGGCTTTGGAGTCCATTCACTCAATACTTTGCCAGTATAACACCTCATGATGGATTCATGCACTATCACTTACAGAAAATATACATACTTTCTGTTTTCAGCCTCACCATCATCCTTTCAGGTAGGAAATATTCTTTTCATTTAATGGAGGAGGAAGTTGAGGCTCAGGGATATGATGTGCCCAAAGTCACCCAGCTGGTCAGTACCAAAGTCAAGGCTAAGCAAGGTCTGTTGAACTGCTAGTCTGGTGCTCTTTCCATCACACACAGCTGCCAGGGACTGCGCTGGCCCCAGCCCCTCTTTTCCTCCCCATTCCACCACAGACACGCCACATGCACCACCTTTCTCCTTGTACTGCCCTTCCCCTATTAAAAACATCTCAAGTATGATCTGATTCTAACCTCACATGAGTCTTTAATCAAACATCAACCTGAAAAACCAATTTATGTGACGATATTAAGTGGTAAGCTGCCCAGAAAAACAGAATTTGACACGCTGAAAAAAATAATGCTTTACAGGTAAAACTGTACACAAGTGCCAGACCAGCAGAACAAGCATGACTGAGCTCTTTCAGGGCCTCCATCACCACACCAGAGGCCTGGGTGACCACAAAGGAAAACTGTTCTCTTCCGTCCTTAAGCAGGGCCTTGGCTTCAGGAGGGAATTCAAAGCCTGATCTCAATGTTCCCTTCAGGCATACCCAATCATCCTCAACCCAAGAGGGAGTCCAGGAAGGGCACACAGGCCTGGGAGCCCTGTACCATGAAAGGGGAGAGAAGCATCTCCTCTCTCCTCCCTGTCCCGTCACTTTGCTTCCTAGAAGAGAGAGCAGTAGCTGTGCTCATAGGAGATAGCTGATTGGGCTGGAGGCAATAAAGGCAAGTGAGGACTAATTATTGCTTAAAGTGAAGAGAATGCCTACACCCCAGAAGAGAAGTCTGAGGACCCAACATCCTAAATCTCCATATAAACCCCAGCCATTCATCTGGTCATTAATATGACTGCATTACTACAGATTAAATTTGCAAAAGTTACACATTGTCATCTTGGTCATCATTTAGAAAGTATTTTCACTAGAAAAATTCTTTGACAAAAGAGACTATAACTTTTTTTTTATATTTCATACATTGCTTGACAGATAGAAGAAATATTCAAGAAAATATTTGTTGATATGAAATTGCTGATTCAATTGAAACATTGATTCAATATTATTACATTATTATATTGATCCTAAACTTGACAAATTAAACCTCTACTTGCATTTTTTTCTCTAATTTGAATATATTTACTGAGGATCCATTCTGTGCCAGATACTGAGATGTGCATTTAAAAACACACACAGATGCAGACCTCTGGAATAATAAAATTTATGTGGAAGATTGCCAAGAAATAATTATGAATGGGGTGCATTATATACAAGGAAGCCAGGATAATATAGAAGCATAGTATAAGGCAAGTTCACTTTGTTTGGGGTTCTGGGGACAATTTTTCTGAGCAAAGGAGGTTTAATCTTAGAGATGAGTGAGACTGAATGAGTCAGAGAGGGAGGGAAGGTGAGATGCAGGAATGTGTGAAGGTTTAGATGCCACAGAAGAAGTGCTACTTTGGAAATAAAGCAAGTGTGGCAAAAGAAAAAAGGAGATCAAGGAAATGAACTTGCATGGCTTCTAAGCAATGATAAAGATTTTAGGCTTTTTCCTAAGAGAATATTAAAAAGACCTGACTCCTCCAGTGGAGGACAGGTCACTAAGAGAAGATAACAAGAGGCTAACATACTGCATACAAGCAAAGGTAGGACAGGTGACTTAATTCACCAACAAATAGAAATTGCTGAGACAGATAACATTTAAATTCAGGCAACCGCAAAACCATTTTTATAGCATTCTCTCCAGAGAGCTTTAGAATTTGAAAAGGGAAATAATAAAATCCTAGTGAAGAGACAGCGAGATCAGATGCTGAAGGGTAGGTGGGAAGAGTTAAACAATTAGTCAGCATGTGAGTGCCCAGTGCCTTCTAAGTGACCATGAATATTCAGGTAAATGTGTCTGGCTGGAGGATTACTGAAACAGCAGGCACCCAGTGGACAAAATGTACTCCAGTCAATCTCAAATTAACAGACAATGTGGTACTGACTAACACCTGTTAGGTTCTAGGCCTGGGTGTACAGATGGCAGCCAACATCCAGGCAGAAGATGAAGTTCTCAGTTACCATCTGGATACATCTTGCCATCACACCAGACATCCAGATCACTGGAAACATCTGGAATATTGAGCCAACTTTCTGCTTCTTCAATGAAAATTCACAGTGCTTAAAGTCCAGCCACAGGGACTTAGGGGGTACCATTACCCCCTACCATGTTAGGAGTTCAGAGAAATGTGCCGACTAACTTGGCTGGATTTCAATGCTTCAGCCAGCTGCTTCGATGTCCAAGAATCTGGTTTTTCTGCTTTTTATCAGCAAGACTGGAACCTAGAGTGTTATGTTAAAATACCAATGCCTCTAAATCTGTTGTCATGCCAAAATAGTTTTAAATTCCCATTTCCTGAAACAGGGCTAGTAAACCTGCTCTCTCACTATGGGAAATATCAGTGATTCCCGAAATTATCCCTGTGTGGGTTGGGGCATCAGGACAGGGACACCTGTCCCAGTTGACATCAAATACATCTTTTTGTGCAGCTCATTGTAGACCCTATTTGTGGAATAAATTTTGAGTAAAAAGTCATGAATAAACTAACACTGGAAGAATAAACAGTGAGGCAAAAATAATGTGTCTAGGAATAGAGGAGTTGAGGAGAAGTATTCCAATGAGAGAGGAAACAATAGGGGCAAAGGCCAAGATACCAGAAATAATCAAATATGTATTTAGCTCTTGGACATCAGTTTAAGATCCTTGCATGTAACCCTATGGTACTCAAAACTCCAATGTGCAAATGACTCGGCTGAGATACGTGTCTACAATGTAGAAGCTTGCCCTGGCAGATAGCTCAGTTGGTTAGAACATCGTCCCGGTACGCCAAGGTTGCAGGTTTGATCCCCAGTTAGGGCACATGCAAGAATCAACCAATGACTGCATAAATAAGTGGAACAACAAAAAGATGTTTCTCTCTTCCTCTCTCTCTTGTTCTCTCTGTCTCTCCCCCCTTCCTCTCTCTCTTACTAAAATCAATAAATGTAAAAAAAAAAATTGAAAAATGTAGATTCTTTAGTCCCTGTACCCAGATATCCTGACTCAGTAAATCTAGTGGAGAGCCTGGGAGTCTGAATTTCAGCAACCCCCTAGGTACATTTGAGATAGCAAAACCACAGAAGTAGGATTGACCACATGAATGTAGACTTTTCTCCATTTCCTAAAAGTTTTTGAAATGAAAAACAAAATAAAATCCTAAATGGTGATTCCATTACTTGGTTCCTCTGGTTTCATTTTCAGTTCTTTATTTGGGGGTGGGGCAGGCAATTTTAAGAAAAGGAAACTAAAACTTTGGGGCCACTGACTCAAAAGCTCATTTCTCATATCTAAAGCAAAATACTAGCCACACTCACTAATTCCTAATTTCCTCTTTCCTGACATATCTCCCTCCTCCCCCACCCTTTTTTTTTTTTTAGCCTTTCTTTACATTCCTCAGCCTACAAAACCAGGCTCAAATGCTGCCCTGGGACACCTTCCTTATTCCCTGCAGAATGAATGACTCACTCATTCAGTCAGTCAGTCACTAGCTTAACTGATGTGCTGAGAACTGACTATGTGCCAGGCACTTGGGATCGCTTGAGAAACAAGACAGTTCCTGCCATCAAGCCTAAGGTACTCTTCCTCACAGAGTTCGTTTATAGCTAATCTTGGAGCTAGTTTGTCAAGCACTTAGTTTGCTCTCGGCTCTGCGCTAAGCATTCTACAGGCATTGAAGCCTATAATATAAGTTTCATTATTCCTATTTTATAGACAAGTGAACTGAGGCAGAAAAAGGCTACACATTTTGCCTCACTGCAAGGTTATGTCACAGAACTGGGATTTGAATGCAGTTAGACTGAGTTCAGAGGCTTTGTCTTAATCACTTCATAACACTCTTTTCAAAAGCTTTACCACACTGTTACTGTACAGTATTTTAATTAGCTATTTGCCTGGCAGTCACTCTCATTACATTTTAAACAATTCCAGAGAAAACACAAAGAGAAAATCAATTTTATATCACATAGCACCTGGCACATAAAATATACATTAAAAAATAATCATTGAATCATAGAAATTGAGATGTTTATTTCCAATGGCAAGTGTGCTTTGATAAGTGAAGCATGACCAGACTGAATTGTTGTGTATTTTTGGAACTGGAGGTATAATTTAGAATTTGGATGGTGTTCAGTTTTAATCTTGTATTACTTGGCTAGATTCACATAGTCTAGTTAAAATACTTTCTTTTATTTTACATTATTTTTAAAGAAATGCATGGTAGAAAAATATTTAGCTTTTTAATATGTTAATAGGAATAAAATTGTAAACCTTTTCTGATTTGATAATAAAAGCTAAAATTTATGACACAGTTACTCTATGTTTGATACAATGCCATGCATTTTATATGCACTATCTCACTGAATCTTCCCCAAAGAAAGAAGACACACAAACTATTTTTATGTCCAACTTGGACTTCTGGTGTCAACTCCAACACGAAAGAAAGTGTAAGTTATTACTTGTGTCCTTACAGCAACAACAACCAAAAAAGCTGGGAAATCTAAAGGTCAATCACCTTTCCTGGAACTGGCAGTGAGCTGGGGTTGAAGGACAAAGAGCCACTCTAAAATATAGGGACAGGCACTACAGAGTCACAGTCAGAGCTGCTTACCTGGAGCCAAAGCCACTAGAACCATAAACTGGTAGAAACCATTAAAATGGTGATTTTGATGAATTGATAGAGTATGCACTAGCATGACAGCAAGAAACAGCCCTATGGTGGGGCTGCAGTCTTAGAGGGGCCCCTGTACTTTCATGAGCTTTACTTCTAGGAACCACACCAGGTTGCCATAGTGAAGATACAAGAGATTTCCTCTCCTAGCTTTGGCAGGAGGAGGAGAACAGTAATCATGGTAAAAGAGTTTTCTCCAAAGTAAAGGCATACTTTCCAAGGAAAAGACTTCGCAGAATTATCTCAGCTGGAGGAAGGCATTCTTCCCACTACACCCCCCTCTAGCATTTTTGTCTCACTTAAGGAGTAGGGAAAGGAGGAAACCATAGTCATCAGACATTAGGGCTACAGGGTAATAGAATGGGAATGTCACAGCCAGGGAATTGCATAAGGCAGCAATAGGACAGCAATGTTCAACCATTGTGCTGCAAGAAATTTTAAAACATGCAGTAACTGACTATTTAGTCAGCAGTACTGAAGTCTTTTCCCCTAGACTGTCAAATAAAAAGAAAAATGACAACCAAGAACACAATAGCCATTCAGTGTGAATGCCCTGTCTTTAATCTTAAACCAGAAATATATAGGTCATATATTAGAGTGGCATCTTATTGGTCATGTTGCATAGTAAGGTTGCATTTGATTGGTTAATTATCAGTACCAGAAATCCTTATATTAGGCACCTGATTTTTTTTAATCCTCATTCAAGGATATGTTTTATTTTTTTTTATTGATTTGAGAGAGAGCATAACGTTAATGTGAAAGAGAAGCATCGATTGCACCTCAACCAGGGATCAAACACACATCCAAGGTATATGCCCTGACCAGGAATCAAACCCACAGCCTATTGTTGTATGGGACGATGCTCCAACCAACTGAGCTACCAGTCAGGGCCAGACACCTGATATTTTATTTTTTAAACATTATTTATTGTTTATGCTATTATAGTTGTCCCAATATTTTCCCCTTGCCCCTCTCCCGCAAGCTCATTCTCCATTCCCAGAGTAAATCCCCACACCATTGTTCATGTCCATGGGTCATGCATACTAGGTCTGCCTGGGAAAAGTTCAGCCATTGTTAATATAATGAGAATGATTTTCATGACATCCATGTAACCTGACAGCCAAGGCGAGTAGACTGGAATGCACATGCATGAACAATGGTGTCTTCGCTGTACTAGTCAGTGGGGGCGGTAGATGCTGTTGAGTGAGCATGTGTACTGTGTGGTCATCACATTCAAAATGACTGAGCAAGGAGAGCAATAAATCTGCATCAGATTTTACAGTAAGCTTGAACATTCCTCCACAGATTCTACTTGGATGATTCAGAAGGCCACAGCTATGAGCAGCTGGTGATTGGCAGCTTCATGATGAAAACTGCCTGCTCATGCATCAGATTCATGCAGAGGTTTTTGGTCAAACTTCAAATCATCCAGATGACTACATGCCCCTATAGCTCAAATTTGGTGCCCTGCAACTTCTGGCTTTTCCCAAAGCTAAAAATCACGTTTGAAAGGGAAGAGATTTCAGTCCATTGATGAGATTCAGGAAAATATGACAGGGCAGCTGATGGTGATTGAGAGAACTGTGTGAGGTCCAAGGTGCCTCCTTTGAAGGGGACTGAGGCGTCATTGTCCTATGTACTGTGTTTCTTGTATCTTTTATCTTTTTCAACAAATGTCTCCATTTTTCATATTACATGGCTGGATACCTGCTGGGCAGACCTTGTATATGTTCTTTGTCTAATCCCTTCACCTTCTTTCAGCCAGTCCCCAGCTTCCCCATCCCCTGCAACAGCTTTCAGTCTGTTCCATGTTTCTGTGCCTCTGATTCTATTTTGCTTGTTAGTTTATTTTGTTCATTAGATTCCAGCTATAAGTGAGATCATACAGTACTTGTCTTTCATTGACTGGCTCATTTCACTTAGCATAATAGTCTCCAGTTCCATCCACGCTATCACAAAAAGTAAGAATCCCTCTTTTTTACTGCTGCGTAGTATTCCATTTTGTAAATGTACCACAGCTTTTTTATCCACTCATCTAGTAATGGTCACTTGGGCTGTTTCCAAATCTTGGCTATTGTAAGTAATGCTGAAATGAACATAGAAGTGCATATATTCTTTTGAATTGGTCTTTTGGGATCTTTGAATATATTTCCAGAAGTAGAGTCACTTTGGAGCAAAGAGGGTAGGTAATTGATACTTTTTTATAAATCAAAATTATACCTATTCTTTTTGTCAGGTTGGCAGAAAACATATTTTCTGGCGCGCCGCCGAATTTTAGTCATTAGTTTATGTGTGCCATGGCATGAAAAAAGCTGGAAATGACTGGTGCAGGGAAGGTGGGAAAACGCCATTCCTCTGGAGAAACACCTGTGAGGGCGGCAACCCAGAGACATAGGCCTGCTAACAGGCTTTAATCGTAAGCTTATAGAATGCTTTCCCCCACCCACCCCATGTTACCCTCAAAACAGGGCTCTGGGGTAACAGAACTGCAAGACACAGATTTTCTCTGAGGGGGCGTATGGTAATTAGGAAAGCCCAAAACCAAGTAGAGAGATAAAAACAAGGACACCAGAGGAATTGAAGCCTATAGTGACAGCACAGCCCCACTTAGGGACAGTTTAACATAAATCCCCACCTAAAGTTCCTAGTAACCAATACAGCATGTTTGGCTTTCAACAAAAATTGTAAGACATGATAAAAGGCAAGAAAAAAAATACCGTCTGAAAAGGCAAAGCAATCATCACAACAAGACTCAAGTATGACACAGATGTTGGGATTATCAGGCAGGAAATTTAAAATAACTATGACTATTACATTAATCTAATGGAAAAAGGAGACAACATGCAAAAACAAACGTGTAATGCAGGTAGAGAATTGAGAATTCTAAGAATCAAAAGAAAATGCTAAAAATACATTGTAAGAGAAACAAAGAATTCCTTTGATGGACTTATCAGAAAACTGAACACAACTGGGGAAAGAATCAGTAAGTTTTAAGATAGGTCAACAGAAACTGTTTAAGATAGGTCCCAAATACAAATGTAAAGAGAAAAAAGAATGAAAAACAAAACAAAACCAACCAGAACATCCAAGAACTGTGAAATCATTTCACATAATTGGAGCATAGGAAGAAGAAGAAAGAGAATGCAATCCAAGAAATATTTAAAGTAATAAGACTGACAACTTTCTAAATTAATGGTGGACACCAAATGACAGACCAAGGAAGCTCAGAGAACACCAAGTAGAAAAATACAAAACAAAAAGTATCTAGGCATATCAGATTCAAGCCGTAGAAAACCAATTACTAAGAGAAAACCTTGGTTAAATCCTCAGGGTGGAATGGAGAAACCACCTTACCTATAGAGGAGCAAGGATAAGAATCACAGCAAATTTCTCATGAGAAACCATGTAAGAAAAAAGAGAGTATAGTGAAATATTTAGTGTGTTGGAAAAAATATCACCAACCTAGAATTCTATACCCAGCAAAGCTATCCTTCAAAAGTGAAGAGTTGGCATGTCTCAGCTGGCAGGAGCATTGTTCCTAGAGACCAAAAAGGTCATGGGTTCGATTTTCAATTCCTGGTCAGGGAACATATCCAGATTGCAGGTTTGATCCCTGGTCAAGGCACACACAGGAAAGTAACAAATCAATGTTTCTCTATCATGTTGATGTTTCTCTCTCTCTCTCTCTATCCCCCCCAACCTCCCACCCCCAGCCTTATCCTCTATCTAAAGCAATGGAGTAAAAAAGTCCTCAGGTGAGGATTAAAGAAAAGCAAAGAGCTGATGGAGGAGATGCTGTGCATGTATACTCACATAGTATATGAGAAATTGCTGTACCTTCTTAATCTTGCTGTGAATCTAGAACCTCTCTAAAAAAGCCTATTAAAATTTTTTTAAAGGGGGAAGAGAAATATTCCCAATTTGAAGATGAAGAAATAAGGCTTATAAAGACTCTAACTTTCCCTAGGGCATAAAGACAGTAGGAGGTGGAAGCAGGACTCAAATTTGAGTCTAACTAAAAGCTCGTGCTTTTTAGACACTTAATAGTATTGTGGCCATGAAAGGGAGTTTCTCATCCTGATTACAGAGTTTCATTAAAGAAGCACTAATGCCCTTCAAAGAAATTATGATAACAATGTTTTTCTTTAAGAAAGAAACAGTTAAATTTTAAGTATTAATAATAAAGTTAACACAAAAGCAAACCAAAAAAGTCCCAGGTCATTTAAGCTAGAAAAATTTTGACAGGCTTATTCTAAATTTAGAAAATTTAGAATTTAGAAAAGTATTCTAAAACTTGAGGCAAGGATAGGTTAGGGGTAAATTTTATAGAAAGTTGCCTGAAATCTTTATTATCTTTATCAATATCTAAGAACAGGTAAACTCAATGAAACCCTCTAACTCCTTGGTTGAACCACTGCTAGTTAGGGTCAATGACCTAAACTACCAAATCTGGATTATGCTATTTGGTTGTCAGTCTTAGGAGATAAAGGACAGACCAGAAAGTACCAGAAATGTCCACAGGTGGAAGGAAATACATCAAGACCTGTCTCCTCCACTTCTAAGCTCCCACACTTCTAAACCATACCCCGTCCACAGGTACCTCAGTCTCAAGGTTAATGCCAAGCTGATCCAAATTGCCCAAACATGGCAGGAAAAAGTCTTTTAAATTTGGAGATGTGCTCCACAACCTGAAATTTTTTTTTCTATTTTTTCTTCAATAGCCACATCACATGTCCTTCCTCTGTGAAGCATTCCTGAATCTCTATCTTCAGCTCCTCTCAAGACTCTCATGACAGGATATTCTTTCCTCTAATACACACCCTTTTGTACTGGAACTTACCCTTCACATGTCCATCTTCTTCACCAGACTGAGACTTGAGAGTTGTATGCCTGTCTATTTATCCTCCCTACCCTGTATCCAACAGTGCTTGATGCATGCATAGGGTAGTTTAAGGTAATAATAATAATAGCAACTATTTTTGTGCACTTTATTCTATGCCAGGTTTCTCTGCTAAGAACCCGAATTATCTCATGGAATTCTCACAATACTCTTATTATCTCATGGAATTCTCACCATAATCTTTATTAGGTGAATATTGCTACAACTGCTATTTGTATGAGCAAGAAAGTTGAGGCTTAGAGAGGTGAAGTAATTGCCCATATCCCCCAGCACTCTACAATTTGAACCCAGATGGCTTGTTTTCAAACCCAAGGTCTTAGGGGATTAAGAAACACTGTCCTATTGTGCATATCCCAACACTAAAAGGCAGACATAAATTCTGAAATGGAAGAATGGTTTTAACCTTATTTAGTATGGAATCATGCCCTGCCGGAGTTCTGTTTTCCTACCCAGAAGATAAATCTCAGAAAGTTTCCTTGGAAGGACTTAGCAAATTGCCTTTATAACAGTCACTTTCCTTTGAGTCATTGAGGGCAGAACTTAAAAGAGTGTGTTAGGAGGATGAGCAAATGGCTCCGCTGCCAAGGAAAGGAAGCAGTGTCGGATTTTTTTGTGTTTGGGGTTATAAAAGGAGGCTCTGCCCAGTCCTCTGGGAAGGGATGGGGGAAAAGATCATCAGGGCCCTTGACCCAGGGGTGCAGGAATCCTCAGCTAGTCTGTCTGAGGCCAGCATCCAGGAGCTGGCCCGGTGGCTTGGTTACCAAGGACTTTTCTGAATGCTGCAGATGAGCCTGCACCAGAAGCCAGAAAAAAGGACACACACTGGCATCATGGTCCTGCAAACAGGCAGGGTGTCCCCTCAGCAGCTTTCCCCTACACCAGCTGCAACTCAGCTTCTAGCACCTCTCCTCATGTTCACGGTTGAAGATGACATGTCCTCATTCCCTTTCCCGCTATCTAAACTGAGGGGACTTTGCAATGGCAGCAGGGATTGAAAATACCTCTGATGGAATCATACTAAAGTGGCTTGCTCTGTCATCAGCCAGTTGGCTCTCTCTATGTTAGGTTTCTCTTTTAACCTATCGGACTGATTGCATCTAACAACAACAGAGGTGCACAATTAGGGGCACAATTTAGACATAACCACAGTCACCTATGAGGGCCATGGAGTAACTCTAGTAACTGTTGGTGGATTCCATCTAAATGTGAGACACTCTGCTTAAGGCAACAGGAGATCAAGACTGGGTGGAGGGAGCTTTGTCTTACACTGAGGCAAAAACAAAAATCTTCATTATTCTTGCTCATGCTGGAAAAATGTGGGCTCTAGTACTTTTACAGGCGCTCAGTTCAAATCTGAAATATAGGGATACAGTAGACACACACACTAATAAAAGGGAACATTATAGAGTGAAAAAAGAAAAGCATAAAAAACTTCAAAGAACAGTCAGCCAATCTTTAAGCTCTTCCAAGGGCTTCTTAAATCTAGTTTGTGGTCTTTTTTTGGTCAAACTGTATCTCAGGGCTGCCTCTGACCTGCCTTGGAACTTTACTTCTGCTATCAGATGATGTGCATCCCTAGGCATGACTCTGCCTCTGAATGTACACGCTCAGCGTTGCATCAGAATTAAAATGCTGTTCAAGAGAATCTGTATTTCTGAGCTGGGTTATGGAGGAAACAAGACTGCAAATCACATCCACTATTTTCTTCCAATGACCAGGACATCTTCCTAAAATTACATAGTTCCTCATCTTGTAAATGTATTTTGGTTGTTCTCATCACTTTCAATACCATGGAGGAAGCTTAAAAGCCTCCAGCACGCATTCACATTCTGGATTTGAACTGTGAATACAAAAAGGACTATATGGAAAGAATGCGATTTGGCCAGGATGCATTGTTACTTTGAAGCTCTACCCCTCTGAACATCTGTCAGGGTTCCTAAAGTGGCCTTTACCTTAACTCAATATGGAAATGAGGGCAAATGGATCATATCTCAGTTTCTTTTATCTTTCTGCTTCTGGGAGACTTCATTTTATACAGAACAGGCTAATGGAATTTTCCAAAGGGAAGGTATAAAGGAACTGGGTTGCTCCTGGGGTTTTAGCAGTGAATCTACAGAAAATGTTGAGTTCAGGGTTCTTCACACCATCCATGGGCACATCACTGATAGTTAATCCTGAAGGATTCAAGATATGCCTGGTTCATTTCAGCCTCCATAGAATCAACAACAACAACAGAAAGGTGGCTTTCAATTCTGTAAGGACTAGTTTCCTAGCAACAAAGGCCACAGGAAGTTGAGACCCATTAAGAAAGAGAAGAAAACACAATGCTATGATTTCTCTGAGGCATTGAAATACCTCTTTAGTCGCTGAACTTTCAATTTGTCTGCTTTACAAATTAATCATTGCTTTCATCATGATTGTCTGCATAAATATATATAAAGAAACCAGAAACAAGAAAGAAATCATAGTGCTTTGTCAAAAATCAGCAGCACTGCAGACTGAATTATACTTTTCATCTGGATTGAAATTCTGAAAAATATGAGTGCATTTAAATATCTTTTGACAATGGTAGACCTCCTTTTGAATTGAGAATTTAAAAGATTCTTTACTCTAAAAATGAGACCTTTTGGCATGTCTAATTTTCTCATGAATGGTGCATTAGCAAATAAGATATTTGGTGTTTAATATCTAATCTGCATAACAATAAAGGCTCTCAAAACAAAATCACCTATTTTATATTCATAGCGGAAAACCACTTTACACAAATTTTAGAGGAAATGTAATGCTTTGCGTCTAGAAGGCCAATATTTACCTTCTAGTTTTTATAGAGCTGTAATAATAATTAGTCATTCTCAAGATCTGAGCTTTTTCTCCAAGTGAATTCAGGCAAAAATCGGGAAACTCTCATTTTTCATGCTCATGCTGAAAAGGTGTGGGCTCTAGAACTTTGACATTAGCTCAATTTAAGTCATGTTTGAAGAAAGAGTAGGAGGAACAGAGGGCTGAAGAAGAAAGAGAAAGAAGGGGAGAGAATGTTTCCTGTCTGAGTTTAACTCAAAGTACTTGTAGACTTCCAGGTGCAGCTAACATCAGCTGTTGTAGTAATAACATTTACTAAAATGGCAACCATTTCTGGATGCTTATTATGTGGCTAAGAGCCTTGTATTCCTTGCATCATTTAATCACCTCACTACAACCCTGTTAGGATACCTGCTTTCCAGAAGATAAAGTTGATTTTCAGAGGTTAAATGACTTGCCCCAAGTCACCAGGCTGCTAAGTGGAAGAACCTAATCGGAACTCTTGACTGTGTTCAACCTTCCCAAATGGTTGAAAAAATTCAGAATGAGCCTTCCCAGAATGTGCCACTTTTATTTTGAGTTAAAGAAAAATGAGGCTCAAAGTGTTGGCAGCGAAATGGCACCAGGTGTTAGACTGGTGGAGTCAGAACAGAACTCAGTTCAGCAATCTCAGTACTTGAGTTCTAAGAAAGAATTCTGAGGAAAGACTCAAACTATAAGAGAAAGATTGTTTAGGAAATCACAGAGGTAGAAGAACTGAGCTGTAGAAGAAATGGGCTCAGGAAATAAGTTACAGAGGAAAAAGAAGGGCCGTTGGAGCTTAGGAGAAAAAGAAAAACTAGGAAAACACCTGGGGGAGGGGGTGGGGACAGGCACAGTTGTGCTCCATAGAGAGAGCTGCATTGGGTCTTCCATCTTAAGGGTATTTAGCTGGAGGTCTCAAGGGAGGATCCCAATAGAATATTCATCAGCTTTCCTGGTGTGTCCCTCCAGGGTCATGAGCTCTGCTGATTGGTCAGTAACAGAGCAGGGCACCATTAATCAATGCAGCTGGTCCTGAGGTCAGCTATGGTGTCACCTGTCTGGTTTTGCTGCTTTTCTGGGCCTGGAGCTAAAACACAATTGAGGCCTAGATGTATTTGATGTGGGCCAGACCTCATTGTTCCAGGGGCTTAATGCTGAAGGGCTATTCTCCAGCCCCCTTGTTCATTCCCTCTCTAAGGAGGTCTAATGCACATAAGTAGAAACATGCCAGGGGAGGAAAGGTCAGGGGAGGGTCCAAAGACCATAACCAGTGATATGAAAAGTCGAGGGGTCTAAACTGCAGGACCAGAGATATGCTAGGAGAGGAAAGATTACCCTCAGGGTAAGGTCCTTGTTTTCCTGGTTTTGCCCATTGCTAGACACCCAGGACTTCCTGCCCTGGTGGCCTTCTGTATATATGGGGCCCATTGTTCTTGCTCTGCCCATGTCTGTTTAACTGCCTCCCACAAAAGGACTCAGGGAGAGCTTTTTACCTCTTCCATAACCACCTCAAAGAATTTAGATAAAGGGCTTAGCCCAGGAAACAGCTATCATTCACCAGAGGTATCTACAAAGAATATGGGCTAAGCGTGGTAGCCTGGGAGGGAGCGAAGCAAAGACTATTTGTTCAAAGCCCTCTGTGTCTCCTTGTCTGTGCATATTATTGCAAATATTCACTCTTCCTATCTTCCTATAAATTGTCTTCCTCCCCTTTGATGTCCCAGATCCCTATTCCCTTCTCTTTAGCTCAGAAAGACATACTGTATAAGCATCAATTGCCTAACTGCCTATGGGTCTCATATTCTTATGGGGCCTCTGTATGTATATAATTAAATTTGTTTTTCTCCTGTTAATCCATCTCTTGTCAATTTAATTATTGGACCAGTCAAATAAAAAAAAAATCCTAGAAGAGTAGAATAAAAGTTTTCCTCCATGATATAGTTGAAACAAGTTGAGTTGTCATCTGTTAGCATTTTACTAATAATCTTTAATGGGTACCTAATTCATCCCTGAAAACAAGAAACAATTTGGACCTAGCACATCCCACTGATGAGTTCATACTTTTATTATTATCCTTTTGTCCTTTCATTAGGGTCCTCTTCCCACAAAGCAGGACACCCCACCACAGTTTAAATTAATGTCTTTTATTTTCTCTAATGTTGACTATGACAGTATTCTTAATCCTCTAGATGAAGCTAAATTCTTTATTTAAATTTTTTTGTTCACTTATTTTGTATCCAGATATGTTGGGCATAATTGAGAATATTTCCTCAAATGCAGGCTTCCTTTCCTGAAAGACTCAACACTCTTAAAGAGAAATCAACCAGAAAGCATACATTTAAGGAGTGATTAGACAAGGAAGTAATTGTCAAGTTGAGAATTAAATAATTATGCCAGAGAATATGGTCTCCTTGTCATTGCTTTTAACAGTTATGTGTTCTGCATTGATTGGAGCACTCTGAAAAGTGTGGGCAAATCTCTTCTCCTTCTGAGCCTCCAATACCTCAATGGTAAAACAGGTACAGCACAAACTTTTCAGATGTGAAGCTGAATGGGTAAAATGTTGTATGATATAAATTTGCATGCCCCAATTTTGCTGTGTAAGAAATGTATATTTTTTTAATCATCTCCATGTCTCTACCTACCAGGCTAGTGTGAAATTCAAGCACAGCAATCTGTAGAGCTCTCTCCTCTCCCCTCATCATGCTATACCTATGAAAGCATCAAAGACTTCTCTACACATCTGCCCACCTTGGGTGCCAAGGAGACTTCCACCTTGGGTGCAAGTCTGGTGGCTTGGTGTTCCTTCAGCACTTCTGAGGCATAGACTGTCAAACAAACAAAATATGCTGACATTTGTTAAAATGGTAAGGCCGACTTTATTTGGGATTGTTGCAATAAATACAGGAACTACTGCAATGGAGCTTTGCAGTAGGGAAGAGAGACTGGGCTCAAGTCCAAATATGTCGAGGAAAAGTAAGGATTTACAGCCAAAGAGCCAAGTAGGAGAGGAGGTTCCTGAACAGAAAATTACTAAGAGAGTAGGGTAATTTTTTTCTAAATGTTTCTAAACAATATGCTTACAGAAAGCTGGTCAGACTGACTACATATTACGAGGGGGATGAAGGAGGACGAGGAATTGGGTCAGATATTGAGGATGGTCAGATCTCGAAGATGGGGGATTGTGGCTAAAACTGGACTCCAAATTACAGAGATGGAAGCCCAAACTGGGGCCCAGTCAAGCAGAGGGCTCCGAGGAGCATAACTAAAGTTTCATCACGAAGAGCATCTTTGTCAGGATTACAACAGAGAATCGGAGTCCTGCCCCTGCGGTCCATCTTCCTAGGTGTATCTAAAGTCAAGCCATGCCCTGAGGCACCTACACAGAGGGGCCTGCAATGCTGGACTCAGGCCTAGACCTCTTCGCCATGAAGGGGTGTGGACAGCCAGCATCATATGTAAGAAGTTGAGGCATTTACAGGAACCAGGATGACCCATTCCTTCTTCTAGCCCTGGTGCAAACCTCCTTAGGCAAATAAAACACAAACCTGACTACAAGAAAATGGGAAAGGAGTGGTGCATATACAGACAACAAAATACAAATTAGTGCCTTAATAAAACCCCCTGCCCCATCCGTACAGTATCTAGTTCTGGGCCCATCACACAGCAGGAGCTCTGGAAGGACGCCTATTTTTGCTCTGCTGTGGGTCAACATCCCTACTCACTAATTTTCAAAATTCTGTTTTGTTTTGTTTAGCAACTCAGCGGACCTTCTAAGGAAAGCTTACAGAGAAGTCCCATTTGTTTAAAAGGAAAGAAAGAACAAAAGGACAGAGTTGCTGCCCTGGTGATTCACCTGCTCCCTTCCTCTCAGGAAACCTTAGAGCGCCCTGGGCATACTGGGAAAGCTGGTGCCATTGGTCAGGGAGGCTGCATTTCCCCAGCACCTACTGCAGAATAGCCAGAAAACAATGATCAATAAAACGCTGCTGTCACATGTCCCAGGATTTAAGATGTGTCAGCTATAACACATGCAGTTATTTTGTGTATCACAGGACAACGTAAAAACAGTTGAGTAAACTATGGCACAGCACTGATTATAAAAAATATTTATACTTCAGGTATATTCAAATGTGAAAAAATGTACTTTAGAATTGGTGAAATTGAGTGATGAGATGACTTTTTAAGCAGTTAAGGAAAATGCAACCCAAAGGAAGCAAAGTACTTAAGAAACGTTGTTCGGATTTTCCTGTTTTAATTGACAATAATAGGCTCTATGTGTTAAGAAAATAAAATGAGAGCTTTTAAAGTAACTATTTATAAAGAGAGATAAAGAGAGAAATAAAAAGACTATGTGAGACTGCAGAAAAGTTTGAAACATTAATTTGACATAGGTAGATGGATGGTCTATTTTAAAATGCTAACTCCAACAATGAACAAGAACAGCGAAATAATTTTACTATGTTCTTCATAATTTATCCAATAATACTCAATAACTAGAGAATTTTTCAAATGTAACTAGAAAATTAACACTATATTGTTCATTTAATACCTTATGGAACCTATGTACATTTGAAGAGCAAAATAATAGAAATTATTTTGAGAACACATATTTTAAAAGCCTATTTTTTATGAGTTAATTTTGAAAACTGAAATATTACTGCATGCAATATAAAGCTCCATTAAACACAGCCTTGAAATAATAGAATCAGTTGTGATTCTGTCTTTATACTAGGCTGCCTTCCATTATGCTTAATCTCTACGACATAAAACATAGTAACTTTTTCTCCTTAGAATCATATTTAGGAGCTGTGAAAACAGCATGAGGATCACAAGTGTTAAGGCTAACTACTTCTCCCTGAGTGTCCACCACATCCACCATCTCTCCAATGAACGGTTCGGGGCAGAGGGCACCCTATAAAGGAGTGGCACTCAGGTGAACAGTGGCGGGAACAAACATGAAAGCAGTGAAGAATGCAGGCTGCTCACGGTTCTGGTCAATCCACCACCTACAGCAACATGCCCTGGTCAAAATGAGGCCTTGCAATGTGGAAATACATGAAGACCACCCAAATCTGAACAAAGAGAGCCTGTTCATTCAGAACTGGTTATACACAAGAGCCAGCCACGATCATTTGTATTTGGCAGAGACTCAAAGGCAGGCAGAGAGGTGGGAAAGCTTTGCAACGGGAAAAGGTGAAGCCCTGACCAGTTCGTTGGAGCATCATCCTGTACACCAAAAGGTTATGGTTCAATTCCTGGTCAGGGCACACACCTAGGTTGCAAGTTTGATCCCTGGTCAAGGCATGTACTGGAGGCAACTGATCAATGTTTCTCTCTCACACCATCTCATATCAATGTTCTTTCTCTCTCTCTCTCTGTTTCTCTTTCCCCCTCTCTTAGTCTCTAAAATCAATAAGCATATCTTTGAGTGAGGATTTAAAAAAAAGAAAGAAACAGAAAAGGGAAGCTTCAAGTATGCCTTACTGGGAGGCTGTTGGCATAGGGAAGCTGAAGACATGTTAACTAGAAGTAAGACATTCTCTGTGTGACACTGTAATTTATAATAAGAAATATATATATGGTGGTCTTCATCATCATTTCTGGCATACAGCTCCTAAAACCTTCGGAATTTATCTTTTGTTATGTTAATGAGGTTGGTTAGTTGCCAGGGAAACCAACCATATGATTGGAAGGTTGGGACCTTCAGCCCCACCCGTTGACCTCCGGGGGAATGGAGAGAGCTGAAGGTTTATTCTCAACCATTAATGGCCAAAAATTCAATCAGTCATGCCTACAATGCAGTCTCCATAAGAACTCAAAAGGCCAGGATTTGGAGAACTCTAGGTTGATGAACACTTGTGGATTCAGTGATAGTAGCTCAGAGAACACGGAAGCTCCCCACCCTTTACCCCCACTATGTCCTATTCACCTCTTGCATCTGGCCCTTTCTGTTATATCCATTTATAATAAACCAGTGATCTAGTAAGTACAATGTTTCTCTGAGTTCTGTGGGACCCTCCAGCAAATTAATCAAACCTAAGGCGGGGTCCTTGGAATCTATAATCCCTAAGATGTTTGGCATCTGAAGAGGGTAGAGTCTTGTAAGACTGAATTCTGAACTGTGGGATCTAATGGTATCTCCAGGTAAATTATGTCAGAATTCAGTTGAATTTTAAGACACTCAGCTGGTACCAGAGAATGGCTTGATGGTGTGGGGGGGAAATACACATTGGCATTGGTAACAGAATTATACAATGTAATTGGTTAGGAGAGTCTCTCTGGCTTTCTCTGGTTGGTCCTCCGCTGGAACAGGCAAAAATTAGGAAATCTGTCAGCTACTGACCAAATCCAGGTTATTCTGGGCTGATACCTACATGGGTTTTTATTTGGTTTCCTGGCTGGTTGCTGCAGCTTGTGGGTCAGAGTTCTCTTTTAATATATATGGTGTGACCACTGTCCATTCGTATATTCAGTCTCTCAGCAGGTAGCCTGATGACCCAACAGAGAAAATCATTCTGGCCACAACTTCAACTTTTAACATTTTAAGCTTCCTTAAAACAAATTCAAATTATTCATAGGTTAAAAAAATGGAGAAAAAAATTAAAAAACTTTCTCATAATTGTATCTCCTAGAAATCATGTCAGTCAACAAAGCCAGTGAACCAAACTAATACTTTTATAAACAAAATATTCACTTGTATGAACATGGCATGAAGTAAGTGGAAAAAAATGTCTGACTATCAGCCAATGTTCTTGGCTTTAAGCAAAAGAAGCTGCCCCTGGCAGAGAGGGTGTTTATTAAAAGGGTTTTTATTGGATAGCTCACAGAATCATTGAAAGAGCTGCAGTACTGGACTTGAGACAAGTTTCCAGAAACAACTCCCTAAACCGTGCAGCAGAGCTAGTCTGACAAGAAAACTGGTGCCGCAGCTCTTGAGCCCTAGATGCTGGAGTCCCTGTCACTTCCACCTCCATGTCTGGCACCTGCTCCGGTGCTATCTCTGGGCTCGGTCCTGGACTTTGCAGCCTCAGCTACCTCCCCTGCTGGATTCTGTAGGATGTTTGCCTCCCCACCATTGCAGCTTCGGCTTCGAAGCCTCAGGTGGGTCTATCTGACTGCTGCAGCTGGTGTCAGATGAGGCATGGGGGAGGCAGGAAAGGCTAGTTTTCAACTTGGAGCGATAGGATTCATAAGGCAGGAATTTCCACAAATAAAGGATGGGTGTTCAAAGGACACTGAGGAGTCACAAAAAACATAATAAATGCCCAGTACTGAGTAGAACCCAACACTCTGACCATCTAGCTACACTGTGAGGACCTACAGGCTGACAAAAGAATTGTACAGAACTGTGCAGGTCCTTTTGAGGCCCTGAGATGCTCTCAGGTGTCTTCTAGCTACCTTTTAAAGAAGCATGCAATTATTCCTCCTTCAAAGGCTTTGTCTTAAGCCATGGATAATTTTATGAGTCAGGGAATAGACTCAAAAGCTTTGACGTCCTTCTCTCTCTGTACCAGATTAGTTTCTTTGGGTCCGAGCACACCCAAAATGCATCAGATATTAGATGTTTAAGCCATCACAAATTTTTCTCTGTGTCATATACTGTATATTTTGATTTTTATACCTTTATTTTCCTCTTGAAATGTATTTTCCACATCTAATTTTATATCTTGCTGCACTATTTATATTTCTCTTCTGGTTATTTCAAATCTGTTTTGGAATAAGGAGTTTCTAAGGAATAAACAAATAAATAAATATGTCATTTGATTAATTTCAAAACTCCCTTTCTCAAACATGGCTTGAAAACTGTGCATACTAACAATCTGAGGAGGTTTCTAGATCTCTCAGATATCTTAGTTGTATCTGCACCTTTATGGATCATTCTCATCATACCTAAGGGGTGATGTGTTTACCAGGCTCTTAATTTTATCTTCCCCAGTTGGGAAAGTAATGACACTAACTGTCAATTAAAGGGCACATAACATGCCTGGTGCTCTGCTAAGTGCCTTACAGAGATTATCTTTCTGATCTTTACAGCAACCCTAGGAGGTTGTACTAAGATTGTGCCTACTTTGTTGATGAAGCTGCCAAAACTCAAGAGGGATGAAGTAACTTATCCATAGTGGCAGAGATATTGCGGCAGAATGGTGCTTAACCAATTTCAACAGCTGACAGTCGCAAAAGAACCACCATAAAATGGTCAATGTGAGAAGGAGGAGGAGGGAAAAAGTCAGAGACCCTCGCCTTCCTGTATGTCCCAGCTGCATGGGAACTCTGCACAGAGCTACTGAAACAGTCTGTCATGTAAGGATCTCCTGGTTGTTCTATATGGTCATGACACTACTTTAACAGTAAACGGACATGCTTTGCTGCTTCAAAGGGAATTTGAGAAGAAATATGCATCCTCATCCAGAAGACAGCAGGACTAACACTGTTCCAGACATGAGTAGGGTGACCGTGCACCACACGTGTGCCCGTGTAGATGAGGAACATGAAAACTACAAAGGCTGGGGAAGCTCCTCTGTGCTGTCTTCTTGACAACTTAAACCTCGGCATCTCACATGGTTATGTATTTGAAGTAGTTATTTTCTGCTCCACACTGTTTAGCATTTTAGGTGTTTGAACTGTGGAAATTAAAAGGACCTCAAGGATCATCAAGCTCATGTTCTTTATTTTGAAAATTCACTTAAACATTATTTTTACTATAATCAATATGCCACTTCCAGCTATGACACTGTATCTTCTATTTCATGTCATTCTTTCTTTCTTCCTTTTCTTTCTTTCTTTCTTTTAATGTATACTTTTGTGAGTTTAGGTTCCTTGGAATTTTATGTGTGGCAATTTTTTTGAGACTAAGGTTGGAGATGAGTTTCTCCATTTGCTTCTTGCAGACACTTACGTATTCTTCCTACCTAGGACCACTTTGTAAACAAATTTATTGGTTTGAGGTTTTGAGGCGGTGGGGAATACAATGATAGTGTGAATTCCGGCCCAAAATTTGAGGTCAAAGTTAATGAGTCCTCAAAAGAAGCTATTAACCTTTCCCTTCCCCCAACCCAAAGCCAAGGCTATGTTGGTTTATTTTATCTTTTCTAGTTCACCAACAAAGGTTAACACTTTTGAGGAGTCTCTATTTGAAAAGGGTGACTTTCCACTTTGCGCTACCTCTAGGCTTTGTCTTCTGCCTCCTGTGTAAAGCCAACTGAAACTGAAGATCTAGGCACTAGAGATTAGTAGATAGCTTTAGTAGATATACTTGCCATCAGCTTGGTTACTTGTTTGGAATTATGCTTTTCATTTTGGTTTTTCCTTACTTTCAGGTAAGCCAGATAGACATTTTAAAATATGTTTTTGTATTTCATTCAATATTTTTATAATTTGCACCTGGATGTTTTCTTTTTTAGGAAATCTAGTCTGCTATAACAAAAGAAACATTAATATCACCAGACTATGCTTTAAAATATATTCTTATGGCTTCTACTGAAAAGATAGTTTATTAAATAAACCCCAAAGTTAGTAGAAGAAACAAAATAATGAACATTAGAGCACAAAATAAATGAAATAGAGACTAAAAAGTCAATAAAAAGATCAATGAAACTAAGAGTTCGTTCTTTGAAAAGATAAGCAAAACTGACAAAACTTAGCTAGACTCACCGATATTAAAAGCATAAAAAGAGAGGGCTCAAATAAATAAGTCAGAAACTAAAGAGGAGATGTTACAAGTGATAGTACAGGAATACAAAGGATCATAAGACAATATTACAATTATATGTCAACAAATCGGACAACCTAGAAGAAATGGATATATCTGTAGAAACACACAACCTTCCAACCCTCAATAAGGAAGAAAGAGAAAATCTGACTATACTGATTACTAGTTAGGAGATTGAATCAGTAATCAAAAACATCCCAACAAAAAAGTACAGGTCCAGTTGGCCACACTGTTGAATTTTACAGAACACTCAAAGATTTAATACCTAGCCTTCTCAAAGTCTTCCAAAAAACTGAAGAGGATGGAATGCCTCCAAAGTCAGTTTACAAGGCCAGCATTACTCTAATACCAAAACCAGACAAGAATATTGCACCAAAAAAAATTATAGGCCATTATCCTTGATGAATATCATATAAAAATTCTCAACAAAATATTAGCAAACTGAATTCAACAATAGATTTTAAAAAATGATACACCATGATCAAGTAAGATTTATTCCAAGGATTCAAAGATGGTTCAACATCCACAAATCAATCAACACGATATATCACATAAACAAAATGAAGGATAAAATTCATATGATCATCTCAACAGATAAAGAAAAAGTATATGATAAAATTCAACATTAACTCATGATTAAAAACTCTCAAGAAAATAGGTATAGTGGCAACATACCTCAATATAATAAAGGCCATATATGACAAACCCACAGACAACATTATACTCAATAATGAAAAGCTGAAAGCTTTTACTCTAAAATCAGGAACAAAACAAGAATGCCCACTCTCACCACTTTTATTCAACATAATTCTGGAAGACCTAGCCATAGCAATAAGGCAAAAGAAAAAAAGCAAAATCTGAAAGGGAGAAGTAAAACTGTCACTGTTTGCAGATGCCATAATACTTATATAGAAAAACTCCACCAAAAAACAAACCCTGTTAAGACTAATTAATGAATTCAGTAAAATTACAAGATATAAAATCAATACACAGAAATCTGTGATATTTCTATACACTACTAACAAACTGTCAGGAAGAGAAAGTAATAAAAACAATTTTATTCAAAATTGCATCAAAAAGAATAAAATACCTAGGAATAAATTTAACCCACAAGGTGAAGAACTTATACTCTGAACACTATAAGATACTGATAAAAGAAATTAAAGATGACAGAACTAAATGGAAAGCTATATTGTGCTCAATATTGTGCAAATGTCCATACTACCCAAAGCAACCTACAGATGCAATGCAATCCCTAACAAAATTTCAATGGTAGTTTTCAAAGAGCTAGAACAAATAACTCTAAAATTTATATGGAACCATAAAGATCCTCAGTAGCCAAAGCAATCTTGAGAAAAGAGAACAGGACTAGAGGTATTATGCCCCCTGATTTCAAAATATACTACAAAACTATAATAATCAAAACAGGAATGGTATTGGCATTAAAACAGACACACAGATCAATGGAAGAGAACTGAGAGTCCAGTAAAAAACCCACTAATATAAAGACAAATAATTTATGACAAATGAGCCAAGAACATAAAATGGCGGAAAGGACAGTCTTTTCAATAAATGATGTTGAGAAAAGAGGACAGCCACAAGCAAAAGAATGAAGCTAAACTACTATCTTATACCACACACAAAAATTAACTCAAAATGGACTAAAACCTTGAATGTAAGGCCTGAAACCATAAAACTTCTAGAAGAAAATGTGGGCATTAAGCTTCTTGACATTAGTCTTAGTAATGCATTTGTGGATCTGGTTCTAAAGGCAAGGAAAACAAAAGCAAAAATAAATAAACGGGACCTTCATCAAACTGAAAAGCTCTACACAGTGAAGAAACCATTATCAAAATGAAAAGGCAACCTAATGAATGGTAGAAAATATTTGTAAACTATATATCTAACAAGGAGTTAATAGTCAAAATATATAAAGAACTCATACAACTCAACAATGATAAAACAAATAAACTGATTAAAAATGGGCAGAGGGTCTGAATAGGCACTTTTCCAAAGAATACATAAAGATGGCCAATGGTCACATGAAAAGATGTTCAACATCAATAATTATTAGGGAAATGTGAATCAAAACCCCAATGGGTTATCACCTCACACCTGTTAGGATAGCAAATATCAAAAAGATAGGATATAATAAGCATTTTAAAAAAGACATGGAAAAAAGGGAATCCTCATACACAGTTGGTGGGAATGTAAATTGGTGTAGCAACTATGGAAAACAGTATGAAGATTCCTTGAAAAATTAAGAATGGAACTACCATATGGCCCAACTATTCCACTTCTGGGTATTTATCCAAATAATACATAAACGCTAATTTGAAAAGATATATTCATCCTTATGTTCACAGCGGCATTATTTACAATAGCCAAGACATAGAAACAACCTAAGTGACCACCAATGAATGGATGGCTAGCAAAGTTGGACATGCACATGTACAGGTACATGCACAATAAATACCATATAATTTTGCTTATTTGTGTAATGTTGAAAACTCAAAACAAAGGACCAGAAAAAAAACAAATGAACTCAAAGCAGACACAGAGAACAGATGGGTGGTTACCAGAGGGGCAGAAGTGGGGACGGCTAAATGACCGAATGGGGTGGTGGTGGGGTGTATGGTGATGAACGCTTAAACTAGACTCTTGGTGGTGATCACTTTGCAGTGTATACAGACATCAAATTATAATGTATCCTTGAAACTTATAATGTTATATACCAATTTTACCTCAATTTTAAGAAAGATGTTTTCTTATACTCACACATCCCAGCAGGAGGATGGCATGGGGGAGTTGACGTAAGAAACATCTAAACGTGTAAGAGTTTTTATGAGTTTATTTGAGCCAAACTGACGACAATTACCAGGAAGCAAAATCACAGCAGACTGAGATAATGCTCTGGAAAACGGCAGTTTTACTACTAATTTTATACATAATAAACAAAGGGGAAGACAGAAGAGGGTTACATGAAATTCACTGATGATAGGTTAGGGAAGCAGCAGAAAGCAAAGCTGGGATTGGATAAAAATGAAGAGACCTGTGCTTTTTTAAAGAAAAAATGTTTACTTACTGATTTTAGAAAGAGAGAGGAACGGAGAAAGAGACATGGAGTTGTTGCCTCACTTATTGTATGTATTCTTTGATTGATACTTGTATGGGCCCCGGTCAGGGATAGAACCCACAACCGTGGTATGTCAGAACAATGCTCCAGCCACCTGAGCCACCCAGCCAGGGCCAACACATACCTCTTTTACATAGGTAGGTATAGCACAGTTAACAATTAACAATTAACATAGGTAGGTATAGCACAGTTAACAGTTAACAATTAACATTATAACAATAACAATGAGGGACTCTGTGGTCTACAGCTCCGATGGGAGAAAAGGACATTACCCTGACATGCCAGAGGTATGTTATCATAGGTGCAAAAAGAAAATAGACAGGCTCAGTTAAGGTAAAGATTGACCTCTGTCAAGAAAGACACCGACCAACCGCCAAGACTTGATTTTAGCTAGAAAATTTTGATTTCAGACCATCCTATGTGGTTACATTAGGTCTCTGAGTTTACACAACCTGCCTTGCAGGCCTTCCCTGAGTTTGCCAGATTTAGTATGCGGCCCCTTTTTCATCCACAGGGGAAAGAGCCAGGGGAAAGATCAAGAAGCAAAGGGAGTGGGTGATACTGTGAGAAGAGCCCTTACTGCTGTTTCTTTAGGAAGAAATTGGCGAGACAGAGTAAGCAGGTTTCAGACGGGCTAGTCTGAATAATTTAGCAGATTCTGGAGTGTTGGGGTTGTTTCTAGTGGTCTGGTATCCAGTCCTGGGATGATTTAGGCAAAGGAATAGTGGCCTGGAGTGTAAGAGCTCAATGAAGTTGGTGGGTGTGGGTATGGGCTTTGGATTGGTTAGTTTGCGTACAAAAGGCACATTCATAGAGAAGTTATTGGCTATTTTTAGGAATTAGCTAGTCCTGGGAGAGACAGTCTCATAAGAGATAACAAAGCTATAAAATGTCAAAGCATCAGAAACCATCAAAAACACACAACACAGAGACATGATAAATAAGGCTAATACAAATGCACTGGTACATGGCATAATTGTCATGTATTTTTGAAACAATAGTTATCTATAGTCATTTCCATTTTACCTTCTGGATAGAAAATTAAATGAGAACATGACATAAATATCATAATCTGCAGAAATTGAGATTCATCTATGGTCAATTCAAGTTATCAAACACTATTTGAATATAGATTCTACATCCATTGGAATCATGAGCCATTCACATGGGGACAGTAAAACATTTATGAATCAAATTCACTGCATACTTTTAAATATCTTAGTTAATTGCTTTCTTATATGTAATTTTTTCCCACTAATCTCTCCTGTACCCTCTCACCATCCTTCAAAGACTCTTAAATTCAAAACAAACTAAATTACAATTAAAGTTTCTAATAACATATGGTCTTTGTTGGGAATAGTTTTCCAGGTATAGGTGATTGTAACTTTAAAGGACTTGGGTAGAGGAACAAAGTAACTTCCTCCGCGGTCTTCTATTTCAACCAATTGACAAATGCTTTCGATTATGAAGTTGAATAAGTTACCTAATATATTCCAGTCACATGTCATATTTCTCTTCAACTGCATCTCTCCAGCAAAGTTTTAGTAAAGTTTCTTGGAAGGCATGTTCCTTGTCATGTCTAGATTGGATCCATGCTAAGGATAAAAGCAGTCTCCTACAGTTCCATTGGTTTTGCAAGGCACCATGCCAAATTCTCTGTCAACACTCAAGCAATCATTATCCAAATTTACATGTGGTCTAAGTGTGAGTCCTGTTTGAGGGAGGCATCCACAGAAAAAACGGAGACAATGTGAATCAACAATACCAAGGCATAGCATTAGAACTGACAATCAAGACTACCATTCCTATGTTTGCCCAACGGCTCAGGCCCCGCGGGATGGGATTTAGCACAAAATCCAGGGATGTCAGTGTAACTGTACTACTCTCTTTCCTGCAGGGACCCAATGTCTCTCTGAAGTTACAAATTTAATGTAGGTGAAGGCGGTGCTGGACTTCATGTGTGTGACACATTCTTGGCCCATGAGGCTTACCTCATTTGTACCTGATGCCAGCAGTCGGCCCTTTTGCACCTACAAATGGACATTCCCTAAAACATAACAACACTTTATTCTTTAGGAATACAGACTCTCCCTGTTTTCTTTGTTTAAGGCAACACAGAGCAATGAGTATTTGGACTGGTTCTATCTTTTTTCTGAGTGTTTTATTCCCTGCACCCTGGACAGAGGGGAGCCTTCAGCCAAATGACCTCATAGAGCAGATATGCAGGGAAGACTATTCAGACACATACAGTTGAAACATCTTCTGAATAAAAGCCAATGCATGTTTTCTTATTTTTCCCTCCCAGTAATGACCTGCGTGAATATGCTACAAGATGTCGTGAAAAATGGAAGCAGTCAAATGCCTTCCCTTGGGTCTAGCTAGTGTTGTGGCAAGAAAGAAGCTGGGGTCAGCTTTAAGCAGGAAAAAGTATGGAGATAAATTTAAGAATTCCAGAAGTCTTCCAAAAATATTTTTCAGATCTTTAGTTTTAATTATGTTTATTTGCTGAATGCTACCTTTTCTTTAAGAAGAAAAAAATCCCCGACAACATAAATATGTTAGTTTTTTACAGTAAATAGGTCTCCAAGCTTTTTTAAATTATTGTACTCTCCAAATGGGGGTACTGAACCCCTACTTTTAATATATCAATATAAGCATCTATTTATAATTTTCCTGAATGAACTAATATTAATATATTGCTTTCATTACAAAACATTAAAAACTTGCAACATTCAAAGGATGTGATAAAGTTAAAATACCCAGTGTTTTAAAATCTTCCTAACTGTGATGGGTTCACACTTTATTAATCAATGCCTCAAAGTATAAAAATATTCTAAATGACAATAAAACATTTTGGTACTCACTTTGTGTATTATAAAACCATGGATATTCACTTAGGTATTTCCTTAATTCATATGTTCAATATTCCTAATATAGAAAGTGGGCAAAGCTAAATATTCACCATCTTGCAAACATACAAAGATATAAATGTGTTTAAAAGCTACAAGTTAAAGCAAATTCATAAAAGTCTAAATAAAAACAAACATGATTTAAACATAAATTTGCAGATAAAATAAAGTATTATTCAAAAGTATCCCAAATATTAAAGTAATCTAACTGATGAACATTAAAAATGGAATATATTTGATTTTTAAGAACACAATCCTCAAGTGTTGTAATTATTAATTATAATAATTATATAATAATAAAGTATGTTAAATTTTATAATTATTAGCACAAATTTATGTAGCTTCTGGAAAAGTTTCATGACTCTAGTTGAAAAACGATGAAGACAGAGATATAAGCTAACTCCAAATATTTTCCTTTGACTCCTTCCTCTTCAAAGACTCCCTCTTTGTGTTATTTTGAGGACATATTAAATTACGTTTTTAAGAATGGTAACTTTTTGAATGATGATAAACTATACTTGTTTTAAAGAAAGCATTCCTGGTTCGCCTTGGTCTAGATTCATCATATACAGACTGAGATGTCAACGGAGATGAAGTCGGCTCTATCAGTTTTAGTGCTGTGGATTCATTTCAAGTGTAGCCGGTTAGAGAGATGTGCCAACAAATATGAAACACTGGTAAGGCTTCACTTCCTTTTTGTTTTAGGTTGGAAGTAAATGTAAGTTAAATTTCTAATATTCCCTTCCCTTCTCCTAATAAATTATTTTGCGCATCCCATGGAAAGTCAGTTCCCAACCTCTACAGAAGAGACAGAATGAATCTACTCAAAAGGACAGGCAATAAACACAGCCTAGAGACCTCGCTCTAGAGAGGGGTTCAGGCTCACGTGAGTGAGGACAGGGTGGGAGAGATGCTGGGAGCACCCGGGTGGGTTAAATGCGGAAGGTGGGCCCATGCTTCAGTTCATTTCAGGCCCTCCTACTAAGGCCATTAACTGTATCTTGGTATATACAAGTGGTCACAGCCCAGCATAGCCCTTGGATGTTCAATCAAAAGTTATTAAATTTAATTGAATTAAAAGAGTTGGAATCATTATGTGACTAATTTAAGGCCCCAGGCTGGGTACCTTGAACAGACAAGCAGCATTTGGCAAGGGCTAAATCAGTGCCTGCCGAGGTGGCGGAACGGCCCCGTTCAGGCGATTAAGCACCCTCATTATTGGACAGGAGGTGTAGGAGGAGGAAAAGCTGAGAAAGCTCCACCGAGGAGCCGTGTTCTAAAGTGGAGCTTAAGAACGGAGAAAGGAGGTTTTGTTTCTTTATGCATTAATCAGTGGATTTTTTTTTTCATATAAAGGCAACACAAATTAATTACAGCAAATTTAGAAAACGCAGATAAGCCTTTCTAGAAAGAAAAGGAAAGACAAAAAGGAACAAGAAGGAAAAAAAAATTATTTCTAATCTTACCAACCAGAGACAATGACAGGCCAGAGTTAACCTTTTGGTGTATATCCATTCCGTCTCTTCTGTGTATGTGTGTGAAGAAAACAATTATACACATAAACACTCTCAAAATTCACACTCCGCTACCTCTACCCCAGGATGGAGGGTAAATCCTTCTAACGTCAGAGTCTTTTGATTGACAACATCAGCAAATTCAGTTTAACTGAAGAGAACTCTAAGGGGTGGAGGAGGGGAGTTCAGGTTGAAGGAGTCAGGACAGAGGTAAATCGCTCTGCACAAGGCAGGTAAGGGGGTTGGGAGACGGTCCCCCACCATCACGGCTCCTCCTCGGCACTCCTAGGGCCCTGCATGCAGGTGCTGCGGTGCCCCGCCCTGCCTGGGACCACTGCTGCTCCTCTGGGTACCACAGGATCTCCCTCTGACCGCCCCTGCTCCATGGGGCTCCCTGCAAAGGCTCTGGAATGCAGTGTGCAGCTTGGAGAGGAATGGCTTTCTCTGCTTTGATTTACTTTCTGAGGGACAGGTGGGTGTGATGTCATTGGAGCAACAGTTGTTTTAAACATTTTACTGACAACTGCTCTGCTATCTAAAAGATTCATGTTTCACGCAGGGTAGGTGGAGCAGGAGGATAAATGTGAGGGACCACATCTGTCCACAGGAGACCTGGGGCTGGCTCTGGCAGGGGGTGCCAAGGTCCTGTTCCTGAGGGCAGGGACCTTTACCTGAGGAGAGCCTCGGTCCTGCACCGGCTTCTCCCAAATATGCCTCAATACAATGTTTACTCAGCAGAATATCCAATTTTTATTTTTTATTTCTATGTTTTCCTTCCTCAGGAAGAACATTAGCTCCCATGCAAATAGACTTCTAGTAGTCCCCGGGAACCCAAACTATGTGGGGTCACATTTTATAACATCTTTGGAAGAGCCATGAATGCCACCTTAAAGTATTTGGACATATGACATACACAGTGAAAGCTTTAGGTAATTGGTGGGAGAGTCTATTCCTTTATTTTGTACCCACTTTACAGACAACACTCTGAGAGGTCGAGTAGACTTGCCCAAGGGTATACGGCCGGTTTTGAAAACAAAGCTTGTTTCCCATCTCCCCTGTGGGTTCTTTCTGATAAACTCCCAGTGGTAGATCACATGTGTGTGCTGTGTGGTGTATGTTCATGTGCACCATTTATTTTAAGCAAAACATAGTTACTCACTTTTGGAGTTTGTAATTATTTTTCAGTCTGCTATGTATGACCAACCAAAATATCAATGTTTATGGTCAGATTTATTTATAAGGCTGAAATAACCGCTGGTTGAAGAATTAAAAGATTTAATAAATAACTTGAATCGAGCCAGAGACCTTTGTCCACTGCAGTGGCTATATTCTCATCTGCCAGCATCCCTTTCTTTGGGGGAATCATTCCTTAGCCCCTCTGCATGTGTTGGAGGCAAGAGCCAGCCACTTCCCCCTGCTCCTGGCTTGCATCTCGGGCTTAGCCAGCCAAGGCACTGCCACCTCCAGGACACAGTGATGAGTTCAAGAAAGGGCATGTGATTCAAGCTCCATCAATCAAAGTCTTCTGGACTTCTTGAAAAAATTCTTCAGCCATAAAGATGGATTGTTGTCTCTTGTTCAGAATTCAAAGCAGTAAGACTATTGTGGGCAGGGAGCTATTTATTGATAAACCTTTTCCCATTACAGAAAAGAGTCTTCTGAGAGTAAAACCAAATAGAGTCTGAACTGAGAGATGGAAAGAGGAAGACAGAACTCTGATGATATTATCTGAGCTCCTGGGAACAACCGTGATTGGCTTCCCAGTTGCATCAGGAAATAAACTGCTTTATTCTTCTTTTATACTTAAGCAGTATAGGTTGGTAACTGAACATACTTTGTAATACAAAATAAACTCGGGGTGGGGGGGAACAAAATCAATAAATTGATTGGAAAAGTGCTAAAGGAATATGTATCTAAATAGGAACAAAGTACTGTCATTCTGTCCTGTCATGAGGACTAGAACCCAATAAAAGGGACCCTACTATTTACACAACTTACCCTTTACAAATGAGAACTTTGGGACTCAGAGAAGCTTGTTCTCTTGGCCCAGGGCACGCAGCAAATAAGGGGAGAGGGCAGGTGGGCATAGCCTTGTCTCCAAAGTCCATGCATTCTTTATCAGAGAAGGGGAAATGACCTACTCCGCCAACATTTCAATAAGCAAACACTGGGAGACAAAGGGAGAATGAAGTGAGCATGCAGGTTTATAGCACTAATAATTCACTGTGAATTATATGATTCACTCTTTTGTTCAATGTAGATAAATTAACCCTTTCAACCTCCTTAGCCCCAAATTCTATCTAGGTTAGGACCTGTTACATTTTGTTAGAATCTGTTATATTTTTTCCTCTAAGCCAGGAAAACACTCTATCCATAGCAGATATACTGGATGTTCACGGAAAACGGGCTGAGCGCCTGTCCTACTATAGAGTGGACTTCCTTCAGCTCTTGCCAGGAGCACCTTTAAATACCTCTTTTCATCTCAGTATCCCCTCCTCCCCTTTTCTTCTCTGCCCAATTCTGATCAGCTTCAACTCATCCTAATTCAACAAATATTTGGGGCTTTTTTTAAAGATTTTATTTATTTATTTTTAGAGAGAAGGGAAGGGAGGGAGAGAGGGAGAGAAACATCAATGTGTGGTTGCCTCTCACGCACCCTCCACTGGGGACCCAGCCTGCAACCCAGGTATGTGACCTCACTGGAAATCGAACCAGTGACCCTTTGGTTCACAGGCTGGCACTCAGTCCACTGAGCCACACCAGCCAGGGTTAATTCAACAAATATTTATTGAGAATCTATTATATGCTAGATGTCATGCTAAGCAGAGAATCTGAATGAGAAATGGATTGTGGCTTCTCATCTTAAAAGAATGAATGATGTTTGCCTTCCTCTTGATCCATTCTCCATCCCACCTCCCCACCATTAATGAATCCTCTGTGGACTGAAGATCGAGCCTTCCGTTGATAAAAAGGAGAAGTAACTTGTTTTCAAAGAGTCTGGGCTGAGACCACTGTTGTAGGTTCAAATATATCCCTCCATAAGTCATATGCTGTAGTCCTAACCCCCCAATTCCTCCTGATGTAACTTTATTTGCAACTTACAGATGTAACTAGTGAAGTTAAGATGAGGGCATTAGGGTAGACTCTAACCCAGGAGGACTTGTGTCCTTCTAAAACGTGGACATTTGGACACAGATATACAGAGAGGGTAGATGATGGAAAGACACAGGGACTATGAAGACAACCACCTACAAGCCAAGGAGAGAGGCCTGGAACAGACCCCTCCCTCATGGCCCTCAGAAATACCAACCTCACCAACAACAATTGTGAAGCAAGAAATTCCTGCTGTTTAAGCCATTTGATTTGTGGCACTATGTTATGGCAGCTCTAGCAAACTAATACTGTCATAAACTGACTATCTTCAGATGTGGCCTGTTTGGCCTTTTTATTTTTTAACTGCACAAACATTTTAAAGTCAAGAAATTTCACATGCAAAAGAGTCTAGATTTCTGCTTTCCTGAAACATTGGAAAATTTGCATTTTTTTCCCATGTGACATAAATCACCTGAAGCTGTGTAGCAACTTCCTCCTTTAGATGGGCCTCTGTTCACTACTTCATTCACCACAGTCCTTCCCAGGTCATCTTGCGCTCCCCAAGGCTGTGTTTGTTGTGCCTGTCACGATGCTCCATTCCACTGTGGTCCCTAACCTAGGCTTACTGACATCTGGAGCTGCTTAACCCAGGGTGGGAAGTCTGCGAGGCTGGAGGAGGGAAAAGCAGTGTGACCAGAGGACAGAGGCGGATTCTCAGAGATCGGAAGTGGACGGGGAGGCGGAGTGACAGAAATCGCGATCATACATCAGAAGAGGCAGGGCAAGGCACGGGGGCAGGACAGGGCTGTCTGGGTCCTGAGCCCCTGTTCCATGACGTTGGGAGCCATGACGCAAGAACGGGGAGCTGGGCTGTGCTGAGAACAGGGATGCCCTGAGTACAGGAGTGGCTCACTTTGGAATGGTCCACGAGGACAATGACAGCTCGATGGCACCATAATGGACTGAAGAGCAGAGGCTCTCCTCCAAATTTCCCAGACTGCATTAACCCCAGAGGACTGCTGAATGCTGGGCATGCCACACTGCACCCCAATACTGGCTGATTATCAGTTGTTAACCACAACAAATGGGATCCTTTTACATTTAGAGAAATAATATAAGTGAATTTTCTTACACTCTAACAATGTGGAGGAAATGTTGAAAAAGAATAACTAGTGGGAAAACTTACTCTTTTACTTCATACCCATTGGAGGCCCAGAGAGGTCAAATAACTTGCCTAAGGGTACACAGCCAGTAGCAGTTTTCCAAACAAAGCTGTTTCCTATCTCCTCTGTAGATTCTTTATGAATAAACTCCCATGGTTGGGCCCATGAGGCAGAAAGTTGAGGTCACTTACGACCTGTTGTTTGCCCCTCTTTTTGTTGCTGAGAGCAAGCAGAGTGGCTTCTCTTCCCTATTCAGGGAGCATGTGCCCTTTCAAACAGGTCTCCAAAGAGCTTTGCTGAATCAACATAAGCACCAGCAATCATTCAGAACTGGAAAGCAGCATAAATGGTCCCAAATGCCAATGTTTTCATCTACAAAATTTCTCCCCAGTGCCAGAGTTGGCATTTTTCATCACTGTGCTTTAGCTGAAATAATACCTGGTAAGGCTTACAGAGGACTGATAATTGCAAAGATGGATTTCATAATGTATAATGGGTAATACCAAGTAACAAGATGCAAATATTAATCATAGTCTTGCCTTTATTCTCTTCTAATTCTGGAAGTAATTTTTACAGTGTACAGGTTAATAAGAAGCTAACTTAATGAATGTTTGGCAAACTCTAGAAGTCTTTTTGAAAGACGGATTACTCTGTCATTTACCACAGCTCTCTTCAGCTCTCAAAACCCTAGAGGAGTGTGAGTAAAGGAGAAGATAATGACCACAGTGAAAACAGAGGCTTGGGTCCTCACCTCTGTGCCCTGGGCCAGCTTTCAAACACACAGGCAGCATTTTTTTTTTTCCTTTATAACTTTTCAAAAGAGTAAGGAGGCTCCTGGGGACCTTAGCAAGCCTGCATTTATTGTACAGATGAGAAAAATGAAGCCCAGAAAAATGGAAGAATACTCCTAAGACCTCTTGACTATTTACAGGCCTAGGAACATGAACCCAAGTTCTCTGCCTTTCTACAAGTATGGATTTTTCATCCTGCAGTAGGCTGGTGGTGCAGGATCTTAGGATCTCTGTGACAAAAAAAAAAAAAAAAAAAAAAAATCCCATAATAGGCAAACAGTGACAAAGCATTTTAATGAACAGGCTTGGTCTCTATGACAACATGCCAACAATTTGGTATCTTCTCCACTAGGATGATTTGCCTTTTAAGAAATTTTTTAAATTCTCCTCTTACTGAAAATACCCAGAAAATTGAAATGTTTTTTGGGAGCTAATATATATTGAGCACTTACTATGTGTCTGACTAATTGTCCTACAATGTATAACCTCAGTTAGTACTTACAACAATGTTATAGGGTGAGTGTATTCTTATCCATATTTTACTGATGAGGAAAGAAGCTTAAGGAACTTTCCCTAGGATATCCAGATAGTGAGTGGCAGATTCTGGATGCAAACCCTTATTTGTCTGATTCCAAAGGCCATGCACTCATTTTCTATTGCAGTATAACCAATTGTCACACATTTAGTGATGTAAACAAAATCCATTCTCCTACAGCTCTCACAGTTCTGCTGGCCAAGGGTTTCACGAGTGGGTTTGGCTGGACCTGCTCAAGGTTTCTATTCCAAGGCCCAAATCAAGGTGTAGACTGGTTGGGCTCTTATCTGACGGTTCTGGGGAAGCACCGACTTCCAAGAGCATTCAGGTTGTTGGCAGAAACCAGTTCCTTATGATTGTAGGACTCAGGTCCCTATTTTCTTACTCACTGTCACCTGGAGTCTGATCTTTACTCCTACTGACCACCTGCATTCTTTCTCACCCATCATTCCCCTCTGTCTTCGCTGTAGCAAAGGCACATCATTTGCCACTCTGGCTCCTGCAGGTAGGTCAGGCTCACCTAGGTACCTCTGTTTCTGAATATTGAGAGGTACAGATCTTCAATTACACCTGCAAATCCCTCCACAGCAGTACCTAGATTAGCATTCTGTTGAAACTAAGGAGGGGACAGGAACATGAAGGGGTAGAGGATGATATAGATTCAGAGACCGATAATGAACAGCGTAAGACCAGGAAGTGAGGAGACTAGAGAGAACCAGGGCCTATGATGTTCCGAGCGTGGCAGCCACCACTGTCCAGCTCCCCCCGACTGCTACCACGTGGGAAACAGCTCTTCCAGTTTTTCAAGGCCAGACATCTGGATTTTTATGTGAAATCACATCAGAAAAAGCTGACAACTACTTTAAAAATAAAACCCATCCATCCTCAGACTAGGTGGGACCTTAAGGCCAAACTGCCAAACTAGCTAAATCAACTGTGACGATGATGTTTTTTTCCTCCTGGCTCCTTAATGTAGTCACTTGCAGCATCCCAACATCTATAGCCCGGTCCTTGCCCACAGTCCTAGGCTCTTCATCGTGAGTGCTGTATACACAGGGGCTCACCAGACTCCAAAGGGTTTCCATGGACAGATGATCTTAGAACTTAGCAAAGTCTTTCTTAAGCACCTGGTGAAGGGCTTCTCCAGATGGTCCCAATCATGGACACTGTTTTCTCACAGAAAATCTGCACAGACTCCCCGAGAATAGCCCTTTCCAGGTTGTTGCTTGTCTGCCTGCTCCACCTGACAGCAATCACTAAGGAAGCAGGAACCAACCATGCCTTATTTGAATTGTTATCCCCTTATTTGAATTAATTGCCTAGATATGCTTAGTGACTATTCCTTGAATGAAGGGAAAAAAGAAAAAAAAGGCATTCAGGAAAACTCAGCACTACCAATAAGCTCCTAAAGGTTCACTGCTCGTCCCTGGGCCTACACTCAGGTTGTCTGTGAAACCCTGTTTACTGAAGAGTCTAAATACAGAAAGTAATCAAATGATGGAATTATTGTTTAAACTCTTTTGGATGGACATCCATTTTAAAAAGTCATCATTGCTATAATAATTGAAAAAGAATCTCCTTGGGGAAGGACGCTGTCAGGCTGCGGTCTGCCAAGCTGCACATGAGCAGCTAACGTCACACAGCCCCGTGCGCAGTGCGGCCACGGTGGACGGGGGGCAGGAGGCCTGTGAAAGGCAATGGCTGGTAATGCGGTAACTCCGAGGGCCCCTGAGTATTTTATATTTCAACAGGTAAAACGAGTTTAAAGGCACTGGTTGACAATTATGTATATAGACATTCTATATCTTACTCCTTAATCCTTATGTTAGAAGGAAATCCTGAGGGAATGTGTCTAGAACAGAGGGAGGGCTGGACCATCTGTTTTTTATCACCTTGTGTCTTTGGAGTTAGCTCTAGTAATACTGTTAATGCAAAACAGATCATACGCTGGGCATTCCAGGGAAATAAACACTACAGCTCCTTGTCTATATTTCTGGCATATTATCTTGTGCCATGTGCGTGAACTAGTCTCTCTCCGATCACTATCACTGCTGTAGAAATTCTTCCTAGTATGACTAGGTGGCAGTGGACCACTGCTCTGGGTTTGGCTCTGCCAGATACTCCTCTTCACTTCACTCTAATTAAATACCTTTTCATGCTTCTGTGTTACCCCCAAATGTAACTGTTGTCTATACTCGCCTGCATAAATAAACATTAGTGGAGCATCCCTGTAGAAAGCCCACTGACCTAGCATCAAAAGACCTTGTCCAGTCCCATCTGTCATTAGCAAATTGTCATCCTGAGAAAATTACCTAATCTGCCTGGACCTCAGTTCCCTCATCTGTAAGACAGAGTTCCTTTCAACTATGTACGTGTCACCTACTTTTATGCTGATAAGGAATGGTCTTGTATATCAGTGACTCTCTTCTTAGATTTTTGGCATGACTCTTTCTATAGGGAGTGGTTTTCTTTGTAAAGAACCCAGACTAGTAAACATAGAGTCCCTGAATCTCTCAAGACCTCCCCACAAAAAAAGTTGAAACAAAACTACAGTTACACTAACCATTATTTTATACCACAAAATATAGTTTCTTTGGTTATATGGGATTTGTTTTCCATTCTTCTCCTGAATTAAGAAAGAGGGCTCATCATTGGTTTAAAGGCAATTAGGTTGTTTTTATGTCTTGACTATTGTGAATAATGCTGCAATGAATACAGGGGTACATATATCTTTACTATAAGTGTTTTCAAAATTTTCACGTAGATACCCAGAAGAGAGATTGCTGGGTCATATGGTATAGCTCTATTCTTAATTTTTTGAGGAAACTTCATGCTGTTTTCTACAAAGGCCGCATCAATTTACATTCCCACCAGAAGCTGCACCAATTTAAAACTTGTAATTTGTTTATTTCTGAAATTTTCCATTTAATATTTTCAGACCACAATTGACTGTGGGTAACTGAAACCATGGAAAGCAAAACCACACCCAAGGGAACTACTGTATTTTCTCACTTACCGTAATATTATATTATTATTATCCTCATGATAAAATGAGGAGGCTGGGGACTGCAGAGATACCTAGTAACTGGAAGGTCCAGTATTGAAATTCTGAGATCTGCTGTTACCAAGAGTGGGATTCTCAGTAACAATGCTCTTCTGTCTTTTCTAAGACTTGCTTTTCTTCTTGGCTGATCATTTGCATGAATCATGTCAATTTAAGGCCAGCTACATATCTTCCTCCAAGACTATTTCTACTTTCAACATGCCAATTTTTAAAAAATATAAAGATGATTTTCATGCTCTCATCAACAAACTTTCCATAAAAAAAGGAAAATTAAAATCCATTAAAAATCCATTTCTACTGTGAAGATTAAGAAACATTTGTTTCCAGGGTTTTGGGAATTGCAAACTGGGAACGGAAGGAGTAAATTACAGGAGTAAAGGGGCTCAGCCTGTGCTAACCAGACATCAGGAGCTTCCTTAGGTGGCTTTCAGTTTCACATCCCGCCCTGATTTAAAGCTGCATGTTGCAACGCCACGAACTTCAACAAACAGCAGTAAGATAGGCTGACATTACCACCAAGGCACAAAATTCCAGATATAAATGAGGGTGATAAAAATAAACTTAAAGTAATTTAATGCCTAAATGAAGTTTACAAGTACAGGCTTCTGAGGAACTAGTGGATATAGATAGTTACATCATGAGAATTCTTAGAAAGTGATGTATTTATGATCTTAGGTCAAGAAAGATAACCAAGCGAGAGCAGTGTCATTAATTTGTTTCTGAGACACAGAGAGAGACAAAGTCCATTTTATGTCATGTAAGCAAATGAAAAATTAAATCAATCGTACTGCATGCAAATGAGAGTCTTTGCATTTAACAGCATGCAAACAAAAGGGTGATAAAAGTTTAAGTGAAAAGTTATCGTACTGATAAGATGAAGAGTAAAGGCATTTTGTTGAAAATGTGCCTTTGCTCAGGTACAGCTAGTGGGACAAATGATTTATTCTTTAACTAGGAGCAATCCAATGATCAGTGTAAGAAAATTATTTATACCTGTATGAGCTAACATTATTAAATCTGCATTTGTGATTGGCTATGTTTCCTATCTTTTTGACCTTATAATATTAGTGCCCAAAATCAAAAGTACAACACTGTTTATATGAACAGAATTGAGCAAAAAAAAAAAAAAAAAAAAGTCATCATAGAGGTTATAATGATAAAAGCTACTTTTATTGGTTATTTATTGCAAAAATTTCTTGATTCTAGTGTGCCACCAATCTATTAACATGTTTCCGGAAAAAATGTAAAAGAAAAAAAGGAAATACTGTTAGGTACATCAATTGTGAGACACATTCCAATTTCAAAATGTGAAAATGTGTCTTAGAATCCAGGAACCATGGTCTGGTACTATGCTAAATGATTTGCATAAAAGTAATTACAATGAATCCCTCCAATAATCCTATGGAGTAGGGATTATTTTTCCTATTTTATAATTATTGTGTAAGGATAACTGACTTGCTCAAGATCACATAGTTTGCAAATGCAGGGCCTAGGTTAGAGTCCAAAGGCCCTGCATTACAGAAGCTGAGATCATTAAATATCTAGTCATTTCTGGTTCCGGAGCCAGAGAGAGGAAAGATCTTATTTTGCTTGGTATCCTCTCTTCAATTAATATTTCTAAGGCTGCCTCATGGCTTAGCTCCAATCTTTCCAAATCTATCTGAGTTGGAACAAGACTAAAATAAAAGGAAAAATGCTTGAGTAAGTGCCAACAGATAGAAGACACTGGAAAGGCCCGCAGATCCTTACAGCACATTTTAAGTCCTCCCAGGCCCGCCTGAGCAGCTCAGGGCCCCTCTGTGCTTGGCCCATCACTGGGCCAACCTGAGGAACAGCAGGAGCTTTAGTCCAAATTATTTTAGAAGCTTTAGACTTTTGAAAGCACTTTAGGGATGACCTGGTTCCTCCTTGTACAGAAGAGTCCCAATGAGAGGAATGACTCACACAAGGTCACTTAGGGAATCACTGGTAGATCTAACAGCAGCATTCAGATTTTCTAATCAGTGATCATAATCACTGTTAGCTGTTGAGTGATTACCATGGGCCAGGCCCCGTACTAGAAGTTTTACAGGCAGTGTTTCACTTAATCTTAACAACAACCCTGTGACATTGATCCCATTATTATCCCTGCTCTACAGAGGAGGAACCTGAGGCTGTGAGAAGGTACTTACTTTACCCAACTCACTTGTCCACTAGGAAGCAGAGCAGCAAGATTCAAGTCTAGAGTTGTCTGAATCCAGAGCGCACAGTCTTCTACTCTTCCAGCTCACAATATGGTCCACTGAATCAGCTCTCCCGGTTTTTCCTGTAAGGCGCATCTCCCCAAGACACAAAAGTACATTGACCACACTCAGGGATGGAGACACCCACCATTTCCTGTGCTAATACTGACAGCTACTGTATTATGTTTCCATTCATTGGTCAACTACATTTTCCTACAGAAAATAAACAAAAAATTAAGATATTAATATCGCTTAGCTAATGTGTACTTTAAAAATATGTTTATTTAAAAATAAAACCTATCTATCAAGTTTTTTCCTACCTTTTCAACAACGATAAAGTGGTTTTTTCTTTTACTAATAGCTAAGAGCAACCCCTCTCAGCCAGTGAGTACACTGCTGTGACATTTGTCCCTCCGCTATCCCTTCCCAACTCCGTGCCAGTCAATTTCATTAGTTTGAGAAAAACCCATGTCCAAGTGATTGATTTAGGCGAATTAATTTCTCCATAGGAATATTCAGTAATTTTCCTCGCTGGCCTAGAAGTCCTTACTGTTTAGAAATAGAGCTATAATTTCCTCTCTAATTGGCAGTACGGTCCAACCCAGTATTTCTCTACATGATTTTGAAATCACATCATTTTCACCACGAGATCTACTCTAACACTTTCCTTCAGAGAGTGTTATTATGATGGAGCATCTGAAAGAACTCCAAGGAAGGGTCTGGTACGTTACAGCCTAATGCAGGGATCAGCAAACTATGGCCCTGAGACCAAATCCTGCCTGCCACTTCTTGTTGTGAATAAAGTTTTATTGGAACATAACCATACCCATTATTTCCATATTATCTATAGCTGAGTGGTTTTTCATAGACTGTATGCCCCATAAAAATTAAACTATTTATTATCTGACCCTTTATAGGCCCCTGGTCTAATGGATCTGTAGTCAATTTTAGGATTTGACACTGAAGTGTGAGTGGAACGGATATCTTCTTTGCCACCTCAGATATCCTCATTCAATATGAGCATGTACTGAGTGGCTAATGTGTGTAAAGCCTTGTCTAGTAGGGAAATAAAGAGGTGTTGGATGTGCCCCCATCCTCAAGCTAGTACTCAACAGTGGATCCCTTTGCAAAGGGGTCAGGGGATTTCTATCCCCTCTTAGCCCCAATTATTTTCTCTGAGAAAAGCATCCAGCTAGTCTTAGTATCCATGACATTTACATAGCATGAGTCAGTGTTCATAGAGGGCCTGCACATAATTTTACTGAATCCAAAATGGGAGGGGGTATAAAGCGAGTCAAAAGCTAAAAATGAGCAAAAGTCTCCCTAAGTGTAAAACTATGTAGAATAGCTATCCTACCATGGCCCAACAAGTGGATAAAGATATGGCATAAACAATGCTGAGTTTCTAAAAACCATGATCTTGATCATGGTTCATGGCCATATGATAATTCATATAAAAATTTCTTTACCCAGAAGTCAAATCATCCCCATCTATCATCTGAATTAAATCAAATATTCAGGTCTTAACATTTTGGGGATACCTCTGGTCTTAATTTATCATTTCTCTCTTTAAAAGGCCTTCAGGGAGAAGGTAACATTTAGATGGATTATACACTTCAATCTTTCACGAGCAATGTAGTAGTACCCCACAGCCTTGGGTTCGAAGTAAAGGTCGTTTCATCTCCACAAGTAAGCCTTTCTCTCCTACTCATTAACATTTTAGATTACATAGTGGTCTTATATTTAGTACAGTTTACAATGAGAGCATCATCAAAAATTTGTGGTGCTATCACATACAGCTAGGGGAAGAAAACCCCATCAAGAGAGGTTTAAAAATATACCCCTAACTAGTAAGGTTAATGTACTTTAATCTTTAAGATGCAAAACATGTTACAGATAAATAGATATGATTTATTGTGACTGTTTCCCAGTCTGGCCACTTTCTCGTGTTACTATGATTAATTCTGGTAAGAGAGGATGACTCTGACATTTAAAAGTGTGACTTGATTTTTAAAATCCAAAAAGAAATACGCCTTCTTGCTTAAATGGAGACACTCAAATATTTGGTAAGAGTGAACTTTACTAAAGATAACATAGCTTTGCTTATCATCGAGACTTAAAATTAAAAGCAGATTTATTTAACAGATTTTAGTATAGACTACATATTTTATATAATTCACATTAATATTTTTAGTTAGTTGTTAGGATATCACTATAGTTTGATTTTTAAATAATGATAGAGCAACATTATTTTTGTAGGAAAGGTTGGATTTCCTTTGGATATTCACCCTCTTTAATAGGGTCACTAGCTTCAAGGAAGAATGGGTGCTTTTTGGTCTAAATTAATTATGTGTTTGATAAAAATCAGCATCAGACAAGAACAGAAGTCAGCAAGGAACTTCTGAGAAAGAGCCTTCCTTTCTCAAAAGCTTTACAATGATGACTTCATTATTTGACATTTGTAATGCCTACCTGGGACAGCTGAAACTGAAATAATCATATTGTATCACTGAGACCACAAGGCAAGGAGCCAGCTGAGGACACAGAGGACGGGCTGAGGATAGTACAGGAGAAGGAAGGGCTCTTACTGTTGTCATGAGCCACAGGATTCTGGAGACCAGCTACCTGAAGAATTCTTGTCAGAGGAAATGATGTATCTTCTTTAGTATTAAGGCCAACTTAAAATGAGGTTCTCTATAACTTGCATCCTAAAGCAGGCTGACTGATATATACCTAATAGTCGAGCTACTATTTAGCTATATCAGGGTTTATACCCAAAGGAAAATAACATCAATCCAAAGAGAGAAAGCAAAGATTCCTTTTTGTATGCCATCATTAACCATCTAGTGGTTATCAGCTAACGTCCATTTCTTTACAGCTGTGTAATACCTTCTGCCTGCTGGATGCCATGCTCTTAGAATTGCCCTGCTTCTAACTGATCTGATTGTCCAAGGAAAAGATATTCCTCTTTGACTAGTACCCTGGTCTCTGAATTAATGGACAATTAAAGCAAGAGTTGCAAGCCTTTTCACAAGTGCTCAAACAGTGGTAAAGAAAGAATTTAGAAGGTTGACAATTGTTTACCAGACAATGAAGGAGAGGTCAGAGAGGTTCACTATTGCATAAAGTCTTTTAAAAGATGTTAGTGGTGAAATGACAGAGTCCATACTATGAAAGCTCTGTTTTTAATCATTAAGCACCTGGAAATGTGAAAGTTTCTTATTAAACTAGCACATATTTTTCTTAAACCCTAAAAAGAATTTTATATATGTGTGTGTATGTAAATACATATATGTACTGCACATATCTACATATATAATCTCCAAATTATGTAAAATATGTATATTTAGTGTGCATTATGCACTTATTTACACATATATTCTCTCTCATGTGTACACATACACATCAAACAGGCACGTGCAGAGATATGTATGTAAGCATGCTGAAAATGGTCAGGAAGGATATACAAATAATGAATTCTTTTCTGGATGTTAAAGTAGTGGAGGTAGGCTGAGGAAGACAGAGACAGGAGGGGACTAAAGGAGATTATATCTAGCGGTGTTTTGAATTTATATGAAAAGCATAGAGTTTTTTGTTTTACATCTATAAAAAAGACTTATAAAACCTTAAAAATATGCATACTTTTCAACTTAATTTCTCCTTTATAAACTCATGCTACAAAAATAATCTTAAATATGGAAAATATTTATATACAAAGATATTTTCCACAGAATTATTTATAATAGAAAAATATATAAACATCTTTATAATCATAGATTTTTACTATGAAATAGTCAGCTAATAAAATGGTAGTTACGAAGAATTATTTGACATATAGAAACACTGAGACTAAATAAGGAAAAATTTCAGCATACAATTGTGTATACACAGCATTATCTTTACTATGGAAGGCTAAAAGTTTTGAAAATATATGTGAATTAAAAACTGTGAAACCACACTTTTTAAATCATGAAATTGAAGCTTCAATGTTTTAAAATATAGATCACACTGGAAATGAGATTTATAGGTTCATAGGGCTTTGGATGTTTCTTTCCTATTTATATTTTTTTCTGTGTCTTCTATGAGTCTAATTTTAAAATTGAAAAAGATATGTAAAATCTTTAGAAACAAAAGAACATATATTTGAATTAAATACTACTAAGCTTAAACTAATTTAAAAATACATTTATTAAATCTTTGTCTATTCAAAATGAATGCATAACATTTTAAAATATAGATGAAATACATTTCAAATAGTGATTGTATATTAAACTACAATGACAATCGCAAAATGTTTTAAATATTGAACTATATCACCCCTAGATATAATATAATAAAATTAGAAACTAATAACAAAAGGATTATAAAAATAATAATACCCACTTGAAAATTAAAACCAACTTTCAGAATGTCTTAAAAGAAAATTTAAATTAAAATTACAAGCTCTTTGGAAATGATTTAAAATAGAAGCACTACATATAGAAATTTGTAGGCTATGGTCCAAATGGTATTCAATGGAAAATTTATAGCTTCTCATGCATTTTTTTACAACAGGAAAGAATAAAAATAAATTAACTAGATTTTAGTGCAAGGAAGTACCAAAAGAACCTAACAAATTCAAGGAAAGACTAATTACAAAGCCAGAAATAAATGATCATTTAAAATCTCAAATTTACAAATAAACTAGAAATTGTTCAATAAAATAAAAATAACAAAAGAAAAATTGTTCAAAACAATAAAAGCTTGTTTGACATAAAAAGTTTGGCAAATATGATCAAGGAAAAATGAAAGATTACACAAATAAACCACATTGGAAATGAGATAGGGTACATAACCACAGATAGAGATTTTTAAAATTATTATAGTATGTACAACTTTCACAAACATAGTTTAAAATCAAAATGAAATGAGTATTATTTGAGGAAAAAATGACCCAAACTGGTCACAAAAGAAGTAAAAAGCGTGAATAGGCTAATAACTATAGAAGAAATTACAGATGTATTGTGGTAACTTCCTTTTAAAAATAATGCCAGACTCCAATGGTTTTACAAGAGAGTTCTTTCACAACATATATTTTTTCTTTCTTAAAGTAATGTTCTGGAGCTTAGAAGAATTTGGAAAATATGAAACCAAAGTCTACCTATGAATGCCTGTACACAAAAACACTATGCCAGTTTCCTTATTGAATATAGATTTTTTTAAAAGCTAAGCAAGATATTAGCAACACAAAACAAGAAGGACATTTAAAGAAAAAGGTTTATTACCATTATGTAGAGTTTGTGCCAAAATAAACCTCTTAAGCATGAGTCAATCTGAGTAAATATAAATATCCTTCACTTGCTATGCTCTATCTACCAGAAACCTACAAGCATAAATGTCTTTATTCAGTAGTCAGGTGGTAGAATTATTTCCTTCGAAGAAAACAAAATATACAGATGCATATTATAACCACTGCCATTTGATGCTAGATCATAGGTAGTAGTCAATATAACAAGACGTTTGTAAAAGAAGCAATCCTACAATTATTTTCACGTATTTTGATCATTTAGCAAGAAATGAAAAATTGATATTAGTCTCTTACATAGATTCAAATAGGAACTTCTATTTTCATTTTATCACAAGAAAATCTATAAACTTATATATAGAGATACCCATTCTTTTCTATTTTATTTCCTGTTCCAATAGAAGATGTGCCTCCCTCAAAGATCATTCTCTCCACTCAAGTTTGGGGTGTCATCCCTTCTCTCCTCTCAAGAACTTTGCTCATGCATTTTTTTCTTCTTTCTCCTGAATCTTTGATTTCTTACTTTCTTCTGCATCGTTCGCTCATTTCGGCAGACAAAGCTACTCTGAGACCGAAAATCTTCAGAACAACAACAAATCATTTCTTGACTCCCTTTCTCCTGCCACTCCATTTGCAACAAAACTTCTTTAAGAAGTTAACTGTCTACTCTGGCCATCTCCACCCTCATCTTCTGTTATTTTTCAATCTATTCCAGCCTGGTTTTCACCCCAACCTGGCTTTTCCCACCTGGCTTTCACTGAAGCTGTTTTTGTTTAGGTCATCAACCTCTTTTTCCCCAGTCTTTTAGAGGCTCTTGATTAAAACCTTGACAGAGCTTTCTCCTTAAAACTTCATCCTCTCTTGGCTGCTGTAACATGACTCTCTCCTGATAATCCTCCTTCTTCAGCATCTCAGGTTCCTTTGCTTTCTCCTACTTACATAGTTTTCTGTAGTTTGCTATCCCTTCCTCCTACAACTGACAGCGAAATGTGACATTGACTCAGTTTGGTAGTAGGTTCTCCTTTCTTCTGTAACTAGATTCTCTCCTTCCATTTTCTCATCTGGTCCTATGGTTTTAAATTCTATCTACATGCTTCTGAATTCCAAGTTTATATCTCTAGGACTGATTGTTCCCTGAGCTCCAGAGTCATTTATGCAACTATTTCATATATTCATTTTCATGTCAACCACATATTTCAAAACAAACATTTCCCAAACGAAATCCTTGATCCTCCTTCTCCCTTGACAAACCACTATTCCCCAGTGTTTGTTATCTCAGTAAATAGTACCACAATCCACCCAGTTACTGAAGCCAAAAGCCTAATAACTCTCTCCATTAAACGCATTATTGGGTCTGATTCATTCCGCTTCAATCTTGAATGCCTCCACCTCTCCCCATCCCCTGCTGCCACACTTGTCAGGCCACCATCACCTCTCAACTCCCACATCACAACCTCCTCCTACTTGTACCCTTGTTCTCTGGGAGCTTTTCCTCCCCACAGTCTGAGCAATTGCTTTAAAACATAAATCAGCTTGTTTAACTATTCTGACCCTTCAGTAGCTTCTGAATGCACATAGAAGGGCATTTGAATTTCTTGCCTTGGCCTAAAAATCCTCGTATTATCTTGATTCCTATCTATTGGTCTGAACTCCTACCTGGGCCACTGTACTCTAGCTGCCTGGATTCACTTCCTGGGCCTTGAAATGCCAAGCTCCTTAGAGCTTCAGGGCCTTTGTGGTTGCTGTTTGCTCTGCCCAGAAAGTTCTTCACATGTCCCTGGTCTCAAGTACCAACCTCAGTGAGCCTACCTCAGTGATGCTTCTTAGGGTTCCCTTTCTCTCTCTCTCTCTCTCTCTCTCTCTCTCTCTCTCTCTCTCTCTCTCGCTGCTACAACCTTCTCTTTTATTTCCTTCATAGCACTAAATTTACTGTGCCTATGCATTTGTTTCCTTGTTTTTGACTCATATTTTTCCAGTGGAATGCAAAGTGTCTGTGAACACAGACCTGGCCATATATCCAACATCTGACACATAATAGCTGCTCAATAATTAATTGCTTAATAAAATTCAAGCTCGTAAGTGGCCAATTATTAAAACTAATATGCGAGTTTTAAAAGGTGACTAGATACTATAGCAATAATAGTACTTAAGCTTTAAACTTTAGTAGCACTCCTTTTTCACAATAGCAATTAGAAAATATAATAAAGTTTAAAAATCTCATTCAGAATGTCAGAAAACCTTATTAAAGTCCTATCAGTAAACCTAACAAGACATGTACAAGAACATAAACTAAACTATAAAACCCAACTGAAATATATGAGAAAAGCTGAATAAGTAGACTGACATTATATGTCTCTATGACATTAAAAAAAATTTTTCTCAAAGTAAATGAACAAATTCAACTTAAGTTTCAATAATAATCTTAAAAGGATTTAGAAAACTTTATGAGTCAAATTCTAAATTTCATCCAAAGAAAATAAATGACAATACCTAATAAAACTTTCCTAAAGAAAAGAATATTAGGGGAAAGATTTATTTTTTCTGATATTTTAAAAATTAGAAATAGCCCTGGCTGGTGTGGCTCAGTGGGTTGAGTGCCAGCCTGCGAACCAAAGGGTCGTAGTTTCAATTCCCAGTCAGGGCACGTGCCTGGGTTGTGGGCCAGGTGCCCAGTAAGGGACATGTGAGAGTTGCAACCACACATTGATGTTTCTCTCCCTCCCTTTCTCCCTCCCTTCTCCTCTCTCTAAAAATAAATAAAATCTTTAAAAAAATTAGAATTATACAAAAGAACCTATGCACCCCAATGTTCATAGCAGCACAATTTACAATAGCCAAGTGTTGGAAGCAACCTAAATGCCCATCAGTAGATGACTGGATCAAAAAATTATGGTACATATACACAATGGAATACTACGCAGCAGAAAGAAAAAAGAAGTACTAAACTTTGCGACAGCATGGATGGAACTGGAGAGCATCATGCTAAGCGAAATAAGCCAGGGGGCGAAAGACAAATACCATATGATCTCACCTATAAGCGGAACCTAACCAACAATGCAAAGAAGCAAGGAAAATATGACCAGCAACACTGAAAGGAAAAGAAATCAACAGAGACAAGAGGGAAGGGGGGAGCAGGGAAAGGGAAGGGAAGGGGAAAGTCAAGGAACATATAGCAAGGACTCATGGACAAAACCAAAGGGGAAGAGCTGAGGGAGGGAAGGTGGGAGGGGGCAAGGGAAAGAGGTGGGGGGGAAGGCAGAGACAAATGTATTTAAAAAGTAAATAAATTAATAAAAAAAACAAAAAAAAAGAAAATTGAACTTAACAATTTAAAGTTAAAAAAATAAAAAATAAATAAAAAATTAGAATTAACTTAAAAATTAAAAAATATAAAAATCATGTAGAAATGGCATGGGATTAGCAAGATCAATGGAACAGAATAGAAATTTATGTATGTAAGAGAACTTGCATTAAAGTAAATATTATATTTCAAATCAAGAGTAATAAAATTCTATTTAATAAATGGTGCTGGAAAAATAGCTATCAATTTTTTAAATAAAATTGCTATCAGGTATTTTATAAAAATATAAATTATGAAGTTAAGAGCTAAGCATAAATTATAAAACTAGAGAAATATTGGAAAAATATGATAATATTCTTAAATCTAGAGGTTATAAAGATGTAAAATCCCAGAAGGTATTAAATGGGCTGATAATTAGTTTTTCTTAATGGAAAATAAAGCATAAAGTTTACAAAGAAGTGAAAGACTTGAAGAAATTATTTGAAACATATATAATACACAAAGTATTAATATCCAGCCTATATAAAGAATACCTATAAATCAGTGAAAAACAAACAACATAGAATAATGGATAGAAATTATGAGTACACAAGTCACAGAAGAAATACAACTGGCTACTAAAAACATGAATACAAACTGAATCCCAAAATAAATTATAGATATGCAATTTTAAAACAATGATATTGTTTTATCTATCATAATTCTAGCAAAAAAAACTGAATAAAATGGGCTCCTACAACTCAATAGCAAAAAAAAAAAAAAAACAATCTGATTAAAAAATGAGCAAAGGAACTGAACAGATATTTTTCCAAAGAAGACATACAATGACCAACAGGTACATGAAAAGGAGCTTAACATTACTAATCACCAGGAAAATGCAAATCTAAACCAGAATGAGATACCACCTCACACCTGTAAGAGTGGCTGTCATCGAAAAGACAAGAGGTAAGTGCTGGGGAGGATGTGGAGAAAAGGAAACCTTTGCACACTGTTGGTGGGAATGTAAATTGGTAGAAGTACCATATGATCCAGCAATCTTGCTTCTGGTAATTCTATTTTTAATTTTTTGAGGGAGCTCCATACTGTTTTTTGTACTGGCTGTACCCTTTTAAATTCCCATCAGCAGAGGAGCTCTTCTCATTCCCACCTGAGTAGTGAAAGTCAAGCTATACAACCTCTGCTTATTCATATGTAGAATGGGAAGAATAATCTGCCTCTTACATTTACTGTGAGACCTAAATGATAAAAGAAGTAGAATTACAAGCTCACTGCCTGGCACGTGGCATGTCCTAGCAGAGGACAAGTTATTACTGGTGGTGATAGTCAGTGGTGATGATGATGGTGGTGGTAACAGTGACAGTGGCTGCTCACATTTGTTTGGCCAAGGACTCTGCTAAATCCTTTACATGCATCATTTCATCTGATACCTGTAATCACCTGAGGACGCCCATACTGCAGTGTGTATTATAACATCCTGAGTTTACCGATGGGGAGACTGATGTCTAATGGGGTTAAATAACTACTAGAGATCATCGTTTTGCAACTAATAGAATCTGGGAATGGAGGTAAAATTTGACCCTCTCCCAAGCCCCACTCTTAAACACAGATTAGTTCCTTTTTCTTTGATCCAGGAGCCAGGAAGAATGTCCTATTTCATTACCCAGAGGGCAAATTACCCAGACACATTCTGAAAGTTGTTTCTTGAAGTATGCTTTGTAGCCTGCTTGTACCAGATTTACTTTTAAAGCTAGAACCAGAGAGGGGAGCCCTGAATTGCTCTTTTTTAAAACATATTTCTCAGTTGACTCTAATGTACTCTGACTTTTGAGATCCACAGGTTAATCAATCAAATTATATGGCAGGAATATGGATTCTGCCTTGGCCAAATCTCACCTTTACATGTTTTTTTCTTTCTATCAAAAAAGCTAACTGTCCATTTTCAGGATTTTTAAAAAATTTCTTTTGTACTGTGAAGCATAAGTCATAACTTCATATCATCCTCACCTTTTGTCCAAGGCACATTCCTGTGATGATTTGGGATTATTCTTGTCCCTGACCTTATAGTCCACTGGAAATCGAGACATGGTTGGATTTATTATTTCTTTATTCTAGATCATTAAAGAAATCACAGAGGACCAGGTCCTCTGGATGACTTATATAGCCCCATAGGCACATAAATTCTCAGGAATATGCAAGCTGGCTCTGAACCAAGGACTAGGGCTGCAGGTCTTTATGTCCATGTCTTCATCTCTACCTCTTAGGCTTCCTCCTCCTCTTCCTTCTTCTCTCAGTGGGGAAAAGAGGGAGAGTAAATTTCTTACCTGCTTGTCCTTCTCTAGCCATAACTTTTCTGTTCCTGGCACCTCATTGTTTCTAGAGCACCACATATTTATTCTTTAAAAATTTTCTCTACCTCCTAGCACAGAGGAAAACAAAATACTGAAAGTCATCCTCATGGCCTATACACATGAAGGTAGAAGGCTTCCTCTGCTTGCTTTACTCTAGTTGTTGCAATTCTGGATGATGTGTGTGTGTGTGTGTTTGGAAGCTCCATTGAACCAGACCGTCTATAATTTACAACAGGGCCCCTCTTGAGTTGCTGCACTTGCATATCAGGTACGACAGAACAATTATTTTGGCAGATCCCATCTTCCCTGGAGAATTCCAGCTAGTAGGAGAAACAAACCCTCTCCCAATGCACCCAGCTTAGATAAAAAAGGAAACACAGGACAAAAGCCTTCTAAATGCCACTCAATCTTGGTCACGCTCCGGTCCTGGCTTACAGTGATACTTGACGGTTGTTGATTTAACTTACATTCTTCCTTTTCAAACATGCGTAAAGCAGGGTCGGCAAGCAATGTGAGTTTTTTCCCCTCTCCCCTCCAAAATTTCCTGTTTGTGGGCGCCCCACAGATGTTTTCTGTTTGTAGCAGCAATGCACCAATGAGTTACTTCTGACAAAAAAGCAAACAGCTTGCCTAATGGCAATGCAGCTCTAATGGAAACTCCCCAGCTAGTCAAGGAGGGAATGCGGTTATTGTAAACATTTATTCATCACGCAATAGGCCTCTTTAATCCCCTACCCTGCCTAACCCCCATGCTGGCCACTGACCAACCTGCCAGGACTTCAAAAGGAGAACGGGCATTGGGGGGTGGCGGAGAAGCACGGGGTCTCTGAAGAGTACAGCCCCTTCCCTTGGCTGGAGGAGCCTCTGCCGCTGTGGTGTCAAGAAGCTTGACTTCATGCTTATGGGGTCTGGAGTGAGCCTCTGGCCAACAACTGGACTGAAGTACTTTTCTCAAGATTGAGCAGAGAGGGGACACATCTCCACGAGGCAGGTAGCCTTGAGCATACAGTTGCCAGATTTAGCAAATAAAAATGCAGAACACCCAGTTCAATTTGCATTTCACATCATCTCTTTAGTATATCCCGTGCAACATTTGAGACATACTTATACAAGAACCTTATTCCTTGTTTGTCAGAAATTCAAGTTTAACTGGGTGTCCTGTATTTCATCTGACTCCTCTCCTGGAAGTCTTTCTTTCTTTGAGAAGTCATGGGCCTCTTCTGGATTATTTCTTCCAGGGATCATCGTTTCTCCCTGCAGCCTGACCTGGTGGGATTCACTTTTGAAAACTCTGAAAATGAAATATTCCTTCCCTCACTCCTTTCTCCTGAGGATATCCAGGTGCACAGATCCAGTGAAGTCTTTCCTTTCACTTTCCTTTCTGACAGGAAGTCCTCTGCATGGAGCCCATTCTCCCAGTGGGCAAGTTCCTCTGCAGAAGGGAGGCAATTCGGAGGTTGTGTTAACCCCTTCCAGGCCCCAGGATTCGGGTTGGTAGGAGAGCAGGAAAGCTCTAAGCAGCAGACAGCTTTGTCCTGTGGTCTCATCTCAGCACTGTGCGCTTATCTATGTGGACAGACTCTCAGCTAATCCCTGACCAGTTGTAGGTGACTGTTTTGCTTTATGTACAAACCAGATCCCTACCATTTGGGTTCCCTTATTGCCAACAACAATACCAGTGTGCCTGCTGCCAGTCTAACAAGTCAGTCTGGGAATGGGCTGAAAACACCCTGATCTCCAGCTTCAGACCTCTCATTGCAGGATGATTTTAAGTTGTGGTGCACAGAACCCAAGGTAGAGCTGGGTCCCTTCAGCTCCATGCGAACCAGAATGCCTCTTTCTTAACTGTCTCATACTTAGGGTTTTACCTGAGACAGTGCTTGAAGCAAAGGTTCTATAGCTAAAAACACGTTTGGGATTGGCAGATCTGGGGTGAACTCTAATGTCCCTAGCAATGCCTCTGCTTGACCAGAGTGTCCACATTTCATCAGTGCTTTTCAAATCCCTTCACATGGCATTCCAGGCCTTCCAAGCAGTGGCACCATGTCCCTTGGTCCCCGTTACCAACCTCCATGCGCCTCCATTCCATTTCCAACAGCTTGTTTATTCTGTAAACAGTCCACACACCTTCTCTCCTCTACTTCCCTATTTTGAAAAACTCTTCTCATTCTTCCCAACCTCATTGAAATCAGTCCTCTCTGGAGAAGTCCCCAGCTCTCTGCTCCATCTCCCAGCATTGGGAATAAGCTCTCCTCCTTCTACACTTGCAGAGAGCTTTGCCTCCATCTGTGCTATGAACAAACTTTTCATTCGTTATTTTTGACAGAACTCTCACACTCAATTAAGCTCCTGGAGAGTAGAAAACTAGTGTCTGTGTCCCTCAAAAAGCCAGTGCAGAGTCTCATGAGCAGGGCTGATAGAGGTTCTCCTGGCCTAGGCTGCTCCTTTCCTTCATCTCTCCTTGCCAAACTCCTCCCCTGCCCCCATCAGGATCTGGATCAATAGCTTCCTCCAGGATCCATTCACTGACTCCCTCTGTCCTCACTGAACACTTTGTAAGAGCTTTTATTAGAGTATCCCATCTCATTTGTAATCATTTATTTAGATGCATGTCTTCTTCCTACAAAGTGAGATGCTTGAGAGCAGAAATTGTCTTGTTCATCTTTATAAAAAACCCAATGTCTCATGTTGAATATGTATTTATTTTTATTGATTAAATGAATGAATGAATGAATGAGTAACTAGAAGAAAGACCAAATGAACAAAGTTCAACCCACCACTATTTCTTGTACATTAACAGCTTTTATTTATACTAGAGAAAGAACATGGACTCTGGAGTCTGATTGAGTTTGAGTCTCAGCTTCTCCACTTACTAGATGTGTGGCTCTGGGTGACTTAACCATTTTGTGGCTCATTTTTTTCTCTGTAAAATGAGAACAATTATTTCATTCTCCTCATAGGATGATTATGAGGATCAACTTAGATAATCAAGGTAGCATACTTATACCTAGGAGGTGCAAAATAAATGTTAACTATCATGATGATGATTCTATAGTTCATCTAATTAAAACGGAGAAGGCTGCTTTCCACCATGTTGTGCCGCCATGATGGTGCATACTAGTGTCCTGGCTGATGCTCTCAAAAGTATCTACAGGGGTAAAAAAAGGGAAGCAAACACCAGGTTCTTATTAGGCTGTGCTCCAAAGGCACTGTCCGGCAAAGCATGATCACACTATGATGAAGCATGGTTACTTACACTGGCGAATTTGAAATTATTGATGACCACAGAGCTGGGAAAATAGTGAACCTCGCAGGTAGGTTGAACAAATGTGGAGCAATCAGCCCCAGATTTGATGTGCAGCTCAAAGATCCAGAAGAGTGGCAGGAGACGCTGCTTCCATCCCATCAACTTGGTTTCAGTGTTCTGACCATCTCAGCGGACACCATGGACCATGAAGAAGGAAGAAGAAAAGACACAGGAAGGACAATCCTGGGATTTCTTTTCTTCTTCTAGGGATGTAATGCATGTGAGCAAATAAAGTGCCTCAGAGGCAGAGAGAGAGAGAGAGAAAGAGAAAGAGAGAGAGAGAGAGCGCGCGTGAGCGCACTACTGTCCCTTCCAAAAACACCCAATAATCATAATCAGTATGACAGCTGGGGCAACATGAATCCATTTCCAGCATTTCTACAATATATACAATTAGCACTGTATAGCTTATTATTAAATATGAGGAGCTATGGGTCCAGTTCCATCTAGGAACAAAAATCAATGCTCTTACACAAAGGCTATACCAACCCCCAAATCATGAGCAAGTTGAAAATATATATGTTATCTCCTGACTCCATCACATCCATGCCTCAGTGGACATGTAGGTCTGTAGGCGGCACAGCTCCAGGCCTGAGTAGCCCTGCCCTGCAGTGGATACTTCATGTCTGTTCAGAGAGGCTCTTAGACACAGCACCTCACATGAGTCACACAGAGTTGGAAGGGTCTGACTGTCTTAGTAACAAAACACGGAATCAGTGACTGCTGGGCTGTTGAACCCCGGAATTCATCTTTCTCCGCTGCAGTGCCATTTTATCTTTTCACAGCAGTCCTTGTCTGGCTGCTGAAGTGCCTTAACTCTATCGATTCTTATAAGTACCCTGAGCTTCAGCGGCTTTTGGATCCTTCAGGCATAAAGCTCTGTTCCTTAATAGCTTGGTTCCTGGCCAGTGCCTGTCTCTACGAAGCATGGAAATGAGCCTGTGGAGGGAAGTATATATCAGCCTTGGCTGCCAACTGTCTCCACTTCAAGGCACATTCACGGGCTTGTGAGTGTGTGGTTTGGGCTGGGGCCATGGAGGCAAAAGAAGAGAGGAGAAGCCACAAACTACCTGGGAAGTCCTCACAATCCCAAAATATGTATGGATTTCACAAAGACGTGGCCAATGCATGGCCCACAAAGCACCCACAGCAGCAGCAGAAGCTGTGTTCTGATCACAGCAGGGCCAAGCCAGAAGGTCTCCTTCCAGGTTCCGGCATGGAGACTGGTGGGGATCTGGGCACAGGGTGGAGTCTTATCTGAGCAGGAAATGCATGCACGTAGGAAATTTCCTATGTGCTTCTCTAGGAAAAAATATTTGGCACATGTTAGTAAAAAAGAATAGAGATCCTCTTATCCTTTACAGTCACTGGTTCTTCTACCTCAAGACCCATATGGAGGAACGGAGTTTGGGAAAAGAGAAAGAAATTGATCTGTTTTGCTTTGGTATTTCACTGCCACATGATGCAGCGCTAGGGTAAGAGCCCTAGGTAGGCAATCAGACCCTCTGGTTAGGATTCAGCCTCAAGCACTACCCGGCTGTATTCTTAGAACTCACTTCAGGACTCCTATCTATTATATGAAATGAAGGCTTTCTAACAAACTCCTAGGAGGGTCTTAAAATGTAGATTCTTGGGATAGGGTGCCTAGACCTGCATCTGTAACAGCCTCCTGGGTGACTGGAATGCAGCGATCCTCAGGCCACTCCTTGATCTCCTATGACCTTCCAGACCCCTCCAATTCTAAAGGTCCATGACCCAATGACTCTAGACATCAGCAGAGCAGTATAATGCTAGTTTAAGGTTTGTGTTCCTATTTGGTCATGGGGACATCAATGTTCACTTATCCTAAAGTAGGTTATCTCCACTGGGGATTATTTGTATTTTAGAGCTGTTCCCCTTCAAATCCTTTTCTTCCCGGTTGGTGGGTTATGGTTGCCAATGGAAGGAAGGCGGTGATGGGCAGAAAGAGATGGAGATATGCACATCGGATAACATGAAAATATGTCACCTTCCAAGTCACACAGCCAAGCGTAAAACTGAGGTGCGAGTGACACCCGAGGGAGACCTGGGCTTGGGCTGATCCAGATTAAAAGCCATGTGCAGGAAATGTGTGTAGACCCACGTCCTCTAAGTTCTGAATAAGGCTTACTTCCAAAGACTCAACATGTATATCAATAAAAATAGATGGCAGTCCAGATGACCTGGGGACTGGCCATCTATTTTTTGAGTCACTGTTACACAGAAAAAGTAAAGACAGTTTATCACATCCTACACCAAATGTCTGCTGCATTACAATAGGCTCTGTGAGGAAAACAGGGACTTTGTCAGTCTTTTTCATCTCGTATTCTCAGGGCCTAGCACACTGCCTGGCACACAATAGACATCCTTTAAAATTCTATGGAATAAAAGAATGATATTCTTTAAATCACAGGCTATAAAATAAATAACAAAGAAAATGTAAATTTGTTTTTAATTGTGTCTTAGGTAGCAATTTCAGAAAGTGTACTTTGTCCCTTAATTGCTAAATTAATGTACTTGGTGATGCCTGAAGGTAAATTTGTTCATTAGTTTATGGATTCAACAAATTGTATCCAGCTAGCAAGGGGGCTGCAAAGATGAAACAGACAATGCACTCAGGGAGCTGACAATCTGCTATATAATTAATTACAATCAATATAAGATCTGAGAATGTAAGAAAGCATTTGATAAAGGTAGTATTTTGTCTCACTTGGAAATATGTAACAGAGCCTCTCAGACTTGACCTCCATTCCATCCAAAGCAAGAAAAAGCAAAATTTCTTCCATGTATTTATAATCCAACAGAGAAACCTTGGCTCTCAGAAACAGCCAGAAGCCCACAGGCTGGAAAATAACTCAGCTTCCCTTCCCAACTCCATTCCTTTGGTGCTGCCCCATCACACAATACCAAAACCTCTCAGGGTCCACTCTCCTTCATGTCAAGCATATTTCTGACTACTGTTTATCAGAGTTAGAGGCAGCAAATTCCAATTCAGAGGGTCTGAGAAAAAAATAACAAGCTTTCCAGATGATTAATCACTGATACACATTAATGATATTTCTTAATGAGCAATGTTCAAAGTCCCACCTGGAGGCTGCTGGCCAGATTTACAACCCGTCCTGCTTGACCTGTCCCCTCCCCATCGTGCAACTTCAGCACTCAATAAGGAGGCAGGACTTCCTGTCCACTGGTAGGTAGTTTGATGCTGGCTGGCCCCCAAAAACTGTTACCTCCAGAAAAAGTGAGAACCAACTGGGACTCTGACAAGGATGTCAGAAAAGTGGAGGTCTGACCAGGCATTGGCTGGTTGGAAATAGTAATGGGTGGTCTGTGTCATTTCATTGAGTGTCCTGAACATATGCTTTTGACTTTGCCTACCATTCGTTACCATCTATGCTTCCTTTTCCCATGCTTTTTGGCATTAAAAAAGTTGAAATGCATAGTGAGTTGAATGTTCTAAGTTAATTCTAAGGCCACCAGGCAAAGCTCCAGATGTTATTTCCTCCATAATAAATATGTATGCATTTTTCTGTTGTTCGATGAAATTTCTAAGGAATGAAATTAAATAGAGCTATTTAGAGAAATTTAGGAGTCTAAGTCTGTAGCAACTCCAGTTTCTCTAACACTATCACAATATCAGAGATTTGGGCCAGTAGTTCTGAACAGATGTGGTGCAGCCCTTTTGAGGGTGGTTTGGAAATTTATTGGGTTGTTTTGGTTACACAATGATTGGGGGACACAGCTCACATTTGGGGTACCTGGAGTTGCTAGACATCCTGCCAATTTTGACAATTTGATGTAAAGAAAAATGGTTCCAAGATCTGCATGATTTTTCACCTCCCCAAAAGACAATTCTGTTAGCTGAGAAACTTGTTTAAAACTATCTTAACATAGAATATTTGTTTTCACATAAATGTAAAGGGTTTTGCACAGTTTTGATATAAAGCCATTTTCTAGCAATGCAACTACTACGCAAATTGAGGGAAGTTTTTGGGTTTTTTTTACTTCCTCCAGAATATCACCAAGGGCTGTTCACCATTTCAGAAAAATCACAACCTTCACTCAACAGCTGCTCATGATATATTTGAGCCACTAATACAACTTCCCTAACATATTCACAGTGATTCAATATAAAGGAATGAGCATCCAACTACTTCCTTTGTTTTTTAAGTAAAGCTAGGCGTGAGGGTTTTACATATTAAAATGGATAGTATTTCCTAATAAATTACATTTATATCTTCTTTATATTGCAGTTAAGACAATTTACTTTTTTGCTGTTGTTAATATAATATAAAGGTAAGTTACACTCTATGTGAATTTCCTTCCAGGGTAGAAAAGGGACAGAACGACAAAGTACTTAGCACAGTGACAGGTAGTTACAGAGGAGATTATATTATTTGTCCTTTTTTCAAATCTGCCGAAAGTGAAACGTAACACAGAAGCAAACACGAGTAACCACCAGCCAGCTCAAACAGCAGAATGTTGCAGGCACACAGAGCCCCCACTGCCCCCCTCAGAGATGATTTCCTGCCACTTAAAGGTAACCACCATCTTAACTTTCATGAAACTCTCTTTACAAGTTACCACCTAAGTATACCTTCCTAAACACCAGTCTAGTTTGTCTGTTTCTCTTTTTTTTGTAATTGCATGTAAGTAAATTATAGACGTTTGCAGTGTCTGATTTCTTCTGCTAGACATTGTTAATGAGGTTGATTTGCAGTTGTTAGGTCTAGCTAGCAGTGATCATCTTTTTTACTATCACATAATATTCCATTGTATGAATATACCACTATTTACTTTTCCACTCTACGGTCAATAGACATGGGGCTGTTCACAGGTTTTGGTGATTATAAACAATGCTATGCACATCCCTGTCTATGCCTCCTGGTGTGTCTATGGACACATTTCTGAGAAGTATATTTAGGACTGCCACATAGCGATAAAATACAGGATGTCTAGTTAAATCTGAATTTCAGATAAACAATTTTTTTTTATAATAAGGAGGTCTCACATATTGTATGGAGCATACTTATACTAAAGATTTATTTGCCCTTTACTTGAAACCCAAATTTAACTGGCACTTTATATTTTTATTTGCTAAATCAGGTAACCCTAACTATAAACCAATGAGTAGAAATTGCCACTTCCTAGAACAAGTGAACCTTCAGCTTCACTAACTAATGCTAAACTGTTTTACTTAGAGGTTGAATTAAATTGCACCTCCTCTATCAGTGTATTAAATTTGGTTGTAAATTACATGTTCACATATGTGTGGGTCTTTTTTGGAGAGGGGGACAGATTCTATTCTATTCTATTCTATTGTACTCTTCTATTGTGGCACCAATACCACGTTGTATATAATAATTATGTAACAGTAATAAGCCTTCGTTTCTGGTAAAGCAAGTTCTATCACCTGTCTTCTTTAAAAGTATCTTAGCTATTCTTGGTCCCTTGAATTTCTACAGATTTCAAAATCAATTTGTCAAGTTTTAATAAAAGCCTGCTGGTATTTTGATTTGTTGTTATACTGAATCACTAGAACAATTTGAGGAATATTTTCATCTTTATAATATTTAGTCATCTAATTTGTGAATACTGTGTAGAGAACACTGTTTAAGTCTTCTTTTTACAATCACTTTATTATTTAACATATGTATCATAGTATTTTAAAATTCCAGTTTGATCATTTCAACATAGGATCTATTTCTGGGTCTGATTCTACTGTCTTTTTTCCCTTTGACTATGGATTGCCTTTTATTGCTCCACTACGTGTCTCAAGTTTTTATGTTAAAAGATAGTAGAAACAGAAGCAAATATTAATTCCCAGCCAGGCCATGCCACTTCTGAGAAGCTGCCCGTAGCAGGGATTGAGGTATCCAACCTATACTTAAACTGGGTCCAGTTTTGTTGCACTTTAATGGATTTAGCTCACCGCTGATTCAAATGTTCTGAGAGAGGGATTAGGACTTTCCATCCCGTAAGGCTTAGAGTCTGGCCCTTAGCAGAAGCCAAGGTTCTTTCTGCTGTACAGCTCAGCCACCATGTTTCTGAACCATGGGCGATCTTACCTTGCTCTACAGACTGCTTGCTGGTTCTGGGGGTCACTGGGGTGTTCCTTTTACTCTAAAGTCACAACTTCAGCTTTCTGCACAGCTCAGGATCTCCCTCTCTACATCTGTCCTGCTCCGGGTTTTGGAGAATAGCTGAGATAATTTCAGTGAAGGCTCAATGTACCTCAGCAGGATTTTTCTTAGCTGTATGTCCTGCCCCCAGACTTTAGAAGACAGCTTCAGTGCACTTAATGATAGCATTTTTTTAAACTTTTATCTTTGATTGGCTCTTCTCTGCTGTATAGAAATACAATTAATTATACATATTGAGCTTGGATCCAATAATATTGCTAAAGTTCCTTTTTAATTCTAATAGTTTTTTAAAATAGGTTCTCCTGAGAATCATACACAAGGAAGCTTTCAAGGGCCTCACCAATCAAACCTCAGCGTGTCCCAGTGGGCAAGAGTGGGGCTTCCTGAGCCACACTCCGGGGTTTAAATTCAAGTTCTGCCTCTTTCTAGCTGTATGATATTGGGCAAAATTTTTTTTCTCCTCTATTTTGTCACCATTTTCTTACCTGTAAAAAAAGGAAAATAGCAGCACCTATCTTGTAAGTCCGTTGTATGGATTAAATGAGTTAATACATGCACAGTACTTCTAACAGTGCCTGGCACAGAATAAGTGCTCCACAGAGATCAGCCCTCTCTGCCTTGGCCCCTTCCCAGCACCTCCCCAGGGGTCTGCCCACGTCGCTCCCTGTGCTCCTGCCTTAGCAAAGGGCCTCCTCACCGCCCAGAACACACATCTACCGTTCTTTCCTCACTCACTTCTCCTTCCTTTACTTGCCAGTCATAGCGCAGCCCTGGAAAATGGAACCCGCACTACCATCTCCCCCCAGCCCCACCCCAAGGCATACAGTCCTCCCACTGCCAGCACACAGCAAGCAACAGAAAACACTGCCCTCAGTCACACACACACCAAGTGCGGAATTCTTTGTTTAATGATATTTAAAGGGCCATTTCAATGCACTCCAACATTTGTACTGAATTAAGCTATTAGACTCTATTAGACTGTACATTTGGTTAATTCTAAATACTGTACGAGAAGGATATTTTTCCATATAAAAAGGATTTTAAATTCTTTTATAAAAATTGTATGTGCTGTCATAAAATGCAGCTGGAGTTTATTTGCATAATATCAGGTTTCTCAAAATTTAGTGCAATAATTAGATACTGCTGTCATGATGAGAGTTTGGAGCTCTGCCGGGCATGTTTTTGCTATGCTGTTGCCATCTCAAACTCTACCCTCTCTTTTGGAAGCTCCCCATATTTTCCTTTGGTGCCAGTATAAAAAAACCTATGGAAAAATATAATCATCATCCAGACTCAGGCAAAAGAGATCTGCATTGAGATATGTTGGAACAGAACAGATATTCATCTGTTTGAGAGCCTGAAAAGATGTCTTGCTTGCAGGAAGTGAGTAGTTGATGCCTTCCTCATCTTCTTAAGTCTTAGGATATGAGACTTCAATGCCCCGAGATCCATTTCCTCTCCCCTGTCACCAGCAGTTCATTTAGGGATGCTGAGAAAACTTCTCAATTTTCTGAGCTTTAAATTGGTAACTTTCAGAGATGATCTCATTGATGAGAGGTCAGCAAAATTCTGCCATTTTCCTTAACTCTAAAGGGCTAGATAATACATATTTTTTGGCTTTACCAGCTGTACAGTATCAGTTGCAATTACTCAACTTCATTGTTTTAATGTAAAAGCCACCATTGCAATTCATCAATGAATGAGCATGGCTATCTATGTTCCAATAAAACTGCTTAAAGGAACTGAGTATTGGTCACTGGTATTCCATTTCCCCAGTGAAGCAGCACATAGAAACATCGAAATGATTCACTCAACGTTCAGTATGTGCAAAGGGACTGCATGTGTGTCACGTTGCACCTTCATTACAAATTTCATCCTGAGACCAACACCCCTCCGCCCTCCAAAAAACAGGTGGCAGGCTGGGTTTGGTCTGTGGCTGTAGTTTCTGATCCCTGCTATAGATGACCACCTAATAAATAAGACTATCACTTATTCATTCGTTTCTTCTTTGGCTTATTTGGGGAACATTTATCGAAGGGTACTATGTGTGTCGGCACCATTCAAGACACTGGAGACTGAGCAGTAAACCAGACAGGTAGGGACCTGATTTCTGAAACTTATTTTGTTAATAAAAGATAAACAAAAATAAATCAACAAATAATTTTAGATAACCATAGGTGCTTTGAATATATTAAAGTTCAATTGTGATGGGAAATATCTTAGGTCTGAAGGAAAATGTGCATGGTATTTGAGATAGGAGTACAAGGAGGTGACTTGGCACAAAGGCTGTGTGTCTGATATAACATAATTTTTAACCCGCATTGTAACGTCACAAGTTGTATTATGGTATCTTTTTTTATACCTTTTATAGAAGAGGAAAAAAATCTCAGAGGCTCAGATAAGAAAAATAACTCGCCTATAATTCATAGCTGCTAAAGACAGAGCTGGGATTCAAATCCAGGACCACTTGTCTCCAGGAGCCAAGGACTTACAGTTTCTCCCAGGAATTAGAATCTTTAGAGTCCCAGGTATGCCTTCTTGGTCTTTTGGCTAAGACCAGGTGTGGAGAGCCCCATGTAATGTTCCTTCTAGCATTACTAGAACCCAAGAAAAGCCTTCCTTCACTCAACCTTACAGTCAAGCATCATTAATTCCTCTTTTTAAAAAAAATTTACTGAGCACCTACTATGTACCAGAAACAATTAAAGATATAATGCTCAGCCAAGCAAATAAGATCTCTGGCAAGAAAAATTCTGGTCAATGTTGAAAACTGGCTCTGTGAAGGTAGAGGGAGCCCTGATTTGTACCATTTGCCAATTTCTGTGGTATAAATACCTCCACCTTGGCTGATTTCAAACTGCCAACTTGTTGTGAAATGACTTGCAAAATTTCTGAAAATCTGAAAATTGGTTTTTATGACCAGCTGTAACTCTGCTCTGCATACAACTGTGTTGTAGGCCCTCAGTGGGGGCAGACACAAGTAAACAGAACATTTTAACACAGGGTAAAAAGTATTGTTATAGGGAGTGGAAACAGGATGTTTTTGGTGCTAGGTTAATGCAAAGAGTGGACTCTTAAAGCAGACATGAAAACAGAAAGAGAAAAACGCAATTGCTGTCATATACTTGACATTAAAGATATAAATATTTGGAAACAACATTTATATTTTGTTTTTTCTCTTTTTTAACATATGTATTTGGATAGACAGAAACCTTTGTTTTTTGTATAAATATATGACATTCTGTTGACACTCCAAATGGTCCTTGGACCAAACAATTTAGATTGTTGTTATAGCTCTCAACTTCAGTTGGTTGAAGGGGGCCTGATTTAACTAAAGGTTCAGGGTTCTAGTCTCATTCTTGCTGCTGTTCCTGTGACCACAGGTAACTGACTTGATTCTCAGTGCAACCTCTCCAGTTATAAGAGTTAAATTTAGATGAAGTCTCTTTTCTATCCCTTGCAGTGAGGACTCTTAGACAATAGGTACACTCTGTGAGGTGCATTGCAGGCTACTCCCATTTTTCAAACCTTACAACTGTTTACAGGAGGCCCAATTTAGAACAGAGAATGTAGATGGGCCCAAATAAGTCTAAAATACTTATAAAATCCACAGCATTTTAAATCCAAGATGGGACAGAAATACCAACACCATGGAGGGCCTTTTGAAAATGTCGTCAGCTCTCAAACAGCCAACGACCTAAGACGAATTCTGGGACTCACAGGACTTTAAAACTTTTCCAGTCACATCTGCTGGCATCTGCATGACTCTAACACCCATTCTCTATTTAAATGAGACAGCGACCGGGACCTGTTCACACATTAGCTAGAAATAGTATTTGGGGAACAGTTGCTGTAAGAACATTGATGACCAACACGCATGGAGTCATCCACACACCCTAGAGTTGTAATTGCTGTTCTGGTGTTGCCAACAGCCAGGATCCATATGAACATATTTGAGGATGCATCTCTGGATTCCCTGATTCCGATGGCTGAGGCAAGGGTCTGCAGCCGAGACCCTGAGGCTCTCTGTCCACAGCCATCCCAATTCAGTTCGCCTCCTCTCCAGAGAACTGTGTGGGCAGGCAGCTCAGGACTGCTCCAACACAAAGCACAGGGATTCCAAATCTTGCCTCACTTCATTTTTAAGTGAGGCTTACATCCCAGGAACTGGAGATGTGATTAATAAAAGTTCTACAGCTGCAACCTGGAAATCTGTTTTTATGGTCGTTCCAAACATATGCACTGGGTTCATTTGGAATTCGTTCCTCTGACTTTAGTTCAAAAGCAGCACCTAGTGGGCTTCAGAACATATGGATGGTAAACCGTGATGAAGGCCTTTTCTGTATCTACAAAGCACAAATCAGACAGACCCAGAGACTCAGATTTTCCACTCAGACTATCTTCCTTGATGTGGTTAACCATAAAATGACCAAACACAGCCCTCACTGTGTTCTTTGTAAACCAAACCTCACTCCACATCAAAAAGCTACCCTGTATTCGGGTCTATGTGACATATTGTAATTTTCCATCAGTAATTGCACTTTCAAATAGATTGACTGACAAGCAATAGACGTCAAAAATGTTGTCAGGGAGACCACAGGGAATGCTGGAGACTGTGGCAAAGGGGAAAGCTGAGGCCTTGGGAACAGGCAGCTTCTACTTTGTTCCACCGGAATGCTGTCAGGTGGCAACGTGAGCCAAGTGTTAACTTTACAAAGGAAACTTGCAATCTTGATTTTGATGTTAATTCTCTCCACTTTTAATGGTTAACAGTTAATTTAATTTTTGTTTAAACCCATGGAACAAACACATCTGTGGGTTTAAACCCAGAATACAGACCACAATTCTGTAACCTCAGGAATTGATGAAACTACTCCTATTACCACCTGTAATTTTAGAGATTTTGCAACACCTGAAAAATATTCTCAAACTTACTCTCACCGCTGCCATGCACCCTACTTTTTAAATATATTGTTTAATCATAATACACCTTCAGTGAGGTGCATATATAAGTACAAAGTCTATAGGTTCACACACTGATCATTTATATATAACTAGCATTTAATTCCAGAAATAGAACCTTACTTATATTCCAGAAGCCCCTGCCAGTCACTACTTGCCTCTACAAGACTAATCACTGTTGTGCACACTTTTCTGTTACCTTGTTTTCTAATTAAAGTCAAATGCATACTGCCTGTGCATGAATTAGTTATAATAATGCAAACTGTGGATTGCTAAAAGGCAAAATATATATATAGATATGTGTGTACACACATACATACACACACACATAATTGCTGTGCTAGGAACCTTGGTCTGATATTTTAGACAATTTATCAGCAGAGTTTAACATAATAGCCTTGGCCAAGTTTTCCATTCACTTTGTCCATACAAACACGGCCAAGGGAAAGGCTTTGAATTCATAGCCTTTATGTTACCTAATCCAGGTCATGTGAGCCAAATGCTTCCCTAACATATGTGTGGATAAAATCCAAGTCCATGTGCAGTTTCCTAGTCTCTCTGAATTGAGTATCAAGATGCTATCACATTTTTTTTCATAAAATTAACTGTGTGTGTAAAATACAGGACTTTGCTTCAACGCGTGTATTTATCTTACCAAGTTTATGACAGACCATCAACAAGCCCCGCTGTGCTTTGGCTTCTCAATATGTTTCTCTTTTATCCTTCAGCAGTCATCCTACAGTTTAAATTTTTTGGTTCTCACATCCTTTGTTTTGAAAGCAACCTGAATCTGGCATCAATTTTTTTTTTTTTTTTTAGTGAGAAATAAATAATCTGTGAAGTATGTTATGGCACATTTGGCACAAGATGCTAAAACAAAAAGACAGGGGTTTGTGGGGGGTGTGTTAAAACACATGCCAGCCATTGGCAAAAGCAGTCCTGGTGAACTTACCCTCAGTTGTGATCCTTTCCTCATTGACTCAGCTGCTACCCATCTGCTTTGGTTTCACTGCAATCCCCAGCTGCTCCTCTTCCACACCAGGCTGCAGGGCAGAGAAATAATCACATTACCCTCCCGCCACACAGCCCTGCTGCTATCCGTATGGATCTCTGCATTGACCATTTCAAAAGAGGTCCTTTAAAATCCCACTGCATTAATAATCTTAGAAACAGAATTCAAGCAACATTGAGACGCCTTTCCACCTATCAAATGTGAAGTTTCTTACAGTAATTTTCATTGCATTAATAATAAGGCCCATACTTGGGGAGAGGGAGGAAATGGAAATTCTTATACACAACATGAACTGATACAAACATTCTGGAAGAGAACACAGAATACCAAGCCTGGAGGCAGGATTTTGATCTCCCTGTCTTTTGCTCTGGACGTGACAAAGGAGACTTTGCCATGGAATTAAGGCTGCTAATCAGTTGACAATGGGGAGATCATCCTGTATTATTACCAGATAGGGTCAATGTAAATAATTACAGGAGTCGCTAAGGTTAGAAGAAGAGGAGGCACTGAGATGAGGCAGCGGCATGAGGCAGCAGCGTGGGGAGGACTTGACGCCACCAATGGTTCGGGGATAGAAAATGTTCCACGTTAGTTCTGGCGAGTGGACCCGAGGGTCTAAGGGGGACCCCAGACGACGGCCGTAAGGAGACGGGAGCTGGTCCTGCAGCTGTAAGAAGCTAATTCTCAACCACACAGGGGATACAGAGTCCCCTTCAGTCTCCAGGCGGGAGCCTGCCTTGTCGGCGCCCTAACTCTGGCCTTCTGAGACTCAAAGCAGAGAAACAGGTAAAGCGCACTGGATTTTATTTTCTTTTCCTACAGAACTGTGAAATAATAAATGAGTGTTGTTTAAATTCACTAATTTGCCTTAATTTGTTACGGCCGTTTATTAGTGTTCTCCAGAGAAACAGAGCCTATACACTACGGATATAGACACAGGGGCTGACACAAATAACGCCCCTTTTTTATTACAAAGTCTTTTATTGCAAAATCATAAGCATGTAATTCTGTAACCTAAAAATATCGCACTCAAGGACGCCATATGACATTTTAGGTGGAGTGTTCAAATTAAAACTATAAATTATTACACCCATATTATTACCCTACCAACCACACTCAAGCAGGTGTTACTTCTGCCGACCCTGTATATTTAAGGGGAGATTACAGGAGTTGTTGGTTCATGTGGTTATGGAGGCTGAGAAGTCACGCCACATGCCCTGCGCAAGCTGGAGCCCCCCCCCCCCCCCAAAGCCACTGACACAATTCTGGCCAAGGCGGGGCCCTGAACCCTGAGGGACCTCTGGAGTAACTTCCGGAGTCTAAGGCCCAACAGCCTGGGGCAGGAGAAGACAGTCAAGGAGAGAGAGGTTCAGGTTCAAGTGACATAGAGGCAGCCAGGGCTCCCCTGTTCCTCCGACACACTGAATTTGCAGCTACGTCAAGGCGCGCAAGAGACGCTGGGACACAAGGTCGCCACATACCCCACCTCCAGTATGGCGGCCCACAACCAGGAGGGAACGCAAGCCTGGTTCTTCTCCTAGAGGAGCGAGGGGTTGGAAACCCTCAGCAGGCACTCTAACCTGACAGAGGAGCTTCCAGACTATCCAGCTCCGAAAACCCACGGGCTCCGTCCAGGAGACGACGGCAGCCATGACTAGTGGAGACACGGCTCTTAAAGGGCCCGCGCTCGATGCATCTGCGCCAGGGCTCACCGCAGAGGTAACGGTTGAGAGGAGCCGGAGCCCAGGCTGTAAGTGAACGGTGCTCATTTGTTCACCTTAAAGTGTTTTCGGTATATACAGAGTCCAGCAGAAGAAACACCTGCGCGAGTGTGGTTGGTAGAGTAATAATGTGGGTGTAATAACATAGTTTTAATTTGAACATTTCACCTAAAATGTCCTATGGTGTGCTTGAGTGTGATATTGTTATGTTAGAGAATTACATGCTTATGATTTTGTAATAAAAGATTTTGTAATAAAAAAGGGGGTGTTATTTGTGCTGGACCCTGTGTGTAAAACACTAGGCTTTTTTTCTTCTTTTTTGTCTTCCCTCCGGCAGGCACCATCCACACGCTGTCGCGCCGTCTCCTTCCAGGTGGCAGGTGACGTCATCATGCTCTAGCCAGCAGGCACCGTCTTTTCTTTCTTGCTTTTCTTTTTCCTCTTTTCCTTTTTCCTCTCTCTGTTTGCTTTTTCCTTTATACAGCAAATCCTTGAATAACGTCATCCAGTTCAGTGTTGTTTCATTATTACACTGATGAGATGTGTGGAAATCTAACCCTTGTTTTTATCAAGTAGCCTATGGTAAAAGCAGTTCCATTATAAATCATTTCACTTCAAGTCGTAGATCCAACCAATAATGTTAAGTGAGGACTTACTGGATGTGTGGTTGTATTGAAGTATATGTAACACCATGTTGATAGGATGTTCTACCTGGGTTCTGGCTGGTACCCCCAAGACCAGGAATAAAACCCCAGTGTTAGGTGCTCCACACTCAAAAGCCAGGTATTCCACAGGATTGGCAGAGAAGGTCACTGAGAAATAGCCCATTTCCCCTCCAAGCAATCCAGGGACCATGGTGCTCTGGGATGCTTCTCCTGACCATTTGTGGAAGGAGAGGGAGGTGCTTGGGCTTCGTCTTACATTAAGTGAAAGAGTGGGCTTCACAGGGACCAAACAAACACTTTGCTACCTTCCCTTGAGTTTGGAGTGTGATACATTCAGTAATACTTATTAATTCATTCAACCAAAATGTACTGTGTCAATTAACATAGTATGCATTGTGCTGGGTGCAGAATTCTAGGTCTCTTCCTTTTTTTTTTTAACATTAAAATAACCTATTGTATTAAAATAAAAGAACTAAAGTGCATCTTGAATGGACATTTATTGTTTGCTTTCCCCCAAATCCATTTCTACTTATTCTGGATAAAGCCATTAATCTGAATCTGGAAATTTCTGCTGCTCCCACATGAAGGAGGTGCTTTACTCCTCCTTCAGCGCAAGTATGGGATAAATGGTCTTAGCCAATCAGTGCCTCTTAGTCCCATGATCACAGTTCTTGATTCAGGAATGAGCGTAAGAACCTAACAGACAAATGAGATGCAATGAAATTTGGACTGTGAGTCCTTTGGTAAAGACAGGTTCTCATTTTCACCAAATGTGAGCTTGAGAATAAGCAGGAGTTGAAGAGTTGCAGCCATTTTGAGTTACTATGAGAAACTTGGGAATTTAGTGTAACAGAGAAAGCCTAGTAAACCTGGGAATTTAGTATAACAGAGAAAGCCTGGTGACATTGCTTGAGTTCAAGATGAAGCCATAATTGAAGATAGACTAACCTTTGTATTATGTTATAATTGAAGATAGACTAACCTTTGTATTATGTTTACGAGCTAATAATTATCCTTTTGCTTAAGTCACTTTGGGTTGTGGGACAGCACTTTCAACAAGTCCTCATATTGACAAGATCCTTTATTACTTCCTATTTTCTACCCTACAATGTTGAAAGCTTGGATTTAAGTTCTAAAAACAGAATTTGAAACTCAAAGAGGAAAGATAATATGATAATCTAATAAGTTAAAAACTACACACACATTTGCTTTCAAATATGATAGAAATGAGTTTGTATCTTCAAATATGCCTCAACTAAAATTTTAAATCAAAACGCCCTTAGGACAGGGAAAGTGTGATAAGCCAATTAAGAATGATAAGAATGCTTTCCATTCTCTTTTAAGTTCCTTTGATTAACCCTCTGGTTACTTTCCAGTTATGCAGGCAATCTGAAAATAGGGGTCTGGAGAGAAAATTCTTGAAGAGAAGAGAAAAAAGTCAATAATCATTCCAACACCAAAACATCCGTCAGATGCCTCTCATCCCATGAAGGATCTTTGACTTGAGCTACCAATTTCCTTTTTTGAATTCTCTTCAGAGTCTATGCCTTCAGTAACACATTAGAACACATCTTGTCATACACTGAACATCTGGAATGAGGAAAGATTTCCCAAAGGACTCTTGGCTGCCTATGCCCCCCTGCAGGAAATTCCCTGAGAGTTAGGATGACAGTGTGTTAAATAGCAATCACTCATCTGTGAGATGGTTCAGCATCTTACCACATCTGAAAATAAAAGAATGAGGGCCCCTGATTTTTGCAGGCTAAGCTTGGGGTTATGTTATTTGATGCCAAAACATCCACATTAAGATAAAAATATTCAGTCAGCCATCCAAATATTTTCAAGGATCCAGATGTTTGACATCTTGTAAGCACAGCCTGCAATGGCACTAATTTAATAATATAATAATTCCCATCCCCCTTGGTCATTAAGCATTTATTGTCATCTACTTACATGCCAGCCACATAGGATGGGTTGATTCATACCATTGGTCCTGTCCTTCATGGAGTTCACTATTTAGGGGCATACAAATTATTCAGCAAACTACAAGAAAATGTGATGAATGATATATCAAATTAGGAAACTTTCATTGCAAGAAAGTATTCAGTTCAACTAAAAGCAGGACTTCTACTAGCTAATTCTGTGCTTTTGTAAAAATTAGAAAAAGATGCCTTAGGCAAACACAATTTCCATCAGAACATATAGCAAAGTGAGCAGAGAGTAGCAGGGAACCCTTTCCCCTGAAACACTCCAAAGAAACAAATTAAAAAAACCACATACTACATTATCCTATCTATGTGAAGTGTTCATAATAGGCAAATGCACAGAGGTAAAAATGAAATTAGTAGTTGCCAGGGGCTAGGTTGGGCATAGGGAGTCAAGAAAGAAGCATGACCACTAATGGATATGGGGTTTCTTGGGGTCGTTAGACTATGGTGATAGTTGCACACTCTGTAAATATACTAAAAAACACTGTACTGAACACTTTAAATAAGTAAATTGTATGGTATATGAACTAAATTCAATAATTTTTTAAAAGATGAGCTATGTGTGCCTGTGTGTGACAAGTAAGACCACCACCTAGAGATAATCATGCAAATATCATGCAGACTTTTCACTAGGCATGCAAACAATACATGCATTTTAATGTTAGTATATACGCTATCACATATGTGCAATATATTGGGTTAGTCAAAAAGTCCAGTTAGTTTTTTTCCATAAAATAAAAGACACATTTTTTATTTTCACCAATAACTTGATTGATTTGGATATTTTGAGTAGGTCAGCTATCTCTGCTATTGGCTTTTAGTGGGTAGAGGCCAGGGGTGCTGCTAAACAACTTCCAATGTGTAAGACAGCCCCACAGCAAAGAATCATTTGGCCAAAATGTCAATAGTGCCAAGAAACTCCTCACACCACTTTTGACATATCTGAGCAGTCACAGCTTCTTCTCTATACACTGCACAAATCCTTTTTTGTGTTTCAGTTGTGTTTTTACCTTTCTTGAAATATTAAAGTATAACACACCAAAAATGTTGCCTATCTTCTTCCATCTTCAGTATTAAAATGGCTGCACAAAATTCACCAATTTTGAAAAGTTTTTTTTTTTTTAAATGCCTGCTGAAGACTATACTTTCAGGGATCATTTCTATAGTTCTTAAAATGCCTGCTGATATGGCAGCTGCCACAGTACAATCTAACAAAAATACATTTCAAATGAAGTTAAAGACAGCTAAGTGCTACTACAGCCATTGTACAGAAAAAAACTAAACAAACCTTTTGGCCAACCTAATATTTGATCTAACTATTCTTTCCTTAAAGGAGAGAACTTTTTAAAGTATGTTCACTCTGTTTCTGTTTAATTTTGTATTTATGAGTTAGGATGAAAGTTTGACTCATGCCTAAGACTTTATAAAACTCATTATATAAAATAAAAGAAAAACACAAGCATAATCTACTTATTTTTAAAACTACTGCTGTCATAACAATTTTATGTTGCCTTGTAAGTGGGATTCTTTTTGCCTTCATGCTATATTTAGAGCATTAGTTACCATAACGACAAGATGTAATTCATCATATAGAAATGCAACCCGAGGGGCACTCTGTATCAGGAATCTTTACATTACGTTACAATTATGAAAGGCAGTCCTATAGATCATTAGGTCCAGTCTTCTGTGTCTAGGCCCTGAAACTGCCAAATGGATGGGTTATAAGCTTATTTTTGCAAAATAAAGTGAAAACAAGGCTTGAGGAACCCCAACACAGGTATTTCATTTCAAAATTTGGTTCGGAATTCTGCAACCATTGTGGAAATGGCCTGACTTGCAGGCATTCTCTCTGCACCACATTCCTAAGTAACGCTCTCACTGATTTTCTTCTTCGTGTCCCAGTGGCCATTCTTAACCCCACACATGGCTGGGCATGATCCTCCATCCGAAAACATACTCGCAATGTGCCTCTTCAGTCACAAAAAGGAGAACCTCTCCTATGACATCACTTCCTCCTGTATAATTCGTACCAGTGATCTTTAACTTTTTGGCTTAACTTTTAATTTGAGACTCTGATGAAACCCAGACCCTATTTCCAGAAAAATGCACATAATACATGAAATGTAACTCAAACTTCAGGGTTTTCCTCTGAAGCCCATCTGAAACCCTCTAAAGTTAAGATCCCTAGATTACAAATTAATATATACTTTTTCTTTTCATTTCTTTTATTCATTCATCCATCCATTCATCCAGACAAACACATAGCTTACGATGTGCCCCAAACCCCCCTAACTCCTTTGTAGCCACGAGAACTGCTGCACCCAGGAGACTCTGCAGGGGCCCTCAGTCTCTGAAAGGGCAAGTGTCTGCTCTCCATGCTCCAGTGGGAGAGAGTCTTCTTGGTCTACTGAAAGTTGAGTTCCCTTTTTGGATGCAGTTCTGTAACATTGTTTTCGTCTGATGGACAGTCCTGTGTAGGTCTGCGAGAGCTTTCTTCCTAGCCACACAGGGCTTTGGAGAAAGCACAAGATTTCAGATTTGAATTTGGCCCCAACAAGACCATTTTCCAGCTATATAGACCTGGGCAGGTCATTTAATCTAACTCTTCATTTTCTTCTCTGTGGGATGGAACTAATAATGACTGCCTCACATTACCTTTCTGGGAGTGTGAGAGGAAAGAAATGAAAAAGAAGAAAAGAAAAAAAAAGAGAAAAGGAAAAAAGGACAGAAGAGGGAGCAAAGCATTTTGTAAAACACAAAACAAGTGATCGTATTATTTTGTTGTCTAACGCTAGTGTTGAAAATTAGACACATATCCTTCTTTTGGCTCTAGACGGTGACAGAGAGGTGCAAGAGACCCCTGCTAATGAGTTCCAGTGTTCTCCTCTATTTTACGTTCAAAGAATAGTTGGAACAGAGCAGGTAGCACATTCCAGAACTGTGAGATGTCTCATGAGGTGATTGTCAGCCTCTTATTTGCAGCAATAATGTACTAAATTAGAGTGAATTATATTTGCACACAGATATTCACTCCACTGAAACACAGATCCTTCTAGGCATTTTTTAAGATGGAAGATTTTAATTTTTTCTTGGGAGTATCTTGAAGAAAAAAATCTTTACCAATGGCATTAGCATTCTTCTGGTGCTAAGTAATAGAAACCAACTCTACTTGCTTACACTCCCAAGTGAGGAATTTATATTCAGTTTACAGCTGGGTTGTGTGGATCCCCTGAGCTGGCCTTCATTGCCTGGCAGCAGGAGAGACTGAAGCTACCGCTCAGAACCCTCAGAGCTCCCCTGCTGCTTCTCTGTATGATGCTCCCATAGCTCCTGACTCTTTCTCATCAGATCAGCTTCCTCTGAACCTCTGTCCGGTGGCAGACAGAATGTGGCTGCATCCAACTCCCAACTCGACATGTCTGTGCTCAGCACCCCAGACAGACCTAATCTAGCTCTGTCCCAATTGCACATCCCCAGAGAAGGGGTCTGATTAGCCTGGGTTGTGTCATGGGCCTGTTAGGATTTGGGAGGGCCTCAATGACCCCTGAACATCCTCTTTCCAACCTATGTGTTGGAAAGGTCTATATAGCTGGAAAATGGTCTTGTTGGGGCCAAATTCAAATCTGAAATCTTGTGCTCTCTCCAAAGCCCTGTGTGGCTAGGAAGAAAGCTCTCACAGACCTACACAGGACTGTCCATCAGACGAAAACAATGTTACAGAACTGCATCCAACAAGGGAACTCAACTTTCAGTAGAACAGCACTTGAGAAAAGAATGGGAAGAAGAAGTAACCTGTCAACTTTCTCATCATTACAGGTAGCTAAAGTGTATAGAGTGAATTCCAAATGGGGCAGGTGCCTAGATCCAAGTGACAAGGAGCAAGACAAAAGAAATGTTCCCAATGAGCAGAAAGCACCCAGAAGCAGTAGGAGGGAATGACCGAGCAAGGAGGCAGAGGTTGCAGCTTCCTCCTAAACTCATCAGTCCAGTGACTGGGTCCTCCTCCCTGGGGGAAAGGAGTGAAGGAGGCTGGAAATGTAACAGAGGCAGAGTTCCTACAACTTGGATGAAAGTTTCAGGCCTGGGGAAGAAGTGTCACTCTCTCCTACAGTGTCATCAAATCAACCATGTCTTTGTTCAAAGGCTAGAGTCATAGGGAGAGGGATGGCTCTAGAGAGCCCCTTTAAAGAGAGGACCAGTGAAAGGAATGACTGTGAACCGGATGTGTGCTTCAAAAGACATATGAGGGGAGACCCAAAAAAAAAGAATTATCTTCTGGAGGGGGGGCCCCTTGTAGCTCAGGCTTTCCTGCTAAGTGATTGTATCAGTGTACCAGCTGGCATTGTTGTGAGAGGCTGCATCCAACTTCAGTGAATTTTTTTTTTTAGACTCTCAGTCTGTTTGCCCATTTCATGGTGGTGATTTACACACCTCGCTGAGTGTTCAGCAGTTTTTGACCAAAAACGCATGGCCTCCATGCCCCACCCTCTCTATTCACCCAATTTTGCCACAGTCCACATTTTTTTGTTTCCCTCAGGTGCAGAAAATTCCTCAAAGGGAAATGTTTTGCTGATGTAGAAGAAATGAAACAAAAAATGCCAGAAGCACTGAAAGGCATCAAAATTGACAAGTTCAAAAACTGTTTTGAGCAGTAGAAAAAATGTCTTGATGGGTGTATTGCATCAAATGGAGAGGACTTGGAAGGTTACTGAAGTTTACACACGTAAGAATAAATACACAAATTTTTGTAAATAAATTCTAGAGTTGTTTTGGTTCCCCCCTTTTGTATACCTAAAACTGATATATGTCAACTACAATTGAAAAATGAATTTAAAAAAATACCTACTACAGTCATTCTTTCTTTAAGTAAAAGGAGAATCCATCCCTCAAGGGCATGATTAGGGCTTGGGCTCACTATGGTCAGAACAGCAAGGCAGGAGGGAAGCTGAGACCATTGCGCTACTCTTCTAAGAAGTGGGGACAGGGACCGTTTAGCTCTTTTTTTCTTGTGTGGCAGGAGGTATTTGCTGTGCCCTTCAAACCCTATGGCCTTGCCACTCCTCAGCCCTATGACAAGGAGTTTCTTGCTTTGTTTTGCTTTAGTCTAATGCTCATTAGAAAAGACCTGTGAGATCATGACTTCCCTATGTGGTCCTGACCAGCAAACAGGCTTGTGTCTTCCTGTCCTTGCAGGTGTTGCAGGACATCAGGGTCTCTAGCAAAGCCCCAGCTGAGTACACAAGCAGTACACTCACAGGAAAGTATACAGTGATGGGAGAAACAAGCCCATCTCCATGTATACAGATTATACGTCCTGGCATCTGACCATAATATAGTTTGGTGTAGCAAGTAGTAGCTATGATTCAGGTGCCTAAACAGGAAGTAGATGAAGGTGAGCTTGCAAGCCTATAGTCACCTTCTTCCCAATTGAAGGGCAATATTAAAATAATTCTTCACTCAGGGCTCATCTTCTTACCACACATATTGTTCCAATTTGCTTCTTCAAGGAGCATGTCAAGAAATGCAGTGGATTTATTGTCAACTGCGGCTGTCACTTATCAAAGGGGAACTAGGGATGCCGTCTTCCTGTGAGTTGGTAGAGTCTCTCATTTTTTTTTCGTATATTCTTTTACTGAGTGACGACCATATGATTAGCTTTGACATGCTTCCTGTTGCAAAGGAATTTACCATTGATCGAACTTTGGATTAGAACAATTTATGGCACTTGTATGACCTTGCCAGGCCACTGCAAAACCTGAAGAATAGATGAGTCGTGGCCTCAGTTGGAACAGGAATCACATACACAATCAAATGCTTTCTCTCCAGTTCCAATCTATGTTCTTTCTTTAAATCTTTTGCCTTTTTTGCTGTCAACAGGATTTTCCACATAGCAGAAGCATGGCTGTTGATATTACCCAAACTTTGTGGTTTACAGCTTCATCTACCTCCAGGGGAGAATGACTTTATTATCTAGGACCCAAGTCCAAAATTCCCAGAGAAATATTTTGATTGGTCAGCTTGGATCACATGCCTCCCCTGAACCAATCAATTGTGACAAGTGGAATAACTTGAACAATATGTAGAGATGTGGTGTGGAAATGATGAGCAGACAAAACAATGTGTTTAGCCAATGTATATACATGCCCCCTCTTCCACATGTTTTTATCATGGTCCCTGTAACCTCTACCCTCCATCCACTAGAGGTAAAACATTGACAAAGTGAAATAAGAAAAGTCAGACCCTGCATGTCTGCTGTGATGTACATCACAGGCCTCTGTGGGAAGCATCCCACTTCTGAACTTCTTTGCTTTATGTGATTGAAACTATTAGATGGTATTAGATTCACAGCATCTGGAGAGCTCCAGCTGGTTCTTTCTTCCCCCTTCTCTAAATCTCTAGAGGAAAGAGATGCAAGGAAAAGCTAATTCTCGGCCAGAGTCATGGACAAAGAAGAGCTATTCTATTTTATTTTTATTTTTTAACCATTTTAGAGTGTATAATTTATTGGTGTTTAGTGCATTTGCAGTGTTGTACAACCATCATCACCACCTAATTCAGAACATTTTATCACCCTGAAAAGAAACCCTATACGCACTAAGCACCACTCTCCATTCCCACAAAGCAAACCCCCAGTTTGTTTCCTATCTCTGTGAATTTACCTATTCTGGGCTATTCATATAATCGAAATCATATAATATGCGGCCCTTTGTGTCTAGGTGTTTTTTGCTTAGCATAATGTTTTCAAGGTTCATCCATGTTGTTCCATGTAGTTTTGTATTTTAGTCAGGGTAAGAGAGGCAGATCTTTCTATGTAAATCAGGAATAACAGCATTAATTTCATGTAATTTTTGATAAGGAATGTTCTTATAAGGAATATTCCTTATTTCTTTGGATAAAGAATGACAGCATTAATTTTCATGTAATTTTTGATAAGGAATGTTCTTATTTCCTGGTGGGAGCACTTGTTCCCAACCAAGAACAATATTAAGTATCTTTTTTAATAAAATGGCGAGCGATGCTAATCTTAAGCAAACTAGAGATATACTCTCCCCCACAGGGTGATAAGGATTGAAGAGATAAATAGCTGAAATGGACAACGGAGAAAAAAGGTAATCGTAATAGAAATTCAAGTTAACCATACTTACTGCAGCTGAAGCTAAGACTAGCTGTAGTTTGAGCTTCCTGGGAGACCATGCGAAAAAGGAGTCAGTGTATGCACAGCTCTGCCATCTGATGAAGTCAAGGAGTACAAGTTGCTGGGCTTTAACGCAAACAAAAGTGCAATATGTGGATTCTCATGCCAAGAATGCGGAATCACTGCATGGGAAGTATCCTCAAAAGTCACCAAAATGTTCTCTCCTCAGCTGCCATAGGTATAATTGGCCTTGACCAACCTATCTGGTTTTCTAATACCTATATAAGCTTTTCCATAGATGGAGGGATTTTCACGATTTATATTTTTGACAGGGCACTGTCTCAACCCCAAATCGTATCCCACACCTTCCGGGGTTGATCACTCTCCCTTTCTAGAGTCCCCTGAACTTGTAATAAGCAAGTTCACATGTTTCATTCAATTGTGGGTGCGTTTACTCTGTGACTGGGACTGTGCTATGACTGGGGATGCTGAGAAGGTGACACTAAGATTAGTAAAGACACACCCTTGCCCATGAAGAGGTGATGATATTCAGTGAGAGGTAGGAACATTTAAACAAACTCTAACACTGCATGACAGTAAGGGGTCATGATACATGTAGAGATAGGAGCTATGAATAGATGGTCTAGCATCATTGTGGATTAGTATCATCCTTTCGTATACAAGTCAGAGAGACAAGGAAAAAGTCAAAGGCATGCCACCAAGTTCACTTAGAACCAACTTGTTCTTTACTCACCTGACCTATAGCTGACTGCTTTCTTCCTTTCTCTCCAGTACTGGCCTAACAGTCCAGCTTTTGTGGACATATCCCCATATTCATCATTCTCCTTAGCATAGACATCCCTTTATATTAGTTACTAAGATGCTCGCCTCTTCCATTAATATTCCTGTTGCAACTCTGCCATTCCTGCCACCCACCCCACTTGCAGGACACTCAGAACAGAGCCTAACCTGTTTTAGACTCTCAGCTCTAAATTGTTTGTTAAAGGAATACATTAGCACATAGTGAAGTAGTTAAAAACTTGTTATCTGGAGTCTGAAATCCTCAGATTCTATACCTGTTTCTACAACTTGTTGGCTGTATGAGCTTGGGCAAGTTGTTTGGCTCTTCTGAGCTTCAGGATCCTCATCTGTAAAATCAGAATAAAAATCTACATACCCCATAAGGTGATGCTAACATTCATTGAGATAATGCATGTCAATTGCCTGGTTAATAGTAAATACTTAGTTTGGCTGCAACCACAAATATTGCTGCAACCACAAATATTTCTCCAACTACTGTTGAAATTCTTTGGGCTCTAATATTTCCTCTTTTAGGCCATTCAGTAGAGCCACCTCAGTGGTAAGATTCCTCAAATTTGAGTCTAATTATTTGGTCATTATAGAATTCAATGTTTTCTCCTTAATTTAATTTCTACTTATACTTTTCTGGAACAATAGAATTCTAGCAAGGTCTCCCTGGTCATTATGCAAATAAAATAAGCAAATGAAATTATATACTTATTCACTGATTGTGTATTGAACATCTACTGTGTGGCAGCCACTATTTAGTTACTGCAGGTACAACAGTGAACAATACAGACAAAAATCCCTGCCTTCTTGGGTCTTCTTTCCCAGTACTTACAATAACTAACAAGTATAGAGGACTTACTCTGTACCAGGAATTTCCCAAAGCACTTTATCAATATTACCCTATTTAATTACTTAAATGACCCTGTGAAGGAGATGGTATTATTATCCCCATTGGTACCAATAAGGAAACTGAAGCCCAGGCAGACGAGGCACTGTGTCTGTGGTCTTATCGTGGTGCAGTGGGACAGACCTGAACTCAGGCCCTGGGCTCCAGAGCCATGCTTTTATGCTCTCATTCTGTATAAATGACTTTCAAGTACTGGAATTTGCTTAAAAGGCAAATGAGGGAAAACAGGACAGATTTTTGCTTAACAAATGTTGACCGTCAACCATTTGATACCCAAGGGTTAACTAAAGTAGAAAATTTAAAAAAAAATTTTTTTAAACATTCATAGTCAGTGCAGCTGGAGTGTACTTGTATTAAAAAAAGTTAAAAGCCATAAACATTTAGCTTCTTTCTTCAATGCCTCTGAAAGGCAGTTAAAATAAAATTCCAATAGTGTTATTTTTTAAAGGGTAGAAAACCTCTCAAGAAAGTACTAAGTACAGCATGGGGGGCGGGGCAGTGGGGAGCCATTAAGGGAACTGCCCCAGACACCAATTTGCATCTCAGAAAAGGTCTTCAATACACAATTGTCTTTTCTAGACTTCATCTCTGCTGGGTTTATATCATCTGTCTTGTTTTTGTTATTTTAATTTTATTTTTTTAGGTTTATTGAATTTCTTGAAGTGACAGTGGTTAATAAAATTTATATAGGTTTCAGGCGTACAATTCTATAACACGTCACCTGTATATTGTATCATGTGTTCACTGCCCCAGTCACATCTCCTTCCATCACCATTTATCCCCCCACCTCCCTCTCCCTCTGGTAATCACCATACTGCTGTCTGTGTCTATGAGGTTTGGTTTTGTTTTGTTTTATTTGCTTAATACCCTCACCTCTTTCACACAGCCCTGCAACTCTCCTTCCCTCTGACAGCTGTCGGTCTGTTCTCTGCGAGTCTGTTTCTATTTCGTTTGTTAGTTTATTTTGTTCATTAGATTCCACACAAGTGAAATCATATGGTGCTTGTCTTTCTCTGAATGGCTTATTTTCCTTAGCATAATATTCTCCAGATTAATGCTGTTGCAAAGGGTAAGATTTCCTTCTTTTCTATATTCAAGGAGTATTCCATTGTGTAAATGTACCATGGCTTTTTCATCCACTCATCTACTGATGGGCACTTGGGCTGCTTCCAAATCTTGGCTATTGTAAATAACACTGCATTTGCATCTCTAGCACTGAACACAGTGCTTGGCATAAGGAAGGCATTCAATGTTTACCAGAAATGAGCTATTACTACCAGCTTCAAAGGAACTAAAAAGAATGCTTCTTCTTGTTGGCCCCTAAAAATGGGCTGCCTGTCCAATGCACAGGGGCATGAAGGAGCTTGTAGCTATTTTGTTTTACTCAAGAACCCACTGACTGTTAAATATTTCTCAGCTTGTCAACTGCAAGAAAAACAAGAAGTGAATATATTAAAGAGTGAGCAGTATACATTCAGGCTCTAAAATGTGAAAACTTCGATTTGTTGGGACAGGTGACCTGGTTTGAACTTGTAACTTTTAATTGGGACAAAACTCTGGGGGGTGGGAATTCCTTCCTGTGTGCAAATGATTACATCTGTGATCCTGTTAAACATTCGTTAGTTCAGAAGAACCTTGCCAAACTGCCACATCATCTCTTCTTTGTGACAATTAACATTTGACCCCGCAACTTAGAAATGGGGGAATAAACCTAGACTATGGACTCATTTCAATACAGTGAGTATTAAATAAAACACAAACCTGTGAGTTCAAAAAGGTTCTGAAGAACTTGCCAGGAATTGCTGTTCCCCCCAGTGTGATGAGTCATTAGACTATGAACTCCCTCTCAGGACAGAAAAGAACAGTATACTGGTAGTGTGACTAGGAATAGGTTCTAACTCTCATTTTGCTCTTGTGAACCTTGGGCAAGGTGACAAATCCACTCAGATTTTAGTGTCCTCCTCGATAAATTAGGGATTTGGACTAGGCTTTCCTAGGGTCATCCTAGGTCTAATAAACTACCTTAATTCATTCATCCATTTGATCAATATTTACTGAGTATCTGCCATGTGCTAGGCACTGTTCTGGATCTTTGCAGGTAATAATTAACAAGATAGATAAAGACTCTGTCAGAACTTTTAGTAAGCATTCAACAAATAATTAGGCATAATTTAAGTAATTATTTAAGCATGGTTACATTAAGTGTGATGAAGGAAAGCAGCGTAATGTGAGCATACATATCTAGAAGACCTTAGAATAGTCCCAGAGGTCAGGGGACCACCACTGAGGATGTGATATTTGATAGCTGGTAGATGAAGGATGAATAGCTGTGGCCCAGGGGAAGAACGGAGGAAAGGCATGCCCAAGCAGAGGAAAGAAGCCAGGCGCTTGAGAAACTCAAAGTAACTAGCGAGGGGTTGGGCAGTCTCATCTGAGGCTGGAGAGGCCAGCTGTGGCCGGTCATGCAGCGCATTGCAAGCCATGCAAAGGTTAGCCTTCTTCAGCAGGAGAGGGAAGCCATCCTTGAGAATGATATGGAGGTAAAAGGTCCACAGTAACTCTGACTAAGGGAACTTCCTATTCTCTATCCTTACTCTGAAACTGTGATAGGCCATAATAGACAAGGTCCTAGCTTAGATCCTTCTGGATTAATTAGTACAAAAGCAACATTGCCATCCAAATCTTCTCTAGACTTCTTGGCTAATTCCACATGGGCTCATGGACCTCTCACACTTGCAAAACCTTTTTTGTTTTTTTTCTTGAACATTATTGTGGTATTTCAGCAAAGAACATGCTGCCAGAACCTTTTGCAAACCCTCACTAATGGGGTTACCACCCAAATGCTCTCAGGAAATATCACCTTTTGTAAGAACAGCTGTAGACAAAGCTTTGAAAGAAGTCAGCAACCAGCCTGCTATTTGAACTCCATAAAACTCACTTTCCCCACTTCTTTTCTTTGTAAAGGATCTAATAGCTTCTATTTAGAAGTTGAGGTAAATTTAAATCATGTGCTTCCTCTTTCAGGAGCTCTGGCTTTCTAGATTTAACTCCTATTGTATACTGAAAGGCTTTGTACTCGAAGACTGTCAGAAACCAATCAGCAGGTGGGAAAGAAATTGTGGATGTAGGAGGCCGGGTGGTGGAAAGTTGGGCTGAGAACCTTCTCAAGTGTGTCTGTGCATACTTCAGCCATCTGCCACACTCACTGTGAAGGATGTAAGAGACACTTGCAAATTGACTATTGCAATAATTCCCTAACAAATATCCTAGTTTCTTTACTCTACCCTAAACAAAAATATGGTGTATTTTTCTGGATTAAAAAAATGCAACCCTTTCAACAGCACACTTTACAATGTTACATACTGTCTGTGTCCTTAATGTCTATCCGTAAACAAGCCAACCCAGTTTTTTGGACCTGAACTTTCTGTGGGACTACAATCAATATAGTAATGTGTCATTATTTGTCACTCACTGTTACTTTAATCATCTGACTCATAGCCAACCAAACAGCTCACACAAAAGACAGTGGGAGAAAAATAGGTAATTTAAAGTCTGGGCCCTATGTTTCATAGAAGAACCATGGAGTTATATAACTGGGTTACTAACGGAGACTTGAGGAAAAAAACCCGTGTATCTGTTGATCTAATTTACCACGGAGGTCAGCCAGTTAGCACTTAGTCAGGAAGTTGTGCTGAACATTGTGGTAGTGAGAAGCTGCATATTCAGACAATGCAAATTCTGCTGTCTGGGGCCATGCTGTTATAGTCTCTGAGAGATATCAGGGTGAGGAAGAAATGGTACAGTAGGGTGTTGAAGAACACAGATTTGGGGTTCCAGCTTTATTGTTCCATTGCTTCATGGCCCTGGACAGTTACTTACCTGTCTATGCTTGAGTTTCCTTAACTTTAAAGTAGGGATGAAAACACCCAGGAGTGCGCTGAGCAGTGTCAGGACTTCTGTGCGATGAATGACGTTCTCACCTTGGGCAAAATGGAAGGAGATACTGCAAAACTCAGCAATAAGGGTAAATAATATTTTAATGTAATATTCTCTTTCAAAAAATCAAATTGAATGCCAAAAATGTGCAATGAACAAAATAACAAAGAAGGCTTTTTTTTTTTTCTTGTGACCGAATACGCTGAACTTTTTATCTTATTGAGGTTTTAACAAAAGCTCAACTTTTTCTCTACGCCACGGTTTTGGCAGCCATTTCTGACTTGTAACATCTTTTGTCATTTAGAGAACCTGAGAATTTTCAAAATCATCCAGTCTTGATATTGACCTACAATCTACTTATTGGATTTTGTTTGTTTTACTTCTTCCACAAGAATTTAGTATCTGTGAAGGCATGGATTTTCTTAAAATTTTTTAAGTTGAAATAATTTTGGATTTATAGAAAGACCCCAAAGAGAGTACAAAGAACTCACATATACCCTTCATCCAGCACATCCCCCAAATATTAACATTCATGATCTATTTATCAAAACCAAGAAATCAACGTCTATGCAATGTTATTAATTAAACTATAGACTTGGTTTCAATTTCCCCAGTTTGCCATTCACATCCTTTTTCTGTTTCAGGATACACTTTGCATTTAGTCATCATGGCTCTTAACCCCCCCAATTTGTGACAGTGTCTCTGTCTCTTCTTGATTTTCATAATCTCAGTATGTTTGAAAGCTACTGGTCAGATATTTAGATGTCCTTCAATTTGGGTTTCTCTGATATTTTCTCAGGATGAATTTGAAATTATGAATTTGGGGGAAGATTACCAGAGGTGAGGAAAGTACTTGTTAAATTTTATTTTGATCACTGCTAATTTCTCATGATCTAGAACACTGCTTGGCATACAATGACAATAATTTGTCAATTATTTGAGTCTGAATTTATATGCATCTACCAGATGATGTGGCTAAATAGTGTGTAAATACACACATACATATTTATAACCATACAAGGTTTTTCTAAAGAATATACTTGTCAAATGCTGACGGCTTCTAAAGAAAATTAACTGCCCTGAGAAATCCACTTATCTCCCAATGCAAGGTGGGGAATCCTGTTTTAAATTAATTTTAGGTTATTGACTGTCAAAAAACAAAACAGAACAAAACAAAAAGAAAACCAACAAGCAAACAAACAAAGAACTCCAAAATGTAAGAAAGCCAGCTTTAAGTGTAAATGAACAGCATTTGAAAAATGCTCACTAGTTTTTCTCCCAGATCAAATACTCTTATTCTTACCCAAGAATGGGTAGAAGGAAAGCAGTTGGGTCCTATTTACTCCCCGAATCACTAGCACCCAGCATCTTACTTGCCCCCAGTGATTCTCTGTAAACACTGGCTTAAGCCCCATCCACACTGTTAAACATACCACATAAGGAGATGCAGACTGGCCCTTGGGCAGCCACGCCTCCAAGGGATGTGGAAATGATTTCACAAACTAATTTTGACTCAGACAAATATGCATTCCAATTCTAGCTCTAGTTGGGCAAATTTCTTGACCTCTTTGAGTTCTATTTTCTTCATGTATAAACATGGAAAAAACCTTTCCACCTTTGTTGTCGACGATGAAACAAAGCAACTATTTTTAAAAGGGCCTCACAGGAAAGAAGGTGAAAAGAGATGGTAAACAGTGACTTAGTCTTGGGTGATTTGGATAAATGTATCAGCCCGTCAGAGCCCGCCTCATCTGCCCTGGCTGAGTCACCTAAAATTCTACTTTCTGTTTAAGTGGCTTTTCAAATACCTCACTGGCTGGACATAACCTCTTCATTGAAGCTCAGGCATTTATACTACCTATGTTAACATGTGATTTCAATAGTAGTGATCTTACAGGCCTTATGTGAAATGATAAATCCACAGCATCTAGCAATGTGCTCATACACGTTTCATTTGTTTAGCCATGTATTATGGTTATTTCAGTAAGTCCTATGTAGATTGTAAGCTAATTGAGAGCCATAACCCATTTTTGTCTTTGCATCTGAATGAGGTGTTTATCATGAGCTGGATCATATCCCCTCTAAATTCATATGTGGATGCCCTAACCCCCAGTGCTTGAGAATGCAACCATATTTGGAGATAGAGTCTTTAAAAAGGAAATTGTGAGGTCATGAGGGTGGACCCTAATCCAATGTGACTGGTATTCTTATAAAAGGAAGAAAACTGGATACATAGGTGCAGAGGAAAGGCCCTGTGGAGATTGGGGGGCAGAAGGTTATCTGCAAACTGAGGAGAGAGGCCTCGGAAGAAACCAATCCTCAGCCTTCTAGCCTCCAGGCTGTGAGAAAATAAATAAAATAAATTTCTATTGCTCAAGCCAAAGTCTGTGGTACTTTGTTATGGCAGCCCTAGTAAACTAATGCAGGGCTTGCTATTCATTCTGAAATGTCTATATACATCTGTCTTAAGGAGGCCATCCCTGCTCCTGGGTTAGAGATCGTTTCCATTTACTGCAACAGCAGCTTGCCGTACTCTTCATTATATTGCTCACCCATCACACTGCATTAGAGTTATTGCTTAATTGTTTATTGTAACATATATATTATTTATTACATCTGGTACAATTGACAGAAAATCTGATTCAAGCAAAGTGGAATCCACTGACACTTCACGAGGAGGTCCAGCCTCAGGGACATTTTGATTTGAGGATTCAAATGACATTGCCAGGGCCAGTCTCTTTCTGTCTTTTAACTCTGCTTTCCCCCACACTTGCCTCCCCCTCAGACTTCAGGTAATGGCAAGGCTGCCAACAGATTCAGGCTTACGTAGTCCCACGGTCAAGAGCAGCCTGATTGGAGAAAACGAAAGAGTCCCAGCAAAAATTCCTTCAGCTGCATTTCATGGAATCAGTCCACACGCTTATCCCTGAACCAGAAAGTCTGAGCAGGAAGTAAAACTCAGGCCAGGGTGGAGTCACACCCCGCAGCAGGAGGGCAGACACCTGACCCGCAGGGACTGAAGGAGGGAGGGGGCCTGCTCCCAAGGAAAAATTGAGATCCAGGAGAAGAGAGGCGGGGTGTTGGGCGAGCAGCTTGTTTGTTGCTCCTCTGTGACTGTTATGCTCTCAAGGACTAGGCACCCCGGTCTCTCTCCATCTTCTGGACCCAGCATAGTTCCCTGATTATAAGAGGCAGCAGTATGTTGAGTGAATGAATGCAGTACACGTGGAGCCGTCAGAGAAGCATGAGAAGGAGATTTCTATCCCTGCTACAGCCAGGACAGAGGCCCCTTCCTCTGTTTCCACAGTTAGAAAGCAGCCTGAGCCTGAGCCTGATCTGGGGGAGGAAATGGTCCTCTTCTCTTCCCCAGCAAGAAACGCGAGGAGCCTGAGTAAGACTGTGTGTATGGACTGCATGATCAGATTCTATCTGGACACGACAGAGGGGCTGCAAATTAAAACGGGAACAAATGGGGAAGGTGTGGGGATAGGAATCCTACCCCAAATGTTTCTGTTCTTCACGTCAGCCAGCAAGTGGGAATTGCATCCGATAGGTTACAGAACCACCTAGTGGTCAAAAAGCATCCAGGCTAGCAGTACAGACAGCAACTGAGGTGTGTTCTGAGCCTCATCGTTGCCATCCTGGGCTCGGGGAGTGGTACACCCTGGTCACTCAGGGGTCTCTATGCCCTCCCTGGCTTCTGCCTTTTCTCTTACTTTTGAGTATGCCACTGAAGGCAGAAAATTGGAATAAAATGAGTCAGCAATATTGTTATGAGGGGTGCCGAGAAAGGAGGGATGTTGAAATGACAAAGGAGACTGAAAATTTTAGTGAAAATGTCAGTGCAATGTGTTCTCATGTCTGGTAATCTGTGGGGGTGGAGGTCATATGAAGAACTTTCAACTTCTACTTTACATATTTTTGTGCTGTTTGAATTGATTTACAGCATGTAAGCACTGCCCCTGTGATAATAAAAAAGAGGACATGTTTTAAACCTAAAGCAATGGATGCTACTTCAGCAGGAGGGTCTTCCCTGGTGTCCTATGACCAATCTATGGTCAGTCTGCACTGATTTAGTTGCAGAAGTCCCATGCATACTGTTCAGATAGGCACCTGGCATTGTGGGCATAGGCAGTGGCTTTGGCACTGAATGGGGCTACCTTGTTCATCTGGGAAGTTCATCCATGGACCTCATTATCCTGGACACGCCAATCTTCCCCAGGGAGTCTTGTTTCTGGTAGTATGAGGCTCAAAGCCCCTGACCTTCATCCCCAAGGGAGTTGGTCCACTGCATTGTTTGGAGGCAATAAGGCTGGGAGATGAAGATGTGACGGTATTTCATTTTTTTGATGGGCATACGGCCAAAATTCAAAATGCAGTTGAGAGGCCTATGATGCCCCACCTGACGAGTCCTCAAGGTTCTGGATCATAATGCAGACAAAGCTATGACAGTTATGTGTGTTATATTTAGAAAAAGAGTATCAAAGTTGTATTTGGGAAGGTTAATTTGTGATCTAATGTATTAGAAAGGCAGAGACATGAGCTTCCAAGATACCAGTTAGAAGAATGCTGTATGTCCTGGCTAGTGTGGCTCAGTGGATTGAGTGCCAGCCTGGGAACCAAGGGGTTGCTGGTTCGATTCCTAGTCAGGGCACATGCCTGGGTTGCAGGCCAGGTCCCCAGTAGGGGGTGCATGAAAGGCAACCACACACTGATGTTTCTCTCCCTCTCTCTCTCCCTCCCTTCTCCTCTCTATAAAAATAAATAAAATCTTTTTTAAAAAAGAAGAATGTTGTAATAATTCAGGGGCAAATTTTGTCAACATCAAATCTTTAGGGTGCCTATGACGACAGTACCTGACAAGGTGGTGACAATTACTAAGCATTGTTTGTTTAACCCTGGATGTTTAGTTACAGGATTGTAGAGGAAGGAAGCTCAGGAGAGACCTAAAAGGATTCAGCAGGCATAGCTGGTGCGTAGATTTAAGAAGCTGGGCAGAGAGAGAATCGAGCGATGACTGCGGTCTTGGTCCTCACTGGAGTGGTCGTGAGAGAGAGATGGAGATGGAGACGGAGAGAGGGAGGGAGAGGGGCTGGGTGAGAGAGAGAGAGAGTTGTGGGTTGTGGAGAGGCAGCCTGTCAGAGCAGAGGAGAGAGAGAAGATAAGCTCCATTCATTGTGCCTATGCTGAGTCTGAATCGACTACGAAACACCTTGCAGAAATGCCCAGCAGGCCACCGATGTCAGGGATCTGAGCGTGGGTGAGAGGTTAACGAGTGGGGCATAGATTTGGAGGCGAGAGCTGAACCTGTAAGAGCCAACCGACGGCCTTGGAGGGCAGGACATAAACACAGAAAACTGAGTTCTCAGAATTGAGTTCTGAGGACAGTTCACTATTTCAAAAAGTGCTGGGCACAGTGGAAAAACTTGCAGGTGCAAGCTTCTCCAATTGCCAGCTGAAAACCTTCTTTTCTAAAGGCCCAGTGAGATTGCTTGACACTTTAAATGTGGACTATAGAGTTGTTCAAAGTCAGATATGAAGTGGAAAATCCTCCTGAAATACTCAGAGGGAATAAAATATTCCCATCTCTCAATTGTGCTGTTCTGAAATTCTCAAAAGCAACATAAACCCAGGTACTTCAATGAAAAAAGTTTGCTGCTGAAGTTTGCTCTCATTTTAGCCCATGTGCATGTACTTCCCCCTTCTATTTATTCCTTGGTCTCCACTTTGTAAAGGGGTTGTTTAAACCTGTGCGTTAAATTCCCACAAAGCAACCCCATCAGTGAAGGAACATAAAAAGGGAAGTACAGCGCATTTATAGCAGCTTTGCTGGGAATCAGTGGGAGGGGACACCAAAGGCGGCTGTCCAGATCAGTGTGACCTCTGAGCACGCGGAACGGTTAATTGGCAAACCATGAAGGACCATAACAGGAGAGCCAGAGTGGCTCACCAGCCTTCTAAGGATGAAAGGACTATCCTTTTGGCAGTAACCATTTGTTACTTCTTTGCTCCCCAGCGGCCCTTTTCTTATACATTTACAAAAATGGTACTTTTCCAGGTGGCATCAGACATCTAGAAACAGGAGACAAAATAGGGGAGCAGCTCAGCGCAATTGTTGCCTTAGGTAGTTTCCAAATAGGTTGGTGGAGGATATGTTGAAATAAGCATAGATGACTTTTACTAACAGCCTAGGAAACAATTTCTCAAGGATGGTGTGTGTGTATGCACATGTGTGTATATGTGTTAGCAGCATCAATTTGGATAGGTGAATGGAAACATATGGTTATTCCATGGTGCTCCAAGTATGATAGAAACAATGCATTTTTTTTTTTTTTTCACTAAACAGATATCACATGGAAGCAGGACCCAGGTGTTTCCTTTCTGAAGGGAAGGCCCAACAACACTAAAATCTACTGTCAACAATGAGAACACATTGGCAGAAAAGCCCAGTGATTCTCAAATCAAATTCTGTAAGGCTTATAACATTGTAAATCCAGCTCATTAAACTCCTGAAAAGGAGAGAAATTAAAAAGCAATCATTTTAATTATCATGTTTGCGTCAAGTTTAGCCAACTGTTACAATAATATCACTTGGCTTGTTCTACTGTAATTATCCAGTAAGTGTACAAAGAAAAACAAATTAGAACTATTTATAGCTCTGAAGCTCAGTGGAAATGAGATATTTCCCAAGTACTATTGCAATAAATATAGGCTTGTTGACACTCTTTCAAATTACGCTTTAGGACTTTTAACCATTTACATTATACTTCAACTGAATTAACCTCCATGAAACAAAGAAAATTCCAATACTGGATCTCATCAAATTTATTTTAAGATGTGCATATCAAGTTGAGTAACCAAGTCCTTGTTTTATTTGAGCCCAACTGGATAAATCTCATTAACAAAATGCTAACTAATATACAAATGATAAATAAATTTGTTAAAAAGTCTTTGCAATGAGGTACAGACATTATGTGACTTTATGATTCAGTAGCAAAATGAAAGCCATGGTCAAGATTCATATTTAACTGGCATAGATGCTCCCAGGTCCAGATAATAATGAATTGTATGTAAACAAAAGGAAATAGACATCTGGCATACTAGAAGAAAAATCTGTATTAGAGATAACTGTGTTCTTTTTCTAAACAACATCTCTTGCTCAGCAAAAACAAATAAAATTGTATGCAACACCAGTCGTCCCAATACACGCACAATGCATGCAAATTAGGTCTTAAGTAGTTACATTCACGGTGGTATGAAACCGTGTGTCCAAGTCCTCTCATGACGGTTCTGCACCACTGCTACTGAGACTCTCACTGTCCATAATAATACGCAGTGCCTACTCCCATTGCCTGCTTTCAGTTTCTGAGGCTCCCTACCAAGTCCTTAGCACTTCGTCGCTCACTTATTCCCATACACAGATGCTGTAGTTATCCCTGTCCCAGAGATGTGAACACTGAGGCTGAGAGAGGACCTTGCCACAAGATTCTAGTGGGGAAGCTGGCTCTTGGGCTCTAGTTAGTCAGATGACAAAGCCTGGGCTCGAAACCACTGTATTTTGTCCTGACAAATAGAAACTTCAGATACGGAGGGTTTGAGCAGGACTTTGGAGCACAGCTGGACTAGCCTGCCCTCTGCATCAGAGGGAAACACCCAGATCACTGCTTCAGCAGGCGTGGCTTGGGCTCTGGTTTTCCCGCAGCCACAGGCGAATGCAACCGGCTTACGAGCGGGCAGCCAGCTTTGTTATCTAGAAAACAGTGCCCTGCGTGTGTAGGGCCCTTTGGACTTTGTGAGGCCATTTCACATAAATGGTCTCTTTTGATTCTTGAGTTTAGTGATGTGGACAGAGAAACCATTTTTATCATCATTTTACAAGGACTTTAAAGCTTAACTTGATTTGAAGCCATAGGATGGGTTCAGGAGCAGAACCAGAGGTAGAATCTGGTATTGCCCTCTGCCTAGCACCTTCCACTTGTGCTTGGCCCTTCCATGTGAGGAAATGTATGAACAACATATGTGTAACTGCATGCACTGGAAGTGCAGTGCCCAAAGGAATGCTCCAGGAGCCTCTAGACAAGGTGAATAACGCCGGGTAGGGACTGAGCTTCGTGTTCTCCTGTAGAGCTAGAGGCTACGTCTCTGGTTTGTTTCAGACCTGAACCATAGTTCACTAATCCAAACCTCAAAGAGATAACTCAGCTTCTGATTTACTGCCCATAAAAAGCCCTTTGGAAGTGCTGACCTGGTGGCTCAGTTGGTTGGAGCGTCATTCCGTACACCAAGAAACGTTGTGGGTTCAGTCCCTCCCTGGTCAGGGCACATACAGGAGGCAACTGATCAATGTTTCTCTCTCTCCCTTCTGCTCTCTCAAATCTATTAAAAAATATATATATATATATCCTTGGGTGAGGCTTTAAAAAATTAAAATAAAAAGCCCTTTGGGAGAAGATGCAAAAATTTAATTCATTTATCATTTCAATGCTGTCCATATGATTTATTTTTCCTAGTGTGCCCTTAGGAATGAAAATGAATTATAAGGATGGATTCTTTGCAAATGCTACCACATTTTCAAGTTTGTAGAACTACTCTCTAGGTAAAATCATGGCTATATTCATTACTGGCTGTGTAACAACTGGGCAAATACTTTAAGTCTTTAAAATAATCTACACAGTGATGATGATAATAACACTTACCTCACTGGACTGTTGTAATCTTTAAGTGAGATTTGCATGTGACAGACACATCGACAGTGTCTGACACATGGTATGTGACAAGTACATTTTAGTTGTTGATTTCACTCTGCAAAAGTATTTTTACATGTGTACTTGAAGCCAAGTACACAAATAGTGATTGGGCTTTTGTCAAATTATTTTATCTTAAAGTTGAAGTTTGTCAGATTTATTGCCTATTCAAATGCATCATTGATGGTAAGGGGAAATTAATGTCATTGATGAGTTTGCATTTTTTTTTTAATGAAGGAGGTAAGGTCTCAGAGCTGTGATGGCATGATCCCCACCTAGGATGAGTTTCTTAGGCTTTCTCTTCACTCTCTCAAGTTCGTTTGAGTGTTAGAACTTCACGAGCTTGTACTTGTGAGCTCCTTGAAGGCTCAGGTTGGTGTTTTCATCTGGATCCTCTCATGCACAGTAGCCACTCAGTGAACCCTTGTTGAACACTGATTTAATGCCAGAAAACTAAAATCCATTCATCCATTCAAAGAATTTGTATTGGGTTTGAGATTCCCACTCTATTTGCTCCATAAGAGCACCTTTATTGCTCTGGGATCAGAAGTCCACCCTTGGGCATGCACTGCTCTATTCTATTCTGAGCAGCTCTTATAACACACAAAAAAGGGGTGGGACATAAAAAGAGGGAAAAATAGAGAAAGAGAGAAATAATGAGAGAGCAAATAAGTGAGAAAATAATTAATTAATGAATTTTATTTTTTACCTTTCACTACATACCCTTCAGTATCATGTCATCTTTTTTAATATAATCATTTATAATGTTTGTAATTTAAAAAATATATAAATCTTTCTATATTAAAATCTTTCAGTTAAAATGGTAGCATAACTTGGGACCTGATTTGCTCACTGTGGCTGTCGTCCATGATTCGGAGGTTACTGAAGTCTTGAAGTAACAGAGGAGAAGGGAAAGAGCACAGAAATTAGACACACATGGCCTTACAGCAATCTGCATAAGTTTGTCCATCAACCCGTTGGAGGTTCCATTTCTCCATCTTTAAAATAAGATCAGTTATTAATTCCCTTTTGAAAATTGTATCAACTTGAAGAGTACAAGCTCTGGCATTAGGTAGGCTCCTATGATGGCTGCAACATTTGCTAGAAGGATAACGTTGTGTGAACTTCATTTTCCTTATGAACAAAATGTAGGCGTTAACATTTAGGTTTTTAGGAGGAATAAATTAGATAATCAGGAAAATTCCATTCTACACATTAGTAGACATGCATTATCAAAAAGTGTACACAATTATTATTGTATTTTTATGCTTATTAATATTTGTCAAAATTTGTTTTCCCTCTTAATACTTATGTCGCTATATTATACTTATTTTATATTAATAATTTCCTTGATTTTCCCTCTTGACCTCTAAAGCCTAACATTTTATTATCTGACCCATCACAGAAAACATTTACTTGACCTGTTGTTAAGAAGATAGGAATTCACACTGTCCCAAGGCACTGCTTCCTCTGATGCATATATGTTCTATTAATGAAGCCAACTTCACGTAAGTGAGAACAGAGAGAATGAGGCTAGAAGAGGGAGAGGTGTTTTTTTTTTTCCCTTCCATTGTTTTTAGGTCGAACCCAGATAAATGCCTTACGGTTAGCTTAACAGCACCTTACCTGGATAGATTAAATAATAGGTGATGCAAGTGGAGATGCATATAGGAAAAAATATACTACATATACCAGGTGGATAACAAATATTTAAATGTGAAAAGCAAAACTTTAAAATCCTTAGAAGAAAATATTAGGCTGCTTTAATGGCTTTGGGATAAGAGACATAAACCACAAAGGAAAAAATGTAGCACTTCATCCCGATGTAAGTCCCTCGGAAAACCCTTGCACGCCCCTACACAACAGGACAGGCACAGGGCTGTTACGAGACCACTGTCTGTAAAAGCAAGCACCTGAAGGCAAACTTAATGTCCATTAGCAGGAAAACGAATCAATACTTTGCAACATATTAGTGGAATACTACATACTAGTAAACAGAGCTTTATGAAGTATTCACACAGCTAAACCTCACGAACTTTAGGACCGAAAAGAGTAAGTTTCAGAAGAATGACCATTTATGTGAAAATCAAAAACATGCTAAGTAAAACTATATTGTTTAACACTAGACACACATGCGGTAAAAATATAAAAAATGATAACAACGATAAGCCTAAAATTCAGAGTAATAGTAACATCTGGTGAGAAGACGGACTGCAGTTAGGATACATACGCACAGGGTATTTCAATGACACTTAAATGCCTTTGCATTTCAACCAAGAGGCAGGGCGCAGGGGTATTTATTATAATTTTTAAAATCTCATTGCACATATTATAAAGGTCAAATTAAAGAATCCAAAAATCTTCCTTTCCTTTATAGGCATTGCCTTCTGAAAGCCATGCTGGTTTTTCCTGCACTTTCCATGTTGCTGAAATGGACATAATTGCTTTCCTTAGGAGGAGCACAGCTTTTATTTTGTCCAAGACATTTTAGTTATTGAACTAGGGAAATGGCTTCTGGACTTTTTGAGAAAAGACACATTACACCCAGGAGGCCAGTGCTCATACAGATGGAAGTCTGTGGTACGTTAGGGTGAATTATGCTATTTTTATATCATTGAGGGGGGCATGGATGAACCAAAAAGATGGAGTTACCCTCGTGGTAAAATAAAAACTCTGGTCTATGGCGATGTGCTTGCTTAATAATATTTTTCAATGTAATTAGACTAGAAGGACAAAATATTTAAAAGCCAAAATTATATTAGGAGTTATTGGGGCAAAATTAGATTTTCCTTCTAAGGTATAGTCAAAACATCTTCAAATCAATTCAAGAGGTCTGCAAAGAAGCATCTAGTCATTAATTTGCTTGCTTAATAAAATATTTGCACCAGATGAGAAATGCATATGTGTGTGTGTGTGCACCTTTTTAATAAAGAAAATATTCTATTCTATATATACTTTCATATAGCCTGATAAAATTAGAATATATGTAGGGAACACTTTACCTTATCAATATACTTTTTTAAATATTGAGATTTTATTATTTTATATATAAATTTATTACATACAGTAGGGCAAAAGGTTTACAGTGTGAGTGCACGAAAGTTTATTCTTGTATTATTTATTAATTATTGTATTATTTCCCATATGAACTAGAAACCTAATTTCCCCCGCCCTTTATGTATTATACATATAGAGTCCATGTTATATCTAAAAGTTACATGTAAATTTCAGAATTGAATTGAGTCAGAGACCCTAATACACCTTCATTTTAAAGAAACTAAAAATGGCTTAAGGTCTCATTCAATTATTAGCAGGACTAGTGTTAAGATTTGTATTTTTCACTCTCAGTTCTCAGTTCAAAAGTAGGCAAGAAACATTCTTAGCCACACAAAAAAGTAAATGTGAGATCACTGATATATACTTGTCATCAGACACATGAAACACACATGTCCCTATCTGGGCTATACAATTAAAGAAAGATGTGAAGAATTTGGAAGGGATTAAGAGAAGAGTCCAAGGGCGTTCAGAAAAAGAAAATAAGTTGTGAGGGGGAAAATTAAAGCATTAAAGCAGAGAATATTCCGCTTCTGAGGAGGAAGCCAAAGGCAGGACTTTGTTCACAGTAGGCACTTAATGGCTTTAAACTGCATTCAGTGGGACAGAAGCCATTCTCTGGGTGTTAGCTGTAGTGTTCCTTTTTAACATGCTGATAAGCGTCCTACTTTTTATAGCTCTTTAACTGTTTCAATGCAAAGGCTCTGCTCTGAGTCATAGTATTATAATTGCCAGTGGGGAAAGAATGTATTTCTGAAGCAGTACCAGGGGCAGAAGCACGCAGCCTAGGGGGAAGATGAAAGGAAGGCCAGGCATGGTGGTGAGTGGCTGCTCTTCCAGATCTTGGCCAGGGACCACAGGTTCCCTTCTGTCGTCTTAGAGGAGGTGACCTGATCCCATCTCTAATAAAGAGAGAACAAGAAGACCCAAGCTCTAATTGCAGCATGAGCAATTTAAATTAGTGGGTAAGAAAAATTTCCCAACCCTGGGGCTTAAATGGATTTCTGAGAGGTTGTGGAAACATGTTAATATCAGCTAGAATCACCTTGTGATATGTGGATGTTCTAAAACTGCTGTAGAATTGAGTTTCTTTATAAAATTGACTTAAAACGGATAACGTACCTTTCTGCTTGCTGTTTGCTTTTAGTACTTACTGCTTTTCAAATCATGTAAATAGGCCTTATTTTGACACAGTAAGAATTCTGTATCAATGTTCATATAACATAGAGTAAGTACTAACAGACATTCCTTAGCTCATCTTGGCACAACCCGCCCAGCCTTCCCTCTGCGGACCCTCTTAAGGCCCCAGATCGCCCTCTGCCGTCTTCCTTGCAGCCTTGATTTCCATACTCCAAACTCAGCTCCCATTCTGCCTTTAGCTGGATCCTAGTTCATGGTTTCTTCATAAATGATTCTCTCTTATTTTTGTGATATGAATAAAAACAGAAAACCAGTGTGACTCATGTCAAATATTAAATTCTATCTTTAGTTCAAAGCCGATGATCAAAGGCAGCCATGTTTAAACACCATTCACCTCAGAGGAGATGCAGATTACTGTCTCATGGAACCACAGAGATGACTGAATCTTTTCTAGAAAAAGCCAGAACCATGTTATCCCACCAGGAAGACTGATCCAGACCAGAGTCAGAGTGGAATTGGGTCAATATAGATGGTAAAAACTGAAACTGTGTTTTAAGCATGGCCTTGTGACAGACACTGGCATTTGATTAAGTTTGATTCAATATGGCTGCTCATGTAGTAATTAAAATGTTGCACATTTAAAGAGTAAGAAACAGCAATTTTTAAAATGACACTAATAAAGCAAGCCTACCTACAGGCCAGAGAACATTATAGAGAGGATGCCAAAACAAATGCCCTCAAAGTAAACTACCCCATCCCAACAAAAAAGCAAAACAGCAGCAGGACAGCATTTTAAATCATTTTATTAAAAAATTCAACCCTTAAAGCTCAATACAAATTTATATAACAAACTTATTTCTGCAGATGTCTGAATTAGAGATGTTGATTTCAGTCTTCTTTTTAACTGCTACTCTGGAAGAATTTCACTCTTGAGAATTTAAATAGGAACAAATTGGGTAACAAGGTTGAGCAGAACCACTATCAGATATTATACATTTGATCTTATCTCTAATAATGAGCATTGATACAATTAAAGCACACTTGAGTAAAATGTAGGGGATGTCCTGACATGACTAAATTCTATGGCCATGCAGACCCACTCAAGGAGAAGTTAAAAATGGGCACCTTACAGACAAAAATGTTTAAAAGCTATGTAAAAACAGTGACCTAAAAATTACACTGTTGGAATGATTCTTCTAAATGGGCAAGAAAAAAGAAAGGCAGCTCACTTAGGAAGAGGTAATCTCTTCTAAAGTGGGAATAATTTGAGGTGTGGGCGGGACATAATCCTTTTAGTGACACATTCCACCGCTTAAGAATAAAAATGCTATCACTGAGGGCCAAAGAACAATGCCGCAGGCAAACATGGATGTGACAAACTTGTTACTTGTTTCAACAAATCACCCTAAACAGAACTGTGAGGGAATAAGTTTATTGAAATTTTCAGAATTAAATTGAGTTTAAATGGTGATCAACCTGAGCACTATTAAAAGCAAATGTGACACTCACAATGAAAGGTACCAATAACAATGCAGCACTATTTAAAATTTTTTTAAAAAGGGTACAAGGATCCTATTTGTCCATCGATAGGGGTCTGCTGGAATAAACTAGACTCTGCTCATATATTATTCAGCTTTTAAAAAGAATGAAGTAAATTTCAATGTTCAACATACATAATGATGCCCATAACAAATTGTTAGGTTAAAAAAAAAAAAAAGGGGGGGGGCTTTGAAAACATTATACTAAGTGAAAGAAGCCAGAAACAAAAGGCCACATTTTATGCTTCTATTTATATGAGATGCTCAGAATAAGCAAACCCAGAGACAGAAAATAATTAGTAGTTGCTATAGAATATGAGAAGTGGGAAGTTGAAGTATAGAGATTTTTACAAGGGTGATGGAAATATCCTGAAATTCGATGATTGTTGCACATTGTCAATATGCAAAAACCACTAAATGGTACACTTTAAAACTATTAAAATGGTGAGGTCCATATCACACCATTTTAAATAAAAATTTAAGAGATTTATGCATGGGTGTATTTATTGTGCATACAAGCCACTGAAAGGGGGAGGGGAAGAGGGTACTAGGAGTATGGTCTGATACAGTCTGGCACAGCAGTCTATCCAAAGGAAGTCATATAGGGCATGACCTTGGGTGGGGGTCTTTCTTGGTATTGTATTTCTCCCTCTGGGCAGAAGTACTATACTGTTTTTTCCCTGCTATTAAAATCTCCTGAACTCTAAAAATACAGATGTTCTAGCAGTTTGTTCTATCTCCCATTCTCCCCCATGCGTTAAAAACAATCATTGACATACAATTTACATATTAAACCTACCCATTTTAAGTGTACGCTTTAATGATTTTAGTTATGCAACCATCATCACTCAAAGTTCCCTTCTGCTCATGTGTAGTCACTTCCACCCCTAAGCAACTACGAATGTGCTGTCTCTATAGATTTGTCTCTTCTGGTAATTCGTATAATCACGTGATATGTGATCTTTCCTGTCTTACGTTTTTTTGAGGGTCATCCTGTTGAGGCAATAATCTCTTCCTTTCTATTGCCATACAGAGGTATTACTTTTTATCATAATGATGGTGTCAAACTGGAAAACAAAATACATTTCCATTTTAAAAATTAAAGCATAGAAAATAATAGGGCTTTTAGGATTATTGACTGCCTACAGAGAAGACTCTACCAAGCCCAGAGTATTATCAAGGGTCTCAAAACTGAAAACTGTAAGCAAATGCGTTACTAAGTTTTACAAAAGACATTCATTTGAACTCTAATTTTCCTGGGGAAAAAGTGAAATAACCCTACTGCTTTCTCTCTAGTTTTAGGGGAATCAGAGTTAAGAGCCAAGAAGGTATAAATTTAGAAACCTATCTTAAATGTTCCTATTGAATACCTCATTTGTTTCCTCATTTTAAAAATTCTTTTTGTGCAGCAAGTGTTGAAAAGCTACTTAAAACATCTTAATGAATAATAAATCAGCCTGCAAGCTATCAGCAGATTTAGTGGTAGTTTCAGAAATAAACCAAATTCATATATGCAAGGTAAGCCTAATTAGTTAAGCTCACAAAAAAATATAATACCCGATTTTTAGAACCCAATGTGCCCAAGAAAGTATTCACGCTTTTAAATAGAACAGGTCTGTATTTAATTAGTCCTCATTTGAGTATGTCATCATTTTAATTCATTTGCACAAACACAGGACATTGTGCTCCATCAGCAGATAATGTTCTTCATTAACTACAGTAGGAACTTTGTGAACAAGGGAAGAAGAAATATTCTCATCTGTGATGCAAAAATCAGAACTGCACATTACCAGACTTATTCTTCAGGCTTCATGGTTACCATTCTGATACACACTCATTAATAATATAAAAAACTTTTGACATGTTCTGCCAATCCCTAGAAATCAATGATTTAATAGTTAATGTTTCATTTTACCTATTGACCAGGTATAAAATGGACACTTAATTATTAATGAAGTAACTTACTGAAATTCAAGTAATAGTAACATACCAAAATTCAAACTTCATTTATTTGGGTGGCGGCAGCATTAGAGTTAAAAATCAATTATTTCTTCATTGGTGGTGTAAAGTAGTAACAGCCTGGATTGTATAGTGTGGTGAGGGTAGGTTTTATTTCGGGTGTTTGAAAATAAACACTACGTGCTTAACAAGCTTATGGTAGATCACTTACCTATTCATTTAAACATATGCATGAACTTTTCCTTAGGGAATTTCCAATGAACCTTCATACCTTGTTGCCCTCCTTCCCCCAAATCCTAAATCCTATAAAGAAAAAAAACTCCTTAAATACTATAACTATCTTTGAAAAGGTACTTGTGTTTTTGCCTGATTCTCAATGTTTCATTCTTCCAAGTTCATGTTGAAATAAGCCTATCATTAGATTAAAAAAAAAAAAAAAAAGCTTGAGGAATAATTTAAGCTTTCATTTCCAAATATAAAATTGAGATCACTTGGAATTTGACATGAAATGACAAAATGAATCAGTGATACCTTGGGAGGATATATTTAACTTGGGGCATTACTTGCAAAGGAAGCTTGCTCTAGCTAGCATTTAAAAGGCCCAGTGCTATTCTTTGGTTAAGTGTTCTTCAAGCTGTGATCTGAAACATCCAAGATTTTTTGGAAAACTTTTGGCACTACCTTATGAAAGTCTAAACACTTTTTCAAAAGAATATCCATTTTTCTCTCAGGGAAGTTAAGCAAACTGTCTAAATCATTACATTAGATCTGCTCTATATGAGAACAGGTGAATTCTACAAATGTGGTCATTTCCCATAACTCTCCATTATTGGGGCAGAGTATACTACTAGATGACTATAATTTCTACAGTTGTCTTTTTGCCCAAAGTTCTAAATTCTTCCACTTATATGGGGGAAAGTATATAATTTCAGAAAGGATAGGGTCCCTTAATGAGTATTACAAACATAATTGCGTAACTTTATAAACAAGTATCCTTATTTAGCTTTGGAGTATATTTGAGTTGAACAATGACTATTAAGGTTAAAAATACATTCTTGCAAAATGTCAAATACACAGTATCTAAAACCTACCAAAAATTGTCATAAGGATGTATTTTAATGTAATCAAAGAGAATTTAAAAATGTAAAATTCTCTTTAAATGGCCAGTATCAGGAAAGTTAACTTTTTAGGATCTATAGATTTTTGCATTATCTGTTTACCTATACTTGGAGAAAGAGTGCCTACTTCTACAAGCCGAGCTAGACAGCTCTTGAAAACACCCCTTGGTGACATTACCTTTATACCACAGGTAAAATCAACTGCATGCCGTGCCATAGATGCATGCATGCAAGAAGCAACGAATAGTTTCAGCAACTCTGTGACAACTGGGTGGACTTGTAGCTATGCTGAGTGTCTCTAGTACTTAAAGGAACATACATATTTTTGGTATAAAACAGGCCCTAAAAGCAAGCTAGATGCTCTGTTATTAACTGGACAAAAAATCTATTCCAATACGACAGAAAAAAAGTTTTTGAGACATAATGTATCAGTTTTTTAAAGTATACATAAACATGGCTACATATACAGTATTTTTTATTTAAAGAATTTTAGAAGGGAAATTTGGCTATACATGACACGTAACCAAACTAACTCTATAAACTCTTGCATCAAAAGCAACACTATTTTATAGATGTTTTGAAAGAAGAACAAGTTAAATATAAAATAGTTTTGTGCCTAATCATTTTGGAGTTAAATAAAAGACAACCAAAACCAGAAAGTCTCTATAACATTGATTTAAACCAAAAATTATTTTGTTGAGGGTGGGAGAGGTTAAAAAAAAAGATCCATTTGTGGAATCTTGGCTGAAAATTCATGGTCCTATATCTAACCAACAGCAGAATTTAATTTCCAAAGCATCATCTATCCTGTTCATTAGAAAGAACAAGATAGTATTAACATAAGGTAGTCATTATATTTACCTAACAAAAATTATATTTATAAAATTAACTGAAAAAGGAAAAAAAGATACTGTCCAAGGATTACAATAAAAATATTATTCTAAAACAATTTTATAAGTCTGAAAACCTAGCCAAAAACTAACTCCTAGTGAGTGTATTCCTCTAGGAGATTAAGTTTAATGAAGAAAAACATATTTATGTAACTCCAGAGATTAAAAATAATGATCTTGTAAGAAATGTTTTAGTCTTAACCTCCTTTCATGATTGAAAACCAGCTCTAAAAAAGAACCGTGACTATGTCAGCTTGGCATTTCTTTTTATTTAATCTGAAAACCTCTTTTTAAAAGGCAACATTTTCCTCCCTATCTGGCGCCTTTCTTATAACTCTAACTGAATTTTGTCAGAGGCAGTTTCTTCCGAAAAAGCTAATGATCAATATGTAAGACATAGTATGTTCTTAGAGATTATCTAACAAGAGAACATGACAATATTAACCAAGTAAGTTTAATAACAAAGAAATAATGTTCTACCTCCAAGTAAACAGCTTTTTGTTAAATCTTTTTTTCTATGATCATATACTAGATGATTTATATTCTTAGAGCTTAGAATAAGTTGGGATTACATATTAGGCACTAGTTAAAGAAAATGGGACATTGAGAATAGTGGCTTAACAAACGTAAACTCGACAACAGTTAAAACTGGAAAAATTTTAATAAGCGTCAAATGCACTTTACATTGATAACTGCAATACTGAAACTGACATTTTAAATATTTTTTTTCAAAAAATGTTAGTGATTTTCTTTTTTCTGGGACACACGGAGATCCAACTATGAGCATTCATATGAAACATCTAGGACACAATGGTTTAGTTAGTGCTAATATCTAAACAGGTGTTCACATTTCATGTCTACAATAAGGCAGACTGTGAACTTCTGTATCGTTGAATTTTAGCAAAAATTCCATAGAGATAATTTAAAGAAGTGTCAAATTTTTGAAGTGTAAACTCATAAACTCTACATTGGGATCACTTTTTTGCTTGATGTGCATCTGACTTCAGGCAGAATGAATACAGGCAGTTTTTCTTTCCTAATTCCTTGGAAAAATATTTCTGCAATAAGTCTTGTGTCTTCTTTACTATGGGTTGTTTTTAAGAAAGATTATCAACTCTGTGGCGAGTTTCCCACAGTTGATAAAAATCTATCAAAAACATCATAATATAATTTAAGGAGAAAAGTTGTTTTTCAAAGGCTATAGGAAAGAAATAGCACTTCTTATTCTTATAAGCACAAACACTTAAAGCTAATCATACTGCAGGTAAATCCCATATATTCCAAAGTTCTATAAAAATGAACAGAAGATCCATGTTTCCTTCCATTGCTCCAATAGTCAAGCGTGAGAGCTGCATGAGAGCTGCACTATAGCAGTTTGCTGGTCCAATTTAAGAGTCTGAAGTCCTTTTGGTGTGTTTGGCCCAATGACGTCCACATTCCGGATAAATTCAGTTCAAAAAACAGAAATTAGGGCAAAGACTCCATATAACAAAGCACAAGGATATGCTACTAGAAGTTGCTGTCCTTCCATGGCTAATGCAGAAATAAAAATCTTGGAAGCAGAAAAACTACACCATCCAATAATTCCAGCAGTGAGAATAATTCCTACCATTCCTCTGAAACCGACAAGGAAAAACAGAGAGGGTGAAAAAAGACAACAGATAAAATTAGTTATGTAAGAACATACTATAATAAGAAATTCTTTTAAAAAGCATTTTAAAAATACATTTGCAGGAAAAATAAAAAATCAAGATATTTCCCCCGAAGTGTTCAAACGTATTTCACAGTGAATTCAATAATGCTAAATTAACCCTGTGATAAAGAGCTCAATTATGAATACATTTTGTTCCTTTCACACAGGGTTCCTCAACCTGGGCACTACTGACATTGGCCAGGTGTACCTCTGTTGCAGGGGCTGTTCTGTGCATTGTGCTGTCAGGAGGCTCAGAAGCATACCTGGCCTCTAGCCATGAGATACCAGTAGCACCCTGCAGCCCCCACGGCAGTGACAACCAGTGTCTCCAGGTGCTGCCAAATGTCCCCTGGAAGCAAAATTGCCTCTGGTTGGAAAACACTATTTTAGTAGAAAATACGATCTATTGAATTCAAATGTAAATATATCAATCTCAACAAATGAGAAGAGTGAAGCAGTTTCTATACTGAAAACCTGAAGCATTTTTATCTAAAGCAGGAATGCTACAAAGCCATCCCCTTGCCACATTTCTGGTATAGAACAGCTGCTATATGCTCTGCTCATAAAGCTCTGATTTCACTGCCCAAGCGTAACAAAGCTTGCTCACTGGTTATGTCCCCCGCCAGCCACAAGGAGGAGCCTGACCTGCGGGGAGCGTCTGCCCACTGGCCGTCGGGAGAGAACCTTACACCTAACTCTTTAACCTTACCTAAATTATTATCTAAAAATCACACATATTTAAAGCTGCTTACAAGTACATCTGAGAATATGATAGGCTAGTAACAGCCTTGGCCAAAATATGTTTCATTTTCAGTTAAAAAGCTGCCAGAATATTTATGTTTATTATTCATTCACTTAGCACGTGCCCAACATCTTTAAGAAATCAGACCGTCAAAAAATAACAAAGAGAATGTAAACATAATTTTTAACAACTTAATCTTTTCCACACTAAAATTACATTAACCATCACTACTATTTAATTTACAGACACTGGGTAAGTGAGCACAAAACTAGTGAAGTTCTTTATCACAGGTAAAAAGCAGAGGTGGTGTCATAGATTTTAAAATTTATTCTCCATTCCACTGCCCCTCAGCTGAAAGCATGCGGCAGTCCCCAGCCAGGGGCACTATCTGCTGTGTGCTGCATCAGTGACTATCTCAAACTGATGCGGGGTGGGGGCGGGGGAGGGCAGGGTACATCCTAGTACACAGGACAGGTCAATCAGCACCCAAAATAAAAATCAACACTTACTGCAAAGAAAATATCACTGCAAAGCTGGAAAGTAGGATCATGGGAAGAAGACAATATCCAAGGACACTTGCCACACAACCAAATGAAACGCCTGTCATACTCATTAAGTTTAATAAACAAAACATTCCTAGGCATCCAATTGCACTGATCCCATATACATAGCCAAACTGGATTTTGCCAGCCTATGGATAAAGAAAAGATTACAGATTAAAGGGCAAAAAATAAGTTCTTTTTGGCCCTATTTCACCTAAAATGGTATACATAGAAGATATTTAATTTATGAGCATCAAAACCTACAGAGGTACCTATTCTTTATGCAGAGAAGTAAAACACTGAAAAGATTGGCTTTTATATTTTTCTTAAGAAGTTTAAAGTATCTACCTCCTAATACACAGGTATTTGGTTTTTCATTTCCTAGTTAATATTTGGGCTTGGCGTGGAATTCAACAAATAGATACAAAATTATGGTACAATCACCTAAAGTAGTAGATTTCTAAAAAGACATCTGGCTGATTTTAAGCACATAAACTATAGAAACAAGATGGAAAGTCATTCAGAATATTTGGACGATAGCTAGTATCATTTGAAAGCACCTGATTCCACAAAAACTTCTCCAAAGCAATTTATTCTCATTGGCAGATGTAGCCATAATCTTTTTAACAGTAGAAATAATCGCATCACTCATTTTTTATGTGTGTTAGAGGAGCTAGGAGATGAATGCCAGGATAAGCAGGAAGCCAGAGTTCTGTAGGAAGGTGAGGGGAAAAGAAAGCTGAGTAACTAGGAAGGGGACTGTAATGGAAGATATGGTTTGCTCTCTCTTTTTTTTTTTTCCAAATTGTTCGTTGATTTATAAAGTCCTTTGACCAAAAACAAGCAAACAAACAAAAACTGAACACAGTAAAGGTTAGGTAAATTGGAGTTCCGGTGCTATTAGTCAAACTAATACAATGATATGTATTCAGGTCATATTATAATAAAATCAGCTTTCAGAGAAGCCTTCAAAAAGTTCCTGGTATGTTGGGTTTTTGACATATAAAACTCAACTACAAGAATGCCTCTACAAATTATGTTAAATGGAAAAACCCTTGGAATTTTTATTAGACTAAATATTTATTTGTAAATCATTGACTGAGCATGTAGAAGTTTGAAAGGGCTCAGCTGAGTTCATTGATGAATTTGCTCACGTAGCAATAACAAACTCTCATACTTGCACAGTGTTTTAAAATTTTCAAAGTGTTCTCAGATAACCTGTCTTGCTTAATTTCTAGCATAGTCTTGTTAGGTGGAAAGCACACAATTATCTATCAGAGCTCAAGGACAAAGCAGGAGTTCTGAGTTCATGCCCAGCTTCTCACTAAAAACCACATCTTCTATTCACTACTTCTTTTAATTCAGAGATATTGGAGAAAATAAATAGTAACAATTATCTCTACAACTTTTAATTTTCAGGATGCTTTAATATTCTTAGGGAGGTGGGAGATAGGGACTGAAACCTCTTGTTCTTTAATGTTCCCAGTTGTTAAAAGTCAAAATAACATGTAGAAAAATAACCACCAGCAATAGAGCAATAGGTTAAAAAATTTTATCAATCTGAAAAAATAAGAGATTCTGATGAAGGACCGAAGTCACACAAGTTATTTATTTATTATTAGTTTTTCCCTAACAATTGGACCACTTATAAGAACAAGAAATGATTTCTCAATAATATATTTATTATTAATGGAGATGTGATGAATATATATAATTTCAAGCAACCTAACACTGTTTAAAACATATCAAAGACCTGATATATAAGCAGTCACAAAAAATGGCTCTTGGTGGAACATGTGAAGAACGTCCTTTAAGCATACACTGAAAATTGACCCTAAAATCTTACCAGTAACAACGTGGCTCCAAAGGCAAGGCAAAACACCATGGGTCCTGCCAGATCAGTCTCATTCATGATGCTGCCATCTGCTACTTTTAATGGGTGTAACACTGTTAGTGTTTTTTGCCAGATATGGTCAAAATTGATACCTAATTCTAAAGGAAAAGAAAATAAGGAAGTCAATTAGGATTTGTGATATACCCTTAGTTTACCAGAATCTGTGTTAGAAAAGGAGACAAAATGAAACACCCAGCATCAAAAGAGGATCTAGCAATACCAGATAAAACTATTTGGATGAGCTCTCAATACGAGCCTTCACTGATTGTGTGCTTATTTCACAAATATCCAATTTCTAGTTTTGTGCTGGAAAAGGGGATACATATGATGAAACACTCAGCTACGACTGCCCAGCAAAGACTATATGGACAGGATTAATTGTAAGGTGTCTTTTACCTGCAACTTCAGGAATATCTGAAGGCCCTGTGAAACTGTGTATGAAACTATGTTTGCATGCATATGTGTACACTTTCCTGATGACTATTATTTATAGCTTTCATTATACTTTCAAAGTTTATCAAATCCTCTGCTCCAAAGAAAATATGCAGAACTACTGCTTTATGGGTTTTGGAATACAGTTTGAAAACCACCATATTTTTCAGTGATGTTACTAGTTCTGCCAGCTTATTTCCATTTGGAATAATCAATATCATGCAATTTCCTGTCATATTTTCCACAGATAGAATTTAATATAAAGTAAAAGCTGATGCTAATCTATTGACATACTTTATTATCACTTTATAAAAATCTATTAAAAATCTGGTCCTTCTGACTCAGTGAGGTTTCATATATAATATGTTTAAAATGCATCACTTAGTAGAAACCTTTTTCTAAAATATTGTTCTTTTAAAGGAAAGGACAACTTCTCCAAACTAAGATTTATTTTCACTAACCAGATGGATACTATAGAGCAGTGGTCCCCAACCTCTGGGCTGCAGACCGGCACTGGTCGGGGGCCTGTTAGGAACCAAGCCACACAGCGGGAGGTGAGCTTGAATGCAATGTGCTTGAATCATCCCAAACCATCCCCCTCACCCCGGGCCATGGAAAAACTGTCTTCCACAAAATTAGTCCCTGGAGCCAGAAAGGTTGGGGACCGCTGCTATAAAGTACTATCAAGTGTTGTAACCAACCTGACCTTCTAATAAAGGTGGCTCATCCTCAAAGCTGTTCCCGTAAAATGGCTGAGGTGCAGTTGGAGCATATGTCTGCGTTGGCTGGAGAATCTGCCCGGTGTATGGCTGCTGTGGCTGCATCATGTCTGGAGGGACAAACCGGCCTTGCTGCGAGTAGTCATAGCCAGGATACTGTCTGTAGATCAAAGTCAGTCACATTTCTCAAAATTAGGTCACTCCCAACAGTTAATACCCCTGAGAATCTTAGTCATTCAATTCCGAGGATATCTACCTTGAGCTAGTTTTTATAAATGAGGCTTGAAACGATTACTAAGATCAAGCTGATTATCGCCACTAAGCTGTGTTTTATAGAGAAGCGTCCTGACAATGCCAACATTCACTTATGCAGCATTTAAGCATTTTATGAGCTATTTAACTTCTAAACATTAGGAGGTCAACAAATTAAAACTTAAAAATCTTGCCTATTATGAAGATAGCTGTGAAATAAAATTTATGTCTAAGACTATGAATGAAAACTTAAGATGACAGACTCTGTACTACGTTATGTAATTTTCCTTTGTAATTTGGAACTCCATCATATGAAAAATCATTCTTTACTTTTTTTATAAAATACAAATTTAATCTGATTACAGTGAAATAGTCAGATGGTTGCTTTCATCTTTTTCATTTTTTAGAACAGTTTTAGTTTTAGGGAGTAATTTAGGAGGTAGCAGAGGGTTCCCATATTCCCCACATCCAGTTTCTCTTATTATTAACATCTTACCTCTGTGTGTGTGTGTGTGTGTGTGTGTGTGTATTAACATATTACACACACACACCCACACACACACAGCATCTGGCACAAATGCCACCCCTTTTTAATGACAAACTTATTATAAAATCATCAGCATGTAATTCTGTAACATAGTAATATCACATTCAAGCACATCATATGGCATTTTAGGTGAAATGTTCAAATTAAAACTATAAATTATTACACCCATATTATTACCGTACCAACCACACTCAAGCAGACCTTACTTCTGACAGACCCTGTATTTTAAATTTTTCCACCACTTACCCCCCATACCCTCTCTTCTACCTCCACCCACACCCCTCCCCTGCTGCAATCACCAAACTGTTGGTTATTTTTTGCAAGTTGGTAAATCTTTTCAAGAACAAACATCAATTTCAGAACACAGAATGAAAAAAATCAAGCTGTCTCTTTGTGAAAGCTTTCTGCGTATAACGAAACACGATTAGTACACCTTGCATGTGAATTGTCCTTTTAATTTTTCAAAATACTTAAATACCTAGTGTTTTGTTATGTACTATGTAACAAATCCTGCATTCTAGAGGGAAAGGCCTTATCCTGGCTATTTCAGTGATGAAAATAATATGAAACAGAAGGGTACTGAAGCAGTGTCTTTAAGCAACTGTTTTACAATGATCTGGGAAACACTGACTGTCCTATCAATGGGACTAATCCAATGAAAAGGTAAGAAATACAGAAGTAAAATAATTATTTAAAAATTCAGACATTTTCAAAATGAGAGCTGAGAAGCCTTGGAAATCCTTTAGTCTAATTACCTTTAAAATTTTTATGGTTCCCCTTCAATACTACAAAAATCTAATGAACTCCATTAATATTATGAGATTTTTAAATTAAATCTATTTTTTAAATTAATTGAGCACCTTGATTACAAGAGAATCAAAGCAAGGAGAAATTTTCAACTACACAGAGCTCTTTGTAAATTCCAGTGGGATTCTCAAGACTCACCACACTAATCCAGTCCATGCTGGAAAAAAAGATACTATTTATTTTTATGGTTACATAAACATACAGACTTCACTACAGCATTCTTTTAACAATAAAAGATAGAATGAAACAATATCAATAGCTATCAGGAAATATGTTGTGATTTGGGCATAGCTTACCATGCACTTGTAAAAGAAATGAGGCAGCTGCACACAAGCATTGATAAGAAAAAATAATTAAGAAATAGTCACTGGGGGAAAAATGTTCAGGAGAATATATACCATATGCACTGTTCTGACTGTGGGTTTTAGAATATAGCTATATCCATACATATGTGTATATGTATTTTTTATATAAGTAAATAATTATATAGGTAAAGGGACCTGGAAAGAGGGAAAAAGAAGACTTAAATGCACTGTTGTAAATGTTTAATGTGAATTATCTCATATTATGTTCACTACAACTATAGGAAGTTGAGTTTTTCATACTCTCCATTGTAAAGATGTGGAAACTGGTATTTGGATTAAAATGATTTGCCTATGTGGTACAGGATTTAAAGCTGGACTTTCAGACTCTAACCCTTAACAACTGTAGTAAAAATCCCTCCCAAATCCCACCTTACAGAGATGGCTGTGATAATTTATCTGTCATTGCACTCCCATAGTCATTTTGGTATATAAATATGCTGACTTCCACTTACTTACACATACACACAACCCCACAGGGACAGCTGGTTGAAATAAGACAAGAATTCACATTTTCTAATTTAAAACAATATGTTATTGTGTTGATCTTTATTAGGATGTATCATAATTCCATATCTGAGTTTATGAAATAGCCAGAAAAGCTCCTTATAAAGGTTTCTACAATCTGTACAGTCTGTATTTTATTCTCTCTCACACAGAAAAGAGAAATATGAATATATATATGCAATAGAAAAATAAAAAAGAATGGTACAGGCTAGTGGTTTTCAAACTCTTTGATCTTAACACCCCCTTTTATACTCTTAAAGTTTAGTACTGAGAGCCCCAAATATTTTTATGTGGGTTATATCTGTCAATATTTACTACATTAGAAATTAAAACTGAGAAATGTTTAATGTATTTATAATTAATTCATTTAAAGTAACAATAAATCTATTACATGTATTTTATAAATCTATTACACTATTTAATTTTGATAATCACATTTATGTCTGGTTTAATAGAAGACAGCTAAAAATTCTTTTATCTGCTTCTGCATTCAATCTGTTGTGATATATTGTTTTAGCTGAAGTTTCTGAAAAAAATGTAGTGCTGTAGACTTGCAGTTGGGAAAAAAATGTTTTTAAAAACTTTAAAATATTCCTTTTGATACTACATCAAAACTCAAAACAAACTGGGAGATTTTTACATTTAAGTTGCAATGTGGAAATTGAAACAATACTAGTGAACTTTTAATGCTATTGCATTAAAATACTAAATTAATCTGTCCTGTACTTTGAAAGGATCCTTTCTTTACTCATGAATGATTTTGTAACATCACGCACTGGCCATTTAGAAAATATTAGTGTGAGTTATGCAGATGTTCCAAATATTGACATATAGTATAAAATACAAAGGGTGGGGCAAAAGTAGGGGTACAGTTGTCTGTATGGAAAGTAATACAATAAGTAATAAATAATAATACCTGAATAAGTGCTACTCTGTTTTGCATACTCACAATTATAAACTTGTTTTTGCCCCACCCTGTATATAATATAAATACAAAAATCACATTTATAACCTCACCGCTGCTCTCCTAAGAAAAATGGCTAACTACTGGGACGATGACAAATTCATGGTGATGAATACAAGTTTTCCACAATCCTCATCTTAGCCAGAAAACACCAATTCGATCATTTGCTGCATACTGTCAATTGTTTCCCTTCAAGTAGCAAGCTTACCTCACTCATTCTTGAGAAAATATCTGTCAAATGCTCATCTGAATAACCATAATTTGTGTGTCAGTACTTGCCAATAAAAATGGTTTCCTTGAAAAAGAGGCTGATTTAGCTTGAGACCTAAACTGCACAGGGGCTTTTCCTAAAAACAAATCAGTGTACTTCTGTGTGAAGTAGAAGTACTTTATGACTGATTCCCGTTTTATCACACAAAATATTTTAAAAATAGGTGTATTCAAAGGTCAGGACATAATAAAACTGTAATTCTTACTGCTTCATTAATGGCATCCTTAAATAAAATTGATTCCCCCACCCTCAGCAAGTGTGTGGCAATGCAGAATACAATGATTACTAGAACAATCTGATGCCCTTGTCTTAATTCACATTTGGGTACCAGCAGTTTTACCAAGCATTGCTTTTGGGACATCAGCACAAAGGTCGAAACACTGAAAAAGGTATATAATGTCTTAATATTGTTATAAAAATAGTTTTAATCTTAAAGAGTCTCTGAAAGGTCTCAAGGATCCTGTTGGACTTGCAGTCCATACTTTGGGACACTGATACAAACCCATAAATTTCATGTATGGAAGAGAAATACTGTAAGCAATCACAGCTTCAAAGAGGCACCATCATCCCTTCTTCAAGATGCAAGGTGAGAATGCCAAGACTATGGAACTTTATTATTTTCTTTTTCTGGCAGGACCTGGTCAGAAAAACTCCCGAGTCAACTCTTCTAGCTTTAATCTAAAACACTGTATGGTAGACATGATCTTTGTCGACTAAATTAACACTTTTACAGCAGGAAAAGCAGCAGATAGTAAACCTGCTTTGGTACTTATAATCTACAGCAAAGCCTGTCAACATACTGAGTAGACTACTTAAGTTCACAAAAATCCACAGAGAGTCCATAAAGGTATTATCAGTTAAGTCAAAGATGAAAAAAATACTAGCTTTCAATATTTATATGGTATTACTACATGTCTTACAGGTGTATCTAGAATACAAGGTGGGTCCTGTGCAAATATGACATTCATAAAACTCAACAGATTAAGATCAAATAGGCCTTATTATTTTTATTTTTGTTGTTTTCATATGAATGAGTGGTATTTTATAAGAAAACTATGCAAAATGTTAAAGTTGACTTCATAGGGAAAATGTAAAACTATGGGTTAATAATAGTAAGTCAAGTCAAACTTGAAGGCAATCCAAGTCATATGCTATTCAAACTTATAATTCATCAACAGATAAAAGTTATCAGCTGATCTTTGTTACCAAGTTGGCAAAACAAACAAAACATTGTTAGCAACCGAACGTCTAAACAGCTGCTCTGAAAAACTGAAATGAGATGATAAGTGGAATGACAAATTACACCTTTGAGTAACCCAAACATGCACAGGACAGGAAAGAAAGGCAGAGACCGATCAACCTAGGAAGCTGCAAACTAAGTGGAATAATTCTTCTGAGTCCAAACATCAATACATATAATTTGGTTAAAATGGCTTGCACACAGGGAGGGCTTTCCGAAGGCCTGTGGCTGTGGTCTGGCTAATCTTACATTCATTTGCCCTTTCACATACAGAACAAGCATGAAAATACAAATGTAGGTAGATAAATGAATAAAAATTCTCAAATGATTTTTCCAATTCTGCCCAATTGACTGAACAAAACAGATTAATCTTCAAAGACACATAATTGAGAATTTAATAGGAAAAAAAATGTGATTCATAGTTTTTACATGCTCACTCCCATTATGCGTTCACCGTTGTTTTTTTTTTGTTTGTTTGTTTGTTTTGGCAGCGGGGGATGGGGCGCTTAGAATACATCAAAATTAACAGATTCAAGAGATCTGCAACCTGCAAAATATATAACTCATACCAGACAGACCAGGCTATGGGGCTGCATTTCATTTTCTGCTGTTTTTTATATTCTCGGGCACTTCCATTCAGACGTATGAGCTCTGACACGTTCCAGTACTACATGTTTCTCTCAGCTTGACTGGATTCACCATCTTCCCCCGTCCTCATCCTGGAACAGTGTTCATGAGGTTTTCGGCTCACAGCCCACAGATGAACACAGATGACGCATGAACTGTCTGAAGTCATAGGCACATGTATGTGGATATGTGAGTAGTGCTCATGCACATATTTATCCAAGATAGACCCACAGTTTTCATTAGATTCTTAGAGGAGTCCTGGACCATCTATAAAAGGTTAAGCAACGCTGGTATAGGAAACTCATTCACTGGTTGGGAGGCTAACAAGATTATCTTTAAGGGACTAAGAAAATAAAGATAGGATGTCCTAGAGGACACTAGGTAGAAAACCTTCAGTTAGTTTCTTTTTGCCACAAATACCAGGGATTATTGAAAAAATGATTAAGAATAATAATTTAAGGCTGAAAGGCTTTGAGTCCCCTGCTTCAATCCGCAACTGGCAACTTGTGTGTACTGACAAGATTTTGGTGTAAATAATAATAAAAATGACTATCAATTGCTATTTGAAAATCACCCGAGGAAGCACCCGGTGACTCAGGACGTTCAGAGTGTTAAACAGTGTCGCTAGTGCTTTCAATTAATGTTGATAAAGTCTGAAAGTTGGGCTATTTAAACTACTAAAAAAGCCATTAAAAGGCTTTAATTGTTAAGTGGTCTTGTGGACTAAATAGCCTATATTCCAGGTACCTGACCACTTATCCACATCTTCAATAGTGTAGAAATACTGTAACTAGAAAAAGTCCTTCAACAATCTACTTTTCCACCGACTTCACACCCGAAGATTTGGCAGCAGATACCAAACTCTTACTAGGGCGATCCCTTCAAACCCAGCCCAGCGGTACAGTTCTCTCGCGAGGAAGAAAGGTAATGAAAAAAATCCCATTTCTGATCAGCAGGGACACGTTCACACATTCAGTCTGAGGCAGAACCCAGCATTCTGGGCACAAGCTTTCACCACAACCTTGAGTAAACAAATTGCCAAAGCTGAAAAGTTACTTGCTATAGGGTCCTCCACTTCCTCCATAATCATAGGACTGCTGTGTCTGGTCATCGATGCTGTAACTCGTCTGGTAGAAATCCGTGTTTAAGTTGTCAAAGCCTGACATTGCAAATGAGCTGCAAAGAGGAACGGCAAAGACTGTTAAGCTCAAGATCCTACTGAAGTCGTACCTAATACTGTGCTTAAGCAAATACCCGCAAAAGGCAGCAAATACAGTATTTCTTCTGAAATTTTGAGAAGCAACATGTGAGGGTGGGTCGGGAGGGCGGGATACGGGGGTGCCAAGGAAATCTTTAGTCTCTCAAGCCAAGGCACCTCCACTTAAGGAATTGATAAGCCTTGGCTTAGGGGCGGGGTCGTGGGAGGAGTGGCTCCACCGGGTCTAAAATAACGATTTAATCTCGGGGCTGGGGTTTACAACTGACAACGCGGCTGTTTCCTTGCAAAATAAAGCCAAGAAAGTGCAGAGTCCTGGAAGGCCGCGCCGCGCCGTTGGTGCAGAGGCCGCGCGTCACAGCAAGGGCTTGAAGAGGAGCAGGGATCTGAGAAAAGGACCCGGCGCGGCGCCGAAAGGCGTCAACGAGCCGCGCCGCACGGGTGTACGGAGAAACACAGCAGTGTGCCACGGGCCGGGGACACTCACCAAACACAGAGGCGACGGTAGCACCTACTCCGGCGCCAGATAATCCCGAGAACTCAGTTTAAGACTCAGAGCAGGCACCGTTGCTACGTGTCACAGGCCAAAGAACTACTTCCGGGGCACACCCCGTTTGCGCAGGCGTATTGGCCGATTCTGCTGTCCTCGGTTGGACATCGACGGGGCGCGAAGTCTGGTGCAGCGCATGCGCAGTATTGACCAATGGGAAGTGGAGAAATACTTCTGGCCGCCTGGTTAGTGGTGGAGGCACAACGGCGCAGACGCAGCAACTGTTTTTCGCTATATGGGAGGAGAAATCCTGGAGTTCTGTTTGGTGAAGCCGCGCAACCGTTTAAACGCAAGGGGTAGACCCTCGATGTGTCTGGACTTATTGTACTATAATTCAGGCACTATGCTAAGGAGTTGTTTATTTATCCTTATACCCAAGTGAGATGGTTACTCTACTATTTTCCTTATAGGTTAGCCTGTTAAACGTCCGTTTCATAACACTGAGTGCAATGTTACCTGACAAATCTGCTTTACACCCGAAAATATAAAATAGTATTCAGTGTCAACAGTAATTGAAAAATGAAAAAATTTAAAAAGAGAATGGGCATCAATAAGTACCTGTTTAAGAATGAATTGTTGGATATAGATATTCAAATTCGGCTTCTGTGAAAGCAATTACCATATTTACTGTACTTTTTTCCTCTCCAGCCCTGGCCCAATTGAGAAGCCAAGTAAGAAAACTGGGTTACATGATTAAATCTTCCATATGGTTTGACTTTGAAAGATAAGCCAAGGGATCCTGCAGAAGCCCCTCGGGGATTTTGAGAACACCAGTCAATTTCACAGCTAGTCAGGTAGGCCTTTCTTTTTGGAAGCTTGCTTGCTTGCTTATTTATTTATTTACCTGGTGTTGCACCTGCTCACCCCAGGGCAGGTTCCAGTGAGCGCCAGTAAAGAAAACTGGAGTGCTTCGTAAATGTGCTGTCCTCCGTTAGAGTCACTGAGCTGGCTTCATTAGTAGGAAACCTCAACCAGCTCAAGAGATGACAGAACAGAAAGTGGGCTTGTAATAGCTGCCCAGTTCTTCTTTGGAACCTAGTGTGTCAGTTGCCAAACTTGTAACAACAAAAGGAAAGTAATGTCTTTTCATTAGTTTGACAATCATGCTAGTATGCATATTAATACTTTCATATAATTCAAAAACACAAAAATACTCCATTTTGGGGGCGATGGCAGTGAAATTGTCCTTAAGTATCTTAGAGTTGCCTTCTTTTCCCCCTATTTTTTAGCCAATATGTCATGGGTAATTGTGCCAGAAAATTTTGATAAGGACATGAGTTATTTTCCCCTACTTTCAGCTATATCCACAAGCACTAAATAAGGTAGGGATTTGGCAGCTGTGAATGTATCGTGTCAACTTCCGCAATGAAACGTCTTAATTATGGTAAAAACCATTGCAGGTGCCCAAGATGTGTCTTGGCTACCTCTGGATTATTAATTATGTAACCCCGTATCCCAAATATGACATACATATCCCCAAAATTATCCTTTATCTCTTAGAGAAAATTTCCCTCATCAAATTCTGCTTCTGTTATTTCAGTTATTTTACTTCAAATGGTAAATTATTGCTTTGGGGAGACAAATTTGCCTATAACAAAATTGGATGCTTTTGGACAGAACTGGTTTTTAAAAGGCAAAAAAAATATTAACCCCAATTTAATAATTATTTTGGGGACTTTGACTTCAATATTGCAAGTGCCTCATGTTCTTACAAAACAAAACAAACCCTTTTTGATCATTTTTAAAACAGTATTGTAAGTATTTTTATTTTACATATCTCCAATATCTTCCTCAATAACAAAGGCATTTGTAATATTAGGTGAATGGATACTGTGGTTCAGAATAAGAATTTCAGTGACAGTACTGGAAGTTTTGTATCTCAAATAACTTAGAAGGGGAGATAATGTAAAAAACAGCATCAGAGGACTGGGCACTAGTGATAGCAGAGCACCTTGTGCCAAAGATGCAAGTGAAGCATTTGAAATACCTAACACACACCCATTTATACTTACTGTGTGCCAGGCACTGTTCTAAGCACTTTGCACTGTTTAACTCAATTACTTTTCCTAACAGACCAATAAGGTAGGTACTATATATTTGACACATGACTGAGAACAGAGTGGTTAAATTCCTTGTCAAACATCTTTAGGCTACAAAATAGTAGACCTGAGGTTTGAACCCAGACAGTCTGGCTCCCAAGCCCTTATGGTAAATCACTACACAGTATTATTATTGTGTTATATAATGTAAGTATGGAAGAATGCAATATTTCTAATGAATATACTACTTTACCTAACATTGTGATTATATTTTTATTGTATATAATAGGTACTAAAATGTAATGAATATACAACTACTTAACATGTGTTCTGTATTACATATATAGTTTATATATGTATATGCAGTAAAATTACAGTTAGATAGTTGATAATTGTATCTGTGTCCCCAAATGTGTACATATTCAAGTAGATAAAAAAAAATTGTATTCACATTGGGCACATGACAAGTCACCTAATGTTCAAGTTTACCTTATAGGATGTGATTTAATTAATAATGTATAGTGGTTAAGAGTGCATGTTTTGGAGCCACTGCCTGGATTTACATCCTACCCCTTATTAGCCTTGGATCTTCAGTAAGTTACTAACAGCCTTTATGCCTCATTTTTCTCATGTGTAAGAAAAAGATGACAGTATTCAACTCACATAGTTGCTTGGAGTAGTGTATGAGGTAAGGCGCGACAGTCTCAATGCTTGAGTATAAAGAGTTCAATAAATGCAGTTATTAACAGTGCTGAATCTATGTGGATATAGAAAAAATAGGATTTTGTCAGCAACAAAATGGACTTTTTTAAAACTATAATGATTGATATTGAACAAACTGTGTATTTCTGAGATCAAATACATACATTCACTCTCATGCTTCCCTGAAGATACTGTATTATTGTATTATTTGCCTTTAAATACTGTAGAGTGTACTAAAAATATGTTTTCTTCATCTTCTGTCCCAGATTTTCCAAATTGGGCTTGTCTGCATTGTGTATTTTAGTCTCACAAATGCCTTTTGATATCAGACACTATTGGTTAAGAACCACTCATATGTTAGAGCAGCTGTAACTGAAAGTTGTGAACAGTGCTAGCCATATTTGATTGTTCTTGGTGTGTTTTATGTTGTTTCAAGCACTAAAAAAAATTTATCTTTTTGCTTTATCTTCCTTTCTCTCCTGTTTCCCCAACACATGGAATTTATCAGGAGACAGTGCATAAGATAAATTACACCTTGGAAAATATGTTTATTTGCAAAGAAAGAAAGTGGCCGTATCTAGTCATATAAAATAGAAATTTTAATATACAATATTTCTGAAAGTCATAGAAGAATCAGGTTTTATTAGACTCAGTGAGAAAGCAGCCTAGAAATTAATGCAAGTGCAATATATTCTATTTCCTTTAGGCAGTTCATCTTTTATATTTTTCAGTTAGAATTCTTCATGACCTTCTCAGATACAGATATTTCAAGATACCACTGCTTAGCATTATAGCTTAACTCTTTGCTGTTATAAACAATGTCATGTTAACTCTATTTTAAGACAGTATTTCCCAGGCTAGATATTGCTGCTCTGGAAGCTTTAATCCACGTGAATTTAAATATAAATTTAAAACATTCTTGGTTTAACTTTATGTCTTGCCTTTTGGAGTATGCATGCCCGAACTACAGAATTCTAGTTTTTCATTTTGATCTGGTTTTCACATTGATGTCTTGATAATAGCACTGTCTCACTTGAGATAAGTCACTAGACGTAAAAGAGGTGGCCGTGTGGGAGTGAAGTGTCCCAGCCTGTAGGCCCTGTGCCCCAGCAGCACACCCTTTTGTGAAATCATTACTCTTACTTCTTTCATTCTTTCCTAAATGCTGGAGAGCGCATGTTCCCTGAGCAGAGAACGGTGACTACTATGGTTGCTGGAAAGAGCAGGTTACTATGTCTTAACCAGAATACTTTCCATGTACTTAGATATGATTTTTTGTTATTAAGAGTACTAATTATGACACTAACTAAACTCTCTTAAATGAGGATAATTTTATTTTAAAACATCAGAGGTATATGAAACCAAACTTATGATTTTCATTAAATTCTGCAATTTTAGATCTCGAAGTCATAGACAAACACATTTTTGCCTTTCGATTTTACATTAAGCAGTCAAGATGCTTTTGACTCTCCTATGGTGTCCTAAATTTGCAGAGTTTAATGAAAATCACAAATCCCTACTGTCTGAGATAATAAATTTTCCCCCCTGGAAGTAAATATAAACAATTTTTGACTCATGCTAAGATTTTATTTTAGAAAGATTAATACCATTTGAAAGAATGTTTGATTTTAGGTTTATAAATATAGTTTATTTCCTGGGCTTTCTCTAAAAGTCCTTCCTGTTAACTCCAGAATTGATTCTGTAGTAACTGTTGTTAACATATACCCCTCCCCGCTCCCTGGAAATTAAATGTCTCAGCCTCACATTAAAATTGGGAGGGCCCTAGGAGATTAGCCTGGATTCCCTGAGATATTGCTAAGATGAACAAAAATAGACTCATCTTCACAGAACAAATCAGGACAACAAGTGCCTCAGAAAATGACCGAAACATCTCTTGTTTGACTGGCTTCTCATAATGAGAATTAAAGAGAATTAAAATGGATGGGAACCTGGAGATTCTTCATTCTCCACCTTCTGATTTTACAAATGAGGATCTGAGGCCAAGAGAAACAAAGCGATCTATTCAAAGACCTAACTTTCAAGCGCTGCCTTGACATGTCTGACCCCCACAGGGCCCCAAAGCCTAGCCATGGGCTCCTCTACTGTTGTCAAATGTGCCCCCTACTGAGGGGGAAAGGCTCCCTGCCAGCTGAGTTCCCCTGTCAGCCACACTAGCTACACCCCACCTGGTCTTCAAGCTAACTGGTTTTACCTTCCTACAAGCTGGTGAAATTATTCAAAGAAACAAATCATTTTCTCCCACCAGAACCAGGGATCATGACACCCTGCTGATACGACAAAGTCTGCCCCCCACAGCCCCTGCTTGCTCACTCTGTTCCCAAGCGCAGGCTCCATGTGGCCCTGCATGGTTTGCAGTGTTCTCTTCATAGGGGCTGAGAGTATATGTGGTCAATAAACTGCTGCCAATCGCATCTGTCCAGTGTCAGGTGTCATATGTTCAGCGAGTCGCTCCTTCACCAACAGGGTAAACAGAAAGTATTCAAAACAAGGGATCCGATCAGTTTTACTAAGATGACTAATGTTAGATCCATCGTTGTATCTTTTCTCTGACTTTCAGATGGTAGAAGACAAAGATGAGATGATAAATAAGTTATTGTGATCACATAATTACATTGGAAACTCTATTAAGAGAGCAGTCATGTTATATTTACTTTGTGTCCCAGCTCTAGGGTATAGAGTAATGTTTGTGGCATTTATTCATTTAACAAATACTGAGAATCCACAATGCACCAGTCACTATATACAACAAGCAAGACTCTATGTCTGACTCTTGGTGTTTTAAGCTTAAGGAAGTCCTGTTCTCCCATCTCCCCTTTGGGTTGGCTGCAAGCTAACCATCTTCATCCCTCTGGAAAGGAAAAGGGAATTATACTCCAAGTTTTAAAAGAAGACTGTCAAAGATTTTTTTACATGTTTTAAAACTACTACTTCCCAATGGGATACAAGTGAAAAAAAATGGCATGCATTTTCTTTTGTAATCAGAGACATACACATTAATAGCAATGAAGAAGAGTAAGTGAAAGAAAGAAAAACCTAAATGTGTTAGATCTTGGCATGTGAGTTGAGGGTTACTTCAAGATGGTATTTTGCTTGGTGTATTTCTGTAGACATGATATTATTATATGCATTTAGGGTTGCCATTCAATTGCTAATGAAGTATTCTGCTTTTTATAAGCTGTTATTCCTCAGAAAAACATGATCTCTAAATCAAATGCTTTATTTATAGAATAAAGCACATTTGCATAACTATTCTGTAGAGCTCTTTCCTTGACTACAGTGATATAAACATTTGCTATTTGCTTATTTTTCTCCTGATGCAAAAGGATGACTCCTTTTTGTTCCTAGAATTTCCCATTAGTAGAATGTTTATGTTGTGCTCATTTTGCCCCCTTGTGGCTTCTTATGTCCTCGTTCCATATTAACATTTAATTTTCAAATCTTACAGACTGTAAGAAGTAAAAGTACAAGTTTGCCTCCCCTGCCATGTGCACCTCATTTTACAGATGAGGAAATTAAGACCCAGGATTTTGTCTGATGTCACACGTCTAGCTAGGACTAGAAATGCAATATTTCTGTCCCGTTCATTCCACTAGAAGCAAGCTCGGCCAGGGACGTCAGTTGTGTTCATTGATGAACAAGAATAGTGCTTGGCAAGTGGAAGATGCTCAATAAATATCTGATAAATTATAAGAATAAATGAATTAATGAATCAAAACCAGAATTAATATCTATGAATTCCCTGTTTTACACTTTTTACTGTGAAGTCTGTCTCATTAATCTCATCATAAACCTTCCACATGACACTTGATACTCAATTCCATTTTACTCCACAAATATTTCAACTCTTTGAAGGACCTGACTGTTCACTTGTTTTGTCATTAGGTTGATTACTTTATCATTCATTTAGTCATTCACTATCGGCACCTGCTGCATCAGGTATCATGCTACCTATAGGGCTACAAAAAGTGTACTTTAAATTTTTTTATTTAATTTTTTTATTTTTAATTATAGTAAAATACACATAATATAAAATATATCATCTTACCCATTTATATGGATACAATTCAGTAGTGTTAAATGCATTCACATTGCTGTGCAACCAATCTCCAGAACGTCTTCATCTTACAAAACTGAAACTCTGGCACCCATTAAGCAGCTCTCCATCGCCCCTTTCCCTAGCCCCACCCACCCCCATTCTACTTTGTGTTTCTATGCATTTGACTACTTTAGATACCTCATGTAAGTGGAATCATACCATGCTTGTCTTTGTATGCCTGGCGTTTCACTTTAACAATGTCCTCACTATTCATTCATGTTGTAGCATATGTCAGAATGTGTTTCATTTTGAAGACTGAATAATATTCCATTGTATGTGTGGACCATATTTTGTTTATCCATTCATCCACCAGTGCACACTCAGGTCATTACCACCTTTTAACTATGGTGAATAATGCTGCTATGAACACAGCCTACATGTATCTCATTAAGACCGTGATTTAAATTCTTTTGGCTATACCCAGAGGCGGAATTGCTGGAGCATATGTTAATTCTGTTTTTATTTTTTTGAAAAACTGTCATACTGTTTTCCACGGTGGATGTATATATATTCCCATCAACAGTGCACAAGTGTTCCAGTTGCTCCATATCTTGGCTAACACTTGTTTCTGTTTATTTGATGATAGCTGTTTAATGGCTGTGAGATGAAATTTTATTATGGTTTTGATTTGCATTTCCCTAGTGATTAGTGAGTTGAGCCTTTTTCTGTATGCTTGTTGGCAAGTGGAAAGTCTATATTGTTTTTTGGAGAAATGTCTATTCAAGTCAAGTATACAAAGAGGCAGTTTTAATTTATTATTTGTTTTCTCTGTATACAGAATAATCTCAGCAACTTAAGAATCATTTTCCCTTCTTTTTCTTTGATACACTATATCACCATTTATTTAATACCTGAATAATAATGATAGAATAGTAACTAAAATTTACTCACATCTATTATGTGCCAGGCATTATTCTAAGTACCTTACACCTATTAACTTATGTAATCCTCACAACATTCCTATGAGGTAGATACTATTACTGTCCTCATTTTACACAGGATGACATGGAGGCACAAAGAGGTTAAGTGATTTGTCCAATTTGCTTCATTTTGAAGTCTGAATAATACTCAATTGTATGTACATATCATATATTGTTTATCCACTCATCCATCAAGGGACACTTAGGTTGTTACCACCTTTTAAATACGGTGAATAAAGCTACTATGAACACAGCCTACAGGTATCTTGTTAAGACCATGATTTAAGTCCTTCTGGGTATGTACCATGACTGCTGAGCAGTAGAGTCAGGATTTTTACCTGGGCAGTTAGCTTCAGAGACTGTGCACTGAACTACACATTATTTTGTCTCTCTCACACCCACTCAATCTTTTTTATATCACTTACATATTTTTGTGATACCTTTCTCAATATTTCTGCTGTATAAATTTGGATTGCTGGTAATAAAAGATGAAATGCAAATGATTGCATTGTAAGAAGGAATTCATTTCCCACATGGACAGCAAGTCTAGGGCACATCTGGCTGCAGGTATGTGTGAGTTCTGTGGCTGAAACCATTTTATATTTCCCAGTGACCTCAGCAAACACCCATAAATCACATCTCTTTGGCTCTGGGTGAGGCTATGGCTGTTTCTGAAATAGCCGTGGTGGCAGGAGCATGATGCTCTGATTGACCTGCCCAAGGGAGTCATGTGCCCACACCTGGAATAAGGCTGACATCAATACCGGAACCACAGAAACTCGGAGTGGGGGAGGGTGGTCCCCATGCAATGTTACCAGACTCCTGTTCACATTTTATTCGTTTTTTTTTTGGGGGGGGGGGGGGGAACTGTTTTTATCACTTTTGGAACAAAGATTCAAGCAAAATTACTGTTTCTAAGAACTTTTTGCTTATAATGGTTTGTGTAATAACAAAAGCTAACATTGAGTTAGTGCTTTCTCTATACCAAACACTGTCTCAAGTATTTACATATATTGCTCAACTGTTCTTCACAAGAACTGTGGGGCAGGAGCTCTCATCTCCCCATTGTACTGACAAGAAAACAGATGCAGAAAGTGCCTGTGCGCACCTGGCAGAGACTGCGGTAACTTGCTCTCGGTGACCCAGTTTGTAAGCGGTGCAGCGAGATTCTCGCCCAGGGAGATGGGCTCCAGGGACTCTTCGTCGATTGCAGCATAAGGGCAGTTGCTTGTCATGTCTAGAAACTGCGAATTCACCATTTATGCCAGTGCCTGATGTCCACTGTCAGGAAAGACATCAGGGATGCTCAGTTGAAACCCCCCAACCCTTACACTTAATGATTAGGATTTATACTAGCACTTAAAGTTTACAGATAAGGAAAAAATAGAAATATGTAGTTTATTGTTTTAAGTTTGTGCCAGGTGCCAATATTTTTAAAAAAGAATAGCTGACCATCCCCATAAAGAATCTAATGGGATGTGATTAGAAGTTTAAAAACATTTTCCCTGACCAGTGTGGCTCAATTGCTTGGGCATCAGACCACAAAACAAAAGTCATGGGTTTGATTCCTGGTTGCGGCATGTGCCTGGTTTGTGGGTTGGGTCCCCTGGCCAGGAGACATGCGAGAGTCAAGCGATCAATGTTTCTCTCACACATAAATGTTTCTCTCCCTCTTTTTCTCCCTCCCTTCCCCTCTCTCTAACAATAATAATAATAAACTTTTTAAATAAGTTTAAAATTATTATCTATGCTATCAGTCAGAACTCTTCATCATCATAAGCATTAACTATTGTATTTATAACAACTTCATAACATTCTAGTTTTGCAGTTAAAAAAATCATAGCTGTAAAGTATCTTTCACAACTTTTTCACCACTTAAAAGAAAGCAAAGAGTTTTTAACTAGTTTGCTGAAGCAAGTGCCAAGCTGTCTTCATGGTGTACACCTTTTCTCTTCAAGGTGCTCGCAATAAACAGCACCCAAGACAATAGACCAAAGGTATGTTAAAGCTTTAATATCTTGCAAAAAATGATTATGGTAAGAGATTTTTAGAATTTCTGTTTAGAATCACCATACTTTAATGCAGTGATTAAAAAATTGTAGAATCTCAGCAGTTCCTATTAATGAATTAGAAGGAGGCAGAGGATCCTAGAGCCAATTTTACCTTTATGTGTGATATTAGCCTTTTAGCTTTCTTGGCTTCACCTTCCTCAATTAAAAAATGAGGGGAAAAACTGGAATGGACAGGTCTCAATTCACCCATCCATTCACCAGCTCTTCACTGAACACCTGTCCTGGGCCTGTCTCTGCGCCCAGTGCTGGGGCTGGGCTGTAACGGTGAATAGGGAGAGACGGGATGCCTGTCTTTTCAGTGTGTACAGCGTCAGTGGGGGAGACACGTCTGATGCAAATAATCACTCATCAAATAGTCAAAGGACCACTTAGGACTTTTCAGTCCCTAAATTCCATGCGCTCATAAACATAACAGTTTATAGAACACAAATTGCCTTATGTGTTTATTAGAAAGAGCTGATAAATCTCATTTCATTTCTTAGATTAATTTTTTCCAGACTGTTAGTCATGGATATTGAAAATCACTCATAACAATTTTCTTCCCGTGAGTGACATAATACATTGTCCTGGACCATTATTATAAAAATAGTTAACATACATATTTAATATCCTAATTTCAGATAATATTTTAGTCTTTGTTTTGATCCCATTATTAAAAATTGGGGTTTTTTCCTAACAGGGAGGGATTGAAAAATAATAGCATCTTACCCTGAAGTATAAGAGCAGTTATTGATGTCAATTTTCCTTCAAATAAAATTTAGGGTTTCAAAGATGAGAGAGAATGACAGATGTTTTTATCCTTATAGCTTTAATTCAATATTCCTTGTGTTTTCCCTTCCCTTCAGGTTTAAATTTGGTTGATAGAACATAGATAAAGATGTAAAATGAGACGTCTTTAGTGAATCATTGATAACCCGAGGGTAGCAAGAGCTAGACTTTTTAATTGCTTATTTGTTTATTGTATTTCTTCTTTGGCAGTTGATCTCTGGATTGCTTCATATACCACAAGTAAGGCTTTTAATTAAATGTTCTGTAAAAGTTCTGATTTAATCTGTAAAAACTATTTTACAGTTTCCACATGTCTCTAAGTTGGGCTGAATGTGTGAGGGGAGGAGGCTATTTACTGGGAGCCCACCAGTGGTAGCCCTGTTGATAATATTTTTTGCCAGCAGCTATTTGACCTTAGGCTGTGATTTTATGAAAAGATATTTGTACAGGCCTGCTTCAGCCACCACCCCTTCAGCCCCACGGGAAGCATGTGCAGTTCATTTAGTAGGTGGCACTCCTTCCTCTGAGTCCTGAGAAATTATGTATCTGGAGCCATTTGTCACTAGGGTAGGCAAGAGGCTCTGATAATCGGCAACCGTTATAGCTTTCTTGCTCCTTGTCACAATAACAAGGCTGCTTTGATGTAGAAGAGGTAAGACAAATGTTTCGGTTGATGATGTACTTGTCCAAACATTAAGATTTCATCTGGGTTTTTCTGTTGATGTGATCCGTCTCCACAGATTTCCCTTTGGTGCCTCTGAAAAGCTAATGATATTTACCTTGTATTACTCACAGACTTGCTGTTATCTAGGAGTAGAGAATTATCAAGACCAAAGTCTCATCTTAGATTTACTTTTTTCTTAACTCCTTTCAATATCATTAGAATATAGTCAGTTTTAGCAGTTCAGTTTTTGGTGGAAGTTAGAGTTATGCATCTGGAGGTGAGCTTTCTAGTCCTACACTCTTTTCTTAACACTGAGAGGATACATAATACAAAGAGGCCAGGCCAATGGTTAGTAGGTAGGACATTTCAACCTCTGGCAAATCTGTCTTCAAGCAGCATCACGAAGGACTGGAACAGGGGTCAGGGGTGGAGAAGGGATGGGTGGGAGGGTGTGTGCAGCTGGATGATGTGATACTGTCCTGTCCAGGACTCATCCCCCATCCCTGCCCCACCCCCGAACACACAGGTTGAGAACCAGCGCTGCACGGGAGCCTTGAAGAGCTAATCCTCTTACAAAGAAGTGCCAAGAGGAAGGCGAAAAGTCAGCTGTACACAATACAGTCAAAGGCAAGCCCCAAAGTCGTGTCAAGGCTTTTTACTCATCTGGGCTTTGTACCTGGCGGCACTGCTTATGTGCAAGCATTTGGATAAATAACAGTGGTATCAAAGCATTCACTTAGACTTTTCAGACCTTCTAAATTATGCCAGACTCTATATCACTAGTATACTTAAATCTATTGGAATAACAGCTCTCAAAGTATTTAATGCCAAGCTCTTAACACATTCTTAAAATCTGCATGAACCACGGATTCTCTAGAAAATGCACAACAGATTACATAGAGTTTTAAACACAATTTCAAGGGATTCAGAAATTTTGTGAAGTCCACACACAGGCTAGGTTAAGAATTTGAAGTTTAAAGCAAACTATGCTAGGTGTGAGGACTTTATGCAATACAATTTTCCTCCCTGAGTGACTCCACTGTCAGCCACCTGCACAATGCAGGATGGCCTCAGGCTTTTTCAGTTGGGTGGCCAGAATCTTCTCCCCTTTCTTTTCCATTATAGTATGGCACAGTCACCTAATTTTAGTAAACCCGGTTGTCACATTCCCCACCCTTTTCTTGGTGTAGTTAAGGTAGATTGCTATCTGGTTATTTTTCTTCCTTCTCCAAAAAGACTTAAAGCCTTTCTGTGGCCCCTGTGTTAGAACTACTTCTTGCATGCAGGATGAGGTTCACTAACCACAACCTGTGAAGACAGACTGGGGAAATCCACCGGAAAGAGGCTTTGGAAGGTACTGCTGATTTGTTGTGGGTAACCAGGCCCAGAAAGACCAATGAATTACATGAACACAAATGAACATGTCTGCATTTTGATGACCCCACAAAGCCCCCCCATCCCACCCCACCCACAGTCAGGCACTTAGTCATTCTTTCCTCTGAGTCTTCTTAACTCTATTATACCTCGATTATAGCTCCTATCACTACACTGGAATTATTTGTTTACAAGTCTGTCTCTCTTACTAGACTATGAGCAATTCCAAGACAGAGTGTATGACTTATTTATCTCTGTACCCCAATTCAGTGTCTGGGTTAAGAGTGCAGACTTTGGAGTCAGACTGTCTGCGTTCAAATCCATGTTCTGCACATACAAGTTGGATCACTTGGGCAAGCTATTTATCTTAGCCTTGGTCTTTCTTTCCTTCTTTCCTTCTTTCTTTCTTTCTTTCCTTCTTTCTTTCCCTTTCTTTCTTTCTCTTTTTCTCTTTCTCTTTCCTTCCTTCAGTCCTTCCTTTCTCTCTCCCTTCCTTAATCTCAATTTTACTTGTATGCAAGAGAATCGCACTAATAGCATTCTTGGTTTATTGTGAAGAATAAATGATTACATCTATTATCATTACTATTGATTGTTGAATGTCTTTCCTTACTCTCATTCACCTGCAAAAAAAAAAAAAAGAGTATTTTAAACTTATACTACTAAAGAACACAAATTTCTCCCTCCCTCCTCTTTCCTTGTCCCCTTTGCCCTCCCCTGCAACATGGTGATAGCTTCCTCACCCTACTTTATTTTTCACACTTGTACATATTATCATCTAACATCTGATATGCTTCTTTGTTTATTGTCTAGAATGTAAGCTCCATGATAGTGAGGACTTTGGCTATTTTGGGTCCACTGTTGTATCCCTAAAACCTAGGGTGATTCTTGGCACACAGAATATGCTCAACATAATGAACAAATGAACACACACACCCTTCCGTACTCATAAAGCATCCTCAGTCTCTGCTGTAGGTAAGCCTCACTGATTGTCACTCAATGTTAAGCATTAAATATATGTGTTCCTTTACTTTGCCAAATGGTCATAGAGCAGCTTTCCCCTTTATTTCTCTTTCCTCCATGATTGGGGCAGGGAGGAAAAGTATTATTTCCCAAAAGTGTTGCAAATACTGAGATGATGAGAATTTCAAAGCCGAAACCACACCCTTCATTCAGTAGGGCTATTGATAGAAGTCACTGAGTGACAGGTCCCTTCTTGAGAAGTCAGAGGGGCGATGGCCGGAACAAAGGTGGAAGAACACTCCGTTTCCTTGTAGAAGTGGCCGCTGATGGAAAACTCATTTCTGTCATTTCTGCTTGAAAAACTTTCAAGAACTACTCATTATTTACAGATTTGAGTTCAAACTTCTCAGCAACTCCCTCACTCTGTTCCTTCACAATGCCTTTGGCTCCAGCCAAATTGGATCACTCACTGTTCAGTTCCCAACTCCTGCACACTCACACACTTTTTCAACCAATATTTTCCTTCTTCACAGAAGCTTAGCTTCTATTTTTCTTGATTCCACTGTCCCTCCAGGTACAATTGTAACATTGTCTCATTTCTCTCCCATTCCTCCACCTTAAACTCTGAAGACAGCCAGTTGAGTTCTTTCTCAGGTTCCTTTCAAAATGTTTACCTTCCTTTTGGGGGTTCTTACCAGCCTCTCCCTGAATAGAACTCTCTCTAGACTTGTCTGTTAAATTGTCTTGAGGGCTAAGACTGTTTCCCTCTGTTTTTTGCCAAACATTCAACAAATGTTTTTGAGTAAGTCTCTGGGTATATAGCTGCATATATTTATTTTTTTAGTGGTATAAAAAAATCTTTTGGGCCCACCTGATGATAATATGTTAAATATAGAGTATTTTTCTAATACAGTCAGTACAGGTGAATTTCTTTCACTGCTCATTCTGTGGAAGAAAAAAAAACCCAATAACTAATGTATACACAGAGGTGGGTTTGTATTTCTTGAGGCCACAATGAGATGGAATCATTTTCTCACAAGGCTCGGGAGGGCATCTCTGGGTGATAAGCCAAGGAAGAAACTCATTTGCTAGCTTTGTTTGGGGGTTCTGGGCTTGCCAAGCAAAAAGAAACAAGCAATAAAACTGAGACTTCCGGATCCTGCATACATGAACAGGGCTACTCGGAATAACTTTCTGTTTCTTTTGCATCGAGCCCATGTAGGAGACTGTGATAACACTGCCCCCTTCTGTTACTCTGGATGGTTAATACTGGGGCCTCCTCAAGTCTGCTTTGATGATCCCGACATGAATTTTCAATCTCCAAGAAATTTTTCCTTAAGGCAGAAAGAAAAGGAAATTATATATTCAATATGAGGCATGATTCTATTCTATCAAGTTCTCCATTTTTATAATAGTTAACTTGACCATTACACTTTGTTGTGAGGTATTTGTTCAGTTGCAGTGTAATTGGATATCATATTTTAGGGAATGGATAAAGTCAAGGATCCTAGTGAAATTAACCTATTTATTTATTTATGTGTTCTAAGGGGTTACTTAATTTCTTCTAGTCGCTAGACCTTCCCTCGGGTGTTAAAACATCACCCAGTGGGTTAGTGCTTTGTGGCTTTTTCATTTAGGACAGAACCTCTCAGGTTGAGAGCCATTTAAAGAGCCATAAGTGCTGGTTCTTCACACATCAAAGGCCAGCACCGCTTTCTGTGAATAGCACTGTGCAATGACATCTCAGAACTTTTGATTGGCTTTGTTATTCTTTTCCCTTTTTCTTATGAAGTCCCTTTGTATGTGTCTTTAAAGTAGCTGAGGCCACACAGCATAAGACTTTGAATCTATACATAACAGGGGAGACAATTAACATATCTGGGCAAAGGAGGGCATCCTTAGAAGGATGACATTGTTAGCTTTGTGTTGAATGAACTGAGATGAAAAAGCTTGGAAGGAGAGAAAGCATCAGCAAATATATATAGCAACACTGTCACTAGGACCTCCACACTGCGTCCAAAATCCTCACCAGCTTTTCTTCATTTACCCTCCCTCTGCCCTTGCCTGAGCCACCAGCATCTGTCTCCTGGGTTCCAGTGACATTCTGCCCCCCAGTTGCCCTGCAACCAATCTTGCTGTCCTACAATTCATTCTCCCTACAGCAGCCAAAGCCAACTTTAAAAAACAAGTTAACTAGAGCACATCACTTAACTATAAATGTATTAATGACTTCCCACCCTGATACCTGAGGCCCAACGCGGACCTCGGTCTGCTTCTCGGACCTGCACTCCCACTTCTGCTCTGGGCCTCAGCTCCCTGACCCTCCCGGTTCCTTAAACAAGCCAAACATAGTCTGACCTCAGACATCGGAACCTTTATTCTTCCTAGGCCATCTTCTTAGGACATTCTGCTCCCAGAATTTCACATGGCTGGGCTTCTTGCCTCAGCTTAAATATCCTCAAAGATATCCTCTTCTTCAAAGAGTCCCAACCTGTCACATCTCATCTTCTTCTCTCTGTCCCTCTATCCCAGCCCCAGACATTCCTTTCATAGCACCTGGTTCTATTTTATTCATATCCCATGTCACTATTTAAAATTATTTGTTTACTTATTTAAAATCTGTGTTCCTTGCTTAGAATGGAAGTTGCATGAGGGCAAGAACCTTGTCTACCTCTGGGTCCTCAACATGGTAAGTGCTCGGTAATTACTTGTTGAATATATGAATCTGGGTAAAAAGTAAAGAACAAGAATAGGACAAATGGAAAAGGAAGAGAACAGACAGCAGAAAGAATTATAACAAAGATAAAGTGGATTGATTTAGTTATTAGCTATCAGGAGCGAATAGAGAGGGAGGAATCAAATGATGAGTTTTCACTTGGACGGTAGCAAAATGCCAGCGATGCCATTAACTCAGAGAGAACGTGGTGGAATATAATGGGTGGGAGTGGCAAGTGGATAGTCGGCTTTGGACTTGAGTGTGAGGTGCTGGAAGGTCCATGTGAAGATGCATAACAGGAATACAGAAGTTGGAAAGACACCGAGGCCACTCATTTAGATTTTGGAGTCATTTTCCTAATGCCGATAGTCCACTGAGACTGAGCCAGGTCAGCAAGGGAGAGCATGTAGAGGGGGAAGAAGAGACTTTTTTAAATGTGTAGATCTTTTGCCCAGACATCATTGTACACAAGAAACCATGCCGGAATAAATGACATCTAACAAATGAGGAGCAAGGGCTACCGCTTCGTGGGGCCAGAGAGGATGACATGACAGTTTGGCAAGTAGAGAGAGTGTCTTACACTCCAGGAATGTTATAACACTGCCATATGGTGCCCTTCGACCTGCCCAGACAGCTCTCAGTAGGAAGCTCTGCATCTCAAAGGGGATCTGTGTGACTTCTCTGCTTTTTTCTCCTCAAATCTGTAAGTGGTCCACACTGAGGGCTGGCTAAGGTTAAGGATAAGTTTCTACCCTTTGATATAGGGAACAAATAATCTAAACCAGTTTGGGAAAATACATTTAAAAAGCTACATTTTTTGAGCACTATTGGCTTGGTGATGAACTAAGCATTCATTATGCATTCTCATATTGAGTTCTTACAAAATTTCCATAAAGAACAACAATTATTATCTGTTGTGCAGATGAAAAACTGTGGCTGGAAAGGTAATATAACTTTCCCAGCTGGTAAAAACAGAGTTGGAATTCGGCCCCAGAGCTGCCGATCCCAAAGCCCACACTTTTCACTGTGATTCCCTAATGCTTCCCTACAGGTAATAATCATTTTGAGTACTTCAATTTTGTTTCACTATTTCTTTGTGTGTTTCTTTCCCTATCCATCTCAGTATTGTGGCTACTATGTTAATAAATCAGGTAAACTTTATTGGTAGTCATGAAAGGTGACTATAATTACTCATAAAGTTGTCCTTTTGTGCTGAACAAAATTAACTCTTGTTCTTTTATTAGAACTCCTCTGTGTTACACAATTGCTTTAAAGGACTGGTATTATGTCCAGAAAGTCAACTTTCCTAAACCCTCAGGATATCCTTAATTACAGGACTCTAAGGTTATCTGAAATAGAAATAGTGTTTTACATCCTCCTCCACATCCAGCCCCAGCATTAAATTATAGGCATACCCCATTTATTGTGGGAACTTGTTTCTGAAAATGATCTCATTAACTAAATCAGTGCAATAAGGATTATTACACCGTGATACGTTGAAGATATGCTACTGATGTCATTCTTTGGCAATTGTCCTTATTTCTCTTCAAGTCTTCTGAAGTTGTGATATGCCCCCCTGTAATAGATTTCTTCTGTGTATTCTTCATACTGTTGTAGCTCAATCTTTCTGGGCTGCAGGGAGGCTTCTGTTGCCCAACCAATGTCGAAGAATTTCTCCCCGGCAACAACAGTCTGCAGCTGCAGGTTTCTTAGACCCTCTCCTCGGAGGCATTAGCAGCTGTTGCAGTGAACATTGTTCACTGCCATCCGGTATCTTCCTTGATCTTTTGTAAAATCCTCAGCATTATAATTTATCAGCCCTCTTGAACCAGTGTTCACTGGCACACAAATAACGGCAGAAAGATTGGGATGGGCCACTCAAATGACTCTTAGTTCTCTTTGGCTGAGAACCAAATATGGATTAGCTGCACAAACTAGTACTTCAATGGGCTTACATTTATGTGTACCGATAAAATATTTCTGAGATCAACAGAACTCTAATGAGTCAGCTCGGTTTGGGGCAGTTCTAAATGAACTCTAAATGAGTGCCTGGCTTCATGTCCGGTAAATGTGTGGTGATGCAGGGTGGCACTTTCCTTAATCCTTCAATAATTGATTAATGGGCACTTTGTGCTAGGCATGATGTTCCTTAGGGTTTCAAAACATGACTTCATTTTGGTTAGCTCCATGCCTCCCTCATAAAACTTTTCCCACTTAACAGCGGTCACGGCTTCTGGGCATCACTCACCTCCCTCCAGCTCGGACACAGAGTGAGAGCTTTCATTGCTTTGCTCAGCTGGATTATCAGCTTATTGGGGGTAAGTCTCCTCTCTGATTAATTGTTGCATTCTCTACAGAGTCTACATATAGATATGTAAATAACCAAATAAATGAATGATGATAAGAGATATGGAGTGAGGGAGGTGTTTTAAAGGAGCTCAAAGCTTCTTTTGTTGGGCTCCAGAAATTTTAGTTGTTGTTAATAATTGGGGAAGGAAGGGCTCTATAGTGGCCTGATAAGCCAGTGGCTCTACAGATAAACTTTGGGAAGGTGGTAGTCCTTCTTGTGTAGCACTGACATTCTCCACATGGACTTCATTGGTTATATTCATTGGGCAGTAACTTTCTCTTTTTTCCCTTATACTTATAGGCACAAATGTCTTTGGGCAAAATGGCAATAAAATTTAGAATGCATTTGCTTATTCTCTGTGCATATAAGAAACCCATCACTTCTCCAACAGTAGCCCATTTATCTAATTTTTTCCTTAATTTATGATTTTATTTAATATCTACCTAGGGGTAATCTTAGCTTCTGCATCCAGTATAATGACACTTTAACAACATAGATGTATATAACTGCTCTCAAAATCTCATTTAAGTGTATGAAAAATTCAAGGGGGTGGTCAAGAGATACCAGATTGAATCCAGTTTCTATCAGATACATAAATCTTTTTGGGGGTCACTGATTTGTTCCTAAGCATTGTTTTTCCTGATGGCAATCAGATTTATCAGGAAAATATACAACACTGGCTGCATTTCAAACAATTGCCTGATATCCTTTGGCAGCCACTGGAACCACACACTGCAAGCAAGTCTGTCATCTCAAGGGACTCTAGGATAATTGTGAGATGTGCTTGAGGCTCCAATCATTGTCTGTAAAGGTAACATGCAATTTCCTTGGCAGAAGCTGTGCAAGTCTGCATTATACAGCAAAAGAGTGATATTTCCCAAGTCACATTTGAATTGTGTGCTTTGGCCCCTTAACTTTTGTGCCCAGCATGTGTGCCTGTACAGATGAGTCATTACCAGGATTTCCAAGCCTCCACCCGGCTCCACACACACTTTTGGAAAAGATGCAGAGTGACTGATGCCCGAAAGGGCTGGGTTAGAATTACCTGGTACCTTGGCAAAATGTTTTTTAAGTAAGTCATATTTTTTTCAGCATTTAAACACTTTTTAAAAACCTAGGATTTTATTATTCTAAGGGAGTCTCATCTCAAAAGCAATTTATTTCTAAAAGCTTCTAAATTCTGGAACATAAAACATATAAATTATATTACTCTCTTTTTTTTTTGTATTACTGGAGGGCCAGTTGTATGATGCTGTGATTACAAAAATTCTTTTCATCTTTGCAATCTTTTTCAACTTTGGAATCATTCTCCTATTTAGAACCGACATTTCAGGAGTAAAGACAATTAGATGTGCTGCATGAGATCAGGCTCTTGCTATATCCAGTTAAAATTTCGGACACCACTGTCCCGACTGGCAGTTCATTCATTCATTTGTTCATTCATTCATTCACTCATTCACTTGTTTGTTCTAACAACCCTTTGACAAAGCCTTATGGAGTACTTGTTCTGTGCCAGGCACTGAACTAGGATTGGAATATAAGATGATCTATGCCAGGAATGTGTTGTTAAATCTGGCTCTGTGTGATGCCAGATTTAAATATTGGAGGCCTATTTAGGATAGTCAATAAAAGGAACTATATTGCTGGATAAGTTTCTTGTAGTAGTTATAGGGGGCTTTGAGATTAGGCCAGCTGGGTGTGACCTGTTGTTAATTATTTAACCTTTTGAAGGATCTTTTATTCTCCCTGCAATGCCAACAGTTGAGGATTGTTGTGGGAATTGAGAGAGATAATGTATGTGAAAATGTCTGGCTGAATTATTTGTTGATTTCATTAATTTGTTTGGCCACAGACACAGATGTGGGCATTTTAAGATACTGGTGTCAGTGTAATTTTGAGACTGGAAACTTTTTGATTCCTTACTCTTCTAAGGATGTTTCTTTTCAGGGTCTTTTATTTTTCCATTCCAGTTAGACTTCACACTGGGCACTTGAATGACCTCTGCCTTGGTGAGTTATGAAAGGCTGGGTTTTGCAGTCAGTTCATTTCTCTGGGACATGACCAAGTGAAAAGGTCCCTGCTAGCAAGGAGAACTCCATGTTTTGAGAAATAAACTGAAATTAACTACCATGTATTCTCAGTCAACAGCACACTCTGACATGACCCTGTCGGCTTCCTACATACCATTTTCTTGGGCCATTCTGAGGATACTCTCTTGCTCCTGGAATTAAATTCAACAAACATGTATCCAGCACTTTCCAGATGCCAGAGCCCATGCTACTTGGGATACCAAAATGAGAGAAAAACAGTTCCTGCTCCATGGATATTTTGTAAATAACTCAAAAAGCAAGGAAAGAGGTGTCCGAATATCAAGTGGCATTCAGAGCATATCTGAAATTCCAGCTTTGACTTCTTAACTCTTTTGGTAAAATAGTCAATTTTGCTCCTTGAGCTAAATCTTTCCATTTGTCATATGGTCTTTGCCCTTCTCTCTTCCTGCTCTTCCCCATGAGCAGGTGCCCCTGGTAAGATTCATTTTAACCTACAAGTATATGTTTGGATTTAGTTGTGAAAAATGCCTTCTACAACTGCTACTCCAAAGTGACTGTGCTGAATCACTGTAAAATGATATGAAATATTTTTAATGAGTCAGCCTTTTCATTCGCTTTCCTCCATTTATCTTTGAAAGGTATAGCTAGTGTCTAAGGCAGGAAAATGAACTAATTACCTATCTCCAAGGACAGATGTGCTGAGAGTTCCCAGTATCTGTTTTCTTTCTCCCATTCCCCTCCCACCAGGGAGAAGCGCACTTTCAGAAAAGGAATCAGTCTCATCACTGGCATGAATGAGTAATGCAGTACCCTTCTGTCCACTCATTCACAAAAACCCGTGGGGTATGGGCAGAATGTGGAGGAAGAGGGGCAGAGGAGGTGATTGAGCCAAGCATAAATATAGTCACATTGCCCATTACTTATTGAACATGTGCTATGTACGGGCCAGGCACTTTCAGAGCATTATCGCTAACCCTTACATTGGTCCAGCAAAGTGCATGTCTCTACTTCTAATAATATATACACGAAGAAACAGTCCTCACAGAGATAAAGTGATTAGCTGTGATCATATATCTGACAGGTACCTCTTTCAAACCCTGTTCTGTCTGATGTTAAAACCTGCTCCTTTTCATTATAACCAGGATTTTTAAACTGTTTCCTGCAAGTTGCTTCTGAAGGTTCAATAAATTCCACTTACACATACATAAAACTATTTGGAAAAAAATCAAAATGCGCTCTCAAGACCACTGACATATTATTGCAATTTTCGACTGATGATTTTTTAAATAAGTGTTTTTGAAATTAACACCTAAACCTATTCTGATTTGATACTGCTTGCATATTTTGGAGTGACAACAAAGATGCCATTTGAAAAATGGATTTCCTAGGTAGGAGATAAAAGGATGACAATTACTGGTCTACAAGTTACACTGCTCCTTTACCAAGAGATATATTACATAATACATAACAAACATAATAAGGCCTATGCCAACATGTATAATAAAATGCCCGTAACAAGCATCGAACAGTGAACAATACAGCATGGTTCAGCATGTGTGTTTGCTGGAACTGTTTGATAGTTGGGTGACTACATTCCTTTTTTTTTCTTATTGGCCAATAAGGAATACATTCTTTTTAAGAAATAGAGTCTGTATTCCTATTGCTTAGGTTTCATACCAATGAGGATCACAATTTTTTAAAATTCTTGTCTGTTCTGTTTATAGTAGTCCCACTTTTTCCTCCTGTGCCGTCCTCCGTCCAGCCCACTCCCTGCTCCCACAGCCCCTCCCTACACTGTTGTCCAATGTCAAAACACACACAGGGGCAGCAAGAGTAGCTTTACAGTTGTGAGTTCATGAAACAGAGTTTATTTTTGTATTATTATTTATTAATTATTATATTATTAATTCAGGGCATATCTGAAATTCCCAGCTTTGACTTCTCAAGTCTTCTGGTAAGATAGTTCAGTTTTGTCCCTTGAGCTTAATCTTTTCATTTGTCATATGGTCTTTGCCCTTCTCTCTTCCTGCTCTTCCCCATGAGCAGATGCCACAGGTAAGATTCATTTCAACCTACAAGTATATGTTTGGGTTTAGTTGTGAAAAATGCTATTTTCCATGTGAACAACTGTAAACCTATTTTTGCTTCACCCTGTGTGTGTGAGTTGGTTTTATTTAACTTCATGGCCAAATTGTACACTCCTGACTTTGACCACTTGTTCCAGAAAAGTTTCCTTGTTTTGAACAGAAACCTAAAAGGTGACCGCACACATGTGCCTACTACAGAAATGTGTATATCTACACACACACACACACACACACACACCTTAGACCCTATTAAATAGTCAATGATGTCACCTTCATACCTGAAGAGCAGTACTTTCTTTTTAGATCAGCATAAAAAATGTATAGAAGCTCAGCTCTCAAAATGACAGTTCACTTGGAAGAACTTAATTCTGCAGATTTCCATTCAGAGGTGCTAGGGTGATACAAACAGCTTCAGGTATTATTCGTATTTTATGAGAATAGAGTTCAAGAATATTTTTAGGGAGAGGCTATAAGAGAAATGACTACCCTGAATTTTTGCTATTACCTCAAACATTTAGGTGGAGCTGAAGCTGCAGTGGATGATCCCAAAGGGTTTCTCTCCTCTTCCGACTTTAAGATTGCACAAGTCTAATTCAAATTCTTTATTGGAAGGCTTTATGCAACAAGCAAGGTAGCTGTTTGCTGCCTTCTTTTCTGTTTCTTACCTAGTAAATTACTTTCCAGTATGCCTCTGAAGATTTGACAACTGTATTTTTTATTTTGCCATCAGTCACAGTATCTTTATAAGGGGAGACAACTTCATTTCACAGATATGGAAGCAGAGGCCACCTGAGGTCAAGTGGTTTGTCCAAATCACAGGTTAACTATGTAGGGCCAATAGCTGAATATAGCAGCAGCCGTATTTCTGCAAATAAGACGCAGCACTCAGACATCTAGGAATTTGTAGTCTTTGTCTTCTATTGGTAGGATTTTGAGTATGAGTATATGTGTGTTTGTGAATGTTTGAATCCAGAGGTTGCATAGGATTCAGTATTGTAAGTACCTAGCGCTATGCTGGACATACTGAAGATACTTCATAGATCCATGTGGATTGAGTAAAAGGGCACCAGAAATGTAACCTTGTCTGGCAGAAGATAGTGGCATTTTCATTTTTAACATTATGGAACTGATTATTCTGAGTTTCTCATTTTGCTACCCTATCTCCCTGCCAAAGCCTGAAATCCACCCCCCTATTATTAACAAATACATCTATAATAAGCAACCATCTTTAACTGAAGCTGCATGGTAGGGAGAGGGAAGGTTTTGGAAGCAGAACTGAATTTCAGTCTCTGGGCATCTTTGGTAGCTTCGTCATGCCTTCACTTGAGTGTCCTTCTACTGCTATCATGAATACAAGTGGTCTTTATTAACCATCCCCCTAGAGCCAGAGAATGTGCTTGGGGGTCTCACAGGCATCGTGGTATTTAATGCGCACAACACACCTGGGAGTCGGGTCTTATTAGCTCCATTTTATCCTGGCTCAGAGACAGACATTGAGCCTCCTGTCCAATGTTACGCAGCCAGTGAGGCAGAGTTGGAAGAGGGTTAATGACTGTTTAGAGAGCTTGAAGGCTGGCCTTCCATCTACAGTAGCTATTATGATTATACAGGAATCCTTGGGGCACCTAATACAATGAGTGTACAGCATCTTAGTATGAGTTAGTTTATGAGATCAATTTCCTCCCTCCCTGATAGCAAAGACAGTCAGCATAAAAGCTATCTCTGCTCAGAGGAAGAGGAGACTTAAAGATGGGTTGGGGGTGAGAATGTGGGAAGTGATCTCATTGTTCCAAAATTAAAATTGTCCTTTTGAGAATGTACTCTTCAGCATTCAGCTATGGGGGTGTATGACAGTGGGGAACAGGAAACAGGCTAAGACACATTTTATGAGTTCCACAATTTACCCATGGTGTGTCTTGATGTGCTATATAGGCTGGACTGTTCTAAGCACAGGATGGAGCATTCTTCCTCACTCTGCCCTTAAGAGAAATCTGTTGCTGTGTGTTCAGCCTTTGGGCCGGTGTGGCACCCTGCAATGTTTCAGTGGAGAGCTGGCAGAAGAGAATCATAACACCAGCAGTGTTGTCTGCTGACAGGACAGACAGGAGTACACTTAGAGAGAGCCTCGCCTGGGCTTCTCGCCTCTCGTTTAGCCAGGCTTGCTGACTGCCTCCCTGAGACGCACTGGCTTACTCCAGCACTATTTCTCTCTGTGTGCTTTGGCTTTGTTTCCTTCAAGCCTATTATCCTTTTAATCTCACTTCTCCTTTGTTTACCTCCTTGATACTAAAGGAACAACAAAGAGTACAGAGCAGAGGATGTTAACCAATCTCAAACCCCATCCCTGATCTCTCAAAAAGGTGGGAGAGAGGCCCAGACATTCTCCATTTTTTGAGGCTTCAGGTAGATTAAAAATGAAGTTTGCCTAAAGGGGGCTAGCAAAAACAGCTGTTTATTTTTTACATAATTTACTGAAATAAATGAACATTTTAGCACAAAATAATATAAAGCAGTGCTGTGCAAAGAGTAGGATCTTTACTGTGTTAATTCAAAAATACGAATACAGGTTGTATGGTCTAACCATGGGTCACAAGGTGAAGGTTATCTAGTGAATGTTTTATTTTTCCAATCCTCAGAGTGTCTTGGTGAGTGTATGCATGATCTCATTTCAAAAAGAAAATTCATAGTCAAAATTTGCAGACTGCTGGGAATGTGAGTCCCTGGTTCCTCTCTTCATTGCTCTCCCCGAGTGTCTGCCCCAGGTATGGAACACAGGCTTTTATGCTTATGTACATCTTCTAGACTTCATAAGATTCTCCAAGCGGTCCTGCAAGCTAACTTAATATTAAAAAGCCTTTTAAATGACTTGCTTTTTTTGTTTTCAAATGTGTAGTAACCTTGAAATTCTTTTCTTTTTTTAACTTTGCCTCTTCTCTATCCCTATTCTAGGATATATAAGGCTAAAAACGGGACATCGATCATACTGAACAGGCAGTGGTCTCAGCTTCACCCCACTACTCCACGTCTGTGTGCCTCTGTGGGAATGCTTTCTGTCTCTGGTCCTCAGTTTCCCTAAGATGAGATGGTGACCTCCATTTCTCAAGTTCCTTTTAATTTAAAAAGCTATTTTTTTCCTCGCTCCCATCTTTAAATTCCTCTCAAACTGTTTCCAAAATATTTTAATATCCAATCTCCAAAGTTCTTGTCATGGTACACTGGCTGGCCTACCCTGTTAGAAATAAAACATTTGTTTACTTTTAACTACAACCAAGGCCAATACTTAATAGCATGGATTGAAGAATTAATTTTCCCTTGACCTGGGGGCAACTAAATTTTATTTTGTAATTATGGTGAACAGTGTGTTTCCAGTAATACTCAAGCCACTGCAAAAACTTTAAAATCAAGAGAAAAAAAACTTTTGAATCGAACTTTTGGTTCAGCTAAGATGCCAGACCTGCACTGACATCTTAGCGACAGTAGATGGCGATATCAGTGTACCAAATAATAAACATTTCCTTGGTTGGTCCAGCATTAAGATCCCAATGATTGAGGCCAGAACATGTAACACAGGTTAAAGGAACAAGGTCAAATATAAACAGGTGTTAAGAGTGTCAGCTAATACTCTCAATGTGTTTGGTAACCTGATAGTCATTGAAACAAAAGCTTGTTAGACTAGAAATTAATTTATCACACTGCTGAGTCTATCTTAAGCTAAGTATTGTATCCTATAATATGGGATACACGTGTATCCCATAAAATATATCTAATTCATACTTCCCTGTCATTTTTGGTTTTTATATTTTTTTAAATAGCAATTGTTTGGGATTGAGTGTGGCTCACATATATTATTCATAGATGAAATATTATATTCTTACTGAGAATGTGAGTCCTAAGACACTAGTGTTTTAAAGGGGAAATGGCTGACTTACTGTAAACTGTTGGCTGGGCCATTATTGACTGGCAGGATCAACTGGAAGCACTTTGTTAGTGGATTAGGTTGCCCTGGAAATGCCTTCCTGAAACTCTAATGATGCACTTAAGGGAGTCCTCTGGGACAGGAGTAAACTCTTAGCAGGCGTGTCTTCCACCAGAGACCTGGGGAGCAGAGTGGGGAGGGCTGGCGCGGGGGCACGCCCAAGAAGATGCTCAGTAAGGACGCGGCCCCAGAGAAAGGTTGCAGGTTACTGTTTCTTACAGGTGAGTTAAGATAATAACTCAGCGGTGTAAACTGTGGGCTTTCTGAGGGTATCAGTGCTTCATGTATTCTTTTGAAAAAGCATGGATTCCAGAGAGACTGTAAATATTTATTTACTTATTTGCTGGGGGCGTTGGCAGAGGGATGGCGCAGGAGGAAAAAATAGAGCAGAGTGAGCGAACTGGTTTAATTCCCTTTGGTTTAAAAAACAACAGCTAACTATAGTTTGAACGTTGGGATCATTCGTTGTGTTTTGCCTCTTTTTTTTTTTTAAAGCAAGGTTTAGAAGGGAAATTTGCCCTTCAGCAGAAATTCAGTGCCTGTGCAAAGGGTTTGTTTGTAGATTTTTTCAAGTGAAAAATCACTTACATTTCTCTCTCCACTGGTTTGGGGCTTGTTTGTGGGGGTGGGGGGCCGGCAGTGGAGGTATAAAGAGAAAAAAAGACTAAGCAAAGGCCCTTGGAAACTCCAGACTTCCCGACAGAGCAGGGAGGGAAGTGGCTGCGTAGCCCGGCGTCCCCGCCCCAAGCCCGGTGCGCCTGGGAGTCGCGTGCCCACGGCCGGCGCGCGGCGTCCCCATACGGTCCCGGCAACCTGTCACTGAGGAGGACGTGACTCGGAGCTGCCTCCGCTTTCTCCAAGCCATATTCCTTTAAGATGATGTAATAGTCATTTCCCTGGATGGTTTCTTGCCTGCACTGCTGAAACAACAGCAGTCCAACTGCACTGGGAACTGTGGAACCGCCCAGCTCCGTCGCCCGCCTGAGCAGCCAGAGCCCGGGACCCGCCGGCATCTCTGCGCTTAGGGGGCGCCGGCTCCCACCCACTTCACCGGCTCCCACCGGCTCTCACCGGCTCCCACCGGCTCCCGAGGGCTGCCTCCGGCTCCCAACGCTCTCAACACTCCCAACGGCTCCCAACGGCTCCCAACGGCTCCCACCTGGCTGGGAACATGGGAGCCCGTTCGCCCTTGCCGGCAGGTGGGATGGCTACCTGGGACCCCAGAAGGGCACTGCTGTCTCTCTTCCTGCGTCTGGGCTTCCTGAAAAGCTTCTAAGTCCTGGTACCTCTTGCAACTCTCTTCTGTTTTAAGGATTCTTGCTGAGGCTTTGAATATTTTTTTTTTTCCTGGAGACGCTTTGGTTGAATATTTTTCTCTGCTTTCAACCCAATCACCTCTCATCACCGTTTAACTTTTTTGTGACTTATTTTAACTTGAGATTAAAAGTGAATATATACGTACATACATACAAATATACATTTCTATAAATAAATTATCTTCTAAGGGCACCTCTCTCTGGCACTTTTCATTAATGGGCTCAATGTGGCTGTGCATTCTGACTGCTTTGCAAATGCTTTTTCAGAGGACTGAGTTTCCAGCACTTAATAAGGTAAGTTCTGAGGTTTATTGATTTTCCTGTCCAGCTGGGGGGGAAAAATCTCCTTTTAGAAGTTGAAAATTGCATATCCCTTTAAAATATTGAAATACAAATAGAAACGTTTTTAATACTAATTGCTGGAGACAGAGGCGTATGGATAAACGTGTAGATATAAAATAGCTTGACAGAAGCTATTGCATTAGAGAAAGGCTGAAATCAGTAGTTTCAGGGCTGCTTATGTAAAATAATCTCTCCCTCCCTCCCACTCTCTCTGGATCCCTCCCTCCCTCCTCCTCCCTCTCCTCTTCCTCTCTCCAGCAGCTCCTTTTTTTCTGACTCATGCTGGGTTTGAGGAAATAATTTTCTCTTTTTTCCTTTAGACAGATCTCTGAGTAACTGGGGACCTGGCCTGCCTTCTCTACTGAACCTGGGGGAAGATCGAATGGAGATGAGTTGATTATATTCCATGAAGTAATAGCTCACCACCAGCCAGGGTTTAAACTACTTCACCCGTGGACTCTTCTAAATTTTGCTTTCTTGGGGAAAAACACTGGGGTAAGCGGAGGTCATTTTTAATATGTTAGCATCTTTTTCCCTCTCTTACAAGTTGATGTAAAGGATAAGGCTGTGACTCCTTTGGATTGTACCTTCAAATCAAAATAGGAGGAGGAGGACAAGAAAGGGACAATGGCTCTGAGTGGAAACTGTAGTCGTTACTATCCTCGAGAGCAAGGGGCCACGGTTCCCAACTCCTTCCCTGAGGTCATGGAGCTGAATGTTGGGGGTCAAGTTTATTTCACTCGCCATTCCACCTTAATAAGCATCCCTCACTCCCTCCTGTGGAAAATGTTTTCCCCAAAGAGAGACATGGCTAACGATCTCGCCAAGGACTCCAAGGGAAGGTTTTTCATTGACAGAGATGGATTCTTGTTTCGTTACATTCTGGACTATCTCAGGGATAGGCAGGTGGTCCTGCCTGATCACTTTCCAGAAAGAGGAAGACTGAAAAGGGAAGCTGAGTACTTCCAGCTCCCAGACTTGGTCAAACTCCTGACCCCTGATGAAATCAAGCAAAGCCCGGAGGAATTCTGCCATAGTGACTTTGAAGATGCCTCCCAAGGAAGCGACACAAGAATCTGCCCCCCTTCCTCGCTGCTCCCTGCCGACCGCAAGTGGGGTTTCATTACTGTGGGGTACAGGGGGTCCTGCACCATGGGCAGAGAGGGGCAGGCAGATGCTAAGTTTCGGAGAGTTCCCCGGATTTTGGTTTGTGGAAGGATTTCCTTGGCAAAGGAGGTCTTTGGAGAAAGTTTGAATGAGAGCAGAGACCCTGACCGAGCCCCAGAAAGATACACCTCCAGATTTTATCTCAAATTCAAGCATCTGGAAAAGGCTTTTGATATGTTGTCAGAGTGTGGATTCCACATGGTAGCCTGTAACTCCTCAGTGACAGCATCTTTCGTCAACCAATATACAGATGACAAGATCTGGTCAAGCTACACTGAATACGTCTTCTACCGTAAGTGCACAGGGTTCTTTTGATTTTTCATGTGTACTGATTCTCTTTACTGATGTGTATGTTCGGTGTCTAAGGAATGTTATTTAGGGATTTTTTTTTTTTTAACGAGGTATAGCTAGAGTATTAGAGGTTATTACAACTCTCATATCTTACCAAAGGCGACTCTTATCTGTTTTCCAGTTGAAGCTGCAGAACATTAAAAGGCTTCAAAAATCACAAGAGGCAAATGATATTGGTATAGGTGTTATGTGAGATGAAAACAGACATTTATATCTGTTTGCCAGATATTGAATTGTGAAATATGGTGATGATGAGAACTTGGCTCTTGGTCCACGAAGGTGGGCGGACTCAGTGCATGAAGAGCTGCTGTCTATTCTTTTATCTGAACTTTGGGGGTCTATTAAGCTGGTTGCTGAAGACTTGCTTTTTCATCAGGGGCTTTGAAAACAAGTGGATTTTGTACTGAATGGCGTGGTTTTGGCTAGGTGGCAGTATAGACTGACAAAAGCCCCCATTTCTCCCTCCCACTCAAGTCTAAAGTTTGCTTTTATAGCCTTTACGAATCTGCTTTTTGATTCTTTAGTATTTTGTACTGAGACTTGAGTTGCACTGCAGACTTAATTAGCTGACTTCATTTAAGATTCATCTAAAAGGAGCTAGAGCCTTGAGAATTGTCAATCACATGAAAACATCTAGTCAGCTGAGGTGGAGGTGATAGAATTACTGACATAAAAGGGAAAAAGGGAAGGGAAACTATTGTACTGAAGCTTTTTAACTCGGTTTCTTAGAGGTCAGTCCATTTGCTTAAATGGCAATTTTCGGCACAGATTGCCTTGCTTTAGGAAATGGCATGTTTTAGATAAATTTTAAGCCGTTAGCCTCTGAAAGGAGAGCAGTAAATCAGTCATAAAGTTTAGTGCTTGATTTAACTGCTGATGTTCAACAGGCCTGGGAGTTGGGAAGTGAATTCCATAAAAAATATGCTTCCAGTGTTAACTTTCTATTTTCTTTCTTATTTTAAGGCAAACCCATACATTTAGGGGGTTGAAATGCCAGGATTTATTAAAATAGAAAGGTACAAATGAACTCATTTTCACCTCCAGTTGTGCTTATTCCTTTGGAGATGGTGCTGGTGGAACGCTGGTGAATTGGTCAGTGGGAAGTCAGGTTGTTCTGCACTGAGTTATACACATTGGGTTTTTTAGAAGTGAAGTTGTGTGGATTGTGTAGAAAGGACAGCCTGTGGAGAAACATGAAATCAGCTCTTAGTTCTGAAGCGTATTGATGTGTAGTAACAAGCATGATTTGGTCTAATAACCCTATCTATGGCCTTTATCTATAATCTATATCTTCCTCTGTGCTGGAGCTCAGTCACAGATACCATTCTTCATTCTGGTGAATTTCCCACTAGTGTAGAGATAAGGCTCTAGCTTTTTAGCCTTCTGTGGAGGAATCTGACATTATCTGTGACCCTGTATGACAAATAACTTCCCCTTACTTTTTGGAAAAAATGTACCTTGGAGTTCAAATCTAGGTTTGTGATATTTACCTTGTTCTCCAATTTCTAATATTTGAAAACAGCATCTTCAAACGCTTCAGTCACATAAAAACATACTAGCTCTATCCCCCAAAAAGACCACGATAGATTTCTGATTACTCGTTCGTCTAAATGAGATCAGGAGCCTGAAATGTACTTGCCTGCTAGCAAAGTGTCATTTCTGTGCCCACCAAAGACTCATGCATCTGACACTGTGTCCTCTTTAGGTTCCTCTGGGCAGGCTCTGTTCTCCTGACCATATAATTGTTCTCTCTTCATTGGGCTGCGGAGAGGGTGGTGAGGAGCAGTTTGCTCTTCATCCCTCCAAGGACAGGCCAGTACAAACACACAGCAACTTTATATTGCACAGCATATATGTTGCTCATGATGTGTTTCCCCTTTGTGCCTCTAATGTCCAGAGCTCAGTGTTAACCCTTCCTCTGTCTTAGGACCAAGAAAACTGACAGCTGGCTTTCTAGGGTGCATAACAGCTTCCTTGCAGCTGCTTAGCCATAATTATTTAATTAGAGGCTGCCAACTGTGCCTATATAAGCATTAATTCATCAAGCTGTTGTGCTCTGGTTAATGGGCTGAAACTATTGGGAGGTGCTCTAAAGCTGAGTGCATGCAATCTTTGGTGAGCAAGCGCTGGCCCCACCAAGCCCCACCAAGAGCTATAGAGCCTCAGGGCAATGTGCACGTGCAGAACGGAGAGCTGCGAGGGCTGAAGGCAGGAGCCTGAGCCTTCGAGACTGGAAAAGGAGGTGCGCACTCCAGGCAGTGCCCCTGCATCCTCAAAAACTTCCCCCTCCCAAACACACACACGTTCTTCACAGAGCAACTCAACTTCTTTCTGGTTTAAATTTTATATAGAGATAATATAATATATAAAATTTTATATATAATAAGTATATAAATTATTATATATAAAATATATAATTACTATGTGAAATTTTATATATAAACTCAACTTAGGTTAAATTTTATATATAGTAAATGTACATTATATAATAATAAGTATGTAAATTTTTATATATAAATGTTAATATATACATGCATATATGTGTATATATGTATGCATGTGTAGAGAAAGAGGGTGGGGGGGGAGAGAGAGAGAAACTCCTTAGGTCCAAGATCCACAGAATAAACTCCAAGCAATCAGACTTTCTTAAAACCCAGGGATAATGCAGAGTTACTTTGCCGGGATCCATATCACAGTAAAAAATTAAAAAAAAATTAATGCATTGCACATAGTGGCTGACAGTCATGGGGAGAGACCCCATCTTTCCCTGTTTACCTAATTTCCCCCCAAGTTTTCCAAGGGAAAATTGGGAGACTGACATCTCCCTGTACTATTAACAGGCTATAGTCTTGCCTCATTTTATCTTCACATAGACCTATGACTGATGGTCAGCACCAGGTAGTTTTGACTGAGTGTTAATGGAGGATTGTGAACAGGTGTCTGCACTGTGTGTTTAAGAGGGTGGTAAGAAATGTGTTTATCTCCATTGCTTACACACCAAAATATGATATGTGAGATGCTATGGATTGTGATTCACAAATTAGCAACCAAGAAAATGTGATATAGGAACATAGAAATGCTTATCTTAGGACTGCCTCATGAGGTATTTTAGATACCTCCTTTGTTTTCATTTCAAACAATGAGAAAGGTACCTTTCCTCCTTTCCCACCCAAGTAGCTAAGTAATTACCTCTCTTCTCTTCAAGTGTTTTATAGAAGGCAACATCATAAACATCGGAAAATGCCTTCTTGAATCACCTCTAAATGAAATGAGAGCTAAGTAATTTGCAAAAGAGAAGTCCTGCTTTTGAACCAGATACTCAATAACCATTCACACCACTTAGGAACAAAATCACAGGTGCATGGAAATAAATGAACCTCTTATTTAGAGCCATCTTCCAGTTCCAGAGAGTGGGAAGATTGTCCTTGTTTGGAGAGAATTACGCACTTTTCCTTAATCCTACTCATGAGTGAGTTACTTCAGACAAATGCCTGAAAGCACTCAGATTGAAAGGCATTTGCCTCTCATAGAACCTTGATAACATGACCACAAGTAGAGAAGTTAATTCATAGGATGCTTACTCTGTGAATTATAGACGCTGATTCATCACCTTTTCAACACATTGCTGCTTGTAGGTACACTTAACCTTTCTTCTTTTTACTTCATTTCCTTAAATTTAAAGGGCCGTTGCCACGGAAGTCTCTAAATTGGGTTACCTACACAGCATATATGTTCAGAGCTGTTGAATGAGATGGGGGTTGGAGAAAAGTAGATCAGGAAATGAGTTCTCACAGAGTTCAAATGGCAAGACCTTGTACTGGGAACGAATATATGGTTCTGGCCACTGTGAATTATCCAGCACTGACTTTGAAAGCTTCAATAAGTGAAATCTTATGGTATTTATTTGTCTTTCTCGGTCTAAATTTTCACTTAGCATAATACCCTTGAGGTCCATCCATGTTATCATAAATGGTAAGATTTCATTCTTATGACCAAATAGTTTTCCACCATGTATGTGTGTGTATTCAGTATATCACTTCTTTTTTATCCTCTCATCATAGCACTTAAGTTGCCTCCATATTTTGGATATTGTAGATAACACTACACTATATAGGGGTGCATATGTTTTTTTGAATCACTGTTTTGGATTTCTTCAGATAATTACCCAGAAATGGAATTCTGGGTAATGAATGTCAACTGTTAATTGAAAAAAATTTTTTTTATTTCAATCTTCAATAAGGGGGTGTGTTTTCATAGGAAAGCAGATGGAAATGCATCTGTCCTAAAATGATTCTAGCTCTTTTTCTCCTGGTTACTTGAAAGATACCAACGATAACTTCAGTTCAGTTGACGATAGAGATATGATATTGGCACTTTCAGAGTGAAGCAACTGAACATTGTTTCCAAAACTGTGAAGGTTTGATCTTTACCACCACTGACATCTCTTTCTACAGTGACTTTTGTCTCACCTACGTATCTCTGTAGCCTCTGTTTCCTCCTGTTTTAGTCATTCCTGCTTTCAGGTTCTCTCTCTCTATACTCTAATCAACACTTCTTGTCAGTAAAAATTCTCTTCTGTCATACTTAGAATACTTTTAAGGCATGGTGTTACTTTTCTCAGGGATTTTTTTCCATCCACGTAAGAAACCTTTTTAATAGCTGTGAATCAGGTGGCCTTGTATCTGGAAGGTAGTGTTCTTAAGGCCTGAAGTGTTTTAATTTATAATTTAGAAATAAAGCACAGTTTAAGCATAAAGCTTCTTCACAAAGTCAGTTCAGACCTGTGCTTGGGCAGATGTTGGGTGGTAATAGTGATGATAAAGGGCAGGGGTGGTGGGTGTAATTTCTTTTTTCTTTAAGATGCTGTGCTCTGAGCATTGGGCTCAGTGTAACAGTGATATAAGCCTGTTAGTGAAATATTTTATTATATTGTTTTCTTTATCATGCCAAACAAGATATATTTACTGAGCCCATCTTGTGGCAGGTGACTATTTTCTTCCTAGGTTTTTAGCATCACTGAATAAATTTGACAGCAAGAGAAATGTCTACATGTGGATAGAAAAGGGTCTCTGAGATTGCCCCGAGGGCCTTGATATGTTAAAAAAACAAAACAAAAAAACCCCACAACTATACACCCGGAAAGAGAAGACCAAATGCCTCTGACAGTCTAATGAGGTTTGAATTTTAACAAAGCAGATAATTTGCCACAAAGCTCCCATTTGGAAGACCTGCAAACACAAGTTATGGAGAGGAGTGACTTGCATAGGAGAGAATGCCAGTCTGATGCATAAAAAAAGGTTCCTTCAGAAATTGATAGATGGATTCTCCTTTCTGCATCATAACTGATTGTTGCTCTTTCCCTTTGATCTTTGCGGTAGCTTTCCTCAGGTACTGGATTTCTTGGCAAGTCAGTTAAAAAATTTAGTGCAGAAATCTTTATATGCATCCAAATGTCGAGACACTCAGCTCTAATAATTACAGTTATCATTATAAAACCAATCTTGTATCATATATCCCTACCTACTTTCCATCCTGTCTGCACTGGATTATTTTGAAACAAATTTCATACATCTATTATTTCACTCATCCACAAATATTGTAATATATGTCCCAAAATAAAATGAACTAAAAAATAACACAATATAATGCAATTATCACATGCAAAATGAATACAGTGAGTCCTCACCTAACATCATAGATAGGTTCTACAACTTTAGCTGAAATGTGTAACAAAACCAATTTTATCATAGGCTAATTGATATAAACAAGAGTTAAGTTCCTGTGGGATCTCATCAACATAATGGCAAAATGATGCTGGGGGAAAAAAACATTATTTGAGAACTTGATGTAATACTTTACTATAATTTAATAGTTTATTCAAACATTTGATTTTCTCACAATGTTTTTTTAAAGTTGGCTTGTTTGAGTCAAGATCCAAATGACTTCCATTCATTACCTTTGGTTGCTATTTTTTTCTCTTTAAAAATTAAAAAAAAATTACATATAACTGTATGCAACAAAGTGGTAATATGTATATCTTAAATATCTTTTAATCTCTCCCTTTCATTTTCCTTTTCTTTTCTCCCCTCGCTTTTTTGATTTGTTTGGAGAAACCAAATTGTTCGTCATGTCGAATGTCCTGCATTCTGGGTCTCACCAATTCATCCCTATGATCTCTGTGATGCCATAAACACGTATTTTTCTGACCTCTCCATGTTCTGTGAATTTTTTATATCTAGACTCTAGATTCTGGAGACTTGATCAGATTCAAGTTCATTATTTCTGGTAAGAAATCTTCATGAGTGATGATAAGTTCACATGTAATTTGTTTTGGCAGATTGAAATGCTATATGTTGTGAAGGCAAGGGAAGGGCATCTTTTTATGGTTAGTTTTTAAATATTTATCATATAGATAAGTAGCAGTTGAAATCTACTTATTATCTGCATTATCTAAGTTGATTCTGATGATGTGGCAGGCAGTAAAAGAGACCCCTATTTGTCTTGCCAGTCATTCGTCAACTATCTAGCATTCCACTGCTGTTGTCACATTAGACTGTGCTACCATCAGGGTGCGGCGAGTCTACCCAGACGTGTGCCCTGGGTCCTGTTGACTTGGGGGAGGAACCATTTTGGGTGGAAAAGTGTGCAGCCTGGCTATTCCAACTTTGTGTTTTGGATTCTTTCAACTCTGCTGATGCTCCATTGAGCTTATCATCTGTTTTTTTCCCCCAATTGCTTCTCTCCCTGTGTTCTTCACCTCTGTAAATGACAATTCAGTCACCCAGTTGCCCAGGGAAGAATGAAATGTGGATGTCATCCCTGACTATTCCTTCTCCCCACCACCCTTTCCAATCGGTGACCAGTCTTGTTGGTGGTTCTTCTCTCTCAAGTCCATTTACTCCCTTTCATTTCCATTGATGCTGCTCTGGCCCAGACCACCAGCATTGCTTTTCTAGACGACTGCAAAGAAACTTAAATGTTTCCCCCCACCTCATGTCTGGTGGTGCTCCCTTTGGATCAGTTCTGTCTACTGCAGACATGATGAGATTTCTGTAATGTGAGTCTGGCCATGTCACTCCGCCACTTAGTTTTTCATTGCCCTAACACCGCTCTTATACTTACATACAGACTCTACCGGGAATCACAGCACTTCGTGAAGGGACCTGTGCTTCCCTCCCCAGAGTCTTCTCTTGCTATCCCGCCCCTTGCATTTTTAACCTCAGCTGTCCATGATGTCTTTCAGTCCTGAATGCTGTTATACACTTGTTTCCTCTGTTTTGTATGTGATTTTTCTCTTCCATGTTCACCTGCCTTGATTGGCTAAATACTCTAGAACGTGCTCTAGAGGTTACTTTCTGGGGGAAGCTTTTCTTAGTCACTGTAGTTGGATTAGGCACCCCTTAACTTTGCCTTTGACCCTATTTTTCTTTACCATGGCACACACAATACTTTATCATATTTGCTTTTTTAACTCTCTCTCCAACATGAAGACTGTAAGCTCTGGGAAGAAAGGAACTGTGTTTGTCATGTTCATCATAATATTTGGCACAGGACCTGGCAAAAAGTACATTCTCCATAAATAGTCCTCAAAAGGGCAAAAAGTAAATGCCTGCTGTGGAGCTCTGGTATGGCCATGATGCCACTGCCTTGGCTATGCCATCACATTAGCTCTTAACAGAAGAACTGAAGAGCAGTGACAGTGTGATGGCACTTTAAACAATCATAGTGGTGCCGCGGGATCTCCGCATACCACTCCGTGCTTCCGGGGCGGGGCTGAGCGCGTCAGTTCACGCTGGAATTCTCACCCAAAGATGCTCTGCTCTTGGCACATACACAGAGATTGTAGCTCAAGGGAACTGAGAACAACACGAGCAGAAAGTCTCCTGTGGTCTCCTCTTTGGTTGACCCAGGCAGGAGCACATAGAAACTGGGGTGAGGCCCAGATTTAAGGAATAACCCAGTAGGGATGCAGGATTCAGGAAAGTGCTACAAAATTGAGAAAATAGCCCTAGTAGGAAAAGAACTCTCCTAGAATGCAAAGCGTGCTGTGAGACACCCAAGTTGCCTTCTTAATTTTCTTGCTGTTAAAGGATTCCATTCCTTCCTTCTCTCCCTTCCATACACATTAATGGTCGTTTGTTAGTGTTAGAGGCAGCATAACATGATTTTGGCGCCTATACTGCTTGAGGTTGAATCACTAGCTATTCAATCATTGGCATATTATACCTATGCTTCAGTATTCTCACTTGTAAAATGGGGATGGCAACAATAGTACTTGCTTCATAGGGTTGTCATGAAAATCAAATGGGTTGATATGTATAGAGTTCTCATGATAGTACCTGGCACCCAGTTAGTGCCACGTAAGTATTAGTGAATAATTACAAATACTGGCTTGGATGAGACACAGGTGGTTCCTCCTAATTACTTACTTGATTCTTTCCAATATGTCCTCTTGAATACTTGGCCCAGTCTGTTGATTCTGTGCATGTTGAAACAAACAAAAACTGCCCCATGTGATGAAATTTATACTTTCCTACTTTTATTCCTCTGTCCCATTCCAAAGCAGAAAGTCTAGTAATTTCCCAACCCTAATTTATAGAGACCTTGTATTCGGGGTGGATCTACTATAATGTGATAGTGAACTGTTACACTGATGAAAATTGGAGGCAACTCATTGTACCTAACTTGGTAGCACACTTAAAGAGACTTTCAGACTATTGTATGTTGTTTCAGACAACGTTGTAGACTGTCCAGATTCACAATACTAAACAACTAAACAGAGAAAAGGGTAACTAGGCTCTTGTAAGAGTGACTCTTCTGTAAAGGGGACCCTGGAGCAAGAGAGAAATTCCAATGACTGGGAGAAGGGAAATGGGGTATATGGATGTCAGAGGGTGGCAGAGGCATAAAATTAAAACTAAGGGAACACTGTAGGCTTGGAGAACTGTTGCATAGTTCTGAAAATACTCCAAGCAGAAAGGAGCTGGCCTATAATGCCAAACACATCAATCACTGGTCAAGCATCATAGCTAATTTTCTTCCAGTTAAGCATTCAGATACATCAGGTGGAGAAATTTTCCTGTGGGCATGTGCTGCAAATTTGTACTGTGATGCAAATGGAAAATAGATTTCATTTTTCATTAAGTTGCTTTCTAGCTAACTAGGTGAAATATCTTTTTTTTTTCTTTAAACAGAGGGATACCTGTGTGGAGTTGTAAAATTTGTCCAGCTGCAATGAAATAGGAAGGTATTAATTCCTATTTGCATAAGAAAAGTGTGCCTTAGAAAATGAGAAGTTCTTCCTGATTTTTCTGGATAGTCCTATGGCATGGAGCCATAATGACTGACGCTATTATGTGTGAAACTTGCAACACTTTCAAGCCCATTTTTAGGCCCACGGATGCTCAGTAATGTAAAATATTTGTTTGAAAAGATCTCATTGCTTCACATTTACTGAGGACCTGCTTTATTATATAAAGTACCTTTTATAGGGTTTTTAAGTTGAGGTGGATAAAAATATATCTGTATGCAAAGAATCAAGGCATTTTTCCCCATTTACCAAGTGCTTTTCTTAAAAAAATTTTTTATTTCCCAGTTACAGTTCACATTCAACATTATATTAGTTTCAGGTATACAGCAGAGATTATACATAACAAGGCAACCCCCCATAAGTCTAGGACCCACCTGACACCATACATAGTTATAACAATATTATTGATTATATTCCCTATGCTGTACTTCACATTTCCATGACTGTTTTGTAACCACCAATTTGCTTTCTTAATCTCCTCATCTTCCCCCCAACACCCTCCACCTGACAACGATGAGTGTGTTCTTATCTATGAGAGTCTTTCTAGTTTGTTCATTTATTTTGTTTCTTAGATTCCACATATTCATGACATCATATGGCATTTGTCTTTCTCTAACTTATTTCACTGAGCATAATAGCCTCTAGGTCCACCCATGTTGTCACAAATGGTACGATTTCATTCTTTTTTTTTTTATAGCTGAGTAATATTTTATTATGTATAAGTACTGCGTCTTCTTTATCCACTCATCTATCAATGGGCACTTAGGTTGATTCTATATCTTGGCTACTGTAAATAATGCTGCATTGAATATAGGGATGTATATACCTTTTCAAATTAGTATTTGGATGTCTTCAGATAAATACCCAGAAGTGGGATTGTTGCCTTATGTGGCAGTTCTAATTTTAATTTTTTGAGGCGCCTCCATACTATTTTCCATAGTAGCTGCACCAATTTTCAATTTTACAAAAGATGCAGGAGGGTTCCCTTGATTCTCAAAGTCCTCATGCTAATGATCTCCTAGTACTGTACTTCTCCACAGTCAGCCGGGGAAGTGATTCACAATATGCCCAGATCCACCTGCAGGCCCTTCTCACCTTACTTCATCTGTACCTTTCTGTAAGATGTGTGTGTGTGTGTATCTTATTTTCTAACGGATCTTGACATTGCTTCATCAGAAGGACCTCCCTTCATAGGCAGGTCTGGGTCTAAACTCAGTTACTTGTCCAAAAATGTTTGCTGCCTTCTGGCCATGTGAGTAAATATCAGGCACTGCTTTGACCTTGCTCTGTGCCCTTTGCTTTTGTGTGTTAGCTTCCTACAGCTATGCAATGGTTGGGTAAAATCCTCCTTCCAGAAATATTATGCACCTGAGACTGCATGCAGTTCCAGGGTCATCTGTTGAACAAGTGGCATGTGGTCAATATACTCGTGGAGCATATGGTTGGGAAAAGATTAGACTAGTAAGTAGGCAATTTCAACCCAGTGTAATGGGCAAGTGTAAACTGGTATGAGAACGGAGAGGGGGCTCCTAATCTGAGCATGGGGTATCAGAAAATTAAACCAGATTTTATATCAATGCTAAGAGAAGAGAAAATGCTTAAGTTTTTAATGCATTGTTGACTTTAAAATACTAGATGGCTGACAGTCATAAAAGTTATAGCCTAGGATGACTTAGAAGAATATTAAGATCATCAGAGTTTCATTTCTCATTGAATGGGATTTTCCCCAGTGATAGCTGTGTAAATGATTTAGTTATTCCAGGAACCAGTATCTTTCTTTTTCAACTCTTCAGTTCTCTCTTCCATTCAAACCTTTGTCTTGTGAAAGTGCAATGTGCAAAATCAGAAGCCAAACTATAGCCTTAGATGACCAATAGCTGATTTTAAAGATACTTTATAATTATGTCTTCAGTTTCCTTTTATAATGGTTCTCAAAAATGGAATGTGTCATTATTATTAGTTTAACTTTAACCATGGATTCCTGATTTACCTTGTCAGTCTCATGCACAAGTCATGTTCTGTAACTACTACGGTGCTGAACACAGGGGTGCTTCACAAACATTTATTGATTATGTGCATAAATTTATAACACTACATTTTAAAGGAAAAAAATGTGAAATGTTAAGTGAATGACATTTGCCCCCAGTTTTACTTGATATTAAGTTTTAACCATGGATGCACTCTATGAGAGACAGTGAAAATATGGTTGCATGCATTGACAACATCAGACCTATCTGGCTAAAAATCTTAGTTTTGTCACTTCTTACACACACACGTATATACATACATACACATACAGGTGTAGATATACAGGGGCACAAATAATGCCCTTTTTACTAAATATTTGAATACAAAATCATATGCATATAATGCTGTAACATAACAATATCAAACTCAAGCATACCATATGACATTTTAGGTGAAATGTTCAAATTAAAACTATAAATTATTACACATATTATTACGCTACCAACCACACTTAAGCAGGAGTTACTTCTGACAGACCCTGTATAATCTCTGGCTACTACTGTAGTAGCAATGAATGAGGGGAAAGAAGAAAAGAACAATTTAAACTCATAGAGAGGATAAGAGGTATAGACAATAGTGGGAAACTGGCTTTAATGAGTCACTTTAACTCCTCCAACCCTCTGGTACTTCAACTGCATATCAGGAATAGTGGACTTACTTACCTACCTCATAGGACACTGAGTAGCAAATGACATGATATATAAAGTGACTGTGGTGCTTGATTAGATGTCTGCTATTAAGGTAGATTTTTACCTTAGCATGAGTGAACATCTAGAGAACGTCTTAAGGAAAAGTAACTATACCCAGGAAGAGAGAGATTAAACCTGTTTATTTAGAAAGTTGTTAAAGCATTCAGATACCAATGGCCACAATAAGCAAACAGATTTTAATGGCACTGCAGAGACAGCACTACTTTGGTCTTCATTCTCCACTTGTGTAATGATCATCCACGCATGGTCTGAAGGTACTGGCCAAATGGATACAAACAAGTCCCTTACTGGGGCCCCATAAATGGTAATGCTGAATGGGAGCTTGAAACGTATTTTTGATGCTAGAGAGAATACCAACTTGATTTACAAAATGAGAGGTGAGATGAGATTTACATTCTGGGAGGTGAGGGGGTCTCATTTCATGATTGTTTTCTCTCTTTGAGTCTCCAGCCTTGAAACGAAGGCCTAGATTGAAGCCAGCTTACAGAATTTTTTACAGTGGTGGTGTTTGGATTGTAGTGGGAATTGGATGTAAGACATTCTTTCCAACTCCCCCCCCCTTTTTTTTCTGATTGTCCTTGGGAAAATTCCAGAAAACCTAGGGCTCATTGTCACTGTTTGAAAAATCTTAACCTTGACATTTTAATCCGATGTTGAGTTGACATCTTATGAAGCATTGCTTTTTCTATGTTTTTGGTCAGGTTCTTAGCTGTGTATTCCTTTCTACTTTTATTTTCATTAGACTTAATTTAGTACTCAGGACAAGTTTCAGTGAAGGGTGAACTGGAGAAAGGCAATTATTAGAAATAGTAAAGAGCAAAAATAAGTTAACTTTGCATCCACCTTTGGTATGTTATAGAGAAAGCTACCTTAATTATCCACTTTACAGCTTTTTTTTCTTTTCTTTTCTTTTTTTTTTTTTGGAACAACACAAGCAATGAGAGTTATCGCTATGGAAAGCAAGCATGGACAATGGTCTTTACAACCAACTCTATATGCTTTCTACCTAGCAGTTTGGCATTGTTTCCTGTATTGTGAATAAAGTCTAAGGTTAGTATATTATTCTACTAGATCAATATAATGTATATTTTCTCTACAGAGGTTAAGGGACTGTGGTAAAATCTCTTATTGAGATGGTGCTTTCTATCCTGACATGCAGAATTAATTGTAAACCAAAAAAAATCTATTTTGGGGGTGTTTGCAAATAATTCCACATACCAGCCATGTTCTTTTGTATATACAGCAGGACTACTTTCTTTTTGTCATAGCTATATTTTTAGGTTGTTTGTAGCCTGTGAATCGCCTTGGTAACTTGCTTCCTTTTATGGGAAAACAAATTTTCTCCTAAACAAACACAGGCAATGTAATCAAATAATTGCTACCTTAATTTGTGGCTGAGGTCCTCCTGAGCAGACATAAAATGTAGGTGAGCAGTGGCACACATTCAAGCTCTGAGATGCTAATGATTATCATAGCTGCCCTTCACTGTACTCTATGTCGGGTAGCAGCTCAGGTGTTTCTCATTTAATCTTCATGACGCCTCGACAACAAGAAACTGAGGCTCGGAGAGGTTTCACCTGCTCAAGATCAGCAGGTGAAGATTAGTGGCTGCTTCAGCATTTCCATATGGGAAAAACCTAGAAGTGTTAAGTTGGAGAAAAGTTCACTCATTTGTATCAAGAATGGAGGTAACAGCGGACTGATTGAGATCACGGTACATGATAAATGGGGTTGAATTTTAAAATAACCCTCCCTACACCCCCAGAGCCATGTTACTGCTATATGATCTTTTAATTGATACAAGCAGAATTCAAACCCCAGTTGCCCTGACCCCAATCCCAGAACTCTTGCCGGTCATGCTGTAACACAGAGATACCAGATGGCAGTGCTATCTTTTTCAAACTGCCGAAAGCAGCTCTTCAAGAGAACCGCCTCCCCTGGGTGAGCAAGGAGCCCACACACAGCCGCCAGCAGGGGGTGGCATGGCAGAAGGTGCTGGGCAGGCCTGATCTCCTGTTCTCTCTCCCCTTCAAATTTCACGAGTTTCCCATGATATAGCTTTAAAAAAAATCAAACCAGATTGGGTTGAAATCTGCAAATCTGTCCTCAGTTACCCACACAGAACTTCTGGGATACAAACACTTTTTCCAGAGACTCCTACACAGCATTATTTTTAAGAATTTGATTGCCTAGGTACCACAGATATGAAAAGGCACAAGATTTCATAGTACACAGAGATGTCTGTCAAAAGCATTTGAAATGGAATAGGAAAGATTTATCCTTGTTTTCTCTATTCCATCAAATACCCAAGAAAAGAAAAAAAGTAATAAAAGTAATAAAAATTACAAAGATACTTTAGTAGTTTCTGATTCTAGAATCAGGAGCAAAACTGAGCTGAGTGAGGCAGTCTTAAACAAGGTTAATCAAGATGCCCTGCTGGACACTGTTGGTCCCCAGAGAAAAGGCACATGTAAGCCTGACCCTGTGACTAACCTGAAGCTGTTTCAATAATAAGACACACTGCAAGTGAGCTTCTCTTTGAACAGCTTGCCTAGTTTTAAATTTGGGGAGAGTTGCTTAAGAATATAATTTTGGTGTAAGTGTTTTATGTTACTTCAGAATTATCTCCCCATTATATGCTAGCAAGGCTACAACCAGAGGTAAGAAACATGATTCTTGGTTTTAAAACCCACTGACCCTCTCAACCCTGTTCCATTTGAAATCTCAGTGAAAATTCTAGAACCCTAGAGATGAGGACGTATAGACTCTTGCTTGGCCCGATTTTTAATAGTTTTTGTTTTTCTCCACATAACTGTTTACAATTCTCAAAATTATAAATGCTGCTGATTTGAGTGCACATCGCACGACAGACACAGTGGTGAGTGCTTTGTAGATGCTACAGTGTTCTCTCTTTAGAACTATCTTAGGTGAGAATTAGTTTCCCCATCTCACAGGTGGTAAAGTTGAGACCTAGGGAAATCTTTACTCAGGTTCACAGATAGTGAATGATAAAGTCAAGATGCAGACTCTGGTCAAGTCTGTCTGATTCTGAAGATTGTATAAATGTTTTTAATTGCTAAGTTACATCAGATTGCCCAGAGAACGCAGATATTTTCTGTAAAGTGGAATATAGAAATTAGAAATATAAAAAATGAAATCAAAAGAGGAATTTTTTTAAGATAGTAGGAGAAATAGCATAATTGTATGCTGATAGTAGGGATCCACAGGGTAGGGAAAAAAATCAACAATACAGGGAAGGAGAGACAGCTAGAGTGATATCCTTGGATAAGTTAAAAAGCATGGGATCAAGTACAGAAAGTTTATTCTTTGTTATGAGCCTTGTCAGTTCATCTGTAGTAACAGGCTATATGAATATAGAGTAGTTAAGTGATAGACATAGTAATAACATTGATATAACAAATAGTAATGGAAGGTATGGGTACAGGCACAGTTAGTTAATAAGCTTTGGTGGGACCTTGTGATGGTCCCCTTAGTTTGCTTCTGGTTGCTTAGGAAAACAAGCTGAAAGACTGAGGATGGAGAAGGAGGTGTTTGAGGTTTCAAGAGAGAAAAGGCAGTATAAAATATTTATCTAGGACTGTGGAAGAGTGAATGAACTAGGAAAGCGAATTGACTGGAAGCATTAAGGACTTACTTGAATTGAAGCAAGTGGCCATGAATTTAAAGTGAGCAGGGTTGTACCTTTTCCTCCAGCCAATTCCAGCTGCATGGACACAGGTAGGGAGCAGGCCCAGATTCATCCTAACCAGCAGGCAGAAGGGTGAAAGATGTATCAAGAGAGTTATTAAAATATTGACCATTCAATTTCATTTAGAACAGAAATTCAGTGATGACATGAAGGAGATGAAGGTCATTGTGGAGTCAAAGGGTAGTTGGAATCTAGTACTGGAGAGAATAAGCAATAAAGGAGGAGATGGTGGGATGTTGGCAGCTGAGCTCACAGAGGGTCAAACGATTAACAGTTCACGGTATGACCCTGAAAGTGAATGGCTTAGGGAGCGAGGAGGACTAGTGATTGTGGAAAGAGAGAGGATTTGGGAGTATTCAAAAATCCTCTGTGCAGTTGTTGAAAGCACCAAGAATTACATTATTTCAACTTCGTAACAACTCTTGTTATTCTCCTTTTCGAATGAAAAATTGAGGCTAAGAGTCGGTAAATAAATAAGTCCAAGATCCCACAGTTAGGAGGCATCAGCACTTGGGATTTGAAATTGGTTTGTAAGACTTATCTCTTACCCACCATGTGCAATGACTTCTATGTACGGCATGTTTTTCCCTGCCCCTAAGGGGTGTGTAATTAAAAGGAATTGGGGGGCCTTGGCCAGGTGGCCCGGTTGGTTGGAGTGTTGTCCTGGACACCAAAAAAAAAAAAAAGTTGCAGGTTTCCTTCCCACTTAGGGCACATACCTAGGATGTGGGTTTGTGCTCCATGGCAGGGCGGGGAGGATGTATGAGAGGCAAGCGATGGATGTTTCTCTGTCTTTCTCTCCACTCCACCCTTCATCTCTCTCTAAAGTCAATGAAAACATATCCTCGGTGAGGATATAAATAAATAAATGGAGTTGGAGGATTTTCAAATGTTTGTGTCATTTGTATACCAAACCTGTCATTCAGCCACATAGATTTATTAAGCGCCTACTCGTCCCCAGTGTACTGCACTGTCCCGTGTTCCAGGGCGGCAAGGATGGAGTTCTGCATGGGGCTGTGCTTGAGAGTTCAGTTTCAGATTCATAGCATCTGTCAGTATGAACATGTTTGAATAATTATTTGAATATTTTATTGCATCGTGCCCTTATTATTTTATAAAAAATGAGTAGAGAATAGAAAGTGAGAGTGCTGCTATTGATGGTAAGAATTGTATATCTCATAAGCTTAATATAATTGAGACAAAGATGGAAATCCTTAAGCATGCTCAAAGAGGCAAATTTTTTTAGCATCAGGTGGATGGATACCACTGGAGTGAAGCCAGTTAAGTGAGTTTTCATTTGGAAGGGAGAAAAAAAAATCATAGTTAAAAAATAAAAGGTATGGCCCTGACTGGTGTGGCTCAGTGGATTGAGTGCTAATCAGCAAACCAAAGGGTTACCAGTTTGAACCCCAGTCAGGGCACATGCCTCGGGTGCAGGCCAAGTCCCCAGTGAGGGGCGCGCGAGAGGCAAACACACATTGATGTTTCTCTCCTGCTCTTTCCCCCACCCTTCCCCTCTCTCTAAAAATAAATAAATAAAATCTTTAAAAAACCTTTTTTAAAAGAAGGTATGAAATGTAAGAATGCTATTATAAAGATACTGTCTAAAATGAGAGGTGTCACTAGGATATTATAATTATTTTTTCTTATTTGGCAATGTCCATCAGGTAAAGTGTAAATCTCCAGTTTGATAGCTGTAACTACATATTTACATACCATTTAAGGGATGTATTATGTATGAATATGTGGAACACTTACATAATAAAGAAATGACATGGATGTTAGAAAAAATAGAAGAGGAAATACTTAATCCAGTGGAATGATTAGGGATATCTTTTCTCAGGTGGCAGTTCTTGAGCGAAGTATGAAGAATGAGGAGTTTATCAGGCAAACAACACAAATAGTGTTAAAGGCAGTAGGACAAGCAGGTGCAATGGCATAGAAAGGAGATTGAGCATGGCATGTTTTCTGAAAGTCATGGGGAACTTCAGGGCAGGGAGCAGACAAAAACTCTGTCTAGAGAGCTAAGTAGAGAGCAGATGGTGAAGGACTGTATATGACATGCTAAGCTACTGGATGTTATCCTAGATGGTGGGAGGTTTGTAGGCACCTAGTATCCACACAACATTCTTATCAGTGTCTTCCTTCTGTTTTCATTGCTAATTTAGTGTTAGCTAAATTTATATCACTGTTGCTTGATGCTTATGTAATACTCTGTGATACCTCATTTGTGGTATACTTTTCTGGGCCCATTCTCATAAATTTCTTCTTTTCAGTAATATGGCTTACTGAGTCTCTATTCATTTATTTGGTAAATATGTATGGAGTGCCTACTTCCTACCAGGTATGTTCTAAGCACTAGGGATTCCGGGAGGACAAAGTTTCTGCTCTCATGAAGCTTTCATTTTAGAGGCAGGCATAGATTGATTGTCAAATTTACATACAAATATATGTTATCTTAAATTGCTCTTCCATACTAGTACTGTAATTCCTTTCTAACTAGGTTTTAACCTAGTAGATAAATAGAGTCCATAGTATTTACTCCTACTCTGTAGGTTAGTGGAGCCAAAACACTGTAAGCTTAAATCACTCTCCATAAATAAATACTGCTTATAGGATTTGCATAGGCTGAACTAGACAGAGGTTGACAAAGCCACTCCCCATCCTCTGCTGTGCCTTTTAGTCTACTATTGTCAAGAGTGTTCCAGAAATAGAAGCATCACAGGAAGAAAAGACAAAGGTTTTATCTTACTCTTCCTTAAGAGAGGGAGTTATTCTCAAATTGCGAATGTTCTTACTACTTTGATAGTTTGCCAAAGGATAGACTGTTACTTCCTTGCAAATTCATATGTGGTCCATTTTCTTATGTTCATATAGGAATTTCTGTAAGCTCATGTTTGGAATTTCAGATAATCTAATAATGTTCAAATAACAAAGCTTCTGCTATGACAGTAACGATACTAGTAGCTAATATACAGGATGGGTCAAAAGTAGGCTTCGAGTTGTTCATATGGAAAATAATACAATAATTAATACATAATAGTACAAGAATAAACTTTGTGTTTTGAAGACTCATGTCTGTAAACCTACTTTTGCCCCACCCTGTATTCTAACTTACTTGCTCTTTTAGATTCACTCTCTGAACACTCAAAACAATGGGCTCAAAGTGGTTAGGCAGCTTGTCCCAGGTCACACAGCTAGTAAAAATCAAAGCTGGGGTCCAGAACTGAGCTATGGGTTTCTGGAACCTGGGCTCTCAGCCTCTATGTAATTTGTGAGTATGATGCCAGAAGGCCAGGCTACCAACAGTCTTTTCTTCCTGGCAAATTAACACCTTATGATGGACTCTAAAGTACATTATTCCCTAAGGTAGATCCATCAGTCTTTAGGGCAACACCCATCAATAGAAATACCAAGTGAGCCGTGTATACAATTTTATATTTTCTTGTAGGCACATGAAAAAAGAAATAAGTAAAATTAATTTGAAGAAAATATTTTATCTTAGCTAATACATCAAAATACTATCATTTTAATATACTTCTAAATATTTTTCATTGCTTCACTTTTAAAATTTAATATCATTAAAACTAAATGAAATTTTGCAATCAAGTCTTTCAGTCACATTTAATGTGTTGCAGGTGCTCTGTAGCCACACATGGCTAATGGCGCCTGTCTAGGAGAGTGAAGCCACAGAGGCCCATTATATGGAGCCTCAGGTTGCTCACTGACATCATATATGGATTCATGGGTAAACTGTGAGATTTTGTAGTTACTTTTTAATGCAAGATTGAAAACATGATACCTTTGTTTCAGGCAGAGAAGTTGTTTTTTAATCATTGTAGAATAATGTCTTCTAGATTTTGACAAGTGCTTTGCCGTATTTCTAGCTTGAGTAGGCCTCCAGTTTCGTAAGGGAAGCCATATCAACTGTTAAATAAAGGAAAATGATGTCAGTTGTGAAAGTTAATGGCTTTTTAAATTTGTTCTTGGAGACAGAGGTGGAGATGAGGGCTGTGATCTTTCTCATTTTCCTCCAATCCCAAGAAGAATTCTGATTCTATCATTTTAAATTCATTACCTTATTACGTTAAAATCTTCATTGTGAAGGCTTCATACCATCAAGGTCAACTGTTTCCGTCTAAATTTTACAACCAACAGGGAGCCTAACATCCCAGAGCTTTTCTTCTGAGCCTGGGAAAGAGAAAGAGAAGAAAGAAAAGAGGTGTCTGAAGTTTGCATGTCAGCCCTCCTCTTTTCTTTTTTCTCCAGCTTACCCCTTTTTATTTTATTTTATTGTAGAAGACAGTTTAGTGATAATGGCTTCAGGTTTTGTCCATCATGGTCCTTTCCACAAAGGACTGTGCTGTTACATTATTTGCTTTAACTAGAATCCATTGTTACAGTTGGGTTTTATACCCTTTAGATCTTTTGTAAACAGGACAGATAATAAACATAAAAGAACCCAGCTTACCTAGAAAGATAATGCAGAATTGCCCAGGTGTTTGGATTGTGCTGACTGGTTTTATCTACTTGTGATAGATCCTTTCCTGTTCTGGCAGGAAGGGGAGGGAGAAGAGGGAGAGTTAAAAAAACACAAATTAGTATCCTTCATTTAATTTCCACAGTATCTGCTTTGCACTGAGGAAACTATAATATTTATTAGACAAAAGTCTCTAAGGATTAAAACACAATTGTAATATTTTCTGCTTAGGCAAAAATAAATAACAGCAGGAGATGATATATTATGAAGAATATAATTTCAATTACTGCATTTTGCTTTTGTACAGAAGCCTTAGCCCTCCCAAATCATCTGATGCCAAACAGGTGCCGTCCTAGCAGCCAAGTTTCAGTAATGGTGAGGAAATTAGTTATTTTTGCTTTAGATGTTGCCTTTGAATGTTCCAAATTTAAAAGTCAAGATGAATTGTTCAAGCCTCCCTGTTTGGTAGAGTCTGGCCATCTATCTCTAAAACTAGCTCCCCAGCCTCATTCTACAAGAGGGAATGCAGGTTGTAACCCTCTTTTGAAAAGTGTAAACTGTAAAAGCTCACACATTTTTAAGAAATTCAGTCCACCTTGGTCAAATAGCTCCTATTTGCTGTGTATTCCTTCTCCATCCAGAATCACAAGTTATTTAAAGAGGCGCTGAGCCATTGAAGCAATTTTTAAGCAAGTTCACTCAAACCAAAAAGACAGGTGAACACAGTGGCTGTTTTGTAGAAGATCCTGGACTTGGAATGAGAAGGCTAGGGTTTTGTACCCCAGTTGTGCTACTTACCAGCTTTGTGAGCCAAGGCCAGGCTCTGGACAAACTGATTCAGGTTTTCCTGCAAGCAAATCCACTCACCTCCCCAGGTTGTTGCCTGACTCAAATAAGATGGCTATGGGAAAACACGTGGCCAGCTAAAACTGTGCAAAGAAGTTGTTAATTTATTTGTTAACCATACACATCACAATCCCTACCTTTTCTGCAGGAAAAAAGTTATAATGATAAAAAAAGAAAATGAGTTACTAAGATGGGCCAAAAACTGATCTCTCCCTAAAGGAAATTCAACCTTTTCCTCTCTCTCCTAATGAAAACAGAAATACATCACTAGCTGTCTCTTTGGATAAAAGCTAAAAGCTATCCCATAAGCTATAAAAAAAAATAATTGCCAGGATATATATACACTAACCTCACTAAAGCCACATTCAGTTTCCATCCTATGAAGGTAAATAAACACACCCAATTGATGGAATAAAACGTTCTCAGTTTATGCTTTTAGGTGGAATCATTTTGCATAGGTGATAATCTTGTTTTTATGCACAGAGCTTAGTCTCCTGATTCAGTGATTTCAACCTTTTAATAATTCATTCCTTGGGTTGATGAAAGTCTCATGCCTCCTCTTTCTTTGGAGGTTCTAGTGCCCCGTCCAAGGATGTGGCTTCCCTCTCATTGTTCATAGAAGTGAAAGTTTTTTCTAGACTAGCCCAGGGAACTTCAGTGAATTTGTTGAGCTTTTTACTTCGATGGATTTTGTTGTTGTTGTTTTGTTTTGTATTTTTAACTACAGCAGGAGCTGTAGAATCGATCTGGATCAAAACCTCACTCTGCTGCTTACTCTTTGTTTGACCTTGTGCATACAACGTACTTAAACTCTTGATGCCTCAGCTTCCCTGTTTATAAAATGGGAACAGTGACAGTATCTACTTTATGGTATTGCTGAGAAGCAATTAAATTATGAATGTAAAGGGCTCGATGAAAGACGTGGCTCATGGTAAGCCCCCAATAAATATTGGCTTTTATTTTTGTTAATATTATAGAAATGAGATAATTTTCTTAGCTTTTTAGATAGATAATTATAGTATAATATTCTCTATTTCTTATTAAACTTCAGACAGGTCTTTTGATATTCACTTTTGAAAATTTATCTCTGTGGAAATGAGTCTCATGCCCTTGGCAAGTATTTTAATACCTGATTCTTACTTTAAAAGGCACAAAATCCACCGTTAGAGCTTAAGTAACTTGAGCGTATAAACATCCTCATTTTTTCTCTGTATCCACAAATCTCATAATACTTTTAAGGTGTACTGATCCAATACTTACTGCTCATAATAATTCTTATACCAAAAGGTCATTGTCAGTGTTTGGAGGCTTGATCAAGAAAATGGTGTAGGTCTTGGCAATCACTCTGTTACAGTATTGACATCATTAGATAATAAAACATCTACCTATCATATGCTGAAGATAGGTAACACCCTGTGTTCGCCTGTGAGGTGTTAATGCTCTAGTGGGGTCCCAAATACAAATAAAAATAATTACCAGATCATTTACTAGTGTTTTAACTGAGGGAGAAACCAATTCTGACTTTTGTTTGAAGTCAGGAAAAGCCCTGAAGACAAAGCAATATCTGAGTTGAGTCTTCGAAGATGAGCAGGAGTTGGACTGCTGGAATGGGGTCTGGAAGAGGGGGAAGACCACCCAGGTAGAAGGAACAGTATGTGCAAAGGCACAGAACTTTGAAAGATGGTTGCATGGAATTTTATGGAATTGGTGGTTAGTCTGGTATGTCCAGAACACAGGATGATAGATTGTGTTGTTAATTACACTTACCTAAAAACCATGGACATAGTTCTTCTGTAGTGATGTGGAGATAATACAAATCACTCTTATTTTGTGAAATAGAGCTGAAGATGATGAAAAATATCATCTTAGGAAAAAAACTCACTTCTGGGATAGTAAGACAGGCAGGGGAATTTAGGAAAGGCATCAGGGTGCGTAGCTTGAAAAGCACATGGCTATTAGGTGGGGAAGGGAAAATCTGTGCAAAAGCCTGTGCCGCTGGGACTCTAGGGGAAATGTCCTACATGGTATAAGCATTGGTCTGGGAGACAGGAGATTTGTTCTGCCACTAACTGGGTGGTAACCTGAGAGAGTTGCTTAACCTTGTGAGCCTCAGTTTCCTCGTTTGGAAAGTAAAGGCTTTGTACTACATGATCTTCAAAGTGTCAAAATAAAAGAATTGATCATATTGGCAGGAGCTGTCTCAGTGCAGGACTGTGATTTGATGGCTTGACTGCTCCCTATTGAAAAATACCCTGTGGCTAATATATGACAGTAGGTCAGGCATTTGGGAACCAGTGACTAGCCCTGGAGGGATGGAAACACTACTAAGTCTCGGCTTTAATTCTCTACCTCCATTGCTCCTTCTCATCAATCCTAGCTTCTGGGGTATGCTGGGTCCCTACCCAGAATGTTTATCCTGCTCTGAAAGTCTTGGTTGCTTGTGGCTTTGCCAGTTAAATGTCTCTATTTGGCCTTAATCAGTGTGAACATGAAGCACTAAAATAATGACCAACCAAGTTGGTTTGGCTCTAGTTTCTCATCCTATTAAAGAGTGGTCGGTATTTAGATCATATTCTGCAAGGCTGCTGTCCTTGCGATCATAATTGTGATTTGGCATATTGATACAGTATTACATTCCAGTTGAGCAGATGGTCCCAGGATTTAAACTTATGCTTATCAGACACAGATGGTCCAAACAGTGAACTTTTCTCTTGGTTATTTATATTTATAGCAGGTTAAACATAAATGACTTTGCATCATTTTTATTTCATGACTTTTGCCTTTTTAGTGATTATGAAGGGTTTCTCTTATTCTTTATCTTTTTTTGTGGAAAAAGTATTTGTTTTTTAATTAATACATACTTTCCTTCAGTGTTGACCCACATTGACTTCCCCCCAAAACCTGTTTTTGCTGTTTTCCAGTTTTTCTGAAATGGGAAAAAAACAGGCCACACTGTTAGCCTAGAAGAAAAAGCTCTGATTGTTAAAAGTTCCTGATCTCATGCCCTCTTTCCCTGCAGTGAAGGTTGTTAGTAGCACAGCAGAGCTTAACACCCAGAATTATCAGAGATGAGAAAACAAAACACTATCAGAGAAGCTGAGGGATTTACTTAGGGCACAGTGAAGTGTGTGGAAGAGTCAAGGCCAGAATGATGTCTTCAGATTCCTGTTTGGTGTTCTTTTCAGACACCACACAGCCTCCTGGAGCCACTCTGGTTGCTTAGCATCAGACACTGCTACTAGCGACTGGCATTTTCCCCATGTGGGGAAATTGATGCCGTCACTATGAAGAACAAACTCTCAGCCAACTTTCTGAAAAACCACAAGTTGGCGAACGTTTCATGATTCTGATTCTGAAGGTGGGGCTGGAACAAGCACGTGGCTGTAGATTGAAAGGAGGAGGCGCTGAGCTGAAGGAAGTAGGAGCAGTAGTGCTGATTTAAAACATAGGGTCACAGGAGAAGTAGGGGTGCTACAGCTAAAAGAAAACCAGGCTCTGGAGGGCAAATAGTTCACATAGATTTCTAGTGTCTTTTTGAAGATTTTCTTCAATGACAAAAGACCTCTCAATGACACTTAGGAATCTATTTCAGTATTTCATTACCCTGAGAGTCAGTGAGCTCTTCTTACTGTCATTTAGGAATATTAGTTCCCTTTAGTTTGGCAGCTTTAAATCAAAGGTTAGCACTTCTATTCTTTGAAGGAGATGAGAGTTGCCTAGGGAGTGTGACAGAGTTAGGATTGGCAGAGTCAGTGTGTCACAGTAACCAGGCTTCATCTCATGATGCTCTATGGCCACCTGGCCTTGTTGACTCGTCTCAGTGATAGATTTTATTTCTCCCCTAGGAGTTCAGTGTGCTAATTTCCCAGCAGCTATGCTCTCTTTTGGGAAGAATTGAGTTATAAGATTCTAAGATCTGGAAAAGGGATGGTGTAATTTGCATTCATCTGAAATAATTAATTTGAGCTCTTTTTGGATTATGCATCAGCATCATTTCTTGAGTATTCCCCACTCAACTACTCCCCCATAGCTTATTGAGTGCCTTCTTGGTGCTAGGTATTAGGGATTCAACTAGGGCAAGACAGGTACTTGCCTGCATGGAGCTTATAGTTTAGGGGATGATGCAAACAAGTAGGTAGGTGATTAAAATCCTTCATGAGAAGCAATTAGGATAGGAGCAAGCATGTGGGCTGAGGGAGCACACAGGCAGGGGAGGCTTATGAGAGACACTCAGTAAATGCTTGTGGAATGAGATAAGAATTCTAAATTGCAGCCTACTAATTGTGTGATTTTTTGCAAGCTTGGGGCTTGGTTGTCTTATCTGCAAGTTGGGATTAATAATACTTTCCAGACAGCCTCTCTGAGTTTTTATGAGAATCAGTTAAAACAATACACTTAGGAACACTTAAGAAAACATAATGCTACATAAAGGAATTGTTAAAAGAAATGATGTGCCCTTCCTAGTGTTGTGTGTGGTCATGGTATCTTAATGTGGACACCAGTAAGAATTTTGGGTTAATTTCCTGAACAGATGCATTTCAGCCAAAGAAATGTGTCTATGGAAGTCCTAGAGAGACTATATTATAAAATGTCTTCTTTTTTATTTTGTTTTTATTTTTTAATTGTTGTTCAATTACACTTGTACCCATCACTCTCCCCTGCCCTAATTTTTTTTAAATTATTCTTCTTAATGAGACAAAAACATGTGATATACACACCAGAAAGAGTAGTGATGAATCTAGTTTGTGTTTAGGGTAAAGAGGATTCTGAAAGGCTTTTATTTATTTTTTAAAGAGATCTTAAGAATATGTATAACTCTTCTGGTCCTGTTTTGACAGGCCTCTAATGTTCCAGTATTAAATCCATGGGGCCACCAGATTCCACTAGAAAATTTAAAAATATCATACTCATAGAATACCTTGCTTTTTCAAATGCCTACTACATGCTCACCATTGATGCCAAGGAATATATTAGAAGAAACAAAGTGGTGTTTACCATCAAGTATCTTATAGTGTAATTGATAGGACATGATTACCACACATGAAGTAATAGTGAATGATAATTATATAATACATAAGTTATATGCAAATTTGGGGGGTAGGGAACTTACAGGTTTATAAAGGCATTGAGATTTCATTGGCACTTAGAAAATGAATACGATTTGGATAAGGCTGAATGGAATGGGAGAATTATTGTTTCCAAGTGAAAGGAAGACATAAACTTTGGAAATTTTTAAGAGTGAATAATGCCAGTTTCTGTGATAATAATAATGACTTTCATTTATTAAGTACATTTTAGATGCTAGACAAGTGCTAAGAGCACTACATGCATTACTCTGTTTAATCCTCAAAACAATCCTAGGAAGTTAGTACTATTCACATCCCTATTTTACATATGAAAAAATTGAGTAAAAGAGAGATTAAGTAATGTGTATTTAAACACATAGCTAATAAGTGGTAAAATCAGGTTTTAAACTAAGATATATTTGATCCTAAAGTCCAGGTCATTAGCTACTATATTAAGTCACCTTCAGAATATGTGAATCAGAAGGGTTTCAATAAATAACTCTCATTTATTGAGGAATTAGCATTTTTGAAACTTCCCAGGTATCTCTCTTACATTATAATCTTCCTTCCTTCATTCCTTCCTCATAATATGTTCTCTGTATTTTTAAGTTAGTTTTTAAAATCTTAAGATAATTCTAAGAGTTGAAAAAATAGTACAAAGTCTCTGTATACCCTCATGCAGCCTCTCCATATGTTAGCATTTTACATAACCATAGGACATTTACTGAAATTAAGATGTTAACCTTAGTACAATACTATTAGCTAAAGTACAGGACTTTTAAAGTAAAGTATTTTACCAGTTTTCTCAGTAATATCCTTTTGCTGTTAGAAGATCCAATCCAGTATCCTACATTGTACTTAGTAGTCACATCTTCGAATTACCCTTTGGTCTGTGGCAGTACCTAAGTTTTACTTGTCTTTCAGGACCATGACTCTTTTGAAGAGTATTGGCCAGTTATTTTGACTAATGCTTCTCAGTTTGATATTCGATATCTGACATTTTTAAAGGATTAGATTGAGGTTATACGTTATTAGGAAGGATACCAGACAAGTGATACATCTTCATCAGCGCTTCCTGTGAGGGGCACTTGATGACAAGACGTGGTTTGAGGATGTCCCTCAGGGCTGCTGGGTGGTTTAAGCTAGTGAGTAGGTAAAAGAGGAAATGTATCTCTAAAGAGAATAAAGGCTGGGTTGGGCCACAGGGGTTGGAAGTGGGAGGTGCTGAGCCCTGTGCCCCCCACCCCACCTTACCCTCCACACCCCCAGGCTAGTGCAGTGTGGGCCAGGACAGAGACCTCTGTGAAGTCACTCATGGTCCCCGAGCTCCCCTCCTAACTCTGAACTTCACTCTGAGGGCCTCAGCTTTTGTCTGAACCTGACTTTCTGCTTAAATGGCCCGGGGAGAATGAGAGTGGAGAGCAGGGCACTAAGTGGGTAGGAAGCGTTTTAAATAATGCGCGTGCCCTCTGACCTCACTCAGGCTCTGAAAGCACTTTTTAGAAGCATGAAAAGATGGGGTTGAAAAGCCGACACACAAGTTTCATTATGGTTGAGGGGAAAGTTTAGGTGGAAGGTGCTCATCGTGTCTGGACATAACAGGACATTACAGTGGAATCTCTCTTTTCTCAAGGTCCTTTGAATTTTGCACATAATGTAGACAGAAAATCGCAATCCGGTCAATCAATTAAAAGTACCTTATTAACTCCTTAATCACTGATTTTGGTGGATATTTTATTTTATTCGGAAGGCAAATAAGGCTTGTATATGAATAAAAATGAAAGGATCGTGAGTATAAAGCCTTTATTGCTAGTGCTCCTGTTTGAATACAGTGATTTTCTGGTTACCTGATCTGAAATGAATCATTAGCTAGGGGCATAAGAGAACACAATACAGTAATTCAAAGCACCATGTTTGCCTACAAAGCATAAATATTTGAACATTTGCATTGCTGTTTCTGAATGAGTAGATTAAGTAGCTGTGAAATATTAATTCATGTTCTTCTGGGTATGATTGAAATATTACTTTCAACCTTAACCCCCAGGAAAACTCCCCCCCCCCCGCAAAAAAATCCCTGTGTTCTATGAAATGTTAAAAAAATATCTATTTTCAGTGTCTTGGCTTGATTTAACTGGTGCCAAGTCTATGATATGACATGGCAACCTTGTTGCAGTTGAGAATTTAGAAATCTAGAAATCCTGTATAACCTTAACCAAAATTGAAGGGTTGAGATGATTTGAAGCAGGACTTCGACTGTCGTGAAGACTTACTATTTATTGTGTGTAGCTCTTTTGGGGAGTCATGAAACCAAAACATGGGGAGTTTGCAGGGTTTCCCTTCCTTGCTGTACTCTAGCTTTAATTTTTGTCTTTCTAATTCAGCACTCTCAAAATCTCTGCTCAGCTTTTCAGTCATCTCCTTTGAGACCGACTGGTGCCCAGTGACCTCTGTCAACAGAGGTGGTTGGCCCAAATGATCCGTAAGACCCTTTGGCACAGGGCACTGAGTTATGCTTGGACCGTTTCTACCTATTTCTATTTTTGTCTTCAGACTAAAAGCATACAAATGAAACATTGATAGCCATTTGGTTAGTGGAGTGCTAAATTGCATTGTATAGACAAGTAGAGAATAGGAGAGTCTTTGTTAAGTTTGTGCTTATACAGTACAACAGATAAGCACAAAGCAGATACATAAAGAAGAATTGGTGAGGGTTGCTGTCTAAGCCATGGAACTGGAATGATTGACTTTTTTTTTCCCATTACAGTTTCATATCAGATATGCTGCTCCTTGGTGAAATACATGTGACCCAGTTTCACTCAATTTTAATAAAATAATAACCCTTTAAATAAATTATATCTGTGTTTTTATTTGGGTTGGAGAGATACCTCTATTTCTCAATATCTTTCTCCATAGGCCTTCAGAAGTGGACCCAATATCCATTTTTCATCTTCTCTTTTTGGATTTTATAGGAGCCTTGGTGTGGTTAGAATTCCAGCCTCAACTGTGTCTTGCTAATATGTAGCATTACAAGCTTCAGATTCTTTATCAGTAAATTGAATGAAATGTAGAAATGAAAGCGAAAGCTCATTGAAAGCTTAAAATCAGATGTGAATTATGCATTATTAGTATTTTGGGGGTCATGTCATGACATTGAGAGCCATGGAGATAATAGGATTAGAAGCCTAGATATGGAAACATACAATGATATTCCGTTCAAAGCTGATTGAGATCCTCTAAAACCCAAATATGATTTTTTGGCTTATTTTTTAATTTTAATATTTATTCATCTACTTATTTAACAAATAATTACTGTGTACCTTAAGTGTGCTGGATGTTGGGGATTGGAGGAAAATGTACACACATTTGCCCTTGTACAGTTAAATGAGTGAGATAAAAATAATCAAAGAATCAAACTAATAAATGTAAATCCACAACTGTGATATGTACTTTGGCCAATGTTATTGTGAGAGTAGATAGGCAGGAGGTGGAGTATTTGACCTGTTACGGTCTTCTTCAAAGACCTTAAAGGAGCCTAGGATGTCTGGAAGGCAGGGAGCACAGGGGAAGCGGGGCCTCAGACGGGCTGAGAGGCAGGCAGGGTCCAGGCTGCACGTGCCTGGTCAAGGTTCTGGCCTTCAGCCCAAGGACAGTGGGGAAGCCACTGAAGGGGATGATGTAATAGTGAGGATACTGTGAGCCTGGGGTCAGGTGATCTTTGGTAGAGTTGGTCCCCATCAGGCTTCATGTCAGCGAACTGAACCCCCCATTTCCTCCCATTGTGTTTATAGAGAAGAGTAATTTAATGTGAATTCTTCACTACAAAGAGGGGTTTGTAAGTTTATGCCTAGAAGTGCATTATCAAAAAGACACTGAATGGAATTCCAGATGGCATTGAGAAATCATCAGACTGTGTCCATTTACTGAATGAATAAATAGCGGCCCTTTTGCAGACGTTGCTTGGATAAAAAGAAACCAACTTTGGCTTTAAGCTACATCGATTAAGTATTTATTTAAAAAACAAAATACTGCTGTATCCAAACAATCAAATTCCTACCTCCATTAAGAATATGAATTTCAGTAAAATCCTAAAAGAGGTGAAAGGGAAGGGCTTATGTGTATGGGGAGAATACATTGTGCGCGGCAAGGCCAGGAAGAGCAAAGGCCGCAGGTGGGAGTGTGCGTGAGTGTTCAAGGAGCCGAGTAAGTGAGCAGAAAAGTGGCAGGAAATGTGGGAAGAGAGGAAAGTGTGAAAGATGTTTTCAAGCCTCCTAGGATATTGTGAGGGCCTTGCCTTTGACTGGGAAGTCAGAGGACAGCAGAGAGTTTGGCCAGAGAAATAATATCACCCGGCTCCTACGTGAACAGGCTCCCTCTGGCAACTGTGTTGAAAATAGACAGAAAAGAGCCAGGGCGGAGAGCAGGGAGGTGGTGAGGAGGCCACTGCAGGGGTCCGGGCAGGGGTGAGTGTGGGGCTTGGGCCGTGGCAGTAGCAGCAGAGAAGGCATGAAATGGGCTCCGGCTTTGCCGACGAATCGGATGAATCCAGGGTGGCTTCATGGTTTTCGTTCTGAAGGCTGAACGAAGGCTGCTGGAGAGAAATCTCAATTGTGAACATGTTGAGTTTGGGATGTCTGTTAGTCTCCACTGTGGAAAACATTTTAAAGCTAAATATTGCCTGTCTCTCTTAACCAAAAATGAAATGAAATGAAATGAAATAAAATAATTCAGTGTTATAATATTAACAAAGACTCTGCCTCTTTACCTGGTCTTATCAAAGATTCTGACCACACAGGTCAGATTCGGTCACTCTCCTTCTAAAAACTATCCAAAGGCTTTCCACTGAGTTGAAAATAAAACCTGAATTCCTCACCACAATCTCCGAGACCCTTCCAGTGCGTCCTGTCTGCCCAGCTTACCTTGTAAAACCCTCCTCTTTGTTCATTATACTACTTGTATAGGGACCTTTTTTCTGTGTCTCAAACATGCCAAGGTCATTTGGGTCTTAGGAACTTGCTGTTGTTGCTGTTTTCTCTTCCTGGACTGCCCTTCCCCCCGTTTCCCTTCCGTACCAGAGACTGTGTGATCATTCAGGTGGCAGCCCTCATGCTGCCTCCTCAGGAAGTTTTTTTTTCATCATCACCGTCTTCTTAGTCCTTCTCACCCTCTGAAATCTCTCACTCACTCATTTATACATACATTGATTGTCTCCCCCACCCCTGCCCACAAGGTATCTTATCGGACTAGTTTCCCCTATATTCCCAGCACCTAACACAGTGTCGGGCACACAGGCGCTTCCTAAATGTCTGTTCTACAGTTGGGCAGGGGTAGGAAGGAGAGGAGTAGGTGGAGAGAGAGAACCCTCTTGTCTCCTAAAGTCAAATAGGTTGTTATGTTGGCTACATTTGCCTCTTGATGAGTGCATTTTGTGCTGTAGACCTTACAAATTTCAAAGTATTTCAAGTGGGATTTTGTAGTAACAGTAGAAAATCAATAGGTCAGACCATTCCCATTTAACATAGGAAACTGAGGCTCATAGGGAACAGATAAGTTCCTTGTGTTTACTGTGCTTTGAAGTGAGAGCCTGATATGATGTTGGAGACCCTGAGAAAGAAGATACCTCTAGGGAAAGGGTCCTGGTGGCTTCACTGGGCTCAAGTTTCGAAAACAACAACAAAAGCAAACAAGCAAACAAACACATGAGCCTAGCGGCCACTTCTTCTTAGGGCCCTTTGAGGCAAACTGCGCTTCAGGGAGAAGCAACTCCTGAACAACTTGCCCCCACAGTGTTTCTGCCTTCTGAGCCCGCCTTTAAAAAGGAGTGCCCGGAACCCTATTTCAACCAGTAGGATCGAGGTTTTTGCCATCTATTCAGACCCACACAGCTATTCCCCCATCAGCCCCTTCACCGACCAATCAGAGTGGCTCCATTCTGAGCAACCAGGACAGTGCCTTTTGGACCAATCAAAGTGCAAGGGTTTAGAGTCTTCATTTGCATGAGGATGGTCCAGCCAGGGCCCAGGGATGAGACCTCTGTCTGTATGAGGCAGCTCCCCTCTGGCTCTGAGAGCGCACTTTCCCTTCCCGCCCAAGGCTGAAGGTTGCACCTGCCCGGCTGGAGCTAACACACTGAAGAAGCCCCAGCCGAGCGGGCGGAGCAGACCAGTGCAGGGCAGCCCAGAGCAGAGCGGACGGGCAGGGAGCAGAATGTCTAGCCGGGGAGTCATCTGGCCCCAGGGCACCTCTTCCCAGGGCCGCCTGGCCCTAGGGCTGCCTAACAGCAGTGCTCTTTCCACAACCATGCTGTCACAGTTGAGATGGGTCACAGCCGTTCCATGTCGCAATTGAGCTCTTCGCACAGAATAAGGCGTCCTTCTGGCTGCACCCCAAATTAGAGGTTTCTGTTGTGTTCAATTGATGCCAACCACTAACTTTCTGTGGGCATTCCATGGTGACGGGGGTGGGCCTCTGAAGCAACGACTTGATGCTCCCTCACCTTGGGACATCCCTCACTTTCCAGCCACCTTGACCCCTTGCCTGCCACCTCCCTACCCGCCACCTGTTTTCCCTCCCCCAACTTTGTCTGCAATGGGCATCAGCCATCTGATGCTTGGGCTTCCCCCTCTGGAGCCATTTTTCAACCTCCCCCCCAGGAAAATAGGCCTCTCTTAAGACAGGCATTTGGGGCCATTCTCTGAACTTTTGGAGCTTCCAACTTTACTGTGAACACCTGCTTTCTATTCCTTTGGTGATTGTTAATAAACACATCTTGCAGAGAAACTTTAGAAATGAGAATCTCAAACCCCTCAGAGACAATGGAATGTATTCTTTTATTAAAAATAGAATGTTTTAAAAGCATTCTTACAGCATGCAAAAACTTAGACCATCTGAGCAGAACCTCAGCCTAGTGCAGTTTCTAGAAATCATGTTTGAATCCATAATTTTTCTTTTGTGTCTTGTATTGTACTGCCTGTTTACGTGTGTCTGTGCATGTCTGTTTATAGGATTTGGTATATTTCCATCGCTAGATGGTAGTGCCAAAAATTGATTAGTAAAATCAAATTTAGATTGTAAAAGGGCTTTATTCAATGGGCTAAACCAAATGAGCACCTATACAAACTGAAGAAATAACAGACACTAACACAATTGCTTTTGAAGTGCACATTATCTAGGATTCATCTTTAGTAAATAAAACCTACCTTGAGGATGTTTGTTTAATTAAGGACATGCAGTTGCGCACTACTCTCCAGCTTTGGAGCTGACACACTGGAAAGGAAACTAGGGTAATAAGTTTGGAGACCTTAATGTGTCATTTGACAAGGCTAACAGGGCAGAAGATCCCTCAGATTAAGATCCAGACATTTGTGATAAAGCCCGATTAGGATGTTAGGGTGATGGAAAATGATGGCAGATAGAGAATAAGATGTGTGTTTGGTAAAAGACGGTATGAGCAATGGAAGCACGTTTATACTGAAGGCAAAGAAAATAATCTTGTTCTAAAGTAAATGATTGTTCTAAAATTAAAAAAGGAAAAAGATAGGACAAAAGATAAAAGGTTCATGAATGTTGCAGAAAGTTTGTGTGTTGCAGAAAGTTCATGGAAAAGGAATCTTGAAAAAATAATCTTATGTGTGGTGAAACTAAGGTTGAAATGAATTTACTTAAGTTAAAGTACACTGATTGGGAATTGGATGTGGTTTTCTCTCTGTTTTAGAAGGACACAAGTTTGTTTGTTTTTTTTCCTATACTGTTGGTATGCTCTTAATAGGAAATTATAAAGGAAGATTAAGATGTACTCTGCACCATCAGTTCTTTGATTGCTTTGGTAAACGGAACCTTAATATTTAAAGAGCTAAATTTTACTTCCAACCATTTAATTTTCTATAATTACTTGTGAAGTTTTTTTTAAGTGAACAATTAAATGCATAACTAAAATAAGAGAATCTCTCTTTAGAAAACAGAGAAATAAGTCTAATTAGGCCTATTTGATATTTGGAAAGGGGATTTCAATCCAGTTGCCCCCCTAACAGATAAGAATATATGAATGATGATCCCTATGTACTTTCATTGGTTAGGGCTACAGCCACAGCAGTTCCTAAAACACTTGTAGAAAGCCTGATTTTGCTACTTGGAAAACCCCCACGGAGTCCCATAAGGATGGGGGAGCCCATTTGACTAGACACACCCTACACCAGGTTCGCAATACTGGCTGACAGCGGCAGCCTTTTCACTGCGCTTGTCACCCCTGTCCTCTCATTTTATAGAAGAAACTGATGAGATAGGTGAAATTCAGTTGGTGAAATTTGTTGCATCTTTTCCTCTGCCTTGGCCTAAAGTCTTTCCCTTGGTATTGCTTAATTTAAGATCACTTCCTTTTGGTGTACATCAATTGTCCCCTTCTAAAACTGTTACTGGAAGGAAGGCCTATCCTGTGAGGTTAGATCAGAGAATGTGGGAACTTGCCTTATTAAGGAGACCTCCTGACTTGCTAAGAATTTACACAGGCTCTTGAAATTACTGCAGGCTCACACGGCAATCTTCCCACAGCTCACTTCCAGGAGATGACACCGAGCATCATGGCCTAAAACCTGTACGTGGTCCATCAGTGAAACACCTCCAAAGGACTCCCTCCAGCCTCGTTGGAGGGGACTGTACCAGATATTGTTAACTAATCCCTGAGTTGCAAGGTTAAAAGGTACCAATCCAAGAATTTGTATTCTATTTTCAAAGTCCCCGTAACTTGTACTTCATTCACCTAAATGAACACCCTAGCCTATAGGAGACCTCACATTGTTAGCTCAGAACTTGGCTTTGCTTTGACAGTTTTACCTTAAATGCCTTATCCTTGGGTGTGTATTGCTTTGTGGAAGAGATCAGAAACTGTTCTATTTTGTTGGTATTACTCCTTAAGTAACTACAAATACTGTTTTTACAAATGGGCATACTTAACTCCTAGACTGACAGCTTTCTTTGCAATGTTCCCTTTTCTCCTTTCTGAGCTCATTCTAATCTCTGACTGTACCTTGTCAACATCTGTCTCTAACTGATGAAATGACCCCGTTTGGGTCCCAGCCAGCTCAGCGCAGAGACTGCCATGCTGAGGAGCTGAGTATCTCTGATGTAAAGTGTAACAACCTGAAGTGCTGGAGAGGGACGAGCTCACAGACAAATCCTTGTAAAGAGTCCCTTTACCAGAAAGCTGAGGCTTTCGATGTGTTCACGGAAAATAATTACTAAAATAACTTCTCCATGTGATTCAAACACTCCACATGCTGAAGGAGGGAGCCGTCTTCGAGGATTAGTCTGAGTAGAATGTGCCAGAGACCCCCGCCCCAAAGCGTCCTCCAGCCTGCCCGCTCCCTCTGTGCCACCATAGAAAGGGTAGAATTGGACCCAACATGTCACCTCGCCCTTTGTACCTCTGCAGAAGTTCTTTCCTCCAGAGGTTTCCCAGTGTTTTTACACATGTCGATTAACTGACCTCATCATCACGTCTGTCCGCTGAGGTGGCTCATTTAAATAACACAGAAATTGCCCTAAATGGCTACTCAAGGTCCCCTGAGAGGTCCTTTGTGGGACCTGGAAATGGATATTCCAAGTGTCACACGAGGTTGCAGCCTCAGTGCAGATCCAAACTCACCGCATCCTTGGGCAAATAGCGCGGGAGGAAGGCATGGCCCATCCCCTGTGGGGGTTCCAGTGTGGCTCTTGCCTGTGGCCTCTCCTCGGCCTCACCACGCACCCACGAGCCTAGACACCTGGGTCTCGGCTCTGCTCTCTCCTGTCTCATCTGTTCCGAAAGCTGAGTGAAGACAGGACGTGCATTTTTCAAAGATTTTTAATGAATCGCTTTGATTCCATAAGTAGCTGGCCATATATTCTTTAGTTACCCCACGCCCTTCTATTGGTGAAACACTTCTTTTGTTGCCACTCGCTGTGCCAGACACAGGGAAGACACAGTCATGCTCCTGCCTTCATGGGAAGGACGGACAGGAAACAGGAATCGGGTGCCCTGTGGTCTGTGTTGTGAAGGTGAACACCGTGATGGGCTGGGTGAGGCAGGTGGGAATGGATGGGTCAGGGGAGTTTTTCTCTGAGCAGGTGCTATTTGAACTATGAGCTGCAGCACGAGAATAAGTAATACTTCTTGTTTTATCTTATTTTATTTTATTTGACGTCTTACAGATTTTTATTTCTAATCAAGTAAATATCAATTTTTAATATCGACATGAACAAAGAGCTCTTCGGGCTGGAGGTCCTTTTTCTCCTTTCTTCCAGACCAAAAGGGTCATGAGACCAAAAAGTCAAAGAGCTCTTTGGGCAGGGGGTCCTTTTTTTCCCTTCTTCCAGACCAAAAGGGTCATAAGACCCAAAAGTGAGGAAACCACTGTAGTTTACCCTCAGCCACGCTTGGCCCATGTCTTGCTCTGACCTCATAGGGCGCCATTGTGATGCAGTCGCAAGCTGCGACTATATATACAGGCCTGGCTGGGCTGAGATTTTTGTCCGTTGATGCCCAGGAAGCTGATTGTAGTGACCTGTTGGACTTGGACTGCCCAGCCGTTGCTGTTGCTTTTCCAGTTTGTTGTTACCTTTTTTGGTCATTTTTTAATTTGCCTTTATTATTTTTTTTCTTTTTTTAATTTTATTGATTTGCCTTTATTGTGTTTTTTCTTTTTTTAATTTTATTTGCTTTGTTCTTTTTGTGTGACTTTCTTTTCTTCTTTTGTTTTCCTTTTTTTTTCCTTTGTTTTGGAGTCACAATGACTAATGTCCTTGAAGCCATCGCCCGCCTTCAGGAGCGCTTTATTGGCGACTACGTGCTCCTGCGCACCATCGGCAAAGGGTCCTTTGCCAAGGTGTGGTTGGCCCGCCACAGGTTGACGGGTAGGGAGGTGGCCGTCAAAGGCATTAGCCAGTGTGACATCAGTAGATACTTTGATGAAGCACGTTGCCTCAAGTGTCTAAATCACCCCAACATAACGAAATTATTTGAGGTGATTGCCACTGAGGAGCGCGTTTACCTCGTCATGGAGTATGTGAGCGGAGGGGACCTAAGGCAACACCTGTACCGCCACGGCCGCATGAGCGAGGGGCAAGCCCGAGCCATCTTCCGTCAGGTCGTATCCGCGATGCAGTATTGCCACCAGCGGGGAGTCGTCCACCGGGACCTGAAGCCAGAGAACATCCTCATGGATGGTGAGGGGAACATCAAAGTGGCCGACTTCGGCTTTGCGAGGGTGTTTACCAACTATAAGTTGAGCACCTACTGTGGCACCATAGCTTACATGGCCCCAGAAATCTTGAGGCGTCAAACCTATGACGGCCCGAAGGCGGACGTCTGGAGCCTGGGGGTGGTGTTGTACAGAATGTTGGTGGGGGAGTTTCCGTTTGAGGGGGACTCATACCTGAGAATGGTGAAAGCCATACTGCGGGGGAAGTTCCGTCTGCCACGCTTTCTTTCGAAACAAAGTAAAAGGCTGTTGAAAAGGTTATTTACCCTCAACCCCAGGAGAAGGCCAACCCTAAGCGATGTGATGAGCGACCCATGGATAAACATGGGGCAAGAACAGGAGCTGAGGCCGTACAGTGAGCCACCTGGGGGTAACATTGACCCCCAGGTGGCAGCGATAATGGAGGGCCTAGGCTTTAAGGAGGAGGAGATAGAGGAATCCCTCTCCAAAAAATACTACGACAGGGCAATGGGTACTTACCTAATCTTGAAGACAACAAAAGACACGAGGAAGGTCCTCACCATCCGGGTGAGGCCCTACTCCCCCCCTGAGTCCGACAGCAGGACGGAGACAGAGGAGGCTGTCATTTCCTCCAGCCGCCTGGGGTCGCTAACGAGCACTTCCTCGAGCGCCGAACAGCAGCTTCCGGCCCCCCCACCCAGCCCAGCGTCCGGCCGCAGCGCGTCCCTAGCCAGACGGGAGTTGAGGAGGGCCACCCCCAGCCCGGCCCCCCAGCGTGGCCCTGGGGGCTCCCCCGGCAGAGGTCGCACCAGGAGCAGAAGCGCCGCAGAGGGAACCACCGCTGGTGCCCGCCTCCAGCAGCCTGTCAGGGGGAGCCCAGCCTCTCCCTCTGGCCACAGTCCGGGCTGGCAGGGGGTGGCTCGGCGAGCCTTCGGTTTTTGCCTCAACATGTTCTGCTGCTGCGGGCCAGCCAGGAAGAAGCTGCGTCTCCGAAGGACGCAGGTGAAGCCGACGTGAGGCGCGGTGGCGCAGGAGCTGAGCCAGAAGCGGGCCGCAAGCAGCTGCAGGACAGACGGTGCCACAGACACACGCTGTGTGTGCAGGTGCGAGGACTCGGTCCGGTGGACGGCGGAGGTGCGCACACGGGCGGAACACGCGGAGAGACCACCCTCGCTGCGGGCCCATCCCTTGGCCCCGACGAATGGACTGTTTTTCTCCCCTCCCCGCTCTCCTTGGCTCCCATGTTTGTGGGGGTTCTTATTAAAGCTTTTGGTTTTTCCAAATGTTGTAATAAACTTGATGATTTACAAAGATGTATTGGATACTTTGCTTTTTATCTTCTTTGCACAGAATTGGGGCTGTGTGTGCTGTAGTTTGAGAAGCGTGTGGCCGTACTTGGCCGTTCATACGGGAACTCCCAACAGTAAGGAATGCGGTGTTGCAGGGAAAAGGGAAAAGGCCAGCGCCCAGCATGCTGGGCAGGCTCCACGCACCAGGGCACCGCAGGCGGGGACCAGGCAGAGGCCTCCATTGTCATGCAGCTGATGGCCTGGGTGCTCGATGACATCAGCAGGGACCCTTTCTGACCTCTTGCCTTTGCTTCCTTCCCTCTGGCCTGGCATCATTCTCAGGGCGGCTTCCCCTTTATGCGAGTCAGAGTCAGACGCGAAAAGCTCTGGAGGAAGAGCGCTGCGGGCGCCCGAGCCCAGTGAGCTCCGGTGGGAGCGGCGGGAGGTGGGGCTGCGGACGGAGGGCAGAGCTCCGGGGCCCGGGGCCGGGTGTGGGCTTTACTCCGAGAACAGTGATCACCCCGGGAAGAGTTTTACCCAAGGAAGTAATAAACCAGTAAATTGTGGAGAATATTCTTCCTCCGCAAGCGTTTTTATCTATTTCTACATATGAGAAGATTCACCAGGCAGGGCAGGTTTTCCTATAAGCACTGAAGACATATGAGTCGGAAACCGTATGTGTTTTTCCCACTTGAATCCTTGCCACCCCAGTTCCCTGAACACTTAGAAATGCAATGAATACATCGTTTTCAAAGGGAAAGGCCTCCCTGCCTCTGTGGAGCTCATTTGTTGTTCTTACACCGCCGATTAGCTGATCTGCTTGTCCGCAGCTCTGAGGAAGCTGCCGCGTCCATTTCATTCCTCTGTCCTCCTGCCCTGAGACCCCAACATCATGTGGCATAGACCTACGTGTGACTCTCATCACTTGGTATTGTCATAAGTGGTTCCCTTCCCCTCCTTGCTCTGAAGAACTCAGCAATGGGTTCTTTGGGGACTGGGGACTCTCGTGCTCACCTTTGTATTCCGGTCATTATCAGAAAGCCAGGTCCAGGGGAGGTGCTCGGAAAACGATGGCCAGGTGACCCATCAACCTGGTGACTATACAGTGGGTTGTCCCAAATCAGGACACACTGGAGTGTACGAGGGAATGTGAATAGTGATGACGCTGGAACAACAGTGTGAGACTGGGCTGGGACCGAACTGGGATGTATGCACCTCGGTGAACGTTGAAGAGCATTATGAACGAGATGGTGAAGTCCCTGGGGGTCTTCAGAGGGCCCTCAGGCTCACTCCATGTGCTTGAGGGAATTAAACTTGCAGTAGTTATTTAAAACCACGTGGGCATTTTAAGGAGAAAGGTTAAAAGATATTTCAAGAGATAGACTTTCTTACTTTATTTTCCTCCTTCCTCTGGTAATAGGTATTCAAGCTAAAAAAAGATATTTTGAAATTCTTTCACAGCATATTAAAATGCAACTTGGTTTTCCTAGTAAAGATTTCTGGAAGTTCTCTGACAACACATTTAAATGTGAATTGCCAAAGTGTAGATGCTTAAATTAAAATTGGTAACATAATACACCTCCACGGAGAGGCCACTGCTCTAACCGCAGAGAGGAAAGCAGCGCTCCAGGCCCACTGCATTGTCGTCACACGGTTGGTGAGTGACCAGGTCTGGCCAGCGGTGGAGGGAAGTGTCCCCACGCCCCAGCCACTCCTCTTCCATCTGCACTTAATTCTGCAAAGTGGGCCTGAGCCGAGCGGACTCACTGCCACCTGGTAACCAGCGAAGCTCCTGACCCCCTGGTATGATTTGCTTTGTGACTCTGCCCATACCTTCTTACAGCCTTTCCCAGATTTCTCCCTTTTTCCTGATCTCTCGAGAACTAGATTTTTACAGAAAACAGATCGCCGTGGCAACGGTGCAAGCCGACGTTTTCCCATTTCTGCTTTTGTGACACCGAAGGGTCCTTCTCATTATTCTGAAGGGTATCACAGGATTCGCAAACAAAATTAGTTTTAATTCTCTCTAAATTTGAAAGAAAATATGTGTCATTCTGTTGTTTGGGGCCTCTAGGTGGTGGAAGATGTGAGCTGGGAATTAAGAGGGTGGTGAAAATAAAACAGTGATTTGCTCAAAAGACTTGAACATTTAATGTTAGCGATCCTCTCAGGACTGTGTGGTTGCTTAAGAGCAAGGTATCATGTGCCCCTAATTCCTAACACGTAGCTCACGGGTTGCTATCTAAATAGCCTGGGCCAGGAGGAGAGCCTTCCTTGGCAATGCTGACCATTCCAGCCTCTGGCCTTGTTTTTCCAGATAACGTATCTTTAGGGCCACTTTATGTGGCCGTGGGAAAATTTCCTTATGAAATAGGTCTCTCTGGTACTCTTCATTGAATTCTCTGTTTAAAAGTAGTTTTTTTTTTTACACAAATAATACATGAATACATTTTCCTCCAAGAGCTCTTCTGTCTCTAATCCAGCTTCCTCCTCCTCTTTTTAAAGTCAGCCTTTGTTGTGAATTGAGTATGTACCCTTGAAAACAATCCTAATATATAGTCATCTGTGTACATATATACAGTGGGGCAAAATGAGGTTTACAGTTGTTCATATGGAAAATAATACAATAATAATAAGACAAGAATAAACTCTGTGTTTCGTGTACTCATAACTGTAAACCCACCCTGTATACATCTATTGATGATACATAGAACTATTGTGTGTATTTTTTTTTAAATTCTATAACATGACTTTTGTCTCTCAATATTTTTAGGGGATTATCAATTTTGATGTTTGAAGCTTTAATTTTTAATGTTTGAAGCTTTATTTGCTTTTAGTACTATTGTACATGATTATATCACACTTTATTTAGCCAGTCCCTTAATGGTAGACATTTAGATAACTTACAATTTTTTACTATTACAAGTAATGCTACAGGGAATACTCTTGCACGTGGTTCATATTAAGGTAGATACTTAGAACTGTAGTTACTATGATCCTATTGTGTCAGAGAATTTTCCCCTTTCTCTTAGCCCTCTGTATCTGTCAGAAACCTAGAAATATTGCTTTTTGACTAGTAGGTGGTGGTTTTCTGGAAGGAGAGATCTTACTCCCTATTGAAACTCTATTTCATGAATATGCATAATTTAAAAATAACAGAAGTGCAAGAAATTACATCACAATGACAGACATACCCTGTGTTTTATCCACAGTGCAAATGACACGGTGCGGGGCAGAGCTCCGAGTGATGGAGTTAATATTTATTCAGTGTTGCTGTGCATCCATGGATTCTATATTCTTCCCTGAGGGTGAAAACCTCACTATATATTTTTTCTCCTGAGAGTTTTATTTCTCTGTGGAAACTTTGCTATAGGGCAGAAATAATAATTTGCAATTGTATAATTCTTTGTGTTCTTTGGTGAGCCTCATAGTCTAGAAACACTTAACTATCTGGTGAATCCAGACTGTGTTGATAGTTCAGAGTTGATGATGGTACTCCACTGGGCTCATTGGAATCCTTGCTGAGGAAAAAACACCACAAACTAACTGCCGAATGACTTCCTTTTGCAGAATGCAGGCTAAACTTAGAAAATAGGCAGGCATTTGCCTGGGGTAATAACAATCACAGACAGCTAAGCTTGGAAAAGAACTTAGACCAACACCCTCATATTTCATCTCAGAAAATTGGATCTTAGAGGTGATACATCCTGTCCAAGGTCACTTAGTAAGATAGTTCCAACATTATAGACCAGATTTAAAAAATTAACTTTTTAAATTTCACATATAGTAATAATTCATTTTTTTCCTTTTCAGTATACAATTCTATGAATTTTGACAAATTCACCAAACACACAAGATAGAAAACAGTCCCACCACTCCAAAAAGTTTCATGCTGTGCCTTTGTAGTCGCATCCAACCTCCATCCCTAACCTCTAGCAGCTATCGACCTCTGAAATAGTGCTGTTTCCAGAATCTCATATAAATGGGACCATGCAGTATTTATTCTTTAAACCTGTCTACTTTTATTTACATAAAGATTCATTCATGTTTTTGAGTATATTAGAAGTTCATTTCTTTCTATTTCTGAATGTCATTCTATTATATGGATATGCCAAAATTTGAGTTGTTCATTCACCTATTGAAAGATAACAGGGGTGTTTCTAACTTTTGATGATTACAGATAATGCTGCTCTATATAGTTGTGTGCAAGTTTTTGTGTGAACATAAGGTTGTATTTCTTTAGGGTAAATAACTAGAAGTGGGATTGTTGAGTCATATAGTAAGCATACATTTAATGTTATAAGAAATGGCCAAACTGTTTGCCATTGTTATTGAACTATTTTGCAGTCCCACCTGAATAAGAGATCCAGTGATCTACAACTTTGCCAGCATTTGTTATTGTTAGTGTTTACATTTTTGCCGTTTGAATAAGTTTGTAGTTGTGTCTCATTGTAGTTTTAATTTTGCATTTACCTAATTCCAGTCAATTTAATAGATAATCATTAGCATAGATCATAATGCAGGGATATGAGAAACAAAAATAGAGAACTAAAATTCCTTGATGGAAATAGAATAGAATCCTAGAGACTTGTTTTCTGAAGACCATGTCTCAGTGGGGCACAAAACTATATGTCCCTGAACAAATAAGAACTTTGATTACCTGGAGGATATAAATCAGTTAGGCTCTATGAGGAAGTACTCTTTTGGTTTTGTTCCCAGAAATCCAATACTATCTGGCTTAAGCTGAAGAGAAATGTATTTGAAAATCCAGGGGTAATTTGGCATTAGAAATGGCTAGATCCAGTTACTCAAGTTTTGAAGCTAGGAATCTGTCTTTCACCTTTTCATGGATTATATAGCTTTGGTTGGCTTCATTCTTGGGTAGGTTCTTCCCATGATGTGGTAGGGTCACTAGTAATTCCATATTTATAATCTTTTCTTGAAGCAACTCCAGCAAGTAGAGCCTCCTTCCAAAAATTGTAATTGAAAGTTGAAGGTTCACATTGATTGGCCTGGATCGGGCTATATTCCCATCTCTGAACCAATGACTATTACCCTGATTATCCAGGCTTGGTCTGGAAGCAGGAAGTAGGTGAGCCCTTGATACAGTACAGTCCACAAGTAAGAAATGAGCAAACCCCGCAGGAAATTTGAGGTCCTGTGAACATGAGAAGAAAGCCTTGATTCTAGAAGGGCAAAATGAGAGTTACCCACTACATAGGCCATGTTGAGGAAGGATGAAACCTATGAAAATAAACCTTTCCCACTTCTCAGTGTAACTTAGAAGCCTATTTGTGGGAGAAGGAAAGCTCAAATGCTGGTTTTCTATGACTGTAACAGTAACAATTTTTTTGACAGGAGAGAGAACGAAGATGTTGAGTTATTGTAGTCACTGATTTTAGCACTGACACGTATAGTCAATGCCATTCTCCAGTAATGTTGAATGACATATACCCTTGTACAAAAGACAGGCCTTGCCTTTTTTTAATTAACTAATTGCTACCTGCTGTGTTTTGTTTTATATAATGTGTGTGTGTGTGTGTGTGTGTGTGTGTGTGTGTGTGTATGAAGTACAAATTTCAAGTTTAAAGGATTGCTTTTCAAGTTAAGAAATATAGCAGGGACACTTTTTAATGTCAAAATCTTTATAGCTAAGGTGAAAGATATCACTAAGAATGAAAAGCAAAGCACTGGTTGAAGAAAAGAATATGGAAAAAGCAGAGAGGAGGCATTTCTAAAGTTATGGGTGTTCCTCTTTCCTCTTTCCTTGGGCCTCAGGGTCGAGTGTCACGGCCAGAACCCCTGGGTGAGCATGTGAAGTGCACAGTCAGAGGAGGACCGCCACTGCCCCCAGCAGCCAACAAAGCCGTGGGGCTGAGGAGCTCGGAGACAACATGGCTTCACAGGAGACAGAGGCTTTTTACCCATCACAGGGGAGTTTATTTGGAGGGAGGTGCGCAGACGGACTCTACAAGGAGTCACATGTGGTTGCTGCTGAAGCACCTGCTTCACCAAAGAAAAATCTCCTGGGAACCAAGGAAGAGATCAGAGATGTAGGCACGTTTCTCAGCCCACTCCAAGTACCAGGGTGACTGTTTAGCATTTGAGAGAAAAATCTGAGAACCTGAAATTAGCCCTCCACATCTTTGGGATAAGAAGAAAGAGATAATGAAACAAATGCTATTTAAAGCCTGACATGTGGAGTACTTGGTATAGATGAAACTTTTATGCACAACTCACTTCATGTTCTCTCCTTCCGTCAGTTCTCCAACCCTTCCCATTTTCCCTTTGGCTTTCCCTCATGTTGCTACTTCTCCGAACCCAGTTCTGGCTTTGGTAGGGTAAAGGGACCTCAGTATGATTTGTATGCTCCAAATATCTACTTTGGAACTCAGCGACTTGGAGTTTTTTTGTTTTTCTGAGCACAGCACAAACATACCATGGATTTTTTTTCCCCACTGGATTTTACTTAAAACACTTCGGTGATGCACACACTCGCCTGTGCTATTTCACCCAAAAAGATAGAACTACTGGATCATGAAAGAATCATTTCTATTTTAATTCAAGAAATGCATTGTATGTGGTTGTCTATTTTGCAAACATAAGGCTGTGGCTTTAAATGCTAGTGTTTTGGAGTTGGTGTTCTGATGTTCTGACATGACAGCAAAGCTTTTATTAAAGGACCGATCCCTTTGGAGTTTTCCCATTTTTTCAAAACTCAGAATTTCAGATGGAATGATTTTTAGATGCACAGAATTCTTGTGTTTTAGTCACAGGCCTGAGTAGAAAACATGTGCTTATAACAGTAACTGTCATACTAATCTTTTCCTTCCTTTTAAGCCTTCTGCTAGTGGTGCTGATAAGTGACTATTTTATTTTATTTTATTTTTGTAATAAATGATTTAAATCATTGGCATCATCACTTGATGTTTTTAGCAGGAATGTTTTTGATTTTGTTTTGAATCATTGCCAATTTCTAGTCCTAATTTAATAGAAAACCTGGAGGTTTGAGGGGTTCTTTTTGTTTGTTTTATTTTTAGATAGGTGTCTTTATTTCTTTATGCCCTTCTGTTCCTTTACTTGAGAGCATAGTCAAATATCACATATATCACAAGTGTATGAGTGAAGATGTCTTTTCCCTCTAAAAAAATTAAAAATCTTTAGATTTTTTCCAATTTAGTGAGTTGGAGGTACAGGTCTAAGTCTGGATGAGCCTGTAGATTCCCTAGCAGACATCATTGCAGTTTCCATTGTTACTATGGGGAATTGACTGAGTCATACTTGATCCACAAAAGTGTATGTCCAGTTTCAAAGAGCTCTGAGATTTGTGATGGAAAACAAATCACTTAATAAATAATATACTCTTCTACATCTTCTCCTGCAAGCCTTAGATTGAGCTGCACAATTTAACAATCCAACTCAATAGATAGTTTCAAACAGCCACAGTGAGAAATGCTGGTGCTGAGAAGATGAAGTCACTGTCCCCAAGGATAGGGGTTAGGGGTGGGAAAACAGATGCTCTTACCAGTGGACATCTCCATTGTGCTTTAGAGTGTTTCACTTAACTTTACACTAAAATACAGTTTTATGAGGAGGAATTGTGCCTTGATTGCTAATCTTAATTTTAAGACTGTCTACAATGTCCTTTTATATAGATTGAATTACCTAGAATTGAATTAATGACATCATGGTGGTTTACTCAGCATGGCTGAAAAATGGTAATTGTGGTAAGGACAGTAATAGTAGCAATAATAAGGATAATATTATGTCAGATACTTACTATCCTTATTTATCCTTATTTATCCTTATGTATTACTCTAAGTCCTCTCAGAAGCAGATGCCAAGACAGGATGAAACATGCAAGCATTTTGCGACCGGAAACACCTGAGAGAGAAAATGAATGGGGAGGGAGCCGAAAGAGGTGGGAAGGTCTGGCAGGTGGTGATGCAAGTTTCACCTGAACTGAGACAGAAAAGTAAGGTTAGGTGGCGGTCTCCTAGATTGCCATCAATCTGAGGAAGGTTACGCAAGGTGGGCAGGGAGCCTGGATTCAAAGTTAGCCATTAAAGCAATCTCGTGTCTTCTAGAGATGGGCCTGCCTTAGTACCCTCCCTGTGTTTTGTGATTGGCAGGTGGGGCATTGGTGCAAATTGCAGATTTCAGGGCACAGCTGCCAGGGCCCTCAGTCAGCTGATTATGTACATTCCCTGTGGTCAGAAGTCTGTAGATGCACTCATACAACCGCCACAGCTTCCAACTCCATTGTACATGTGAGAAAACGGGCACCAGAAGGATTCAGACATTTGCCTAAGGTTAACAACTCGTAAATGACAGAGCCAGTTTTCCAACTCAGGCAGTCTGGTGTCAGATGCTGTGCCTTTAATCACTAAGGCACTTCTCAGGATGTATTTTTATAGTCTTTGTTACTATTAAAACAAACATCTTTACAATGACTTATGAACTATGAAGCACCATGTGGGGATCTACAGTAGTGAGTCTTAGACTTGAGCCTCCATGAAACCACCCTGGGACTTAGTGAAGATGCAGATGAATTGCCCTTCACCCTGCAGGCTCTGGTTTAGTAACTCTGGGTGGGGTTTCAGGGTTTATGTTTTTAAGGGGCATCCCTAGTGATGCTTTCCAAATGACCCTTGAATCAAACTGTCATAAATTCTGTCCTAGAGAAAGGATACTGGGCTTGGAGACATTAAAGCTCAGAGCTGAGAGAGCAGAATGCGCAAAGAAGTAGAATTAAGTATGGACTGCCTACAACCTCTGATGGCTTCTGGGTTGGCATTTTTTAATTTAAAATATCTGGCTGAAACCAGGATCTCATCTTCATCTCCTGGTCTGGATTTGTCTTTTCTTTTTCCCTCCCGCCCTCCCTCCCTCCCTCCCTCCCCTCCTTCCTTCCTTCCTTTTTTTTTTTTTTTGTAGGTTAAAGGGATAGAATTTTCTTCTTCAATTACTACACATTTTATGGTCTAGACTATTTAAGGGTCTTTGTAAAAATTTTACTTTTTATTGAGATAAAATAGATGTATAACATTATATACATTTGAGGTATATACCATGCTGGTTTGATACACTTATATAGTACAAAGGGATTAGTATAGTAGCGTTGTAGCATTAGCTAACACCTTTATCACAACCCCTAATTATCATTTATTTTGGGGGTTGATAACAATTAAGATCTAGTCTCTTAGCAACTTTGAACTTTACAATACAGTATTGTTGACTATAATCCCTAAGTAGTGCATTAGAGTTCCAGAATTTATTAATCTACTACTAGTAAACCATCATTCCTTTCAAGCACCCTGAACTCCTGCCATACCAACATCACTCAGCTCCCAGCCTGTGCACACCCTGACCTTTTGCTCAGATCATATGTCCCCTATGATATCTTTCTTGGCTCTCCCAGACATGGTTTGTGGTTTATGGTTCTTTTCATGTACTTCCTTAGAGCTTAGGAAGTACTAATAATATGACACCCAGCATACTGTTCTATGATTTATTTCAGGATTGATTATTCCCAGTAGGCTGTGTGACCTTTAAACTCAGGTTTTGTCTTTAGTTTCATGCCTTCTATATGGTAAGCAGTTGCTTGCTAAATATTTTAATTGAATTGCACTGAGCACAACATGTTAAAAACAAGATATTATTTTTTTAGAGAGGCAAGTTTTTCCTATTTTTTGGGGCTCCAGTGGGTATATCTTAAAATCATTAGGTCTGGGACTATAAAAATGAAATAAAACTCAGAGAATCTGGAAACTTGATTGGGAAAATTTTTCATTAATCACAATCTTTAATATTTATGTTAGTTATGAATTCTATCAAGCATGGTAATATTAGCAGTATTTTTGACTTTGATAAATATAAAAATTACAAATATTTTGTATCATATCAGTTACTATAAATTCCTGAAATGTTGTCGAAGGTCCTTCTTCAAAATCAGAGTAATTATTAGACTGCCGCTACATCTTGCCATTCCATGCATCATTGGAAGTGCTCATATATTTCCATACAGATGTAAAAGATTATGAGATAAGGTTCCTGGGCTCTTCATCAGATTGCTGAAGAGACGTTTGGCACCAGAATGGTTAGAGGCACTTAAACTCCAAGCCCTGTGAGGGCAAGGCCTCTGAGGGATGCTGGCTGCGTCTGTGCAAGCCCAGGTCGGGGCGGTGCTATTTGGGGACATGGTATGTGTCCTTGCTGTGGTAGTGAATTTTACATTGGAGGCCTGGGAAATCTAGGATACTACTGAGTAGGTTTTGGTTTGCTGAAAGTATTCTTTTAGGAGAACAAGTATGGCTGTTCTATTTAGGATGGCTTGGAGGGTCGAACTTATTCAGAACTCTATGGTAGCCCAGGTGTGAGCTGAGGAGGCCCAGCCCAAGGAAGTGGCCACTAGGATTTGAGATGAAGGTACAGCCTGGCCTACACAAGAAGTGAAATAGAAGAAACCTAGAGAGATAAGACTTAGAAGTGCTCTTTGGGGTGGGAAAGGGCCAGAGTTCAATTTTGATGATACTGTGTTTGAGCTAACATAAAAATCTTACAGATTTTGATGCCGGTTAGAAGTTTCAGTGTGAAGCCATGTGGAGCTAGGAACTTGAAAGATATCAATACAAAGGGATGAGGTGAAATACAAAGAATGAAAATAGTTTGTTAATGGAAAAAGCAGAACAAGGGGAGAGACTAAGAGGGAGGCAGGAAGAGGCAAAATCATTGGACGTATCAATGCCCTACCTCTCAGGAGCTACCAGGGACCTTCTGCTCGGCACGTACCCTCTGTGGAGTCAGGATCCCAAGGGCAGGCCTGGCTCCTGGGTGGCACAGACTTTAGGAGAGAGCCGTGTGGCTCAGAAAGGGCCAGTGCTGGTCACAAACTGTGACACCTAAAATTTCGTTGCCTTTTTGAACAGAAGCTTGGTGCCATCGGAGGCCAACTCCCATGCACGTGATTATGTCATTGAATAAGAGCTTGGCTATTTCTCTTTACTGGCCGCGCTTCCCCCAGCTCTCACAGCATCCAATCCTACCCTCGTGTTAACTGAGGCCACGCTCTGGCTGACCTCTTGAGTTCCTTTCTCTCTTCCATTGCATTCCCTTCTCTCCAAGGGTTTTCCCTCTCATGTAGATAGATTTTGGCTCTTTTCCAACATGTCTGGTTTTACAATCGTACTAATTCTTTCAGCTTTAAAAAAATGTTTACCATGATATGGACACCTTCAAACCTCCCCATTTAGCTGTTCCGCTAATTCATTCCTTTCTTGAATGTTAAGGAACCATGCAAATGTCTGCTTTTCAACATATTTCCTGTCATTTAATTGTTCATGTTTATTGCTTCTGTTACGACTTTTCTAGAAATTTATATCTTTGCTTATAAAGGTTTGCTCTTACAAAGATGCATGTGCCATTATGGTTTTTGGACCCATCCACTGCTGAAATTTAATTTGAAGTACCTTATAATTTTGACTGAAACCTGACCTATCTATAGAGACATTCAAAAACATGCATATTAAGCAGGAAAGATTGTAACCTACTTAGTAGACTGCATCCGGAATACCAGTTCCTCTTAGGTCCATGCCAAGTTCAGCGATGAACTAACCACAAAAGCATTGTTTAATAAAATGAAATGTCCATTTTATTTCATTAGTCAGTTTTATGGAACTAAACAAGAAGGCAGTTATATTTTGCATATAATGTTGAATGTTTTTTAGAAGATTAGTAATTCAGAAGATAAATCCTGAATCCTCTTAAATTAAACCTGTGGTGTTCTTTAAATGAATACCAGTGTCATATCTTATTTTGCTCTTGCTGACACTGAAATGAAAATAATGACAGAGGACTCTGAAATGGGTTATCATGAATTTTTAAACAGCTACTGACAGACTTTTAGTTGATACCTATCAAAGATAAGCTGATAACTCTATAATTCAGTATAACTTGCCTTTTAAAAAGATTTTATTGTTTTAGAGCAGTTTAATATTCACAGCAAAATTGAGCAGAAAGTACAGGTATTTCCCATGTGTCTCCTGTTCTCTCACATGCAGGACCTCCCTCTGGTTGACCTTCCCCACCAGAGTCAAACATGTGTTACGGTTGCCAAATCTACATCACAGTCACCCAGAGTCCATAGTTTGCATCGGGGTTCACACTGGGTGTAGTATGTTTTCTGCATTGGGCAAATGTGTATGTCAGGGCATGTGTCCATGGTTACGGTACTGCAGAGCGCTTTTGCTGCTCTGCGCTCCCCGTGTCTCACCTGCCCTCCCCTCCCGCCACGCAGCCTGTGGCGGCTGGATCTTTTTAGTCTTCATCCTTTTGTCTTTTCCAGAATGTTGTATAGTTGGAATCATATCTGTAGCTTCTTCAGATTGGCTTTTTTCACTTAGTAAATATGCATTTGAGATTCCTCCATGTCTTTTCATGGCTTAATAGCTTTTTTCCATTTTTAAGCACTGAATGATATTCCATTGTCTGGGTTTACCACCATTTATTTATTCTTTCATCTACTGGACATTTTGATTGCTTCCAAGTCTTGGCAATTATGCATAAAACTTCTATAAGCATCTGTATCAAAGTGTTTATGTGGACATAAGCTTTCAACTCCTTTTGGTAAATATCAAGGAGCACAACTGCTGATAAGAATATGTTTAGCTTTGTAAGAAACCACCAAACTGTATTTCAAAGTGGCTGTACCATTTTGCATTCTCACTAGCAATGAGTGAGCATTCCTGTTGCTCCACATCCTCACCAGCATGTGCTGTTGTCACTGGTCTGGACTTCGGCCATCCTACTAAGTGTGTGGTCGTATCTCATTGTTGTTTTCATTTGCATTTCCCTGATAACATGTGATGTGGAGCATCTTTTCATATGCCTGCTTGCCATCTATATATCTTCTTTTATAAAGCACCTGTTATGGTATTTGGCCCATTTGTTAACCTGCTTGTTTATCTTTTTTTATTGCTGAGTTTTAAGAGGTCTTTGTATATTCTGGGCAGCAGTCTTTTATCAGATATGTTTTTTGCAAATATTTTCTCCCAGTCTGTGTTTAGTCTTATTCTCTTGATGCTGTCTTTTGCCAGGCAGAAGTTTTTCATTTTAATGAAATACAGCTTAATTATTTAATGGATGCAGCTTGCTTTTTAACTAGATCTTCGAGGTGCATAGAGATGCTTACTGATGCATTCCCAGAGACCGACTCCCTCGGTATGTGTTAGCATGTTTGCACATCAACATTATTTTTTCTTATGGGGGAGTTTTGTTTGGTTTGATTTTTACATTATCACATTTTCTGACCCAAATTTTGCAAATCCATCCACAATTGATAGAGTATCTCAAATATGAAGAATCATTCAGGAAGGAAACCCTCTCTCGTGACTTCTATGTAGAGTCCTCATCCCTGTGTTCTTTCTGAATTGAACAAGTAGAATTAGGTGGCAAGATAGCATGGGCTCTGGAGTTGGCAAAACTGGGTTCTAATCACTGCTTCACTATTTATGATGTACATATGCCTGCTTAACCTCTCCATGCCTCAGTTTCTTTTATTTGCACTGTTCAGTCCCTCATTCAACTACCCATGGTTGGGCATTTGCTATACAGACAGCACTATGTAAACTGCTAGGGATCAACATGGTTTTTGATTTGATGGAGCTTACATATAAATGAAGGATAATTTATTATCTGTCATATAAATTTATGGAAATTAACTGATATTAGCCAAAGGAGTACTAAGCAAAGTGCTAGACATATATTAAGTGTTTAATAAATGGTTGGTATTTTTAAAAATATTGTTAGTTTGTACATCTTCTGACCAGTCACTGTTGTCTTGTTCTAGTGTTTAGCATGCTTCTTAGCACACATCAGACTTTTGTCATAGGTAGGATTCATCAGAAGCAAACTCCAAAATAAGAATTTGGGGCAAATAATTAATCAAGTAAGTTCTCCCAGGAAAAGCTGGTAAGGAATTGGGGAAAACAGAACAAGAAAGCAGAAGAAACCAAGGAAGGGTGGGATTCAGGCACCCTCCAGTGGAGGAGACACCCTGATGCCTCAGGAGACTCTGGAGGGAAAATCAGAGCAATCTCAACCCAAGACAGGAGCTGTGACAATCATTGTTCCTGTCAATCATGGACTAAGAGCATCATGAGAGGTCATAGTGGGCAGAGTAATGGTCTCCCAAAATTTCCAGTATATTACTTTTGATGGCAAAGGGAACTGTGCAGATACAAATACAGGTGTGAACTTTCAGTTAAAGAAATCATCCTGTATTATCCATATTGACACAGTGGAGTCACGTGAACCCTTGAGAGTGAAGAATCTTTCCAGCTAAAGTCAGGGAGAGATGTGATGACAGAAGAAGGGTCAGACAGAAGTGATGTTGTTGAGTTTGAAAATAGAGAAGAGGAGCCATAAGCCAAGGAATGTAGGAGGCCTTGAGAAGCTCAAGAAGACAAGAAAATGGATTCTCTCCTCCATGCCTCTAGAAGTGAATACAGCTGGTCAACACCCAGTGAGAACTGTGTCTGACTTACAGAAATGTAAGGTGTCATGTATTTGTATTGTTTTAAGCCACTAAGTTTGTGGTAATTTGTCATGATCACAGTAGGAAACTAATGCAGCGGCATAAACTCCTAAGCATTTCAGGCTTTCTACTCTCTGCTCTTCTGTGCAAAGCAACCCCAGTCATCTATGGGAAGTTCTCCAAAGATTACTTGCAGGTATAGGAATTGGAGGCAAAAGTATACCGAGTAGAATGAACTCAGAAATTGTAAAAGGGGACCTAGGAGATCTGCGGCACCAACAATGTTTGCTACAGTGCTCAGTAAGTATTTGTCAGCTGGATGAATGGATGACTAAATGAACAAATCTATGTTAACTACTAGAGCAGAGAGGTTGTACAAGAAATGGCAGCTTCTCACAGGTGGACACATTGGCAGTTCCCATTTAAACAGTATTTGGCAATTAAAACATTCTTCTACATTTAATGCCTTCCCTTGTTTTCAGGTTCTCCAAGCGGCCAGTGGATGAGGAAAACAAAACTGTAGTATAGACATGATAAAAACAAGCAAACTTTAAAGCTATGTCTAATGCTGCAGAAATCCTCCAGAAAATTCAACAATTCTTTGGAGAATTTCATTGCATTTTAAGTACCTGACTTGTAAACTGCTGTAACTAACCAGCTGGAGAATTCATCATCCTCTGGAGCATTTGGCTTGCTTGGCAGAAACACAAAACAAATCTACCTAGAAATGGAAAAGGATCAGCCTTTAGAATCAAATGTTTTGGAAAGTCAAGTTCAAGGAAAATAGCCGAAAGAAATATTTTCCATTTCTCTATGGTTATCCTCCCTTCTTACTTTCTCTTTCCACCTTCTGTTTATAGGCAAGAAGTCTAATGAATTTTCTTTCTTATGGCTAAATTAGATTATTTAAATATATGTGAATAATTCCATCTCTATGTATCCAGGAGTCAGAGGAAGACAGCCAGTTGGATTATCAAACAATAGAAATTAATTTGCTAATGTCTTGAATTTTGGGACCTGAGTTTTCATAATTTTACATGATTTCACGTCACCTAAACCCAAGGGATGCTTTAATAAGATTGGAGATGAGATTATGGGAGCCAGCCTGAGAGATCCTTCTAGACGTGTCAGGTCAGTTTTTCTCTCACTCTAGCTCCCCCTTTTATCATTTTTGAGTGACTTTTCCTTTTTTCCTCCCCCATTTTTAGCAATGTTTTTATTGATGGATGAAGAGTAGAACTATACCAAGATGGTTGTGCCCTTTTAGATTTAAATGCTCCAGCAGTGAAAAGGCTTTTGACTGCAAATAAGAAAAACTGCAACCAAAATAGGCTTAAACAATAAGGGATTTGTTATGTCCAAGAGAAAGTTGGGAGATGGAGCAGGTCCTGGACTGGTTCAGTGATGCAAGTGAGGACCCAGGTGTTGTCCCTATTTCCACTGCCCATGTGAGAGAGAACTGGACCACATGGTCTGGGGTGAGAACACCTACCACGTCCAAGAAGCAAAGAAGGCTTGAAACTTGAACGTCTGTAACAGTTACTTTCAGCCCTTAAAGCAGGAGGCCAGCCTGCCAGCAAGGAGGAAGGTGAAAGGATGGTGATGGCTATTGGACATGCAACGCGGGATATAGTTTTACCTGATTGTTGTGACAGGGAAATGAGATAACATTGGTGAGTGCTAAGTACGGTGCCTGCAAGTGCACTCGATTTCAAGATGCCTTCTAGGACTTCGATTCCTTGGGAGATAGTTTTCTATTGTGTTAGCATTTTTTTAAAACAAGTTTTTCACTTTATATATATTCTATTTTTTGCCTATTTCTATTTAATTACTTAACTAAAATGTGCAGTATTCAATTTAGCAATAACATCCCAAGGGAAAGTATTTGTAATGTTTTTATAACTGTAAACATTAATTTTTTAATTATAATTTTTCATTGCAATGGAGAATGGTTTTTGAAACAAGAATCATGAAATCTGTAGTGCTGTCAAGTGTCCCCTACTAACTTGAACACTTAAATTGATGAGACAGCATCCTTAAGTCATTTCCAATTTTTTCTAGAAGACTGTCAAACTTTAAGAAATGTCTTTGCTTCCTGCTTATGACCATTTTCTTCTTGCTGGCAATAAAGTGGTCCTTATAATTGTTTCCATTATTTTAAGAAAAAGTCCAAGTTTTATATATAAATGTTTGTTTCCTTCCTTCTATCCTGAATTACTTTTTTTTTTTTTTGTCATCAAAGTAGTCTTCATTGAAGGAGAAAATGAAAAATCCCTAAAGCTAACAGGCACTCTGGTAGACAGATTTGCTGAGCTTTTCCTGCTTTTGAATAAACTTGTAAAGGGATACAACACAATTCAGTATAGAAAAGGTTATGTTGGCAGAAAGTAACATACAAACATCTTTATTTCCTAAAGAATAGGCTATACTACAAAAACCTGCCACTATGTTGTTTCACCAAGAAGAAACCTGCAGCCCATTTAATGACAGTAATAATAACGCTCATCAATAATTTCAGAAATGCAAAATTGTCCTTAAATAAGACAAACATGTTAAAACAAAATATAGAGAAGTAATTACCTAGAGGCTGAGAAATTGCTACCTTGACAATCCTAATACAGTCTTTTGTATAGAATCAGTATAGTCAAAATGATCAAACATAAACATTTGAATTTATCTAACAAAACTCATATCGTTTATGGTGAGTATTTTGCTCATTTTTCAGAGTTTTGTTTTTTTTTTCCATTGAACTCTTCCCTTACTGATACTGGGGGGAAATAGCCTTTTCATATAATGCATTATGCATATTTTTCAGGCCTTGTGTATACGTTAACTTTCATATACTTTTTTTCTGATAGTATAAATCAGTATGAAGAAATTAACTATTGACTTTGGGAAGCACGTAATGTTTATATTGATACGAACCACATTATTTTGAAATAAGCAAAATAAAAACTGAATTCCCTGTATATGAAACCATTCTTTGAAGTCCCAGAAACAAAACCTAATTTAAAGCAGCCATTATAGAGGGTATTTTTAGATGAATCCTTTTACAGGACATGGAACACAGTTTTCTTGTTACTCAGTTTTCTTATTTATTTCATAATTTTAAACCCATACATAAATGCATGTTAAATCCTTAGAAATAATATCTGACTGATCCCAAAAGCTCTTTTTTTCTCATTTCCTTCTTCCTCCCCCTCCCCTTCCTATATAGGTAAGAGAAAAGAAAGGAAAATTGTTTTCCTAAGTAACTAGGTAACTTTTCTCCTTTTGCATAGATTTCTGATCAACTTAACTCTTGGTCACCATCTATTTAGAATATAATTTTCCATGAGATAAACATCTTAACTACATAACATCAGGTCAATAAAAACAATTGGGAAAATGATCTGAAATTTGAATTTTTTGCTCAGCCTTCCTAAAGTAAGTTAAAGTATTTTTAAATATATGTTTAATAATGCAAAGTGATAACATCTTCTGGGGCGAGAGGAAAAAATAAATATCAGTGGACTGTTTCATAATCAGCACTTTATCTCAAAGCTCTCAGGTTTACTTGAAGGCATTGAAGGGAAGAGAAAAGGGAGTCATAACCATTAACTGTGGTGAACCAAATACCAAGCATTGTGTTAAAGCCTTTCTGTATCATTGTATGCAGTCCATGTTGTGGTAGATTGTAATGTTGGTCCCCAGCAGAGCTCCCCTCTTACCTATGGGAGGATTATGCACTCCAGTCTACACTGTCATGCAGCTTCAGTGTCTTGCAAAAGGCGTACACCTTCCCATCCCACTGACATCAAGGTTGGCTGTGTGGCTTGGCTCTGGCCAGTAACAGTGAACGGTGCAATGGCATGCCAGTTCCAGGAGGCTTTAGGAAGCATGGTGTGCTTCTGCCTGCTCTACTTTCCTCTGTAGTGAAGACATACCCCAGATAGGAGCAGCTCCTTGCACTGTTCTTACACAACTGAAGTAAGTGAAAGAGCATGCTTCACTTGGCCACTCTCCTTTAGCCGGGGTTCATGTTCTTTAACTTAGTGGTCAGAGAAGATGCTTGATGTGATTTCAGGCTTTCTAAATTGATTAAAACTTGTTTTGTGTCCTAACATGTGGTCTATCCTAGAAAAAGTTCCATGTGCACTTGAAAAGAATGTGTATTCTCCTGCCTAGGGATGAAATGCTTTGAAGATCTCAATTAAATCCATCTGATTTAGTGTGTCATTTAAGTTCGTCCTTGTTGATATTCTGTCTGGGAGATCTATCCATTGATGTCACTAGGGTATTAAAATCCCCTACTGTGACTGTATTACTGTCCATCTCTCCCTTTATGTCTGTCAAGGTTTGCTTTATATATTTAGATGCTCCTGTGTTGGGTATATTAATGTTTACTAGGGTTATATCCTCTTGTTGGATTACTCCCTTTATCATTATGCAGTGTCCTTCTTTATCTCTTGGGATAGCCTTCGTTTTAAAGTCTATTTTGTCAGATCGAAGTGTTGCTATTCCAGCTTTTTTTTACTTTCCATTTGCATGAAATATGTTTTTCCATCCCTTTACTTTTAGTCTGTGTGTATCTTTCATTCTAAGGTGGGTCTCTTGTAGACAGCATATACATGGGTCTTACTTTCTTATCCATTCAGCTACCCTGTGTCTCTTGATTGGAGCATTTAAGCCATTTACATTTCAAGTGATTCTTGAAAAAAATAAATAAAGTGATTATTGATAAGTAGGTATTTATTGTCATTTTATTCTTTTAACTATGTTCCTCTGTTCTACCTCCCTTCAACATTGATTTTTAGTTTCATACATTACATCCTATGACACTGTTTTATTTATGTATTTGTTTAATACCTGGAGGTTTGTTCCTCTTATTCCCCTTCACCTTTTTCACTCATCTCCTTAGCCCCACCCTCCACCCCTGGCAACTATCAATCTGTTTTCTGTATCTATGAATCTCTCTCTTGTTTTGATTTATTTGGCCTTTTTTTAAGCTTCCACATGTAAGTGAAATCGTATGGTATGTATCTTTTTCTGTTGGACTTATTTCACTTAAGGTTCATCTATGTTGTCTCAAATGGCAAGATTGTATTATTTTTTATTGCTGAAAATACTCCATTGAATATATATGTCACATCTTCTCTATCCATTCATCTATTTATCATCTAGGTTGCTTCTTTAGCTTGGCTATTATAGATAATGCTACAATGAACATAGGGGTGCACATGTCTTTTTTAATTGGTGTTTCTGTTTTCTTTGGATAAATTCCCAGAAGTGGAATTGTCTCAACAGTGGTTTTTTTTTTTTTCTTTTGCCTCCTGCCTAACTATGCCAGCCACCCTGTAGGTTTGAAAGGAGAATAAGTTACATCTACCATTAGTTTTATAACTTTATTTTTTGTGTATTGTCTGAAATAAAGTGCCCAGGCAAGACAATGAGGTGCAATAACAAGTCAATTAGTAACTTTTACTTCGGGGACAATATTGCTGAATACGCCTTTGAGAGGTATTCCAATCAATAAAACCAGAGGCTGGGTAGCAAATCTAGGTCCCTTTATGTCAGTTACATTATATTACTGGTTTGTTTGGTTTTTTTAATGTGAAAACTTATTCACTCATATTTTTTACTGCTTTAGGAAAACTAGATCATAAACAGAGCGTTGCATATCTGAGCCTCCTTTGGGACCTCCACTGGTTTTCTTTGAAGGCCAAGGCTCTGTCCTTCAGAGTTAGATGTTGGTTCATTGGGAAGCAGTGGGCATGTGAGGAGAAGATGAATGGCTTTTATTTGCGTTGTATATGACAAGGTAGGAGGAAGATCACATTTCTGGCTCTGGTTTAGCAGGGAGGATGCCTGAAAGAAGAAATCTGGGCCCATTTCCTTTGATAATGGTTGTGAGATTAAGGTCACACACTTGAGTACAAGAGACAGGGTGTGTGTGGATGGGGTGTACCAGGAAACCAGGAGAGTTTTCAGCTTTTTATTCATCCAAGGCTTTGCTGCTTGAGAGTGCTTTTTCATGGGAGGAATTGGGACATTTCTATGTATCGGAATGAAAAAGGGTGGTTTTGTTTTATTGGGAGTTCAGGCAATGTTGATAAAAATAGTAGCAGAAAATTTGTATACCAAGCATTCCACATAAATTATGTAATTTTTATGTAAGTGTCTGGTGTTGACATTACTATTATACTACTCTCATTTTATTGATTGTATAAGAGGTTTAGAGAGGTTATGTAACTTGTTTGCCGTCAATTAGCTGGTCCTCACCCCTCCATTAGATGCCCTTGCTGGCCTACTGTTAAGCTATATCAACATCTCTATGGAGACTGACATTGGAAAATGTGTGATCAGATACAGATGTCCTCATTTCAAGAAATTTATTTTCTGGGACCAAAGCATTCACATGTCAATGGGTTATCTGATTCATTAGAATCCTCTGCTGAAAAATAAAAACTGTCCCATTCTTTTTCAACTGTACAAATATTAAGTGGTAAATTGTTGTTTTTTTATGACCATGTCCCTTGGCCTACTATTTTGGATAGTGTGCAAATTCTGGGATTAGAATAGTAGAAAGAAAGAAACAGAGGGTTTGGGGAGAATTTAAATGGGAAGGAAAAGTATTTGCAACTGAGCATAGTTTAATTTTTTGAAACAACAAGACATACAATGACATGTATTTATCTGTCTCACAAGGAAAATAAAAAACCTATAAATCTGGTATTATCATCATAAAATTAAGTTTTATCGTACATGGAGACATGAAGAGACTGCAACCTGGTCAGTTATTATTCATGGCAGGCTATCTTACAAATCAATACAGATTGTTTCATGATCAATATAACTGCAGGGCTCCTAAACCAGTCAAGCCCAGTGGCTGTGGTTGATGTGGATGGAAACACCCAGCCATACTCAGCTATGTATGACCTGAGCACATTCTGAGGACATTCTTCCACTATTGCAGAACAGTTTTCAATCTCTTAAATGGAAGAACATTGAATCAAAGAAGATATGGATTCATTTGAAAATGTAGGGAAGTAAGCCTATCAGGTTCCTGGTATAACCAGGCACTCCTTTGCCAAAATAGATCTAGATACTTCACGTCTGGCATCACAAGACATCTCTGCTTCACTGTCACCTTTTAAATCTGCATTCTATACAGATTCATAAATCTTGACCCACTGCTTTTTCTTTTGGGTTAGAATCAGCTCCGATGACCCTGAATGCTTATAATTATACTTCAAATACAATATCAAGGAAAGAATAACTTTACTGTAAAACAGCCTGTTTTTCTGAATCTGGGTCTGAGATTCTCATATCCAGTAAAAGCAATTTCTCTGGTGTATAAAATCTGTTCTAAAACAATGTGAGAAATTATGCCACAGTTGTATGTAAAGGGTAGACTGTTTTTATATTTAATACAGACAGAATGATTAAAAAACCCACTCTCCTCTTCCTTCTTCATTGTTCTGTCTTTTTTAATTTGGATCCCTTTGGGTTAGCTATAACCAGTGGAAGAGAAATGCAGTCTGTAGAACAAGCAGCAGGGTATTGTGGAATGTGGAAATCATTTCTATATTGTAGCAGGGAAATCTAATTACCTCTATTGATCATTCATCTGGTCTTCCCTCCTGTTTTGTTTAGTATTCGGTTATATAATTGGCATCATTAGAGCATTAGTGCCTCCTTTCATGAGGCATGTGGTTGCCAGTCATTAGCAATCTTGATAGACATGTCAGGGAGAGCAACCTAGGAATGCAGGCGAACTTTCTCTCCACAGCAGGGTAGCTGGCTTTCTCTAATTAACCCATTTTTTTCCCCCTGCAAATGTCATTGGAGTTATATTTCAGATGCAAGCCCTCGAAGCTTCAACTGACTTGGTTACCTAAGCCTTGAAAGTGATTCTTTCTCTACAGTGGCAGTAAAAGCAGTGTTTTGTAGGCTCACAAGATGTATGTTAAATTCATTATGATTTGTTAAAAACTCAGCATTTTTTTTTTGGTGGGGGAGGAGTATGAAATCTTTTCTTTCTTTTTAAATGTGCTGGGAAATTTGGAAAGCCACATGCAAAAGAATGAAACTTGCTATTTGTAACTGTACATACATAAAATTAATTCAAAATGGATCAAAGACCTAAGTATAAGACCTGAAACAAAAACTCAGCACTTTTAAGATTCTCTAGGGCCTCCAGCTAAGCAGAGGTTACTCAGAGATGGAAATAGAAGTTTGGGCCTTTGTGTGACAAGAGTGATAGGAATGGTCCACAGTTGGGCTTCTTGTCAAAAATAAATGTTTCCAAAGTCATTGAGATTTTTCTGCTCACTCTCTCAGAGTGATCTGCATCTGTTTGGTTGTCACAAAATTCAGCTGAAAATACTCCAGGCTCTTCATTACTTCCCCCTCTTTCTCTGGGCCATGATAAGAGCTGATAAACACGCTGTTGGGAGGAGGGGCTTGAGTGAGAAATGAGGAACTCTGGGTTGGGGTTCAAGCTCTCCATTAAGAAGCTCTGTGACCCTGGGAAGTCATTTCACCTCTCCAGCTTCCACCTTCTGTATCAAACCAGGAAGTTGGATTTGGGAGTTTAAACTCAAACACCATTTGAGGCCTGGAAAACCAACAAAAGACAAAAGGCGGAGAGGAGGCCTGTGGCATTTGGAGAGTGCATGTCACCCTGGTCTAGAGGTATCACAGCCTCAGACACACTTAAAAATATCCTGTCACAGAAATACATCTATGGACAATAACTGGCCCATAGCTGTCAGTTTACCACTCCTGGGCTGTGTAATCTGTCCCTCCTCTTTTTTATTTTTGGTCTAAATTTTCTGGTCTTCAAAAGAAATATAAAAGAGGAAATGAAAGACCTAAATGAAATGCATTACACTAAAAAAGAACAAAGCAAATTATGTGAGGATAAAAACGGACTTAGTTTAGATAGAACAAAATGTAACTTGAATGTGAATGGCTAGTGTGAGTGTTACTGTTATGGGCGAGGGAAAGGGCAACAGAGTCCTGAAATGCAGCCTGAAGAACGTGCCACGCAGCGTCGGTAAGTAATTTTTCCACTGTACACAGCTTTGGTGCGACCTTTGTTATAGGAGTCTAGGTATGGTCGGTGACCCTTAAAAGGGATATGAAAAAGCTAAGAAGCACCCAGAGCTTAAGAGAACAAAAATTGTTTCTTTTGAGGAAAGGCTAAAGGAATTTGAGTTGATCAGCCTGGAGAGAGGAGGGAAGAATTTGGGTTAATTACTCTTCAAGGGCAGGATGTGTTTTCATGTTGAGAAGGCAAAACAGCTTTCTCTCTGAGTGAAGACATAGCCAGAAGAGGTGAGCTTAAGTGAAAGCAACAGAGATGTGATTGGGTATTGGGAAGAATAAAGCTCACTAGGAGGGTGGCAAAATGCTGGAAGGACCTACTGAGAGAGGTTACAGTGTCTCTGTGCCATGAACTAGAGAAAAGGCAAGTGATTGGTCCGGTTACCCTGAAGGGGAGGAGCAGCCTTTCAGCAGGGTCATCTGACGGTGCCCTGACTGCCACCACCATCATCCCTCCCAGCACTGGGACCGGCCGCTGCCACCACCCTGTGGCTGCCTCCCCTAACCACAGCAGACGGCCCTCCCAGAACATGAGGCCAAATTTTCTCTTGAGGTTCTGGAACAGAAACCTCCAAGCCCCTCTAAATATAAGAATCTTTTTTTCTGACCTCTTCTTTTCTGGGCTAGTAGACCTCATTTTTCACTCCTGTTTGCCTGTTCTGTCCGGTTCATTTGGCGTATGTGAAACTCAGCATTTAGAGCTCCTTAGAGCAAGAGATCAAAGTGACTGACCATCTCTTAATCCCAATCCCAAATTCCCAGGAGGGACATTCTGTTATGTTTCTCTTGGGGTTTTTAGGGCTCCCCTTCATTGAATAAACTATACCTCAAGGTAAAGTGAGTTACTTGTTAGAAAGACCTGCTAGCATAGGTGGTGGGACAGGAGGCACAGTGTCCCCCCTGCAGATTCTTATGTTGACGTGCTAAGCGCCAACATCTCAGAATAGGGTTCTCTTTGGAGACAGGGCCTTTGAAGAGACAGTTTAAGGTAGAATGAGGTTCGTAGGGTGGTGGGCTCTAATCTGATCTGACTGGTGTCCTTACAAGGAGAGGTGATTTGAAACCAGCTGCACATGTGCACCAAGGAAGCACATCTGTGGACACATATAGCAAGAAGGTGGCCATCCACAAGCCAGGGAGAGAGGCCTCAGCAGAAACCAAACATGCTAGCACCTTAACCTTGCACTTTTAGCCTCTAGAACTGTGAGGCAATAAATTTCTATTGTTTAAGCCACCTAGTTTGTGGTGTTTTGTTATGGCAGCACTAGCAAACTGGGAGAAATGAAATTTACTGTAAGCTGAGCAGCCATCCCAAGAAATCTCCCCTTTCACTATAATCATCTATAACAACAATAAGTAATGATTATACAGATACATGGAGCTATAGTCCTCCCCTTGGTAGGAGTGTGTAACTGGATCCAAGTTTTGCGCTCTCGTAAGACTGGGACAGACTGCAGCAGCTCATCCTTGCTTCCAAATTATTGTGAATATTCTCCAGTGTGTACTTGGTTGGGGCAGAGACTTGTGGGAAGCGGAAGTCAGACCAATGTGTGCTATTGCAACCCAGGCTGCTCTGAAGGGATTTCCCACTAGAACCATGCCCGTTGCCTCCACCTAGAATCCCAGACCCTGCAGGCCTTATCTGCCCTCTCGGCTTCCCCACCTCTGACTGGCACTATGCTCTCAGGGGAGTAAGTTCACACTTTATGCCAGTGATTGCTCTAGGGACTGGCTTGACCATGCAGTGGGTTTGCAAATTCCTCAGCAGATATAAACTGTTACGGGCTATGTGACTTACATTTGGCCTGAATCGCTCACATTACTTCCTTAATTTGCTGCTCGACTTGGGCTTTGGGGACCTGCCTTGGGTCGCCTGGTGGTTCAGGGCAATTGTTAGCATTCACGAATCTAACCTTAAACTCCACTTCCCTCAAGATTTTGCCTGTTTGCTAACAAACCTTTCAGAAGGCCCCAAAATAGGATTGGGTACTCGAGCTGTTATTTATGGGGGTCAGAGTTTCTCCCTTCTGGGAACTTTCTTGCTTCCTTGTAGGCAAACCTATTCAATTACATAGTTATTCTTAACACATACCAGAGCTAAAGAAAAATTCTGTCTGCTCCATCTCATCTAGGCAGGGAATTCCTTTTACCCTGAAATGGCTGGTGGCTTCCCATTACCTACTGAATAAAGCCCCATTCCTTAGTGTGCAAGCCAAAGGTTTCTAATTAGCTCCCCTTTCTGGCCATATCCCTACTCACACACCAGCCTCACAAGTCTACCCACGTTACTAAATCATTAATTCCCATGTCTTTTTTTAAAAATAAATTTATTAGGATGACAGTGGTTAATAAGATTATGTAGTTTTCAACTGTACGATCCATGATGCACCATCTGTATATTGCGTTGTGTGCCCATCCCCTGAAGTCGTGTCTTCTTTCGTCACCGTATGTTTGACTCCCTTTAGCCTTTACTGCCCCTCCACCCCATACTGTTGTCTGTGTCTGTCAGTTTCGGTTTTATATCCTGCATGTGAATTAAATCATATGGTTCTTACCTTTTTCTCCCTGACTTATTTCCCCTAGGATGATACTGTCAGGATCCACCCATGTTATCACAAATGGCAGCATTTCATCTTCTCTTATGGCTGAGTAATATTCCATTTTATACAGGCACCACATCTTCTTTATTCAGTCATCTGGCAAAGAATACTTAGGTTGTCTCCGTGCATTTGCCACCATGAATAATACTGCCCATGGCTTTGCTTGTGCTATTTTTTCCATCCAAAGTGCCTTTTGGTCTCATCACCATCCCTTTAAATCCTACCCAACTTTGGAACCCTCCACTAAACCTCACGAGGATTGGCATAGCATCTTGTCGCTACCCCCACACCAGGACCCATCCAGTGTTTTTAGGATAACAGTTACCATTTACTGGGAATTTCTTATGTGCTCAGCTGTGTGCTAAGTGCTCAGTCTACATTATTTTACTTAACAGGCAATGCTTTTTTAAAAAATGAAGCCCCTAAGACAGGTTAGGTAACTTCCCCAAGATTACACTGTGTGCTAAAGGTGGGGGCAAAATCGGAACCCATTTTTCCCACTTCTCACCATTAGTATATAATGTTGCCTTTCACCACTCAACATATGCATGCTGAATTGATTTGAATGAAATAGCCTGTCCATTTTAAGAACTTATTTATGTTAAGGTGAGTTCATGGAACAGCCCCAGGCATGACTGCTATTGCTGCAGCTACTGCTGCTGTGACCAACTTCTTTCTGCAATTCCCAGCCAGAAAGGTTGCCTAACAGAGGCTCAGGGAGATGAAGAGCCCCAGAGTGTCATTAAGGATCAAGGTGCATTGCTGATCTTGGCCCAGCCGTGCGGTAGCTGAACAAAGGTGATGTATTAGATGCATTTGCCATGCTAAGGAAAGAACAGCTGAATGTTAACCAGCACATTAATCATGCTGACAGATGGTCTGCCTGCCTGGGGCTCTCGAGCAGGCTCTTCCTATCTCACAAGCCCACTGCTGTGTACCTATTAGTCTGAAGGGAATAACAGAAGATAGAGGTTTACATGGGGAACCAGGGCAGGATTAGTAATGGCTAGAGGAATAGGTTAGGTTCTCTGACATTTTAATTGCCGTCATTCTGCTTGCCCAGGACACTGACCTTTTTCTACCATAGAAGCCCACTCCCACGTCATTGCCATTTAAAATATGTGCTCCCATTCTGGTCCCACACCCAAGATGGTCCCCCTTTGCAGCTTCACACATAGCACTGAAAATGGCTACCACCAACCAGTCAGGTAAGCGTAGCTGTTGAAGAAATTTGCTGTCCCCTGGTGTTATTTCTGTTGATTCAGTGGGCAGATTCTAATTTGAACCGGGCAAAATTTAGCCTGCCTGGGGTTGGTGCGCAGGTGTTGATTTTTGTGACTGGGCTGCTTTAATCACTAGGGCATCTAGATATTCCAGGTTGACGTCACCTCAACAGGAAACTCAAGTTCCATTTGCTGGGAGTCTAGAGTCTTGGTGGATCCCATCTTGCACTGGCCTGACTGACAACATCCTGATCTATCACTTGTGGAGAGAGATAACTATATAACGGTGTGGATATCTGTATACATATCAACCTGTCAGTCAGGCTGAAGTCCGCTCAACTCAGTGGGCAAACCTCGTCAGACACAAAGATGGGTGAACCTGCCTCAGTGCTCAATTTTTGGGGTAGACTAGCGTGAGAGAAAAAGAAGCCCGATAAAGAAAAGATACAGTGAAAGCAAAAGAGTACAAAGTGTGACAGCTTCTCTTTCCTCCATTTTGTTTTTTTAATAGGAAAGAGAATCAACTAGTATTGAATACTACTCAGCATTGGGCAGTGTTCACATGGGGTCTCATTGAATCCTGACAGTAGGCCTTTGACATAGTTGTTATTGTCCCTTTTTTCTCAGGAGGGAAGACAGAGGGCCAGAGTGAGTAACATGGCTGAAGTCATAGAGGTTGTAAATGCTGGGTTGGGCTTAAAATACAGCAGTGTCCAGCCTTTGCTGTCTCTGCATCACACTGGAAGAAGAAGAGTTTTCTTGGGCCACACGTAAAATACATTGCAACATGTAATCACAAAAACATTTCTTAATGTTTTAAGTAAATGTACGTTTACTTAAACGTTTTGTGTTGGGCCCCGTTCACAGCCATCCTGGGCTGCATGCAGCCTGTGGGCTGCAGACTGGACATCCCTGGATCTGGTCGTGATGCTCACCTGTGTCTGCCGTGATGGAGAGTCACATTTCTCAGCATATTTCATACTGCTTGTCCGCTGAAACCAGTTAGTCATGACAGGAGGTGAAAGGACAGAAGGAATGAATACATTCTCCTTCATGGCCAGTTCTGTGCCAACTGCCCAAAGCACTTTATATACTCTAAGTGTACCCAAATTTGAAACTTTTGATCAGTACATCCTGTAACTCCAGGAGTGACCATACCCACTCGTAATGACATCCTCTTGGCTGGTCACCTAGGGCATTCATATCTCTTCTGAGTTTTTCTCCGACAGAAAAGATAATAGTGGTTCAAAGTAAATAGTGGTTTACAATTTCTTGTAAAACCAGGATGTTCATTGTGGGTTGACACATTCTTGGCACATTTTGAATGAAGTCTTTAATTTATTTTGAATTAACATTTTGAATGGCCATTAATATTTGAGTCTTCCAACCCTTTTTAGATTGGGAAACAGGCCACGTCAATTTGTAATCCCGATGACAGAGTCCTGAGACCAGACAAACTTCTGTCACTGCTTTTTGGGCCAGAATATTAGTACTTAATCCTCTAGAGTCTGGATACAGATGGCAGAATAGATCTCAAAGGCATATCCTGGAGGCCAAATATGGTTTAGCCAACCCACAGAGTTGCAGCTTTTTAAATAACCCGTGTTCACCCTAAGTTCGAGAGCCTGCGAGGAAATCCTCAGAGAAACAGGCCATTCTGGGGTGTGGCTAGTGGAAGACACAAAGACACTATTTGGGAGAGTTCATCTCTTTGGGAACTCACCAAAGAACATGGAAGCAGCAGAAGGGTGGGAGGAGAGAGGGGCCAGACTGATTTGTATACACTGCAGCCTAATTTATTTTTTTTTTGCATGGTGTCATTGTGTATATTTAAGAAATAATTTGTGAAGTCTTTTTTGTTTTTTTATGAAATTTTTTTCTTCCTTCCCAAATGTCATTTTTCTTAAGCCAGCAAAAGCACAACTTTTGTTTTTAAACAATACTTGTCATCTTATGATTTAAAACTGGATGTTAAAGTCTGACTCACATGCCTGACCTCTCCAACGTACAGAGCAGTTCCCATAAACTTAGAGTCACGCTCATTGACTTGGCTTTCTTGTTTTTCCCACTTCTCATTTTATGTGGCCATGAGGGGTTAATGCTGAATTGGTTGGTAAAATTGAAACTTGCCAAAACTTAAATGCACTGAAAGACCTCAGGATTTCTTTCTCCCTTCCTGTTGGGCAGCTTTGGGGGAGTGGGTAAGTTTATTCCCCCTGGGACAAGGCACATTTGTTCTCACAAGACTGCAGTAGTGATATCTCAGTCTTTTTAAATAATAGTGTAGCGTACATTGTGATTGATTTTCTGTTGTCCACTGGAGGGTTGGTTGACCTTTCCCAAGTCAGTCAAGTCAATTCCATTTCCTTTGCCTTTGATTGGTTTAGATGTGATAAGCCAGGTCAATTGGGTCTTCTGAGATTTGGCTGAGGCTCTTGAGATGCCAGTCTCCCTGAGACTTAGCCTCCCCATCTGCAAAGTGAAGACAGTAGTAGTATCTAACTCACTGATTGTTGTAAAGGCTGAGTTATTGCTTAATAAATACCTGGCACATAGTAAGCACTCAATAAAAGGATTATTATGGTCCTTTAAAATTTCCCACCTTTTGATCCCAATATCAAGACATTCCACTTCTAGGAAGTATATTGAAAGCATATTTAAAGATGCATTGGAAGGTGAAGAGATATAGACAAGCTATTCATTATGGTGTTATAATCTAAACCCTAATTACCCCAAGAATTGTCAAAAAATAGTTAATAATGAAGCCTCCACTTCAAGAAATACTTTGAAGCCATTAAAAATTATCTAGTAGAATATTATTAGTGAAATGCAAAGCAGTTTATATTATTTCATAATGACCATGTTGATTTTCAAAAAGAGATAGAGATAGAAAGAACTACAAATACACATATAAATACAGGTATAAGACGACAGGCAGGATAGCCACCCAAAGTAGCAGAATGACGGTTTTAAAAAAGTATAGGCTTTTGCCCTGGCTGGGTGGCTCAGTTGGGTAGAGCATCAACCCATACACCAAAAGGTTGTGAGTTCAGTTCCTGGTCAGGGCATGTAAGAGGGGCAGCCGATTGATGTTTCTTTCTCCCATTGATGCTTCTCTCTCCCCCGCCCCCCATCTTCTCTTTCTAAAATCAATAAACATATCCTTGGGTGATGATTAAAAAACTGTATGTGTATATATATTTATACACACACACACATATATATATATATGCGTGTATCCACATATATATTTTTCATGTGTCTCCTAAACTCTTAAGGCAATGGGCAGCTGGCAGGTTGTCCCAGGCTAATCCCCTGAACCTGCTCTCGAAGCCCCCTTTTCTCTGACTGCCCGGTGAGCTCATGCAGCCCAGCCTGCATGTTTATTTTATGCTAAGCCCTCCCTTGTTTCACTGTCCCCAGTTTTAATAAATCCATCCTCATAGTTAAAAAAAAAAAAAGAAAACACCAAACAGAGGTTTTAAAAACTATGCAAGCAATAATACATATTTAGCTGTATTTTTAAGACAAAAATAGAGATATTAGAGAGAAAAATAAGATCATTCCTAATGTTACTACAAAGCATAAACAAAAATCTGGGGAAAATGGCTTTTAAATCTTAAAAGATGATTTCTGTTTTCTCTTTGTTATTAATAAGCACTTTCTAATCTTTCCGCTATGAGCATGCATACCTTATATAACCTTTAAAGCAACCAAACATGTATATTGTTAAAACCATTTGCTGCAGATTTCTGTTGAGACCCTGATGCAGTTTCATTTGGCAAATATTTATTAGGAGCCTGCTAGAAGCTAGGCGCTTTGCTAGGTGGTTCATGGAAACATAGGTAGCCTGCTCTCTTAGATTTTAGGCTGTATCAGATCCCCCCGGAGCAAAGAAAAGGGACATGCATTCGACTCGGTTGTTTCTGTTAACAGAGTTGGGAACAGGGCTTCTGCCTCCACAGGTCCCCCTGCCCTGTGCCCAATGGTGGGCCCCAGGCTGCTGGATGAATACTTAGCCCATCAGTGGTGCCCCTTGGCCTTCTTTGTTAGCACCGGTCACCCTGATTAAACATAAATGACTGAAGTAAAAATAGAGTGACTTCCAATGTAGCTTGAAGGTAGGTCCCCCTAACCTCCTTGTCCAATCAGATTGCTGCCCCTAAGCCCCTCCCATTCAGAAATTCAGGAGCTGCCCCTCCCTGTGGGAGGAAGCCAGGGCAGAGCTTCCTTCTGTTTGTTCACTGCACTGACATGTCCTCAAAATGGAGTGCCATTTGCAGTCTAAATGTTTAGAATGAGCACATAGACGAACAGAAGAGGAGAAGGTTTTCTGCCTTGATTCTGCCCTTAGATAATGTATGGTGGGCAAGTGCTAGAGGAACCTCCCCTGGGAAGAGGTGGTGCTGGAACTCACTGTAAAAACACATGGCAACACGCTGTGATGGGAAGTGAGAGGCAAAGGAAACTTGATTTGATTCTTAAGAAAAGCTGTCCCATTTTTCTCTCCTAGGTGGTCCTTGAAGGAAGTTTTTAATAACTATCCTTCCACCAATTGCCTTAAGTTGAACGTGTAGGTAGGAGAGGTAAGAGTGGTTATGGTAGTCAGGTGGGACACACGAAAGGAGCGGAGAAACAAGCCATAAAAGGGTGGTGGTAGCACCCAGCCTATCTTCAGGGCATGTGTAGGATGCTGACAGACGCTGATCAAATGTGATTCTGAATCGGTGGTGCAAGCGAGTGGGAATATTTGGAGTTCCATGTTATATGGCTGTTTTGAGAGGAGAGATCAGTAGAAGACTAAAAGTGGAAATGTCAAAAATATTAAAATTAGTACATTAGCTTTAGTGGGTCAGATTCGTATATACCCATCTGTTGCTAGATGTAACCACTCATAAAATATCAACTTTTGCCAACAGAAAATTTCTGCCAAACTCAGCCTGCTGGCAGTGTCTTAAGTTAGAGATGTGCAGCGTCACTGTGGTGGTCTTGGGCCCCCTGCTGCATGAATGAGCCTTCGATGGTCACCTATGGTGAGACACGAAAATACGAACCTTACCGTAAGGTTTTGTTACCAGAGAGTAGATGAGAATTTAGAAAGTGCAGCAATACTTTCTTTTATTCTTTTATTTTTCAGTAACAGTTAACATTCAATATTATATTAGTTTCAGGTGTATGGCATAGTGGTTAGATATTTACATAACTTAAGAAGTGATCCTCCCTGTAAGTCTAGTACTCACCTGGCATCTTACGTAGTTATAGCTGTAGTTTCTTCCTAAAATTATAACAGAAGCAACTGCTTTGGATTTATGAATGCTTTTACTTTAATTTAATGGCACCCAAGATGTAGTTAAATTTTATCAGCTCTACTACCCTCCCTTGTTTGGAAACCAGGGAAGGATGGCGGCCTTCTTTACAGTTATTACCTCCTCAACATGGTGAGCTAAAGATTTATATGATAGCATTGATCCATGTGGATCGTCAGTCCAGAATATTCAGAGCCTCTAGAAGTATCTTTATCTCTCAGTAGTAGTTGTTGTAGTAGGAGAAATAAACATTTATTGAGCCTCCAGTATGTGAGGCCCTGTCAACTATTTTCACGTCAAAAGGCCTCTGGAAGTCGTGTTTGATATGTGTTGTCTTATTTTGTCCTCAAGCAACACAGTAAGGTCAAAAGAGATCAGTTAATTTGTTTAAGACCATACAGAGGCAAAAAGAGGATTTTGGCTTAGAAGGCCTAGTATCAGGCACTGTGTAAACATGCATTTACTGGAATCACCCAAAAGGCTGGAATTGTCTGAATAATTTTCTCTGTTTCATTTCACTGGGAACAGAGGAGATTTAGTAATTAGCAGGTTTAATAACCAATGGTGGTGATAACTACAAATATTGTCAGACCCCCAAAGTATTTGGGTGGTAATAGAAGTGCTTTGTTCTTCTTCGTGTGTTTGACTGGGAAACATGAATCCTTGGGAATATTGGGAATGCTTAGCCACGGCAAACTGAGAGAAAGATAACTGTCCTGAGAGTATGAGAGCTTGGGTTGAGAAAATTTCTCGTACAAGTTCTAGGCTGTGTCATCCGCTGCTCTTGGAGTCATCCGCTGCATCACTTCTTAAGTTATGTAAAGACCCACCAAAGTGTGCACTCTCTTCAGGCTTAGGAGACGTTGGTCAGGAAGCCCCAAAAAATACTTGCTAAAGGCTGGACTGCAAACTCAGAGAGCACCCTGTGCCCAGATCTGGGTTTACCATCCAGCTAATGCTGTTAGGCACTCGGGGCTCGTTTTGTGGGGAAAAGGTACGAGAGGAGAAGGAAGGATGTCAGGATTATGTATGAAAAAACTCTGCCTGTATTCTTTGCTTAGTTGCACTTCTTTTAAAAATAGAGAAGCTATTATTTTGTTTGAATACATGGAACTTTTTGGTTTTATTTATTTGCTGAGCTGTCTTTAAAACAGGTGCATAAGCGAGTACACGCCTGTGTGTGTGCACACATAGAAAGATGGAACGTTTAAACCTTGGAAGCTTCATGCTGAAAAACTGATGGGAAACTGATGGGCTAATGAAAAGGACCAAGCCAGACTTCAGGTTTACTAAAGCTTCAGAAGAGATCTGCAGTTAACAATGGAGAAGTATATAAAGTAGAAATGGAAGTTCCTCGCCACCTCATCACAGATACAATGGTGATTATAATAAAAAAAAATAACATTGTTAAGTGCTATGTGCCAAGCTATGCTTTTAGACTTTATAGCTTTAACAGATGTATCCCTCACAATAGTTCTGTGAGGAAGGTAATATTAAATGAGGGAACTGAAAGATAAAAGGTTGAAGTAACCTGTACAACACCAAACAGGTAGTTAATCGTGAAGCCAGACCCCAATTACTGTGTGTCCTAATTATTGAAGTCTGTGCCATAATTACTCTATTAAACTGGATCACGGCTGATCACTGGGGACTATTTGAAACATTAGATAAATAAATCATAAATGATAAAGTATGCATATTTCAATATTTTATTTTAACTCAAATATATGTCATTTATACACTGATGTGCACCAAGGCCATTGCTAAGTATGGCTGCACCAGTTGGCTTTTGCCTTTCTTAAGTAAACCACAGCCATTATATAATTTTCAACTGTTGTAATTTTAGAGGGTGGTGAGTTCTTCAGAGTGCTTTTTTTTTTTTTAAGATAGTCGTCTTGATGGAGTCTTCCAAAAGAAATTAATTTAGCTGTCAAAGAAAACACAACTCTTTTTTTTGTTGTTGTTCTTATATTTCACTAGTTTGCATAATTTTGAAGGAAAAACTGGGTCATTACAGCAAGAAGGATAAACCTAAACCTGGCCTTAACAAATCTGGGGACAAAAGCCATTGATTGATTTATGTTTTTAAATTTTCAAATACAGTTCACATTCAAGATTATTTTATATTAGTTTCAGATGTACAGCAAAGTGGTTAGAAACTCATTTACTTTACAGAGTGGTCCCCCCCCCCACCCTGTTTCAAGTGCTTCCCACCTGGCCCCGTACCCACTTACCACAAGACTCCTCTGCTGTAGTCTACATCCCTGTGGCTGTTCTGTAACTACCCATCTGTGCTGCTTAATCCCTTTCCACCCAGCCCCCCAACCCCTCTCCCCTCTGGCAATGTAAACAACAGAAAAGATGAGACCAAAAGTGCCTGCCCTGGGCATCAGCATGAATTTTTAAATAGAGCCTGTAGGTACCTTGGGAAATATTATTAACTTTGGGTAAGAGAACTTTAACCAAATGGAATCACCAAGCCTGCGGAGAGGCACCCTGGCAGAAATTACTCATTGAGGGGAATCTGTTTCTTTTTTCCATGCCCCATACATCTAAGGATAGGTGCTTATCAAAGCCTGTTAACCCACTTCTTTTTCTTAGTTGTTTTTTTGGCATCTTTTGTATGTAACTTTATATATCTCTCTAATTTCGATTAGTCTTGGGGACCAAGTCTATCAACATGAAGATTAAAGAGTACAGTGAATTCCCCAAGAATGTCTAAAGTCACTCCCCTGAGACTGATCTGACTAGAAAAACGAAACAGAACTGAAGACATTAATAACTTAAATCCAGCATTAAGAACTGCCTTTTTAATTTTTTATTTTCATTCCAGCGAAAGTCCAAAACTTACTAGCAGAGCCTATAAGGCCCCATATGATCTGGCCCCTGCCTTTCCATTGTAGCCGAACAACCTGCTCCGCTTGATCCTGCCTTGCTCTTTCTGATGTCAGTTTCTCTGCCCTGGTCCCTTCTTGGCACGTGCACGGCAGCTTTTCTCCCACTTTGCCACTAAGAAAATCCCTTCAGATCGCTGCCCGCCTGTGCTGTTTCCGATCCCTTCCTGGACTTCTTAGCTCCTAAAACTGAGGGGTTCCTTCACTCCAACTTCATTGCCCTGCCCCCACTGAACCTTGTATTGCTATTTTAGCACTGCCCCCCCGCCCCGGTTGCTTGTATGTCACTCCTACTGTGTGAAATTCAGGAGGGCAGAGATGGGGTTTTATTCATTTTATTTCCCCAGGGCCTAGCCCCATGCTTGGCAAATAATGATGCTCAAAAAATACTTGATGAAAGAGTGAACAAATAATGTGGGGCAGGGTGCTTGGTCTCCTGCCACGCTGAGACTTGGAGGGGATGCATGTTTTCTGAATGGGATGCCTTCTCCTTTCTGTAAGACTTTCTTTCAACCCCGAGGAAGGGAGATTGAAGGAGGCTTCTTGCAGTGGCCATTGTCTTCAACATCTTGTTCTACATTGAAAGATCATTTAAAGGTGCAGTCCTGAGTTGCCCATTCAATTCTTTGTTAGCGCTTTCCCATTGCAGCCAGGGACTAAGAGGAGGATTTTCTGTACATGTTACCATAGACTTTGATCTAACTTGGTTTGATGTGGATGGTACCTTGTTCACAGTATGTTGCCAGTGAGACTATGACATAATGCAATAAGGGGCTCGTCTGTGTGGCAGCCAGGTGATGCTGAAATGCATGGTTTTATTTCATTAAGATACTGGTCTGCGTGCATAATGTGATTCTCAGGGTGCCCCCGCAAATACTCTGTTAGAGTGAGGTAATTGCATTACCTGGCCACTTCAAGATTCATTGAGGGGAGGCCTGAGCTCTCCCGTCAGCTGTGGGAATCCTGCTCACATTCAGCACTATTTTCCTGTAGTCACCTTTCCATGAGGCCAGCATCTCGCGGGCACTGCCTGACAGCTGGACCCTAGATGCTTCTTAGGAAGAGCCTAAGCTGGCCCTGTGTGGTTGCAGAATTTGCTTGACAAAGAAAGAGAAGCTCTTTGAGGTCGGAGAAACTGTCTTCATAGTCTCCGAAGTGAGATGTGCTCACTACTGATGATTTTAGGTGGTTCACAGATACATATTCACATTTTTAAATGTTATATGTTTATATTAACGTGTATTAGAAAAAATTCAACTAGCACATGAAACCTGAGATTTCATAGATTTGATGTTTAGAGAGGAACCAAAGTAGGTATTGAGCTAAGTCAATTTAAAGAAAAAGTTAAATGTGAAGGTAGCTAGGAGAGTGAATCTTGGAAGTTTCCATCACAAGAAAGAAAAATAGAACAAGAGTAATTCCCCTTATCTGCTGTTTAGCTTTCCACAGTTTCATGGTCCAAAATAGTATATGGGAAGTCCCAGAAATAAGCAATTTTAAATTATGCGCCACTCCAGCAGTAGGGAGAAATCTCGCGCTGTCTGCTCCGCCCTGCCCAGGACCCGAGTCGTGCCTTGGTCCTGTGTGTCCGCACTGTAGACGCATCCCACCCGCGTGTTACCTGGAAGCCATCCCGGTTATCAGATCAAGTGTTGTGGTGCACAGTACCTGTGTTCAAGTCACCCTTATTTTATTTATTAAATGGCCCCAAAGTGCGAGAGTAGTGATACTGGCAGTTCTGAGGTGCCAAAGAGAAGCTGGAAGGGGCTTACTTTAAGTAAACAGATGAAAAAGTTTTCCACTTAATTAGAAAAAAATTGTTTCTGAGGTTGCTAAGATCTATGGTAAGAATGAATCTTCTATGAAATTGTGAAGGAGAAAAAAGAAATTTGTGCTAGTTTTGCTGACATATCTCAAACTTCAAAAGTTATGACCACAGTGTGTGTGATAAGGCCTTCGTTAAGATGGAAAAGGCATTAAATTTGTTGGTAGAAGACATAACATTATTATGACTTGATGATCCTCCTCCTGATATTGTCGGAAGGTCAGTAGTAGCCTAACGCCCCATCACAATGCCAACATCACTCACTGCTCTCATCATGGAGGCGCTATGTCATCTCACGTCATCACAGAAGGGTGACTGCAGTGTAATGAGATAGACCACATTCACATAACTTTTATAATTATTATAATTATTTTATTCTATTATTAGTTATTGTTAATCTCTTACTTTGCCTATTTATAGATTAAACTTTATCATAGGTATGCATGTATAGGGAAAAACAGTGTATATAGGTCTCAGTACTACCCTCGGTTTCAGGTACCCACTGGGGGACTTAGGGAATGTGTGCCCCATGGATGGGGGGAACTACTGTATGTGTGGTGATGGGTGTTAACTGCGTGTACTGTACTCATCATTTTGCAGTGTACACAAATACTGTATCATTATGTTATACACCTGAAACTAATATAATGTTATCTCAATTATACTTAAATTTTAAAAAATTAAGAAAATAGTACTAAAAATTATGTGATAGTTGAATAATTAAAGTGTGAAAATGCTATGATATAGTACAGTTCCTAATACAGAGCAGGTGCTTGATAGATATTTTTGGATAGAATGAATGAATAATAAAATTAGTAATAGTAGCTAAAATTTATCATATGCTTGTTTTGTGCCAGTCACTGGGCTAGAAGTATTATATATAATATGCCATTAGATTGTGATTTGTCATTTGTCATTTTATCTTTATTTTATTCTATAAAATAAAGATATAGGAACTAATCATTTATTTTATAGAGGAAGGAACTAATGGTTAGAAAATAACTTACACAAAGTCACACAGCTAGTGGTGGTAGGTCTATTCTTTATCGTTAAACCCCAAGTGGACTTCTCTGCATCCCTAGAGAATAGATTCTAAAAGATAAAAGGGAGTTTTTATTTCCAGTTCCACCTGGGTGTCCTAAGGTGGTAAAAATATTCCCGCCCAGTAAAGGTCAGCTCAATTAGCTCTGTTGTGATGAGTGCGCTGCCAAGATCGTGCGTTTGATAAATTATGTTGGCACTTGCCTGGCTGAACAGCATGTGTTCTGTGAAGCCTTGTAAGTCCCTGAGCAAGCCTGACTTTTAGCCTCTTCTGCCCTCTTCTCTGGAACTCCTGCCTCCCTGTCCATATGAAGAATGTCATGTCATGGCATAAGCTAAGGCTTCCAGGGACTTCATCCTGCTGACCTGAACCCCGCTCTGTCTCAAATGACTGGAATGGCAGTGATGACACTGCTTTGGACAACTGATGGTCGCCAAGTCAGGAATGTCAAAGGTGCATGTGAAGGCTGAAAGAGTGAAATAAGAGAGTTTTTCAAAATCACTGTTTCCTGTTGGTGATTTTACATATGAATATATTTATTTTTTATTTTTCTTTATTTTTCCAATACAGTTGACATTCAGTATTATATTAGTTTCAGGTATACAGCACAATGGTTAGACATATAATTTATAGAGTGATCACCCATGAGTCTAGTACCCACTTGGCACCATATATAGTTTATATGTGTGTGCGTGTGTGTATGTATACACACACACACACACACTCAATTACACATTTAAATTGACCAAGACCTTCCTTTGCCACCCTTTGCTTTATAATGCTTCTGTGCTTTATCAGGCACAATGACCTGTTAGGGAAGTAGAATGGGCTAAATATGGATTAAGTTGCACAACCTCATAAATACAATGTGGTTTCTTTCTTGAAAGTCATTCTCAGATATTTGGGAAATCTCAGGATACCAGTAGCTTCTAATTTACTGTAATTGTAAACTTTTTAATTTATTCAACCAACATTTATTAGGCCCCTACTTCATGCCACTATGCTTTGCGATCACAAGAGAGAGAGAGAGAGAGAGAGAGAGAGAGAGAGAGGGAAATCTTCAAAGCCTTCATGGAAATTAAAGTTTAATAAATGAGAGAGGCATAAAACACACAAATAAGCAAAAATAAAATGCAGTTGTAAACTTTTTAAGCTTAAGACTATGTGTATTTTCTGTGAGCATACCCCGCTCTGTGAAATCAGATGGCCAAAAGAGAAAAGGCATTGGCGTCTTAAAAATAAATTGTTCCTCGCCTTTATGATTTCTTTAGTGTGACTCATTGAGTGCTACTGTTTGGAATAATTTCAGAGCTGAGTGACATTTCCTAAAAGCTGAAAATGGTTATTTTTCTCTTCATTTGCTGCTCACTTTTTCCATGCTAGTTTCATGGAAGAGAAGGGTTAGACCATAAGTAGATAATGGGAATCAGGGCCTTTCATACAGAAAACAAATGCCATTTCCTAACAAAAACCTCTCTGCCGCACTGGAAAAGCCAGTGATTTTCACCATTGACCATTAAGACAGGAAGGGACCTTTGACTTTTTTTTTTTTTTAACTCCTCAAAATGTGGCCCATGGATCACCAACTTCAGAATCACCTAGGTGTGTCAAAATACACACATTTCTGGTCTCAACTCCTCACCATCTGAATTGGTATCTCCAAGGGATACTAGGGAACACAGATTTCTCAGAAGCTCTGTAGGCGATTCTTACGAACACTAGAGTTTGGTAATCACTTTATTCTAACCTCCTCATAGTACATGGAAACTGAGGCTTGATAAAGGGAAGTAACTTATCAATGGTAAACTAGACAGTAAATAACAAATCACCCTACTTCGCTATTCAAAACCACATAGGTGAACTTCAATTTTAAAATTCATTTGACATGCATCTTTCTGCCTCAGCTGTGTAGTTATGTAACTTAATTACTTCTTAGCTTGATTTGACGGCCTTATTCTATTAGATAAGATGTGTTAATTACTCTGATGGCAATATGTGGTAATAATGGCTCAGTGTTACATTAATAATTTCGAGATCACGAATAATATGCAACACCTCTGTGTCTGAGCCATTATTAATTTGTTTCACCAGTGCTGAAGTGTTTAAAATTCAGTTTCAAGCATGTCTTCTCAGAGAAAAAAAGAATAATACATGTATTGAAAACCTCCCCTTTATTCTGCTCTTAACTCTGTCCTTGCTACACAATTAGCTGTATAGTGTGCCTAATTAGTGAGGTAAAAATTCAATTTCATTTTGTTTTTAAAAATGCAGGTAAATCAAAGCAAAGTCTTTGCTGATAAAGGAGGAGAAAGTAGGGGTAATATAAATCTTGTGAAAATGTATCAGTTATAATGAATCTCAAGGGGTAAGAATAATTCTAAAAGTAGAATTTTTTATTAGCCTTAGTTTTTGAGTGGACTTAAAGTCCTTAAAGTCACCTTTCCTCACCTAAAAAAAAAACAAAAAAACAAAAAACCTCATTTACATGATCATAGAGCAGTTGATCCCTGATCAAGGCAGAAGAGAAGGCAGGGATGCCTGTTCTATCTGCCTGCCCACTATCTATTTCTTCCTTCTGGCACTAGCACCCTGATGGAGAATATTCATTTTCCTTAGTCTGTGTGGGAACAATCCTCAGTGTCATATCTGGACAGTCAACCCAGGGCTGACCAATCAGCATAGTCAGCCCTCTTGTGAATTGTGTTTGGCCTACCAACGTCATGGGGTGTTGAACCTTCTGGCATCTCTGGGGCACACTGGAAGAAGAAGAGTTATCCTGGGCCACACATTAAATATATTGTGACACATAATCTCACACACACACACACACACACACACACACACACACATCTCATAATGTTGTAAGTAAATTTACAATTTTGTGTCGGGCTGCATTCGTAGCCGTCCTGAGCTGCACGCGGCCTGCAGGCCGCAGGTTGGAGACCCCTGGATGATACAAGGTGGTGGGATCAGAGCTCGTCCCAGGACTTGCAGAGCAGTTGAGATATGTACTGCGAACCTTGGGCATAGACTTAGAGAAACTGGCACCTATCTTGCCACTGTAAAAAGAAAGTCTGTCCCCTGGCCAGCGTGGCTAAGTTGGAGCATTGTCCATGGACTGAAAGGTTGTGGTTCGATTCCCAGTCAGGGCACAACCCAGGTTGCGGGTTTGATTCTTCCACCCCCAGTTGGGGCCCATAGAAGGCGACAGGTAGATTTTTCTCTCTCACATCAATATTTCTCTCTCTCCCCCACCCCACCTCCCTCCCCTTAACCCTTTCTCTCTCTCTAAAAAGCAATGAAAACAATGTTCTTGGTGAGGATAAAAGAACTTTTTTTTTTTAAAGGAAAAAATCTACCATCATAGGAAAAAAGAGGGGAGGGCATGAGACCAATTCCTGGTGACAGAATTTATGTCCCTGGATCCAGCCAAACTTAAAGTTACTTACTATTGTTTTTTTTTTCCTGCACTCTGCAATCAAAATACTCTGTTTTTTGCTTAAGCCATTGTGAGTTCAGTTTCTCTCACTTTCAGCAACAACAAAAAGGCACTAATTTTTTTTTTTAACATTGTGAATTCATGAGTTTCCAGGAATGGGAATGTTTGTGTCGAGCCTTGTGTGTGTCCTGCCAAGCCTTCACTGCGACCAGTGGAACAGATGAGTCGCTGGCCTGTGTTAGAGGTAGGGTGACCGTGTAATGTATTATCCAAATCAGAGCACTAATTTCGAACCCACATAAAAGTAAACAGAACGGCACTATCAGCCCATGAACCCACCCGTGACCGAGCTCCAGCACCATCGATGCGTTGGCCGGTCCTGCCTCAGCCACGTCCCGTCAGCTCCTCTCACCTCCAGTGTTATGTTGAAGTGAATCCCAGACATCATCATTTCACTGGAGGAAATTTTGAGAGGGGAAAGGTGGGACTCTTAGGACAGGAGAGGAGGAAGACTATCTCAAAATGCTGAGATTGATGGTGTGGACTATATTAAAAATAAATGGATTCCTGTGACCATAGTACACACTCCAGCCACCTGAGACAGAGGACCAGTTGGGGTTCTAAAGGGCCCTGAGACCTTTTTCCTTCCTAGCAGCCTTTTTTTGGTTACATAAATGTTTTATTAGGTACCATCTAACTCTGGGTCTTCCAAGAAACAGGTGCCAGAACAGGATAAAATGTGCAAGAATTTGATTAGGGAAACATCCCTATGAGAGAAAATGGGGAGAAAGCCCAGAAAAGGCTGGGAGAATATTAAACTATGATGTAAGTCTGACTCCCAGGGAGGGAAAGAGGAGGAAAGAGTGGATGTAAGTGTCCTAGATGTTACAAGGCTGCTAGGGAGTCCTCAGGTCAAAGTCAGGTGTGCAAGAGGGCCCCTCATAAGCCCCTGCTGCTCTCAGTCCTAGGTTGGAAGCAGCCCGTGGAAACAGCATCTTACTCTGTTTGGGCTGCTGTCACAAAGTACCGCACACCGGGTGGTTTACAGACAGCAGAAATGTATTTCCCACAGTTCAGGAAGCTAAGGAGTCCAAGGTGAGGACCCTGGCAGATTTGGTGTCTGGTGAGGTCCTGCTACGTGATTCATAGATGGCCAGCTTCCTGCTGTGTCCTGACGTGGAAGAAGGGGTGTGGGAGCACTCTGGGGTCTCTTTTTTAAAAAAAAAATTGTTATCCTCATCTGAGGACATACTTACTGATTTTAAAGAGATGGGAGGGAGGGAAACATTGATCGATTGCCTCCCATGCACATAGGACTTGGGTTTGAACCCATGACCTTTCTGGTTATGGGACAGCGCTCCAACCGAGCCACCCCGCCAGGGCTCTGGGGTCTCCTTTATGAGGTCACTAATCCCATTCATGAGGGCTCTCTCCCCTCACAACACAATTACCTCCCAGAGGCCACACCTCCAATGCCATCATGATGGGGGTTAGGTTTCAACATGAATTTTGGGGTGCACAAACATTCTCTCTACAGCACACAGTGGTGGGTATCAGAGTGCAGTGGCTGGAGGCCCGTGGCTGATCCTGCTCCCTGTAGTTGGAAGTCTGTGCGGCATATTTTTATGGCTACCACACACACCAACTGTTTTCTAAATATTGTCTATGTAATGTAACACAGTGATTAAAGCATGGATTTCAGAATCAGAGCAGCCCTAGTAAAATCTCAGCCCTATTGCTTGGTAGCGATGTGGACGTGGGCAAATGGCTTGAGTTCAGGGTACCCCAGGAGATGGGGATAACAATAGCCCTTACCTCAGGGGTCGTTACAAAGACTGAATGACATAGGCTCTACACAGGGCTTAGCAGAATGTATAGCCTGTTTAGCAAGGGCTCAGTTAATTGTTAGTGATGATTATGATAACAAATATGAAGACTTTATGAATAGGCTTATATATGGACCTTTAATCATAGGTTCATATTTTTAGAGACTGCATCTGAACAATGGATCTAAAGTGACTAATTTATATGACTTAGGAGTTCAGGCCTAGTCTTTGGAGTTGGTCGTATTTTCCTCTGGAACATCAAAGACATCTTCTTGGTGCCGTTCCTCAGCCTTTGCACTCAGTACTTCCTCTACCTGAATTACGTTCCCCAGTGCTCTCCTTTATCTACCTGCTTCCTACTCATCTTTCTGGTTTCAGCTGAAGAATAAATTAATTAGGAGAGACATCTCTGACCTCACAGTCTAATAAAAGTTCTTTTTTAATATAGCCTCCAAGAATTGTGCTCCTAAAATTGGTTTCCTTTTCTAGCTAGGACTTCTGTTAGTGATTAGACATTTATTCATATTTGATCAATGGTTGTCTTTCCCATGTGAGAGCAAGGATCATGTCGGATATTGCTTTCAATTTAAACCCAATGCCTAGCGCAGCGCTAGCTTGGAACACAATAACATTTGTTAGCCAAATGAATAATGTGTATCTATTCCTCAGAAATAATCAGGCCCTTGTCAATTAATTGTTTGTATGTGACTCATAGGAGACTGAGCCATGAAACTAGGTTGGCAACAAATTACTGTAAAAAGGAGGAGGTATTTGACTAGTTCTCTGGGCAAAGAATGCCATGTCCTACTTTTATTTTTATTTTTGTTATTCAGAGTTGTTTGTTTTGGTTTGTTTTGATAAGAACACTTGCCAGGAGAGCCACCCTCTTCATGGGTTTTAATGCAGAGCGCAGTGTTACAAAGTAACAGGCACAAGGCCAGGGGGCAGCTAGGGCTGGCTCATATTGTATTGCTGAGACTTTACACCAATGAAACGTGTCCTCGCCTCCCCCAGCCCCTGGCAACTGCCATTTTACTCTTTCTTTCTATGGGCATGACTACTTTAGATACCTCATATTTGTAAAATCATGCAATATTTTTCCTTCTGTAACCAATTTATTTCACAGAGCATAATGCCCTCCAGGTTCATCCATGATGTCTCATGTGGCAGGAATTCTGTATTTTTTTAACCCTCACCTGAGTACACACTTATTGGTTTTAGAGAAAGAGGAAAAGAGGGAAAGAGAGAGGGAGAGAAATATTGATCGGTTGCCTCTCATACGCACCCCAAACAGGGATTGAACCCACAACCTGGGCATGTGTCCTGACTGGGAATTGAACCTGCGACCTTTCTCTGACCAACTGAGCCATACCAGGGCAGGGTTTCCTTCTTTTTAAGGCTGAATAATAATTCTACCTTATCTATACACACTTTCTTTCACTGAAGGACATTTGGGATGTTTCCATATCTTGGCTATTGTGAATAATGCTGCAATGAATGTGAGAGTGCAGCAACCTCAGGGTATAGGGTTGCCTCACTGATGGTTTACAGTTCTGTCCTCATGTAGTGCAGTGTGTAGAGCCTCACTACCATTGCAAAGAAACTGGATGTGTTTGGGGATTCAGGTTACTAGGTTAACACTCTAATTTGCTTCTCCACATTAATGACAAATAAGTTCTGGGTGACTGTTGTTTCTGTTCACACGCTTCCAGAGTCGGTCTCTTCCCTTGGGTTGAAATTTGGGGATGCTTTGTAGGGAGACAATGCTCTCTTCCCTTCTCCTTGCCCCTCCTATATCCTACTTTTGCCAAGTGTAACTAAATAGGACCCCAAGCTCCTGCCAGCTTTGAGCAGCCTGTGAGTCAATGGGCATGTTTAATTTCCACCTATGAAGCAATCTGATGATTGCATTTACCATCAGTGACCAGTCAAATGGACTTTTCAAGCAGTCACCAAAAAGACTGCTTTAGTGTGCTGTCCGTGGGTACAATTGCAGATTTTTATAGACCGGATCTCTTCCCTTTGATAACTTGGACGAGAAGTGATGGTGATTATACTAAACACGCACACACACAGACACACACGGTTCTTTTCATCCCCTCATATTTCTCTTTATCACACATCTCTCTATTGAGTTCCACCAGTTGTGCATTTTACAGATTGAAGGCAAGATGCTCCACCAGCAAAAAGATTGGTGTATTGCAACGCTTGCTTTCCCGTGGCAGCCTGGAACCGAGCCTGCAGTACCTCTGAGGAATGCCTGTGTCATAGTGCAGGCCACCGATATCACTTGTCAAGGTTTCTGGGATGGACTCTTCTCTAGCCTTTTTGGACCCAGGAGATCTGTGTAGTGGAAGATCCCGGTGCTGCAGTGGCTTCTCATTGTTCTCTAGATATTGTCTAAGCCCTCCGGCAGCATTCAAAGTTGTTTTACGCTCTTTGGTTCCATCTCCTCAGCTCCCTCCCCACCTCTTCTTCCTCCCATTATGGATTCCACGCCACCGCCACACTAAATTACAGGTCCTGTGCTTTCTCACCTCTGGGCCTTTGAGTAAACTCTCTTCTTTGACTGGAACACTCTTCCTTCTTTTCTCATTCTTTCTTCCCTTTCAGACTCGTTATAGATCTTCTTCTCCTTTAAGTCTCCGCTCGGACATGACAGCCTTTGGGCACCATTCACTGGCAGTACATCCAGAAGAAGCGCCTTGCCCAGGGGCTTCCAGAACCCCAGTGCTTTCCCCGAAGCCCTTGCCATGCTATTATAACTGTCTCTTGACTTTCCTGTTTGCCCCTCCCCTCAGCTGTGAAGACCCTGAACTTAGGAGCTGTGACGTGTTCATCACCAAATTGCCAGTGTCTAGAACAAGGCTTCACGCAGTTAGCATTCAATAAATGCGTGTTCAGTAATAGGGCAATCTGTGCAGAGACTCTGCAATATATGAATGATTTTATGTGCATTTCATTTCATTTTCATAAAGACACATATGAGAAGAGTATTAATAGTTGATGACAGCCCTGGCCGGGTAGCTTAGTTGGTTAGAGCATTGTCCCCATACACCAAGGTTGTGGGTTCTGTCCCTCGTCACGGCACATGCAAGGATCAGCCAATGAATGCTTAAATAAGTGGAACAACAAATCAATGCTTCTCTTTCCTTCCTCTTTCCTCTCTAAAACCAATAAATGAAAGAATTTTAAAAATCATTGATGACAATAATAAAAAGCTCAATAAAAATTGTTTTTTATACATTGTTGTTCTGTTGCAGTTGTCCCAATTTTCCCCTGTTGCTCTTCCCTGCTCCTTCTGCTCCCCATCCCCACCGTCAGTCCTCACCCTGTTGTCCATGTCTATGGGTCATTTATACCTGCTCATTGATGAAGCCCTTCACCTTCTTTTTCCTCTTATTCCCCTCCCCCTGCCCTGGTTGCTGTCAGCCAGTTCCTTGTTTCCATGCCTCTGGTTCCATTTTGCTCATTCATTCTGTTCATTAGGTTCCTCTAATAGGTGAAATCATATGGTATTTGTCTTTCACTGCCTAGATTATTTCACTTAGCATAGTTTTTGCCAGTTCTATGTATGCTGTTGTGAAAGGTTAGAAAGGTTAGAAGAAAGGCTCCTTCTTTCTTTCTGCTGCATAGTGTTCCATTGCGTAAATGTACCACAGTTTTTGATCCCCTCATTTACTGATGGGTAGTTAGGCTGTTTGCAGCACTGGGCTATTGTAAATAATGCTACTGTGAGCATAGGTGTACATAGGTTGTTTCGAATTGGTGTTTCAGGATTCTTAGGGTATAATCCCAGCAGTGGGATTACTAGGTCAAAAGGCAGTTCCATTTTTAGTTTTTTGAGGAAACTCCGTAATGTTTTCCACAGCAGCTGCACCAGTCTGCATTCCCACCCAACAGTGCACCAGGGTTCCCCTTTCTCCGCATCCTCGCCAGCACTTGTTGTTTGTTGATTGGTTTATGATGGCCATTCTGACAGGTGTGAAGTGATATCTCATTGTGGTTTTAATTTGCATCTCTCTGATGACTAGTGATGTTGAGCATCCTTTCATATGCCTATGGGCCTTCTGTATGTCCTCCTTGGAGAGGTTTCTGTTCAGATCCTTTGCCCATTTTTTAATTGGATTGTCTGTCTTCCTGGTGTTGAGTTCTTTATATATTTTGGAAATTAAACCCTTGTCTGAGGTATCATTGGCAAATATGTTTTCCCATACGGTTGGTTCCCTTTTCATTTTGATGATGCACTGGAAGCCCTTTTAAACTACCAGTGACATACTTCACAGATTTAGAAAAAGTATTTCAAAAATTTATATAAAACCAAAAATAACCCTGAATAGCCTTAGCAATCTTGAGAAAGAACAAAGTAGGAAGGAATTGCAATACCTGACATCAAACTATATTACAAGACCACTCTAATCAAAACAGCCTGGTACTGGCATAAGAACAGACACATAGATCGGTGGAACAGAATAGAGAACCCAAAATAAAACCATGTCTCTATGGTCAATTAATACTTGACAAAGATGGCAGAAGCATAACATGGAGTAAAAATGGCCTCTTCAACAAATGGTGTTGGGGGAGCTGGAATGATACATGCAACAAAAAGGAAACTTGACCCCCAACTTATACCATACACCAGGATAAATTCAAAATGGATAATAGACTTAAGCATAAGCATGACACCATAAAAGTCCTTGAGGAATACATAGGCAGTAAAATTTCAGATAACCCACGCAACAGTATTTTCACCAATATATCTTCTAGGGCAAGGGAAATAAAGGAAAGACTAAACAAATGGGACTGCATCAAATTAAAAAGCTCCTGCATAGCTAAAAATTGTTTTTTAATATGGTTATATTAATTTTATGGTGAAATGTCTTGTTCTGTCAAAGGCCATCCATAAAGGCTGCTATATTTTATAAAATGTTCAGCAGTTGTTAAAAGAAAGACACCAAATGGGGCACATATGTGACTAATTTTTTTCCCATTAGTTACCATGGGATATCTTCCTTTAAAAATACCCTCTCTTAAGATGGATACCTACATTGATGACAATAAAGTCTAGAAAGAATTGGCTTTGAGAGAGTAACAGTAAATATAGAATATCAATGTGATCAGAGATGATGAATGTCATCATCTGGGGCAGGGGAAAGAGAGAAAATAATTATCTGATCGAGGAACAAACACATCTATCTATACTGTAAGTTTTTTTTAAATGTTTATAGCCTTTTCCATCAAGAATGCTAGTTTGTCATGAGTTGAAATATTCTGCCATGTAGCTTATCAGACTCCACTCAATGTGTATAACTCAGAGCATTTAAATTAAAATGGAAACACTTGTGTCACAGATCAAATTGGACCTTGTAACTTATTATGCTTCCTAATTTCAGTCCTGCCTGTCATTCTCTTCTTGACTATAGATGACTACAAGGAGATTTTCGTGGCTGCTTCTAACCCAGACATTCACCTGGTGTGAAAATCAGTTTGGATAAACAGAAAAAGAGAGGGAAAAAAAATCCAGTTCTCTTCATCTTCCTCCAGGGCCTAATGTGTTTGGAGAATAAATTATCTAAAGAAAGAATTTTGGAAAACAGATAGTTAACAAGTGTTTTTTAAAATCTTTTTTTAAAATTTTAATGATTTTAGAGAGAGAGGGGAAGGGGGAGGTGTAGCGAGAGAGAGAGAGAGAGAGAGAGAACATTGATTTGTTGTTCCACTTATGTATCACTCACTGGTTGATTCTTGTATGTGCTCTGACTGGGGATCAAACCTGTGACTTTGGCATATCAGGATGATACTCTAACCAACTGAACTCCCCAGCCAGGGATTTAACATCTTTAACTTTGGTAGTAATAGAGTCTACAAAACAGATAAGGTCTGCTTATAATAAAAAAACTTTCCTGTTCTTGTAGTATAATATTCTGGTCAGCCTTTGACACTTTTGAACTGCATTGAGTATGGCTAAAGTCAGTATTGTTTAGAAGTTCTGAGGAAGGTTTGAGGAAGTCCAGGAGTTTTGAGAATTGAGCATAAGAGAGTAAGGGAATTAAACCATCCACTGTGGGTTTATTTATGGGAACAGAGGCATTTAGAGCAGGAAGTGACGGTTTTGGCCGTGATAGAGATTGTGCCTCGGTCCATGCTTGACAGTGGCTCCTCAGACAGAAGCGTAGAGTAGTTTTGAAGCTTCACAGCACTGGTGACCTGCAGCTGAGAGCATGTGTTCTAGTGCTTTACAGACTTTGGAAGTTACTCATTTCCAGCAGAGCCCTGCTCCTTGCCTAAGACATACCCGCTTGCTTGGAAAGTTCAGTAGTTCCCCAAAGAGTCATCTTCACACATGCCTTTGGGACCTTCGCTTCTTCAAGTATAATGCTGATACCTTCTTCAGCTGTTACTTTTTTGGAAGCTTTGTTGGGCTTTCCTGTCTTTTTCACATTAGAATTCAAGAACCCTTTCTTCTGTTCCCATGGCATCCATGGTAGAGCTGTGTACACTAGCCCCACTGCATTTTTAAATAACTACTAATTTTATTTGGTGTTTTTATATGCATACCTCAATCCCTCTTTCTACAGATAATCACTGTGTTGACAGTCTCTGGTGTTTCTTTCCATAAAACAGAAATTCTGCAATATGCACATGTAACTAAATATAAACATGGCTTTTAAAAAATCATATACAAAGATTATATTTTAGGCAGTCTTTTTTTACTCTGTTTTTATGGATGTATTTTGTATATTTTTTATTAATATTTATAGGCCTGCCTCATTGTTTTAAATAGCTACCTAGTAATTCCATTTTATGGATGGTCTATAGTTTATACTCACCCAGGCTCCCAATTATGAGTATGTTGACTTATTGCAGCTTTCTGTTTTTACAAACACCCCAATGAGGAATCCTTGGGATTGTAAACTGGTGAATTTCTGCAAGTATGTCTTCAGGATATGTCCCAGCAAGATTTCTGGATCAGAGGGCATGTGCCTGTTTTATATGGGTAGATTAACTCTACATAAATATTTCATATCAGTTAGCCTCCCACCAACAGCATCACACTACGTGTAAAATGGGTTTACATCTCTCTTCCCCTACCTAGAAGGTGAGAAAGTTGAGTGTAGGGTCTTGCTTTTTATCCTTGATCCCTGAAACATGTAGCACAGTGTTCAGTAAATATGTGCAGAAGGAAGAAATGAATGAAAAGTTCTGCTTGTATTTAGGCCTCTGTGAACACTGTCAGAGTTGTGTCAGAAGGTAATATTAAAGTCACACACTAACATGACACTAAGACACGTTTGATATTCAAGGAGAGGTGTGTATGTGGTTGTGAATTCACCAGGCAATCACACAATCCCTTCATTAACCTTCATTACAGGCTAGGAAGAGGAAGAAAGGATAATTCCAGAATCAATCTGTATCTCATCTTTTTTCCAGAGTAGACTGTCCCATGGCACCCGCGGATGTGCCACTGGGTCATTGGAGTGTGTGGATGGGAACAAGAAGGGAGGGGCGACTTCTGTCTTCTTTGCCCCAAGTAGGCAGTGTGTTCTCGTGGCAGACTGAGGGCTGAAGCATCCCTTTCCTCCTTCCCTTTCTTCCTGCCCTTTCTCCTATGTGTTCTGTCCTACGTGTGCAAACTGGTTGTGACTCCTAAGGGCCCAAAAGGTAGACTTGCAACTCTCCAGCCCGGCCATCGGGGCCCTCCGTCATCAGACCTGCCACCCCCAGCTGCCGCTGCCAGCTGCTGCCTGCTGCCTGGAGACGTTTGTGGGCTGGCCAGCCTGCTGCCTTATTCTTTGCTGCCAATCATTCTTAGTTCAGATTGGCTGCCATAGTGATTTTTAGTCTGCACCCACTTTTTTAGTGAGTGAACTGTAAATATGCCACCCATCTCTATTGTGGCCTGGAGACTTCAAACAGTTTTTTAAGACCTCCAGTGCTTTCCAAGGCACATGTATTTGAAATACTGTGTGCATCCCATAATTCTGACAGCCCTGGGGGGAGATAAGGTGAAATCTTAGAGGTATTTACTACTTTCTCCTGACTGTTCCCCGGGCTCATGTCTCTTTGGCTGATCAGCCCTGACCGGCTCAGTGCAGGTGTAATGAATGTCTTAGATTACCCAGTGACTTTGAACTTTAATTTTTATTAGCTTGGCTCACTCACAGAGCACCTCTGTGCCTCTGTCATCTTTAGGATGCCTCCTCTCTGCAGGCTGATAGGATTTACAGCCCCAGGGTTGGGAAAGCATAAAGATGAGATGGTCCTCCTGAGAGGTTTGTCTCTTCAGGTTAGTGTTAATGCAGAAGCCAGTATTTACCCACTAGTCATATTTACCCAGGACCATAAAAAGTACATCCACAGCAGAGTGCTAAAGGATGGCCGTTGTTCAGAGCCACTGCAGCATCTAAAACCGACATTGAAATCAATGAAACCATTTTATTGGCCCTCTTGGATTTTACTACAGAAAATTGCAAATCTCTATTATGCACCAACACAGCAACAGATTTTGTTGGTGGCCTTAAATCAATCTGTTAGCTATATCTGAAGGAGTATGGATATTACTGAAGTTGGATAGGAATTTGCAGGTGGTGCCAAGAAATAAGCTTCTACAAATAAACAATCAATCAAACAAACAAATGCACAGACATCAATATTTGCATAGGTCTCATGAGCTTGCAGAACACTTTGGCATATATCATCTGTTCAATCCACCAGCCCTAGGAATGAGCAGGCGTGATTCATAGGAACCCCATTTTAGAGATGAGGGCATTTGAAGGTCAGAGAAGTTGAGTGATGTGAGGTTGAAATTTTTATGAGTGGCTTTGGTGTCCCTTGTTTGTGTTACACCCATGGCTTCCAGAATTACCAGCAAAGCTATAGTTGCTTCAACTCTGAATCCACCACGTCCACGGAAGTAGGCTGAGCATCTCGAGTGAGAAATAAAGTCACCATTTGTAAGATATTCATCTTATAGGAATAATCTGGGCAATTCATATTGATTCTTAGAGGATTATTCATTTATCCCTTTATTTATTCATTTGAATTTACTAAGTGTTTTCTATGTACCAAGCATTGTACTGTAGTAGCTTTACAAATGAGTAATACATAAGCCCTGTTTTTAGGCATAATAATAATATTAGATAATACTTATGAATATTTGGTTATATCAGGCAATGTGCTAAACACTTAAGACATAACGCTTACTCCTAACAGCTCCTTATCATATAGGTTCTCTTATTATCCTTATTTTCCAGATTAGGTCCTTGGGGCTCACATCCAAGGTAAACAGTAAGAGGCAGATTTGAAATCTACTAAAGGACTGGGCTGATCCAGAATCCCATACTTTATAGCCTCTTTCCAACTCTTCCTTCCCATCCTCTGCTCCCTGGCTCACAGTCAGACATAGGAACAGAAAACTTAGTAATAAACCTGGAGGAATGAATGAAAAGTTGTAGGAACACAAAGTGGGGGAAATCAGAGAAGACTTAGTAGCTGAAACTTAACTTGGGCATTGAAATAGCCACAGAAGTTTTCTAAGGCGAAGAAGGAGAGAAAACAGTCTAGGAAGAAAGAGCAATAAAGGTATGGAGTCACAGCTACTCAGTTCTCCTTTTTGGGGCTCCATGGAGAATGCCCATCACTTACTAGAAGGTTACCGAATCCTCATAGAGTCCACCGTACTGTTTCAGTTGCTTGAGGTGTTGACTCTGATGCTGGTATTGTTGCCTTAGTACTCTTGCTTTGAGCTAGAAAGGACTCCCCAAACTTTTACAGTAAGGAGGCCACAGAGAGCAGCACCAGCACTGGAGTAGTTATTTCAACACTGCACCGCAGTATCAGAGCTGATGAATTTCAGTGCCTTGCTCTTCGTCAGACCTCTGCAATGTGATGATTGCTACTTAAATATGCAAAAAAGACTTCAGGCCTTCATCTCATCCACACAGGACAGACAGCAGCATAGGTTGAAAAGCAGGGAGTATGTAATTACCCAGGAGAAGGGGGAATGAGAGTTGTCAGCTGTCAAACAATGTGTTACCTTAGATGTGATGTCTCCTTAAAGCGGGGGAGGGGTCTGTCCATTTCTCTACAGACTTGAAGAATTTGAGGTCTGTTAATTGAAAGTATGATGTTACTGTCATTCACCAAGATTGGTATTATATCACTAAGAGTCAGAGAAAATCCTAGCAACATCTTAGGAATAGGTTCTATTCCTCAGGAGCAGCAGAAAAGCCCCAGAGCTTAGTCAGTGTGTTGAGTGTGATTATCTGTAAAAACGTGTTGGTGTACTTGAACTCAGCTCTTACTTTCAAACGGAAATTTCCCTGTCCCTTATGTTCTATCCAGGAAGCAAGTAAGATAGTTCCTTTATATCTTACACAGTTAAAGAACAATTCCTATACTCAGACTATATGTAATTGTGACCTTCTGACTGCTAAGACTACAGGAAAATGCAAGGGATTTTTAAGAGAAGCTTACATATATTAAAAAAATAAAGGAAAGGGCATTTTTTTGAAAAACAGCAAATTTAATACATAGGATTTCCCCCTTCTATTTCTTATTATACACCCCTAATGGCAAAAGGGAATAAAATGTTATAAAATTACAAGGACAAGGAGAATGGTCCAGAAGATGGCACTAGATGAGACATGTTGATAACACCTTGGAACTTAGAAAGTGGAGGAACAAGTTATAACTGACTTAGTAGAGAAGGAGAAGCTGAACCTACATGGTGGGGAAAGACAACAAGAAGGAACTGAGTCCATGACCCTGGCAAGGCCAGAGGGACTGAAGATTCCAGGCTGCTGAGGACATTAGATGAGGTAGGGCTGAAAACGGAGGCCTAGCAGCACTTAGGCTACCTGGTAAATCACCCGCCGTGCAGCCAAATAACCTGCTTTCCCTGCCATGGCAGGCTCCAGGAGAGCTGTATCCAGATAACTGAACCAGTGAGGCTTTGGGCTCAGACAGCAAACCCAGTGGAAGGCAATGTTGAGATACTATATACTGGAAATAGAGAATTAAGTTAAAATCTATACATTGACTCAAAAGACCCCCAGCTTTTGTCCTCTGCGTATCTCCCAGAACACTAAATAGCTTGGTCAGAAATTGGAGGATTCCTCTCTCGAGGAACCAATATGTACAACAAGGAGTGGTGAGAGGAGACACTAAAAATATTAGCGCTTGACATTCCCCAAAGAAACAGCCAGGTCTCCATTAGATCGTGCAACTGTGAACCTGTGAATAAATACATTACAATGCTGTGTGCCCTTTTCCCTAACTAAGAAGGTTTTTTTATTGATTGATTGATTGATTGATTGATTGATTTTTTAAATACATTTGTCTCTGCCTCCCCCCCCACCACTTTCCCTTGTCCCCTCCCTCCTTCCCTCCCTCAGCTCTTCCCCTTTGGTTTTGTCCATGAGTCCTTGCTATATGTTCCTTGACTTTCCCCTTCCCTTCCCTTTCCCTGCCCCCCCCCTTCCCTCTTGTCTCTGTTGATTTCTCTTCCTTTCAGTGTTGCTGGTCATATTTTCCTTGCATCTTTGTATTGTTGGTTAGGTTCTCCGCTTATAGGTGAGATCATATGGTATTTGTCTTTCGCCCCCTGGCTTATTTCACTTAGCATAATGCTCTCCAGTTCCATCCATGCTGTCGCGAAGTTTAGTAGTTCTTTTTTTCTTTCTGCTGCATAGTATTCCATTGTGTATATGTACCATAATTTTTTGATCCAATCATCTACTGATGGGCATTTAGGTTGCTTCCAACACTTGGCTATTGTAAATTGTGCTGCTATGAACATTGGGGTGCATAGGTTCTTTTGTATTGGCTTTTTGGTGTTCTTAGGGTGTAGTCCCAGCAGGGAAATCACTGGATCAAAAGGCAGTTCCATTTTCAGCTTTTTGAGGAAATTCCACACTGCTTTCCACAGTGGCTGCACCAGTCTGCATTCCCACCAACAGTGGACTAGGGTTCCCTTTTCTCCACAGTCTCGCCAGCACCTGTTGTTTGTTGTAAGAAGGTTTTTAAAAGTAGTTGCACTATGTACTTTAGGACTTCCAGGAGGAGAGAGTTAATAGTAGAACATTTCTAGTAGTAATAATACATTTATAATACATTTATTATAAATGTAGTAGTAGTAATCTAGTAATAGTAGTAGTAGTAGTAGTAATCTACTGCATAGTATTGGAATCACTGGACTTCCCCCATCAAAAGCTCTTGAAAAATGATAGGTATTTACTGTTTTAATGTGGCTTGTCTTCTGTTCTTGCCACTTGGTCCCTGGTGTATCAGTTTTGTATTGTCACAATAATGCTGCACAAGAAACCACCTCACCTCTCATGGCTTAAAGCAACAAGCCTTTATTTAGCTTAATTAAGAATGCTGGTTGGCTAGATGGTTCTTGTGGTGTTGGCTGGGCTCACTCAACTCATCTGTGTGCGGTTAGCTGCGGGAGGGCCTGGCAGCTCTGCTTGCTTGCTTGCTTGTTTGCCTGTTTCCCTGCGAGTCTCTGTACGTCTGGGTGTCACCTGGCTGTTGGCTGTCGGCCTGGCTTGGATTGTTCAGGTTGGGATGATTGCAGGCAACCCCATCCTGCTTCATGTGTCTCACCCTTGTGCAGTCTCATTTGGGCGTGTGCACAGTAAAGGCAGAGGAGACGTGTGAACGCAAGCCTCAATGTGTGATTTTCATACCTCTGCTCACATCATGTTTGCTAGTGTCCCAGTGGCCAGAGCAGGCCACAGGGCTGAGTCCAGAGTGAAGGGCAGGCGAAGAATTGGGCCTACCAGTGCCATCAGTCTGCCACATCTGGCTCCACCTTATCCCCTGTATCTCTCCTTTTTGTATGGACTTGGCTCTGCAACTTAGGGAGTAGAGATTTGGGGTGTTACCCTTACGCAACATTGTACTCTTGCCTTAAGGAACTCAAGCTGTATACTTCTATCAGTTTACTTAAACATACAACTTAGCATGAAACCAGAGCATATTTGCCTCAGAAAGCCACTGACCTAAAAAGGAATCCCCTTAGAGGTTGAAGGGAACCAGTTTATACAATACACTTCCTGTTCTTTGAAGTGTGGTTTTGAAGGATTTAATCAACATGGGACTGAATTTACCAATTCCCATTCAAAGTCATAGAATCGCTGTGGAGCTTCCTCTGATCCATTTTCAAAGTCCAGATTCTTGGGCCTCATATAGGGTGGTGTCCTGGTGGAGTAGATATCTCAGTGCTTGATTTCAGGGCTCAAGCTGGTGACCTTGAAAAATCACTCAACTCTGCTTCCCTTCCTGAGAAAGCGTGGTGATTATCCTTTTTCAAGAAAACCTACCTCACAGACTTAACGATTAAATGACACAAATAGGCAATGACACTTACCGAAACATACAAAATTCTAGGTCAATTAAAAATGGTTGTATTATCATGATGGCAAAAACTCGAACTTACCCTGTGACATCATTACAACAAAAATAATAGCTTTTACTTGCTTTGTGTGTATTATGTGCTAGGCACTATGATAGCACTTTACCTCCATAATTTTATTTAATCTTAATGGGAATGCTATTATACCTGTTTTACAGAAAACTGAGTTTTAGAAACGTCAAGTAATTTACCCCATTTCACCTGGTATGAGGGGCATGTAATGAAAGGAATCTGGCAGGTGGATTCCAGAGCCTGTCTCCTTAATTGCTCCTCTCATGCTGTGACATAGTGGCAATCTTGTACAATTGTGAACCTTCTGCACTCCCCAAAGTGTTCGCCCTCGAACTAATTCCCACGATGTAGCAGTTTGCAGTAAGTGGAAGGGATGGTACTGTTATTAATCTTTATTAAGCATTTACTGTGCATTAAGAATGCCGACCTCATTCTCAGGCATACTGCTTAAAGTGAGGGGATAAGAATACGAATGAGGAAGAAGACTTACAAAAATGTGGCCCATACCTAAGAAAGTGAATGCCTCCAGCCAGCATGGGTGGGAGGTAGGGGAATGATACTGTTGCGAGTAGGCTGGAGTGCTGTATGTGTGGAAAAAACTTTTGTTTGTCCGGCAATCATGTGTGGGAAGTCTATGAGGAAGGTTCAGGGGATCGAAAAATGAGTAAGGCAGGCCTTGCCCTAAAGGAACTCAAGTCTAATGAAGGACACACACACAAACACACTCTCACACACACGGATGATACAGCATGGCCAAGGGCTCTAATAGAGACCTCCACAATGCAATTGACTTTGATTTGGATATGGGGGTATTGGGAAAGGGTCTAGAGTCCAGGGAAGGCTCCATGGAAGAGGTGACGATTGAGCTAAGTCATAATGAATGGGGAGGAACTCCTGAGAAAGAAAACCATGAGGTAGGAAGGTATATTCTACTACATGCAAAGTGCTGAGAGCTGAGCAGCCCATAGCAGGTACCAGGCAGAGAGGGAGGGGGAAGGCACAGTCTCTGGAGAAATGACATCAGGGGTGGGCGGGGTCTTAGAGAATGGGAGGCATCGATTTTAGGAATCTAAAAAGCCCATCATAAAGTAAAAGTTAAAATGGTAAAATGCTTCAGTACCCACGCCAGGCAGGGTTCAACTCAGTTTTCCATTAGGACTAGTGGTGGCACAGGGTCGGGCTGCCACTGGCCCCATGCCATCTGTCCAGCTGAAAGGACCTTCCTGGGAAACCCCATGGCATCCCCACCCTGACAGAATCCAGGCAGACAGGCTGTCCTGTGCACTGGCCCTTGCAAATGCAGAGCTGCTACAGATCTGTTTTTGACAACTTCTAATTCTTCTTCTCCTTTGCCGGGGCTGAAGAAGCGAACTCCTGGCACAGCTGTGACCCTGTTCTCTGGCACCTGTGACAGCAATATGGGCAATGAGCGAGCGGAAAGGTGTGTGCGAGCCAGAACCCCAGTCCGCAGTTGTGCACGAGGTCTGCTCCTCCAAGGCTGGAACAGGTTGTGAAAGAAAGCGGCAGGTCGGGAGCCGGGGAGAGCATCTGCATTCACATGCTGGGGTCGCCAGGCAGGCTACCCCGCCACTCCCTCCAACGTCATCTGTTGCAGCTGCCAGCCCCACCGGACCTCAGGAGCCTCTCTGCTCCTGGGCCCGGACTGAGGACCTGGAAGGCATCACTGTTGGGCTCTCATTACCTCCAGGGCGTTATTTGAAAGCTCTGAAAAATTCCCACTTTTTTTAAATTCAAGAAGTTGCTAGGTTTTGACAGTAGGCACTTGGTAAACGTGTTTCTTTGATTTCATCTGGATGAAAAAGACAAACTGTTCTTCTAGAGTTCCAGTAACGAAAGCATTTTTTCACATGACATGGGCCTGTTGCACCCGCATGGTCCCCCCTTCCCGTCGAAGTGTGCCCCCCTCCCCTCGCACACGCATCGCACTCCCACATAAACCCACACCCTCACACATGTCCCTGTTATTCGCAAAACTACATGGAAGGTGCTAAGATCTGGGGAATTCAGTTACAGCAAACTCCAGAGAGAAGTCGGTGTGGGTGGGTGTCAGTATTAATACACATGATAATCATTATCGTATATGCAACCTTATAGTTTGCTTTATTCAGGTAATGCTCATAAGCATTTCATAAATTTCTTCATTGCCTTCATGATTAATATCTTAGTGACTACTACACAATATTACATTGGTTGATGTACCATAATTCACTTTAACTGTCTCATTTTGGACATTTCAACTTCAAGTATTTGTGATTATAAACAAGGCCATAATGGACATCTTTGCATTTTTCATTGCAAAATGATTTCTCCAGGATAAGTGTCCTGGAGTGGAATTACTGTCTATGAAATTAAGTCTATTTAAAACTTTATAGTAGCTATTTTCATGTTGTTTTCCAAAACAGTGTGAACTTCTATGTCACTAGGTGTGACCATACCAATTTCTCCAGAACATTCCCAGTAGTGTGCTGTGATTTTAAGATTTTTATTTTGTTCTCCCAATCTATACTGCATAAAATAGTAGAGCAGAGTTACCTTAATTTGAAATTTCGTGATTAGTAGGAAGCGTGGATATTTACCCAAGCTTACATTTACATTTTCTCTTAGGTACATGGTTTCTTTATATCTTTTATATGTTTGGTGTCTGTGTTGTTTTTTTTTTCCATGAAGTTTAATCTTAAAGTTTGTAAAAGGTGTAGCTATTAACCACTTGTATGTCATGTGAGACATTTGTACCCAATAATAATTTACTTCTTAAAATGTTCTTCTCCCAGATCTTGCAAGACTTGCTCCTTATCATCAATCGGCTCTCTCTCAAATGCCAGCCTTTTAGAGGGGGCACCTTCAGCCTCCCTGCATAAGGGTAGGACTGGGTAAGAAAAGAGCCCCAGAGCCAGACAGGCTGAGTCTAGATCTTGACTTAGATCTAGGGGATCTAGATCTGGGGATCATAGTAATAATGTCTACTCTATATGGCTCTTGTGAGGATTAGAAAGATTATGAGGATATAAGAAAAGTGCTTAGAGTCTTGCCCAACCAAAACCAAGAGCTGTATAAATGTAGTAGTAGTAGTAGTAGTAGTAGTAGTTGTTGTTGTTGTTATTGTTGTTGTTGTTTTAGGAGGATGCGTATCAGAGGGGAAGAAGACCTGAGTTTTTAATGGGTGGAGAAAATATAAGGAAGTAAAATTTGACCCTCTTTTCATTTTTTTCCCAGTTCTACCCTTGCTGGTTATGGTCCTACTTTATGCTTTAATCCGCATTGGTCAAGAATCTTCTATGTCAAGTCACTGTCATAAATTGCTGTGTCTGAGGGGAGAAACACTTTTAAAAATGAGTCCTCCAATAGCTTTAAGTCAAGAGTTAAGAAATGAACATAACTGTTAAATGACAGCATGGCAGAGTGGACAGAGCATGGACTTTGGAGCTGGTTAACTTGAGTTCAAACCTAGTCTCTTTTATAGACTAGCTGTGTGGACTTGAACAAGTTGCTTGACCTTTCGGAGCAAGTTGCCAGACCTTGTAAGTTGTCTGGAGAATTAAATAAGTGGAAATATATATAATGTACATGGCATGTAGTAGACATTCAATACATTACAATAATTAGTATTGAAAAAAGGGTATGAGCAGCTCTTTGGGAGTGAGTGGGATTTCTATTATGTCCAGAGGAAAGAAAAATTTTATGCTTCAGAGAACAAGTGAGTTGGAATGGGTCCTTAAGGGACAGACTGATGGACTCGAGAGAGACCTTCCCTTGGGGTAGCATGACATGAACTGAAGCTTCTTTGCAGGAATACACAGGCTTATGGGGAAACATAGGACGAACGCCATCCACTTCAGCGAAGTCCGTGGCTGAGCTTTAGGAGTAATGGGAAAGGAGCTGAAGAGTCCAGCTAGGGCTGTTGTGCTGGAAGCCTGAGCATAGGTGTCTGAGCCGCACTGAGATGTTCCGGGGCCCCGTCACTCATGTCAGGCCTTTAGCACCTGGACGGAGAGGCCCTTGGAAAGCACGGAACAGTCTGCCCATGGTTATTACCATGAGAGAGGCTAGCGTTGTCCCCTACTATACGCTGAAGAGAGATCGCCTCCATTTATCCACTCTCTGAGGCTTGAGACGAGCTTTGTTCCGGAGGAACTCTTCGACAAGTCCACGGAACGACCGTGAGCCGCCTGGATTGGCGTCCCACAAGTCAGTCTCATCTGCACCGTTTACAGAGCACGTGCCCTGTACTGGGTGCTCCTTCTACTCCTTCTAGTACATTATATGCATCACCTCATTTAACCTTCTCAGTTACCCTAAGAGCATGTGCTCATTATACCCTCATTTTATAAATGAGGAAACTGAGTCCTGGAGAGTTTAAAAGCTACTCTGGTGCTGAGGCCAAATTCGAACCCAGTTTGGGAATGCCCGTCTCCCAAACCACAGCTCTTTGCAGGCTTTAACATCAGCTTTGCACTCTCTCTTTGCACAATTACAGTTCAGTTGCTGCCTCCTCTTCTTTATCCCTCCTTTCCCCAGCACCTGCCATTTCCTCCCTCCTGACCTCGCCTGTCCTGCTCGTACCCTTGTCCAAGCTCTGGCTCTTGCACTCAATCTCTCAAGGCTTATGGAACACATATAGCATGCCAAGCATTCTGCTGAGTGATTGTTTCTCTGTGTTGTGTTTTTATTTTTCCATGATGCTTGATGCAGTGCTGGCAGAAAGTACTCAGTAAATGCGTGGCGCTCTTACGTAGGTTCCGTGCCCTCAAGGACTTGAAGAAATTCAGGATATTTTAGAGGACACTCCCAAAAATAGGAAATACTTTGCCTGCTTTCTTTCCTCTCGCTCCTACTCTGTCCCCTTACCTTCCCTCCACAAACATTTGTCATATGAGTGTTCTATGTCAAATACTGTGCTAGACCTGGAGACACAGATAAAATGCACAGTGAGATGAATAGAATTAAAACATATTTCTGATCCACTGTCAGGCTGCCATGCATGTCCCCGGGGCCTCTGCTTATCACATATTGCTCACTCAGCAATTAGTAAGGTATCGCTTTTACCGGTGCCTTGTATAAATATCCCAAACAGAACCAAACTATAGGACAGGAAAGGGCAGCACCAAAGATTAAATGGGGATGGAGTGCAAAAGTGGAGGGTAATTTTCATTCATTCTGTTCCATCCACTGACCAGCAGGGCAGGTGGGATCCTACAGTCATGCCTTCGAATCTGGATCTGAGGTGGAGGTAGAGCCTGGCGACAGCCCCGGGAGCTGGAGGAGGCTGCCCTGGGGCAGGAGGTGCGCAGCCGGATTTCTCCAGCAACATGACCAGATGGCTTCTTGGAAGGACTAACACTCTTTTTAGAACAAGCAGTCCTTTTTTGCCTCGGACTAGATAGGTTGTGGGTATAGAGGGATAACAAGACATCACCCTGAGCAGCATACTGTTGCTTGCTTGGGAGAAACAGTATTTTCCAAACCAAACACACACATCAGGGGACGTTCTGATAGAGACTGGGCAGTGGGTTCCTCCTCAGGCCCACCTTTAGGCCACCACGGGCCCCTCTCTACTGTGAACTAAGAGCATAGCAGAAGACCTGTCTTTCAACAGAGATATGAGCATCTGCAATGAGCAGGTCTCTGTCAGAGAGAGTGGGCTAGTTTCATTGCCAACTAAAAGCCCATCAAAAGAATATGCACATTGTTGATCATTGATTTTTTTTTTAAAAAAAGCAGGTTAACTTGCATAAGTTCACCCACTTCTAACTGATGAATTTAATGCATTATGAGAGGAGACCTCTGTGACTCTGAGCTAATAATTCTCAGCCACAATAGGACACGGAGGATGGATTTTAGGGCTGAGGTATTCCTGCTTCTCTGTAGCATAGGCTTATATATTTATTAAATGAACAAACTGAGTATGCCTAGCCCCATAGGAAATATAAGTGCTATTCTGTCATTCTTTGCCACCCATCAATGGTGCACATTTGTGTAACAATGGAATCCATAAATTGGTTTTATGCACTTTATTATGTAAGTTATTTCACAGAGGTTTTCCAGTCCTGTATTGCTTTTACCTTCCTTTCAGATATCTCTTGGGAATATCTGAAATATGGAACTGGCTACAGTTATATTATGGTAAGAAGTTTAATTAGCAGAAAATGCAATAGAACACACGTCACACATTAATTTTTAAGGCTGTGTGCAGATTAAATATTGGGAATTTTGGGATGATTTCAGTCTGCAAACCCATTTTTCTCAACCACATTATCATTTCTTTTTTTAAATTCTTACCCAGGATGGCGTAAGATCTTTGATTTGTACAGAAGATATTTCTTGAGCACCTATCTATGCCAGTCACTGTCTTGGTCAATGAGAATACAGCAGTGAGCAGTATAGGTAAAGGTGCTGCCCTTATGAAACTTATATTTTAGACCAGTACTGTCCAACAGAAATTTCAGATGTTGAAAATGTTGTAATGGAACTAGATTACATTAGAAAATGATTTGCTGTCTAATATAGTAGGCACTAGCGACATGTGGCCATTGAGCACTTACAACATGGATCATGCAATTGAGGAGCTGAACTTTGAGAATTATTTAATTTTAATATCTTTAAATTTAAGTAGCCACACAGAGCTGGTGGCCTTGGTCTGCTACAAAGAGGTGGTATTCAGGATAACTTAGAACATGCTTCATTATTTTTTTTTAAATGAATGGATATTAAAATACTAAAATTTAAAAATTCCCATAGAGGGCTCTTGGATCGCCAAGTTCATTGTTTTGGGTGGATCATTGAGCCTGAAAAATACTGATCTGTGTTTGTGTGTTTACCCTGGTCCGCAGCCCTATTCAGAGAAGACAGCCCTTTCTCCACCAACCCTACCCGTACTTAACGGCCCCACTACCTCCTGTTGTAAGTGCGATGTCCAGAGGTTAAGAGTGCGAGTAGCCCAGCCGCAGGGGCCGAACAATCCTGTGTGGGAGGTGAAGGTGGGGGGCTGCAGGTGAAGGCTCCTCAGTCTTAGGCTTTCAGAGCTGGGCTGTGACTTCTTCCTTCTGTCTGCTTGAAGGCCGTGGTTCACAGGAAGAGTATTTGTGGACTCTCATGTCAGCCTGAGCCAGAGGAATCACACGGCAGTCCTGTTTATGGACCTAAAGAATAAAACTAATTAACACTTTTGTACATTACTCTAATTCTTTCATACACATTGAAACTACTAAAAACATTAAAAAATATCCTGGGAGGAAGGATCTGTCATTAAGTCTGAGAGGTGGTGCAGTGTGTTGTTTATATGTGTGGGATCTGTGTTTGGACTGCCTAGATCTAAACTGTGGCTGCATCTCCTAGCTAGCTGTGTGACCTTGGGCAAGCTCACCTCTCTGTGCCTCAGTTTCCTTATTTGTAATGGTTTTTACCACAGGATTATTTAGTATTAAGTGAAGCTCATAAGTGGTTGACAAATGCAAGCTATTATTATCTCTGAAAAAGTTATGGATTGCTGTTGTCAGCAGGTGGTTGTTGGTGCCAATTCAGCACCAACAGAAACCCCCAATTTGGGGTGCTGTGAAGAAGATAACTTTATTCCATGCAAAAAAGCTCAACTGTGATACAGTCTGGCTGTGAGGCAGCCGTGGGGTGCAGCGGCCCCTCTTTGGGTAGACTGTTCTGCTCTGCTTCTCAGTGGGCTGCTGGTAGTGTCTTCTTTCTCATGGTTCCCAGTATATAATGTAAGAATGGCACGACCATTTCTTTTTCTGAATTGAAATAAATTGAACTGAAAGCCTCATTCACCAAGATTGCCAAGAACATCCAACATTGGACACTTTAATGGATCTTCTCAACCTGTTGTATTCTAAGTGGCCCCAGGACTTAGTTCAGAAGATGGAGAGAGTCTCCAGTCTGTGCTGGTCGCCATAATTCCCACTGTCACATCTGCAGTGCTGAATGCTGGTCCTTTCCCATCCATTAGCCACTGCCTTGCCCTGGGGGTCCTATCACCCAACCGAAGGCTACCACACGGCCATCCCCACCTCAGCAAGCACCTCCTCTTCATCACACTGTGCTCCATTCAGTGGAGGTTCTGGCCCCTCTGACAATGGACTCCTGACACCCTGTCCTGGACCTGCAAACTCTTCCCCGACACTGTCAGCGGATGGTCCCGTCTTGTGCCTCGAAGCCACATAACCACCAGGGAAGTCCAGCTTTTTCTCCTTGATGGGACCTGGCGGATGCTCCAGACAGGCAGTGAAATGCCAAACTCAGCCCAACTGGTTAGGAAGGTTATCTCAAGAAATCCAAACTTCAAAGCCTTAAGACAAAGCTTGGCATCTCCATGTTGGGCTACAAGCCCTACAAAGACTATTTGTTTTACACCCAGAGTAACTCACACATTTATGTCACGGCCCCCATAGGTGTTTTAGTTTTTTAAATTCTGATCTAAATCCTTCTCAATAGAGAAAAGCCTGGTGAAGTTTTTTGTTTTTGTTGTTGTTTTTGGGTTGGGTTTTTTTTTTTTTTTTAGTGTGTAATCCCTGACTTCCTGCCCCCACCATGACAAGGCTTTTTTTCAGTTTTCAAACCACAAAAAATGGATTGATTCCCAGGGCAAGGAGTCCAGAACTCCAACCGCAACTGGTTGTGATTCTTGTTATTCCGGAAAGAGGAAGGCTAAATATTATCTTGTTCTTGAGACGTCCGCTCTGATGTGGTGAAGGCATAAGACAGAGATACATATTATAAGGTAGTTTTAGTATTTAATTGGTAATGTGCTGACATTAATTTTTGTTACAGAAGAGAAGTCTGAGATATACAAAGTTAGTGACTTGCCCCAAATTCCTTGGTAAATAGTAGAGCTTTTAATCCCATGCTGCCCTTCTTTGTCATAGTCAATCCCCAGTAAAAGAGGTCTTCTTAGTTATTGCCACTTCTTGTGGAGCTGGTGAATCTTGGTACTCAGAGTGCTGGGCATGCATGTCCAGGAAAGAAAACATTACTCACAGCATTAGGAAATTGCTCTCTTGACATTGTGGTATTTCCCTTTTAAGGTAAACCTGCATGGATGGCACAGGATCTCTTCTTCCTTTTTAATCTCCTAATATTTCCACAGACAGCACTTACTATTTGTCTCTCTGTTACACGTGGCAGTTTGTGCTGAAACCCTAAGACATTTTCTTTGCTTCTTAGAGAGTTCTGATCGGTACGCAGCTTGCATAAATTTTCCATGCTAAATATAACTCCTCTAAATCCAGTTATGAAAGAAAAATTAATTGCTAAGAAGCGAGGCAATTATATTTAAATTTAAAATTAAGGTCTGGACACCACTGAAGTATTTAGGCTTTAAAAATAGGTTATAAAGTGGAATAGAGTATGTGTAACTGATGAGAAATATGATCAACAACTCATGGTACTTCCAGTCAAAATGTTTTATGGAGGAGTTTTTTGTTCTCTATCTCTGTCCTCATCTCTCACACTTCCATTTATTTATATGTATATCTTGATGATCCTGTGCAAGGCACAGCCCTATAGAGGGGTAAGTCAGACATGGGTTCCTGACTCAAGGCATCTGCTCTCTCGTGAACAGAGGCACGATGCAGACTGGGTGGCAAATGGTATAATATGATGTAACAAACACAAGAACTGCGATGTGATTAATGTGTCTTTTGGACAAAGAAAGGGACCGTTTAATTCTTTTCCAGGAAGCTGTTCCAAGGAGTTGATACTGAACTTGGGCCTTGGACAATGGACCTTTACCAGATACAGAAGGAAAGGTTGAGAAGAGAATTTGACCAGTTATCTAAAGACATGAAAGTGCGTGTCACTTTTGGAGAACAGGGCGTTGTTCACTGTGGTGAGAGAGGAGGGAGTGTCTTGATAAACGGCAATGAGCAGTGACTCTGCAAATGGAGAATAAGACCCAATGCAAAAGCTCGTCTATGCCATGCTGGTGCATTTGTACTGTATTTTGTTAGGTAATAAGGAGTCAGCAAACATTTGATAGTAAGCATAATATGGTCATGTCTACTTCCTAAAAATATAATAATGTCAATGACAAATACATAACCTGCAGCTATTGATTCCATTTATAGTTTGGTGACTGCTATTAAGGGTAGGAAGAAGGTAATCGGGGTGAAAATGGAAAGGGATTACAGATGATGGAAAATAGGCAAGAGATGACATCTGAGCAAATGTAAGCGAATCGATGGTGTCAGCTGGTACGCCCTGCCCCCCAAAACACCTGTGACACACATTCTCTCTTGTCCTCACCCCTGAAATTGGGGCTACTTAGAAAATTCTTTTGATTGTTCTTTTTGTCTCCAGCTCTTTCGTTCCAGGTCTTCTGTCCTAAAGCTAGTTGCTCTTTGGTTTCTGTGGTAGCAAAACCTAGCAAATTGAGCCCAGAGTTGTGAATATTAAAATTTATGATAGAGCAATTTGGTTGTGCCCTGTTTCCAAAGAAATGGAGACACAATTTTTCATATGTCTCAATGTCAATGCTCGCTATGATTTCAGATCAAAAGAGAGAGCAAAATTATTTTTGAATCATTTTAACACATGAAATCAGAACACCAGAGTGATTTATGGAAATAAATCGTCTGACTTGGCACTAATGGGTTTTCGAGCCCTGTCTTCCAGCCATTTATGTTTAACCTCTCTGAGTATCCTCTGCTGTGCTGCTACCAGTGCTCACTTTTGAAGCCAGTGAGCTGTCTGCTTATAAATACTGAATCAACCAGCAAGTCACATCTAATTAGACTTTGTTCATTCCACTTAACTTTTAAGAAGGTAACGTGCCTTTTAAGCTGCACAAACCTTGGCAATCTGAATAGGAACGGACCTGACAACATCTTAATCAGATGTAGGCCAGCGATAATATTTGCCACCTGCTCCTGCCAAACCTGTAGAAACCCTGGAAAATAGTTTCTTCCCCAAAGGGCCATACTCAGACCTGGGTACATTCTGGGGGGAAGCGGAGGCTAGAGAGCATGTTTGATTTTGCAGGATCTTTGAAGGAAGCCCTAGCACTGGCCTGCCCCATGTTAGTGCTCATTCTTCCTCTATGTGGGGGAGTGCTTCGGCCAATCACAGGTGAACCCAAAAGGTTATTTCCGGGGACATTTACACTATTTCTTTGGTCGTGGAGAGAGAGCAGTACAATTGTTAAAAATGAAGCTTTAGCCCTGGCCAGGTGGCTTAATTGATTGGAATGATGTCCAATACACCAAAAAGTTGCATGTTCAATCCCCAGTCACGGCACGGACATAGGCTGTGGGTTCAATTCCCAGGTCAGGGCACCTACAGGAAGCAACCAATTGATGTTTCTCTGTCACATTGATCTCTCTCTCTCTCCCTCTCTTTCTCTCTTCCTCTCTCCCCGCCCCTGCCCCCTTCTCTCCCACCCCCACCCCGCTGCTTCCTCTCTCCCCTCCCCCCCACGCCTTCCGCTCTGTAAAATCAATAAACATATCCTTGGGCAAGGATTTTAAAAAATGAAGTTTTAGAGGCAGGCAGAGATCTACAAAATTCCTGCCACTGCTCACACTACTAGATACAGGATTAAAGCATCATTTTCAATCTCTAAACCTCGATTTCTTTATTCATAAATTGGGCTTGACCTTCTGAACTTATTTTATGTCATTATTATAAAAATTAAATAAGAAAAGACATGTAAAGTGCTCAGACCAGAGCCTCACATATTGTAAGAATGCCCCAGTGATGTACATATTATTATCATATATTTGTATTGTTGTAAAGTTATATACGAGGTAAGAGAAAGTCCTCTAGTTCCGACATTTCTTGGCTATGCTATTTTACCCCTGGAGAGCTTTCCTGTGTTTAAGGAAATAGCACTTAATGATACTGAATAATATGCAAATATATGAAAATACTGGATTTCTATATGTCCAATACACATTCCTGTGACCTAGTTTAAAGAGGCTTAAAACTTATTTACTCCTGTGGTTTTTTAGAGGGAAAAAATATAAAAAACATATTTGCTTCTTGAAAAGAATTTAAGCAATTCAGTGGTATATACATGCTATATCTTCTTTTTAAATTATTTTTCTTTTTTTAGTTTTTAAATCATTTTTATTCTATTACAGTTGTCTCAAATCCCCCCCCAAATTTTATTTTTCAATTACAATATATATTCAGTACTATTTTGTATTAGTTTCAGGTGTACAGCATAGTCGTTAGACAATGATACACTTTACAAAGTGTTTTCTGTGATATTTCCAGTTTATACTTTATCTTCCTCTGGACTTGAACTCACCCCCAATTGCAAGACTCATCATATATTATAACAGCTTGTTGGGGGGGAGGGAGCAAAGAAACACTTGATGAGATGAATATTTTGGTCATATGGTAACTTCTGACTTAAATATTAAAATATAGAGGAAAAGCAACTTACAATTGAGAAAATAGGGTAATTAAAATGAATACTTCATATATTAGTTTTACTACCTAAAGATAACCATTATTAACCATTATTACTTGGGATAGGTTTTCTAAGATCTTTAAAATATGTACATAGTATATATACTCCCACACATATGTATATGCAGAGTTTTATTTTGTAAAAACATGTACTACATATGCTGTATACGATGTCTGCTTAGAAATACCTATATATATTCAGTATACATAAAAATGTGTTACCATAAACATCATTCTCGAGGTTTAAAAAAACAAAACTCCAGCCCTGGCTAGTTGGCTTAGTTGGTTGGAGTGTTGTCGTATACACCAAAAGGCTGTGGGTTTGATCCTCAGTCAGAGCACATACCTAGGCTGTGGGTTCAGTACCCAGTCGGGACGCAAACAGTAAGCAACCTATCGATATTTCTCACTCACATCAATGTTTCTCTTTCTCTCTCCCCTCCTCTCTCTAAAATCAATAAATATATCCTTTGGTGAGGATTCAAAAAAATATGACCTTTAAAAAACTCCATAACCTGCTTTTATCACAATATATCATAGACTTTTTATCAATGTCATTATATATAGATCTATCCGATTTTAAGAACTGCTACTAGTTAGTCTATTATATATGTGTACAGTGGTTATTTTTATCATTCCTTTATTAATATTGTCCAACAGATCTTAAGTTTTATTATCATGAACTCCTCTGAGAATCTGATTATACCTGTGTATCCCTTCAAGCATCCAAGGTTTGCATACACTTTCAGGGGCTTTATAGTACCCCCTGGAGTTCACCTTCAGCCCCTTCTCACCCCACGCACATATGGCCACATAGGACCCTTGGAGCCTTTAAACTCAGCAAAAACAATCTGCCATGTGTAATCACACATAAAAACAATAATAAAATGTAAAACACTAAGCTTTTATATATACTGAAATTAAATGATCTTAGTTCTAGATATTATTATTGCAGAATACAGTCACTGAAACAGAATGATGTCATTTATGGGGATTTCTGCTTTTCTGTGTTTAAAGCATATATTCAGTCTGTCTATTGGTTAATATAAAAATAAACTTCACATGTGAAACAGGAGGCAAAGTGAGTTACTAAGTGAATTTCATGTAAGATTTACAAGTGAATACATACTCTGCCACTCTAGGGTGTATGCATAATTTTCAAATTTTCTTTTAAAGCACTATATATTTGAAAGCATTATTGCTAATAATAACTAATATTTACCTAGGACTCAACATATTCTAGGCTCTTTATTAAGTATTCAGTACTTTACATACCTTGTCCTCTTTGGTCTCTACAAAACTGCCAGGATGTAGGTGATTTTATCAACTGAATTTTATAGATGAGGAAACATAATTTATAGAGATTAAGTAAATTGCCCAATGCCACACATTTAGAAAGTTCTAGAGTCAGAAAATAAACCTTCTGCCATTTCTGTGGCCTTCCTTCTGTCCATTCTTTAGACTGGATATCCACTTTCAGATGACAACAGTGTTGAACATGTTTTTTGAGATCTAGTTCTCCAGTTAGCTGCTGTTCATAAGACCTTAAATTTGCAAAGCAAAAGTATAAACTACATCAAAGAAGAAAAATATGTTTGTTTTTTATTTTCTCACTATTCATTTCTGAGGCTTATAGAAGGATTATTCAGAAGAAGCCATTTGCATGTGAGGACTATCAAATCTCCTGACAATCAAACTTAATTTTTATGTTAGGAAATGTGAAGATTCCAGAGGAGGGACACCCTTTGGAGGAGATGGTAGTAGACACGATAGGTTAGCAAGAATACCTGCTTAAGGTGGCGTCTCTCTCGCCCTCTGTGGGCCTTCGTTTCTTTCCTTAAAATAGTCATCAATGATACAATCCAGCTGCATTTGCAGTTCTCAAATTAGTGTGTCCCCCTACTACCTTTTTTTTTAACTTATTATTTTCCTGTAATTTCTGACAATTGGTTCTTTTTAACCATTCTCCACTCTGCCTCTTCCTTTCTTTGACCCCAGATTTGTTCAGGCCTGTCTCAGATATGTATTTGGAATACACTGTGCTGATTTGTGGCTTTATTTTTCTTTCTTTTTTCTCTAGCTGTCCTTTTGCCCAGAATGTCCTCCCTGTTCTATTCTCTGTATTAAAAGCCTATCTTTTTTTTAAAGTTAGGAATTGTTTATTTCTGGAATTTTCCATTTAATATATTTGGACCACCGCTGATTACGAGCAACTAAAACCACACAAAGCAAAGCCATGGATAAGGGGACCACAGTACTCAAGGTCAGGCCTCCAGTCATTCTTCCTTCCCTCTTCTTCATCATTAATCTTCCACTGGATCCTGTAATTCTGAATCATTCCAATTATCACACTAACACACCAGGAAAGTCCTACCTATTTTTCTAAATCAGCTTAGATGGAGTAAGGCCAGTCCATTTAGGAGAAATAGCTCTGTAGCTTCTGAGACATTGAAAGAAGAAATCTTAGCCCTTGATGACCTCCATTCCAGGAGCCTACAGAACACAAATTCTGAGTCCTGTGTTTATGGCACTCTTGTTTCATATGTGAGTGTCTTTTCCCAAGAAGATTGCAATAATCCAAAGGCAGAGAAAATGTCTTATATTTGTATAGTTTCCACATAATTTAACATGCTTAGAATCTATGACAGTCTTACTCAATGAAATATGTATTGCTATGGTCTGAATGTGACCCACAATATTCATAAACAGAAACGTTAACTTCCAAAGGTTTTAGGAGGTGGGCCTTTGAAAGGTGATTATGTTATGAGGGTGGAACCTCATTGATGGGAGTAGTGCACTTACAAAAGGGTCTCAAGAAACATTCCTAAGTCCCTTCTGTCATGTGAGGATACAACAGGAAATCTGCAGCCTGGAAGAAGGTCCTCACCTGAGCATGCTGTCAGCTCCTTCCCATCTCAGGTGTTCCTGCCCCAGAATGTCACCTTAGGTGAGGTAGGATCAGAGTCGACGGCCTTTCATGAAATTTGGAGTCTTCTGGGAATAATTTTAACAGGGAAGAAAATGGTAAAATAAAACAGCATACCCATGAAATCTATTGAATATGTCTGGTATCCGGCACTGAATAAATAAGTTACAACTAAGGTTTACGCTGTCCCTCCGGAAGCTCACAGCCCAGTGGATGTTGCAGTAGCTGATGGAACGGGGGATTGCCCAAAGGATTTCACAGGGAGGCGGGATTGAAGCTGGGCCTTGGAAAGTAAGCATGAGTGTGTTAGGTGAGCAGAAAGTGAAGGAAGATGGTTTAGCTTTAACTTTCCAAGTCTCCCACAGTTCTCTATATCCTCCTGTGTTCAATATCCTGGGAAAGATATCTTTTTCCGTGGGAAAGATATCTTTTTCCGTCTCCTCCCTCCAGCCAAAGTCTTGCTTGTTAAAGTGTGCGCTAGGACAAGTGATCAGATTCCTCCAGGGTGCTTGTTAAAATGCACTGTCTCAGGCTCCCCGCCGCTCCCCGCCCAGACCTACTGAGATAGAACCTGTAGGGGATGGGCACCCGCATTTAATTTCATAATAAGTGGAGACTAAGAGGTGTTGAGTTTAAGCTGCTTAGGTCCTGGCACATTGAAATTGAAGAAATACCACAACAGGGATACAAAACCGATGGTTTTTAATATGCTTACATGTAGTGCATTAATTATTTTAACATGTTCAAAATTATGTGATTCTATTAAAGTGTGTGTGTGTATGTTTGGTGTAGATGCTGTTTGTAGATAATCTCAATTGGTGATAGCATAAATAGTTAACATTTGAGACCTTTTGTAAATGTGGGACCCTGGGGCAAACGACAGTCCTAGCTCCTGCCCCCTCCCCCATTAGCCCTATTAACAAATTCCTCGGGGTATCTTACACAGTTAGCCAAGTGCTAATCCGATGATATACTTTTGGGACTTGCTGTGTAGCTGTGTGCCCTCAGTATACAGGGGAAACGGAAGCTCAGAAGGTTCAGAGAGAGAGATGTATGTTATCTGTATCTTGATCTATATCTGTATTTAATCTATATCTGTCCATGACCATATCTATATGTATGTATCTACACTTGTTATTGATACCTGTACCTGTATCTATATCATACACATTTTAATCGAATCATAAAAGTTTATGGCCAAAAGAATTTTTGAGATCCTATGTCCATTTCCTCATTTTCCAAATGAGTAGAACATGCTGAGGATGCAGTGTGTGTCTAAGAATTTTGCTCAACTGGAAACTACACTTCTCCAGGTGCATGATGTTCCCTCTGTCTGTGGGATTATTATAAATGGAACAGCCTCCCAGAATGTTTCTCCCTGTTTAGGTTACAGGTTCTCCTCATTACCAACACTTCAGAATGTTTTCTGCACAATCATTTCCACTCAACACCTGTCAGACAGTTGCAGGAGGTGGAAGGACCCAGGAACTCTTCCGTGGAGCCAGAATCTCCCAAGTCGGCGTCATTAGCCACTGAGTGTGAAGAGAATGGTCACATCTGTCGTGAAATAAGAGCGTAGACAAAATCAAAGCAGGGTGTTTTGCAATTTGTATACTGCATGACTTCACCTTTATTACTCTGGTATGCTTTGTGTTGTCTACTTTTTATTTCTTATGTGAGATTTTCAAGTTCCTACTTCTAGAAGATTGATCTCAGCTTGGCGGGGGGGGGGGGCAATAGCGCTCCCAGGGGACACTTGACAATGCCTGGAGACGGTTCAGGTTGTCATAACTGGAGCTAGGGTGCTCCTAGCATCTAGTTTGTAGAGGCCGGGGATGTTGTCAAATGTCCTGCATTGCGCAGAACAGCCCCCAATGTCAGAGCGTTGTTCAGCACAGGATGTCAGTAGGGCCAAGGCTGAGAAATCCTGCTCCAGAACCAGGGCTCTTAACCTAGGGGTCTTATTCAACAGTCCTGGGGTGTATGGGTGGAGTTCAAGGAATTTATGGACCGCCTCCCCCAAAACAATTGTGCAAGATTTTGTATGTATGTATGTTGTCGGAAGAAGATTTAAGATTTCCATCAGATTTTCAAGCCCCTCAAAGGTTACAGTCAAAACTTCCGCCCCTGTAATTCCCATGCCAAGGGTGTTTTCCCAGTGCTTTTTCTCCCAGTCATGCCTCTTACCTGTATTGAAAACTTGTGAATGTGTCCTGTGAATGTGTCCTGATGAGCGGAGCAGTTGTTTACCCTGAGATGCTTGGAAGATGTCAGATCTATTTATTAATGACACCCCCTTTCACTTTCAAATGTGTCTGGTTCTGGTTTGGATGGCAAGTCATAAAGTCACTAGTCAAATGTATTCTGTCCATTTCAAGTCTCCCTATGATTTCAGGAAATTCTTACTGCTGAGGCATAAACTCCAGGTTTTTTCTTTTTTCTTTTTTTAAATCCATACATGAAAAATACACTAATATATAGAACCCCTTCGTAGCTGACTACCACCTCCAGCTATGCAATCCTCTTGGGGGATAGGAGGAGGAAAGACTATGTGACAAGTGCCACAATTATGTTAAATATTTAACTCATATTTCTATACTAAAAACAAATAACATTTAGAAATACCATTATGGATACAAAACACTTGCCAAATTAGGGTATATTCTCATCACAATCTGTGGCCTATATAGCTAAAAAAAAATCCTGTAATAAATTTAAAATATGCATAAAGCTTGCACATTTTATATATTGTACTTTAATTATGAGGCTGGTATTAGTGTGTGTATGTGTGTGTGCGTGCGCCTGTGTGCGCATGTTACATATTTATCTAGGAATTGCTTCTGGGCAAGTCAATTAACATTTTTCTGAATCCAAGTGAGTTCTGTAAAATAAGGTTATTGGAATAAATCTTATTGCGAGTCCCTTCTAGACTTCCATGTTTGTTCATTCATTCATTCAGTCAGTCGTTCATCTTTCCAAAAGGGCTGAGCACCTGCTCTCAGCATTGTCTTGTATATGGCTCTGCAGGTAAAGAGTTAAGTATTACCCTTTTAGACCTCAGAAGTGTCAGGGCCTATTAGTGAAAGAGGACAAGTCCATAACCAGGCTGCTATGGGAGTGTGCAGGCAAAAGCACAGCCAGGGGAAAAAGAAAGGTGATTGATCCAGAACAAGAGAGAAGAGGTGAGTGCTCATTTACAACATGAGTGTGATTTGGTAATGGAGTCCTGTGGGAAGGCCAGAGCTCCTCCCCTGGACTGGAAGCCTCTGTTAGGCAGGAAGTGACCTCTTCCCTTTGGATTTATGGTAGAGGAGTGGGAGAGGGTAGTGATTTAGGACGTGGGCTTTGCTATTCGATCAGGTTTGATCCCAGCTCTAAGAGTTAACTGTATCGTGCTGGGCAAGTGAGTTTACTTTGTTAAAGCACAGTTTCCTAGTTTGTGGGTTACAGACAATAATAGAATTATCAGTAATTATTTAATGGGATTATTTAATAAGGATTGAGCAAAATGATGGGTGTGAAGCACCTGGCATTAGTGTATTTATTAAAAGTTAGTACTATCAGGTGTCATTGGATGTGCATGTCCTAGTTGAATGAATTTGGGGTATTGATGTCTGTCTGGCAATCTTGAGTACAAATCTGAACCCTGCCACTTACTAAGAGCGTGATACTTGGAAAGGGACTTCATTAGTCTGAGCCTCAGAATCCTTATTAATTAAATGAGAATAATAATACCCACCACACATAATTCTTGCAAAGATTAAAGAAGATGGTGTATGTGGAGAGATGGGCACTTAGTTTCTTTTGAAGTCCCTTCTTTCTCAACTTCTTTCATCCTTTGATTTACATTGCTTCTTTACTCAAGACATCCATACAGCCCCTCATTCACGCATTCACTCACCTGTTCATTTTTAAAATGTGTGTTGTGTACTGAACTGAATCAAGACCCCCAGGCCAGTCTTCGAGGAGACTAGCACCGGCATTGGATCTGATTTCTCGCATCACCGTCTTTCTGCTGAGGCGGCCCCTGGTAGTGGCCTTAGTGTGCTCTCCGTCTCGACTCAAGTGTTCTCTGCCCTTGCCTCTTCCTGCTTCTTTGTGACAGGCTCTTCTCCTTGAGACAAACACTTGACAAGTCGGCATGATCTCTGCTCCAAGGACATTGGGGCAAACTGCAAAGGAGCAAGTTTTCAGAGAGCAGTGGCTTCTGGCAAAGACATGTGGCCGAGGGTAAGAGGGCATGTTCCTGGCTTGTCCACTCCCATTTCATCTGCACCTCACCTGTGCATGTCGGGATATGTCCCTCAGCGTGACACTTCTCCGAGAGCGCTGGCAACTGCTAGGAGAGCCATTTTCTAACCTTTGTCATCTGCATCCTTCAAGCTCTTTCTTGCCCTATCCACTCCCTTCCGTTGTTTGTACAATTGAACTGTGTGTAGTAGCCCCAGTATAATGCAGTTCGATGGGCTTTATTTAGTTTGGTGATGACAACTTATGCAATTCAGACTGTTATTTCCATAAAGGGAAATTTTTAAAACCCCTTAGAGGATTGCATCTCTAAACTCTGTCCTCAGATACCTGATTCCTTATGGTCACTTTTGGAACCAAAATAATATCCTAAGACCATAAACAACAAATGTATGGTCCAAACTCAAGGTCAGGCCTCCCTTCTGTCCTGAAATTGAGGCATTTTGTGTGCAGTGATTCTAAGTAGGTGAGGCTGCAGTGGCACTTTCTAGCTTCTGCACCTGCAGTTCCTGAGTCTGAGCCACAGCTGCCGAGGTGCCATTGGAAAGGATGCGTGCTCAAAAGGAGGGTTAGGAGCACGTTTTACTTCTCACTTTTTATTTTCCCTATGCCTAGTGGGTGTACTTGGATGAGACTGAGAACTGGTGGGAAGTGCTGAATACACACTGTAATCCATTGGCGTCCAGAAAGCCAAGCAAAGCAAGGCGTGCAGCTCCAGAGGTTACCACATGGAGGTCGATCAGATGGTGTTTTATTGTCCAGGGCTCTGAAAGATAAAGAAGGACTTATTAATATGTAACTACACAGTCATTACATGTTTATGCTCTACAGAGTACACAATTAGAGCTGTATTGACTATATCATTCATCATTGGTCAGCATGACTAAGACTGTTTAGGTGACCATGTGCTGTAATTATGTAGGAATTGCTGTTCTTTGAGTAAAAGTAGTAACCAGTAAAGTGAAAACTGGAAAGTAATTGGCTCATGATTATTCTGGGAAAGGAATTATTCCAAGTAAAGCAACTGGAGATAAACAGACCCCTCTTTGATTTGATAGGCGATGCCAGCTAGCTATCAGAAACCCTGCAGTTGTATCAAGACAATTTTTATGCTATTTTTATTTATTTATTTTTTTACTTATTAAGCAGTCTGGGTAGTAGAATAATTTTCATAGAATAAATCCCGTTTATGACTCTTTTATTGGTTGTCATTAGCAATTGATTTCAAAACTGGGTGCAATTCAGAACAGAAGGAAAAAAAATTTTTTTTTTTTTGCATCCTTCTTAGTTGTTTTCTTGATGACCAGCTGTCATGACCACAAACACAATGGCGAGCTTGTCAGACCCAGGAGCATTTCCATTTGCAATTTTTAATAATTCCAAGAACAACTTTTTTTATGCCCAAACCTCCTTTTCTTGTGAGATATTCTTTCTAGAAGAGGGTTTCAAAGATCTCCCTTGGAGATGATCTGATTCACTATAGCTACTAATTTATATGATACTGGAGGGAGCAGAGATAGAGAAAGGTAAATCATTTACTCCAGCAGGCCTTCTAAATTGCCTGTACTCTACAGATGTGTGATTTCTTTCTTTAGTATTTATTTCTTTATCTCATCACACTTCTAGTCAGATCAGTAGAGAACTTTGTTGTTGTTTTCAAGTTGGTTAAAAAAAAAAAAAAAAAGGCAGCTGTCAACTAATTAAGCCATGTCAGCCAAACATTCCTCTTCCCTCATTGTTTCCAGTTCCCATTGGAAATTCCAGTATCGTAATTGCATGTATTTTCAGGAACTACACCAATAAGGATCAATGCCTTTTATTAGTTGTTTGAGGTTACTCTAGCCTCTTACTTTCCTGAAAAAAATCTTGGTGTTGCAGATAATGTAAAAGGCAGTGGGATATGAATAGAAATTAGACAGAATGGTGGAGTTTCTCAAGGATATAAATGAATGTGTTTGTCTGCACCAAGTTTTAATCAGTGTACAACCTCATAAAGGATTAGAGCCTTATCTTCTATTTGTCATAAAGACCAAAGTATATCCTCACTTTACTCTTGAGTAAAACAGACTGGTAAAGAAATGTATGAATATTATTCTGCTATTGGTATAAAAATAATGGGCACTTGACCTATCTATGATTGTGGATACAAATATTATTGCTGGAAGGAAACCGAAGAAACTGGTACCAGAGTTGGCCTTTGGGAGGGAACCATAAATTGGGATGGGAGGGAGCATACTTTTTAATTAATGTGTTTATTTTTACATACACTTATTTTATCTGCTCGGAATATGTACGTACACCCACATATATATTTACATAGGTTAGAAGAATGCCTCATTCTAACAAATGTTCAGTGAAGATTAGCTGTTATTGCTGTTGTAATCAGTCATCTAAAAGCTGACCCATGACAGAAACTAGGACAGAATTTGAACCCCATTACCTTTCCCCCTGGTGTTACATTCATAAATATCTTATGTTTCATGGCAAAGGGACTTTGCAGATGTCATTAAAGTTTTTAGTCAGTTGGTCTCAAAGTAGCAGATTATTCTGGATTATTAAAACAGGCCCAGGTATGTGAGCCCTTAAAAGGAGAAGAGAGTGGCAAAAAGGGGTCGCTGAGAAGGACTCTGTGTGGCATTGCTGGTTTCTATATGGAGAGGGGCTCTGGAGAAGGGACATGTGCGCCTTGTAGGAGCAGAAAGTGGCCCCAGCTGACAGCTGGCAAGAAGATGGGAACCTTAGAATGCGCAGTTACAAGGAACTGAATTCTGCCAACAACCCAAATGAACTTGGGAGCAGATGCTCTCCCAGAGCCTCCAGATAAAAACCCAGTGCAGCCAACACTTCAATTTTGGCCTTGTAAGACCGTGACTAGGAAACCTCTTTGAGCCACACTGTGTGCTTGGACTTCTGACCCATGCAAACTGCAAGATAATAGGTAGGTGTTTTAAGTCACTGTGTCTTTGATAACTAGTTACGGCAGCAATAGGGAACTAACACACTCTGCAGCAAGCACGGTGCCGAGTGCTTTCCAGTCATTCCACCAGAATCATCAAGGGTCCCTAGGAAGCAGAGACTCTTACATCCCTCAGTGACATATGAGGAAATTAAGGCTCAGAGAGATTAAGTAACTGGTTCAGAATAATAGAGTTCAGTAATTGGTGGAGCCAGGATTGAACACAGCTTTTTCTGCAAGAGGCCCAAACCTAAGTTGTTCACCGACAGACGTTCCACTGAGGCAGGCAGGACTGGAAAGCCGCCTCAGGAGATACAGGGAGTCTTGTGGACCATTGTGCCAGGTATATAGCTCATGTTACCTCTCTCTGCTTGCTTATCCGAGAAGGCATAGGAGCCAGGCAGCAGCTCGGCTCCTGCAGGACGTGGCCGGGCTGCCCCACAGGGCCCATCTAGCCTCACGTCCATGGCAGGAGCTCCTCGAGGGCCTGGCCCCCGCCCCGCTTGGCAGCCTGCGTGCCAGGTCAGAGGGCTCTGCAGCATGAAATGGGGTTTTGTACTGAAGCCTGAGACACACGGTGCAGGGAGTTGGGTTTGGCTGTTTTTCCCCTCACTGTTTGTTTTTTGAGATGAAATACGGGCACCCATGAAAGAGGTCCCCCAGTCCTCTGTACAGTATGGCAGCCAGTGGAGCAGGCAAGAATACAAGGAAAAGGGAGCAGGGTCGGCTCGCTGAACCCCAGCGCACAGTCAGCATTCAGCATGTGGCTGTCATTCTTGTTAAAATTACCACAGCTATTATTCCACGATTATTTCAGGAGCACGCGGAAAAGCTCCCGGCCTCCAAAATGTCTGGAGTCACAATTAAGGATTTTTCCAATCCTTTGATTTAAGATTTATGTCCTATAAAATGTTTGTCATCCATCCCCTGACACCTCTGAAATACACACGGTTGTGAGCAAATAGAACTAGCTTAAAAGGTGGAAGGGGTTTTCATTTGATCACAAGCTGATACCCCTGGAAAAAGATATTTGTCTTTCATACTCTAATAAAACATCTCGCAGGTGTAAAATGCATACCACGGGGAAGGAGGTGTGAGAAGCAATTTTAGGTGATTCACAGATGGACATGTGAGTTTAGTAGGTATGAGTTTTTAAGATGAATAGTACATTAAGTGCGTGATTTCTAATGAGGCTCAAGTTGGAAAGAAGTAAAAATTGTGTGTCTGTTGAATAGAAAACATTATGTAGGTAAATATATAGGTAGTAGAAAGATAGGGAGACAGTATGAAGGTGGTTTGTGGGTGACATATCTGGGAATCTCTGCTTTAATGTGGCTTCTGCTCAGTTCTTCAGGTGAGTTCCAAAGAGAACATTAAGAGAAGAGAAGAGAGACAAAGATCCTGGTCTTGTGAGGGATAAAAAAGATCAAGTGTCAAGGCCACTAGGATCTGCCATGAGGGCATAAAAAGTCCCTGGCAGAGAAGTTTGAGATCATTCGTGTCACATGTGGCTGTCTTCATTTTTAATTCTAGTTCTACCCAGACTGAAGGAAACAATGGATGTGATTCTTATTGGCCTAAGAGAGTGACTGTGGCTTTCAAAATTGCTTTACCTGCAAGCAGGCCATGCACAGAGAGATTCATTTATTTTGTGATGGCAAAATGCTCTTTGGCTCCATTTGATGGAACAATAATTTTCACCAAATGTTGGTGCCAGGGAGACCTGATTAACCTCATCATTTTACAGACAGGAAACCTAGAGCATGGAGGAGTTAACTGATTTCGCCCAGGGTCCCACAGAGAGCTGATGTCAAAGCTCAGGCCCCTGTCCCTGTCTTGTGACTCATCCCCAGAGGCACTTGCCCTGATGCTGGTGTCGTCAGAGGCAAAAAAAGGATTTAACCTCAGGCCCTGCATCATCTGGTAGGGATGTGACACAGGGAAGGGTTCCAATCCCTGGCTTCTTTTCCGTCAGTCTCAGGCTTTGGTTTCTATGCTACTCCCTCTCACACTCCATTGTTCTAGTCTTAAAAAACCATTACAAAATGTTTCATGTGTTTCCGTTTTAAATGGCTGAAGAGCCACTTGCAGACAGTGTGCGCAGAGGAAGCAGCGCTCTTCCCACCGCCCCCTTGTTACAGTTCTGGTGTCTGTCCCAGTGAAACTTTGATATTGGGGAGCAGGTTTTTAAAAAACTCAATAAGCCAGGGAACCTGAATCAGTGTGTGACTGAGTCCTATTAGAAGTAACACTATTTCTACTACTCTTTCCTACACTTGCCTTTCCCATATACGAGAGGCTTAGGCCTCCTCAGCCGGTAGGAGCAGTGGTTTATAAAGGGAAGAATCTGCTGCTCATCTGTAGGCTCCTATTTGGAGAATAGGTGTTACACAGATTCTTATTTATGGGAATATAAATTGCATTTATATGGCAATAAAGATAGGAGGTGAATTGGCTAATGACCTGTAACAGCTCCCTTGTTTACTGACATTACCTCCATTGTACTTCAGAAACAAATATCTTTTCAAGAAAATATAAATGTTGCTGAAAAGCTATAGGGGATTTTACTATCCTATCAGCCATCTGTCACAGTCTTCATAATGAAAATGGGGACTTCCATTTCCTCCTGGGTGACTTCATTTTAGAAACTGAGGTGGAGAGAATTCTCCAGAATTGAGTCTCTGGTTGTAACTGCCCTGCCTTCTCTCTCCCTCCCGTTTGGTGAGGTGACTTTCTAAGTTCTCCCTTCTGGGCCAAAGGCAGTTGGGAGTGGTTTTAGCCACCAGCAACCAAAACTCCTGCCTCACTCTGGTTTCACAAGAACGACATACTAACCTTGTAACTATTCTTTACTCTGTGCTGAACAGTGGTTTTAGGCGTTTGAGATATTTCTGGAAATGTGTTTTTTTTTCCTCAAACCTTGATCTGGAATAGTGACTTCAGTGATACGACATAATCGAAATTGCCCCCATTTTGCTGTTTCTACAGGGACTGAGAGGCATTTTGTTCAAGACTATTTTGGGATTTGAGAGTCAAACACTGAATTTCCGTGCAACTTTGCTCAGATGGTAGCCTCTCAGGCCTTCTGTTTCTCTCTCTAGATGAGGATGTATTATCTGCTTCTCCCACACATCTACCAGGCAAAGTTTCTGGAATGTCCCCTGTTCTAGGCACTATGCTCAGCAACCGGAAGTTGCCGATTCCATGTATGTCGCCACACAGGATTAGTTAGTGGATGCCACTGGAATCAAAAACATTCTCTTTATGTTTCATGGCTTTGATGTCCAGGGAAGAACTCCAAGGAAGCTAACAATGTGATGAGGAATTGAAATTCACCTTGGAGGCTGTCTGCGTAATTTAAATCTAAGAAATACTTGATCAAAACCGTTTCTTTTCTCTTGTCTTACCTTTTGCAGGATAGCTGCTAGGCAAGAGCTACAACTTAACTATTAACAAATAATTAACACTCTACTTAATAACACAAAGCCTCCTTTTCTCTCCTCCCACTTGCTGTCATTGGGTTCGCACCTATGCTGTGTTTAATAACATCCCTGCTCACTTTCTCATTCCATTATCAGAGCAAGAAGGAATAAAGGACAGAGGGCTGGATACACTAACAGGTTAAGGATTACACCATAGCCTCACATGTTGGACCCTAACAAGAAAGGTCAGGAAGTTGCCCCTTCTATCTTTCATTAGTTCATTCATTCCAGGGTAAAAGCTAATGTCACAGAATCAGACTGTCTCAGTGCATTTTCTAAATGGGTAAACTTGGGAAACTTTTTTAACCCTTTTGTGTTTTTGTTTTCTTATCTATGAACTGCAAATAATAGTAGCACCTATCTTATAGGTTTTTTGTAAGGATTGAATTGGAAAATGTTTACACTATGACTGTTACGGAGTAAGCCTCCAATAAAATGTAGCTATTCATTCATTCATTCATTCATTCATTCATCTATTTGGCCACCATTCTTTAATTGCCTGTTTGTGCCAGTTACTGTGCCTTGTGCTGGGGGATGCAGAAATAAACAGAATGCAGTGTTTTTCCATAGCAGTTCACTGGTTGGATCAAAGTGGGGCTACAGATTCCACAAGTGGTTAATTACAGCATAATGGCAAATACTCCAGTCTACAGCTACATACATGTCTTATGAGGACTGTGAGAGGTGAGGGACTAGAAGCCTAACTTGCGGTTGTCTTTACAGAGGTGGTGACATTAGGACAAATCCTGCAGGGTGAAGAGGTAGTATTGGGTAGACCAGGTGGGCATGCTTGGCAGAGAAACTGCACTTTTAAAGGCTTGGCACTGTAAAGAGTCATGTGTTATTGTAACAGTGGGATCCAAAAGGCCTGGGTGGGGACTAGTAAGAAAAAAGAAAGATATCCAGAGAGGTACAGGTCATGAAATTCTGTGCCAGGCCCTTTGGAGGGCGTTTGGCCCAGGATGAGGAGCCTGTGAAGATTTGGAAGAGGGAGGACCACAGCTTTATTTTTTTATTTTTTATTTTTTTGCCGCTGAAGAGGGGAGTTAGGTGAACACGTTTATAGAATCAATGAATCCAGCTAGAAGGGTATTACATTAGCCTGGGGAAGAAAAGTTAAGGCAACCTGATCTAAATTTATTAACAATGGGAATGGAGAATGAGGGGTAGAATCAAGAGGAACTGAGGGTCTAGAATGGGGGAATTTGGTGACTGATGGGATGTGGGAGGTAGAAAGGAATTAAAAATAACCCTGATGTTCTGGCTTAGGCAGCTGGGTAGGTGGTTGTGTCATTAACAGAAGTAGGGGGAAACTGGAGACAGAACTGGATGAAGAAGAAAACTGGAGATTCCTATATGAAATTCTGTGGTACTGCTGACTCGTGAGTTTGCCTTCATTTCTCCATGAAATAGACTGATGGTGCTTTTGGTAGCGATGTGATAGGAACAGAAGGACCCTACCCTGAACGGTGGTGGAAGAGACCAAAACAGGTTGCAGGTACAGCAATCCTAGAAAGTCATGGGCTAAGTAAAATCTTTGGGGGCAAACGAAAACCTTACTTTTGTCCAAGATAAAAAAAATCTCCCTGGTTAAAGTCATAAATGTTCATTGTAATAAAAGAAAAACAGACCCACAGAATTGCAGGAAGGGAAGCTCATCCTGAAACCTCATCATCTCAAAAAAAAAAAAAATACACTGATCAGTTTGGTGTATATTTTTCCAAGCTTCTTGTGAAAAGGCATACTCAATTCCTACATGTATGTTGGTACTTATTATTTTTATGTGATATATTATCTATATACATCTCAGCTTCTAGGTCAGTATTTGTATATTTTTCTCATTCTTTTTATTGGGTACTTCAAATCCTGTCATGTAAATATTCTTAGAAAATATTCCTAGACATAGAGTTGCTGGCTGAGGCATTTACAGATGGTAAATTAGACCTTCTTGTTTGATTTGTATCTGATAATTGGTAAGATAAGATTAGTTAGCCCACTGATTACTTTGCTAATTGAGAGAGTAATGTCCGAGTTTCTTATTGCTGCTGCAACAAATTTCCACAAACTTAGTGGCTTACAGTAGCACGAACTTATTATCTTACTGCTCTGGAGGTCAGAAGTCCAAAATCAGTCTTAAGGAGCTAAAATTTTTATGTGAGCTTTGTTGGCTCCTTCTGGGGGCTCCAGGGAAGACTCTGTTTCATGCCTCTTCAAGCTTCTAGACGCTGTTAGTGGTCTTTGGCTCCTGGTTGCCTCACCCCAGTCTCTGTTTTAGTTGTCAGATTACATTCTATGTCTTGCCTTTTTCTTATGTGGACCTTTATGATTACATTGAGGGCCCATGTGGATAATCCAGGAGAATAACCCCATCTCAATGTCCTTAACTGAATCACATCTGCAAAGAAGTCCCTTTTGTCATACAAGATGACATAGTCACTGGTATTGAAGATTAGTATTGGGTCCAGCAGAAGTAAGGCCTGCTTGAGTGTGGTTGGTAGGGTAAGAATATGAGTGTAATAGTTTAAAATTTTAATTTGAACATTTCACCTAAAATGTCATATGGTGTGCTTGAGTATGATATTGTTATGTTACAGAATTACATGCTTATGACTTTGTAATAAAAGATTTTGTAATAAATAAGGGCTATTATTTGTGCCGGGCCCTGTAGTGGATGTTTTTGGGGTACTGTTATTCAGCCTACCACATAACAAGTATTTCAAACACAAAATGCTAGAATTTCAGTAAGAAATGATTGAGATTGGAAGCATCTAAATTAGGACCTGTGCCATCTGGATAGTTTGAAAGAGATGGCAATGAATAATGCCCGATGCACCCTTCTAGGTACTCGGGATACTAGGTGCAAAGTAAATGCAGTATCACTTTGGCCTCTGAAGGCATTAAAATCTAGTATTTTCAGGGGAAGGTGAAAGTGAGATTGGATAGCAAGGTTAATATTAGACATGGTAGCAAGATTCACATGATAAAATAGTACCTTCTGCTAATGTGATGCAGACTACATGGAAGGGAGAAAGTGAAGAGAATTCAGGTTTCTTTCTAGGTCTAAGTTTTCTGGCTAGAATGAGACTTCACACTAGAACCTTTATTTTCATTTCTTTCTAATGGAAGTAGAATATGCCTGTGTGTGGTAGAAAGGAAAGCAGAGGAGAATTGAATGATGACCCCTTTGACTCCTTTCTTTCCATGGCTTATGGTCTTTTTGCTCTCCCAAGAAAGAAAAAATAGCTTTGTTCATTTCTGACAATGCTCTGCTCACTAGCATGAATGATATGTCTGTAGTCCTCATTACCATCGGTTTTCTGTGCTAGGCTTTACACTGGAGACAGGACTATTTTGACTCTACTGTTTTAGTTTCTACCCAGTAAAAAGCCTGTGATGCCTCCTGCTCAGGGATTTTCGCTTTGGGACAGCTCTTGTCCCGGTCCATACTGCTTTCTCCGTTGCTCCCCAATACATAATGCATGTATTGCAATACACCACCTCTTTGGGCAGCTGTGTAGCAAACTTCAGTGCTGACTTTGTTCCAGACAAGAGCATTGGCAACATCCACACGGGCCAGCCGTTGTCTTCTTAGAGAAAGCCTTCATTCAGAATCCCTTCATCCACATCCTGAAGGCTAATTTCTTCCCAGCCCATGGTCTTCCTTGCCAGCTCTCCGAGAAGAGGGATGTCAGAGAAGACGGCCGCAGTCCGTATCTGGGGCCCTGACATGATCGGCCTAGCACACGGCCTCTGACAAGCGTCTTACCTCCTTCATGCCTGCGCCGGTCTGTGCACAGTCCCTCACAAAGCGTGCTTCCTTCTTTTTCCATTAGAACGGAATTTCAGCGGAATGACCGGAGCTTACAGTCACACATCTCTCTGCGGAAAAGTGGGGAAATGTGACCTAAATCTCACTCATGTAAGCACATGTGATAAAAAGTTACTTGCTTAAAAGAAAAAATGCTGGCTTGGACTGCCTGCCAGCCTTTCTCCCTTCACATGATCAGGGACGTGGATGGCAACGTCATGTAACCCTGCAAGAGAGGACAGCGTCCCAGGTGATGGGGAAGTACCAGATGGGTAGAACCCTGCTACTAGAAAGGCTCATGTGTGAGAGAAAGAGGACCCTTATTTCAGCAAGCGTCTTTGCGTGGCTTTTTGTTACGGAGAACACTGCCTCAGTGGTCCCATCTGAGGAGGGAGAGATAGACCTCGGGGTGCTTCCTGGGGCCAGTGTCCGAGGACTGCCACGTTGAGGACCACTCCTTAGCAACACCTTCTTCATTCTGAGTCATTTCTGTTTGTCTTCCTTTCTCATTTTAATAATTTCTTTTTCCTTCCTCGGGACATCTGGATCCCAATACTCTTCATTTATGATTTCGCTTCCTGCTGATGGATAGCTAACTGATTATAGATACATTTCCATTTTACACTGTGTAGAAGGTACAGGCTTTATCAAAAAGAAATATACTAGATATATCTGTAGTGGTGTGGATAAAAGGTTATAATCCTGGTGGTTGGTCTAGCAATTCTTTTTAAAAATAATCCTTACCTGAGGATATGTTTTTATTGATTTCAGAGAGGGGAAGGGAGAAAGAAAGAGAGACATTGATGTGAGAGAGACACATCGGTTGGTTGCCTCCAGTACATGCCCAGACTGGGGATTGAACCTGCAACCTTTTGGTATACAGGACGATGCTCCAACTAACTGAGCCACCCAGCCAGGGCTAGCGATTATTTTATAGTGAGAGATAGGCTTGGCTGGGACAATGCTGTGGTAAGACCTCCTCAAGGAAGAAGTGAGCCTGAGGGTTGCAGGGGGGCCTGGCTCCCAGGATCCATGCTGAGGAAGAAAGTTAGTCTGTGTAATAATGAAGTGAGAGGAAGAAGGAGACGGCTCTGGTCCACACAGGCACAAGGACAGGGCAGGATGAGTTAGGCACCCTGACTTACAGAGAACCCAGAGGTCCTTGAGAGAAGAATCAGGTATCACAGCTTTTTGCCGCGTGAAATGCAGTGTACAGGAGGCTCTGCCTCCCCACTGCGGGTCCTTCTCTTCACTGAACTCTTGGGGTATTCTCCGTCTGTCTTTCTCGGGTGAGCCAGTTAAAAAGCTGTGTCCTGTACTAAGGGTGGTGAGACGTTGAACGTTATAAACTGGGGATTATCATCTCCTCGGCAGTGGTCCCTAACAAAGGAGAGATGAGGGGGGACTCACGTTCTGGTTGGTCACAGTGCCGTGCCCCTGTGGCATCCACAGCGGAGCAGCCCGTTAGCCACTCTGGCTCCCAGCGGGCCTCCCGCAGGCATCCGTTATCGGAGCCTGGGGTGCATACAACTGCCCCTTCCAATTGGGGTAATATGGGGTGAGTCGGTGGAGTTTAAGGAGGGCTTTCTCTACTTTCTTCAATTTACTTCCTACCTCACCTCCTCCAAGAGGCCTTCAGGCTTAGCTCTCCCATGCCGGGCAGCCTTCAGGAGTATTGCTCCGCAGGGTCCAGCAGAAGGAACGCCTGCTTGAGTGTGGTTGGTAGGATAAAAATATGGGTGCACTGATTTCTAGCTTTAATTCGAACAGTTCACCTAAAATGTCATATGGTGTGCTTGCGTGTGATAGTGTTATGTTACAGAATTACATGCTTTTGTAATAAAAGATTTTGCAATAAAAAGGGGTGTTATCTGTGCCAGGCTTAGTATTTAAGGAGAAATATTCATTTAATATTTACTTTCTCCTGAGTTCCTTAACTTCCTCAAACTGAGGGTTTATGGTGATCCCAGAAATTTCACACATGAGTGAAGCGACTGGATGTCAGACTGTAAGGACTGGTGACAACGTGGCACACTGGCTACAGGGACAGCTGACACTCAACCCACCTGATTGCTGCCAGGCAGGACATTGGGCGTGTGTAGCCAGAGCTTCTGATTCTCAACAGAATGTGGAAGTTAGGAGCTGTATGTGATACCTACTAATTGTTCTACATTGTGCTGTTACAAAAAGCATCTCTGGGGGCAAGAACCGTCGACAGTTCATCAGTGCATGACCCCTGGTTTATTCTGTGTTCTCTTAACTCCCCTGACCAGCCACGTACATTTCAGATTCCTCGGGTTGAAAAGGGAGAGGAGAAGCCCTCCCTAAGTTGAGGCCTCTAGAAAGGTTATCTAAAAATCAATCATCCCTTTCATGGTGGGAAGAAAACATCCTGCTGATAAGTCTCCCACAGGCTGCTGTGCTACAGTTGTCACAAGTCCCTGGACTAGGATCTGAATAGGCACGTGGGAAGAGGGACAGGAATAACAGAACCCTCTACTTCACTGCACCTGGTAGGGCTTGGCACGATGCCAGGGTTTTGTGCAGGTAACTAGGCAATTGTCTTTCCCGATTTTTAATACTGACTTTGTTTTTCTTCCTTCCATTAAAACTAGGTGACATTGTACGTGTGCACTCGCACGCTCGCGTTCTCTCATGGAATCGATACATGGAATCTGCTGGGAAGGGGTGCAGTGCAGGGTTAGCAGTAATCTTGGGGGGCAAAGAACATAAACCCTCCTCTATCCAAATTTCCATGCTTTGTTTGGGATTTAAGGATGTTTTCATGAATTTCAAAGGATGTGGCCTTCCCTCCTTCTTTGCTCTGCCTCTTCTTTTCTCTGCCTCTTCCCCCGGGGGAAGAGGGAAGGAACACTGCCTGCCCAGAGGCTGGGGTGGGAAGCGATGCTTAGAACTGTAGGAAAAATCTGTAGTGAAAAGTAGCAGAAGAACTTATAGCTGAAGAATTCTAAACGCAGGAGCGGAATAAGACTGATGTGCGTATGGACAAATCAATGTATATTAACAAGTAAAAAAATACCAAATCGAATTTCTTGCTTTTTCAGATCATTGAAAAGTGGTTTATAGGACTTAAATCAATCTTATTATTTTATTTCTCAGACACTACATCTGAGGCATTATAGGCTGTTATTTTACCGAAAGCTTGTATCTAGCTTATCACAGAGTAGTTTTCATTTCTGTAATAAAGTTAGAGAAATAATTACTTAGCTTCAGATGTGTGCAGATACTCTAAAACCAATCTGCAATGTTTTTTCTTTTTTCTTTTTAACAGCTTTGGAATTCAGCTTTATTGACTGTGATATTTCTCTGCCTTTGTTACTCTTATGTGTAATTTAAGTAAGATGTTCTAAGTGCATTAAAATCATTTCACATGTGTCACTGATGGCAGATTAACGTCATTAGGTTCAGCTCTGGTCAAGGCAGCAGAATAGATTGGTGTTTCGTATTATTCAAGTAAACAGCTAATGTACCAGGCATAGATTGAACTGGACCCGTGTATTATTTGGCCCATTCTCTCGGCTTCACTGCATGTAGGCACACGATTGCCTTATCTTGGATGACTTTTTACAATGTACTGATCTTAATCTAACACTCATCATAGGAGAAAATGCAAGTGTCCATGAAATGCAATTTTACAGTATTAATTGTAGGCTTTCCCTTAGGTGCGTGGCTTCAGAGCAAATACTTATTTACCCCACTCCACGTAGAGAAAGGGATCCGTACCTTGGGTGTTGCCAGAAGAACGTTCTCTCCTTAGTATACTTGTGCTCAGAAGGAGATGGAGTGTATCATGAAATGTTCAAAGCAGGTACCTGCCTTTCACCGCTCCCCGCGTCTCCCTCGCCTGCAGGGTAGGCTTTCCCATTCTTGTGACTGTCCTGTGACCACACTCCCCAGGTGTTTGCACCGATGACAAGAAAATCTTGGGAAGGAGGCCTTTTTGTTATTTAACTGTGTTTACACATTGGTTTGGACTTTGGGTGAGGAGTCGGGGATTAGTAGGTGAAGAGATCTCTCCTGTCCGACAGATGGGCTTAGAGCCGCAGAAAGGGGAACGGAAGTATTCTGCGGGGAAGCTTTGTGACCACAAGGGCCTGCGATAAGAACGTGTGTTACGAAGAGAGGCTCTGGAAGACACTGTGGAGGAGATCTTTAGTACATCATCATGACGCAGAGACAGGGGACGTCACCAGGGGTTTTGGGGCATATGCCACGGTCCTAAATAGAGGGATTTTATTTTCAAAGATAATGCTGTTGGCAATTCTATAGATTTCTTCATGCAGGCATGACAGAAAGTACCAATATAGAACTATTTACTCTTAATGTTCCACAAAGATAGTCCCTGCAAAAGGCACCATATCCAACTACCCAAATTACTGTCCTTTGGTTACTGTCTGATACTGATAATTTTGGCGAGAGTGAATCGATGGTTGTAGCTTTAAATCCTCATCACATTTTTTTTTTTTAGTAATCCATACCGAGGATATGTATATTGATTTTACAAAGAGAAAAAGAGGAAGGAAATAAAAAATTGATGTAAGAGAAAAACATTGATCAATTGCCTTCCTTAGGTGCCTCCAACTGGGGGGTAAACCTGGAAGCCAGGTATGTGCCCTGACTGGGGACTGAACCCACAATTTTTTGGTGTATGGGACGACACTCCAACCAGCTGAGCCACCCAGCCAGGGCAAATCCTCAAAAAATAACCAATCATCGAAGTGTTTCTAACACTTACATCTACTGTGTCATAAAAGTAGCCTATATACTCAATTTTTCTCGTTTTCCTCATGTTCAAACTCTGCCCCAGGACATGCCGGTTTCAGGCTCACACGTACTTGCGAGTGTGGTTTCCTCTGCCTGGAGCGCCGTGCAGTGTAAGGCAGAGAACTCGCCTTTAGAGCCTGGCTCAGAACCAGCAGCTGCAGGAAGCCTCCCTTGGTCCCATGCCCCTCCCCTCAGACATCATACTTAGGTCCTTTTCCTGAGCTTACTGCATTTAGTTGCTCTATAAACATGCACTGAATGAATGAGTGAGTGTTGAATAGATATGTAGCCTTTCTCCCATGCTAGACTATAAGCACCAAGAAAACTGGAAATTGTATTCATATCCACATGTCCAGCACCATTCCCAACATATAGTAGATACACAAAAGCCAAATGATGAATGAATAAATGCTTATTTTTGAGGAGACAAAGTCTCTATTCACAGCATCATGTATCCATTGCAAAACCCTTAATGTTCATGTTTTTTCCAAATTTTCTTATACTGTTTTTTGGAGGTGCATTGAGTTGTTCAAGGTACCATCCATTTGGATCAAGAAAAGGACTTTGACAATGAAGTCATCACTAAATCCCACAATGCTATGTCCAACTTGTGTGTGTCTTGCACACTATTCTATACATTATTTCCTTTCTGTATCCAGCACTCTAGGTGCTCGGTACTGAGCGTCAGGTGGTTTTTCTTATGGATCTCTGATGAAATAGCTTTGGCACTTTACCTCCACCCTTACCTCTCTTTACCATTACCTCTGCAGCGAAGCAGAAACCTTCGCATTCACTTTCCACAGATAAATGGGGCAATTTCACCTTTGCTGGTGTCTCGTAGATAAGTTTGAAAAAAGGCAGCAGAAACCACAGTTGAAGAGAACCTGGGGACTCTCTTAAATGATAAATGAGAGTTTGGAAAATTTCCTGCCTTACCTGTAAACTGCACTTGCCGAGCGAGCTGAGGAATTAAACTGCCATCTCTCCTCCCTCGGAACTGAGATCTCTCTGAAGTCAGAGCTGCCACCTTGACCTTTCTTCTCAGCCTCTTTTCTTTGAAATATTCAGATCTACTTTTTTTTTATGGGTTGGATTCTTTGTTTTCTCTCCAGCATTTTCTCATGCCACTGAACTGCATCATGTGTTAATAAGCTTTTTACTGTGCTAAATTGCTTTGTTTCTCTAGCTGATTTGAAGGCAAAAAAAGGCCTTAGAGGGTGAAGGGGGGAAAAAAAGGAAACGTTCTAAAGTAATTAGAATGCTTATAGCAGCTGAAAACATTAGCAGCTTACCTAAAACTGCATTATTTTCTCACGAGGGGGGTGGTGGTGGGTGGGGGGTTGGGGGGGTGGGGGTGTGTGTGTGTGTTTTCCTTTACAATCGCCCATGAGGCTCCAGGACCGGTGTTCGCAAAGCAAATGGTAGCTGGTAATTTTTTATCATAGAGCTGAATGAGCGGCATCCATTAGAAATTTGCAAATGGGCTCTTGTGAGCCCAGGATTATCTTGTTCATCACACATTTGGTTGCATTGATGGTGTCTGCCCTCGAGACCATTGGAGCCAGAGGCTTAGCGGCAGTTCTGATGAGATTGAAACACTTGGTTAAAAATCAATCTTATGATAAATATATGTAAAAAGCTATTCATTAAAAATGGTGAGTTATAGATATCTCTTTGATCAGAAAAAACAAAATAGTAAATGAAAAGATGATTTCCCCTAATGAAATATTAGTCCTTGTGCAGTGGAATAAATAGCGCTTTTATTTTCCAGGGAAAACCGGGTTTGCTTTTCTGGCTGAGTAGAAGCCAGTGAAGCGAGAGAGGGCTTAGGCTGCACGTGCCTGTGCTTTGCACCTCCCCGCTCCCTCCCTGCAGGGCAGGGAGCACACTCGAGCCTCTGCAAATGGGTGCCTGTCATTTTCTTGTAACGGACATACAGATTTCAGGCACTTTTTGGCACTGTTTGCAGGCTTAGAAAGTTGACGTGGGGGCAAAAGTCAGATTTCAGAAGTGGAGGCTGAGGAAGAGGGCAGGAAAAAAGATTGGTCAGTCCCATGCTTAAAATCCTTTACTGTTTCCATCAAACATCTGCTGGAAACAGCTACTGGTCACATTAGTGCTGAAGATATTCATACCTGACTGGGGCATTTTCAACATAAATATGTCTTCCATGTAACTTTAAAACTATATTCCACTTGGAATGTTAATCTTTCAGTGTATATTACCCACTTTGCCAGCATCTTAAGACAAAATAGATTGGACATAATTTAACCTTTTTCTGATGAGTTAGGGTGAGTTTTACAAACATGCAGTAATTCTGTAGGCATTTCTAATGTTTACAGTTGTATTTCTGGCTTCCAGCTTTTGTATTTTAATGATGACCACTTGAATACTCTTTAAAGTTTTAGGATGGATAAATAGATAATCGGGTGCATGAAATAAGATAACATGTAAAGTAAGAGTTAGTATAACTGTAGGATGAACCCTTTCATGGAACAAAATGTAGACGTTTGGTGATGTCTGTTTTGGCTGTTGAGAAGCCCGTTCCCTTTTGGAGTCACTGCTGGGAGCCTGACATTCAGGTAAGTGGGGCGCTGTGGTGTGTGTGGTGTGTGTTTTGGCTGAAGGGGCCATGTCTGCAGCTGGGAATAAACAGTCAGCGAACTTGTGAGTCAAGATTCCCTTCATGGTTCATTGTGAAATAATGATAGATGAACTTAAAACTATCTGCCTTGATTGTAGCTGCCACCTAAAGGGCAATGTTGATTGAGGCTATCACTGTTCAATATAATGGAAGGCACATGAATTCAGAAAAATATATTTTTTTGTACTTATAGGTACTGAGAATTTCAGTGAAGACATATTGCTTAATAGCAACGTCACTGATAACAGAAGTGTCATCAGGAACATGGCATTTATTGGTTACCTGTTTTTTCACATTTAGTTTTAAATAGTCTTCAGTAATATGTTTGGAGTCAAAGCATAGGGATTTGTCTTTTGTCTCCCTCACATGCACTTCTGCTGTTTCTGGGGGCCACATTCTGTTCTTATTTGGAATGTGACTCCACCTTTACTGACAGTGGGTGGAGTGGACCAGATAAAATCATCCCTTTTCCATATTAAACCTCTATTTTTCCTCCAGACAGCTGCTTCATGCCACTTCATTACCAGGGATGATTTTCTTTGCTTCCCATTCTCACAATGGAAAACATGAACACTATAGGCTCCCACGTGCACATGTGACCTGTCCAGTCACCTAGAAGACACTCAATTAAGTCTTGACCCAAATCCAAAAGTTTGAAGAATATAAATCTCTGGACCAAATATGCAAGAATGTAAAGCCCTCAACCAGACCCCTGTTCCATGAGCAGTGCTCAAATGGCCCAGAAACATCGCACCCACTCAGATCATATGTGGGGTGGGGACAGGTTCCCCCCTCCAAGGAGAAAGGGGTTTTTCAAAAGTGTCTATCACTTCCTTATATGTACCTAATAGAGCCTAATATTATCATTTGTTTTAAAAAGGCATCAAGGTTGCCTTTAAAAAGTTTCACATGCCATCTACTCTCATTAAAAATATTGTTGGTGAAGCGTGAGGCTGAACTGTTAGTAGTCATTGTTTGGGATTTTAAAGATTGTCTTAGACAATTTTCACATCATCTGGCTGCCATCAGAGATGGTACATCTACAAATGTGTATAAACAGGTGTTGATAAAGTGGATACATCTACAGGATTGGCAGAAAGACTCAGTTAAGAGCAGGGCAAGTAGTTGTTCATCTCTTCTCCTCTGCAGAGCTGAATACCTGCTGGCTTTCCCTCTCGGTTGGTTATAGAAGACCCTCTGCAGTGAACTGAGTGTGCGTCTGGGATGGGTACCTCTCATTTTCTGAATGGAAGTTCCACCTCTGAAACATCCCAGCTGCACTGTAACCAATCTCAGCAAACCCCAGATACCTTCATGGAGTTAGTGGCAAGAGGAGTTTCTTGAGTATATACATATTTCTGGAGATTTCCAGGGTTGTAAAAAGACTAATAATTGGTGATTTGAGATTGATGCATTTGGTGGTGTTCTTAGGTAGGGATTGACCACTTTGTGGTTATACTGTGGTACTGTGGGCACATTTGTTTTTTATTACACAACTTCTGTCTTTGAACTCTGTATTTGCTCCTATGACTATGTATCCCATTATAAATGCTCAATACACATATAGTAATGAATGAATATGTGTGTTTACAAAGGACAAGGGGACATGTCTTCGTTTTTGATGTATCCTGGTCATTCGCTTAATACTGTGCTTATAAAAGATGGTCAGTTAATACATAGTAGATGAAGGAAGGAATAAAAATAGACACATTCTAAAGTGTTTTGGAAGCTTTATTTGGAAATAAAAACTTGCCATTCCTCAAAACAATTAGAACTGATCATGAAAACTCAGACTATATCCATTTGAATGAATCAGTGAACATGAGAATACTTTGTAAGCTGCAAAGGGATATTACTATTATCACAAAAGACAATGCCGGGCTCACTGGACTGAAATAGCTGGCGTCTGTAGAACCCTTTACCAATTACAAAGCACTTTCATATATCGTCTCCCAATCACTTTCCTCAGCAACCTCATGAGAGTTCTATTTTATCTCATTTTACAGATGAAGAAGGTTCACTGAAAGAACATAATTGGTTTGAGGTCACATACTTAATAGTGTAGTCAAAGTTCAGACTCTGTTTTTCTGAATCAAAGTCAGAACTTCTTTCTCCACACTAAACTACCCCAGGGTAATAATGTTCTGTTTTAATGAGTAATTGTGCTTGTTACTTCTTCAACATAAAGGAAAACTTGGGTGCTTCCTTGCGTCATGAGAAAGGCAGTTCACCAAGCCACAGGTTTTGGAACTGTGCGTGAACCGTGGTCTAGGCGTGGAGGTCTCGGGTGAGAGCTGAGGGACCAAAGCGCCTGGGAGAACTCGTCACCCTCATGAATGACTTTGTAGGGGTGGCTTCAAAATGGACTTCTTTCGCACTCAGAATGACCCAGCAAGAACTTTGCCACCAGGTGGGCACAACTCTTAAGTCCAGCCCATAAGGGGTCGGTCCTTTAGCAATAACTCTGTGCATTAGGAATTTATGAGTGACCCCTCCCATTTTATGTAATCAATCAGTTCCATTGTCCGAGAGGTTTAGAGGTTTGCTAGGGACACAATGCTAGTAGGCAGTGAAGCTGCCATTTCTCTCTCCATTAATTTCCTTACCTTCTTAGGTTAAATATGATATGGAATGCATTATTTATTATTAATCAGAAAAAAACAAGCCAGATTTCAACTTTAGAGCAAGATTTTAAAATAAATGAATATCTTTTTTATCATTGCTTTCTTTTTATTACCAATCTTTACCTTTTCCTTTATTAATGTACTCTGAATATTGTCTTGGATTTAATATACTTTCTTGACATTTTTATCTTCAACTTCAAGCTTTTGAGAGTTGGATCCCATAGAATGTATGCCATTTAGTGCAGAAGCAAACTTCCACCTTAACCATAGAGCTGTAAGTCATGCAGCCTCAGCGTCTATGCAAACCATCAGAAGGCCTTCGTTTACCCGCCAGCCTCCAGGATTGAGAGTGGAAAGGAATTGTTCGTTTCTAGACTATGTATTTATCCTGTTACTTTTTATGTTTCCAGCCCTGCTGAGAGATAGTGACATGGGGAAAAATATTTGCTTATTTAACAAATAGTTATCAAACACGTATAATGTTTGAAGTGCATTGTTCAAGACACAGAGAATATATCTGGTGAAAAAAAGACCTTGTTCTCATATTTTCATTCTGGTAGATTCAATAAATAGATTTAAATACATATATATACCTTCATATGTGTGAGTGTGAGTGTGTGTGTGTGAGAGAGAGAGAGAGAGAGAGAGAGAGAGAGAGAGAGAGAGATGCAGGGAGAGGGAAAGCTTATGAAAGGTAGTAAATGCTTTAGAGAAAGATGAAGCTAGGTAAAAGCGATGAGGAAGAATGGATGCATGTGGGTATTCTATACAGGGAGCCCTCTCTGAGAGCTACTGGAAGTTACCTTCTGAGGGTAACTTCCTTGCCTCCTTCCCAGTAGGCAAGTAGGGAAGGTTACCTATTGCAGGAGACTAAGCTGGTCTCAGGGTAGGTGGACATGTCTCCTCTGTGAGCAAGTCATTAGAAATTAGCAGTTGCTGAAGGCAGAAATCGACATGTAAGGAGCAGCCAGGAGAACTGTAAGATGTATAAGGTGTGATGTATAGGCATGAAGATAAAAATGCTCTTGATTGTATCCAGCTTCCCTTTCTGTTGGTTATGAAAGATTCAAGTTCAGAAGGGATTTGATCCTTTCCTTGTTAGGGAGTAAGAAAAGTTAGTTTCTCTGTCTTCCAAAGGGCTTGGCTATAGCTGGCACAGTGACCTAATTAAAATTGGGTTCCAGTATGTAGACTGTCTCTGACTGTGCACTATCTTCTCTAGAGCCTCTTAAGGATATTCATTACCTAATCTCAGATTTAAAAATTCTTTGTCAAGACTAATGACTCTTATCATTTATCTCTGAAGCAAGTGGCTACACACAGTTAATATTTTATGCAGCTCTTCTGAATGGGTGTCAATGGCAATATAGCCAATCTAACTGTTTAGTACCTTTTTCTCTGTGTGATAAGCGATCATGGATGTCTGCCCAGTCAGGTGGATTTCCTTGTTTGTAGCTCAGCCCTCCCTAAGAGTGATTTGAAATCGCCTTTGTGAGAACTTGGAGAAGCATGCGCTGGGGGCACAGAGTGGCAAGCCCTGGAGATGGGGGTGTGTTCAAGGGAAAGGGGAGGGTTGGAGGTGGGACCCATAGGGAGAGGGGGGAGGGGAAGAGGGGAAGAGGGTGCAGCTCCAACTGGTGTTGGAGGGCCCTAGGCAGAGGGGTTGGGCACAGAGCCCAGTTTTACAGAGACTGAAAAATCAGTCATTAAATCATTCCATAAATTCATGAGAAAAACTCAAAACAGGCCACAAGAATTGTTCTCAAACCAGGATTGAGTTGCTTGGTCACATCTAAGATGCAGTTGTGATGTGATCTCTTCCTCTTTTCTTTTTTCCTCTTCTTTTCCCTCCTTCTGTTTCTTCTTTTTGTTCCAAGGTGGCTGGAGCCTTTGGGAGCTTCCTCCCACCCCCACTCCCAGCTGTTACTGCTCATTTCTTCTTTCTCTTCTCCTATGGGATTCTACGCAGACCCATCCTATACTCCTATAATTTTCGCTCTCATTAAAACATAAGCTCCCTGACTCCATTCCCAGCTAACTTGGTGTATTACATCATGTACAGCCTATGGCATTCTGTAAGTGCTCAAAATATATTTCTTGAATAAATGTGGTCATAGCTTAATATGTAACCCCTACCAAATATCACAGGTATTTAATAAGGTTTCTCAGAAATAAGCTTCTGATCAGAGCATTCAAGGTCCTTAGGGATGCCAGGGAGAGAGAGATTTATATAAAGCTGCACCCCTGTTGAAGTTCTTTTGCCCAATCAATTCCTTGGGGCAGAGATTCTGAAATGCATAGTGAGATTGAAGGTCATCCTTTGCAAATCTATTCAGAATCTGGCCCAGGTGTTATATTAATAATTTTTCTTTCATTAACACTGTCCCCACGTGAATACTTCTAAGGCTGACCTTCCTGAATCAAGAGACAGGCTGGCGTGCGGACGGTGAAGCTGATGTACGTCAGGAGCCCACCGTTCACCCCCAGCTCTGCCTCTTCCCAGCTGCGTGCTGTTGGGCAAATCCCTCTGTTTCCCTCAGCTCCTGCCTTTGCGTTGTAAGATGGTAACTCCATCAACGGACCTACCTGCTGTGGGTTTGAAGAATTTTTTATCATACTACATGTAAATCCTCTTTCCAAACTCTGAATTGTTGACAAAGACATAAAGGCATGTTTAATTCTGACATTTCCATTTTCACTTTAAATCTCTGCTTAGTGCCTTTCTACTATGCATGTTTCAATGAGTTGTTGATCTTTATTAGACATTAGCTGTAGAGTTGTGCCACACTTACTTATTCATGTGGTCGCCGAGCACCTACCATATGGCAGGTAGTGTGCTAAGTAAGGGCTATGTCTAGATGGTTAAAAAAAAACAACCCTAAAACAACATTATACTTTCCCTCAGGGAATTTACAGAGAGAGAAAGATATTAAATAAACACAAATAACTATATAATTGTACATTTGTAATTAAAATGACGTTAGTTGCTATGAAGTTAAAAAAAGGACCTGGTGCTGAAGGAGCAACCAGGAGTAAACCAGGTCAAGAATGTGGGGAGGATGCAGAGGAATAGCGAGCACGTGGATAAAGCTTCATAAACCCAAGAAGCCTCAGGACCACTGTGGTCATGAGTGATGTGGGGACAGAAGGTGCTTTAACTGGATCGAATACTGGGTAGAAGGATGAGGTCAGAGATGTAGGCAGGTGTTAGATCATGCAAAGCCTTGTCACCCAACCCGTGGTTACTTAAGACACTCAGCCTCATTGCAACTTCACTGCAAAGCTGCTGAGAGTACTGAAGCATGAAACGGATAGGACTTCTGGACTTAGGTTAAAAAAGGAAAAAGAACACTCTCGCTGGATGCTGTGTGAGTAGGTTAGCGGCGGGCCTGTGGGGAAGCCGGTGGACTGGCTGAGAGTTGATGGCAGAAGTCCCGGCAGGGAACGGGGGTGGCTGTGGTTGTCACTGGCGCTGCTCACTCCCTGCTTTTAGCCCTCCTTCTTCTGGGAGCATGATGGGATTTCCTGCCCCAGTTCCTTTTAAGGGTGGACATGAACTTTTTAAAACTTACTTTGGTCAGTGAAACAGAAGTAACTTGTGTCACTTCTGGTCAGAAAGTTTAAGAACACATGTGGGATTTCCTTTGCTCACTGTCTTCCTCTTTGATATTCATGGAAATGCATATCCACGTAGAGCTGCCATCCGTTTTAGCCCCTGTGTGAATGATGAACAGAGTCCCCCTGCTGACCAGCATTGAGTATAGTGTGAGCAAGGAGTGTGCCTTTGTTGTGTACCAAGCTGTTGAGATCTGGGGTTGGTTTGTTATACAACAGAAAGTTGTCTTGACAGGTGCTGTGCTTACACATAAGCATACTAATTAGTTTTTAAGTAAACTTTACATTTTTACAAGTGTGTTGATACTATAATGAGTGACTATTTTGAATTCTGTTGGTAGAATTACAGTTCATCTCTGTCGTACTTGTTTTACGCCATATTCTAATTCAGAGCAATATTCTTGTAATATTAATTAGTGAAATGTATTGATAGCCTGGTCTTTTAAGGAGTACCTTTTCAGGATTTTGCTATAATTTTAGTTATCTCCTTTTATTCATTACCATTTGTATGCCATTCAGAGCAGAGGTAGAGTTGAACAGCCAAACATACGGGAATTTTAAATTGTTATATTCTTTAATTTGATTTTTAAATTGCTGGTAAATGGATATGCTTTTCTGTGTGAATATTACGAAGACATTTATGAGATGCTTTTCTAATCCTGTGCAATCCTACTACACCAAGACAATAATTTGGGAAATTCATGTATCTGTTCTTAGTTTCATGTGCCCATTCAATGTGTGTATATGTGGATGTATACATATAGCTATAATACATATATACATACACATATACTTCTGCATGCATATGTTAGTGTGTATATTTTTAAAATATATGCATATGTATAAAAGCCAAGTTGGTTCTTCCTTGCCACCTGCGTGCCTCTTTTCCTACCCACACCACTTCCCCACATGCTGAAGGAGCGAGTGGGCTGTGTGCTGAAGGTGCTCCTTAGCAGCCTGTGTTCTGGGTTCAGGCAGTTTGCAGGCTGCAGCAAGAACAGTAAGAGTTAATTGCTGGCTTTATTTTGTTGGGAGAGGCAGCTTTCATTTCACGTTGATTTTCTGCCTTCTCCCTGCCAATTTGCAACAGCTTGTTTCTCAGCCCCACATTTGTTTAAAGCTTCCTAACAGACTGATTCTATTTTTTCCCCCATGATTTTATTTTTTTTAACTTAGGAGAACATGCCGTTGCACATGGTTGGGGACCCAGATAAGCCTCTCTCGCTGCAGGCAGTGATTGGCAGCTCCCCCTGTCGTGCAGATGTGAAATGAGGAAAGCTAATTTTCCCGTCGACTTTCTAGTTTCTATTACTATTTGTCATTTCACATTGGTGCTCATTATAGCCATCTTCTTGCCAGATGGAAATCTGCCTACTCACTAGGTGTCTATTTTCTGCCACTCATGGATCATGACAATGTCAGGCAATATGTCAGTATACTCCTTCAATATCCTTTTTTTTTTTTTTTTTTTTTTTGCACTGGATAGATTGGTGACATTATGTAAAATACTTGCTACTGGCAGGCAACTTACCTTCATGTTATGTGTGAGCAAAGGAAAGGCAAGTCCAGAAAATCCAGGTTTCTTGAGAAAAGTTGCCCATGATACCAGAAGAGCTGGGTGGTACTGGCAGCACAGGTGAATCACTTTGTAGCCATAGACATTCTCTGAAAACCGATCTGAGTGACTAATGAACCATGTGAACAACTCAAGTGTCACTATGCACCCAACTAACACTAGAAGGTTCTGTTTCTGATGAGATGACAAGTCTGAACTGAAAATCAGGCTTTGCTTAAGCCAGGGTTCCCAAAGTGTCCCCCTGGGCCAGAAGCATCAGTGTCATTGGGGAACTTGTGAGGCATGCCCATTCTCAGGCTCCGCCCCAGTCCTGCCCCAGCAGAATCTGTGTGGCAGGGGCCAGCAATCGGGCTTTAAGAAGCCCTCCAGTGTTTCAGTTCCCTGTTTCTTTCCCCCTCCTCCAGGCATGGGTAGGGGATGTTTTGGTATCTGATGTAATAAAGTAAATAACTTCTGGAATGTAATCAAAATCCAAGTTTATTTTTATTTTCCAAGCTTCCTTTAAAATGTATCTACTGAGAGAGAGTCTGACCCCCCTTGAGCAGGAAGCTCCTGGAGGCCTTCCTGAGGCCTTCGGGGGCAGTCAGTGTCCTCCGGGTGCTTTAAGGGCAAATCGGTGTCAATGCGGCTGTGAGGCCCTCTGTTCACTCCGGCTGGGCTGGCTGCAGGGGGTCTCTGGTGGGTAAACTTCTTCCTCACTCACAACCTCCCCTCAGTGATTGTATTCCCTGTTTGCATCCTTACATTCTGGAAATTCCTTCCACAATAATCTCCCGTTGGGGGTTTTAGTGCCCTCCCACAGTCCTTTTGGGAAGAATTCAAGCAGTTCCAGGATGGCTTTCTCTTCCTAACGTGGTCCCAATCTAGACCAGGGGAAACCCTCCAGTCCCTGTGCCTAAGAGCAGTAGCCAAACAGCCTGGCCGCAATGCAGTGGCCACTCTTGAGTGGGCTCTGCTGCCCGTGACATCTGTCAGCCTCTGGATCGGGCTCTGTCGGCTCTGGCCTGCTGCCTGTTTTTTCAAAGTTTTATTGGAACACAGCCACACCCATTGGTTTATGCATGTATATAGTTGCCTTTGCACTATGCCATGAGAGAGACTGTAGATCACAAAACCTAAAATATTTTCAATCTGGGTCCGTGGGAGAAGTGTGCCAACCCTTGTTTTAGATTTCTGGTGGTGGAGGAGCAGGAGAAGGGAGGAACAGGGCAGGAGGAAGAAACAGGAAGTCAGACACCTGTCCACTTTTCCTGTCAAACTCCAGGGATGTGTCAAGTTCTCTGTGTGGTCTCTGTGAAGCACCCCTACCTCTCCATTGCCTGTAAGGAAAGAAGGCAGCCACCCTATCCTAGAAATCCCTGTAGAAATCCTCTCTTTCCCATCTCTGAAACCCTTTGTCACCTTGATGTAAGTGAGGAGGCCTGAGTCATAAAGTCAGTCCAGGCCACCGATTTTGAAAATACACAATTTTGGTTTGGTACCTCACTTTGATGTCTGATACTTATCACCTGAGGTGCTTGACCGAAACTCATGATTTGAGTTCAATGACACTTGTGTTTAGATAGTTAAATAAAACTCAGATGACTGGATCTTGATTTGGAGATATGTGGGGAGCTATTCATGGACTAAATTATAATAAAACTGAACAGTTGTTTTCTTGTGTAGCTGGTGATTGAGGGTCAGAGACTTGAAAAGGTAAGCATAGAAACTTTCTGAGATTCGTTACAGGTGACTCCTAAATTACACATTTCTGTCCCTTCTCAAATCCACATCAGGCTCTTGGATCAAACCTAACATTACAAATCGAAAAATCCAAGTATCACCTCTTTCAAACAGGCTCTGGGTAGGTTCCATGCTGATCCTACCCAGATGTGCCTCTGTGTCAAAGAAAAATCAGCCTGCTTTCCAGCCTCTGAAGTACAAACTGGCTTGTAACATTTTCCAGTCGAATACTTTGTTTATTATTTATATATTTTTAGGATTGTTCAATACACTCAATAGAAGTATTTGTCCAGTATTATTTTGGAAATGATGGAGACATGGGCAAATGGTCCATGAAAAAGAATTGATTCCCCCATGCAATTGGGAGGACATGTCATAGATGCTCCTTGAAATGATTGAAAAAATAAAATGACCGTGTTAGATGGAACATGTCACATGAGGCCTTAAATCCAGCCCTCTCTCTAGCAACTGGTTACATCACCGTGTAGGTGAGGTGGTTTGATAAACAAGTAATGAAAATAGCTGAACTATGAAACCATGGGTTTGAGTACTTTGCATTCTTAATCCCCAGATCTGACAAACTGTCTGGTGAACTTACTGACTGGGCGCTTTGCCAGAAATGGGTCTCCCACAGCAAAACCTGTCACTGTATTTGCACAGCTTTATTTTATAATATTGACCAAGTATTTTGCTAATTTTTTTTTACTTTAAATATTTTACTTTAAAATTACAGTTGACATACACTATCACATTAGTGCCAGGTGTGCAAACCAGTGATTAGACCTGTGTAACTTACTGTGAAGTGACCACCCCGAGAGACCCGGCGCCCCTCTGACCCCGCACGTAGTTATGGCAGTGTCACCGCCCTTATTCCCTGTGCCGACCGTCACATTTCAGCGACTGCTCTGTGACAGCCAGTTCCTGCTTCCCAATCCCCTCACCTTTTTAACCCACCCCCCAAACCCTCCTATCTGGCAACCATTAAAGCGTTCTCTGTGAGTTGTTTCTGTTCTGTGTGTTTGTTTATTTTGTTCTTTAGGTTCAACTGTTGCTAACTTATAGTTTTAAAAAATATTCAGTAATGTGTTTACTAGTGTTTTTCATATTTACGGTGGAACGGTGGTAGTATGTCAGGTAGTAAATAGAACTGCCAGCGTCTGTTACTATACATACTTTAACATTTTTATTAAATCCTGATTTTCTTCAGTCTTCTTATGTTTATGTCCAGTCTGATTTATTTTTCCCCAAGTTGATTATGAGCTCTCACTAACTTAAACAGCCAGAGCACAAGGCCAGTTGTTAAGAGAAAGTGAGAATTTTCTTTATGTCGCAGTTTACTTCCCATTAAGCCCTTTCAGCCCCAGCTCTAAAAATATTAGTTATCTTATAACCCCAAGTTGTTTTTAAAATTTATTCACAAGTTTTGAAGCTTAACTAGATGTGAAAATGCCTCCTTCTATAAAAAGGTTTAGAGTAGTTAATACAAATCAGCTCATGCTGTAAATACTTTTGAATATATCACACATGCACGCACTCACACACACACACATTTATATAAATTCACCCCAGAGAGAGACTCTGGTATAGATTTACCTGTTTTAACTATATACTTGTACTGTTTTTTTTTTCAAAATATTTTTATTTCTTCAAGATTTAGGAGAGGTCTGCAACTATGTTCTCTGCTGTTTTATTTCAGTAAGTCTTCACATTTATATCCTGTGTACCATAACTCTTGAAAACCGTTGCTGGAAGAGGAAAATAGGAGATTCTCAGTTGGTTCCTGTGATCTAAAATCTCTGCGTGCACCTGTGGGTACCAGGGAGTAGCGGCCCCACGTTTGCTAATAGAGAGGGGCAGGGTGCTGACCTGTGCGCTCTTGAAGCAGATGTTGGCTGAACTCTTCCTGTGCATGGAGCGTGATGCCTGGCGCCAGGGGGACGAGAAGATTAAAGTGACACCGTTGCCCTGCGCAGTGAGCCTGAGGACCGCTCACGAGCAGGTGTGCTGCTCTGTCAGTTAGCTAACGTCGCGGATTCACATAAACGATGTTGTGCCCCCGAGTTATCTCAGTCTTTGCTGTTCTCTCCGTTCCCTGAGTACAAGCAGCTTGCCATTAACTGGGAACTTTTTCTCCTGAAATCTTTTCCTTTTTCTTTTTTACTATAGAATCTAGCATTAGTGCAAAATCAGAAAATCACTTTTTTTAAAGACAGTAATTAGGATTTTCTGGCTTTTGTTCTTTATCCTTTCTAATCATTTCAAAATAGAATTAGTTTTCAGTGAGCAAAGTGGTTGCGTGGGGGCTGCCTTTTTTGGGGGCTGCCATATCCATTACTAGTACATTTGCTGAAGTGCAATCATTTGAATAGATAGTAAAAATATACAAACGTTTTCCTCACTCTAGAAATCTTATTGAAATGTGGAGGCATATTTCATTGATAGCCATTCCAGTCCATGAAATACATTTGCTGTAATCTTCACTAGCCTGATTGATAAATCAGATGAACAAACAGCATGTCATACCTAGAAATGAGTTTCTCACGAATATAGCAGCAATCATTATGGTATTCTTCGGCTCATCCTGTGTTCTCATCCTTTGCCCTTCTTCCAGCATCAAAGGGGTACTCCATGTGTTGTAAACTCAGCATAGGACAAGATCTAAGAGATTGATTCTACCTCTAACAGCACAGAACTAAGGAATTTGGGGGGCCAAAACCTCTACTTTAAGAATCTGTTAACTTCAGTTCAACTCTTTCATTATTTCAGCTTTTCTTTTAACGTACTCTCCCATTTTCCCTATTTATAAAGCAATAGCCATAAAAGGGACACAGCTGTGACCTTGGTGTCTCTCCCTTTTCAATATTTTTACTTTCTAAATATATTGATAATTTTCTGTGCATGATACAAATTCATCCTTGCTTTAAAACAAGAAGAGCTTCTCTCAGTGCCCTTTTCAAGCAGGCGAGGGTGGTTTGGCTAGGGTTCTTGTGGGAGTCGGTGCCCACCGGACAGGGCAAGGGCCTTGCCCGTTCAGAACAAGGGAGAACATTGGGGCAGCCTGCCAGGGAGAAACACACACTGGCATCATGTAGGTGTGATGTCCCTACTCAGTGGTTTGGAACAAGGACGGGGTCCAGAGCCTGAGAGGGAGGGAGGGAGTGGCCAGCTGGAATGCTCCAGCAGCCAATTAGGAAGAGTTCCAAAGCACAGTGCTTGTGCCAGAACCTCTGGTCCGGGGCAGAGCCTCAGGGAACCTCCCACCACATGAACCTTCCGGCAACACATCAGCTTTGACTGTTGGTCACAATACTTTGGGTAAGTAGAGATGTAGAATGAGTGGCAGTAGATTTTTAACGTGATAGAGAACATGGCACCTGGAAGGAACCTTAGAAATCATTCGACACCATCTATGTGCCAGGAACCATTTTTGGTGCTAGAGATGCAATGATGGGCGAGGCAGGTAAGGTCCCTACATACATAGATCTTACAGACTAAGAAATGGAGACAAACAATAAAAAAAACAGCCGGAATGTATTAGATTTTCATACATATCATAAAGGAAACAAAACAAGGTCCTGTGATAGTACCTGGATGGCAACTTTAGATTGGGCAATCAGAAAAGACCTCCCTAGGCAGAGGCATTTGAACTGACACCAGGTGGAGGAGAAGGAGCCAGCGACATGAAAATCTGAGGGAAGAGTATTTCCAGGCAGAGGGAGCAGGTGCAAAGGCCATGCATGAGCTGTGAAAAAGCTTTACATGTTTGGGAGCAGAGAAAAGGCTCGTTGGTTGGGGCATAGTGAGGGAAGGGAAGAGCGCTTGGCCAAAGTCTGTAGGCCAGGGTAAAGATAAAATCTGAATGCCTCCTATTTGAAGATTAAGGAGCTCAAGTTCAAAGAGGCAAATGCCTTGACCAAGGCAATTTGTGACAGATTGGGCTCTGATGGCTGCTCTGACCTCTGTGTCTCACTCGTGCCCCTGTCGTGGGTGGGGTTCACTGAAACTCATATAGTACATTAATCCTTCTGTCACACTGGGGCATTATAGCACCAGTCATATGAAATTTTTGATAGAAATATTGCTAAGGAATGAAAGAAGTGAGAGCACTCCCAGACGAGGGGGAAATACTGCAAATTTGCATCATCTCCTTACTTAACACATGGCATGGGGTTGTGTATATTTCTGTACAAAGAACACACAGATGCAAACACAAACACATGACTGTGTGTGAAAGGAGGCAGAATCGTTCCAGTCATACTTTTAATTTGTTTCTACCTAACTCTGACCTTGCTGGTGGTCCCTGGGGAACCTCTGGCCATTAGGCCATCAGCAGCAGTGAGAAGTGGCAACAGGCAGGACTTCCTGGGCACTCTGCAGACCGGTAAATGTTTGCAACATTAGCACCACTCAAGGGACAACAAAAATGTTTGCAACTTTCCTTTACTATCCATCCATCCATTTATTCAATGATGGACATTTATTAAGAAATAACTTCTGTGCAGAACATCTGGCTGAGTGCTAAAATGCACGAGTCAAAGTCATTGCTGCCCAGATGTTAAGTCTGTGTCCCACAGATGTGCAAATGGGCTTAACACAGCTGATACGTGATAGGAATTGGGTCTGGATCTAAGCCTATCTGACCCCTGTTTTGTTCATTTATCAAGCATTTCTGGAACATTTATCTCCCAGAGGCGGTGTTAGGTCCTGAAAGCAGAAGTGAGACAGCAGGCATGGTGGCCTCATGGAGCTTGCGATCTTTGATGGACAGCCTCGCAGTGTCTCAGAAACAGCCCAAAGAAATAGGAAGAGGGGATGATTTCTCTTACTCAGTTTTCAGAAGAGCAGCTCAGCTTGGTGCATAAGCCAGAGTTCCCTAGCGCACAAAGTGCCCAAGGCTGTTACTCTTCTGCCAGTTGGAAACTGGCACCATTAACTGTTCATTGACCTTAGAAGAGGCTTTGATGGGCCCATTGCTCATCTCACAATATTTGTGGCAGGAAGACGTTTACTTGGCCTTTCTCCACCATCTCCCCATAGACAGCCAGACAAACAATGGCTGTTTCTTTTGTAAGAAGACAAATGACAAGTGTGGCACTTTTGCAGCCTTTGTAGGCCAGGCTTTTGGTCTAGTGTTCAGGGAGGTCATTGGTCTGACTACAGGTGGCGGAAGAATAGTATGGCTTAGTGATAAAGAAAAATATGCCTTGGAGTGAGATTCATCAAATTCTGACTCCACTGTTTACTGGCTACAAATTATTTAATGTTTCTTGACCTCATTTGCCTTAGATATTTATTAGGAATAATAAGAGAACCTATGGCAAGGGGTCATTTTGAGGAGCTCATGAGCTCATTCCTCAAGAAGGCTTTGCTAAGTAGCATAGCTTAGCTGGTACAGGTTGGTATCATGATTTGAGGGTTCGAATTCTACCAATCATTCATTTTTCCTTCATTAAGGAAACTATGTCCCCAAGTATTAATGGAAAACAAAATAAAAAATTTTAATTTTTAAAATTACCTATCCTATCCATTTCCTAGTTATGCTGTAACAAATTACCACAAAGTTAGTGGCTTAAAAATAACATAGATTTATTTTGTTACAGTTCTAGAGGTCATAAATCTTACATGCATTTTAAGAGATTAAAATCAAGGCATGAGAAGAGCTGATTCTTTCTGGGGATTCTAGGGAAGGATCCTTGCCTCTTCCAGCCTTTGAGGCTGCCTGCATTCTTTGGTTTATGGCTGCATCACTCCAACATCTGCTTCTGTGGTCATATAGCCTTCTTCTCTCTGACCTCTGACCTTCTTGTATGCCTTTTATGAAAAAAGAACCCTTGTGATTACATTTGGATAATCCAGGATAATCTCCATATTGCAAGATCCCTAATCACATCTGCAAAGTTTTTTCTGCTATGTACTGTGGGTTAAATTGTGACTCTAATAAAAGATATATCGAAGGCCTAATCCATGGTAGCAGTGAATGTGACCTTATTTGGAAGTAGGGTCTTTGCAGATGGAATCAAGTTGAAATGAGGTCACACTAGATGAGAGTGGGCCCTAATCCAATGACTGGTGAACCAGAGAAATTTTGACATAGATGCACAGCAGAAAACACCTTGTGAAGACACAGAGACAGAAGTAATGTACAGGGAGAACACCATGTGACATAGGCAGAGACTGGAGTGACGTGTCTACAAACCAAAGAAGGCCAAGGATTTTATTGTCAGCAACCACCAGAAGGAGGGAAGGAGGGAGGGAGGGAGAGAGACAGGGAGGAAGACAGAGAGAGAGAGAGAGAGAGAGAGAGAGAGAGAGCAGGTTCTTCCTATGAGCCTCCAGGAAGGAATCGCCCAGCAGACACCTCGATCTTGGACATCTATCCTCCAGAACTGTGAGAGAGTAAGTTTCTGTTGTCTAAAGTAACCAGTCTGTGGTAATTTGACATAGTGCCCCTAGAGAATTAATAAAGATACCATATTCATAGATTCCAGGGATTAGGACATAGACATCTTTGGGGGACCATTATTCAGCCCCCCTACTATCCATATTGCTTTATCTTCCTCCCTCTCCCCTCCAGCACAGGGCTCTGGTAATATGTACCAAAGCATAAATTGTAGTTCTGGAAAGAAGGGAATATAACACTTTCTAAATCGCAATCTGATTCTAAGTGGATAAAGTCAAGGTTCACTTACTCCACCATGTACATGTATAATGAGTTCAAATAGTATGCAGGGCAGGGGGCTGGGCTGGGAGGCAGGCCTTGGGCACCCCCTGAGACCTTACTGCTTGGGTTGTGCCCTGGAAGTGCAGTGAGCAGAACCCAGTATTTACCACACAGAATCCTCACCCACCACTAAAACACAGAGCCTGAAAAATGTCTCAGCTCTATGGGGTCCATGTGGTAAAAACACTTCTTTATGAGAAGAGAGAGTAGAAAGATGGGAAAAGGAGTTTAGAAACTTTCTGTATAGCAACCCCCTCACCCATTGGAAGAAGGGAAAAATGCTATTCCCTGTGGGCTGATATGGAAGCACAAAGTGAAAGGTGGAAAAGTTTCCACCTTACCAATAGTAATGAGCATCTAATAAATAGATATCAATTACTTTGATATTATTATCATCATATTCACAGCTATATTTTGCCCTTCCCCACACTGTCATTGGTTGACTATCTGGCCATCCTCCAATTTCAAAAAATACTTCCCCCCATTCATTTGGAAATGTATGCAACCTGGTCGATAAACACTCTGATAATGGGGAATGTCCCTGAGCCATAATGTGGGCATGGCATCTCCTTTTCCATCTGTGTCACAGGGATGCTATAGGAGATCACGATACGTCAGAGTTGGCAGATACAGGCATGCTTTGGAAAGAAAAGGACAGAGATGTACTATTACAGGGGAAAATCGAGAAGGCAAAACCAGGGGCCCTTCGTCTTTGGTGAGAAGTCAGGACAGGGAATTTGGTATCATGGCATGAGGGGAGTTGTCTATTATAGATCTCACTGTGGCTAAAACCTTGCAGGTTTCCTTGATCTTCATTATGTTAGTGGAGAAGCTTATACTAGAGACAAAGGTAGGGATGTTTGCCTGGTCCCTGGATATGAAAGACACAGCTGGACGCAGACTGGTTCACGGCTGAACTACTCTCCCCTTCAGCAGATGCGGAGCTGGCCAGCATATAGAGCTGTCAGCAGATTCAGCCATTTGGCTTCTATTTTATGTCAAGAACGAATTAAGCCAGATCTTTCCTGTATCATGAATATAGTTTAGAAATGAATAATGATAGCAATAATAATACTTAGTTGATATTTATTAAGTACTTTAGTATACCAGTACTCTCTTAAGCACTTGATACAGTATTTTTCTCATGGGGAAACAGGTTAAGTAAGTTGCCCAAGATCATCAGATATAAAATACGAAAGCCAAGGTTTGAACCTACAACTTTTTAACTCTACAGGCCAAGCTTTACTATCTCACTATAATTGCTCTTGGAAATTAGTAGTTCATGTTAAATAAAACCTATTTTGTTTGGGTACTACGTCTATGAAGTGTAGTTTTGAAATTATGGTAAAATCAACAGAAGATGTAAGCATGGTTTCCTACAGACCATATTTTGCTGGATATTGGGGTGAATTGAGGCCAATGAGAATGTTGTGATCTGAAAAGACTTTCCTCGGACACTGTGATGTTTAGAAAATTACTTTCCGGGATGCCTTAATGCCTGCTGTCACTACGGAATCTCATTCCTCTGTTCTGTCCCCAGTAGAGACGGAGACCTGCCAGGAGCCATTTCCACAAAATAAGCCTTCATTGTGCCCGGAGACACTTCTCTGGACCCCTGTCGCCGTTTCCTTTGTACGTAGCACAGGAGAAACCTCCTCCTGCTAAGGCGGGGACTTAGATTCTCAGCTCACCGGGCAGCTCTGGACTCCAGGCTTCAGGACCAAGCGTTCTAGCCAGTGTCACATCTGCAGGGAGTTGCTTTCCTGATGATGTTGGTTTTGTTGGCCTTCTGGTGGCAAACTACACTGATTTTCGTGCAGTTGATTGAGATGGCAGAAGGGGCCCGTGGGGATCTCTAGCAGAAGGACTGGAAAGACCCAAAACAATAGGGCCCTCTGCTCAGACTGTGAGTCTTACTTCGCCCCAATAGCCATTGGGAAACCACTGGTGGTACTAAGCTCCACGGGAAATCCCACTTAAGTCTGAGTTTCTGAGGGCGTGGGTGGAAAACAAAACTGATCTGGGTCCTATTTATTGCACGGATTTGCTGAAAAGTCAGAAAATTATTGATATTGTCTTTCATTCTGGTGAAGTAGGGGAGCCTGTTGTTCCTCACGAATTTGTGCGATGTTGTGAGTGCCCTGTGAACAAGGCTGTTTGCATTAGCAAATAATGTGACTATTCTGCCCTGGTGCCTGACCACAATGGGAATTGCACAGATAAGGAGAAAGTGCCCTGAGAAGTCCCAACACTATCTCAGCCTAAAAAAAGGAAACCCACACCAAGCACACAGTGCTTCAGTCTGGAAAAGCGTTGTTCTAGCCCTAAGCAGTGGTTGAGGGGTGGTGATTGATGTTTTCCCATTATGAGGCACAGTTGGTTAGTTTCTTACTTTGTCTCAAATTTATTGTCACTGAAGGACATTAGTTTGTTACAATATGCCAAGAAAGAAAAAAAAAAGATCCATAAAGGTCAGATAGTTATTTATGACTTGAACTGAAGAAAAGATTTGAAAATCAACTCCATGATAAGGCATCTTTTGAATGTCTTTCCAATGATCTGTTCTAAAAATGTCAATTTATAAGTGACAGGTTTGTACCCTAGTTGTCAAAAGACAACATTTCCTGCCCCCCCCAACTTCCTTGTTATACTGGGTCCAGATGCACTAGTTATGGTTCAGCTCATTTCATAATAACACATGCATCACATTGGTGCAAATAATCAAGCAGGCACCTGTTTCACAAAACCTGGCCAACAATACTTATTTAGCAGCAACCAGTGGAGGGGGCAGGTACAATTTGATGGTGATAGAGGGTGAAAGCTATTAGAGATAGAAAAGGGCAAAGGATTTAGACAGGAGCAAGTCCAACTAAGCCAGCAATGTGCCAACCAATACAAGCGTCCCCTAGGTCCTTTCCTTTACCTGCCACCTGCCTCTCTGTGAAACTATATGGCAGAGAGACTGATTGGTCGTTCTCACACTTAAAACTTTTCAGGATCCGGAGGCTGGAATGATCTTGTTCCTGATCCACCTCCAAGTGACAAATTACTCTTTATCATTAAATACTATTTGACTGTCTCATATGAGGACAGGATTTTTAGCTGATCTTTAAAGGGAGAGCTTGGTTCCCCTGGCCCTGGGGTTAGGACGAAGGCTTCTGGCAGAGCTAATGAAGGGCCCTTGGGTAGGCAATTCACTGCTAACTCTATGCCTTTGAGAGGAGGGGCCGGGGTCGGGGTGGCGGTGCTGGGAGGACATTGGCAAAACGGCATGTGTAGGATTGCCAGAGTTTCTCACTTTTCATCCTGTTTCTCCTAATTTTTTTCTATGCCCCGAACCAAATTTTAAGTCAAAAATATTAGAATAGATAAAGCAGAAAATATTTTCACTTAGAACTTTTTTAGACATTCATCACGCCAACGCATTACATTCATGTTTATGTAAACTGGAAGTTTCAGGCCTGGAGTAACCAAGTATGTTTAAGGGAAGGTATTTAGGTCTCATCTACATTTCCTCACCATTGCTCTTCAGCCCATTGACTAGCTAGGGGGAAATCGCAGTGGCTAATATTTGCATCGTCTTTGTAAACAATCGCCGTGGCTGCATACTGCTGGCAGAGAGAATCCTCACCGGGACCTCATTTGGGATCCTGTAACTTGGTGGAATTTGCAAATTCTAGCTCACTGTGTGGTTCCAGCACCAATGCTCCAGTCTGATTGCTCTCAGAATGCATTTTCACATTCATATATTTACATATATCAACCAAACTTCCTCTTGTTTTCTGGAAAATAAATTAGGGATGAATCCTTGGCTCATTTGCTATATTAATCCTTAAATGTTTCACCCCGTTCACCTATCAATTTAATAATAATGCCTGGGTAAATCAAAGACATTGTGCTTTGGTGGGAACGGTCTTGGAGGTAGAGATGTATCAATGACAACACTTCGCCTCAGAGCTTCCCACTGCACTTGGAATAAGTCCACACTGCTTGCCCCAGTCTTCTGAGCCCTGCTGATGTGGCCCCTGCCTCACGTCACTTGATTGTCCTCGTTACTCCCTGCACTCTCCCCACTTCCACCTCCTTTATGCCAGTGCTCCAACCTCCCACCCATTTTATTGCACACAGGGCTTCTCATGGCTGACCCTTTTCTGAACTTCAGGTCAAATACCACCTCCTCTGACAAGCCTTTCCTGATTCCTTTATATAGCATCAAGCTCTCAATGGTATCACTTTTAATTTTTATCTTGGTGATTCCTTTTTTACCTGTTTATTGGCCATCTTCCTTCACCATAATATATGCTTTATGAGGGTGGGGTCCTTACTCTTCGTATTCACCCTGATATTCACAATGATGGTCACATGTACATGCTTAATCAATACTACTGAGTAGTTGAATGAACTGGGAGTCAAAGATCTATGTTCTGTTCCCTCTCTCCCATTATTAAACTGTGTTAATTCCTAGAACTCTCTAGACCTCAGCTTCACTTTTGTAAAATGAAAAAATGTGAACCAGACTCCTAAGGTTAGTTTCACATCTGATTTTCAGTTTTTACATTGTTTGTGCTTCACCAAATGAATTTTGTGTTACCTTATGGACATAAAAAACTGCTTCCATAAAAGTATGTTGCACTTACACCTGTTAACAGCTCCCGCTGACTGAGTCTTTGACATAGCTTTTGGAACAACTGTGTCGCCCATCATTCATTCAGCAAGCCTCCTTTGAGACTCAGGCACAGTGTTAGGCTTTGCAAACAGCAGAGAGCAAGACCTTTTCTGCTCTCAAGGTTTGTGCATGCTCACAGAGACGACAGTTACAGTAGGCAATTTCAATTCAGCGATGGGGGTGTGCTCTGTGATGGTCCATTAGAGGCATTAAGGAGACTCCCATGGTGCTGTGACAGTCCAGACAAGACTAGAAGGGTGGTGTGGTCCAGGTGAGGATGAGGAGGGTGTTCCCTGGAGAGGCACTGACATGTATGATAGCCTCCCGGGGAAAGAGAGCAGGACATGTTTCCAGAAAGCTCTGCAGTGAGGCGGGTGGGAGCAGAGGCTGCAAGGAGATGACTGAGGAATGTAGCTGAGCATCGCTGTGTACAAGGCTTGTCCAAAGCAAAGGGAGGGTGGTCTTAGGTTGTTGGGTTCTCTGGTTCCTAAAGAAGGAAGTCTTCATTAGCGTCTCCTCGGATGCAAGGTGCGGAATAGGACCACTTGTTTGGCTCATGCAGCCATTAAATTACTTATTTTCCATGACATTAGCATATTAAATCTGTTTTTCTTAAAGATAGAGAAGATTACTATTGCCTTGCCATTTCATTTGACTCTCATGATAATACCCTCCATGTAGCTTCGTGTTTAACTGGGATAATTCCAGAAGGCTGTTTGCAGAGAAGTTCCATTTTTTTTCCCTTGTGGACTATAGAAAATAACACTGGATAATACTGTGGATTTTCAAACTTTGCCAATTCCCAATAACAGCCTTACGTGTTTATTCATTAGTTTTGTGACATTTAGTCCTTATCCTGCTTGGTCTGTTGTGTCAAGTTCCCCAGGTTCTCAGCCCATGTTGTCATGGTACCAGGGATTGGGTACTAGGCAACATACTGTTGGGAAAATAGCATTTTAGAGGGGTTTTTTTTTTCCCCCTCCAAAGAACCTAGATTGTGTCTATGAACACAAAAGAAGTTATCTTGCTCTAATTGTAAAATTCTGATAACTTGAAATTTTGTTCTTAAGACATAAATACAGCTCTGCTATGGACAGAGTATTCAAGGGCTGTGCCCTCCTCTTCCATGTGTTGTAGCACCTCATATAATATGACTGGATTTGGAGATAGTCTTTAAAGAAGTAATTAAGGTTAAATGAGGTCACTGACCCAATGTAATTAGTGCCCTTAACAGAAGAGGAGAGTAGTGCTCAGACAGGTACAGAGGAAAGCCCATGAGAAGACAGAAGGGTAAGACAGCCACCCACAAGCCAAGGAGAGAGGCCAGGTGTCCTGCTGACCCTTTGGTCTTGGACTTTAGCCTCTAGAACCTTGAGGAGATAAATTTCTGTTGTTTAAGCCACCCTGTCTGCAGTACTTTGTTACAACAGCCTTCACAAACTAATATAAGTTCTATCCCATTTTTTAAATAAATAAATTGAAAATTGCATGCAATTCGCCGATTTATGAACTAGGTCTAGTGTATCTTTTATTGATTTGGTGAGAAATGTTTACATGTATTTTTCAGGGATGTAGTGGTATTGGTGTTTGCGCTCCAGAATGTTACCAGCTTCCTCTGGTAAGTTTATATGACCTTTTTGGGTAGGAAATAAGAGATTACATGAAGGATTAAAATAAGTGAATTGTTATTAGGTGTTTATTATATGGTAGTATTTATTATATTAACACTAGTCAGACATCCCATCTTTGGGGATGGAAGATGGAGAACTGTGAGCTGAAATTATACCACAGGTTTTGGAATGAAAATATAGCTTATAGTTTACAAAATTTGTACGTTCTCATTTGAAGGGCCAGATGCCAGTGGGTTAGCTAGTTGGTGGTGGTAAATGAGCACTGATGTAAGAATCTGGAGAGCCAAGTTTGGGGTCAAGGTCTGGCCCGAGGCCTGTGGGACCTTGAGCGCTCTGCCTGTCCTCTGTGGCTTTCATGGGCTCCATCTGCGCACTTACTGGCTTTGTCCTAGGTGACCTTGTAGGCCCATTCTGTCCTCAACATGCAGTGCAAGTGTGTATCCCCAGGGGGTAAATGTGGTTCAAAACCACTTCACACCTATTCAACTTTCCTGTGGGTTTAAAAGCAGTTCATCTAGTTATAAGTGTAGAAGTCAATTTGTAAAAAAAAAATTTAGCTCTGCTTCCAAACTTTTAAGGTGTTAGTAGTGGCATTATAAACTGTGATTTCTTCATTGTCACCGCTACTTATTTCATCCATATTTTCCTCTCCATGGGGTCCACATTGTATAGGATTATAAAATAAATCTATGTTCTGATTAATAGTATAAAAAACACTACATACCCTCAGAAGCCAGAGAGGTTGTCATGGCAACTGATGACATTTCTATCCTGCCGAGTGTACTCAGTACATGGCCTATGTGTCCCTGCAAACTGTCTCATGTTATTTTTACGGGAGGAAGCTGGAACCAGTAATGGTGTGAAAGTAGGAAGTTATCCAACTGAAATTTTCACTTCATAGGCTTAGCTTGGTCAGGGACAATGCTTTCTTAATTACTGAATCTCTAACCCCCATATTAAAGTAGGCATTTAATACATGATTTTTACATAAATGAATAAATAAATATCAGAATGTCGGTGACACATGATTTCCAACATAAAAGGCTTAACCAATTTATCTTTGGGAAGTTTTATTTGTAGTAGTGTAGTAGACATTTGTAGGGTTTGCTGACTAGCATTTACTTACACCCCAATTTTCTTCTGGGGTATTATTCCGTCTTCAACTCTCTGTCAGTGGGTTTTGGGTTGAAGTTACTTTTCCACCAGCCACAAGAATGGGAAAGTGACTTAGGCCTGGCCAGTTAGAGCATCGTATCTCTGTGGCCACAGTCCCTGGTTCAGGTACAGACATGTGAGCCAGTTATGCTGAGACACTGCTGAGAGACCCAAGCGCACATCCCTTTAAGGCTGGTCTCAAATCTGAGTGTTGGTTGGTCCCAATCTGTTGGCAACCATGTAACTATCAATGGGGCTTGAGGATGCAGTCATTGTGTATCACATGTGGAGGGACTTGGACCTGGTGACATTATTTGAAACATTCCTAAAGTTATACCTTTCTTTGACTTCTCATTTTGATGAATCAATAGATTTCCTTGTTGTTTAAAATCCTTGGGGTTGCATTTTCTGTCACTTGCAACAGACAATATATCCACAGAAATAGGCCCATGGCGGGCTTGGAGGAACAGTGGGAAGAATCCTGGTCCACGGACAAATTCTTGACTGCTTAATTATGGGCAAGTGCCTCTCTGAAAATGGGGCCAGTTACCCTAGAATGTCTGTTTCTCATGCCTATTAAGAGAATTGAACTTGAAATATATTTTTGCAGTTTGTTATACAATGTGAAACTCCTCTGTTGCTGTTAGCTATTACAATTTTGACAGTCATGAATAGGACTCAGTGAGGTGACAAGGGCATTCCATTCAGAAGGTATCTCAGATGCCGACACGTGCTAGTGGCAGAGAACATGGTGTCTCTGGGAGCTGCAGGGCCTGGTCTGGCTGGAGTGGGCAGCGAGAGGGGAGAAGTGGTCAGAGCTGTAGCTTGGGTGTAAGTGCAGAGGCCATGTTGGGATCTGGTGTCTTATCCTAAGAAGTAAACACTCCATTCTGTAGGCAGGAGGAGCCTCTGAAGGGGTTTAAGGAGAACTCTGTCTTAACCAGATTTATTACTCAGTACCTGGCTCCAAAGTGGCGGATGGGCTGGAGAGGGCAGCATTGGTTAAAAGGCTGCTGCGGAAACTTAGGGAAAGGTTCTGTCGCTGGGACCAAGGCAGTAGTAATGGGGATAGAGAGGAAAGGAGCAGCTCATGGTGCTGTTTAGGAAGCGGTATTGATGAAACTTGGTGACTGATTGGATCAGGGGGTTGAGGAAGAAGAAGGAATCAAAGACGGCTGCAAAGTGACTTTTTAAAGTGTGTGGGTGGGTGGGTGGGTGGGTGGGGTGTGTGTGTGTGTGTGTGTGTGTGTGTGTGTGTGTGTGTGTGTTTCTTCTTCCAGGTACCAGGGCAGTTGTAGTTTTCTTGTGGGGACCGAGTGCTGAATTCATATTTGGGTGTCCTGAGGAAGGGGAACTGCCTTCAATTTCTATCTTGGGGAGGGGCTGCACTTTAAGGGCCTAATGCATCATCAATGGGTGTATATATGGCTGATGCTTGAAAGCTGATAAAAATACAAAGAGAAAATGCCTTGCTTATAGCAGCGCAATATACCCTGGAAGGTGATAGCCTTGAGGGCCCTATCAAAAGAGAGACACTGGGGCAAGCCCAATAGCTGTCTTGTGCTCACTGATAACTCTCAAAGTGACTTCACATGGGACACCAATTTGGATTGTCCTCTGAATGTGAACTTCATGCTTGGTGTAAATTATCTCAAAAACAATGGAAGGAATGTGGGCAGAGGAAATGAGAGTTGTGTAACCTGCTCTAGCTTCTGTTCTATCCTGTCATCTTAAGCCTCTCTTTGCTCCTTCTCCACCTTAGTGGCTTTCAGCTCCATTTTGTTACTCTGATTTCTCAGACCTTTTTCCAGCTGCAGTGTGGCAGGCCACAAGCGCAAGTCTAGGCATGCCTTGGCCACTTATTTTTAAGTAGAAAATCTTGTTCAGCATATGCATGAAAAAGTTGTTGTTAATGCCAAATGATTTAATGTGGCTCTTTTTTGACTTAGGTTCTCAAAATCAGACGAACGATTTGATCTCAAAGTGAAATCAAATGATTCTCCCAGGTCCCACTCATGACACACAATGAGAGGGTGTTATTCCTCTGAGCCCAAACTTGTATTTATACTTGAGCTGTGTGCGAATCTGTTGGCCTGGAGAGTCAGTCAGGCACCCATTTTCATGGGTTGATGTATAAGTGAGTTGCTGTGTGCTGGCTAAAGGAACGGGAATGCTGTCATATGAGCCTAGGGCCTGGAATAAGACAGGACGATGACATGGCATGAGTACCCGACCGGGCTTCTTAGACTGCTTCTGAGTGCCAGTGGAGTAAGAGGGTAAGCCAGAGCTGGAGGGGTTTGTTTTCAAAGGCTTAACTGAGAGAGGATGACAGAGAGACAGAGAGATGGTCACTATCTCTACCACTGCACAGTCATTACTCTCGCAACTGGCAACTTTGGACACATTCAGAGCAAACATACATGTCCAAACAAACCATGGATGTTGACTGTAGCAAGGATAAAGATGAGAAACAGGAGTAGACTTGTTGTTGAGCACCGCTGAGTCCCTCTGGGGATCCCCCAGAAGCAACTGAGAGAGATTCTGAGAGCAGGACCTGAAGTCTTCCAAAATAAGTGGACAAAACCTGAATAGGGTTTGGGTTATCTCACTTCATTTGTAGTGAAAACAGCGTGCGGGCCCTGGGATGTTGAGTTAGCCCTAAGAACCCTGGGCAGGAAAACATTTGTCTACGTGTGCAGTAAAACTTTAATCGAAAACCTGGAGAGGGTCCCCTGGTAGAATTTCAATCAATGCCCCTTGTCTGCTCATCACGTTCTCCGACTCTTAAATGTCCTCTAAGATCACTGCTTTCTGAGGAACAAAGCAGAGAATGTGAAACTAGAAAAATGGTCTACAGTCTGGGCTGCTTTGTATGTAAAATCCAGAAGTACCATTCATCTTGCTAAGCCGATAACCATCAAGGCTGTAGGCTGGTGTTAGTGACAGAGAAGCCCCGGCCGGGCTCTCTGAGCTGCCGATTTCCATCCGAGTGTTTTGTCTGTGTGGTGATTTGGGAACCGGTGTGGTGTGCCATGGACTCGTCTTCCCACTTTCTTAGGCAGCTTGAAAGTTAGAACATCCTCATTTTAAAGCTCTCAAATAGATCCACAAATGGAAGTATTTATGCTCCCCTATTTCTGTGAAAAATACAACAGGCTGTACTGGAAAATTTTAGCAAGCGCTATTTATTCTCATTGCTTGGCACAGGTCTGTCTCAGCTCTGTCTCCAAATAGTACAGCCCTATTATGTGTTTGATTTTAATGTGTGGTTGGGGAAATGAGCAATACTATTGAACAACATCAAAAGTAAAATTCCCCAGTCATCTTTGTCTACTAAATAAATGATAAATGAGCTTATATAATGGGAGAGAAAAGAAAACAAGCTAATACCCAACAACAGGGAATATATTAAGCAGGCTCTGGCAGTCTATGGAATAGTACCATGAAAATGAAGACATGTTTCAGAAGAATATCTAATGACATGGGGAGATGCGCATTGTGCCATGCTAAGTGAAAAGCTGGTTACGAAAATGAACGTATGCTCCATGTATGATGTTCCCAGTCCTTGTGGCAGCATCAAGGCTGTCCATGCCTCATGTATAGGTAGAGTAGGTCTTGTTCTCTTCCTCAGACCATATGGAAGTATGCCGACCTAGCTGGCAGAACCCCCCCGAAGCTCTGTACCCCAGGTACAGCTTCCTCAGTGACAGCTTGCATTGCTGCCTATTCTGACTCAAGACCATTTGGAATAGATAACATAATGGTCACCCATCCTTTTCTGTTGCTTGTCTGTTACTCAGCATTTTGAAAACAGTTCTAGATACCAATATCCTGCTTCTCTTCCTGCTGCCAGCACTTGTACAACAGCCAATTACAAGGCATTTGTCATTGTTTTTAATACCATAACTTAGTAATTTTATTTAGACAGGGGCATTTTCTAATGATAAATCTAGGGAGATTACCAAGTCAGAATACATTTATTAAAACACCAATTAGATCCTGCTCCCTCATCCATCACAAGACCTTTAATTCTTGTGTGGTTTCGGCAGGGTGTTCTAAGAACCACATTTGCCTGAGTGAATGACTTAAATCAAACTGGCATTTTACAAGGGCTTACCTTATCTCAGAATTTCATGGCAAGCCATTCTTTATGTACTCTATGAATAATAATCAATACTGTTTTCAAGCCTTACTACTGTAGTGTTGGGATACGGCAAAGAAAAAGCAAGTCAAGGGGGCTGAAGGCAAAAGGTGATTGTTCCCCCGGGGGAAGACCATCTTCCACGGTGCCTGTGGAGTTGGAAGTAGTGCGCCCGTGACATGAGCACTGGGCAAGGGGAACTAGCAACAGTTACATTCTGGAAGAAGAGGCGGGGCCAGCTGGGAGAGCAGATGCTGTTTCCTGAATGGTGGTTTTGGCTGTTCTTAAGCTGAACACAATGTCTCTTCCCTCCTCTCTCCCAACTTTTGTCTTCTGCCAACATCAGTTGACGAAAATAATATTTCTTTTTTTCCTGAAATGTCTTTTCGGGGTTGGGTATTCTGCTGCCTGCTACCTGCCACGGACACCTTGCATGAAGACATCTGCAGCAGGGAGCAGTGAAGGAGCTCCTCCTGAAGGGAAAACAGGAAAGGAAACGGGGGTTTGGCGGGAAAGAAGCTGAAATCTAAGGAAGTGAAGATATGAAAAATGGAGTAGGCTGACTTGGAAAGAAAAACGATTTTGTACATTTTTATTGCACACTTATTTGGGGCAAGGCATTATGAGTATATTTGTCAAGAACTTTTGGTTGAAAAGTGTCAACAATCCAACTTGAGCAAGCTAATGCAAAAGATAGAATTTACTGGAAGGATACTGATGTAACTTTCAGAATATTAAAGACAGGGGGAAAAAGGTGGGTTCCTTGTAGCTTCTTTTTCCTCTGTAAGTTGCTTTCATTCTTGTTAGCCATAGGAGATTCCCTCCCAAGCCAAAGGGGACATGTCCTCAGGCAGTAGATTTGAGTGACCAAGATGTGGAATTTTCTCTGACAGCTCAACCTGGTCTTCTGAAGAATTCCAACCCCGCTTGGGTCACACAGCTAGTCACACGGCATGAGTCGGGGTGGAGGCGGTAGGAGTCGGCTGTGATTGGCTAGATCAGGGTCAGACACCTGCCTTTGGCTGGAGGCAGGGTATCATGATGGATAATATTTTTGAATTGGTTAAAAAGCTGTTCCCCAAGGAAAGGAGAACTATTATGAGAAAAGGAGGGAATGGGGGTAGGGGTGATAGCAGGCAGTCAGATTTTCACTGAGCAATAGCAACCACAGTGAACAAAAATGAGGAATATGAAGATGAATAAGACAGGCAGTAATGTACGTGGCCCTCGGGAACTGTGCATCCTGTCAGGGAACTGAGTCATGTTTACAGATACGTTTAGTATCCAGGGATCAAAGCCAAAAGGGGGAAAAAGTTAAGAGGGAAAGAAGGAGAAATGGAAAAGAGAAAATAAGGAAATGGGCTGAGGAGAGAGCATATAGGTCTAGCTTTTATAGGATAACAAATGCATGAGGTAGTAAGATGACTAAAATGGCAGCAATAGGGGAAAAAAGCAGGAAATGCAATATAAAATGTACAAGCTCAGCTAGCCTGCATGATATCTCAGGGGACATGGTCCCTGTGGAAAAATCTTATGTGGTTATTTTTTTAAAACAAGCAAAGCAGCAATGCCAGAGACCTCATTTTCCTTTCTAATTTTGCAAATATGCTTATCTGCCAGTTATTAATTAGTTTTACTTTATAGTCCGTAGACAGAACCCACTGTTCCCTAAAAATAAAAAGATGAAAACTTTGAAATGGAAATTATCGACCAACCAAGATGGCGGAGAATGCTGGGAATGGGATGATACGGGAGGGGCGGGAAGGAGAGAATGAGGTCTCTGCGTTTCTAAGCTTGGCTGTGGCACATGCATTTCACTGGGAGACAAAAGGGTTGACTTCTAGGCCAGGCTCTGATACCAAGTTGCTGTGTGGCCTCAGACAAGTCACACAGCTCACTTCTCTAGACCTCAGATTCCTGGCCGCTGAAATAAGGGAGATTGCATTAAGCCAGGGATGGCAAATTGTTTCCTCATATATGCCAATTCGGATCAATTAGCAGTGAGAAGACTTGTGTTTGGATTCAGTGAGAAACCCTTCAAGCAAGGAGACAGGCAACGTGTTAAGCCATCACCTGTCACTAGTGCTTTAGTGGGATTGGTTTGCTGGGATTTTTCCGTGTGACAGATGTGGCATTACCCCCCTGGGGAAGGCTACAGGAAAACTGCCCCAGACTCCCATTCCTCCAAGCAGAGTCCCTCTGCCTTTACTGGCAACACCTGTGGAATGAGTTTTCTGTGCACTGCTTTGCCAGGGTTCATTTGCGGTCGTTTGCAGCTGGTTTTTGATGCATAGACCTTCTTGAGAATCTGATAATGGCTATGGACATTCTATAAAACCCATAAATATCCCATATTTTGCATAAAATTTTAAGCGTTTCGTAGTTCTCCTGAAGACCAAACACGTAGCCCCAAGGACTCTTCAGAACCAATAATATGAAATGCAGTGTTACTTGATCATCATGTCCAAACACTTCCAGTTATAAATTGTGAAATTAGAAAAAGATCTCATTACATATTTAAATGAAGTTGCCCATGTCAAAACAAAGTAGCAGCCCACCTGCATATAAATATAACATGGTTAGTGCTTTCACTAGAAAAACATCTGAAAAATGTTTGCTTTTTTAGATGACTGTTGGTTTCACTTCAGTGTGACAGCAATTGAGTTAGGTAGTCAGTCTCTTTAAATATTTCAGCTATTTTTATTTTTAGAGAGAGGGGAAGGGAGAGAGAAAGAGACGGAGAGAAACATTGATTGGTTGCCTCTTAACACGTGCCCCAGCCAGGGACCGAACTCACAATCCAGGTATGTGTCTTGACAGGGAATCGAACTGGTGACCTTTCCCTTGGCAGAACGATACCCAACCAACTGAGCCACACGAGTCAGGGCGGTAGTCAGTCACTTTAGGGCGGTGAAGGGACTTGCTTTAGTTTCTTCACAAGCACAGCGAAGTGGTAGGATGAGTGACTTCTAAGGCTGGAGTCAGTGCTAATGCTTCTCATGTCCTAGGATTGAGTTCAGCTCATGCACTCTGTATGTGTTAGTAGGTGAGTGGCTGTTCAGCCTTAGGGGGTGCACAAATCATCGGGTGTGTTAAAATGCAGATCGCTAGGCCCAGGCTGCAAAACCGGGAATCCCTGAGTCCATGAGAGGAAGCGAGGAGTATGCAATTTTAAAACCTCCTCCTGGTGATTCGGATGCAGATGGCCCCAGGATCCCACTTCAGGGAACATTGCACCACAGACATGTAGTGTGAGGCAAAATCCGCTCTGGTTTTTATCTGACGCAATACTGTGCACAAAACAGATATTTAATATGCGCTCATTAACTTGAATTATTCCTGCTTTAGTGAATCATTGGGAAAATTGCCTGGGTTTGGAAGTGTTTTGCAGAGCATTGCACACCATAATATATAAAGTAATGGAAAATATTCACACCAAGCCATATGTCTTAGGAATCACAACGGAATTTTCTATACGATGTTTTTTCAATATGTTGATCATTTTAAGTTGCTCATTTTCTAATTCTGTGAAAGAAGCCAGTACATTCTATAAAAATGAAAAATATGATGTGGTAACTTCTTTCTTTTTCTATTATTCTAATGCACCCTAGGAATAGATGCTTTTGATAATATGTACATTTAAACAATCCTAGTGCCTTTTCATCAGTGTTTGAAATTACTCTGGTTTTCATTTAAAAATAAAACCAGAATCACCTTTTTTTTTCCTCTTTAAAATCTGAGTAGGAAGGTTTTCAGATGATGTGTAGAAAAATGGTGAATGGAATCACCATGTGTCCTGCTGCTTTTCCGGTCCGGGAACGTTGATGCGCGCTTTAAAGGCATGGCACCAACCTAGGTCCCCCAAAACCCCTTTAAGAAGCAGTTGCTCTACCCTTTTTACCAATGAAGACACACATTCAGAGAAGGAAAAGTGATTGTTTCAAGTCACCTAGGTGGTGGTCAGTGGGACTAGAAAAAAATATTTTTACCTAACATTTTAATGACCCTTTCCCAGCGCATGTTATCAGGACTTACTGAAATGATTCCTTTGGAAAAAAAACTTCCTGTATCAATGGTGACTATAATTTGTCAGTGGCCACGTGGGCCAGAGAGAATGCTTTATATTGGATCAGATTTATACTCCAGTGGCAAAGACAACAAGCCTGATTATATAAATGTATATAAAGCTCCTGGATATTTTGGAGAAAAGAACTAGATTATGGATAAGACTCTTCAGTTTATCCAAACAAATTGCTCTCCTCTGCTAATCTAATTTTATTATATCATCTAAGTCAAGCCTGGTTTTTCTTGAATTACCTCAGCTTCCTTTTCCTACCACATTTTATCTTCTTATATCCCAGTATGTGTGTGTATGCACCCGTACCTTTAAGCTTCAGAGTTTGACAGAAGAGATAGACCTTATAGCCATAAGTATTTCCATTTTACTCAGATGGAAACACAGATTTGTAGAGAGAGCAAATGGTTTATTCAAAGCCAGACAGCATGAAGTGGAAGAACCAGGATTTGTTCCTATGTCTGCCTGACCCCGGAAGCCCGTTCTTATAGCCTCTCAACCATCTACGGCCCGTGTCACAAACTCGGATGCCCAGAGAAGCCGACCTCGCCATGGAAACGATGGCAGCAGATCAAGAATAAAGAGGGAAATGTCTTGGTCACTCTTCTGTGTTCCCACTTTGTATAGGGACCTGTGTACAGAGAAATATCTCTCCACTATTAGAAAATAGTAGGTCAAGAGCAGGATACAGTACAACCGATGTTCCTCCCTGGCGTTGAGAAGCAATAGCAGACTCTGGTGAACAGGGCCTCTCAGGAAGCGGCCGCTCTCCCCTGATACCAGCCGCTGCATGAGAATGTAACGATCGCGAGGGGCCAGATTTTCTGAGCTAGGTTTTTATGTAATATCTTCAGTTCTTATAAGGTGGCTTATAGTCTTTTAAAATGTTTATTTCAAAGTGTCAGCTAAAGAATATGCTTGAAGGCGAAATGAAGGTTCCAGACCACTTGTTTTCTACCTCTGTCATTATTACTTATTTGACATTTACAAACAAGTAGGAAACTAGCATCCAGCTCTTCTGATTTCCCTCGTGGGCCCTGGTACGTTCTTCCTGTGCTGCTCTGCTTCATGTGCCTGGTAGAGCTAGCCTGTCTGCAACAATGGTGTTTGAAGTTCTTAAAACATTGTCTTTTCTGCTCTAAATGCTGTGCCACACCCTTTGCGTACTGAAAGCAACGTGGTGGTAAGGGTGATTTTGTAGTCGTCACAGTTGCTGTCATTGTTAGGAGGAGCCTGTCGGGGAGCGGGGAGCACAGTCTCTGTGTGTCATGGTGCCGCCTGCTGATACACTGGCCAGCGCAGACTGGGATCTTGCCACCCGCCGACATCGCCCCGCCGACATCGCCCCGCCACCGGCACACAGAGCCCTCAGCTCTGCTAATCCGTGAAATTGTTTCCCGCTTCCCAGCACGCTGAAACCTAATTGCTTTCTTCAATGAAACAAAACCAGCCTTCAGGCCTGTTTGTTGAGCTGGGAGGTTACTCACCTGCGACAGTCAGCTTATCTGTGAGGTTGTTAAAGAAATGTTTACTGTTTGGACAAAATTAACCTTAAAGAGTGACTTCACCCTGCTGGCATCTCTACCTTTATGGGTGGTCTTTGTCTCTTATTTTAAAATCTGAAATCTACTCCCTAGCTAATAAGTGATTTCCCATTCCTTGATATCAGCAGTCGTGTATTTATGGTTGATACAGGAATTAATAAATTGCATTTCACAGAGGACATGACAATATTAATAAACATAATATTCAGCACGTGGATGTTAAATGAGGGAAAGATGTGTAGCCATGGAATACTATTGCTGAAATGAATTATGGTAATCCTCTTAAAAGGCCAGAGGGAGGGAAGATTAAGCCCCATTTGGCCTCATGCTTCATGTCATTGACTTAAACCATGCTTTTCAAGTTTTGATGTAATGCTATACGTTACACCCTCTTGGGTTTGGTAGAGGATGTTGATTGCATCTGGATAAGCCTGATGTTTTAAAAGAATCACCCAAAGCCAACTTCTTCTTTCTAGTTGAAGTGGTTAGAATTGTTAGCCTAATCAGTACCTAAAATGCATGTCATAACACAGTTGGATCATAGTGGTAGTTACTATTAAAATAGGTCACATAACAACACTTAGCTCTGCATCTTTAATGTAGCACACGTTGTAGAACGAAACTGAGCGAAGGCGCCTTTAGTCTGAATAGCAACACATATTTCCTTCTGATAAAGGCTATTGGATGGTGGGACCGTCTGTCCCTCTGGGTAATGAGGGGAGCAGAGCTCTTTCTGTCATTTCAAAGTGGAGCAGGGACCCATGCAACGACGGGACTGAGGAGTGTGCAGGGGGGGTGGGGGTAAGTGGGAGGTGGCCAGAGGTCAGTATAAAAGAATTCGTGAGTTCCTAGGTGTTTTTGGTTTCTTAAAAGGATTTTTATATTTTTTCTTTCTTCCTTACTTTTTTCAGCTTCATAAAATTGGTAGTTCATTGAAGAAAAATAGAACTATATGGAACTGTGTAAAGGAAAAACTGTTAATTGACCTCTCATTTCTATTGAAAAGGTCCAACCTTGGTTAATATATTTTAACTCTCTGTAACCTGCTTAATTTCTTTATCTGTAAATCAAAGATAACAATAGAATCATCCTCCTAGGGTTGTTACAAGGCTTAAATGAATTAATGTATGAAAAGAGCTTATAGCAATATCATTATAGATTAATGTATCTATGTGTCTATTGATCTGATCTGTCTCAGTACTGTGATATTATTCCTCACTGGCCTTTTCCCACACCAATTTATCAGGAATATCATTTCTTGTGCTCACATATAGAACTGTCTTATTCTTTTAAAGTCTACTTCATCTTTCGAAATATGAATATACTATAATTAGCAGTCCCCTTTTAATGGATATTTACATTATTGACTATTATTAGGCTATTACAAATTCTGCAATAAATATTCTCGCACATATACCTCTCCGTATTATCAGAAGTGGCATTGCTAGATCAAAGGATCTATGTATTTAAGTTTGACAAATATTGCAGTTGCCTTTCAAAACAGCTGAAATGATTTGCACTTGTATTGGTAGTATCTGAGAGTTCCCCTTACCCCACACTTTTGCCAGCATCAGTGGAGGTGATTTTGTTGGGTGGTGACCCTTGTTTTGTGTAATCGTGTGCTCATGAGTCCTCTGTGGGGGGGCGGGGGGTGCTGTGTCAATAGTTTTATTGTGACTCCACCCTCTGGCACATTGCTTTCGGCCATTGGCCGTTCACACACCCAAAGGGCACATGTGACTAGGTTCAGGAGCATATTTATCCAGCTCCCCATGGAAACCATTCTGGGTTGAACTCGAGGACCTGTTGTGCAGATGTGACTCCGAAGTGGAAGCTGTCCAAGTCTTGACTCTTTTCCTCCTCCCTGTTGGGCTAAAGCTCAAGTCCTGTGGGACTTTAATGAAAGTTTACACTCTGGGACAGGCAGACCCGGGGTGGTGACAGATGGAGTTGACTAGCAGCCACCTATTATGATTATCTGGCTCCCCAAATATCTCTTGCACTGCTCTGCTGTAGTGTCGAACATTCTTTAGTATTTAATATTTAGGAACTATATGAAAACTGTGAGCTTTATTTTAACCCTTTGTCCTCATTTTAAAAGGCTATTGTTTGTGGCCTAGGGAAACAGAATCATGGAGAGAAAAGTGATCTTGGAGCCAGGAGACCTCGATTCTCCTCTCAGGACAGCAGGCAGCCAACAGACTAGAGGTCTGGATCCAAATCCCACTCTGCCAACCACTTCCTAGGTGATTCTGGGAACCATTTAATTTTTTAAAGATTTAGTTTCTTCCTGTGTAAAATAGCTATAATAGTATTTCCTACTGGCATGGATCAAGGTTCTTGATTATAGACAATAAAAATGGTCTCTGGATATTTTAAGTGAAAGAGTGTTTATTGTAAGGATATTGGGACTTCCCCCGATAAATAAGAGGCTACAGGTTTAGTCTGGAAGACAGGAGTTCTGGTCCTTGGCCGGCTAGGCCACGGGCACAACCTGACCAGTTTCCCAGCTGCTGCCCTTGGCCTCCACTGCAAATAGATTCTTATATATCATTTGTATTTACACCACCTCCCCAAAGTTTGACTCTCTGAGTGGAACCAGCTAGTCAGGCCTGAGCTGGTTCCCAGGCTGCCAGGGACAAAGATAAGGAGCAACTGTCTTATTTGGCCTCTTATAGGCAACATGCTTCCTCCAACAAGACCACAAAGGAAGATTAGCAGAGTGATTGATAGTGTGGATTTGGGTACCAGGCGCCCTTGGGTTCAAGTCCTGACCCCACTACCTGCCCCATGTGTGCATGGGTAAAATGGGGATCATTAGGATTATTCTGAGAATTGAATGAGTTGACCTATAATAAGCTCACTAGACATTATCTCTGAATATTATTAATGTCCCCAGGTAGAAAGGAGTGAATACTGGGTAGCCAAACACAAATGCAAAAACTAACAAACCTATCCTACCAATATCAACACACACACAGTAAGCATTCAATACTGATAGTTGTTTTTTTAATTGATATTTTGAATTTCAACTCTGAAACTTGCTTTCATCTGTCTGGGCTACTGTTGCTTTCTTCATCTGTAAATCAGAGTGTGGACCACATGACTTTTTCTATTTCGTTGTTGTTGTTGTTCAATTACGGTTGTCCCCGTTTTCCCCCCATTGTTCTCCCCTGCGCTGCCACCACGTAACTTTTAAAGTATCTGACAATCCTAAAATACTCTGAATGGGATTTAGGAGAAAGAAAAGGTAGGGAGTGGCCGAGAGTTTTTTTTGGTCAGTGAGATAGGCACCCATCACATGTGGCTGTTGAGCACTTGAAATGAGGCCGGTCTGAATTGAGATGTGCTCTACACCGTAGATTTCAAAGATTTTGTATAGAAAGGAATAATATATTCTAGTACTTTTAAAATTATACATTGATTATACATTGAAATATTTTATATTTATCTATGGTTAAAGAAAATGTATTATTAATATTAATTACACTCCTTTCTTTTAACTTTTTAAAATGTGCATACTAGAAAATTTTTAATTACATATGTAGCTCACATAGTATTTCTTTGGCCAGTGGTCAGTGGGCACAGCTGCATAGTTGAGTACTGGAGTTTAACGTTCTTTGATCACTGTATTAATCAAGATACTTCCATTTCCAATTGATAGAAATCCACTTCTACCTGCTCTTAAAAAAAAAAAAGGAGGAATTGAAATATAATGGCTCACACATAACTGAAAAGTACAGGAATTGCCTATTTTCAGACTTGACTGGACCCCAGAATTAAATGGACGCCATTCACACTCTGAGTGAATATACATGTCGACTCTGTGTAACATCTGTCCCTTTGCTCTGCTTTCCACTGTGTTGGCCTCATGTCTAGCTGCTCTCTCTCACTTCCTGGCAGGCACAGTGGTAATGAGTCATAGCCTTATACCTCCTAGTCTGGAAGAACAGGAGATGGCTTCACCCCCTCGGTTCCAGCGCACCTAGCTTGAGTCATATACTCATACCTGCGCCAGCCTCTGGGACATGGCATAGTGGGCTTTGATTATCGAGGCCTGGGCCCTCTGGTGCTCCCTGGAGCACAGCTGGAGACAGACATTGGAACCCCATGGACTGAGAATGTGAGTCACCTAGAAAATGTTTGTTACCAGACCAAGTCAGAGTGACTGCTGGACAGGGAGGATCGGCGATCCAGGTCTGTCGGGGGGATGAAGAATGCTTCTTTTCCTCTGTTAGCTAGCTTGTTCACCTGAGTCATAAACCTGTAAGTTGTCTTCTTTCTCACACACACCATCCAGTTGGTCACCATATCCTATTAATTTGACTTTTAGACAGCTTTATATGTGCAAACCACAACTTCCCCTGCCTCTTGCACTAGCGTCCTATCTGTTCTGCCAGGTTCTATTCTCCACACTATTTCCAGAGTATTTAATAATAAAAAATAGTTTAAATTCCCATGGATATAGATAATGCTACAAAACAAAATGTATGGCAATGAATTATTCTAAGACAAACGTTTTGTAGCCACAGCCAGGTTAAGAAATGGAACACTGCCAGACACTCTAGAAGCCCCTTCCACATGTCCCAATCCAAATACAAGCCCTCTGTCCCCATGTGTAATCACCAGCCTAACTTTTATTCTGAGTACTTCCTTGACTTTTTATAGTTATCCCTCCTTCACTTTCTTTGCCTTACGATTAATCTGTTGAAAACTCAGATTGTTTAAACTGTGGAGTTTCTCAGAGTTTGGATGTGGCTCAATGTAAACACACAGCATAATTCATTGTGTTCCTCTGTCTTCTGTATTTTCTGCAAAATAGCAGCCAGGTCCAGAGACTGGATCCCACTCAGAGTCAAGTCCTTGGCTAAATTGTGGAAACACGTATCTGGTTGTCCCTTATTTGGTGATGAGTAGCTATTGATATCTAATGCCTATATCTATTAATTTATTGTAACTTGTAAACTAATGACAGGCTAACTATATTATTTTATTTTTCATTATTATACTATTTATTATTAACCCTTTATTGAGATACAATTCACACATCATCCAAGTCATGCATTTAAAATGTACAGTACAAAGTTTAAAATACATCTACATGGTTGTGAAACTGTTACCACAATCTAATTTTAGATCATTTTGTCTTCCCCTAAATAAAACCTCGTACCCATTAGGAGTTACTTAATATCCCACCCCAGCTCACCCTCAAGTCTTAGGCAACCACTAATCTACTTTCTGTTTCTATAGATTTGCCCATTCTGAGCATTTCGTATAAATGGAGCCATACAATATGTGTTCTCTTGTACTTAGTTTCTTTCCCTTAGCATAATGTTTTTAAGGTTCATTGATATTGGACCACTGTATGGATATACTATATTTTGTTTATTTGTTCATTACCTAATGGATATTTGGGTTGTTTTTACTTTTGGGGTATAATGAATAATGCTGCTGTGAACATTCATGTACACATTTTTGTGTGGACATATGTTTTAATTTCTCATGGATCTACACATTGGAGTGGGTTTGTTATATAGTAACTCTATTTAACTTTTTGAGGAATTGCCAAACCATTTTTCTGAACTGGCAGCACCATTTTATATTTCCATCTCGAATGTATGAGGGTTCCCATGTCTCCACATCCTTGCCAACAATTGATATTATCTGAATTTTTGATTACAGCCATTTTAACTGGGCGTTAAGTAATATCTCATTGTAATTATTATTTGTCTTTCTATCGTGACTAACAATGCTGAGCTTTTTTGATATGATATTGATTATGTGTAGATCTTCTTTGGAGGAATGTCTATTCAGATCCTTTGCCCATTATATAAATGAGCTATTTATTTTTTGTTGAATTGTGAGAGTGTTTATGTATAAGAACCTAATCAAGTATATAATTTGCATATATTTTATCCAATTCAGTGAGTTTTTTTTCACCTTCTCAGTGGTATCATTTGTAGCTCAAAATCAGTCATCTGCAGAAGAAATGAGCACCCTTTGCCATCAAGTTGTATACATTCTTGTTTCAAAAGTCAGAGAAGGTGAAGAAGTATATTTGATGGGAATGGAAGGTGTTTAAGGCCTGGCCGATGCCAGAAACCAGCACGGCGAGCTAAGCTAGGAGGCGGCAACGGCTGTAGGTGGGCACGCAGAAGTGGAGCGCGGGGTCCTGTCACTGCCCTTCCCGGAATAATGGCTTCTGTTTCACTTCCGCTTTCCAAATCTTATGCGAACGTCTTCTGTGGACAAAGGACATAGGGAAAGAATATAAAATATTAACCACAAGTCCTTATCCTGAAACCTCTCTGTTCACTTTGGTTAGCTAAATTTGTTTTATTATAGAATTTTTAGAAAGTTCCCAAGAGTATATTCCCTAAGTTGTAAATGTTGTTAACAGATTGTGACATTTAATACCTGTAAGTTAATTTGGCTACAGATATAAAACTTGACTTGTACTTTTTTTCCTTGCATCTCCTAAATATGATACTCTATTTTCTTCTCGCATAAAATACTGCTGTCAAAAAGGCTAATGATTTAATATTCTTTAATAAGCTACATGCTTTTTCTGAAAATCATATATACATATATTAAATAATTAAATTTTCCTGATTTATATATTTTAGTATTTCCTCTGTTTCCTTGCTTTAGTTTTCTTTTATAAGGGATGCCTATTATCTGTTTGTGGAATTTGCCTATTTTTGGTATTTGTCACTTTCTCTAGAACCCTTTTGATTTCTTATTTTTGTAAGTATAAAAGCACTTAGGGTACTTTTAAAAACACAGGTGCCCAGATTGTACTTTAGACCAATTAAGTTAGAAATTCTGAGAGTGGGACCACACATTCATAATTTTTAAAGCTTCCCAGGTAATTCCAATGTTTGGATATCATTGGTAGAAAGCTTTTCACAATCTGATCTGGCTCTTGTCTATTTCTTCATCTTTCCATCTTGATGTCTCCTAACAAGCCCACAAGCAAACCATGCTGCAGTCATATCAAACTACTTGTAGTACTGGAATTGATTACCCTTTTGCTTCTCTGGTTTCTTTGCATATACTGCTCTCTCTCTCTCGAATTACTCCTTCCCCTGAAAATGACTAGTCACTTGGTAATTACCATATAACTGGTAGATAGCAGATCTAAAGATTATTACAAGTACTTGGTTTTAACACAGCAAATGAAACGGCCAAGTTATTGTAAATTTATGGTTTTTTTCCCTCCATACTGTTCCCAGTTGAACCCTAACTGTGTGAGAATATGAAGCAGTTCTTGAAAGTGAGCCTTCAGGTCTCTCTGGTTATCTCTGTGAATTTCTGGAGACTAAGTTTTGGTCTTTGGAAGTTTATTGAGAAGGATGAGTTGCTGACAAGGACCTCTATAGGGTATTTGCTTCTCTGGGTGATGATTTATATTCATAATACTGAAGCTGAAGATGGAAATTAGACCTGCCATTTTAAAATATGCTTGGTCTGGCCCTGGTATTGTGAGGAGTGGATTCTTATCAGCAGTTGCATTAAAACAGCATCAGAGACAAGAGCAAGCGTATTTTTTAAATGACAGCTCTAAGAAGCCTTCCTGTTTTGGATTAAATCATGATTTCAAAGGCTAAGCCCTGGATTGGAGATTTTGATTTGTCTCCATATTCCCTTAATCAAATATCTTTTTCTAATGCTTCTACTCTTAGGAAAAATGAGAAACCCCTTCTTCCTAATGGCTTGTATTGTGTCCCATCAGGTCCCACTAGACACCAAACAACTCATCTTGGTTTGAAACAAGATAAACTTTTGCTACTGCCTGTGAACTACCATGCAGCGGTTAAAAATGATGCCATGGATCCATCTTTATCATATGGAAAGATGATGATGTAGCGTCTGGAAGCTTTCACACCAAAATAGTAAAACTAGTTACCTTTTTTGTGATGGAATTACAGGTGGTTTTGTTTCTTTTGATTTTTTAACCTGATGGTTTTTTTTTTATTTTCGTATAATATCTGTATGTATATATGCATTTAAAGAAATTAAATGTAGTTGGAGCATTTTCCTCTAAGATAGTAGAGGTTGCCTTTTTCGAGGCTATTTGAGGCATCTGTAAAATCTATCACTCTTTCTATATTTTTGATGTGAGCAGCAGAAACTAAAGAGTCTCTTGAAGAAACAGCCTGCTCCCTTTCACTCAGCTCTGTAGAGGTCTCAAGTTACAATTCCCAATTAAAGGAGAGAGTTGGTTTTTTTTTTTTTTAGCAGAACAGTCAATTTATTAAAATTACTTGTACTCTCCAACCTATACCTGGGATAGATGGCCCGAGAGGACACAGAAAAGGCCAGCCAGTGATCCTGTGTCTGGTTCTGCGTGGTGTGGATCAGGTCACCCACAGGGCTCAGCTGGGACTGGGCAGCTCTGCCCCACCGAGAGAGAAGGGCCTGGAGGGGGATATTAATTATATAATAGAGAGGACAAAACCAGTGCAATAACAAGGGACTGAAACACAAATCTCACTTTTTTTTTTTTTTGAAACTCTATTAAAATCAAACTTTAATCACGAATTGTGAAATAGAACACAGGGAGCTAGGAGCTGCTAAAATATTAACACATCTATTGAAACAGGAACTCCGGCACTTTATTATCTTCATGGCCAGCTCTGGGATTTCATAATTAAGTCTTTCAGTTTGATTTATTTAGACTCTAAGCAAACTTTCAAAGTGAGTTTGAGGGCCTTTGTGCTTGGAACAGGGAGGCATATTTCCTGAGGCCATTGGGAACGGGGTTCATCACTTCGATGCCCTGGCTCAGAAGCAGGTATTCTGAGAAACTTCTCTTGAGCATATTTACTCATTAACTGTGAGAAGGACCTCAGACATCTCTCTTAGCAGTGTGAATATTCAGAAGGGAGGGAGCGAGGGAAACATGTTATACTTAGGAGTGACACGGTGGGAGTCGTACAGCATATTCATTTCTGTTCCAAGGTCTGTTCTCTTTGTTTCTACAAATGGACATTTCCCTCTTATCTCTCATCTAAGCCCTTAACTGGTTCTAAATATTTCCTCATTGGGCAGAGTGAGTGGAAAGATGTACCCTTTCCACATCTAGGTAGACACATGATTCCTTTTACCCTCCAAGATATACTGAGGGATGTTGAATCTTGCATAATTCTGAAATTGAACATGTGACAAATTCTCAGATAATCTGACCTTGAACACACTATATAGACTTTAGCCCATCTCAAGGAGCGGGGTCGGTGAACCAAGGAAGAGAATGAAATCTCAATACCGTATGGAGCAATGGTGGCGGCTTACCCAGGCAGAGGAGGGAGGAGGGTTAGTTACCCCGGTCACGGGATGGAGAGAGCTGGGTTGGGAGGATGGGTCAGCCCTGGTAGTTGAGCAGGGGAGCCAGGGACCGTAGCAGCCTAGAAGGTTAGCAGAGGGATAAAGGATGGGGAGGAAACCATCTAGGCAGGACTGGCAATGTGTAAATAGAGCAATTAAGCACCAAAGTGGAGGCTCTGACAGCCATCAGGAGTACACGGGTCCGAGAAGACCTGAAGGGAGCTGCGCTGTCACCAGGCACAGTTGTCCTGGTGTCCTGGGTCCAGGCCGGATTCTTCTGAGACATCATCACGGAAGGGAGACTGGCGGCCCGCATTTAAAGTGCTAAAAATGTGAACTTGATTCAAAGATAAACGTGAAGCCATTGCCATGTCTCATACTATGCCATATTATAATTATGCCAAACCGGCGTGATTTTCTACCCGTGGCAATAAATATGTAGGTACACATATCATCCTCAAATGATAGGAACAGGAGTATGATTTTAGAACTTGGCCCTTTTTTCTGGGTTTATCTGAAAAAGACACATATAATTCTTTATGTATTGTCACTACTTTAAATTCTTTAGATATTTTCACTCTTCAGTTCTTTCTATACACCCACCCACAAACAGAAAAGTATAACTTTGCTTTGAACAATAGGATAGCAAGAGGATAGCATACTTCTTTTTGACCTTTAGTGCTAACATTTGAACTTAGAAGAAAATACATGCATGCTCTTCTTTTAATTAAAATTGACTTGTGACTGAAAACACAGCCTATCTCAACTTACTATGTAATTCTTTCTTCTCTCTGACATGGCCTATCACTTTGTTCGTTTCCGTTTGTTCCCTCTCCTTTCACTCCCCGCCTGCACAATTTATCCCAGGCTAGACTCCTTAGGGGGCCGTATTGCAATTCAATTTGAGTATCAAACTTTTCCTGCCTAGTTTTCATTCAGTTGAGGAAGGTGAGTTGCCATGGTCCCAGGTTTACTATTCATTTTCCTTAATGCATGAGTCAATGACTCTGTTTAGGTGAATGCATTTGTTGACGGGTGAATTTATAGCTGGGTAGATCTCCGCTTTTGAATTAGTTTTGGCAACGCTATTGCTGAGACACCACCACAGCTCCTTTTTTTCCCCTGATGGATGCAAAAACAAACACAACAATCCCTTGTAATGACTGTCAAGATGAGTATTTAAAAAGATAGACACTTTGAAATTGCCTTTTCCTCAATAGTCTCTTACAAACCATATGCTACGCAGGCTGTTTTTATTCAGAGGTGGTATTTAAGGATCCAGGAGGAGGGGGAGGGCAGAAGTTTTCTAAATAAAATATGTACATAGCCATAGATGAAGAGTGTAGTGCAAGCTTCAGGTGAGGGAGTTGAGGAAACAAATTTAGCTTTGCTCAGATGAATTTTAGTTTGGCCAAAGCCATATAGCTGGTTGGCACCAGAGCAGGGCCTGGGATGCAGGCCTGGAACTGTGGCTGGTACAGAACACTGCCCGCTAGTGTGGCTGTGGTGTGTTTGCTCATCCCTCACGTCCTGAAATCAGGCCCGCTGTCCTCTCCCCTACAGGGCTGATCGGATGGACTGGTGCTTGGTAGAGCAGAATGGGACCAAAGCCACTGATGGGGAAAACCAGTTTAAATGTTCGTATAATTCATCTCTTCACGCACGTGAGAAGTAATTCATAATAATGAGTAATAATACATTAAAATGATTACTTATAATTAGTAATCACATATATGTTGCTAATATATTATTAGTTATGATAATAACTGGTAACAACAATGAAGAATACAGTTACTTCAGGGACCCAGTACCACACAGAGCACTTTGCATTTCCTTCTCAAACAACCACTTGGGGCAGGTTCTGCTATTGCCCCTGTTTTACAGGTGAGCAAACTGAAGTCCAGCAAGTTGCTCAAGTCACACAAGTAGTAAGTACAAGTGCAGTTCATCCTGAGATTCATCTGATGTCACAGCCCAAGGTCTTCACCACGTGTAACTGCCTGTCTCATGTGCTGCCACTTGATTTATACACCTACGTTGTGCCACACGTCAGTTATTGATATTTAATAAAAACACATGGAGACCTCCTTCTCTGTTCCAAGATTCTGCTGCAGAGGCTGCTGTTCTGTAGATGAAGGAGCCCGCCCTGTCCTATGATGTTTACCAACTACTCCTTGGTTGTACTGGGGGTGGGATGGGGAGAGACACCCAATGTCTTAGCTCCTAATGGAACTTGGTTTGCTGTGCTTTTACTAATTCAGCCTCCGGGGCTGGGCTGTAATGGAACTCTAATAGAAACTCTGTCCCTTGAATAAAAAGAAACCTAAGGTATCAAGCAAAGGAATGATATAAACCTCAACATGCTGCAAACCTGTTAATTTTCGATAGTGTTTGAACTTCAGGTTGGGGTCCTGTTTGGAAGAACCCCACAGGATGCAGGGCTGTCTTCTAGCATGTCAGTGTGTTTGCAGCTATGCTCTCTCCCCCTGTGTGGAGAGCAGGACCAGTAAAACGGCATCGGTCCCATCAAGATAGTATAAAGCATATAAAACAAGGTGGAATCACTCATGTCAACCAAAACAGCTGTCAGTCAGCCATGACTGGTTTTGGTTCAACAGGGAAACTACTTAAGTTGGAGCAGACATGTCTGGCAAAGAGACACACCTAAGATATCTGTACCTGTGATTGAAACAGCCCTGTCTGCAGAGCAGGACCACCCATAGAGAGGCTCCTGGGGAAATTCCCCACTTGCCAGCAGGGGTGTCAAGAAGAACAGCCACGTACCACCCCTAGGTACCTACGCAAATTCCCCACTTGGCATCAAGGAAGCCGAGCCATTTATCAAAAAGATCCAAAAGGTGGAGTAACTACTCTCAAGATATAACTGAGGCAGGCTCCAGACCGCTGCTGAGACGGCCGAGCTCCTCACCCCAGAGCGCTGCTCCACACCACGCGGGCCTCCCTTGGCATCGGCTGCCTCAAGCTCTGCCCTGCTGGACTGAGGGCTTCGTCTGCCCTGCTGCCCACCTGGCTCTGGAGATCCTTGCAAGATGCTGACAACCCCCTTTCCCACCATGCTGTCTCCCGAACCTGCAGACTGAGACTCTGGGACTCGGGTTCGTTCTCCCCCATTGAATGCCATGTGTGTGTGTGTGTGTGTGTGTGTGTGTGTGTGTGTGTGTGTGTGTGTGATAATTCTCTAAGATTGTTAGAGTGTAAGTAGGATATTTATGTATGTTGATGTTCTACTTTGAGTGAACCTGCATTCAATAAAAGCTGAGTGCACAGCATAGTCACTGTGCGTGACTCTTCTCTATTCCTTGGTGCCGGGCGGCCCAGCAGGCAGCTGGTTGAGCAGTGGCCCAGCTGACTTACAGGAAAGACTGTATCACGAGCCCACACTTGTGACACCCCGTTGGAGAGAACACACAATCAGGTGTTAACATGTGACAGGATGATGGAAATGGGAGAGTGGCGACGGCCCCTGGGAAGGCAGTAATTAACCGGAATACGTATTTATCATCGTCTGTCATTGTTGACAAACAGTGTAATGACTCCTGATTGTAGAATTCAGTTCCAGTCTCCTAGTTTGTGAAGTCAATCAGACAACCCCAGCAGGTGCAGATCAGTGGAAGGACTAGCGAAGTAAGTGTTCTGGTACACTGGATAGAGCCAGAGACAGAGGGAGCATCTTCTGTCAAAAACTGATTGATTGTTGAAGATTTGAAAAATCACTATTTTCTGATGCCTTAATCATTGTCGTGACTATGGCATGATGAGGAAGAGCTGAACTTATAAATGGGAAAATTCTCTGTGATACCAAGATCAGACAAATCCTTTGCTTTCCCGAGCCTTACTTTTCTTGTATGTAAACCAGGACTAAGGAAATCTACCTCAGAGTCCCTGCTCTGGTCTCCACTCCCAGAAGTCACCACCATCTCTTGCCTGGGCACTGGAAGAGTCTCCTAACTGTCCTCCCTGCCTCCATTCTCCCTCATCTGTGGTCTGTTCTCCAGAAGATAGCCAAAGTGAACTTGCGATAAAGACTAGTTGAATCATGTAATTTTCCTGTTGAGATCATCCTTCTTAATGCCCTAAAAATAGCTCCTGAGTGTAGCCTTTGAGGCCCTATGAGATTTGGCCCCTACCTCTCTCTCCAACATCATCTTCTACCATTCCTCCTCCCTTAGCACCTTCAAGCTGTGAAGGTCTGAGGGCCATGATGGCCTTGCACAGGCCATCTTACTCCTACCTCAAGACCTTTGCATGTGACGTTCCTTTTGCTTGTAATGACTTCTACATGATCATCACAGCCAGGTTCCTTTTGGAAATTAGGTCCCTACTCAGATGCCCACTTCTCTGGGGATGCCTGCTGACCACTCTATCTACTGATGGCAACCTTCTCATCCCCACTCTCTCCGTCCTGTCATCCTGTTTTATTTTCTTTGCAGCCACCATCACTACCTAAAATTTTGTTATCTTTTACTCATTTATTGTGTATCATTTTTACTGGACTATAAGATCCCTGAGGCAAGCTATGTGCCCATTGCCTAGAGAGTATCAAGCAGAGAACAATCAAGTGTTATTTGAGTGCTGAACGAACGACTGTGAGGATCAAATGAGGTATAATGAGTGGAAATGGTTCTGTAATCTATTAACTGTTGTGCAAATACTAGATTTCATCATTTCTTCTCTCCTGCTGAGTCATGGCTCTTCTCAAATCTTATCAAAACAGAGTTGAGCACCGTTTTCAGCTAAGGACTCTTTCAAATGGCAACTTACTTTCCAGAATGTACAATTTAATAAAGGACAAAGAGTAAAATAAAACTTTTTATGAACATTTTTTAGGCATCCTGAGTTCCTTTTGCTAAGGTCAGTTTTCTCTTTTGCACTATGCAACTCCACACAACTGTATGGGTGCACATATGTCATATAGAATTTTTGAAACACAGAGATTTTTATAGAGTTAGAGAAGTGTGGGAAAAACAAGGAATTTGAAATAATGTTTATGAGGAGAGAGATGAGGATTTATCAATTTGGATATACTATAGACCCATAAAAATTCCCAAATTGAACTCTTTTCCTTCATCCTCACTCGACTCCACCCAACCTCTTCCTCTTCCTGGCACCTTTTCATGTGCCTATTAGCCATTTGTATGTCTTTTCAGGAAAAATGTATATTCAGTTCCTCTGCCCATTTTTAAATCAGATTGTTTGGGGTTTTTTGCTATTGAGTTATATGAGTTGGATGTATAAGTTGGATATTAACTCATTATCAGATACTAACAAAAAGGCAAATCACATATAATGGAATAACAATGAACTATTGTCACAGTGCATAATTTGCCCCTCTTTGAGCAATTTTGGTTGCCCTTAAAGTCACTACAGGTGGAGTATGGCAACCCGTGCCCAGAGCGAGGGGAGAAAGACATATATTAATGGATTTGTTCATTAGTGATGTTTTCTAAAATATTATTAATCCATGAAAATGGGATCAATTCTTTGGTACACAGCCCAGGATAAGAGTAGAAACTAGTAGAGGTACTGGTTAAGCAATAGAAAGTAGGCTTTGGGTCAACTGTCTATTGAAAGAAAAGTATACAAAACAAGGAATTACCTATATTGAGATTGCTTTTTAAATATTTCACATACTGTGATTAATATTAATGTTATCATTTGGATCTCTTTTTAAAAACCATTATTCAGTGGGCATTGGATGTATTCTAGGCACCGAGGTCATGCTGTCAAAGGGTCATTATTTCTCAGCCTCCTACCAGAGAAACATTATTTCGAACATTTTCAGGTGAAGAAACTGAAAGTCACCAGTAGATCTGAGTGCTGCTGCTTCCTGTTTCTTTGACTCTAAACCCCGCATTTGAACCAGCAGGCAGGTGGTCTGACCTATTGTGGAAATTCTGGGGTAGCTGCCCCAGTTTGCATCGCAGCTGGTCTCCTAAAGATTTCAGGTCAGCCTCTTAACCTCTCTGCTACTCAGCTGGCTCTTCCGTAAAATGTGGATGACAGTGGAGTCACTTTCTTGGGACACTGTAAGTCTCAAATGAGATTCTGCAAGACAAGTGCAGAACAACATCTGGTGCAGAGTAACCGCTCCATTTAATGTTGCCTGTGATTACATGGCATTCACAGGGGCTGTGGCTATGTGGGGGAAATCCTTGGTGAGAGCCCCCTTTGTCTTGTTTTGAAATCCTAGTTAAAAGGAATAGTAATTAGTCAGTGACCAATTAGCAGAGATACATATTCAGGCAGAGCTGCTAAATAAATTCTGTAAATATTTCTATTCTGTTATCATCTGAGGATAGTCTGGTGAAAGCGAGACATTCTTTGCATATCATGAAAAGTGAAAGGGCAGCCCAACCTCCTTTATCCCCTTTCACCAGCAATTTGTGGGACTAACCATGAACAGAATGGTGGCCTCTGCCAGACAGGCCCCTTTCCGATGGTTGCCGTTGCACTGGGACGCGGCAGCGTCGTGAGAGAACAGGCATTAATCTTGGGGTCAGAGCTCCTGAAAATCAAACCCTCCTGTCACCTTTTACTAGCTTTGTGGCTTGTGGGCAAATTAGTCAAAACTTAAGACGTGCAATTTCCTCATCAGTAAAATAGGAATGATATTTACTTTAGGGCAGTGGTTCTCAACTAGAGGTGATTTTGTCCCCCACCCCAGGGGACACTTGGCAATACCTGGAGACATTTTCGGTTGTCTCCCTTGAGGAGTGGAGTTGCTGCTGGCAGCTCTTTGGGCAGAGGCCCGGGTTGCTTCTCCACATCCCACAAGGCACAGGATGGCCCCCGCGCCAAAGGGTCATTCAGCCCAAATGTCAGCCACACGGACACTGAGCAACTCTGCCTTAGGGAGTTCCTGTTAGAATAAAACAAAAATGTCTGTGAAGCACTTAGCATCACATGTGACACGTGTTGGGTGCTCATCACTCATTTACACCATTCGCTAGGCTTTGCCCACTAATGGCAGTTGGGCTTTCCCTGTCAGGCTCAAGCATTTTGACCAACTGCTTCACACTGAGATGCTAGGTTTAGTCTTCCATTAATGGTATATTATGTTTAAAGGAAGGCCTCTCAGATGTTGATGCTAAGCAATCTCTGTGATGCAATGTCAGTCTCACTGGCACCTGGGCAAGCTTGGTCCTCTCTAGGCTCCTCGTCGCCCTGGGAGGTAGGAATTAGGTGCTAGAATTCCTTGCTCCTCTTCTGGCTGTGAAAGTTCAGTGAGATGATGCAGGTAAAATGCCCAAAATGCCCAGTCCTATGCTGGCATCAGGTGAGTGCAAACACAGGTCAGTGTGATCACTTCTCTAGCCCTGGGGCTTGCTCACTCTCTCCTCTCCCTCTCTCTCTACCTCCGTCTCTCCATTAGCCACGTAGTCATATCGGAGGAGTTGGCTTTCTCCAGACTGCTCTGTCCTGTGCTTCTCTTCACTGTACTCAGTGATGGGCTCTTCCTGAGCGCTTTTCTGTTCCCCAGCTGCTGGGCTGTTCACATGTGAAGTCCTCTCTGGGTGGGTTTGATTTATCCATCTTTGGCCCACAGAGCTCTGCAACCCCCTGCCTGTGTCCCTCGCGTGGTCCCAGACACGGCTCCAGACCCAGAGTTGTGCTCTGACACTATCAGGCCCCAGAACTAGGGTGCTCAGGGGCCCCCACGTTCTTCCAAACTGCGTTCTGTGGTTCAGTGCAGCCCGCACTCAGGAGGCTCTGCAGGGCCGGCCGGGCCGGGCTCCTCACGGCCGCGCCTCTCATTGGCCGAAGTCCTCTGTTTTACCCCTTCCCCTCAAAGTGGTTCCTGATTTATATGTGTTTTGAGACAGTCCTTTTTTTTTTCTATTTTCTATTTTAAAATTTATTGGGGTGGCATTGGTTAATAAAATTATATAGGTTTCAAGGGCACCATTCTGTAACACATCATCTGTACATTGGTGCGTTCACCACCCCAAGTGAAGACAGATTTTTTATTTTATCTGTGGTCACCATGAGATTCACAGGGTTCCCTAGCTCTTGAACAGTTGCTCTGGCTTAACCTGGCAGGGTTTTGTTGTTGTTGTTATTGTTTAACTAGGACAATCAATAGGGGCTTAGGGTTGCATTTGTCAATAAACCATAGATTGCTATGTTGTGATTTTCCCCTCCTTTGGGGTAGAATCACATACTGGTTGGTTGTTGAAAATTCATTAAGCAGTATTAGCAACTATTAAACTCAACTGGCAAAGGGCTTTTTCTCCTGCGCCAAGTGCACGTGTCCACCACTGCAGGTGGCGCCAGGGCAACCCTGGCAGCACTGAAGGGTGATCGGGGGATGTCACATGCTCTGCACGCCAGGAAGAGCACTCGTGACGCCTCGTCCTTCACTTAGTCCTTTCGGGTCTTTCCAGCGGGCCAGGGGAGGGGGCTGAGACAGCCCCGGACCCCTCCGGGCCCGTTAGTGTTTTGAAATATCTCTAGCAGAGCATTCCCATGACACTGACTACTGTTTCCATCAGACGGAACAGAGGCTTTGTATCAGAAGGGACCTGGGTTAGAATTCATAATTTGCCACTTGTCAACTTCGCGACTTTGGATTAGATAATTAGCCACTTGGAGCTATAGTTTCCTCCTCTATAAAAAGGAAGGAAGAATGACAGCTAATAGGGTTATTTTGAAGATTATATTAGTTAAAGTCATGAGCACAAAACAGGCACGTAGGAGGTCCTCAAAAATTATCATCAATGCAAAGTTTCTGGCTTTAGAGGGGCAATTACCTTCTTCACCATTGGAATCCCTGTGTGCAACAGATGGGATCGCTAGGTGCAACAGGTGTCAAGAGAACCTTAATGTATCTCTTGGGAGTGTGAGTCAAAGTTGCTGGAACCAGTGTAACAGAGAGGCCCCCATTCCAGAGAAGGAACGAGTCATCTGTAAATGAGCTTAGCCCCCAAAGCCCTGGCTGACATTAGTGAGAGAACCGAACAAGTACTCAGAGGATGACAGAGGTAGATGGACAGATATTAGGCACGTTTGCATAAATTTGTGTTACTTTTAATGTAAGTAACACAAAATTAAGAAGAGAATTTCTTGGCTTATAAAATTATAAGCCTAGGAAGGGGGCCAGTGTAAGACGCTGCTGCATGTGGGCGTGTCTCTTGACTGTTTCTCAGCTTTGCCTGTCTGCTCGGCTTCCTCTGCGTCAGTGTCCTCCAGCAGGTAGGGAAGGTGGCCACTGGACGCACAGTCCCCTAGCATGGCCGCCACCCACTTTGCAGAGCATATATTGCCCGGAAGTTCCAGAATCACGGTCTCAGTGAGGACTCCGATTCCTATTCCTTGGTCTCCTGCCCGTGTTTAAACCATCCACTTTGGCTGGGACTTGAGAAGTTCCCACATGGACCACGTGCCCTCTCCTTCTGGCCTGGCATGGCACCACACTAGGGCGACAGGGAATCGAGAGGGCCACTTTCCTGAAGGAAAAGAGGGTGTGTTAGTAATTACAAATACATTTTGTTCTAAGGGACAAAAGGCCCTTAGATACAGATGGAGAGAAGTTGTGGGGGCATATTGTTCGGGGGACTTGCTCAAGTTTACGAGAGATGGGTGAAGAAAGATGAAAAAGGGAGTGGCCAAGGAGAGGAGGCTGAGGCAGGAAGAGGGATGGGCCGCAGAACTTCCCGATCAAATAGGCAAACTGAGAGCTTTTGAGCAGGAGCAGTCCAGTAGGATCTTAGCTGAAGAATGCTGAGACTAAGAGGAGGAAATACAATAAAGGGGAAGAAAGCAAGGACAGGGAGAAAAGGACCTGGAAAATGACATAAATGTGTCATCAGGAAACACTTGAAAGAATAAGGCAGTAGACCAGCAAGTCAAAATTTGCAATTCCTTGCCTTGTGTAAACCATTGTATTGCTGTGTGTCAAGAGCAATGCCACAGGTAAGAAACCCGAGTTAGAAGGGTATGTCTGAGTATGACCAAATTGGAGAAATTGTGGGAATAGAGACCAGGGGTTGAATGATTAGGACAGGAAAGTTTTACTTACATTGTGTAATGCCTTTAGGGATTTTTTTATACATATCAAGTAAATTATTATGAATGATCTATGAAAAATACATATATGTATATATAAATACAGGGTGAGGCAAAAGCAGGCTTACAGTTTGTATGGGAAATAATATAGTAGTTAATAAGCAATAATACAATAATAAACTGTTTTGCATACTCACAACTGTTAACCTACTTTTGTCGTGCCCTGTATATGTGTATACAGACACACACATGCACACACATGCCATTTCTCAATTTTGGATAGGTCCGTAGATTTTGCCATTATCCCTGTCAGTAGGCATGTTTTTGTCATATGCATATTAAATGTCTAATGATGTGCTGAAACATTTTCCATTTCTCATGACCTTCCCATGTCAAATTTTCTAATCCTTTTTTTCACCTTTCACACACACTCTGAACACACACACACACACACACACACACACACACACAATCACTCTCCGTTCACATTATTTGTTTGTTCTCCCATTAATTTATCCTTCAGATATTTCCTGAGAATCTACTATGTGCCCTGGAACCCTGACCTGTATGCACCCTGGAGCACGCATTAGAATTCAGGGTGAGGCAAACACAGGCCTTACGGTCTGGCGTGGGAAACAGACACTGAACAAATAAACCATGATTGCACATGGCGGTGTTGTGTAAGACGTGGGTTGCAGGCGGGGACTGGCTTAAATGGGATTGGAGACAGATAGGTAAGGCCCCTCTGAGAAAATGATATGAAGCTGAGCTCTTAAGAACAAAGAAAAGAGCTAAACAAGTGAAAATAAGGAGAATAAGTGTTGTGGGCAGAAGGAAGAACAAATACAAAACCCTAAGGTATAAAAAAGGCCAGTAGGGCAGGAGCGAGGCAACGGTTTCTTTTATTTCTATTTCCTAACTGCTCCATTCGAGCACGAGTTCTAGCCGGTTGAGAGCTGCATCTTTTGTCTTTTGCATCGCGGGCAGGGTGAGTGTGCTGTTAACAAGCTGCACACCCACCCCTGTCTGCTGTGTGGCTGCGGTGGGATTCAGCTGACCACACTTGTCATCTCTCACAGTGGCTTCCGGTTGGCTTCTGTCTGTGGCGGGCGCTAGAGGAAGGCCGTGAGACATGAGGCCAGGAAGGACTCCTTGTGTGCTCTCTGCTCACCAGCCTCAACCCAGCCTTTTTTTTTTTTTTTTTTTTTTTTTTTTTTTTTTTTTTACCCCAGAAGCAGTGGTTCCCAGTTTGCAATTTTGTTTTTTTCTGTAATCCTCAGAGCCAGGCCCCTTCAGAGAGAGCGCCACCAACAGGCAGCGTGCCCACTTCACGTGCCTGGATCCAACCTCCAAAGGATACCTCTTGCAAGCTTCGGTCTCCCCAGCCCTACGGGTGGTAGCTGTCTCCTGCTGTCATTATCTTTGACTCTTCAGGGTCACCTTTTTGCATTTTCACTCCTCCAATATCTATGTAACTGATTCCTTATGTTAATTTCTCCCTATTAAGGCACCAGGCAGAGGATCTGTTATCTGGCTGGTCTGGACTGATTCCTGGGTCGTTTCCCTGTCTCAGACTCACCCACACTCACCCTTCTTAATGCGGAGCCCCTGCGAGGCCCATCCAAGGCCAAGTGTCCACAAGGGAAGAAGGCCAGCCAGAAGTGAGAAATGACAATTGTCAAGCTTGAAGATGCTTTTTTCTCAGAAGCTTGCACAACCTGCCTACTCCCAATCTGCCCTTTGCAACATCTTTTCCAAGGTTAGCAGAATTATAAAAACATCGATTTGGCCATTATTGACTTTTCAACCGGGATCCTAAGAAAGTCTTTTAGCAGCCCCGATAAATTAAACCTGGCCCCCTCGCTCCCAGACGGGCCGGCTCCTACATCACTGACAGAGAGGACAGGGGAAAGCAGTTTTCCCAGCCCGACGTCGCTTAAGTGATGTGCATTGTGTTTCTGACCATTAGCAGGCGGAGGATTGAAGTGTGGGTAGATTGCAGAGCTGCCTCCTTTAAAAATGCATAAGCACTTTGTGAGTTTGCAAAGTCATGTTTCGCTCAGCTCAGTTTGAATTTTTCATAGGGGAGAAGTATTCTGTAGTCTTTCTTCTTTCATTTCTTCTTTATCAGTAAGGACTTCCACAGTTGGGGGCATAGTGGAAAGGGGCCAAGTCCGGTCATACAGTTTGCTTGATTGGTCCTCAGTTTTCCCACGTTGTAAAATGTTGGAATATTTGGATTTTAAGGACTTGGGGCAATTGGGTTTCCTGCCCCTCCCCATTAAATCCAAACTAAAAATTCCTCCCAGCTCTAGGTTTAAATTTAATTGATGTGTCTTCAAGTAAATTTTCGCCCTGGAAGACTCATCCATTTGTGAAATTGTGAACATTGTACTGCAGAGGAACCTTCCTTCCGAAACTGTCGTCCGGCCACACATTATCCCTGCTGTGGTTATTCCCACTCCCACACCAAAGTCAGATATCACTGAGTCAGAAAGCCCAGCACATGTTTTCCTGACATGTGATGCTCCAACCAGACCTAAGAATTGGTTATGGAAACATGACAGTCATATCTGACAAGCTCCTGATTTGTTTTGTTTATGTAGGTCAGCATCTGGCTTGTGGTAGAACAAATAGGTACGAATGAATGGAATGCTTAGCAGGTGCCCCACGCCAGGGAACACCTTTGCATTGATTGTCTCATTTAGTGACCTTAAACTCCTCTGAGGAAGCTCCTATTAGTCTTATTTGTCAGATGAGGAAACTGAGGCACAGAGTCATAATTCATCCAAGCTGACACATTCGGAGTCCTAACTCTGGAGCCTGGAATCTGCCCTGTTGCACTGTCCGCTCGGTGCTGCTCAGTATGTGTGTTTCGCTCATGCAGTGATTCATTCGTTCCTACATCAAACATTCAGCAAACCTGTGTCACGTGCCTGATACCAAAAGTGATATAATAGCCAACAAAACCAGCAATGGCTTATTTTCAATAAGGCAGAGCAATTAGGTTCTTTGATGAGCAACTAGTTAATAAACCCCCAAAGTTAATAAATTATTTGCTTTTTTTGATATCAATACATCAGACTTGTCTTGGAGTAAAATGGTTTTCTCCCCACATCTGGCTAATCAGTTGTATCCTATTTTCTCCTCAAGTGGAGAGAGTTATTACAGTTGGTATTGAAACCTCAGCAGACAGGGAGCAGAAGTCTGTTGCAGTCTCCACACTTTCCGGGACCGGTGCGCACCTGCCAGGCGGACTGTCAGGGTAAAACGTCCGTCACCCGCCTGCGTGTCGCTGCTGTGCTCTGGTTCAGCGCCTCTGCCTGCAGTCAGGTCCTCGGACAGGTGGTGGTCAGGCCGGCAGTGCTTCCAGAAAAGAAACAAGTCGTTATCTTCTCACATTGGATGTTTTCAAATTTAACTCTAACTCATCGCACAGCACCTCCCCATCGCACAACACTGAGTTAACTCCCGTCTTCCTCCTTGACTTCAGCATAATATATTGACATCAGGAGCCGTCTTAGGAATTATCTTGCCAAAGTGGTAAAACATTCAAATGTTCTCATAAAATATTGAAGCATGTGGTAATGTAACAGGCTTCATTAAAATTAAGTTGTTCAATTTCCCTTTAATAGGGATAGCGCCTAGAGGTGGTGAAAAGTAATACTTGTATTTGCCTGGGAGCTGGAGGATCCCAGCTGACTTTTAAATCCAGGGTCATCTCAGCAGTTCAGGGAGGAAGTAGCTGCATCGGAGCCAGGTTCTTGCCTTGGACACACCCTGGGGGGCTGTGTGCAGTCTTCCACGTGAACGCACAGGGCTCCCTCCCACGATGGCATTTGTGTTGTCAAGTGGCTTTTACAAAAGCCCCTGGTCTCCCTCCGAGTCCCCTGGCTGGAATGATTATTCCATGAGGAAGGTATCTCTTAGGCAGAAAAACCCAGGGCTCACGTTTCTATTGGTTTAGCAGGTTTATGTCTAAATAGTTTGTCTTCTTGTAGGCATGTATGTCACGGCACATATTTCTTCTCCACCTTTCTGTCTTGCCTCTCTTTCTTTTCTTAAGGCTAAGTTCAGATTCTGGACTTTTCTCAAAAAGGATCAAACGAGATCAACCCTGGGTTGATATGATTACTTTTTCTTGACCCAAACAATGAAAGCCATTTCTCCTTCGAGCCATGTATGAGGATGGTCCTGTTTGGAGAGGCAGAAGCAGAGTCTCCTGAAGGAGAAAAATGACCGCCTCAAAATCCGGGCTGCTCTGGCCAAGTGATTCAATTGGTTGGAGTGTCGTCCCATACAACAAAAGGTCACCAAAAGGGTTCGATTCCCAATTAGGGCACATGCCTAGGTTGTGCATTTAATCCCCGTTTGGGGCATGTACAAGAGGCTATTGAGTGATGTTTCTCTCTCACATTTCTCTCTCCCTCCCCCCCACACCCCCTTTCTATAAAACCAATTAAAAAAAAATCCTTGAGCAAGGATTTAAAAAAAAAAATGGGGCTGGCAAACAGCAGCCATTTTCCATTGTGTTACTGTGTTACTGTCATCACCAGCTGGTGCAAGTGGAATAGTCTCTGTTGCATAGACATTTATTTGTAATGGCCCAGGATAACTAGGACATTAGTGCTGTGGTGATTCCTTTTGCCTAATTGGATTGGTGCATTTTATTTAATGGGTATATAAATACAACGATTGCTCGGTCATATTTTAAAAAGTGGTTTAAAAGAGAGAGTTCATGTTAGAGGTACTCCTGGAGTTGTGATTTACTCTCGTAGTTCTTGGAGTTAGAGATACTCTTGGAGTTTTTGTTTTACTCCTTCTGGAAAACTGTGTCAAGATAAGTTCCTATAAATAGTTAAATCATTTACATATGTAGAAGACAGACATTGTACCAGAAGACAGGGCATAACTTTTCCTTATAGATTCCATTCTAGGTTGTTTTTTTTTACTTTAACCATACTTGAAAATGGCAGCGAAGTGGAATCTTATTATAAAGTGACTCATTATTTATGAGAATAAGATACAGTGCACATTAAAATTGGGTTGCCTATAAAACACATGAAGACACTACACTATCCTTGTTCCCAATTTTACCGTCATAAAGGGCTTTTGTTTCCCTTTATGTTTATGGCATAAGTGCAGTGAACTATATGATGTACCTGGTGCCTACTATATGATTAGCAAGTAGCATCGAGTTCATGACTCCAAAAAGACTTCGGCTGTTGAGAGTGGAAGGCTGGGGGCGGTGACCGATATAATCAGGATATTGTTTTGCGACATAATTATGGAAAATCTAGTTCAGGGAGCCACCAACTGTGTATCTGGAAAATGATTCTGCCTCCAAATAGTGGAACTCAGTGCAGGAGTCCGGACTCAGGGGATAGGGAGACAAGGTCTCATGGTGGCTGAAATGAAAAGTCCAGATAGGACCAGCTTCAGGTATGGCTAGATCCAGGTACTTAGCAGTCATTATTTGGTTAGTCTTTTATTGAGTTTCTACACCATTCCTTGGGATTACAACATGGACATGTCTCTGTGCCCACCTCAGGGATCTCATGCTATATATAGTAGCTGAGATGCAGAAGATAAAAAGAAAAAAAGGAATTCTAAGGAATGTGACATATGCAATATTAGACACACTTGCAAAATACAAACTGTAATTCATAGGAAAAAATGGCAGATATTTCTGGGGAGAGGTAAACAAGGGTTCCATTATGAAGTTAAACCTTAAATGTTGTTTTTAAGGAGAAGCAGACATTTTACAGACAGGCAAATTGATGAGAAATGATTAATTACCTTGGAGATAGTATTTGGGAGATCCGTACTCGAATCCTAGCTCTACCACTTACAAGTTATGCAAACTGTGTCCAGTTGCTTAAACTCTGAAGGTATTAGTTTCCTTGTATGGAGCTACTGAGTTCATAGAATTATCACGAGGATCTGATGAGTTGATGGGTGCACAGAGCTTACCTGGGGCCTGGCACAAAGTAAGTCTTCTCTGATTGACAGCTGCCATTCCACTCGTATAGACTCCCCCACTGTACCTGACTGCCTTCATATAGAGCTTTGAATTAGGGGTTGACATCAGCCACAGTAAAATCAGCTAGCATTTATTGAGTGCTTACTGTATACCACGTGCTTCATTCAGAAATTCATTTGACTTATCAAATCTTCCCTGCAACCCCAGGTAGTAGGAAAAGCACTAGCCTCATATCACAGGTAAGGAAACTGACGCTGAAATGTTAAGGGGTCTGCCAATGTAACCAGGTTAGTAAATGGTGGCCAAGTATCTTTCCCCAGGTCTTTCTTATTCCAGTGCTGTGGGCTTAAGCATTATAGTCTATTTCCTCCTCCCTAGCCTGCCATTACTAACTGCCTCCTCTCCATGGCCTTGGAGGGTGCCCCTGTTGCCCTCTATTGTGAGTGCCACACCCCTTCTTCTAAAGACTCGGTTTTGGGTGCTCAAATATGTGTAGGGGGAGTCAGGTGCTATGCTGCTACTCCGGGCACTAATCTCGTGGGTCCTGTGCTTCCTTGCAGGTGAGCCTTCCAGGTGGTCATCTTCTCATTGTGATTGCTGCTGCAAGAATGGCAAGGGTGACAAAGAAGGGGAGAGTGGCACGTCTTGCAACGACCTGTCCACCTCCAGCTGCGACAGCCAGTCTGAGGCCAGCTCTCCCCAGGAGACGGTCATCTGCGGGCCCGTGACACGCCAGACCAACATCCAGACTCTGGACCGCCCCATCAAGAAGGGCCCTGTGCAGCTGATCCAACAGTCAGAGATGCGGCGGAAAAGCGACCTGCTCCGGACTCTGACTTCGGGCTCCAGGGAGTCAAACGTGAGCAGCAAAAAAAAAGCTGTCAAGGAAAAGCTCTCAATTGAGGAAGAGCTGGAGAAATGCATCCAGGATTTCCTCAAGATCAAAATTCCAGACCGGTTCCCCGAGAGAAAACATCCTTGGCAATCTGAACTGTTACGGAAGTACCATCTATAGGGCAAGGCTGGGGGGTGGGAGAAGAAACAAACCGCGTAAGCATTTTGAAATCGACATCCTAAAAGAAATTCATATTTGCAAAGAAAAACAATTGACAACACATATTTGTTAGAACACAATGCCCATTGATATACTACTGCCTATTTACCTGATTCACCTTAACACGTAAATCCACAGGGTAGATTTCTTTCCAGACATGGAAATGTAAGAAAATCTGTTTTTGATTGTTTCTTTGTTTGGTTGGTTGTTGACTTGGTCCCATGTGCTGAGTATCTTGCATACAATGAGGGTCGGCTCCATGAGAGCAGCAGCTGAGGGTTCATGCCTCCAAATGAACATGACTTCAGTTCTTGGGAACCATCCATCCCAAACTGGTTTTTCTCTCACCTTCTACCTCCCTCCTTTGAGCGAGAACATGGTAGAAAGATATCTGGCCTAATGGCATATGTTTGATTGTTTTAATTTTCCTTTTCCATTTCTTAATGGGGGAAGGGAGGATGGCAGATTTCTATGACTTCTCAGTCCAGCCTATGATGTGCCAGTTTCTATGGACTCTGTATGCATGAGGATTTGTGCGACACAAGTGCAAAGAAGTTTGTACATACACACACAGCGCGCAGGACCGCAGGGCCTGGATGGCCGGCGGGCACCCCTGCTCCCAGCAGCACTGTCTTCAGGGTGCCCCACACGGAGGAGCCTCTGCTCTTTTCTTAAAACCCTTCTGGGAAGATTTCCCAGCCTCTCTTGGCAACACTTTCTAACGTCAAATAACCCTCATCATTCAGAAATCATCTTATTTCAAAATTAACACCCTCAGGCTCCGTTTTACTGAGTTGCTCTTTCTCTGCAATCAGAAAGGGTGAGAAGAGCTAGTCAAACTTTTTTTTTTTTTTAATTAAACAGACATTCATATCCACAAAAACCACTACTCAAACAGCCACACACTCAGCCTTCTCTACCCACTGTTTTTCCTGGTGTGGTCTTCCCACATAATCCACATTAAATTCTCTGCACTCCCACGTAGCTGTGGAAACAAGAACACCACACAGTTCACACTCGAATCAGGGTCCAGCCTTTTGTTTGTTTAAGAGGGAATTGTATTCTATACACCTCCAAATAATTACTCGTAACTTCTTCAACTTGCAGTGCTACCTTGCTACTTTCCTGTAGACAGTTATGTTTGCCGTTGGGATTTGGGGACTTGGCTGTGACCATACTAGGACTGGCTGACATTGCTGTCATGTCTAAACAACCCAGCTAGATAGCTGGAGCTCCAAAATTGAGGTTTTGGCTTTCTAAACTATCTTTCTTGATTACATCCTTGACCTTTATAGACACAGCCAAAAATAAACTGTTAATAGCCATCCAGCCATGACTTTGAGTCTATTAATGCACGGATAGCTTTTTCGTAGACTTGTGGTACAGAAGATTAAGAGACCAGGTTTTATTTTTAGCATTCCTCATGCATTTCAGTCAGTGGGAACTGAAAAATAATTGGTCAACTTTATTTTTGTGCCAGGTACTCCTAATTTTTTAAATTGTGTGTTTGTGTGTATGTGTACGTATCACAGGTAATAAAGGCAGCTGGATGATGTCTGTAGGGGAGAAAAATCATGACCAGTTGCTTCTTTTGGAAATCTTTTATTGATGCATTTTTATTATGTAAGAGGTTCTGTCTTGAATCCCGTTATTAGTGACTATTAGCATATGGCTATCTTTCTGAATTTTTGTAATTTTTGCCTTTACACCTATGCATCAGACTCAGCCAATGTTTACTTGTCATGATGATTTAAATAGAGTGTAAAGTTTTACTTAAGTGAAAAAGAAAGTGTACTGGGGAGTTGAGGTGTCAAGAGAATTATAATTTATGAATTTAAGTGGTTTTCTTTTATGCATTAATATATTGGCAGACATTCGCCCTTAACTGCAACATAGCTTTGCAAAGCTTACCGATATGTCTTCATTCTTTTCAATGCTTCTTAACAACAAATCAAAGTACCACTCTGCTCATAACAAAGGATCCTGCAAAGAATCAAAGAACTTGATAGGTCAAGAAAAAGTTGAATTTGATGGAAATACCAAAATACCCTCAAATTTACTTTAGTCAAATGATTCTCGTGACCCTCCTGGAAGTGTTATCAAAGAGTTGGGGCATACACAGAATGCCCAATGTCCTGGCTTCCGTAAATTTCAGACCTTACTTTAACGGCATCAAGATAGAGACACACTCATAGGAAGTGGAGAACTAATGTGATGGTAGTCGACCCACTGCTTTCACTACATACTTTAAATATGAAATTAAATGCTTCAAAGAAAACATACCTGGCATTATTTCTGTCCCTTGACCTGTCAAGATTTTTTTCTGCCTAGGCACTCTTCATACCCACAGTGAACCAAACTAGTGGTAGGAAATCTGTTTGAAACACGTCATTGTCATCTGGATCAGTCACCCACCCCATACAGTCCAAATAACTAAGACGACAACATGGCATTCACTTGCTTGGCTCTGTGTAGAAATGGACACAGGTCTGGTCAGGAAGAATCTCTGAGGAGGCATCGAGTAAGTGGCCGTCTTCAGTCCAAGTTTGAGGGGAGTTAGCAAGTGGTGTCTGTGCAGCCCATGATGTGAAAACATGAGATCTGGGCAAGTGAGTTACAGATTAAATTTTCTAGTGGTCCTGGTAGTCACTGTGATTCAGCCCTGTTTCCCCGAACTTAAAATTGTTTTAAGAACTTTCAGTTCAATTCTGGACAGAACAATATTGGTGGCTCACTTCTTGAGTATTGGTTATGACAAGGGCCATAAGTTGCTGATATGAAGAAACTAATAGCATGCAAAGGGTCAGTTGAATGAGGAGTCACCCGTGCAGAACCCCAGCTTAGGCTGCCTCCTGGGAAATCCTGCAGTGCTAAAATTCAGTGAACTTGAGGAGGTCATTCCCTACACGTATGTCGCTCTCCTGAAGTCAGAAATATATTTATAAAGTCCTCCTGCCCACCATCAAGAAGGGAATGATCTGTGTTCATCAGAAAAAGGGGAAGACAGGAAAGTAAAACTGAGATCATGTGGTAGTGTGCTCTCCTTCCCGCTTCCCCTGCTAGGAAAAAATTGCACTGAGATGTGGGCATAGAACAGCAAAGTAAAGTGGCTTCCAAAAATACACAGATATCCTTTGTTATCCTTTGCAATTGTAGGCACACTTATCTTACTGGAAATGCGTGTATGGTGAATTAAAATAAAAGGGGAACAATGCACAAATCCTAAGTGTTCCCTTTGCTCTTTCTTCCTCCGTAGCTATGTTTAGCCCGAGCAGATTCATTTGAGGGGACACATTTGTTAAAGGGGAGTCAACATGGAGTTTTTCACTTTTCAGTTTGCGTTGTTTGATTCCGAGGCACCTTTGCCCATAGGCATAGATGTGCGTTGTTCATTCTGAGTCCTCTTAGTTGTCACTGCTTGAGCCTCTGGAATGCTATTGCTTTTCTGGGTTTTAAATTCCTCTCTGATTATCCTTTGTCAATGCCAAGTAAAACACGCTTCAGTGAAAAAATCAAAGGCATATATAGTGAGTTGCAAAATTACTTGATTCCAGCTCCCATAACAGGAGCCGGACTTTGATTCTCATCTGTTTTCCTTCACTACAACTTCAACCTTCCCACTCTGTGGTTTCCACAGTGAATTAACCCAGAGCCTTTGAGCGCTGGTATTTCTGCCATGCCCAGGAAAATAGCAAACCATGGAATCTGACTAACCTTGGTCTTCTAGGTGATCTTTACTAGAATTAATAAGGCTCTTTGTGAACTCTCAGGTGGAATTCTTTGTCACCTCCACCTGACATAGCAATTTTCAAAGGAAAAATGAAGGCAGTTAGTTTTCCCCCCAGTGACTCTGTGGCAGATAAATGTTTTTTTCCCAATTTGCATGCTCGGTTACAGGTTTAGCATGGACCATTTCTTGCTTTAATGTCTTGATATTGTGGGTATCTTGCAATCTCGATGGCCCACTGTTTCAATTTATTTATTTTCTTTTATGTTGTCAAAATACTGCATTAAAGAAAGAATCAGAGTGAGCATTCTGTGTTCTGAGTTAAAATTGAGTTAGATGTCATTTGTACAGGACTGTACAATGATTAATATCTGCAGAGAAATTAGACCAAATGAAACCTGCTGGAATGAGTTTGATTTATATTGCTTTCATCGTTTTGGTTCTTGATGAAATGGTTATTGCTCTCCACCCCTGCTGAAAGAACAGAGTCTTAAACTTTAATAATCACAACGTTATGATGCAACCACAGAGAGTATTTGTTTTAAATGTCTGTTTTTCTCATCTTGCCATATATGTTGGAATGGAGGTTCTTTTTTCAGTGACCTGCATTGCAAACTTTTTGGCAGTGTTTTCCAACCCTCAGTGTGCACAAAAGTCACGTGTAGTGCTTGCTAAAGTGCAGATTCCTCCACCCTAACCCCAGAGAGTCTGATTCAGAAACTTCAGGTAGGGCCAAGGAATCTGCATTTTGGGTTAGTAGTCTCAATGATTGGGATGGGATAGTCTGTGGACCTTACTTTGAGAAACTCTGCTATTTTAGAAATAATACAAGGGTCAACTTTTCTCTCACTTCCTGGTGGCACTTCCTTTCAACTACAATTAAGTCTAAGTGTGCGTTATTTATTACGAGAAAAGGCCCAAAGAAGCCCACCCCAGGACAAGGGTAGAGTGGAGTTCCATGATTCTTTTGCCTTTTTGTCTGTCATCCATAACCTCTTCTCTGTTTTCATGTGCTTGTGCCTTTTACTTATTATCTTTTTAACCAAACTAAAAGCCTGTATAAATAGTTTTGTCGCTGGGTGGAGGGGAACATAGCTCTGAGTAAGATGTATCCTAATGATGCCCAGCAGCGAATAAAAATAATGACCTCACCCAAGGAGAGCGAGCACCTCCAGGCCCGTATGCAGTTGGAGTCAGAAACTTGAGAGTGATCTATAGTTTAATCATGTGTTATAATTTAATCATGTGCCCGTAAGGTGGGTCCGCTAACTTCATATACACATGTCACCAAAATTAATTTAGAATGATCAGTAGATTTAGCTGTATTTCACCAATAAAATGCATTGACTTGCTAAGTTTGTCCCACCTGGCTCACACAGGACTATGAAGCTCTCAGAGAGCTGAAGATCCTAATCGCCAACATTAACTAAAAACGTCAGGCAAACCCTTGAGGGAGACTAAATGTAAAAGAGAGGAAGAAGGAGTGAATTCAAACTAGTGGTCATAGTCCATGGGTAATTGCACGAAGCTCTGTAACTCCTCTCGTCGCTCTGATGAGGGGAGATGACCGTACTCGGGTTACTCAGAAACATTTTATAGGGTCTCAATGGTCCGGGTGGCTCGGTCCACATAACGGAATAACTGGAGAGGTGCCACCTTCCCGCCCACTGTGAGAAATAGAGAACGAATGGCTTAAATCCAAGCTTGTCATTATCGTCAGTGGATATTTGAGTACAGCTGCTGCCAAAGGAAAGTGGACAATGGTTAAGGGAACTAATGAACTTGAGTCACTAGCTAAGATTATTTGGCCACAGTTCTTTAAAATGTTAAATTTGATTCTGCTTGCCTTCCCTCTTCTACTTCCCAAGTGGAATCCCTTTACTGCCCCAGCTTTTTAAAAAATGTTCCTCTTGTTTGTGAACACATTGTGTTGTTTATCGGTTAAAGAATTTTTAGTTCCTTAACTGTCATTCTTGATTTACTTTGAAAAGGTGAAGAAAAATGTGTCCTGGCCCAGCAACGGTCAAGGGGTTGGTTTGGGGGCAGGGTGGTGATTTTCCTGTTCCTCAGCACCCATAGCCAACTGGAGGGCTTAGCCAGTCTGCTTTCCCCTGCAGCCCCTTTCATCTTGTCAGTTCATTCTTAGCCTTGGCCTTTAAGGTAATTTACCTGCATTTGGACAGTAAAAATCAACATTACTTCCAATTGTCTCCCCGCCGAGGTGGACTCCATCCATCACACGTGAAAGCAAGATTGATGCACTAGTAGTAGAGAAGGGTTGCTTTGTAATTGCATTTATGTGTGAATATGTGTACACACATGCCATTTTTAGGTGGTGGTGAGTCTTTGGCTAAGGTCCGTGGTAACACTACCAGAGTGCCTGGAGAGAGTCTTTAGTTACAAAGTTTAACAGCTTTTAATTCAGCACCATAGTTTGTACTGAGGGTGTCAGTCCTTGAGAATTTGAGTAAAGCTCATCTCCTGATGTAAAATTCAAACAATACAGATTTCTGGGTAAAAGTCAAACTCATTTTCACTCATGTAGTCAACTAGTGGTATCTTATTCAAAAAAAGAAAAGAAAAGGAAGGAATGAATGAATGAACAAGACAAGAAAGAAAAAGAATGCCTTGACATCTAAAAATGCAGGATCCGGCAGAAGTAAGGCCTGCTTGAGTGTGGTTGGTAGGGTGGTAATATGGGTGTAATAATTTATAGTTTTAATTTGAATATTTCACCTAAAATGTCATGGTGTGCTTGAGGGTAATATCGTTACATTACAGAATTACATGCTTATAATTTTGTACTGAAAGATTTTGTAATAAAAAGGGGGCATTATTTGTGCTGAACCATGTGTATTGAGGATTCACATTGATCATTCACAGTTTTTCTCAGTTGCAGCCAGTGGTCAGTGGTTTATCCCTGTATGTGAGAGATGGGAACGGTTTTAGGAGATGCTTTCTCGGATTTGAGTGGGTTATGTGCATTCAAGGTGATGACTGTCACCTGGTGGGTGATTTTGCATCCCATGGGACATTTGGCAATGTCTGGAGACATCTTTGGTTGTCATGACTGGAGAGGTGCTACAGGCATCCAATGAATAAAGACCAGGAATGCTGTTAGACATCCCACAATGCACAGCAGGGCCCCCACAACAAAGAAGTAGTCAGTCCCAAATGTCAATAGGACTGAGATTGAGAAACCGTGAGTTAAAGGTTGGCTCAAATTTTCCAAGGCATTCTTACCATGTAGAGTAGACAAAGACCTTTTGGTCAAGAGAGAGGATGAAATAGAAGAAGAATAATTAATAATTGGTACCACCTTAAATCTGTATAGGGTTTATTTGAAGTTAAAATACAATTATCTCTCAATACAGATGTGAACACTGAGATTTTTTCCCGGGCTCCTGTGGTGATGGACAGGCCTGAGGTGCAGACCTCTGTTTCTTCCTTCAGGCTCTTCTTGCTTCTGAAAAATGACACTTTAGTGAAGTCATAAACCTTGCAACAGCTAAATGTGTTTGTTATGAAGCACAACGGGAGCACTTTCAGTTCACCTGACCCTATCAGAGGTGTTTCTCCAACTGATGAATAGTAAACAAGAAGGTGCTCTCAGAAATGAAACTGGAAAAAGGGAGCAAGTATGTAGAGAAGAGGCCAGTGATTTCATTGCCTTTAACTGCTCATTGTGGACTTTAAGTTGAATATCCCGTCACTAACGGCAACACTTAGATCTTGGAAAACATGATCCTCAGACTCACATGGGTGGCCCCATGCCCTTGTTTTCAAAGATGTGACGGGTCTAAGCACAGACCCTGGCTATTTAACCTTATTATGTCCTGCGTATGTACTGACTTTATTAGGGCACAAAACATATTTGAGTCTGAAAGAATTAGACATTTTCCTTTTTATTGTACCAACCTCCCAGTGATGGAATAAAGATCCGATCATTCTATCCCATTGCATACAAGGGAAACTGAGCACCCAGGGAGCTGTTAGCACTAATTTATTCACTTGTTCATTCATTGATTCAGCAGGTATTTGTTGAGTGCACACTAAGTGCAAGTTATCGCGGTGAGATTCTGCTAGAGAATCAAACTTGGGATATAGAACTTGAATTCAGATCACCTCAATCCTAGACTGAGGATTAAATATGGCTATAAATAATGTATATTAAGGAATATTACATACTTGGAACTCCACTAAGTGCTTTATACGCCATATCACATTTAAGCCTGTTGTGACCCAGTGAGGCAGCCCTGCTCCTGTCCTGCGCTGCAGATGAGCTCAGCGAGCTCGGAATGGTAAGCAGCATGTAATTCGACAGTGGCAGGCCCAGGTTTTCCTCTGGGCTAAGCCATCCAAAGGCTGATGGCTTAACCGCCTCACTACATAACCTTTGCCCTCTGCATTTCTCATTTCTTCTACTCTGAGCAAAAGGCAGGGAGGAATGGTCCAGACTCATGTCCTCCTGACAGTTGTTAGCTATTTTCAATTGCAAACTCCAATAGACAGGCATCTCCCTGGGAGATAATGGAAAGGCAGATTCGGAAGGCACTTTGGCCTAGCACAGGCTGTGCTTTACGGCACAAGCCTTATCAAGAGGCAGCAATAAGGTAGACCAAGCATCCGGTGAGTACTGTTACCCTATGAAACCCAAAGTGGCCAGGTAGCTTCCACGCCAGGAGGGCCTCAACTGCTGCTGCGTGCTGCGCTGTGTTTCCATGTTACCGGGGAAAATTTCATGACAAGTAAAATAGGTGTATGTGCCTCTTCTGTGTGTACATGAATGTATCTGCCATTTTCATCTTTTGGCTTTTTAAATAATTTTGGGCTTTGTTCAAGGCAGGTCAGAAATATGACTGGCTGCTCTCAGTGTCTCATCATTACTGTGCTAAATTGAAAAAATGAGAGATAGCTACAGAAAAGAGGCTGTGCTGAAATACGTGAATGCATGTGAGAGGCGTGTGTGTGTGTGTGTGTGTTGCATATGTGTGTTTATGTACAGAATTTTGTGTATATATGTATATATGTTTGTACATCTATCTAAATGTATATATCTATATCTATACTTATATGTACATACATAAACAAATCTCATAGTTTGAAACTTTGGAATTTTGAGTTTGAGATGATTTATATTTGGTTTTCTAGATTAATATAGGTATATTTTCCAAAATTCTCTTTAACTCTGAGTGTATGAATTTATTTATGGTACAGAAAATGTGATTAAAATACCTTGGTTTAACATCTATGGACACAAAACCAAACAAAAGTGCATTTGAGGAAAAAGCCAAGCTTGTAAAAACTGGCTTTCTTATTTGAATCATTTGTTGGAGTTTCAAACTGTGTTTTCAAATATGTTCATTCAAAAAAGAAAAAGAAAGAAAGAAAGAAAGAAAAAAAACGTCCTCACCAAATGAACATGATGATGTTTAGGAAGAAAATAAGAACAGGTAGGCCTATGATAGCACAAATGCAGTGGTTATCACGCTAATGGTACCTCACCAACACATTGGTTAATTTACTATACCCTTATTGAGTTTTACTTCATCATTCATGTGACCCTGCACACTTTGTAGGTGGAGCTAATTATCTGTTTAATTATTTTAAAGCTATAGTAAATAATTTATAATATGTACATTGTAAATATATATTAAAGCTCAAGGGCACATTGTAATAGTAACCAAACACTTTCTAGACCCCTGCAAATAACCTTGTAAGCTTGTTTTACACAGATACCATAATAGTTGCTCAAAGAAGGAACAAAATAGCAAAATGAAAGCCTGTTTTGGCATCCTGTGGACATAATGACCAAATGACTAAAATTTGGGTACTCGTAAGGAGACAGTAACTTATGTTTTCCTTCATAACGATGTTTTTTGCATATTTCAAAGAATGTGAAAAGTGTTTTCGGTCAATCTATGCAAACCAGTCTGTCTGCACACACGCCCAACCGTCGGGCGCTCAGCCCGGCTCCCAGCCCAGGGCTCTGCCGAGAGTCCGAGCGCAGTGTCCCCGGCTCCCGGGGACCCGTCAGGTTGGCTCCCACAGTCAGAAGCCTTTGCAAACTAACCCAGTCTGGTCACTCGTATTTTTTTTTTCCCCATAAGCTCCCTGCAGATGTGATTTTTAAAAGCATATGAGAGAAAATTAATTTCATAGCAATCAAATGTTCTAATTAGGTTTAAGGACATGTAAAGAAGGAGTGGTTGTTTTTCCCCAAAATTTTGGAGCAAAGGGGAAGGATTTACATTGTCCCTGGCTTCAGGTTCTTCAAACATTTTCTTTCATTTATTTATTTTTAATTCCAAAGGAGAATGTTAAATCAGGAGAATTTTCCTTAAAATGTTCTGCTTAGTTTAGAAACGGACAGATTCGTGTATTTTTGTAACTTATGGGGGGTTGAGAAGTGGGGGCGCCAACCCCTCCTTACCCTGCTTCTGATCTAAGGAAACGGGTTCGTGAGCAGCTGGCAGGGTACCGTACTTCACACACACACACCCAAGCACAGCCTGGGGGAGCTGCACTTCTGAGAGTCCCACTGGAGGCTGTTCATAGGATCGGCTATGAATGAGCCATCACTTAGGTTAGTGATGGCATTCAGCTTGTTTCTGTGATAGGAACTTAGGGAAATCAAAAACTGTTGTGTTGACTGAAGGAATTGAACTAATAACCTTAGTTGAATTCCTGTTCCTCTCATCTGTCAGAACCAGCTGAGCACTGGGTCAAACCTAACTAACAAATTAATTGGTCCAAATTAAATTGACATGTTTAGTATCAGCGCCATCCTGGACACTCGCAAAGACCCTGTTGCTTAGGCTACCTAGAGATCTCCAATGCCATTTGCCAGGGAGTATCAAGCTCCTCCTGTGTCCATTCCTGAGGTTTGGAATGTGACGTCACCCCACAGAGAGGAGCCTGAATTCTGCTGGGACTAATGCTGAGTGGTGATCTTTTGGGGCTTTGCTCGTGTTCCTTTTCCCTGACCTCATTCAAGTGCTTGATGACGTGGGTCAGTTAGCTGCACATTGATGTATCCCAAGTGACACCCACTGAATTACCTCTTTTCCTTCACAATGCAGTTCGCTTGTACATAAGTGTAATGTCAAACTGTTTACAGGTTCTCTTTGTGTGTAATTGTGATAGCAGATTTAGCTCAAACTTTAAAGGAATCTGTTTACCGAATGGTGTTAAAATGAATGTGCTTATTGCAATATAAACATCATTAATTAGGGACTCACACGAATGCATGTCTACATGTTGTCAATTCCCAACAGCTCGGTTACTCCGCAGTCTGTGAATAGCAAATATACATAAACTACTGTGACTCTGATAACTCAGTAACTGTTATTGCCTTGGTATGTAACACTGTAGATTTTAGCCTGCTGTATTTCTTTCTTACCTATTTGTTTTTGCGAGAGAAACATGGTACAAGACAGTACTACCAATTGTCCCAATGGAATTGCACACTGTTTTGGCGATCATTGGTCCACCCAAAAGGCAGCTGCCTATTGCTGGAACAATGGCCCTGAGCAACAGATTAATACATACATGCATATCTATGTATGCAGCATCTACAATGCTAATTACTACCGTCTATTCTCACTGCCAATGGAACAAACTACTATTTTCTCTGGAATCACTGATGGATATAAAAAACTTAATTTGCTATTAACTGCTTTCCTATTCTGTTCAGTTGTTATAATATGGTAAATGATACAGGTGCAGTATCAGTATTGTAAAATTGTGTGGTGAAAACTACAAAAGTTATTCTGTGGATATATTTTAAAAGGCAGACAAGAAGATATATTTCAGAGTTCTTGTGTGAATATAATTACAGACATAGGTAACTATTTTTATGTGTTTCCATAAATGACTCCATTTCATATACATTGTAATTTAGCACTGATCATAATAAATCATTTGGTAACATTTAGTTGTTATATATCTATATCTATTTTCAACATACATAAGAGACTGATGATTCAACATTATTTCATGCTAACTCAAGAATTTTAGATGAAAGGTAATTACCATGGCAATTAGTTTATTTCTGGTCTGCTGTGGCAGCTTGCTGGAGTGGGGTATAAAAAAGGAGACTTAATAAGTTGGTTATTTAAAATTCTCGGAATGAGACTGCAAGGAGTGAAGGCTTTGCCTCTGTCTCTTCTCAGTGGCGGGGGGGGGCGGTGCTTTACACTCTCAAGCCTCCTTAAACCTCAGTTTCCTCGTCTGTAAATAGGAAACAGAAATAATAGATACCTCATATGGTTCCTGTGAGAATCATATTAGATCATCCAAGTGAAGCAGTTAATACAGCACCTATTACATTAAATAAAAGCATAATAATCCCTGTCCATTCTTTTTACTATTATCCAAAGTGCATATTTTAAAAAGGAGTTTGGCTTCAACACTCAGAATATCTATTGAACATATCTACCTATCTATATACTTCTCTACATAATTTTTCTCTTTAGCCTTTTAGGGCATTGCCTACAGAGCTAAGCATTTAGCATATTTTCTAATGAACAGGGAAAATTATACGGAGAAAAAAGAGAATTCCACAGCTTGGAGGAGCTATAGAAATAATTTAGCCTTTCACTGTCATGAGGTATAACCAGCAGAACGCTTGTTTAAAGATTTGTGCTGAAAACAGGAAGGGAATTGGAGGCCGTACAAACTGAGAAATACGACCTTTTGCACCCTCTGTTTTGTAATTTTGAAATGCACCTTTTATTTAAAGCCCTGGGAGTTAGGCTGTGAAGGTGATTTCAAACTTTATTTAACCCAGAATTGCCTAGACTTCCCTCACCAAGGATTCTTCCGGTTCTGAGGTATGCATTTTGGGAAATTTAGCCCAATCTGCTCCTCGTACGAGCTGAGACCCAGAGAGAGGGAGGGTTGTCCTGGAGGTATGGAGGTCCTAGGCCCAGAATGCCCTCTATCCACTCTGGCTACAACACTTCCTCCCAAACCTCTCTCATGTCAACGACTAACAAAGACAATGACATCGTTCTGAAAAACTCTTCTAAATTCACAGCATCTGTCCCGCACAGGCCCAACTTAAGAATCCTATGAGGTACTGAAAGCCAGGTGGGCACAAGACGAGGACCCTGTGTAAGGAACCCTTCCTTAGGCTCAGTCACCCCTGAGATTGCTCAGGGCCAGGTGCAGGGCCTGCTTGGCTATACTGCCCTAAGCTATTAGAAGTAGTTGCCATGGTGACACAGATGCTGGACCACGCTGTCCCTCAGCCACCAGAAAAATCAGAGCTTAGGGAGACCAAAGTGGGAGAGGGGTTTGGAGGAGAATTTTTCTTATGGATTCTTATATGGGAAGCTGTGGGCTCTCCTCCCAAACACTTAGAAAACCTGTGTGCTGAGAAATTGCTTAAGCAGAGCCCCAGAAATTGCTCAAGTAGAGCCTAAACGTCATTAGATGCAGGCCACTGGGAAAGGCTGTGCCTCCACTGTCCCAGAACAATGTAGACCTCGAAGGGTCCACATCAAGGGGGAAGTTGGCTGCAGGCTTACAGGCCACAGCTTTAAAGGGGGAGCAGCAGCGAGGGATTTGTCCCCGGTGTTCCCCAGCTAAGTGTGCTGCAAATCAAAGGTCTCTAGAACACTCCTGGAACCTCTCGTGTGGGTAGTGAGGACTCAAGCTGCTCTCCCTACGGACCTGGGAGCCTGGGCAGAAAAGATGGCATGTGGGGAGCCACCACACAACAGGAATGCGCTGTTGGTGCCCCAGGAGGAAGGCTCCCCCTCAGCCTCCTCTGAGAGACTTGGGTGGCGCATGTCTTCATCCGTCTCGGCACTGTAGTTCGTCATCCCCAAACTCACCTGTGTGACAAATTGAGTTGAACAGGACTTGGTCAGAAGGATCATAGCTTTTGGAAGGAGGGCAATGAGATAGGGGAAAACATCACCTTCTTGAATAATACTTCTCCCCTCTAATTTCAACCCAAAGGCAGCCTTCCCTCCCATGCCTACAAAACATCCAGAGCCCTGTCCATCTTGGCCCCAGTGGCCGCTGCCAGGAGACACGTCGTTATAGCTGTCTATCCCAGTAGGGGCAGTAACAACCCCTGCAGAACGCCTTTTGCTTCGAATAGACCAGACTCACCTTGCAAAGCTTAAAAATCACAATGTGTCCACAGCAAAGGCCCAGGGGGGTTTCCAAATGCTCAGAATCCCTTAGAGTTTCAGGTGCATGCAGGGAGCTGTAGCTTGGTCTCAGCAACCTTGTTGTGAAAACATTAGACAGAAAGTCTTTGGCTTGTTTCCCCCTTTCTGCCGGCTCACAGTATGCCTGTCTTTAGGGTTACAGGAGGTAAACTATGTGGCTTAAAGGTGGATGATGTGTTAAATGGGACTGCTGTTCCTCTGTGAGTAGCCCTGGGCTCCAACGTGCTGTCTGACCCTATGTGCTTCCTGGTGTATGTGGAGCAATTGAATCTGATGCCTGCGAGACATAGAATCACAAAACCACATGAGCCTCTGACACAAAGCGTTTCTTCTCTCCATCTCTCCTGGCCTCTCCAATTTTGTTTGCTTCTTTGCATTTCTCTTTCTCTCTTTCTATCCTGTTTGCTCTTTGCATGTCTGATACACAAAGTGAACGTGTTCCATGAAACACAGCACCCCTTATCTCACGCCGCACCCCGCCCCACACTTCTCTTCAGGCCTTGGTTTCCTCACCTGATCTGTAGACAAAGATTTTGGAAGCGATGCTTCTAGGCATCATTTTGCCATCCTTCTCTGCTAATGTTTCCCTTGGGTCTGCCTGCTCTCCCACTCGTGGGTATGGATGGGAGGGGGCAGAGGGGGCTTTGGTGGCTCCCACAGGCTGACCATTTCAGATTGTCTTTGAGAAAGAACAGCTGGTCTTTCTCAAGAGAGAACAAAGGACAAGCAGGAGGTAAGATGGACACTGGAGGACCCTTTTGAATTGTATTCCAAAGGTACTGTGAATGGATCAGCTGCCCTCACTGTTCCCTCTGACAATAGACTCCCATGGGGTGGAGTGATGGATGCCCAAGCTCTTTTCCTGTGAATTTCCTCAGTCCCCAGGTGAGGGACTCATCTCCTGCATAAGTCAGAGGCACAGCTCTGTGTCAGCAAGCTCAGTGTGAATCCCCAGCTTGTCTCCCACATGGGCGGATGGGAGGGATTGGCAAGGGTAGGCAAATAATGAAGGAACAGGAGTTGGAGATGTTCTCCCTCCCCCTGACCACTGGGAAAGCGTGTCCCTCAGTCCCTTGAAATAACAAACTGTTAGGCTTCTTTCATAAAGAGATGGGCGCTCTACTCTGTCTGCCATGTGACATTAATACATGGGAGAGGGTATGAGGATGGATAAATGTTAATAATGTCGGGTCTGTGCACCTGATGTGTGAGAGAGCTTTATTCCTGTTGGAATAAATTAATCACATGGTAATTATCTTCATCTGCAGGTGCCTTTGCAAAGCCCAGTTCCCATGTTCTTGATGGGACGAAGCCCACACTGTCAGCTGGCACTCTGAGGTTCGCAGTGAGTATGCCTGTTCACCTGAGGTTTCCAGGAGCAGAATGTCAGGCTTTGGAAAGGAATGCATCATCATCCTCGCGGAGCCACCCTTGAACATAACTTTGCATGGGTCTGTATAGCGATCATATACCTAGCACTGACATTGAAGAGGCTTTGAAGAAATGCCATAAATATAACAGCGAAAGAGTTGATAAGAGAGCATAGAAATCTGTTCAGTGCAGCTGTTTCCCATAGTTTGTGGTATATTTTTATCATTAAATAATTACGAATGCAAACAAAAACACACAAGGGGTATCATCCTTCTTCCACTCCGTGTTCCACTCTGCGCTGGCTGATAGTGGGGAGGTGGACCCTCCCAGAAAAACTAGTGCTCCGAAGGCCCTTTGAAATCATGTAAGCCAGTGGTTCTCAACTGCGTCCGATGTTGCCCCCCAGGGGACATTCGAGATGTCATTGTTGCCACAGGTGGGGTTGGGGAGGTCTTACTACCCGAATCTAGTGGGTGGAGGTCAGGGATGTTGCTTGACATCCTACAGTGTGTGAGACAGCTCCCAACAACAAAGAATTATCCAGTCCGAAACGTCCGAAGTGCCAGGGCTCAGGTGCCAACGTAAGTAAATAAAAGCACGTGCATGTCTGTGCCCAGGGTGGTTGGCTTCAACTCAGGCCTCCCAACGGGTATGGCGATGAGCTTCCATTGACAAGTTTTCTTCACTTCTAAGGAAATTGCGTTGATGGAGGTCAGGTGATGGCTTGGTTCATTCTACAGTGATTTGGGGGACAAAACTCGTATTATTCAAACTAGCACTGTGCTGCGGAGAGAGAGCACACACACGTGTTTAGAGTAGGGCAAAATTGGTCAAAAAATGTCAACCAAGGCAGTCTTGCGGGAAACAAATAAATTGATTGTCCCAAAGAGGCCAGTTGGCAGACACCATCTAGGCTTCTTGTGAGGTCAGGTGGTAGCACCTGGGAGAAAGAGCCACTCAGCTGGAATGTCGCTGAGGAAGAAGCGGATGCAGGAAGTGTTGGAAAGGGGATGGTGCCAAGGGTGGAGGGCCCCAATTCTCTTCGCTGCACCCGGATTCACTGGGGAACTCCGGGCAAGTCAGTTAGTAGATCTACAATTCTCTCCCTTATTTGTAAAGCAAACTTACCACTAACTAGATACCTTCCTCCAGTAATTCTCTTTCATTGAGTCCTCTTCCTGACTTGATGAAATAGATATTGACATCTCTTACATGTGAGGCTCAGAGAGGTCAGTTTACCTGCTGGATGTCACGCAGTTAGAAAGTTATCAGGCCAGGGTTTCAGCGTCAGAGTCCTGGCGGCTGTTGTCTTCCTCCTTTCCGTAGAGCCTGTTTCCTCAACCTGTGAGATAGATGATGGGGGAATATTTGTGCAAAGATGTATTGATTTAATGTGCACAGCCTCAGAAGTACTGGAGGCCTTTGATAAATGCTGAGCGTTTTTACTCATTATTATTATTTTGATGCTCATGTTCAAAAGCATCCTTTCATTCGTAAGAGATGGCCACTTAGAAAAGAAATCGCTCATTAGATACCAATTATGAAGTAAATGTACAATGTTCCTTTGGAATAAAAACTCCCCTGATTTCTCTTTTTCTGGCTGAATTAAGAGAGCCTTGGGGCCTGAAATCCTGACCTGGAGGCAGAAATCAGGCCTGCCTGGCTCGAGTGCCCCATTTACCAAGCAGGAGGCTCTCCTGCCCTCTGGCAAGCAGGTGGGGGTAAATGAAGCCACGGATAACTCCACTGAGCTGAGCACCTCCTCCAAAAAGTCAGGAGTTGCCCCTCTCCTTGGTTATCAGGAGAGAGATTTCCCTCTCAAAATACTCTCCAGAGATTCTCAACTATTAGAGTAAATGATCCCCATTGGGGAGGATGAATAATTCAGTGTAAGTGGTAAATTTGGGGGAAACGTAAGTGTGAGAGACACTCTGGGGCACGAGTGGTACATAGAGGCAAGCCCCTTGTCACAACATCTCAGACTCCTTTAACCCACCAGCACCCCCTCCCATCAGCCCTCCCTCCCTCCTGCTTCCACCAGCACCTGCCAGGCTGCTGGCAGGCCCCACCCTTGGAATCACACCTGTCAAGGCCTCCAAGGCTCTTGTTAGAATGCAAATATTACTTGGGGAGCAATTGATGCATGAATATATTAGCGCATATTAACACTCTTGTTGTTTATCACATTAGCTGTCCCTCAGAGAGCAGCTCTTTAGGGGATTGGGGGCTACTTTGCATTTGCATTGGTGTAGAGAAGGACCACCCAGCAAGGCTGGGTTTCCACATGGAGCTTGAGATAGATTCACGAGGACATGCTTTGATTTTTACAAACTTGCTCATGGCTTGGTGAGAAGTCAGGCCCGGAGAGGTTAGGAACTGGCCCCAGGCCCCAGGACTGGGAAGGGGCAGAGCCTCCTCTGCAAGCTGGGAGTTCTGGACCTCAGTTCTGTGCCGGCAGCTCCGTGACTTGTCAGGAGGAAGGCAGGGCGTGCAGTAGCCGTGGTCAGGAAAAGCGTGGCCTTCAGCATTTGAGTTTGATTTGGGTTTGACAAGGTTTGGGTTTAAGAGGACAAGTTACTTTGGCTTGGTTCCAAGCAGACAGGTGAGGTGGGAATGCATACAGAGTTCAGAGGGTGAGGCGGAGAGGGGAGGGGGCACTAGGAGGTATAGTCCTTTATCCAGAACTTGCTATGACTTTATTGCCACTTGAAAGGAAGCAATATGCTGTGGGTGTGAGCTCTTGGCACTTTACAAAGGGAGAACCCTTTGCCTTTGGCCTCATCCTCTTTCTCAAAGGCAAAGGGAGGGTGAGACTGGCCTTAGGGCCATCCCTTGGACCCTTGCCTAGACCTTAAATGACTGTGACTTTCTTTTTTGTAACAATCTAAAAAGCACCTAACTAGCAAAATACCCCCTAGTAATATTCCATTGTACATATCTCCTACAACAGTTGAGTCTACTGATGGGCGCTTGAGCTGCTTCCATAACTTGGCTTTTGTAAATAATTTTGCAATGAAATAGGGGTACATATATTCTTTCAAATTAGTGTTTTAGGTTTCTTCAGACATAGTCCCAGAAGTGGAATTGCTGAGTGAATTGAAGTAGGTCAGAGAGAGAAAGACAAATAGCATATGATTTCACTTACATGTGGAATCTAAAGAAAAAAATAAACGAACGAAATTGAAACAGACTCAAAGCTGCAGAGAAAAGACTGACGGTCTCCAGAGGGGAGGGGGGTTTGGGGGCCGGGTGAAAAACGTGAAGAGACTACGAACTACAAATTGGTAGTTACAAAATAATCACAGGGATACAGAGTCAATAATATTGTAGTAACTATACATGGTGCCAAGTGGGTACTGGAAATACTGGTAAGAACACTTCGTGAAGTAAATGTTGGCCCAACCACTCTGCTGTACACCTGAAACCAATACAAAATAATATTGATTATAAACTGTTATTGATAAATAAATAAATAACACCTACGAGGAGGGGCCTAGCACATAGTAGGTATATAGGGTGGGTGCTGAATCCTAGAAGAATGACCAGGACTCAAACTCAAATGTAACGGCTTTGAGGCTTCACTCAGAGGCAGTCACTAAATGTGGGCTCAGGCCCGCCCCTGGCAATTGTAAGGCCTGGGGCAGGAGCACACATGGAAGTCAGCGCATCGCATGCTGAAAAGTGTAACGCTAATAAATCAAGGTTAAAGACTATTAAATAAAATATGTTCTATTACCCTAACTTCACCTTCATAACGACAAAATAAAAATATGTACAGCTTTGGTTTTGATATGACCGAAAGTCTGCAAAATAACCAAAGATGACTGGATTTAATTGTTATCGCATACATCTGAGTGTGTTTTAATAGGCCAGTATACTTGAGTGAGTAATAATAAAGACATGCATAACTAATAAATTATTAATATTCATTTACTCAATTTTTTCCTTGATTTACTTCAATCTGAGCACTAACAATGCTGTGACAAATTTTCCCAAATAATTTGGCTTTGTAATAGTAACTCTTTCAAAGTTAAAAATACAGTTGCATCCAAAATGTCTACAATTTGATTACATTTTCCTCAAAAGAGTAAATTACAATAAGCAATGCATCATGAAATACAAACACATTTTGCATGTGTTTTCAAAGTCATTTTTTCTACATTATGCAAAGTTCTGAAAATTAAAAGGAAAATCTTAAATTACTAATAATAAACATTAACACTTAAAATATAGTTATTTAAATTTAAACACTTGTAATTTAATTTTAATTAGAAATCATACAACCTCTTATCAAATGGTTTTAGGTGTTAATTAAACTATTTACAATTCTAGCATTCAGCCGTCTAGTGGACCCGGGAAGAATCAGCAGCATGCGGTGGGAACTGAAGAGTAACGCGAGCTGTTTAATGTTGCAGAATATTTCTCATCCACCATGGTGCAAATGCTGAACCTCGGAATTCCTAAGGACCTCTGCAACTGCGAGCTGGAAAACAAACAGGAGCGAGAACATGGACGCACTCTGGGGGAAGAACACTTCACTGTGCAGGGACCCACCGCTTTCATACTACCTGAGAGAAAGGATTTGACAAGTCAATTAATTTGCTTTTCGCTTCTCCTTTTACATGAGCGCCTCTGCTGCTCAAATCCTACACCGTCTCTGAAGCAGTGCCTGTCTCCCACACCAGCATCAGACAAACACAAATATTTGCAGCTTTGGAACGTAGTGCCTTTTTAGAGCAAATGGGGCAAGAGAGAAGGAGACATGTTTCTTTGGCTTGAACAGTATGAATCAGGAGAATGGAGGTTTGGGATCGAGGGTCACACCGTACCAGGCCTGGGTGCTAGATTCTGAGCACCAAAGCACCTGTGCATTTTTTAATTTATTTGTTGTGTGTTATTCACAGGATTTGGGGCAAGTCATTTTTCTGAGCATTGCTCCTCTCCCTTGAGAACTGGGAACACTGCCTCCTGAGCCGCTCGCTCACAGCGTCCTGGAGAAGAGGAAGGCTGTTGGCATGCGCTCTTCTAGAATATATTTATAATTGGTGTAAAAGCTCATCATTGAAAGGGCATCAATCTTTACAAAAAAAAAAAAAAGTTATCGTTTGCCTGGATTTTGTGTGTGTGTGTGTCTGTGTACATGTATCAGCAAAGAAATCAAAGTGAAATCAGTAGACGCATGATTATCAGCTAGCAATTTCTATCAAGACAGGCCCTCATTCATAGGATTCTACGAGGGCTTTACTCTTTGCCTTACTGATATGTAAGATAAGGCAGTGATAAGGCACATGAAGAATTCTAATATCTGTAAAAAGTAAGATGGAGGCAGCATTGATCCCATATAGTCAAGTCATATAAATGTTTGGCTGTTCCTTTGCACATGACAGCAACATCATCAGCTCCATCTTTCAGTGGGACAGGCCCTTCACTGAAATCTTGGCTTGTCATTTCTTCCTCTTGCTCATTTTCTTTAATAGTACTTTCTAGGTTTTGAGAACATATTCAGCGCCAGGCCCTAGGCTAAACTTTTACATGTAGTATCTCATTAAGTCCTCATGATAACCAGGTTCTATTATTATGCCCCTTCTTTCTAAAATAAGACAACAGACCAAATGATTTGCCAAGATCGGAGTGAAAGGTCTGGAAACAAGGTTAGCCTCATTTCAAAGCTCAAGTTCTAAATAATTGCAGCGTACTGTCTGCCCTAGAGATTGTTGAAGATGTCAACCACTTCACTTCCCGGTTGGATTCTCCTGCTGCTGACTTGCCTGTTGGGATTAATGATATCGTCTCAATAGCTCTGGGGTCCGAGGGCTTTAGAGACACTGTCTGACCCGGAAGCCTGACTGAAGAGCATCCTGGCCTGGCTTGCACGTTGCCAGTTGGCTTCAGATAGACAGAGTGAGTGCTGATTCCGCGGGCTGTGATTCAGGGCACTGTATAACTTTGATGTGAATGAAAACATCAGCGTGTTGTCTTGGGTACAGCTGTGTCATCAAAGCCACACAGCCTAGATGGATTTCAGCTAATTTGTTCCACCGAAACTTGCAGCTGGAACAAGATGGCACGGAGCCGTCTGCCATGGTGCGTGTAGACCAGCCTCAGTCACACTCCCTGGTCACCACCGAAACAAAAGCCCTACATTGCAGAGGCGCGGAGTGGCGGCACACAAACAGAGCAGCTGTTTAACATTTGCAGACATTCACGGTAATATATCTGCTGTCAGCACGCCGCACACACATTAGGGAGGATTGTGACAGCGTTGCCGGCATACTATTGATTCATGGCACAGGCTGCTTATCTGTGACAAGAAAACATCCGTTGATATTGACAAATCATCTGAAAATACTCACCTACTTGCACTCTATCAAGTTGAGTGAAGCATATAGTCAACGGACTGCTGGGAGACAAAATGGATCCACAGGAACATGGCATCCGTAAGACATTAGATACCCTCTGTAAACACACAGCTCAGGCTTACTGATGATAAAGCAATAGTTTTCTCTATGCAAAGCCAAAGACTGAAAATCAGTGATGTTAATAATAGGGAAGAGCAATGAGTGAATTGGGAGTGGGGTTTGTTTAGTTAAATCTCTGCTGCTTATTGACCTTAAAAAATGAGCATGAGAAGCTGCCTGGTGTGCGACACTGGATCGGTGAAATATTCTAACGTATTAGGGAGGTGAGAACGTGCCCTTATTTTTTAAAAAGCCACACTCAAGGTGGAGGCATTTTACTGAAACCAGTATTTTGCCATCACATTATAGGCTTTCCTCACCACCTCTCATTGAGGGGCAGAAATCCACAAAGATGTTTAAATTGTGGTGCACATACTGTCTAGCTAGAGTGTTCCATATAGGTTACCTGGAAAAACTATTGCCATTGGTCTTTAAATGCTGTTTCAAAATATGTATCCACTTATTCGACCGGGAGTTATTGAGCACCTACTGTGTGCCATGCATTGTGGTAGGTGTATAGATGAGAGCAAGAGACAGGTCCTTGCCCTCATAAAGCTTATGTCCTACTTCAGGGAGGAGACAAAAAGTGTAAATATCAAGTAAAATAAGCGAATATAAAAATAACTTCAAGTTGTAAGAAGTAACAAGCCAGAGAGAGACAAAGGTAGTTTGAAATAGACTTCTGCTGCATGTGGCAAGAAAGTCTTGACTGGTAACAGTGAGCTATGCTGGGCATTTCTGGGTATTCCCCAAATTCTTCATGGCCCCATACACCCGAGATAAGGTAGGGTTAGGGAAGAGAGCTTGTGTTTACTTATTCAGTAACTCCTATGAGCAAGCACTGTACTAGGCACTCTTAGGTACATTAAACCTTTGAGTAGCAGCTTCATGGGAAGAGTTCAGGATTTGAAGTTGGATTATCTTGAGTTTAAAACCTACCATATCCTCCTACTGTGACTCTGGGAAAATCACTTCAACTCTCTCAGCCTCAGTTTTCTCATCCATAAAATAGAGACAATACCTCGCTGGATCATAGTGAGGATTAAATGAGATAATACACTTAAAATAGGTGGTATAAGTAATCTTCATAATCGTCTGAGATGGGTACCATGTACCACTATGCTAAGTCTGAGGCTATCAAGGGCAATGCAACTTGCTTAAAATGCTTAGTGTTTTCAAAAGGTTGAATGAGTGGGGCTTGAAACCTCATCTGATTATATCTTTACTCTTTTCATTGCATTTAATGGTATGCCATACACTTCAGTAACGGATTCCTACCACCTCCTCTGCCTGGCATCCACCACAACTGCTTCCGCCACCGCCACCCTGACCACCTCGATAAGCACCCTCCTGTTGCTGAGCCCTTACAATGCGCCAGGTACTGTGCAAAGCCACAGAGCATATCATCTCGTTTAATTCTTCACAACAAACCGAGGGGATCATATGATAACCTCTCATTTTATAGATGATAAGATAGAGGCTTGCTCTCTAAATAAAGACATTAATTCAGCTTCAAGCAGGTACTAAAGAGTAGAATTGGGTCCAGACCCAGACAGCTAACTCTAGAGACCCCCCCATAAGCTGTATACACAGTGCATAAGTCAGCTGGGCTTTTCTAAGGCATTCCGTAGTTCTCCTTGCATTGCCAAGGAAGCCACAGGCTCCATGGGCAGGCGGGTTACCATGATCATCACTAGCCTGGAATCAGCTGGACTCCCTGGCCGCCTCCTTGGCAGCATCCCAAGCTGCCCTTTTTCCTCCTGGGAGTAGCTTAGGTCCAGGAGAATCTCTAGTTCAACAAATGCTCATTGTTAGTGTTATGGGAAGCAAACAGCAGAATGAAGATCTGCCAGTAGGGCCAAGACTTGGAAGTAATATGTTCTATTAAAACGCTATCTCATGAATTACTAATAAAAGTCAAGAAACTGGTATTTCTTTATTTGATCAGGTCCCCTGTTAAGGATTGACTGAACTCACACATCTACCCATTTACTGAAAATAACTTGAAATGTCATTAAATGAATTTCCACAGAGTCCAATTTCGATCTGCTCTATCTCTTTGTTTATAGCCACTATTTTCTGGGCTACTGCAGGGAACGTTCTTTCTCCCCAGCAGTTCTAATAGACGCAGGAAGATATTTTGCTGAATTTATAGGAACCCTTTTTCCCCCGAGCTTATCTAAACGTGTGCAGTTCAGTTGCCTATTGTCTTTTATCTTTATTTTGTGTATGATACTAGTGGTGTGGCTGTATGTCTTGTGAATCAATTCTTTTTTCAGATGAAGTAAAGACATAGTAACTTGTCTAAGATCTTACATAGAGTAAATGGTGGTGCTAGGATTTGAATCCAGGTCTTTCAGACTCCAGAGCATAAATCCTTTTTCTTTTTCCATCATGGTTGTCTGAATTCCTCTGACCCAGATAAGATATTTCTAATGTTCTATTTAATTTATATAGTGAAATGTAGTTTTTGAACCTGAAATGTCTCAGCTCCCAGACGTTACAGACTTTATATTTAAAATCTCATTCATTTTATTCATCAAATATTTATAAAATATTTACCATATGTCTGAAGATACAGCAATAAGACAGGGTTGTTGCAGTAAAGAATCCCATAGTTCATTGATGTGTCTTGTTACGAATTCTGTATGTCAAAACATTTCATCATCATATTTTTAAAGAATGCTGCAATGTTTGTTCTGTGTTTTTTATGTCATTGTTGACATATGACGAATAGCCTCTTCTATGTTACACCTTTACTAGTCCCAGGATTAGATATTTAAATGATAGAATATATTGTTTATTGGTAAACTACATTGAAGTTATTTTCTCCACATTTTATTTTATAAAAATGCTATCCTAAATCTTCATGAGAATGTTATTATCCGTCTGAGGAATTATTTACATAGTTATTATCCTAATATCTAGCATAATAGTTGTCATGGTTTTCACCAAAGCAACTAAGCTAGAAGGAATGGCTAGCTAAAGTAGGCTGCACTAGACAATTAAGAGAGAGAATATTGAAAAGCAGAGAAAACATGACATTGTTTGCAGAGATAATTCCTTAATATGCTTATTATTATAGCGATCATGTGTTCAACCTTGTGTGTAAATATTCTCTTGTAGGGATTTCTTAAAGTGAAAGAGCTATCTTTTCCTCTGTAGCTTTGAATGTTAGAATCAGCAACAAGGCACAGTACTCACTGAAGCTGAAAACTAAAACGACAAATTTTAGCTTTCAAGTAATGTGTTTTATCTAATGCTCTAGTCTTTGAGAACCCAAACTAATAAAAGTATGTCTAGGTACACAGGGGAGAAGTATTGAAAGAGTGTGGAATTTGCAGTCAAAAAAGTTGGATCTAAGACACATGTCTCTTGCTGAGCAGTGGTACCCTGGCGGATACTAGGTAAATGTCTCTGAGCTTCATTCAGTTTCAGTTTCCTCACCTATAAAGTCAAAAAAATAACAATAATAATGTCTGTCTTCTTAGATGGTTATATCCTTATGGAAAGATGCTGTGGAAACATATTCTTGCAGCTATTTTGTTAAGTTGAACACATCTCCATTTTTCAAAATTATCATCTACCCAAACTGTATACAGCTTCGATTTCTAATACTTTGCTCAGTGTATAGCAAATGACTGGAAGCTCATAAATGATAGCTGGTGTTATGATTCAAGACATAAAAGTTCCACTGTTGGACCTTAAAGGTCTCTCTTAAAGCCTACAACACCAAGTGTTACATTAAGTCCTCTTGGACAGGTCTCCCAGATTGGCTTTATGTCATGGATGCTAGAATTCTATCTCCACTTGTCTTTTGGGATAGTTCTGACTATATACTCATATACCTGTCCAGACCTACTCAACAAAGATGTCATTCCCTAGGAAGATGAATGAGGTTCCAGTCACTTCGCAAATCAAAATATTTCCGGGTATAAACAACCGAATTCTATCTTGTACCATATTCCCAATGCTTTCTCTTATTTTTTGTATTTCCCCTAATAACGTCTATGATTGAAGAGGTAATATCTTAATAATTTGCTGTCTTTTTTTAAAAAAATAATAGTGTTTATGGTTCTGACATTTTTGGGGATAAAGTAAATTATCAAAAATGTGTGCTTAAAATATAATTGCCAGGCAGGCTGTGTTCCCAGCACACAGGAAGACTTGACTCAAGGATCGTTACTTATGATTCACACGCAGGAAAGAGCAGACGGCAATGGATATAAGAAATGCAGTGTCATCAGAAAAGTTGCTTTGACAGTCACGTGAACGGTTGTGAATGGAAGGGAATGTAGGCCTTCTGCAAACGACAAGCAAAGCTTCTTGCACTGCCTTTGCCTACCAGCCCCATCAAGCTGCAGTCCTCTCAGGGACCCTGCAGTGCGTGGCAGACTTCTCCGTGCATAAGAGCGTTTGGCATTATAACTACAGGCCTGAGACCTTCATGAATGCTTTGAGGTAAGAGAAACTTGACTGATACCAATAGAATCATATATATATTCTATATATATATATATATCTTCTATGGACACAACATTTCCATTTATATCGCTTCAGGAAGGTTTAATCTTCAGATGCAGTTCACCCAGGGCATCCCGCTTGTACATTTTATATCCTTATTTACTAGTATATTGCTTTTACCCTTTGGTTTATAAAAAAATATTAGGAAGCTTTGTGTATAACAACTAGATATTCATGGGAGAAAACTGCTACAACTACTTTTTTTTTTCTTCTTAGTAAAATAAAGAGGAATTTTAACAAGTCCAAACACTGCCTTAGACAGCTGCATGGTACCTAACAGGGGTGCTTCTGGAGCCGAACCATATGGCTCCATTGTGGAAGCCTGGCTCTGCCACTTGCTAAATCAGTTACGGCTTAACTAGGGACATAGCACCACCATCATCATTAGGGAATAGGATTTATACTTTACCCAAGGGTGGGACGGTGTAGGGAACAAAGATTCCAAAACAACAATCAGAGAAAAGTCGCTGGCACAAGGTGAACCAGTGCGGGGCAGGTGGGCAAGAGGGAGCCTGCAGGCAGCCCGCGTGCCCAGCTGCTGGGGAGAACGGGAAGGGCTGGCGGAGGAGTCCAGGAAAGATCGCTGGCTTTTTGCGGGAACTGCTTCCGCCAGATTTCAGTGAAGCATCAGGTGGTCGTTCTGGAATTGCTGTTGGACTCCCGTTAGAAGGGGAGATTTGGACTCAGACTGGATAAAAGAAAGGGCAAATAGGAGCCTTCTGCATCATCCTCTAACCAACGGGGGCCTCTAAAGCACAAGGGCTGCTGTCACTTTGTGGCAGAAATTATAGCTAATGTTTCTTGGGGACAATCCTAACCTGGACTCATACAAAGAAGGTAATTGTGGGAAACGTAGTTCCAGCATATTTGAGTTGACACAGTACAAAACTAATATTTTATGTGACTTTAGATAAACCCCTTAAACTGACCAAGCTTTTCTTTCATCTGTATAACAAATATAACGTACTCTACAGCATTATTTTAAAATTAAATGATATGCTTTATGTAAACCACTTTGCACAGTGCCTGGCACATGCTAAAAGCTCAAAAAATTGCTATTTTTTTTTAATTTTCACATATAGATTCTTTTGTCAGCACACCCCCCCCCCCATGCCTCCCATGACTGTTCCATCAAACTATGTTTACTTTTGCCCCCAGGTTTTGGTTTTGTTTTGGTTTTTTTAAAGCTGTGTCAGCTTTCATGAAGCAAACATTCAGGGATAGGATGTTCTGTTCTCTGAGGCTGCACCAGCGAGGGCTGACCCTGAGTTCCGGAGAGGATTACACACATTGAAAGGATAATTCTTTACTCTCCATTCTAGTGGTTCCTAGAGGATGAGACGTTTTCACTCACCAGCAGCTGTAGTCACCTGGAAAGAACCATATTCATATCTTTGACCTCTGTCTGCGCCTTGCACAAAAGCGCGCTTCTTGGGATGGAACGGCCTGCTCGATGCTGCACAGCATCATGGCCACCCCGAGCAAGAAGAGGACTGCCTTCTTGCTCCTGTGGAGCACCTTCGTGCTGCTAGTGACGTCCCCTCCTAACTGCGCCCAGTCTGGGGAGGGCGTTGGCTCGCTCTTCTGTGCAGCTGCTCCCAGTTTTGCTGATGTGGGTGGGCCAGGAGGCCCAGCTCGTCAGGGATGGATGAAGTTTGGGTGTATTTCAGATGCTCCCGCTTCTACAGGTGGGCTTTCCTATCACTGCAGGCAGTGCCTCCGTAAAGATAAACCTAATGCTACCACTAACCTGCCCGCAGGTCCGAACGCTGGGGCCGGCAGTGACCCTCCACTTCCCGGACCGCCTACTGCGACGGCTCTTCCAGTCGTCCTCTCCGGGCCAGACCGTCGCCGCAGACATCTGGGAGGGCAGCAAATGTTATTGGTCAAAATGAGTTTCAAGTCGTAGAAACTGAGAGACTGGGACCTAGAGGCCCAAGAGCAGCAGTGAGCAAAGGTGTAGAGGCATCAGGGGCTAGTGGTCAGGTCTCGTGTCTGATATACCAGGGAACACGCCATGTGTAGCTGCACCATGAGCCACAGCAGCCTAGAAGTGGCCTTGCTTTTTTTACATTAATTCCATTCCCAGTTTTCAGTTGTCTTGGGAATTTTCATGCTTGTGTGAATTCCCCATGTGCACGTATCAGTATTAAAATTTGATTTTTCTCCTCTTAATCTGTCTTTGTTAATTTGATCATTAGCCCAGATAGAAAAACATAGAAGGTGGGGGGGGGGATTAAATTTTTTAGCCCCCACAGGATGTAGTTTGGGATTTACACCGTCATCCCCCTGATTCTCAGGCCTGTAGATTCAGACTGGATTATAGCACCGGCCAGCTTGTATGAGCCAATCCACTGATCCTTACATAAACCTCTCTCTCTCTCTCTCTCTCTCTCTCTCTCCCCCCTATTGGTTCTGTTTCTCTGGAGACCCCTAACAGATATGCTTTGTAGTTATTCAAAGTTATTCAATTCTTACATATGAATCACACTATATATTTATAGTCTGGCTTATATATTTTTTTGACATAATGTCTACTTTTATTTTTGTTGAAATCTACTCTAATGCGAAGGCTATAGCGCCATAGGTCACTGCATTGTAATCTGCCCGCATATAAGGATTAGCAGCTCTATATGTGAATTGTAAGGTCTACAGCTTTAGGCGTCAACTGTATTGTAAGGGACTTCAGTGCAGGGACTAAAGCCACATAGGTGAACTGTGTTGTAATCGACTGTAGTGGAAGGCCTAGATCCTTCTGCGTCCTATGTTTTGTTTAGTACAACAACTACACATCTATTATATGGATAAATTTAGGCTGGAGCCTAACATTGTTAATGAAATTGTTACTATCACTCGGCCAAGGGACGATGTCATAAATAAAAGATTCAAAATCTGAATGCAGACTTGCAGAAGGTAACACTGTAAGGACAATAATACAAAAGAAAACCAATGCAGCCGATAATTAGATTTCTTATTTTCCTGTGTCTAGAAGAAACTGTTCTCTCACTAGATCTTTGCATTAATGGGTTTAAAGTAACATCTGTGATTACTTACAACCAGCCCTGCATTGTTTAATTCAAAACTGTGGTTTTCATTTGTTTGATTATATGCATAGAAATAGTGAAGATGTTAAAGCAAAGCTAGACGTGTTTACCTGAAACCCAGCATGTGGATGAGAAGTAAAGAGTCTCTATGAATCAATTAGATTGTTCTGGAACAAGCTATACAGATGATGCCAAGTAGCTGAACATTTGGAAACATCTGGCTAATTGACAGAATCTTCTTTTAAAGGTTTAGATGTTTGATATCCCATTGACTTGATGAACACAGGAGCCACTCTCAAGATTTGGGGCTTGGAAAATCATCCTCACATACTAGAAACAAGTCAGTGAATCAATATCATCTATATAGAAACTGAAAAGTTTTGGCATTAAAGAAGAATTCATTCTTTAGGCAAAATCAGATTTCACATTCTTTAAAATATTTCCAGGAAAATAAAAGATTCATCTCATAAAAACACGACCTAAGGTAACACAGGAGACAGACTAAGTGACCTTGGGTATGGCACTGACTTCAGATACGACACCAAAGGAGGTGAAGGAAGTCATTGATAAGCTGAAAGAAGTAATTAATATGTTGACATCATTAAAAATAAAACTTTGGCTCTGTGAGGGTCAAGCTCAAGAGAGTGAGAATAAAAGCCACAGATTGGAAGAAAATAGTTCCAAAAGGCATATCTGGTGAAGGACTATTGTCCAAAATATATGACCAACTCTTAAAATTCATCAAAAAGAAGAAAAACAACCTGCTTAAAAAAATGGGCAAAAGACCTGAGCAGACACCTCACCAAAGAAGATAAACAGATGGCAAAGGGACATATAAAATGTATTTCGACATCCTATGTCATTAGAGAATTACAAATTAAAACAAGACACCACTATGTACCTCTTAGAATGACCCAAATCAGGTACACAGACAATATTACATGCTGGGGAGAAAAAAGAAAAACTAAAAAGAGAAAAGTAACTATTTTCTCCTCTACTCCAGGATCCTTGCCAGTTAAGGCGTGAAAATGCTGCTAGAGGAGCTTCGCACAGAGAGAATAAACGGCTGTGCAATGATTACATCACCGTCAGTTAACAAGGTACAAGACTAGCGGCCTTTGCTTCCAAACGCCCCCTCCTCCCCTGCTGGCGGGAGGCGGTGCTGTTCCTTCAGGCATCAACGCCCCAGGCCGCAGCCAACTTTCCTACCTTCCCCTTCCTTGCCTTTGGTTTCCAATCAGTGAGAGCGTTCTCTTGAGGCAACTTGGAGGTGATTTCCTCAGTTTCATTATGCCCGCATACTTATATATATACCTTTATCAAACCACATGATATATTCATGTCAACACATGCATCATAATCACAGAGGAGGTAATATTTATTGAGAAATTACTATGAGTCAGAAGTGATCTGCATTTTACATAAATTTTCTCATGCAATCTCTGTTGTACTATCTGATCAGTGACTGCATTTGCCTGGGTAACTCCAGAGCCTCAAACTTCACACTTTACATAAAATGTATCTTTTGTTGTTGTTATTTAATAAACTTGTCATATTATACATGTTTTGCAACATGCTTCTTTTAACGTAAGAGCAGATTAGAGATACCTGCCCTTATATCAAAATACTTCGTTCTTTTGAATAGCCATGTAGTATTCTGTTGCATGGAGAAATAATTAAATATTCAGTTAAATTGTTTACAGACATTTAAGTGATTTACACTTTTTTCTTTACTATAAAAAAAGTGCTTGGGAAATGGATGAACAAAGTGGAGGGATAAGGAAATACAAACTGGTAATCACAGAACAGCCCTGGGGATGTAAAGAAAAGCATAGGGAATAGTCAATGTTATCGCAATAACTATATGTGCTGTCAGGCGGGTCCTAGATTTATCAGGCCGATCACTCCATAAGTTACATGAATGTCTAATCATGGGGTTCAAACTAATATAATCTTGTATGCCCACTGTAGTTAAAAAAAATTTAGAAGAAAAAAAATGCAGTAAGTATGTGCGTACACTTGGGTTTGTGCTTCTGCTGGGTAAGTTCCTTTGAAGAAAAGCTGAAGTATGTTCCTAACTCGCCCACCGCTGCTTTCTGCTCTCTCAAGTCCGTCTTTCTCACGCCTTCCACGGTTATCACCACGGAGCATGGTCTGGATCCCACCACCTTCTTGCTCTGGGCTCCTTTGGACTTTTGGATCAAGTATAAATACCTTGCCTCATCTGGCTTTTAAAATTTCAGATACTTTCAACCCAAATTCGTTTCGCTAATTCTCCTTTACGTGCTCCACGCTCTAGCACTGGCCCTTCACAGTTCCACCTCAGCCTGGTGTCCGCTCTGTCTCCTCCCTGTTTCCAAGATGGTTCCCACTTACCTTCAAGATCTAGTTCAATTCCCACTTCCTTCCAAATTCTCCTCTGCTAGAAATTACAGCTTCGTAGTTCCAATTTCCCAAAGCACCCGATCCCCATCTCCGTTTGTACCGCCTTGAGGCCCTATGTTGTGCTAGCACTGGTCTCTAACGCATGCTTCATCACTGTCTGGAAAATCTGAAAAAGAGGAGGGAAGAAAAGAAGAGGAAAAGAAAATCTTTGTGGGCGTGTTCCGTGTCTATTACTTCTTATATTCCCTGTGGTATCTAGGGTCGGCTTGGAATTTAAGTAGTTACTCTATAAATTAATTTGCACTTAAATATGAAGAGCATTTTACTGTCTCCCTGAGCTTTTTCTACAGGGATGGAGCCATCGAACATGGTCATTTGAGCTGCTGACCTTATTGTGAAATAAACATTCATCTCCATTTAATGCGGTTATATCATCACTTTTCTTGGTGGTTCATTAAAAACTTCTAAGAACGGATATATTTGGGCTGATGACATCACATCTGCCCTCACACAGGTTTTGTAGAGGACGGCTCTGCCCGCAGTGCATCCCAGGCAACCACGGCCACGCCTCTCTCCCTGTGCCTGGGGCCATCGAGCTGGAGGTGAACTCTTGATCTCTAGACAAGTGATCTCGATGCTGGTCAGTAAACTATGGTCTATTATCTGGGTTAAAAATATGAGAGAAGCCAAGCAGATTCTCCCTCAATTTGGAACTGAGAACTGTGAGGCTGAGATGTTATTTGGAAAGCAAAAAAATACTGTGGGAGTACGTCAGGGCCCAGAGTTATGAGAACACCCAAGAGGCATACAGCGTGGAGTCATGTATTGGAGGCTGACCCCTAAAGCCGGCTGGTGTTCCAAGCAGTCAGCTTTACCCTTGAAAATCGCCTGCAAAGGGACCACTTGGGGAACCAGCATGCTGTTGGTAAGCTCAACACAGCATGATTTTTCTATAGCTTTGGCACTTTGAAACAGATTACTGCTTCTTCAGTAGAGGCACCAGAGGAAGCAGTTGGCTTACGTTAAGGAGTCCTGTTTTACTGAAAATATGCATCTTTAAATACTAGAATTGTACTTGGTGCAGTGAGTTGATCACAGTATGGGAGGGACCTGGAAACTGAAACTGACTGAGAGAACAGCAGTTTCAAGATACCCATGTAGTGCTCACTTCTGTGCCGATATATGAAGCACTGAGAGATGAATATGCATAAGATAAACCCATGCATAATTTGACTCCAGGATAGGGAACAGGGAAAATCCAGCAGAGGGAGGAAGTGGAATCAAGCAGAGAGAAGCATTCTCCTGAGATAGAGGCTATGAAGCCACCGAGGGGAGAAAAGAGAGCAGGAAGCCCCTCAAGCTGGCTTGGATTTGGAAGAGTTCACTTTTCTTCTCCTTGTCTATCCTTACAGTCACCTCCTTTTCTTGAGGCAACCTAATGGGGTCTCTGTACATTACAATGGAAATTATCCAGATTAGTTGTCACAATGGTAAAGACACTGCTTCTTGATTTCTTCTTAGGTTTGTCTTGTATCCATGCAAACACTTCTGGGTGGTAAGTGGAAGAACATTTATGGAAAATGTTCTCCACTGCATGCCTTTCAGAGAAATTACATTGTGTCATTTCTAGAGCTACTATGTTAAGAAAAGAGACCAGAAGGCAACACAAAAAGAGAACAGACAATTAGTGTTTGGACAAAGAAATGTCATCTGACAGTTTTTTTTCTTTTGCCCATAGCATATCTAACATGTAAAGGTACCTGTAAAAGTAGTTCAAACCAGTTTAAGTCTTTCAGCCATAGATAAATCGTATTTTGTGCCCCTTACTGCATTATCAGCAGAACAACTTCCACTGCGAGATCAAATGCTTTTATTATCATCATTTCCCATGGAAAGCAAATGCGTGATTTCAAACTGTGAAACGACAGCTTTGAATAATCCTGTTCCCTCCTCTTTGTGAGAAGCCCCCACTGTTGAACGATGTGGGATTTAATCAGCAAATAGCGGAGAATTAGCTTAGAAAAACGGCCCTCTCTAACTCATGTGCTCTTCAGACAGACTGTGTGTGCTGCAAGGAAACCTCAGACCTCACGAGAGAAAACAGGAAGGCTGCCAGGGAAGGATGGCAGAACTGAGTGCCTTTTGCAACATCTGTTGCAAGTGGATGGGCTGCCTGGTGCTGTGCCGCGTGAATTTCGCTGATCAGCTGCAGTGCCAGCTCCGGACCACAGGAAGCTGGTTTCCAGGTCTACTGGACTGGAGCCGGAAAAACACAGAAAATTCTTGGAGCAGAAAAAGGCAAATGGTTTTGGATGTGCTTGGCCATAAAAAAAGATCTTGATGGAAAACTTAGCTTTCTTTTCCCTCCTTAGAGAACATTGGTACTGAGATTGGTTTTTCCCCCTCCTTTTTTCTTTCATTTGCCAAGAGCTTGGATTGGAACATACACACATTTCTTTGGAGAGCCCCAGCTAGCACATGCACCTTCATTTTCAAGGAATAAAAAACAAGAGCCCACTCTCTGAGGCACTTTATAGTAGAAACATGTCGTCAACCATAATAGCCCCTTTTGTTGCAGTATCTCTTTTCTCCAAACCGGTAACTTCCGTTTCCCATGAACACTCTTGTCCCCTCGTGCCTAAAATGAAAGCCGACCCATCTTTCCTCTCTGCTGATCAGTCATCGCGCTGGCTTATCATCTGCATTCAGACAGCTCCCACTGATGATTCTGGCAAGGCTATTTTTGTTTGTGGAAGCAGAATCCAAAAATGTCTCTAGAATAGTCACAGATAAGGACTGACCAATGAATGAGGAAGCCAGACTTTATCAAGGGGCTGATTTGAATTTGCCCTTATAATTTCCAGTAAGAAAACTAGTCAGAAGACTAGGGAATAAAATGAAACATCCACTGACAGAACAGTAGCAAACTCTCACTATGAGCCAGCTCTGTGGTGCTCCATGCAGGTTTTCTAATGAGAAACCTATAATGTTTCTTACAGGTTTCTCAAGAGTTGCCTATAAGGAAATAATTACTATGCTCATATTCCTGGCTCAGAGATAGTGCGTCATTTGGCTTAAGTTAATTCATTTGGTAAGTATAAAGTTTGCCTGACTCCAAGATTCAAGATTTTCCCAATACATTCTAATGTCTCCACAGAGTGTTCTAATTGTCCACTCGGTTAAGAGTGAGCACGCGCCCCCTCTGTGCCAGCCACATGCCTGGCCCGGGGACATGGCACCCGAAAAGAAAGAAAGAAAGCTCTGTTTTCATGGCGCTCACATGCTGTCGTTGAGTAAGAAAAGCCCTCGGAAGGAATCCAATATAATCTAATGTAACTTGGGTGGGGAGCTGAGCCCACACATTTTCTCCTGAACGTGAAGGCACGTTTACCAAGCATAGGCTCTGAATCTGGTTTTGAATTGGGTCCTGCTTTTTTCTGGTGGTTGTTTTCCCTTTGTAAAACGGGATTTATAATACTAGCACTTGCCCCGTAGAGGTTTTTTTTTTTTTTAAGACTGAAGGAGATAATGCACATAGATGACTTACTACAGCACCTCACACAGAGCAAAAACTCGAAGATCGCTTGTGGTGTCGAGAGAGTCTAGACAATGAGTGCAGCAATGGAGAGGGCAGCTCTTGACTCAGAGAGAAGGCCTGAGGCAGAGCAGGCAATGCTGCACTTTAGAGCCCACGGCTCTTTCGTAAGGGAAGAGCACCTGGCCTCAAAGGAGATTTTCAAAGTAGATCACTGCTTAACCTGAAGCGGTTTTGAGGCTCGTGACCGCCATGGCGTGAGCCCCCTTTCTCGGCACCTTCTCAGGAAGACCTGCGCCAGAGTTGTGCCCTCTGGAGAGGCACAGGAACGATGCAGAGACCCAGCCCCAGTTTGCGGAGCAGAAGGGGTCAGGAATTGACATTCACCTTGCAGGAGGGCGCTTTTCTCCCACCCAGTCACTGCCCTTCTTCTTCCCACCAAAGGAGGGGACTGACTCGGACCTGTGGGAGAACCTGAGAACCTATCAGTGAGATGCTAGATGGAAAGTGACAGCGAAATTACAGTTCAGTTTGAGCTGTGATCTAGAGAAGGTTTCGGAATTTTGGCTCAATGGATGGCTATACGTCTGGGTGTTCGGGTTGTCTTGCTCGATAATCCTGTTCACATTTACACAAGTTGTTTATGAATTCCCAAACTTCCAAAGCCTGGATTGGCTTAACGCCCTCAGCTGGCATAACTCGGATCCTGCCGATTGTCATTTGGAGCAACACAATCTGGCGGCTTCTCCACTTGTTAATTAATACATCCTTAGGTGTTAGAGGCGGGAGATTCCGTGTCATTTACATTCTGTAGGAGTTACAAACCTAGGACAAATTCACCTTCACTGCGGTCTACTACCATCTTTGTTCAAGTGCACAGGGAGGCCTCCAGCGAGGCATTTAACCTCCCTGCATCTGAGCCTCCTCAACTATGAAATGGAAATGCTCGCCTCTGCCCAGGAACTCTTAGGAGGCCGTCTGAAAATAATGAAAATGAGCCCTCCGGTTAGAATAAATGCCCCTGCAAAATGCACGGAGAACTGATGGCCCAGTGCACTTTGTATCTCCCTTTAATCCCTCTGTTTTATCTTTTCTGTCAGACCACAGTGGCAGCAGTTTAAGAATAAGTGTCCATTCCTTCTCTACGCCTTTTTTGCTCAACCCCTGGCATGATTGGTATTTTTTTTTTTGTAATGAGCTTTTAATTTTAAACTAGCTTTGTATTTAAAGAAACGTTGTGATGATACAAAGATTTTCATATACTCCTCACCTCAGTGTTTTCCCTAATGTTTACACCTTACTTGTCCATATAGTACATTTGTCACAACTAAGAAACCACCGTGATTACAATGTCGTTCACCAAACTCCACACTATTCAGGTTTCACATGTTTTCCTTCTAACGGTCATTTTCTGTTCTAGGTTCCCATCCAAGATAATACTTACGTTTAGTTGTTATAGATCCTTGAACTCCTCTGCTCTGTGAGAGTTCTTAGTCTATTCTAAGGTTATTCATAACCTTAACAGTTTTCAGGAGTACTAGTCAGGGATGTTGTACAATCTCCCTCAGTCTAAATTTGTTAGGTATTTTCTCATAATTAGCCTCGAGTTAGGAGCTTTTGAGAAGACCACAGAGATGAAGTGCCTGTCTCGTTACATCGTCTCAGGGTGGGTGCTATGAACGCAATTTATTACTGGGTCATGCTAATCTTGATCATCTGGCCAAGATAGTATTCAACAGTTTCTACATTGTAAAGTTGCTTTTTTTCTCCTTTTCCATACTTTATTCTTTTTAAGTAATTCACTAAGTCCAGCTCACACTTAAAGAGGCTAAGTTTCACTTCCTGGGATATATACATAAATAATTTGGAATTCTTTTCTAAATATTTGTTTCTTGTCTCTCTCTCTCCTTTCACTCTCTTCATCCATTTATATCAGTATGGACTCATACATGGGTATATATTTATTTTATATTCTGTTATAATATTCCATTCATTATTTACTTTGTTGCTCAATTGTTCAGCCTTTGGCCATTGACAGATTTTTCAGATTGGCTCTTGTGTCCCTTTGATAAGCCCCTACCCTTTTGACTTTTGAGCATTCTTCACTTTTACACACTAAGAGATCCTCTAGGTTCATCTTGTATTTTCCCTGCCCCGATCTGAGAATTAGCCATTTCTCCAAGGAGCCCTAATTTCTGGTGCTGGAGGATAGTATTAGAAACCAGAATCTGGGCACTTAGTATGCTGAGTGCAAATGGGGTGTCAGAGATTCTAGGCCTCCTGGTGGCTGGTGTAGCTTTATTCCGACATTGAGTCCTCTGTGCATTGGAAGCCTAACTGACTCTCCTCTCTTCTCCCATAGGGTGGGTTGCTCCGAGGTCTCTCCACTGGAGCCATCAACAACGGTTACTTTATTGGCAATGGGGACCATTGATGATTTTTAAATGTGGCATGATAATGAAAGCTATCTTCTAGTAACATTACTTGCATATCAACTTGAGGGATGAAATGGAGTAGCAAGGGAATGCAATATGGAAGCTGGTTAGGAAATTAATGTATTAGTTTTAGGATTATGAAAACATGAAGTCTAGACAAGGATGATGACTGTGAAAAATCTGAAAAAGAGGGAGACTAACATAAAAAATATCTTTTAAAAGTCTTTCAGATCTGGGTGTTCTCAACTACTTCTTGCCATGATTCTATACTTTAAGGATTTTCTGATTCCCAGTTCTGCTCTTACTGCAATATGTAAGTCGGGACAGTGTCTAACGCCAGTCAGACTCCGAGGCCATTTAAACTGGAAAACTCAGAGTGGTCCTGGAGCCGGTGGCTCTTGTGGCTCAAGCCTGAAGACTAGGTTGCTCACAGCTTCTTCATTTTAGTGACATAGGACTGCCAACTTGCCATTTCCCTCTAGGCAGTGCTGGATCCAGGCAGGAATTATGACTGGACACCAAATGATGGTTTAAAAATGTTTTGTCATATTCATGCTGCTCCATTTGCTTATTTCTGGTCTCTTCTAAAAGAAAGGATATAGAAAGGTACTAGAAGAAAACATTCATAATTTTGTGAGGGTGTGAATGAGGCATGTCAGGGCTAGAGGACTTAGGTGGCTCTTCATGAGGGATGAGTCTGTGGCTCTCCAGGTCCGGTGTGTGCAAAGTATTTCTTCCGATGGATATGAAGGGCTTTGAATGGCTATGTAAGGAGTTTGCATTTGCTCTTCTAGGATCTCTCTTGCTACCCAAAATGCAGTCCACAGAGCAGGAGTATCGGCATGGCCTGGGAGATTGCTGGAAGTACAGAGTATCTGGCACCAAATACTGAATAGAACTGACATTTTAATAAGATTTCCAAGATGTTTATATGCACATTAAAGTTTGAAATGCAGTGGTCTAGACCATTGACCCACTAACTTGGCTGTAGATGAGAATCATCTGAGGGAGCTTTACAAAATACTTGGGTCCATGCCTGCAGACTCTGATGTAAGCGGTATTGAATGTGACCTGAATATTTGAACTTTTGAAACTCTCGCCACGCAGAAAAATTTGAGGACCACAGTTCTAAACCAAAGGTTCTTGATTACAGTTGGATATTGGAATCACTTGAGGTGTTTTTATGTTAAAAAAAAATATGTTTGGGTTCCACCATCTGTTGGAGAAAGTCATTCAGAGGATGTGACTGCTGGTTGACTTGCAAGCTGGACCCGGGTTATGGACAGTTCCTCACGCCCTCCCCACCCATCCCCTCCTGCCTTGAGCGCTGCCTCCCCTGGCCACCATGAATGGTACACACTATCAGGCCAGATTCCTGATGCTGCGGCCACTTTAACATCTCAGAATCAGGCGATGGTGTACTTCTTAGAGAAGGGATATTTTCCCTTAAAATTTCGTAGGAAATATCCATCTCTTCAGCCTTAGACTTCTGCTGATCCTGTGGTATTCAGTCATGAGACAGACGCCTGATAGAAATACCTTTCTGCAATGGGCCTCCCTGTATGCACAGCAAAGGAGTCAATTCAGCCATTGGGTGTGTGGGCAGCTGCTCTGCTCTGGCTCATCAGGATTGCCCTGGTGCATCTCTCTACGCCAGGGAGGGGTCAGAAGGCCATAAATGGCACCTGAAGGAAGAACGAGCTGGGACTAGTACTCTTAATTCATCAGATACCACCAGTGCTGATCCGGAAAGTGGGCCTGTGCACACACAATCAATAATATTTTGCATGGATATTCTTTTTGGGTCAAACTACACAGGCAGCCGAGCAAAGTGCTGATTGGAAGGGTCCTAAAAATACCACCATCAGAGCCATGGGTTTCTATACTTAGATCTTCGATGGGTTCATATGGCTCACCCCAGGCTGTGGACATTTCAGTACCTGGACACCCCTATGCTGGGAACAGAAAAATCACTCTAAACAGAACTAACCTGATTGCTCCAGGGATATGATATGAATATCATACCATACCATACACTGGAACTGGGTAGTTATTCTATCACATTAAAAGATAGCAACTAGTTTGGCACTGACTGGTTATGTTGCCAGGTATTTATTGGGTAGCCCAAATGTGATCCAAGACCTGTGTGGCAGAAATATTTGGCTGAGGCCTGGATGAGGCCTGGGTGGTCAGAGTCCTGAGCCCTGCGTCTTCCCTGGGCACAAGGGATAATCTACCCCATAGTAACAAAGCTTGCCAACCTCCCTCTCTTCTAGGTCAGTGATACACTGGATTGATCATTTGGCCACCAGTTTTGTCCCCTCCATTAGCTTGGAGTCCAGTACAGCATGTATAGAAGTCCTTACGAAATTCATCCAACAAACCTGAAAGGATAGCTGAAAAAACCTGCCTTTAATGAACACTAAAATGTCTCTAATGAGAAAGCTGTCCTCCAAGATAAGATGGCCCAAGGTGGCGGGGTCGGGGGGGCTGGTTCCCACATCAACAAGGAATTTTTTTTGAACACCAGGTGGGTATCCTATAATTCAACTGAGTTCTAACACTATCTACCCAGGGTTAGAATCAGATCCTACAGGTAAAGGGATAAGTCTTACAAGGCTGCCCCTCCCCCATTCCAGAGGCCAGTCTCAAACGCAGGTTACCTATACTTCTGACCAACTGACCAACCAGCTATCAATCCAAGACAACCCTCCCACACAGGTTCAATTAATTTGCTAGAGCGACTCACAGAACGCAGAAAAACATGTTACTATATCACTGGTTTATTATTTTTTAAAATACAACCAGATGGAAGAGATGCACAGGGTGAGGCAAGAGGGGAGGGGCAGAGCTTCCGTGCCTCGGCAACGGTGCCTCTCACCCAGCGCCGCCAGGTGGTCACCAGCCCAGACGCTCTCCAAACCCTATCATTTTGGGTTTTTATGGAGGTCTCATTACAGAGGCAAGATTGATTAAGTATTGGCCATTGGCTATTGACTTAACCTTCAGTCTCTCCCCCCTCCCTGGAGGTCGGGGTGGGGGTTGGAATTTTGGTTCCTCGGGCAATAAAACCCCATCCTTACAGACACACATTAACGTAATAAAAGACACCTTCCCTCCAGGCCCATCACTTAGGAAATAACCTGAGTTTTTTAGGAGCTCTTCACCAGAAACCTGACGAAGGCCAAATATATATATTTTTATTATAAATCACAATGTCACAGACGGCCGTGGACATCATTACTGCCTCTCAGGGAGGAACCCGTGCCATCGTGCGCACAGAATGTTGTGTGTTCCTATTTGAGGAGTCTGCTGATGTAGCATCTTTGTTAAATCACGGGAGGACACAGGTGAACACGCTTCGTGGTCCGGGTCCCGGCCTGGGGGCGGGGTTATAAATGACTGGTTCAAATCCTGAGGCTCTGGATTACCATTAACTGAACCTGTGTTCGCTCTGGCCTGAGCCTACCTTGTTGCCGTAGCCCCTGCCTCCAGGGCAGCCCAGCGGCCGCCCCCTGAGCCGCCTCCAGGCGAACGGAAGCCCCGGCTGTGTGCAGGGGGCGTCGCTGCCGAAGAGCAGAGCCCGTCGGGTCACCGGGGGTGAAACGACGGAGATGGTCCTGGAGCGGACGTGACTGAGAGAGGGGACCCGGGGCTGGGCCCGGCAGGGAGGAGACGCCTCACTCCCGGTCCCGACCGAGGGGTGCACGACGGTCGGCGGCCCGCCCCGCGGCCCGAGCCGTTTCCCGGGACGCGCAGAGAGACAGCGACGTCTGTCGGGCCCAGCTGAACCCTGTTTGGGCCTCCACGCAACCTTTTGAGACCTGGGGGGCGGCTGCAGGTTACCTGCTCGGCCTGCGGACGCCCAAGACCAGGCTGGCAAGGAAGTTCCCTGGCCTACTCGGCCGGCCACCTACCGTCCGGAGCGGCCTGCGCCCGCCTTCCGTTCTCCCTGCCCTGGGAGTACGGGCTGTTTCTGAGCCGCCCTCTGAGCGTGTTATTTAGCTTGGTTTGGGGTGGCGTTAAGTATCCCCGTTTTAAAACCTCCCGAATGTTCTCGCTGCTAGCGCTGAGAACATTCCTAAGCTGCGTTTAGGCTTCTGGAGGCCACACCTGGAGAGTCCTTCCCCGAAGGGGAAAGGAAGACCCCCAGACAGCTGCTCTCAGGGCGAAACGCGCCTGGCTACCGCGTTCGAGATGGAAAGTGGCACAGTCTTGTGTAAGTACTGAATATTATCATTTCTCAGTGATTTCATTACTTGTTTGAGTCCACTGGGTAAGCTGTATTCTGTGACATTTGCAGATTTGAAAAGCGCTTTGTCAATACGTTTCACATTGCTTGTTGGAAGCCAGGTATTAATCACACTATTGTGTAACCCCCTCCTCCCTGCACATTACACGTTTTAAGGATCCGCTGGAAGATTTCTTCCGTGTGCTTCGGAGCACCCCTAATGCACCTCTGCAAGCTCGGCCCCTCCGGTTGCCTGCAGTGAATGGGGGACAAAACAGTCTTTTCTCAAATCTTTGCAATCAGCCGGTATTCTTCTTATAAACATTAGTCTCACCTTTTATTTTTAGGGTCTTCTGATACACTCTGATAAATGCTCTCTTCCTCAGGACTTGTCAGCAGCAAAGGTGATTGATAAACTGTCCAAAGGAAAGACAAAAAAATGTTCTCGCTGATATCTGCCGTTGTGACAGATTACATAAATAATGTTCTGAAACTAATTGGTACTAAATGGGTTTCGTATTTCAAACGTTCTCTGCAGCTGTCCACGTGTGAATCACATTTCTTTATCAAAATCATTATGAAGGTTTGGCTTGTAAAATCTTGCAAAGAAATACGGAGAGCCCAATGGTGCGAGGCGTGGGTATTAGGGCATCGTTTATTCTGCAAGCTCCTCCGTCATCACTCCCTGTGAAAAGGCTTGCCATAGAAAAATGAAAGCTTTGTCCTTGGTCACCAGCGTTGGCTGCTTGGAGAGGTGTCCGACAACTGAGGCTTCAGCTGTTCCCTCCTTGTTCGTGTTGCTTTTTGCTGAAATTTTGGGACAGAATTCTTTGAGGCAGGTTTCTAAAGAGTGTTGTTGGGCAGGGTGATTTCAGGTGGTACGTGAACAAATATTTTGATTTTTGGCAATTGTGACATTTTTCCTGTCTTTGTAATAAGTCTGCTGATGGAATTTACTTTGTGTTAATACTTTTATTTTCATCAGAGGCTCAGAAGCAGGAAACACTAAAAAGAAGCAAAGGAGGAAGTAAAAACGAGGGGCGCTAAAGGAAGTGAGAAGAGAAAGAATCCAAAATGCTACAAGAGGGGCACTAGGCTTGGGGTCCTACCAGAGATATGATTCCGAGATACAGCGGTGCGGGGGGGGAGGGGTGTGTGTGTATATGTGTAGATTTTTCTGAACCTTCCACATTGGGGCTCTATCTCCCCTTGACCACTGGGACTCTATTTCCGGATCTGATGGGCTTCTTTCAGGAGCACCATCAAACCAATGATGCATAAAACTGCTTATAATCACCCCAATACCTCATTACAACTTCGTGCCTTCGTTATCAGTTCCTATAGAATTTAACACCAAGATGTTAATTGACCCACTTGATTCTATGTCTGCGTACTGGCAGCCTTTCCATAGTCTAAATGTACAAGGCACTGGTAAGAACCACGCAAGAACCAGGCTGTACAGTACCTAGTGCTGAGCTATTCAGGTGTCTCGGAGACATTGTTGGTAAATATCTTCCCAGAATTAAATTGGTCTGTGGCCCATCACTGATGTAGCCATTTTCACAGAGGGCTGTCCTAATAGTGTGCTTGGGCCATGCTACTGTGGATGTGGTCCCTTTATCACCCAGCTCATTGATTAGGGAGAACTCACCAAATTGTTCTGCTTTATCAAGAGCAACTTTCATTCAAATCAACATTTTATTTTATTTTATTTTATTTTATTTTTTTACTATGCATTCCCCAAATGGCTTGTAAGCAGATCATGCTAGGAGTTCCTTTCTGGAAGGTAGTGCTGGCTTCAACACAGGAGCAAGAGATTTTGAGTCAAGGATTACTCTAAAGAATTACTAGTTTTATGACTCCTGAGCCTTTACCTACTTTGTACAATGAGGCCTATGATGCATGCTTACTTTTGGAACAATGCTGCTTAAGGTTTTTAACTGAATTTTTTTTTTTTAACTTCAGCCAAATTCATTAAAAGATGTTACTTGTATGTCTGTGTTTTTTTTTTATCTGCCTACCTGCCTGTTTTTCTCTTCCTCTCTTATAAATACCGCAAACATACACACATACCTTCATCCTGGGAAATATGAATGAAACCACCTGTACTATCCATAGCTGGTTCAGAGCAACCATATGTGAGCTCAACGTTAGGGAAGCCAGTCTCCTCTGTCTTGCTTTGATAGTAACTCTCTTGTACTACCAGTAAGTCTAGTGAAACATGTCACTTCAGTTCTGATTGCTCCCCCAGGGGCGTCGGATGAACGTGACTGTTCTTTGTGATCTTTGCTGCGTGGTGAGTTTGTAGGCCGAGGGAGGAGGGCAATGCACTCGAAGGGGTCACAACCACTACTTTCTTACATCCCCGTCTTTCTTAAGGCCTTTCAAAACCTGCTGAAAATACAAGAGTTTGAAATTCATCACATCTCTCAAGTAGGAAAATATATGTCTATCAGTGTTTATAATGAATTTGTTTCTGTTAACAGAACTTTGGTAGTAGCATAAATACCTAAAAATAGTGGGCGTTACTGGCTGGGCCTCCCACGTTCATCACCGAGGAGTGCCGTCAGCCCCGGCTGTGCCCCAGCTGCCTTGGAGCTGCCCCGGCACCGCCAGCCGCCCTGCGGAGCCGGGGGCTTCACGTCTGGAGGCATCCCTACAGCTCGTGCATGGCGCACGCAAGGCTTGAATTATGGTCTATGTATACAGTGGAATATTTGTAGGCAGAAAAAGTGATAATAGAGCAACAGCAGGCTGAATCGGAGGGAAGAAAGTTAGCGTTGAGCATTTATAGTTTATACAACTTACAGCCTGAAGAAATACCAGGGGGGAGAGTTACAGATATTTTATTTCTAAGTCAATAGTACAATTTCAGATGCTATTATTTCAATATAAATATTTTTGTATTTTTTTAGGGGTTAAAAGGTGTTTACCATTATTAAGTATAATTTTCTCAAGATAATAATCTTATATGTATTAAAACAGGAGTGGGGACCCACTTACTGTGGTTGACATTGAGTTTGTTTCCCTCCATCCTACTTTTTGTCCCATTGGATGACAGGCTTGAACTTCAGAGGATCAACTTCACTTCCCTGGGAGTGGACGATGGTTTGTCCAGGCCTCTTTTGTGCATTCCAGTGCTTGAACCAGTGATTGAGTCAGGAAATGGCATCTAAGGTAGTAAGAACCTATCAATTTTCAGGCCACATGATTGGCCCAGGATTGGGAATCTGTTTGGCACATTGAGATGGGAGTAAAGTTTACTGGTGGTTTCTGGAAAGTTTCCTTGCAGTTACAATAGAGACTTAGGGAGAGGGGATTGTCTCTTTTTTTCTGGTTGTTTTTTGTTTGGTTTTTTTTCCCCAGTTGTCAACGTCGATGGGCCTGAGCATGGAATTAGAGCTAAGAGAATGGAAATAAACGGAGTAATAGACCCTAAATTAAGCAGTGTTATGTCTTATTTTACTCATTTTCCCAAGTAAGTACTTTTCCTATAGCTAAATAGGCAGGTTGGTTTTCTCGTAGTTGAAAGCATGTAATGGTGAGAATCCAGAAGAGAATTATTTCTCCTCCATGTAGGCCTGTCAGGTTCTTTATCAGGCAAGGGGATAGTACATATCACATAATAGATCACATCTGTCTACAGGATATATACATACATGCATACACATATACCATTTTAATCTCTGTTAAAAAGAGAACATAACCCATCTCATAAATTGTTTATCTTAGTACTGTAGAAATATGCATCTCACATACATAATTTAAAAATTTATAGTTGCCAATTTAAAAAAGTGAAAATAAACTGGGGAAATTAATTTTGATAATATATTTTATGTAACTCAGTGTATCTAAAGTATCTTTTAAACATTTACTCCATATGAACTAATTAACAACTTATTTTACAATTTTTTTGTACTACATCTTTGAAATCTGATGTGAATTTTATGCTTATAGCACATCCCCCCTTGGGGAGCTCAGTTCGAGAGCTCAGCAGCCCCAGGTTGCGGGCAGCATTAAACATCGCAGGGCTTCCCCCATGTGAGCGCTTTCCCAGTGCCAGCAGCGTCAGCTAATCTGGGAGCTTATTTGAAATGAATTCTTAGGCTTCACTCCAGACCTCCTGAGTCAGAATCTTAACAAGATTCCCAGGTGATTTGTTTGTACATTAACATTTGAGTAATTATCTTTTTATGGTTGTTGTTATTTTTGTGTTGGCAGAAACAAACCGCTCATACCTATGACCTCAGCCACGCTAAGTTGTATGGCTGGCGTAGGGAAACTGGAGACACAGTCAAGCTATGCTAGTGCTTGACTGTAGACCTGGTCGGAGCCAGTCCAGGAGTGGCACAGGCTCTCATAACTGTAGGTCTGGTGCTCATCCCGAAACGGATGCTCCAGGCCTGTTAGTGATAGAAAAGATCGATTGTAAACCCTATGTGAATGGCACAGCTGTAATGTGTTGATATCTTTCTAATCAACAGATTTATTTAAACAGTCTTGTTTTGCATGAGAAATATCTGATACGGAATTGTTGGTAAAATATTTACAGATCTTCCAATTTTCTTTTGTAAGGATGCGCTGGAAATCGAATTGAACAATGTAAGGTCTTCATTAGGCCCTCATCGCATGCCAGGTTTCTCTCCATTTGTTTTGGTGTGATTGCTGTCGGCTTTGTATTCTACCCCATGCGAACTTGTATCAACTCATTAGATAATAATTCCCCTTTCAATGGAAGGGGGAGGACAGTGGATTTTGAGAGAGATCATAGCTGGTCCTGCATTTCACAGTGGGCATAAACCTGCGTGCTTTTGTCTCCTCCATAGTTATTTTTCTATTCATCCTAAATCTCATTCGAACAGATAATAAACCACTTCATGAGCAGATGTGGCACTTATTCATCTAGTTCTGTAATGATAATGAAGACAATTTAATCTGGAGTGTCTATGGAAGAAGAACTAAAGCCAGATTGGTATGAATAATAAAGGCTCTGTTGAAATGTTGGGCCCCACATGAAAAGCCAATCATTATGTACTTGACAATGCTGTCGTTGATATAGTCCAATGGTGTATAGAAACAACCACCTCTTGGGTGCCGGACTCCACGTGGAGCTACAGATGTAAACATTCTAAGTAGTTTAGAGCATAAAGGAGAATAAAGGATGCATTTTCTTGCAGCTGGAAGCAACATCTGACATGGCAAAATGCTGCAACTATGTTGGAAGGATTCTTTTATTCAGAAAAATTTAAGATAAACTCAAAACATGTGTGGTTTAACATTTTTGTTAAAAAACCCACAGTAAATTTCTCTTCAAAAACTATGCAAAGTGATCTCTCACAGGGTAATGATTAGTGTGAAGTCTGTTGCACATTTGACCTCAGTTGTACATGTAGTTGCTCTTCAGAGAGAAAGAGACATGTGCTCTCTCTTATAGCTAAGAAGCAGTTGTATGTTCACTGAACCCCAGACAGAGCTTTATTATATGGGTTGTTACTTCCTCATTTCTCGTTGGATTCAGTACATCAAGATAAACTCTTAAGAATGTAAGTTTTGTCCCACATTCTCAATTTGTTCCATGTGTTCAACACAATTACCTTTCCTCTCTTACTTTTCTGTCTTGGTTTGGGAAATGTGGATAAAATTATCAAGTGTAGTGGATCTACAAGCCTGAATTATTATTTAATTTTTATTTGAAAGTGTAGTTCCTTGGTCGTTTTTTGTTGCAGGAATGAGCACCTAAATAATTCTCTGCTGCCCAAGCAATGGAAAGTAGTGAGTGTTGTGTGTAGAATATTCTGCTGTTGACCTTTATCTGCAGTGCCATTCAATAATTCAATTAACAAACCCCACTGGGAACAGTTCATAATTATTTCTTAGAAGTCAATATCATTGTAAAACAGCTTGCCAATATAAGCAGAACAGGGAATTTACAATAGCAGGTCGGTGCTGTAGTGAATTTAATATTTTTAAGGTGTCCAAACCAATAGCCCCAAGGAAAATACAAAGTTTCTCTATAGAACAAATGGAATGTCAAGCTATATTCAGATCATTGAGCACAATGATATTTATCAATGTTGAACTCTTTGTATTTACTATGTCTCCTACCTGCCTCCTAACCTGCTCCTTCTCACATGTTCTGTTCCTGTGAATAGCTTTATTACCCACCGAGGCTGTTTGTCTGCCACCTGTCTAGCCTCACAGAATTCCCCCATCTTCTTTAACTCAACAGGTCTGAGAGTGCCACTCTTACTTTCACGGGCTGTTTCTTCTGCCTGGTTTAGTTCCTCCTTGCTCTTTGAATCATCTCTCTTCCTTCTGCTATGTTACCTGCAGACTGTAAGACTGACCTCAGATGTCACTTCCTTCCACAGACTTCATCGTTCTGCCCTTTACTCCTGGTCTGGCACTTCTGTGCTCCTGTCACCTGGTGAAATGAAGGCCCTTTCACCTCTGTATCACAGCCCAACGCTTACTTGTGCGCTGTGCTTTGGGTGAACTGTTTGAGGATGGACACTTGGGTCTTAGGAATCTTTATATCTGGAACCCCGGAGGACTCTTACTGGTTAGGAAGGACTCAGGAGTTGTTTCTGAGAAGGTCCATGAGTTCACCTGTGTTGAGGTGATAGATGGAGGCTTTAATAATAACAATGAATGAAGTAAACCACAGCAGGAAAGCTGAAGCCTTTTAGAATTCTATCCCCTGTTTCCATTTATCCTGAGGGGTTTGAAAATTTCCTTAAGACCTAATAAGTGAATGCCCAAACACATGCTTATAAACCTTCCTTTTGTTCATTTCATTAGCACTGCTAATTGTTTTAGAGCATCCTGGCTAATCCTCCTTATCTTTGCTGCCTCAAGCTTTTCCTGGCCCTGAAGGGATTCTGGACTTCATTCTATTCAGTAGAAACTAGACATTTTGAAGTCTTCAAAGACAGGAGGCTTACCATCCTCTCACAAAAAAAATCTGTCAGAAAATGACTAGAGATGTTTTTCATGACTATCATAAAGAATCTAGAACTCTGGAAAAGATTAACACCAAAAGCCACACTTCCGGATGTGGATGGGAGTTTGGGGTAGTTGGTGGTTTGGGGGAATACGACCTTTGGTATAAGGAGCTTGAGATGACATAGTGTTTTGGTCGGCAGCCTTTGAACTTCATTAGGAGGGTGAAATTTCTCAAGTTACTGCAAATCAGCTTTATCTGGTTATTTGAGGTAACCCCCAGGACAGGTAAGGTGCAAGGATCGCAGTGGGTAAGGTCCTAGGGTGCTATGATTTTGTAAGGCCTGTTTTTATGGGTACCTCCTCCTCTCCGAGTATTTGGAGGATTACTCTAAGACCCAGGGTTCTAGAAAAATGGGGATGGCTAAGGGGAAGGGGCAAAGAGTGGCCTCCCAGACTTTCTGTAGTTGCATCTTAAACAGAAAGAATGAAGAGTGCTGAAGGCTCATTTGTGCTTCTATGCATGGCCTCCCCCACGGTCTCAGTGAAGTGTTTAAGATGTCGTTAGGTCCTGATCATGCAATGTAAGCTACCCCTTGGGTGTTTGCTCAAGTTTCTCCTGGTAGATCTCACTTCCGTTTATCTCTTTAAATGGCCTGAGTTTTTAAAAGACCTATTGATTGGATTGGATAAACTTTTCTGGTCTAATTCAAATTCCTGCATTTTTAAAACATTGACTATATTTCATTTTATTCCATAAACATTTGGTGGGTGTCTACTGTGTACTGGGTACGTGTGCATGTGTTCACTGTTTCCAAACACCATTCCTCTCAGTCATTGCATCATAAATACTGATTAATTAGCTCCTGGTTTTACTAACAGTGGTAGCATAAGCCCCCAGATATAGTTCTCTACTTTGAAGCTTTATCAAAATATTGTACAATCAACATTCCTAGCATGCCTGAATTTTGTTCAGAGTTAACCCTTGCTGACCTGGCCATTAACTATGTGTAATATCTAACAACCTCACTTTAGACAGAATGTTTTAATTAATTGGCTAAATGTTTTAATGTTGCAAAGACATTTTATCCTTTGTAATTTTGAAATAAGAAATCCTTTATAATCCATGCCAATATTTTTCAAAATATTAGTATATTTCTCTTAATAGCAGGTGATTTGGACCCATTGTAATGTGTCTGAAAATAGGTTCTTTAATATGACAAAGAATATTTTTAGTCTGTTAAATTTTTGGTAATTGGGTATGCTTAGTGAGCAGTTTTTCACTGTTTACACACCTTAAATAATTTGCACTTCATTTTATTCAGAATATTTTATCCCTTTTAAATGTAGAATCCATTTTAAGAAATATATTTTTGATAGTGTTTTTAAAAATCAGCTTTATGGAGGTATAAGTGACAACACTAAAATTATCATGATGTATACAATTGACTGTTTCGAAATTTTAATATAGTTAAGTAATTGCCACTACAATAAAAATGTAGAATAATTTTGTATTCTCAGTAAGTTCTTCTGGACCTTTTGAAAGTCAACTCCTTATCCCAACCAGGCGTCTTGCAATAGCTCATCTTTCTGTAATTATAGTTTGGCCTTTTCTAGATTTTCCTATCGGTAGACTCATACAGTATGTAGTCTTTCGTGTCTGGCATATTTTACTCAGCATAATGATTTATGCTGATGTAATTTATGCTGATTTAGTAATGATTTGAGAATCACTTAGTCATTGCATGTTTCATTCTTATTCTTTTTATTGCTGAGTAGTATTCCGTAGTATCTCTGTGCCACATTTGTTTATTTTTCTACCAGATGATGAACATCTGTGGTTTCTCATTTTGAGCCATTGCTGGTCAAGCTTCTATGGACATCTGCAAACAAGTCTTTGTGCGGACATCTATTTTTATTTCTCTTATGTAAATACCTAGGAGTGGGATTGCGGGATAATACAGTAATTGTATTTTGCTTTTGTAAGAAGCTGCCAAACTTTTCCAAAGAGACTGTATTGTTCTGTATTTCTACCAGAAGTGTATGAGAGTTCCAGGTATTCCACATCCTTTCGCATACATAAGATTGTTAATTTGATAGTTCATAATAGTTCCATGTTATCTTTTTAATATCTGTAGTTATTTCTCCGTTCTCACTTGATATTGGCAATCTGAACCTTCTTTTTTTATCTTGATCTGTATAAGAAAAGCTTTATCTGTTTTATTGATATTTTTGGTATTACTGATTTTCTCCATGGTTTTGGTCTCTTGTACTTTATTGATTTCTGCTCTTTATTATTTCTTTCCTTCTGCTGACTTCAGGTTTCACATGTTTTTGGTCTTCTAATTTCTGAAAGTAGAAGCCTACATTATTGATTTTTGAGACCCTTATTTTTAATATAGGCATTTAATGCTATGAATTTCCCTTTAAGCATCATTTTACCCACGTCACACATTTTAAGATGTGATTTCATTTTTATTTAGTTGGAAGTATTTTCTTACTTTTATTGTGCCTCATGGGAAACTTAGAAGTATGTTTTAAAATTGTATAATATTCATAATGGTTTGCTTAAGTAAAATGGGAACATTTACTTGGCTGATGCTGAGAATCCTTGGACAGTTCAGTTTTATAGTATTAAACCTAATTCAATGAAATTTTCAGCCAGAGTTTTAATCCCACAGAATCTTCTCACTTAGGATAATGTCTAAAAGTCTACATGTCATAGATATTACACAGAAGGATCTTACACTTGAGTTGCAAGTAGAATACTCTTATTTAAAAAATGTGACATTATTTAAAGAATAAGTGTCTCATATGAAGAAAAAGACACCATTTTACCTTTTGATTTTATGCATTTGACTGTGTTAGATAACTCATAAGTGGAATTTTGCAAGATTTGTCCTTCTGTGACTGGCTTATTTCACTTAGCATAATGTCTTCAAGTTTTGCTGGTATTGCTGTGTATTGCAGGATTTTCTTCTTTGTTAAGACTGAATAATATTCAACTGGATGTATATACCACATTTTCTGTATCCACTCATCGGCTGATGCACTTTTAGTTTGCTTCCATGTTTTGACTGTCTCAAAGAGATATCTGCACTCTCAATACATTGCAACGTTATGCACAATAGGCAAGACGTCACCTTCTTTGCTCTGTGGGTTTTTATAGCTATAAATTTCTCTCTGAGCATTACTTTCACTGAACCATGTGTTTACATACATTATATTTTCATTGGCATTCATAGTATTTTCTGATTTCCCTTTTGATTTATCCTTTGGTCCACTGGTAGTTTAGGAATGTGTTTTTTTCCGTAGTTGTGAGTTTTCCAAATTTACTTCTGTTATCAATAGTAATTTCATTACATTGTGGTTGGAAAACATTTTATGTAATTTCAAACTTGTTGAAACTTTTTCCTGGTTTTGTGGCCTAACATGTGCTCTTTCTTGTAGACTGTTCCATGTGCATTTGGGAAATATGTCTACCTTGTTCTTATTAGGTGGAATACTTTATAGATGTCAAGTTAGTAGTGTTCTAAGTCTTCTATTTCCTTGCTGATCTTCTGCCTAGTAGTTCATTGTTGAAAATAGGGTATTGAAGTCTCCAGCTATTAGTGTTGAATTGTCTATTTGTTCTACAGCCTCTATTTTAAAATGCACTTGATTTTGCCTATGACAAATACAAAACTAACATTTGTTTGGAAACACATCATTCATGAAGCATTTGCACGCAATTTGTCATTGAACTTTCCTAGCAACCTTAAAAAGTATTGTTCTTTACCCTATCATTTAATAGCTGAAGAAAATACTATTAAAAAATAAAATACACTGACCAAGCTGAAACTGTTGAAGCTGATGGTTTAACTCGGGTTTGTTCATTTGAAATCCTTTGTTTACCCTTGTATGATGCCCCCATTCCCCATTCCCCGTACACTAAGATTATGCCTCTGTAACTGCTCCTCACGGACAGAGCTCTGTTCACCTTTGTTACCCTTCAGACTACCTGGTCCTGTTCCTTCTCAGCTTACTGACTTTGGCAGAGTCCATGTTTGGCTCCCATCCGGGTATCTATGCCATTAGCTCACCTCCTGGATTGGCATATTCTGGTATTTAAATTCCACCCAGTTTTTTGACCAACAGCCAACAAGCACTGGTGATGACAGCCAGACCTCCCCACCTGCCCATTGCAGCACGGCCAGGTGGATAGCATCCCTGCCTGCCAGCCACCTGTCCACATTCATCTTCTCCTGCCAAAGCATCTCTGCCCTGGTCCCAGCACAGCCCTTTTCTCGGCACACCTGAGAGGAGCACCGCAGGACGGAATTGTTTAGCAAGACGCTTTTCAAAATCGCTGCGTAGCAGATGAACTATCAAAGGCTGGTTTACCTGCGCAGGGAGAAAACAGCCGAATGGAAAGTGAAGAAGTCGGGCAGTGGTTTGTTTATAATCTGCATTATGCCAAGAAAAGAAAAAGAATTTGGCTGATTTTCTCAGTGAATTGGCAGATGAGTCTGTGTCATGTAGATTCTTGGTGGTTTGGAGAGGCAGGAGTGGGAGGCAGGGTGAGACTTGACCTACACTGAATCCACAATAAACTGTTCCAGGTGAAGCTGAGGTTCGAATCTGGTGACCTGGAAATCTCAGTGATTTAGGTCTATGCCTGTAGCAAGAGGAGAACAAGCGGCTAGGGAGGGCACCGCAGTGGAAGCTTCAGGAGAGTGAAGGGAGAGAAGATTGAAAAGAGGCATAAACACTTTTCCAGGATGACAGCTAGTGGTGGGGGAGGGGGAAGCTAGAGGGCAGAGGGATCCAGCAGAAATGAAAAAGGACTCATGGGCGTGGACAATAGTGTGGTGATGGGGGGGGAGGGGCGGAGAGGAGGGAGGCATAAAGGGGTTAAGTGGTAATGGGAAAAATACAATAAAAAATAAAAACATTTTGCCAGGGCATACAGTCCTTATTTTTGTATAGATCTCTTTATTAAGCAACAAATTGAGGGGTAAATTCGATCTGAGGGTTATATAGACTGTAATATTTGACAAAATTTAAAACCTGAACTTAAAGTTTCGATTAGTAATAAGAAATAGATCCAAGGTCCTGAAATAAAATGACTCAAAAGTCAAGGTAGATGCTGACGTTGTCAGGCAGTGTGTGTGTGTTTGTGTGTATGGGCGTCTTTCCTTGGTGGGGAGACATTTTTGTAGAGCATTTGGAGTATACACCGAAAACCACTTTAGGATTCAAAAATTTGGTGCCTTTGTTTTTCAAAGTTGGTTTATCATTCTTCCAACTTTGATTTATCATTTATCTGTACTTTGACATACTGACTTTGTTCTCAGGAAGATAAAGAATATTGAAGAAAAAAGTCTTTAATTTCGGAGTGTGCTTCTGGGATAAATATGGCCACTGATAGCACCAGGCTTTCGTGGACCTTGTGGATACAATCTCTGTGATGAGTGTCTTTTTCTCAATAGTCCCAACGGAAAGTCTCTGGGAAAAGTCCTTTGCGGGCCACTGAGCCAGTGTTCATGGAAGGAGGAAGCCCGAGGATTGGCCAGGCTGGGTCATTTGTCACTCACGGAGCCGGTGGAGTCGGGCGCTCTCGGAGGCGGGGGACCTGGCCGAGGCAGGAGAGCGGCATGCCCAGAGGTGTGCGGACAGGAAGGGCGTCGGCCCGCAGACGGGCGCCCAGGGACCAGCCAGAGGAGTTGGGAGAGGGGCTTCTCCCGCCCACGCTGGAAGGGCGGTGCTGGACCAGAGGGTGGAGAACTGCGAGGCCAGTGATTTTTGAAAGGTTGGTTTGTTGGTGTAGGTAACAGAAACCCTTAATAGTTTGAGAAGAAATTGGATATGCACTTGAGAGAGATTAATTTGGTCAAAACTTTTAAGATAAATTGGTGAAAGAAGGCGTCAGTGGCACACATTCTAGTTTGAGACTCTTGCCGCCTCAAGGGAGGAAGTAGTGGATGGATTTATGACTTTCAGTGGTTCTTCACAGTGATCGCAAAGCAAATGCAGTGAAAAATTCAATAACCATTCATATTTGGCTTTACAATCTGTAGAATCACTCTACCTTCATTTTTGTTTTTGTTTTGTTCATATGTGTGCCCTTTTTCTGGATGAGATGTGGGTACCTCTTACAAATTATTTTGATTTAAAATCTAAGAATTATTAAATCTTTTTCAGCTTTATTGAGGTATAGTTGACAAAATGGTAAGATTTATTTTTTTAAAGATTTTATTTTTTTATTTATAGAGAGAGGGAAGGGAGGGAGAGAAACCTTGGTGTGTGATGTTGGTTGTTCCTCACATGCCCCCAGTGGGGGACCTGGTCTGCAGCCCATTCATGTGCCCTGACCAGGAATCGAGCTGGCGACTGCTCAGTTTGCAGGCTGGCGCTCAGTCCACTGAGCCACACCAGTGAGGGCAATGGTAAGATATTTAAAAGGTATATTGTGATGATTTGATAGATACATACATTGTGAAAGGATTCCTCCCATCTACTTAATTAATACATTTGTCACTATTATATATCTACATACGTAATTTTTTATAAGAACATTTTCCTACTCTCTTAACAAATTTCCATTTTACAGTACAGTGTAATCAACTATAGTCACCAAGTCCTACCTCAGATCCTCAGACATTTTTCATCTTATAGTTGAAAGCTTTTCCTAACATGTCCTATTTTCCCCACCCCCTTAGAAAATATTCATTAACGCTTCTTTATGTTTTAAGTGTTGCCCTGTGTACCCTGGGGTTAAAAAAAAATAAAGCCCTCTTCCAAGAGCTTTACATATAGCTGATGAGACAAAAACACATATTCACTAATAAGAGAAAAATACAAGAGGGACTTTGTCCTATGTCCTCTGCACACCTCCTGCGATAGCATTGTACTGGGGACATAGCAGGTGCTCTGAAGTACGTGAATGAAGGTGGTCAGAATGCCATTGTGTTTCACGTGGAAATTATCCATTTGCAGCTGCACTTACAAGATTAATGATGAAATGGGTATACACCGAAAACATCTAAATGACTACATTTTTACACTTGGAAAGTGCTGGTGACCCTGCCCACACCATCTGTTGGCTTGGCAGCTGTGACACTCGACGGCGTTGCTCAGGGAAGCCAGGATTCACCTGTGGGCGGCAGACGCACGATGAAGCCCGCCTGGGAGAGGTGGGAGCAGGGGTGGCCGAGGCACGCCCGGAGTCGGCCTCCTTCCTTCTGACACCCATCCAAGGCTGGGAGCTCTCGAAGTTCCTTCTGAGCACAGTCGTCTCATTTCACTTCAGGTAAACTTAGCCTCCACTTCAAGGCTGTCACCTTAACCTTTGGGGTGTCGACTCTTTCTTCACACGTGTTTCCGGTCTCTCTACATAGCTCTGTCTTCTTTACCACCCGCTCTCTATGTCACCTCCAAGTTTTGCCCAATCCATTTTGCTAACCTCCAATTCTGAATAAACACCATTTTACATTTTCTTGAAACATCTAGGTTTCTAGACAGATAAATTTATGTCAAATTGTTGTTTCTAATTCTACATAAACAGGACAATAAGATTGTTTCAATCCCTTATGTACAATTATAATACCAAGAATTCTGAAAATAAAATGATTTTATAATTTACTTGATGGCAAAATCTGATGTGGCTTGAACTAATTTGTCAACAACCTGAGTTGATCTGAGGCTATTTATTTAATGATTCTTCTGAATGGGAAGATTAATGTTTCACTGAAGAAATAGGATTTTAGGATGGTTCCCTTGACCGCATTTGGGTTCACTCATAACATGTGTTATTCCTACTCTATTATGTTTCTAAAACAGAAAAATTCTGCATTCTGAAGCATATACAGCCCTAAATGTCAGATAAAGAATTGTGGACTCATATACCTTTAGCTTTTTGGGTTATTAATTATTTTACCCATGCTACCTTGAGTAAGTCTTACAATAATCCAGAAATGTCCGGAGTGCATTACTAGACCCATTTTTCAGATGCAAAGTTAGGTCTAAAAATGTAGGTCCCTGATCATATAGCTAATAAACAAGAGAGAAAGGAATTGAAAGTGGGTGTTCTTTTCTTGTCCCTTTGTGCTTTTTTCACGTTTTTCCTTTAACAGTTACTGTTTAATTACAAAATTAATAAAAGATTTTAGTAGAAAGTGAAACATCTTAAAAAGAGAAAGATTCAAAACCACTAACAACTCAGATAACATTGTGAATATTCTGTTACTCCTTTTCTTTTCTTTCATAATGTTCTTGACCCAAAATTGAGATATTCCATATATAGTTGTGTTTTGACTTTTTAATCATTTCACTTTTATTATAGATATGTCCTACTGACATTTAAATTATCTTCTGCATCATAATTTTTCTGATTATTTTTAAGTCTCTGGCACAGAGAACCCAGGACACATTCTCATTTTCAGAATTTGTAGGACCCTCTCATTCCTGATTTCCAATTATATTCCACCCCACTCCTCCCTGAACCCACATATACTCACTCTCAGTTGTCTAATATATGGTCCTGGATATAGAGATTCTTTGTTGTTGTTTTTTAAGATTTTAGTTATTTATTTTTAGAGGGTAAGGGAGGAAGGAAGAGAGGGAGAGAAACAACAATGTGTGGTTGGTTGCCTCTCTCATGCTCCTAACTGGGGACCTGGCCTGCAACCCACGCATGTGCCCTGACTGGGAATCAAACCAGCGACACTTAGCTTCACAGGCTGACACTCAGTCCACTGAGCCACACCAGCCAGGTCAAGTGTTCTTATAAAATAAAATGAGAAATATTGTATGCTTCCCAAACTGTTTAAATCATAACCTGCTGAGTACCAGCCTCATTTTTAATAGTTTTTTTATTTACTACGATGTTAAATATTTATCCATATAAATATAAATAAGTTTGCTTTATGTAAAGTCTGCACATTCCTTATTTAGTTTATTCCTAGGTATTATATCATTTTTTTAAGGAACAGGGGAGTTGCAACTTGAAATTGGATATTTTTTTCTTTTAAAACATCTAACTTATTGTTTGTATATAAAGACTATTTATTTCTTATATTAAATGTGTATACTACCTTCTATTAATTCCTCTTGTTTTAATTGGTTTCCAGTTAATTTGCTTATCGTCTCATAGTGTGCAATAATTTCCTGCACAAATAATGGTGCTTTTAACTTCTTTCCAATTATTTTGTCTCTCTAGTTTTTGCGTTTGCTAATTGCAGTTTTAATCCTCAAGAACTATGCTAAGTTGTTATGGTGGTTTTGGATGCCTTTATTTTCTGATTTTAACTGCGAATGTTAGAGGTGTGTCCCTCACTATGGGAGAGGTTGACTTTAGGGCTGAGATGGTCACATTTTATGATATTAAGAAGATAAGAATATTTATTTATCTTATTAAATAACTTTTATAAAGGAATAATTTTGAATTTTATGAAATAAAATTTTCACCGATGAAGATCAACATGGTTTATCTTTTTAGATATGGTGTGCATTTTAATGTCCTGAAATTTAACTGCACTTGCATTTTTTGGGGTAAGTCCAGTTGGTCATTGTGTGCATGATTCTGTCAGCTAATATTTTACTTAGGATTTTTAAATGATGTATATAAATGAGGTGATACATAGATTCATTTTGTCCAGTATTTCTGAACTTTTGGTATCAAAGTTATGCTCATTTCATTTAAAAAAAACATTTAGAGGTTTTCTTACTTTTCTATATTCTAGAAAACTTTCACTTTGTAATTATTTTTTTCTTCCTCCCAAATATTTGGTAGAACATTCCTCTAAAACTGTTAGGTCTGGTGCTTTTTGGGTCAGTAATGTTTGGTCATTTCTCTCTCTCTCATTCTCTCCCTTTCTCTCTCTCTTCCCCCTCCTTCCTCTCTCTCCCCTCCTTCCTCTCTCTCCTCCTTTATGACAGAGTTTCCTAACTGGGACTGTTTAATTTGGACGAAGGCGTGGGGAGATGGTTCAGAATGCAGCATCTTCCTTCTGTTTCCAAAGAGATAGACTAACTTCTGATCATGTGGTTTGTTCCTTTGATGAGTGTCTGTGTATGTGTTGCTTTGTGAGTCTGGTTAGTGGGGGTCTCATCTGGGGGAACCTCTGCCCCCAGCCCCCCGGGCCCCTGGGACGCATGCAGAGGAGACCAGGGATGCAGCGGCTGCACCAGCATGTGCCCCCCTCACCTGCAGGAGAGCGCTCCGAGCAGGTTGCTACCTGAGGCCACAGCCTTGCTCCAGTCCTTCCTTGAATGGTGTCTTGCTTTTTCTCTGTGACTTGGGCAGTTCTTTTCTCTACCTTGAGATAGGAGGCTATTGCTGTCTCCTTATGTAGCTGAAAGTGGAATATAAACATTCTCTTTGTTGTTTTTAGATAATTTCTTGGAAGAAAAATATTGGAATTCTCACTTAATAACTTTATTTTCAAACAAAAGAGGATTAAGAAACATTTTTTAATTTTTTTATTCCATGACTATGTTTTCAATTTATAAAATGCCTCTTGTACATACATCTCTTTTGGAACCCAGTGGCTTATGAAGAACACATTAAATTTTTATCAAAGCTATTTTAGAACATACCAAGATGATCACATACACATTTTTCCTTTGACCTAGTAACGCAATGAAATCTATTAATACACATTTAACAGTAAATCTTACTTGCATTCTGGAAATAAGTCTATTTGAAAAGCTAACAATAAGAAAAGATTATATTTATTGAGTGTCTATGGATAGATTACTAAATACTTCGTATGTATTCTAAAATCCTCACCACAATTCTATTAAATCAGTACTATTAATATTTTACGGTTGAGGAAATGAAGACGCACTGAGGTTAAGTTATATAGTAACTCACAACACTGGTGCACATAGTGAGCTCAAGCATGGCTGATCTCCTAACCCACCGATTTTACTATTGTCCTAGTAGATTTTACTAGCATTTTATTAAATATTTTAAATCTATTTCAATACATCAGTAAGATCTTGGTATCATGGCTGTTTTATGAATGCAATGAAACAATTAAATGGAAAGTTTTGTATTTCCCCTCATGTTGCATTAGGGAGATTCTGTCTTTCATAGTCAATCATTATCACTTATAAAGCAATTTAAGCACAGTGATTAATTTTAGAAGCAATTATTCAGCCTCTTTTTCTGTTATTTCCAATGTTGTCACTCTTTTCAAGTGGTCTTTTTTGTATGTTTAGGCAGGTTTTGGTAATTTTATTTTTCTATAGCTTACCCTCTTTTTATTTAAATGCACCATGTATTTACTACCACACACTCTGTATGAGTATACTACTGCATAGAATGTGTCTACCTATACAGTAGATGGCCAGATAAATAGATAAAGATATAAATACTCGATGTGGGGCCATGGGTTTCTCTATTTTCTTCATGTTATTTTCTTGATTTCACCAGACCTAAGAATTTTCTGCATCCATGAAAAACCAAGGCTCATACCAATTCTTTGGTTTTGTTTGTTCGAATGCATTTTTCTGATTAACTTTTAATCAATAATGTTTTCATTTAGCTTTCCTCCTATGTGTTTTAATGTTTTTTCCTAAATCTTGAAGTTAGAAATATAGTTTATTTTCTGATTTCTTTTAAGATACTGATCTAATTCAAAAGTATGAAATTTTCCATTAGCTTTAGCTGTTTTCTATATTACAGTGATATTACTGTCGTTATTTTCTAAATAGCTTATAATTGTAGTTTTGAATTTGCTTTTTAAAAATTTTTTCTTTGGTAGGTTTAAATATATACTTTTATTATTTAATTCTACATTTATTGGATCATTATTAGAGAAAATGGTATATAATTTTTTTCAGAAATTATACAGGTCTTTTTATTGCCACAGAATGTAACCAATTTTGATAAATGTTTCATAATCTTTGGAAAATGAGATGGATTCATTGTAAAAAAAACATTCTATACATAATCATGTATTAGATTTGAAACCTCTATTTTGTTTGCATATATTTTTTTCTACTTGTTCTATCACAAGCTGAGAATGGTATATTAAATTTCTCCACTTCATTTGTGTTTCTGACAGTTTCTTTCTGTAATTCTGACAGGTTTTTATTTCTATATTTCAATTCTATATTATTCTTTACTTGAAGGTTCATGACTCACATCATAAACTCACTGTATTATATATTTAATTTTGTCAACAAAATGACTCCTTTTTTCATATTTACTTTGAATTGACTCATACTTTGATAATTTTTCCAGCCCATTTTTTCCTATATGCCATTATACATTATTTTATTTGGATTCTGATCACCTCATCTGCAAGTTCTTTTAGTAGGAGATTTAATTCATTTATATTCATTCAGATAACAGATAAGTTTCGTCTTATAGGCATTTCTGTTTTTTTCTTTCTTTGATGCCTTTTCTCTTTACACCTCTTTGTTATGTGTACCTCACACACACGTTTTTTGCTTTTATTTCAGCAATTTGAGAGATACACGTCCATAGTAGGACCATATCAAATATGCATATATGAGTTTGTTACTTTTAAGGAGAGGATAAAGAATCATCTCATGTCATTTGGAGAATCACACCAATGCTGAGTCCCTGAAGGTGGGCGCTCTCAGAATTGTAGGGCACCCTGGAGCCGTGAAGGGAGTCTTCCATAAGGAGTTAGATGGAAGTTTATTGGTCCAGGGAAACCAGGAGTGAGCAGAACATTTGTGTTCTGTTTCACAGAATTTGCTGTGTGAAGAGCCACCTGTTTCTGGATCTAGGAAGGGGTGCTCTGGAATCCCTTCTGTATTTGCACTCTGAAGGTGGGTGAGGTGGCTTCCTGGAAGGTGGTTACAGAAATCCAGAGAGCTGAGTGCTAAGAACTGTAGCCCTAGGAACTTGAGCTGGGAGAGCCCCTACCCCATCCTGCCTTGCTCGTACCCCTTGAAGAGTGAAGGCAGCAGGGGCAGTGATCTGAATCAGTGAATAGGACTCTCCAGGTGTGGCCCAGAATCCGTTTTTGACTGTGAGTGTACCTCTTGGAAGTGATAAAGAATAGCTGTGGCCAACACATTGCACTCCTGGGCATCCTCGGTTAAGTATGTCCCTCAGACTAGCCCTCGTAGGTTTCACTACATCCTGGGGGTTTGCAGATTACTGGAGAGTATAGCAGAGTCTCGAGAGGGAACCATCAAACCTCCTGCCAGTGGGGCATTTGTTGGTTAGAGCAATTAATTGGAAAAGTAAGGTGTGTGACCATATCTAAACCCCAACTTTGTGGAACAGGTTGTGTTATGTTTTCATTTTAATTGTGGTTGCTTCTACATTTTTAATAAGTTTGAGTTTATTTTTATGTACCAAGATCTGTGTTGAAATAAAAAAATTGACCACTAACTATGGTGGATAGAAATTTTAGTACAATTTTAACTTCTCTTCCATTGGCGCTCCTCTCCACGTTTATTCATATAGTCTTGGGGTTTAACCCCAAATTATTATTAAATGTTGTGCAAAAGCCTTGCATTTTGGGGTTTTTTTTTTTACATTTAGTGTTAAAGCCATATTAACAAAAATTATTTAAATGTTACCTTGTTTAATTTAGTTTCATTGCATATAATAGTCCTTGCTACACATCTTCAAGTAATTTATTTTTCAAGAAGAGTATTTTGTGTACATACAAGCATCATTTTTATTCTTGACTAGCTATATGTGAGATTTGTTTTATCCTTGAAATTAAAATAATTATAAAATATTTTCGTCTTAATTTTATATAGTATTTATGGTATGTTATATTGGCTATAGTTTATGGTACATAAAGAACCTGTTCATTTTGCAAATATATGTTCTTTTTTAAAAATGATTTTATTTATTTATTTTTAGAGATAGGGGAAGGGAGGAAGAAAGAGAGGGAGAGAAACATTGATGTGTGGTTGCCTCTTGCATGTCCCCAACCGGCGACCTGGCCTGCTACCCAGGCATGTGCCCGGACTGGGAATTGGACCGGGGACCCTTTAGTTCACAGGCCAGCACTCAATCCACTGAGCCACACCAGCCAGGGCTCAAATGTGTGTTCTTCATCAACTCAGCAAAGGTTTCTTCTGTTTTTTTGTTTGTTTGTTTATTTTCTTCTATTTCTAATTTATTATCTTTCCTTCTATTTTCCAACCCTTTTAAAAAAGATTCTTACTATATTTATCTTTTCTTTCATCTCTTTAATTGTATTCATATTTTTTGGCATCATCTCTGAATTTGTTGAATTTGTGATGTACGTTGTTAATTTACGGAGGAGGATCTAACCTGCTGTTTGTTATCCCAACATTAAAAAAAGTATTTTAGAAGATATGTTTCAAAATAAATGCTTATCTCCACAGATAACATCCAACAGTATACATGGCAAGTGCTTCTAGACCTTTCCCAAACACTTCAAGACCTCAGAACCCTTTATGAGAAGACCAAAATAGTTCACTGTGATCTTTCTTCCCCAGAGGTCAGAGATTTCTTTTTAGCTGTCCACATTATGTTATCTTCCTTTTTTTTCCTCCTTTTTTTCCTTCTAACTAGGAATCTCCACCAATTCCATGTTCCCATTTATCTGGGTCTTTGATTCATCAGTTATCTTTTTCTTCCCTTGAAACTTCAGTTATTTCTACTCACTCCTTTTTCTCAGATGGGAAATTTAACCAAAAAAAATTTTTTTTGAGACTGTAGCCTATACATGATGCATCTTCTTTGTTATCATGCACTCCAAACTAGAATTTTCTATTAAAATAATTCTTTTGAAAGTAACACACCTCAGAGTCTTTAATGCTTTCCTTACTCTCTTGCACCTCTTTGTGGCCTATGCCGCTAGTCATCCCTTCTGTCGCCTAGAATCACTTTTCCGCCCTTGAGACCTAGTTTATCCTGTTCTCCTTACTTTTTTTTTTTTTAAATCCTCATCTGAGCTTGTTGATTTTAGAGAGAGGAGAAGGTAGGGAGAGAGACATCGATGCGAGAGGGAAGCATTGATCAGTTGCCTCTCGATGTGCACCAACAAGGACTGAACCCACAACGCAGCCATATGCCTGGACTGGAAATCTAACCTGCAGCACTTCGGTTTATGGGATGACGCTCCAACCAAGTGAGCCACACCAGCCAGGGCTTCTCTCCTTACTTTGTGATTAATTCTCCTGCAGCTCTGCTAGCTCTTCTCTTTTCCCAGGACTCTGGTGCTTCCATGAAAATTCTTTTCCTTTCCTCTCCCCCTTGGTGAGTTCATCCACTCTTAAATCTTCAGTCTTCATTACTAAGCTGATGACCCTTGAATCTACATCTTTCATTTTGAGCAACCACTTCCTCATGGGGAGCCCAGCATTTCCCTCAACCACCTAAAAGAGAATGCTATCTCCATGGCTCTTGGATGCTCAGAATTTTGGAATTTCATGCCTCTCTCCTTCCACATCTACAAGTAACCAATGCTGTCATTTATTTTCTTTCCTTCTTTATATTTCTCTTCCTCCCTTTCATATGCCTTTTGTGTTTTGGGCACCCTTTTGATCCTCCCTGTCATGATAACATTATATTCCTTTCAAGTCCCATCCCTTTTTGCTCTAGGACAGTAATGTTGCAACATTCAAAAAGTACAAAGAGATGAACTTAAAACATTTTTATTTTTAATCACTTCCAGGGACTCACATTCTGAGATTTACCTATCCTCTGGACTGAGCATAAATAAAAAAATGACACTTGCCGTCTCTCAAGTGACTCGTGTAGTTCCTTGTAACATCTCTTCCTACTTAGCACGTTATTCAACTTGTAATTTAGATTAACTCTCCAGTGTATAGCAGAAGGGAGAAATAATTTGTATTTAGCTAAAAAGTATTTTTTAACCAAGTGGTCATACTGAAGTATGGGATTTTATATGTTATGATGGAGGTTCTTCTTCAAAGAACTGGTTTTCAGACAGGGCCTGGGAGCTCCTTTGTAGGACTGGTTTCTTGGTGATGAAATCCTCACTGATAGGTTCGGGATCCATTGCCTAGGCAATGGCAGCGGTTCACGTCTGCACGTGCACTGGAGTTTATGAAGCACCTTTTCAATTCTCTTTCTCTAATCTCTACAGTAACTCTAAGAGATGGTTGAAATGTGCTGTACTGTCTTCACTTAATACGTAAGAAAAACTCAGTTATTTTCCCCCCTTACACAGTATTATCTTGGATATATATGTATTAGATATTCCTGTACTATTTTTGAGTCTCCTCTCTTTGTATGAGCTCATTCCTATCAGTGACCTGCAACCTATCATTGTATCACTAAAGATGGTCATAGTCACAGTGGTCAGTTGCCTGCTCTGCTGATACTTAATAAAAAGGCATCAAATGAATCAATACATAGTTATAGCTAATATTTAGTGAGTGTTTCCTTTGTTTCATATATCAATAACAATAACTCATTTGACCCTTGCAACTGCCTTATCACTCCAGTATGGTAATTATTACCTCTGTTCCATAGAGGAAGAAGCTGGGACGGAGGGAGGTGAAATAAGCAGCAAAAAGTAGTCCATGGTGGAGCTGATATTGGAACCCAGCGCTCATGTAGCTACTGTGCTCTGCTGTCTTTTAGCATTTGAGTCAGTTTTATAAAAATCAGATAATAAAAATAGCTGTGGTGGTTTTAAATCATGGCCCCAAATTCCCTGACAGTCCTTTCATGGAAAGGTATGATATATACCCTCTCTTACTGAATCAGGGGAATTTGATGAAAGTGATATTATGTGACTTCCTAGATGTGGCCATCAGTGACCACGAAAGCTTCGCTTTGTTACATGGAACATGTGTTCATACAGCCCTGGACGCCATGAAAGTAGTCTAAGTAGCCTGAGGAAGCCAAACCACGAGGAAACCCAAGCCACCTAGAGAAGCCATGTGTAGGCAACTCTGAACAAGCAGTTGCAGCCCGCGCTCTATAGTTTGTCGCAGCTCTGCTGTCAGGCGTGCGACTGCAGAATCCTGCAGAAGGTTCCTGCGCCAGGCGTTCATGTCACTGCCGGGCACTGGGGAGCAGAGATCAGTCAACCCCACCGTGCTCAGCCGTGTCCCTGAGTCACAAAATTTGTGAGTGTAACAAATGGTGGTGGTTTTATGCCATTAAAATAACCAGAATAATGGGATTTAATCATAGTTAAATTACCGTAATATTCCCGTATCCTGAGGCCACTTGCTTTCTAATAATAATACTTCAGGGTTGTTGAGTTGAACCAATTAAATAGTTTATTGTTACACACCCCACACCAGAGGGTGCTGCACATTAAGCTGACTAAAGTGTTTAAAGGGATTGGCCTGTTGGGCAGCTCTCTGCTTCCAAGAAAACCACAGGAATATGGAATCTCTTGTTTATATTCTGCTGAGCTCAGTGGGTTGCGTGTTTGTTCTTGGCTTCACGCCCAACAAGTCTTGGCAATAATGTCACTCCCTCCCTGATTATTTTGCAACTGGGTATGAAGTGCTGCTGCCGTACTGAGGTTTCACTCTCCGAATAATGGGGTGCACTGGCCAGCTTTCTTGAGTCTATGTCTCTCACCACCCCTAGATTAATTGAAACTGGCCAGAATTACAGAAAGTAAACAAGTAACGAAAAATGGGAACTCAGGCTGGCTTTCTGAGCCAGGATGCGTTTACCTGGTTGTGTTCTTTATATACCATATTATGGACTGAGAGACTGAGAATGTCAGTTTGCTCTTCCAGGTCCTCGGCATCGCTAAAAATTGAGCAGATTTATAAATCCCAGACACACAAATGAGAACAAAGGAACCTATTACTAATGCACATGAGTAACTGCAGTTGTGATGTGTTCCCTGAGCCAAAATTGCTATTTAAACCGTTCATTTATTCACTCATTGAAAAATTATTAATTGAGGTCTATGTACAAAGCATTCTGCTCGCTGTTAATGAATCGCACCTAAGTCATAAACATGACGTTCCTTTCCATTTCTTTTACTTTTATCTTTATAGTACCCTGGGACAGTGTGTCCTCCATGCACATGGTACCTGACACAATTTAGGGTCTCACTTCCTATCTGTTGAACAAATATAAAACAAAATGGATTTTTCCATTCCCGAGAGTTTTATTCATGAAGTCTTTCCTTAGTATTTCATGCTGTATTTAATTCTTCTTTCCTCAAGAGCCTAGGAGGCTCTAATTTGTATGTGATGCATGAGAGAATTTGGATTTTGTTATATTTTCATGTGTTCATGTTTAATAAGGGCCTCATCACCCACTAACCAGTATGTGGTTGATGAACCACTAAGCATTTGATGGTGGACAAGTCCTTTTTTCTCTCTAGGCCTCAACTTTCCCTTCCGTAAACTTAGACATTTGAACTTGATGAGTGGATTTCCGCCTGTGTGCCAGGAACCCCCGGGGCAGGAGGGGAGAGCGGCTTCAGGTTCTATGACCTTCACGTTATATTTAAAAACAATTTTTTAGACTTATACGTAGAACAGACAAATTACTTTGTAGCACCCTGGTTCTTTAAAATAGGTGTTGTTTTGTTTTGTTTTGTTTTAAATAAAGAAGGGGTCCTGGCCAATGTGGCTCCGTTGGTTGGAGCTTTGTCCCATAACCAAAAGGTTGTGGGTTTGATTACTGTCAGGGCACGTGCCTAGGGTGTGAGTGTAGTCTGTTTGTTCTGAGTGAGTATGATCCCCGGTTCAGACGTACAGGGGAGGCAACCAGTCTATGTTTCTCTTTTTCCCTTCCTCTCGCTCTCAAAAAGCAACGAAAAAAAGGTCCTCAGGTGAGGATTTAAAAAAAAAATTTTAAATAAAAAAGGGGTTCTCATACAGGAAAATGTTAGGAATTATTAACCTGCTCACAGAGGGTTGACAAACCGAGCCCCCGGTTTCTGTAGAGTCCACAAGCCAAGAATGTTTTCCATTTTAAAATGATTGTTAAACAAATAACAAAGAAGAGTGTCTGCCTAAAATATTTTCCTAAATATCCCTCTGGCCCCTTACAGGAAAAGTTTGCTGACTCCTCATGTGGATCAAGGATGGCACCCACTTGGCTTCTGTGCTGGTGTTCTGGTTTCCCTCGCCCACGGCAGATGTCTTTAATGGGTTACAGAATCCTTCCCCATCTGCCTCAGGATCCTCATCCACTCACTACTCCTCAGAGTTATTACCAACCTAGGGGAGGTGGCATTTTAGCCTCCAGGTTCCTATTGTGTGGAATATCCACACTCAAAAGAATTTTGAGGTAGTCGCTGTGTGTGTGCGCAGATCCTATCTTTCTACGCTTTTGGTGTGTTCCAGCTGCCTTCCACTGGCCATGTCTGCTGTCTTCTACCCAAGGGCTATCTCCAATGTCTCTGAAGGTGGCACCCCTTCTACTCCTGGCCGGTCAGAAATGCCAAGGAACTAACTAACACCCCTGGGAGCAGCCTCAGGGGTCAGTGTACAAATATTCCAGCTCCTTTGCCTTTGTGTTTCAGCACTTGGGAAGCATTTTAAACCACATCTCCCAGAGTTTCCCTGTGATGTTAACCTCCATTTGCTCATTGGCATAGCTGGCTAAACAATCACCATTAGTTACTGTCTTCCCTTCCCTCTTACACTGTCATTTTCTCTGGCTGGTGTTCTCTGCGTCTCCCCCACGAACTACATGTACTCAAATCTCTATCTCAGTGTGCTTCTGGAGAAACCAACACCAAGACTGATTTCAAACCTACTCTTTCGTGAATGTAATGCTTTTACAAAGGCCTCTAACTTAAAACATCACAAGCTTCTCTTGCAAATCCTGAAACTTGTTGCCCGCAGTTACTCATTTTGAGGACAACTCAATTTTTGGTCCTGTGATGCATCTATTGTTGACTCTAATGTTACAGATAGGTCAACCAATTAATTTTCTGATTGGATACTGGGAGCTTTTCAGCCCTTTTCTCCACACTCCTATTAGTGAAGAGACTTCCTAGGTGCCCGTACAATGGAAAATTCACAACCAATAAACAAATGTTGAGATTTACATTGGCCAGGCAGGTTGCTATACCAAGCTCTAATAATAACTCCATTTTTCCTTACACCCTGGCAGAAAATGCAGGCAGCTGTGTCCAATTATGCTGAGCACAGCAAACTCAAACTTATTAAAGGTAGGAAATAGGCTGTTTCAGAATTTGAAAAACTCAACATAATGTGAAGATAATTTCTCAAGTGTATGGTTTAGTTGCTGTTTTTATTTTATTTTATTCTCAAGCCAGCATTAAGGTCTTTGTTCCCAGCGTAGGCAAGGGAACATGGTCTTTGTTAATACATAAATGTGGGCACATGGTCTTTGTTAATACATAAATGTCTGAGTCCAAAAATGTTAGCTCTATTCTTGGACCAACCTACAACTCTATCAAACGACCCACACAAATCATTTGTTTCATTTACTGTTCCAAAAAAAAAAATGCAGTTATTAACACCCCCTACCATGAGAGGGGACTTTTGATTATAGTTTATTTTGGGCCTTGAGATCTAAAACCAAGGTTTGCAAAGAAGGCAAGGTGGCAGAGCACTTCAGTTAACGGGCTCATGGGTGTGCCTGACCTCTGGGGCAGTAGTTCCTGAAATGACTTTCCTGATCCTAAGAAAAAAATCATTTTTTGTTATGATATGAGAAAGAAATTATTTCTTAACGTGACTTTTCCTACTTTTCCTACCTTTGGGTTCCCCAGAGAAGTTAATTCTATCAGTAACTTGTTCCATCGCCAAATGATTCTCATGATGTTTTCTAAGTGTTGAAGTAGAGTTTTCCACTCTGCAGCAGGGAGCCAGTACGACTTTTCTCCCTCCTTTAATAGAATTGATCCCTCTGCTTGGTGTCTCCAACGTGGACCAATCAGGGATCAGTCTCTCTTGTCACTCTTTGACTAATTGAGTATCTTTTTCTGCACCGTGAAATATTTTACTACTGTTTTCAAAACAGCACACGCAATGGTTTTTCATGCTGCCAAGAGCTACTAGTACCTTATTTTTCTAAACACATTTCCTGTCCCTCCATCTAAATTACATCCCTTGTCATTCTTATTTATGTCACCCTGCGTTTTCCCTTCATTGAACTTAGAGCTGATTACAGTCATGTATTCATTTTGTTGGTTATGTGACTCATGCTATTGTTTCCCCTCTAGTCTATATTCAGGACCGTAGTTGTCTATCATTATATTATTTCTGCCAAGGTTTTCCCTAATACGTGATATTGTTAAATGATACTAATTGCATATTATATACTTATTAACACATTTATTAATATATAATTATAATTAATATTGTATTTCATAAGTATACTTAGCACTTAGGATATGTATATAATATGTACACATATAATATGTAACATGACAATATTTATAACACATAATATATAGTAAATGTATAATGTAATATAAAATATGCAATACCATATACTATACAATATTCATAGGTATCACTATATACTATGTAATGCATATATAATGTGTGTTATATAGAGACATACATACATATACATATATAGATGAACTAAACCTAAATAGTCCTTTCCCTTTCAAAATGCCCAATTTTCACAATTTTTTATCAGAGGGAATAAGTTTATTAAAGTCTTGTCCAAGTTACATTTATTTTTAACTTTTTTAAAAAGCAGATTAAGTTTGTTTTTTACTGTTTCAGACTGAAAATGTACAATGCACTGGCTACATTTATATTAGTTTCCATGGTTTCCATTACTTCAGAAATTGTCCAAGAAAGGAGTGGAATTTTTCTCACCATGCAGAGCTGTTTTTCCCTAACTTGTTTGTGCCCACGTAATGTACCAGTTTGAGTCGTCTGCTTCTCTCCTCCCCATCTGTGCTGTTTGCAAGGGGCGGGGAGGACAGGAAAAAACAAAGCAGGTTGCAAGAGGCTGAGACACAGCCCTCGTCCTAGCAGTGATTAGCTCAGAATTAGGCTCTCTTTCCTGGATCCTGAAGTCGTCTTACTTCCGCAGTATAGTCAGCATCCATAGCTAGCATGTTTTGCTGTCCTCAAATCACTCCTACAGGAACATGCAACAGTTTTTGTGGACAACGGAGGGCAAAGACCACTGGTTCTCAAGAGGCAGCTCTGTCAGAAGGGATTATATGCTCATGTTTTTATTGGTGCTGCTGCTGCTCTTGGTTTTGGTTAATTTTTTCTGACCAATTGGAAGGATCTGCTTTTGCAGGGATGACTGCCTGTGGTTTTGCTCTACTTACTTATCTTTATTATTCTCTACATTCACCTGGAAAGGAAAATGCATCTTTCCCTTGAGAAAATGTTATTTACTTTGCATTCCATGGCTTGATTTCATTGCAGTGGCCACTGCCAAGTACAGTGGGCTGCTGTTCATTTCCGTGGCTCTTACTGGGTCCTGGCATGACTGTCTGTGAATAAGTCTCTCATTTACGGAACACTTGCTGTGTGCTCGAACTGTGGTCAGTATGATAGCGTCAGTAGTTGGACCACTCACAAAATAACTCTGTAGCCTTGGCCATGGCTCTGTTGGTTGGAGCATCATACCATACACTAAAAGATTGTGGGTTGGATCCCCAGTTGGGGTGTGTATGGGAGGCAACTGATCAGTGTTTCTCTCACATCAATGTTTCTCTCTTATCAATGTTTCTTTCTCTCTCTGTCCCTCCCCACTCCCCCCCTTCCTCTCTCTCTAAAAACAAACGTATCCTTGGGTGAGGATTAAAAAAAAAACAACTCTGTCAGATAGATGTTTTTGTTATCCCATTTTACAGGCAAGAAAGCTAAGCTAGAATCCAGTGTGTGGATTCAGGCCTATAAAATACATCTTTCTAATGTCAGGCATTTCTTAACTCACTCACTTAAGAAGTATACAGACAACTTACTTTGACCAAGGTAATTTTTTAAGTGCTAGGAACACATTACTGGGCAAAATAAACAAAATTCTTTTTCTCACCGAGCTTCATTCTGCTGGTTTTCACACATGGTTGCGCTACCTCTCATATGTCTTTTAGAAGCCAGGGGAATGTTTTGCCAGAAAATATTGGGATATTTCACTCTGTAAGTTATGCTCACTCTCATGTCAGTAAGTTGGCTGGTCTATTTTTGGAGAATGAAGCTCTAATACAAAGCTTGGAGTGCCTGTTTAATACGTCATTCTCTTCTCAAAGGAAGCTCCTGTCACCCACAGAACTAGACCCAAGAAGTCGTGTCTTTGTTACTGTGCCATTTCAGCCGCCCATGGCCTTCGCTGAAGGGCTCTTCCCATGGCTAAGTTAATCTCCACCGAGAATGCTTGTTATTTAAAGAGAAGTGGTTTTTGACTGTCATTCTATGGGAATAAAGGGGACTTGCCTCGGTAGAGAGAGAGGAGAAGAGAATTTGGAGGAGAGAGCAATTCAGTTGATACAAAAAGAGAAGCAGCGATGCAGAAGCAGGCAGTTCCGAAAGGAAGGATGCCCAAGGGGCACTCAGTGTAGTCCCTGAGGGTCCCTGCCAGTGCTAGGGGCAGCCCTGTGAGGGTGTGTGCCTGGGGTGGTCCTTGGAAGCAGCTCGCTGGGATGGGGTTTTGAAGTTGGATCACCCACCGCTAGTTGGAAATGAGGACCCCATCACTGATGGCAAAGGGAGTAGCAGCAGCCGCTAGCATGAAGGTGCAGTGTGCGTGCTAAGCTGGGACTTGACCCGCAGTGAACTAGTGGATGTTGCAGGGGGGAGGAGACCACCAACTCATGCAGTATCTCAAGCCTTTGAAAGACGCAGGATGATACTAATTATAATGATGATATTGTGCTGACCACCACTGATGATTTGAAGAGAGAAAAAGATAAGCTCAGGAGACTCAGTAACCAATGTCAAGTCAAACAGGAGGGTCACAGGTCTCCTTGGCAGCCTTTAAAGAGACCCTTTGTCACCTATAGCTGGAGGGAAAGAAGAGCTGAGGACTACAGATAACATAATTGGGAGACTGGCAGAACTTTGGAGAAAGGTGAAATTTTCAGCCTAGGCAAGTCTCTATTGCTAAGTCAGATCCAACAGAGAAAGAATGTGGCCCTGAGATTGGAATGAAGATCTCTACATAGATGTACCTGAGCACTGTGAATTTCTAGATCCCCCAAGCCTCCCTGTACCTGCAGAAGCATCTCACTTCCCTTTCTTGGCAGGTAGAAGCCATTATACCTACCTACCCTTACCTGTTGCTTGAGGCTGTAGAGACATCTCAGGTGAGGCAGGTGCCTTATAAGATGATGCTGGTTTTCAGGATCTGCCTCTTCCTCTTCCTCTCCTGGTGATCAGATCAATAATGAGGGACAGAGGGTAACAGGTGCTGGGCCTGCTAAGGTGTGGGATGAGTTAAATGCTGAAGGGGCCCCACGACTTCGCTGTTGTGTTCTAACTGGGAGTGCAGAGTAGACCTAGTTAGCTTTTGAGGGTGCAGAATCAAGATGGGGAAAATATTAAACTGGATAATGGAGAGGTTGTTGGTACAAGGTCACTCTCTCATGTCACAGGGATAAGCCTTAGAATCTTGGATAAAGTGGTGACCCACATTAAGTGGCACAGAGATACCACTGGCAGACCATGGAGGAAGACATCAGAAGGCTCAGAGAAGTGACGTGCTAGAATGGGTCTACTGTGTAAGAACAGAAAACCCACCGGTCAGCTACATCTTGGGAGGGCCCTGAACGCTGTCATGTACCGAAGTGATAAGGAGCACCCGGGGAGGGCAGTGCCAGCATCGCATGGTCCTTGAGAAACTCTGTGCGGCCCTGGGCTGACCGGAGGGGGTGCTGGTTCAGAACTGAGGTTCCTGGTAGCAGTGGGGGTAATAGGGTTCCAGGCTTTCACAGGCCAGTGGGCAACATTTAGTCATCAGCTGCAAAATAAACTGAATTACTGTAAAGAGCAGCAAGGGACCTGACGTATGGGGATAGAGGAGATGCCGAATAAAGCCCTCCCTGCATAAATCATGATCTTCCAAGTCCTTATTTTAGGCTTGAATTCTGCCAGTTATCTAGGGCAGGGGTCCCCGGTATCTAATACTGGTCCGGGCCTGTTAGGAACTGGGCTGCCCGGCAGGAGGTGAGCTTAAATGTAATGCGCTTGAATCATCCCGAACCATCCCCCGACCTGGGTCCGTGGAAAAATTGTCTTCCACAAAACCGGGCCCTTGTGCCAAAAAGGTTGGGGACCGCTGATCTAGGGAACCTGGCATAAGAGAATCCCTCCTCCAGCCCCCAGCCCCAGAACTCTCCTGTCTAAGCCTCAGTAGTTCTCAAAGGACAGGAGAGAAGCCACCTCATTCTGAAGTGTATGTCTGGGTCTCCCAGGAGGTTGTCAGGCCGGGATGGCAGGATGGCAGCAGTTGGTTTGAATCCTGTCACCGCAGAGCCGAGGCAGACATCTTTCCTCAGCCCCAGATGGTGGCCCTGAAAACGAAGCCCGAGAGATGGTTGTGAGAGCGGCCGTGACGTCCGTCCTGGGGTGGCCAGATGGGCGGTGCACCCACACTGGCCAGGCTCCCCTCGCGGGAGCCCGAGAGCAAGTGAGGGTCCAACTCGGTCCCAAAGACAAGTCCCAACAAAATAAGCACATACTTTCATAAACGACTTGGTGCTTTGTAAGTGTCTTCTTGGGTCTGCTTTCCCCGGGACACTATGCGGATGAGTTATTTTTGGTTCTGCACAAGAGAAACAAAACTTGTATTAAGTTCAGGCCAAGAAGGGAATTTATCACTCACAGAATTCAAGGAAGGGTTGAGGAAGTGCAGCATAAAAAAGGCAGATAAGCAACCGAAAGGCAAGAGCAAAGGGATCCGGAAACTCAGGTGCTGCCAAGTCTTCCCCCAACTCCCGACACTGCACTCTCCAGGAAGTCAGGTTCATTGCCTCTCACTGCAGCCAGGCTTCTCTCCTCAAGAGTCAAAGAAGAATCAGTAAGTCCCGAGTTTCATATCTGTGTGACTTTAATCTCCAGAAAGAAAAAGCCCTGATTCTCTGTGGTCCAAAGTGCAGCAGTTTCAGGGAATGGCAGTGGATCGTTGGTCTTGCGTTAGTTGCTTGCCCCAAAAAGAATCGCCGGTAGCCAAAGGGGTGGGGCTAGCTCCAATAGGATACTGCCTGGGAGAAGGGTGGATGCTGGGTCATTTCCTCCATTGCTTTCCATTAGAAATCCTCGGGAGCACCCTGAGTGGAAGGTGGAGCGAGGCTGCAGAGCTGCTCGCCGTGGAAGCACTAGAACTGAATGTGGAATTGGAGAATGGGATCCGGCGAGAGCAGACTGGTGTGAGGGGAAAGAGCTCAGAACTTGAGATGAAGAGGAACAAAAGTCCACGTGGTAGCCGCGTGGCTAACACGGGACTGGATCACTTACCCTTTCAGAGCCTTTGTTCCTTCACTGCAAAATGGGAGCCATCACTGTCCTGTTCACGCGTGATTACGGAAATCAAATGACAATTTACAAAGGCAAGATAGCATCGTGGAGTCAGCGCTGCAGAAAAGACAAATCCAGGTTCAAATATTGTCCATCTTCTACCTCTTTCTAGCTATGGATCCTGCATAGGATTCTGACGTGGTCTGAGTGTGTTCACTCATTGGTAAAGTGGACATGATTGTATCTACTTTATTGGGTCATTATGAGAATTAAGTAAGATACATATTCAAAGACATAACATCCATAGTGAGTACTGAATAAACGTTAGCAACCATTATCATAACAACGCTAATAACCATAGTCTCTAAGTTCATTTAATGTTGGGGTTATGTGTGCTGCATGTTCCCTTATTATTGTAAAATTATGCCAGCATAGGACTTGCCATGTTGTCTAAACTTAATATATATTTATTGAATCTTAATATCAGAATAGCCCACCATCCACTTGTAAACTCAGTACTCATTTATTTAGAATATAAATATTGTGTTTGGACCCACACAAACCCCTCCTCTCCCAGATTTGCATTATTATTCTCCCTCTGCCGGTGACCGTATTGGAAGCTGTTCATTTATCTGATCTATTTCTCAGCACTTAGGTCATTATGCTAATGGGGAACTTTGAATTTACACACACCATCCAGTGTATTAAGTGTAGGATCATGCAGTAAATACCACACTTAGCTAGTGCTTTCATATCTGAAAACTTACCCAAAGCCAGTAGAGGTGGAGCTTGTATTTTTTCAACACGTTTCAGCTCTACCTATCATTCCTCTTATATAGATCCATGCTTTCGAAGGATTTTTGAAATGACTGTTTTCCTTTATCTTTTCCGTTTTCGTGGATCTGTGAGACAGATTTTCCCTAGAATCAAGGCGCAGGGAAACACATGTTCACTTCGCTCTCCTGTGGAGGACGCCGGAAACCTGCCCCGGCGGGTCCTGCCCGTCTCCTGCTGTGGCTCAGAGCCGCACCTTCCCGGGCTGCTTCGTTTCTGGGAAGATTGCCACGGTTTTCCATCCCACCTGCAGTGAGGCCTGAAAGAGTCATTTTAGTTTCTGATGATGGTGTCAGGAGGCTCATCACTGGCCTTTCTTTGGGACGGCCTTCAGCAAGGCATGGTCTCAATAGACCAGATTCCCGGGACAGCGAGTTCTGGAGAAAGACCAAGAGTAAGAACCTCCCTGCAAGAAGAGAAAGACAGGCCATTCATTATTTGCCTATTTACAACTGTGTCTCTCCTAGCTTACAAAGCTGTGGCAATGTTTGTGTCGACGGCTTACCACAGAAGAATGCTTTTTTCCAGAGATGGTTTTAAAGGAGACAAAACGCAATTTTGTAATTATCTCATTTTTAGTTTTCTTCTTCCTCTTTTGTGCCACCCCCATCAGTTAGAAGTAGCCATGTTACCAAGTTAGCAACTGCTATCTTGGAGGGCTGTATCAGAGAAGTGCATAGACTGCTTCTCTGGACGGTTCCTGCAAGGGAGCTGTCTCGCTCCAGACATCATTGGTCTGAGCCTTGCCCCCCTCCAAAAAGTCCCTCATCGTTCCCAGCAGCACCTGCCGCCTCAGCATCAGGGTAGAGGTGAGCGGTGCACACGGCGCACACGAAATGTGCTGCTGCGGGTGGAGCTGTGTCTGCGGGAAGCTAGGCCACTCTGTCAGAGGTGGCTGAGGCTGAGACGAGCGGCCAGAAACTGGGAGGCCATGAAGATCTCAGGTGACACATCAGAGATGTTTGGTATATAGGTTAATTTGCAGTGAGGGGCTTGTTTCTGTGTGTCCATTTGGGAGATGCTATTGAACAGTGATTAAAAGAAAGGGCTTCCAGCCCTGGCCACGTGGCTTAGTGGGTCGAAGCATTGTGCTTCAGGGGTGTCCAGCCCTTTGGTGTCTCCGGGCCATGCTGGAAAAAGAGTTGTCTTGGGCCACATATTAAATACACAAACACTAATGAACTCTGATGAGCAAAAATAAGATTTTAAGTGAGTTTATGATTTTGTGTTGGGCCATATACGTAGCCATCCTGGGCTGCATGTGGCCCACAGGCCACAGATTGGACACCCCTGCACCAAAAGGTTGCTTGTGGGTTTGGCTCCCAACAGAGCATATACCTAGGTTGTGGGTTCAATCCCCGGTTGGGGCACATGCAGGAGACAGCCAGTTGATATTGCTCATATCTCTCTCCCTCTCCCTCCCCTCTTTTTCCTCTGCAATCCCCCTGCCCCCGTTCCTCTCTCTCTCTCTCTCAAAAAAAAAAAAAAAAAAAAAAAAGAGCTTCCAGTCTGGAAAAAAAAAAATTAGAAAACCCTTGATTTACCCCTCTCTACTTATACAATGGGGGACCCCCCCGCAAAAAAAACCCAGGATTCTCTTCTGGAGGGCAGGCTCCTTGCAGCACAGGCTTCCCCCATTAGGTGAGTGTTCTGGGAACCCATCTGTTTCAGTGCACCAACTGGCATTGTTGCAAGAGGCTGTGTTCAGCCTCAGTGAAATTTTTTTGCAGACTCTTTCAGCATGTTAGCCCATTTTATGATGGGTGATTTACAAACATACCTGCCCAGGCCGCGCTGAGCACTCAGCAGTTTTTGACCAAGAAATGGTGAGAGTTCCTTGCCCCACCCTCCCTGTTCACCCGATCTTAGCCTGAGTGTCTTGTTTTTATTTCCCTGGATGAAAATAGTCCTCAAAGGGAAACATTTTGCCGATGTGGTAGAGGTGAAACAAAAAATGGCAGAAGCACTAAAAGGCATCAAAATTGTGTTCAAAAACTGTTTTGAGCAGTGGAAAAAACATCATGATAGGTGTATTGCATCAAATGGAGAGTGCTTAGAAGGTGACTGAGGTTGAAACATGTAAGAATAAATACACATTTTTTAATAAATTCTGGGGGGTTGTGGGGAGTCCCCCTTGTGTGATTTTGGGCCACCCTTTCCCCTCTTTATGATGAAGGCAAGGAAAGGACCTACTTGTTATTGTAAGGAGTAAGCAAAGTAATTCACAATATCTGACCCTCCGATAAGAACTCAAAAATTGGTAGGTAATGTTATTATTTCCCCCATTTCTGAGATTATTTTGCATTTCTATGGGAGCAAGATGTTACTTACAGAGACCTTCACTAAATTTTCTTCCAAATACCCCCAAGTCGGTTTGGCAGTAATTGATCCTTTCTGTTATATTTGAAACACTGAAATGGAAGGGGGAAAACTAGGCTGTCAGAGCAAGGCCGGTAAAGGCAGCTACTAACAGTTACAGTGATGAGTTGGAGGGGAAGGAATGTGTGTTTTTTATGTTCTCAGGTTATTCTGATACAGCCTGCCTGTCCACAAGCCAACATTCAGAAACTACTTTCACAGACTAAAATTATCTCGAACCACAGCTTTGACAAGGCTAGCCGTGATAACAATGGGATTTGTGAGCTTTTGGATGGCATTTTTCTTTCATAACTTCCCCAGGGCAAAATCACCAATGCACGCACACTAACACAAGTCTTCTGTTTTTCTTGAGGGGTGGGAAAGGGGTCAGACACAAGAGGAACAGTTGGAAGCCCATAAGCTGCGTGAGGTTAATTGGTCTGGAGAATGTGTAGAAAGGAGAACTGATGCGTTTTCCCCAGGTCTTCCCAGCTCTCATGCATATTCTTAGCAACTACAGCGTTCAAGTGTCCTACATGGACGCAGCTCCGAGTCACCCTTCGGGGAGGCTGTCTGCATGGCCTACGTGCTTGGCTGGCCAGCCGGCTGCGCCCCCCACCCTCTGCTGATGCCTGCGTCTACTTAGGGAACAGCCACTCAATCTTAATACTGGCCTCAGAAAAATCTACTTATGAAGGCAAATCCAATGCTCCCGCAGAATTAAAATCCAACTTGAATACTTTACAAAACCAAGCTGAAACGGCTTTTGTTTTATCCATCGCAGTGGATTATTCACACCACTGCTTTCCTATTAACAAAGTTATTGAGAGGTCACCATCCAGACAGTCCCCAAGAGGCGAATGGGCGCTGTTGCAAGTCAACTGCATGCAATTCTGGAACATGTTACCACATAAGCAACATGAGGGATTGTGGTGAGACCTCTCGGTCAGTGGCCCTCAAAGCGCAGTCGCAGACCAATGGCACTAGCGTCACTTGGGAACTTGTTATAAATTCAAGGGGGTTGTTAGCTTTTTGTATAATCAGATGTACATAATGAAAAAAATTGTAATATATAAAATGAAGTACTTTATGAGTTGGGATGTCTCCAACTACTAGAAGTATATAAGTAGAGGCTACGTAAAATGTCAGAGGGTTTTAGAAGAAGTTCTTGCTTTAGATGTGGCATTGAATAAAAAGGCTGCTAATGCTGCCTCTGACACTTATGTTTTTTGCCCCTATCAGTAGGAAGGGAGTTCTGTTTTAGTCTGGATCTCATCGATGGACATGTGCTAATTACAGACCTCAGCCACATTACTTTTATTTTTCCTCTATTGACTTCTTATTTTCAATTTTATTGATTTCTTTTTTTAATTTTTTTTCTTGCTCAAGTACAGTTGTCGCCATTTTCCCACCAGCACTTTGCCCTGCCCTACCCACTCCCACCTCCCACCTCAATCCATGTTACTTTTAGATCATTGTGAATCTTTTCCTGAGTTTTGCTGCAATTCCCACATGCACTCCAAATAAGCTTTCAGAAAACCATTTTCCTAATTTCTCTGCAATCAGACTAATCTGTATCAATCAGACCAATCAATTAAATATGTAATGAGAATTTCTGAGGTTTCTAAAGACTTTAAAAAATAATGAAAACCAAAGAAATGAACCTGTGCTAGGGATGAGATTAAAAAATGTTTTGCTTCCCGACTGGGTGGCTCAGTTGGTTGGAGCACCATCCTGTGCACCAGAAGGTTGTGGATTTGACTCCTGGTCAGGGCACACGCCTAGGTTACAGGGTCAGTCCCTGGTCAGGGCATGTATAGGAGGCAACTGATCGATGTTTCTCTCTCTTCCTCTCTCTCTCTCTAACCAATAAAAATATCCTTGGGTGAGGATTAAAAAAGGAAACAGCTGTTTTGCATTATGATTTAGCTGCTTCATGGTTTGCTTTATATCAGAGGACAGTTATTGTTATTGTTATCAACATGATTCATCAAATTTTGGTCAAAACTGTTATTGTCATGGATGACAATAAGGAAGAAACCTTTGTGTAGTGCTTTGGAGGGAACAAAGGGCCTCCGCATATATACGCACACTTTCTCCTCACAGTGGCCCCATGAACATTTGTAATTATTATTCTCATTTTGTGACAGAAGAACCTGGTTTTGCAGAGTTCCATTACAAATCTAGGATCGCTCTACTAGATATGATGCAGGAGTACACGGAGTCTGGGCCATTGATGTTATAAAGTCCATGTTCTTTCCTCTATATCCTTAGATCCTGAATGTTTTTACTTTAGAATCTCAATTATTGACAACCCCAAAGATCTTTTGGTCATGGTTTTTATGTCTAGAGACATTTACCATATTAGAATTTAAAACAGAACAATTCAAATACTTCTTACTTAATTTAAAATAATAGTAATGAACCCATTACGTGGTCATATAAGTATATTTTTACTTAAATTATATTTTCCAAAACAAAAAAATAGAACAGTTATGTTCTCATACATTTAAAAATATCCCTTTAAAGTTTGGGTTAGTAGAAGATGACTAGATTATCATTTTTCTTTTGCATTTAATTAGTTACAAGATGATGTTTTGGTTAAAGAGTATGAAAAAAAAATTGACCATCCAAAAATATGTGGTTGGAAAAAGAAGGCATATTTTAATAACTTTTACAGGTAACTATGGATTTTTTTGATACTATACTCAAACTCAACAAGTGACAGTTTCTCAAAGATCAGTTGTGATGTGGAATCCGAACTCTTTTCACTGAACTTCTTTACTCTGTTACGTTAAAATACAGTCATCTACTTACATTCTAAATAAATATTTAACCAATGCCTGATTTCATAACCTCATATTCCAGTTATTAGGAAAATATTGATTTGCTGAGCAATGAAGACTTTTCAAATACTGTCACATTTTATTAAATAGTATAAAAAATTACATCTGTGAATGACACCATCGATCTCATTAAAAAAGTCCTTACCTATTGGGAGGCTGTCAAGTTCATGGTTGTAGACACAACATACTCAAAATTCTCATGTTTCCATTCAAATTTTATCTTTAACAACAAATATCAGTTCTGTTGCTTAAAGTGACAGGCTAACTTTACTATTTTCAAGAAATTTCAAGATAACATCTTTATGTCACATTTCCAAGTCTGAATGATTAGAGTTTACATTTCACAATTAAAAAAAAAACAAACCAGTTCAGCTTTCAATTCAAACACTGACACAAGCATTTTTCCTCACTACGCTCGCCATACTTCAATATGCAGCACTATCATCTTTGACATATTTCCTGTTTTATCATTTCATCACATACAATATTAAAGAGACATGTACTCAAGACTGAGATTTAATAACATGAATAATCTATACTGCTTTAACAAGGATGTTCTTTGGCAGAATGGGCTTTTAAAAAATATAAGTGCATGGTGGTCAAGAACACAATAATTTTCTACGAGTACAGTCTGTTGCCACTGACTTAACACGTGCAAAGGCACCAGCACGTTTACCCACCATTGCTTTTGCACCATTAGAACAAATGCCAGCCCAGAGAAAAGGTAATGTCTTAGTATTACCATGAACACAGCTTTGATCTCATGGGTGCCCTGGAGGGTCTTGGGGGCCTTTGATGTTCATGAAAGAATTGTTACCCTACATCAAGTCACCTTTCTCTTTAGTAGTTGGATTTTGAAGAATTTGAAACTATGTTACATGCCAGAGTCAACACTGACGGTGCCAAACTCCTTAAGTTGCTGACACTGATATTTTTTATTTGTGCTTCTAATGGCCCATTTTGAACTGTTCTTCTTCTGTACTGTAGTCATTACGTGCTGTTGAATCGGGTCCCATTCCTGGCGATCCTATGAATGGGTGACATGGACAATGCGCTGGCCTCAACTGCTTTGCTCAGCTCCTTGTAGGCTCATGCCTATGGCTGCTTTTATGAAGTCAAGCCCTCTTGCATTTGGTCTTCCTCTTTTCCTGCTGCCTTCTATTTTTCACCATTACTGTCCTTTTCAAAGAACCCTGCCTTCTCGTGATGTCTGTAGTCAGACAACGTCAGTTTTGTCATTTTTGCCTCTGGTGATGTTTTGGGCTTACTTTGGTCTAGGACCCACTTGTTCATCTTTTGGGCGGTCGAGGGTATTGGTAGAGCTCTCCTCCACACCATATTTCAAATGAAGCATTTTTTTCCTCTGTCATACTTCACCGTCCAACTTTCACATCTGTACATAGTTTTTGGGAATACAAGGGTGTAAATCATCTTAGCCTTGGTCACTAATGACACATCTTTGCCCTTTGTTATCTTTCCTAATTATTCCATTCCTGTTCTTCCGCATCTGAGCCTTCCCTTGACTTCTTGGCTTCAGTCTCCATTTGAATTGGTGACTAAACCAAGGTAGGCAAAATCTTTAACAGTTTTGACATGCTCATTGTAGATATTAAAGTTGTGTATTTCATCTGTAGTCATGAGTTTCATCTTCTTGATGTTCAGATATACACTGCTGTCCAACTAAACTTTCTGTTCTTTTAACTCACCTTGTTTTCTGTAGCTTCTGGGACTTTACAAACATGGAACAACGCTCCCCTCTAAACCATGGGGCCAGCTTGTTCTCAGGTATAAGCTTAACTGTCCTTTTCTCAAGGACATGTCCACTGACACCTTCTTTCAGACATACTTTTAAATGCCCATCATATGCCAGGGAATAGTCTAGGTATTAGACATGCATTGGAAAATATTGAGTGCTTATTATCTGTTTAATGCCTGTGTTCTTCATTAAACTCTTGTCGGTATCATTCACCCCTGTATCTTCAGCTGCAGCGTGGTGCTTTTTTGCCTGTTGCATAGAAGACGCTCAGTAAACATATTTCATAGTTTTCAGCACAGGTGAGAAAAAATTTAATCTCTATGTCATGTCTCCCTTTTCCCTGTCAGCAGAAAAACATAATTTGATTAATTTGGGTAACTTCATTACTTTTATGCTAGAGGAAAAGTTGGTCAAATTCAGGGTTGCCCCCTCCATCGTCCCTGGTGTAGATTCTATCATCTAGGGTTTATTCAAGGTTACATTATTTATGGCGATAGATGTCCTGCTTCTAGGTCTGGATTCATTTACCCTTGCGCCCACCGAGACATGCAGTAGTACTGAGAGCCTCCATATGTTTCAGCATCTGCAGATGAGTTGCATGTGTTTCTACCACAAAACCTGCTAGAGATGGATGCAACATATAGTCTATCCTCATTGTTTGTAAATTCCATATTTGTGTTGGCCTACTTTCTGTAATTTATTTGCAATCCTAAATTCAATCCATGTGTTTTGGCACCTATAGCTCAGATAGGTGGACTCCTGCATGAACCTATTGGGACTAAGGTCATTGTGCAGTCAGTGCTTATTTGCAGGTTCCGTATTTATGAATTTTCCGGTTTGTTGTGATATATTTATAATCGAAAGTCAATAGCCACGGTGCTTTCTTAATCACAGACAGGCATGCTCAGAGCAGTGAAAAATTGGAGTTCCTTGACACACGCATTCCCAGTTGAAGTTGAACAAGGTGACACTCTGCCTTCTTATTTTAGCTCTTGTAACATAAGTGTCCTTTTTGAGTCTATTCAGTGCTGTGTTTTCCACTTTTTGCTGGTGATTTTGCTGTTTACAATGGTCCCCAAGCATTGTGCTGTCTCGTGTTCCTCAGCACCAGGGGGCTGTGATGTGCCTTCCGGGGAAAATGCATGTGTTAGAAAAGCTTCATTCAGACCAGAGTTATAGTTCTCTTGGCCATGTTAACAAATTAACAATTACACATGAAGTAGTTTCTTTAAACAAAAAGACACACAAAAGAAGGTTGTATATTGACTGGTTGACAAAAACGATGTGACCTGAGGTTCACAGGAACTTAACCCTGTATTTCTCCTAGGACTGCTGGTTTGACATTTTCTCATTCTGTGACTACGACTGTGTGTCTGTGACTGTGTTATAGGACATAACTGTCATACTTAATGAGAGCTGACTATAGCATTTTCCTGACTCTCTCTGGTCTATGCGCAGACAGCCACGACCCTGAATTCTGGTTCCTACTTCACTGCACATTCGCTATACAGAAGACCAGAAACTTTCCGAAGAAATGTCTCTAAGTATAGAACAGATATCTGACTAGTCCTCTTTCTTTGTACCATCCTGTGATTTGGATTGTGCCCCTAAAAACAATGTGTCGACATTTTAACTGCCAATCCCTGTGAATGTGACTTTCTTTGGAAAATAGGGTCTTTGCAGATGTAATCGAGTTAAAGTGAGGTCATATTGGACTAGTGTGGGCCCTAAATCCAACAGTTGGTGTCCTGATAAGGAGAGGGAGGTTTGCAGACAGAGGCACTCAGGGAAGGAGGCCACGTGAAGAGGGAGGCAGAGAGCGTAAATACAACATTTATGAGGCCACAAGCCAAGGAACACCAGGCGTGACGGGCAGCTCCTGGAAGCTGGGGCAGAGGCATGAAACGCATTTCTTCCCCAGAACCCCCAGAAGGAACCAGCCCTGTAGACAACTTGACTCGACTTCTGGCTTCCAGGATGCAGAGTATACATTCCTGTTGCGGTGAGCCACCCAGTTTGCGGTACTTTGTCATGGCGGCCCTAGGGAACCAGTGCATGTCCTTTAGCACTTGCAGGTAGTATCACGGACGGGATCCTGCAGAGAAGACTCCAAATAGATCTATGAGACAAGGGCATTTCTTCCAGTGCACCCTGGTAGTTCAGGACTGGCAAGTCCTCTGCTAGTTAACTGGAAATTCTAGTCTTTGGTTTCTAGGTAGCAGGTGTTACGGAGCGAAGCAAGATGCTGGAGAGCAGGCTCATGGAAAGCTTCTGTGTGTGGCATTTCACACTCTCAGATCAAATGCTGTGTAAAGGGGGAATAATAAATATTAATGTAGCACCTGCTCTAGAAACTTTCAACTAGCAGGAGCTGGCAGAGAGACCGTGCCCACAGTGAGACCGTGCAGACCCAGCTCCGACACTCCTGCTGGCTCGCCTTGGGGGTGGACCCTCCCAGAGCCAGACCCGGTGGCTTTGCGGATGGGCTCCTGGGAGGCCTGTGGAGCGCACGGGCGCCTGTGTGCCCGCCCTGGGCAGCATAGGGTCCTGTCCACTGTCTTTTGAGCAGGCTTGTCGGGGCTGGGGCTGCTGACCAGGGTTCTCTTTCCTGTTGAGGGTCCTGGAGATGGGTCTGTGTGAGGTTAGCTGCTGCTTCTGGAGTGGAGCAGCCACGCTTCCGTATGAAGTGGAGGAATTGGACTCATTTGGCTGCACTCCCCTTAACCTGGACTGAAACCTTTAGGGGAGGCACCTTCCACACAGTTTGGTGTATTTATGGGGGCTCCGAGACCTGAGAACCCTGTGTAGGAATGAACTGGAATCAGGTAATCTGCTAACCTCGCACCTGTACCTGTACCTGTACCTGAGTCTGGGCCTGCCTCCAGGCACACGAATCATTTAGAAATTGCTCAGTGTAGCCCTCAGTGACAAGCTTCCTCTAGAGAGCTGGGAGCAGTGAGAGTCTATCCTCCAGTGGCCAAAAGAGCATCTTGAAAAGAAATTTGTAAGCCATAAATTATAGAAGATTCTAGGTGTGCCAGCGGCCACGCGGCGTGCTTAATAAACCTTAATTCATTAAGTTCTAGCAATGCTAAGATGGAGCAACTATCATTATCCTCGTTGTACACATAAAGACTCCCAAGGGTAGTAGAAATTGAGTAGATTTTCCAGGCGTCAGCTAGCAAGTGATGGAGCCTGCTTGCAATCACAGCTCTGCTTGACTTCAGTTCTGATTCTGCCTCCCACATGAACTACCCCTGAGCAGAGCTTTAGATGCCTGTCTGTGTTTACTTACATATAGATGTATAGATATGATTCAGATATATGTATGTACATTCGAATACACACATATATGTTGGATTCAGAACTTGAACTATATATAATATAAATATAAGTAAGTAAATATATATATATATATATGCATGCTGGATTCTTGGGTTAGAATAAGGCTATGCATGGCATAATACTAATATGCCACTTACATAGATATGCCACTAGATAGTAACAAAGATCATAAAGCAGGAACAATTTCTGTTTTTCCTACCAATGTGTACCCAGAGAGCAGTATAGTATCTCGCACAAATGTATACTCAGTAAATATTTGTTGAATGACTACATGAAAGGAATAAATGAGTGAATGCAATTACTCTGTTTGTTGCAAGATTTGGATCCACTTCAACCTTCTGATTCCCAGCATGGCCTCAGGAACTAGACAGAGTAAAGATGGTCATGTTTGCCTTGAGGACGCGGAGCTGGAACGTGCGTTTTCTGAGTGCTGGTGTTGGGCCTCTCCACGCCGTCTTTCCAGGGTGGCAGACATGAGTCAGGGGCCTGTCACCTTGGCTTCAGCCATCGCTCCTTTCATGCTTGTTTTCATAAACATTATTCAAGGTGCCAGGCAAATGTTGCGGATTGCCAAAGAACAGACCAAGAATGATGTGGGAATTCCCAAAGTTTCTACTTTCATCCTTCAGATGAGTGATACACGTGCTGTGATCTCTTCTTAACTTGGGGAAGAGAAGCTGCTCCCACTTGAGCAGTTAAGCTTGGAGCTGGGAGCTCAGCACTGCAAACATGGCCTTACTTCTGGAACCAGAGGTCCTGAGGGGACTCCTGAAGGACAGTCCTGCAATGCTCATTGATTTTGTTGTATCCTTGGTGATGCAAAGACCTCTCTGTGGCAGGACCTATTCACGGGACTCAAGTGCATTAAGGAATAAGGCCTCATATAGTATTTGGGGAAAAAAAATAGTAGAGATGTAAACATACCTATACATGTAAAGAGATATATGAAAGTTCGCAACCATCTGATTTTAACTATAATCTCAGTTGTGAATGATACTGAAAAATTACTATTGTATGAAAAATTAAATGTTACCTATATGCCTTACTGCTCCTGGCTTTTCATCTCTTTACTCCACATTGTCCACGGGCGGAACAGTCAATTCTCAATCCTTTCCTAGGGGAGCATCTTCTGTAATGAAGGGTGCAGAAATGGTAAAGATTTATCAGAAACCAAAAACGGTATTTTGGCCTTGTGACTACCTGTTTTTCTCAGGAAAGAGATAGCTTAATTAACCAATTTCTCAGAGAATTTTCTGGAACTGAGTACATCTCTTGAAGTATGACATTTTGGATCCCTTACAACTTGGTGAAGTCTGCCCCTAGGATTCTAGCTAGTTCTTTTATTTATGTATCTGATCTTTGGGACCCTTGCCATATTCCCTTTGTTTTGTTTCTAATCACCATCTTAAAGCTGTTCTCTTCATGGTAGTGACATTTTCTTTGTTTTTAAATTTCATTTTGGAGTTCTTAAATCCTTATATCAATAGTCAATTTCTCTTTCTCCTTATCCTCACTATCTGACCAGCTATCAAGAGACTAGGATTTGACTTCCTAGTTTCTCCTGATTCTGTTATTCTTGTTCCTACTGTTACCCTTCCCTTCTCCCACAATGCTTTTATACACAGCAATTAAAATTGAAAACATCTTTTCAGGGTAATTTGAAAAGCCATCTTTAAGAATCTGTTCAGAAAGTGCATCTTGCCGAATAAATTTTGATTGTGCTTTTTCCTGAAATTCTCCAGCAGTAGATTTCTTTTGCAAATATATTCTGCATTTTACCATAGTTACCAGTGCACTGTCTCGTTCTCTTCATTGGAATGTAACAAGTATCAGACTCAGTTCCAGCCCTCGAGGGCTGGAGTGCACTGAACCTGTTAGCTTTGCACCTAATAGACAGTCTAATGGAGGAACTTAAGTGTTTTGGGGTTGGACTGCCTAGAATTGAATTGCAGCTTAGACATTTTTACATATGTCCTTGGACAAGTCACCTAACTGCTTTGAAACTTCAAGTTCATTTATCTAACAAAGAACAATAACTACCTTTGAAGTTTGTATTTTAATATGGCGCTTTTCTCAGTGTTGGTAGGCACATAGCAAATGTTGATTCATTCAGGTTGTTCAGCCATTATGTTTCTGAGCAGGTACACTGTGTCAGATACTGATTTTGGCTCAATGGGTGCACAGGGCGAAAAATGCAGAAGAGCATCTTGCTTTCACAGGATGTAGATTCTAGTGAAAGGAGACAGAGAGGGTTTATGTTGATCATAGGGAATAACATGGCCTTACCAGTTGTTTTCAGCTGGTTTCTATCCTGATTTGTAGGTTTCCATGTCGTATTGGCTGTTAACGATCTTGCATGCAATTCTGGATGTAGATACTTAATAAATGATGTGGAATGAAAGTTATGGATGAAGCACCAGGATGATAAATACCATACTCCAAAGTGAAATGTGAGGTCATGAACTAAACATTGCAACAGTGATGCTGAAATACGCTTCTATATCTATGAAAACCCTCACTGGCAATGAACATAAAAGTCAGCAGTTGAGGAGAATTTTTGTTGAGAGCATTTGGGACTCTCTCACTGCATCAGAGAACCCTTTTTGGGAAAGGTGAGCCTGCTTCCTTCTTCTTCTCAAGTTAGGAAAAGAACCTTAAGGAGACCAGGCAGAGTATAACATGATTTTTTTTTTTTTTTTTTAATTTGTGGAACACAGTGGACTTGAGTCTAATTCCTCTTGAAAAATCCTAAAGGCGAAACGTACATGAACGTTGGCTAGCTGCTTCGATAGTGGTCTGACGGAGCATTGAGAGGCGCACAGACCTTGAGTTTATTGAGGAATATAATATTTAAATATTCCCCATGGATAGAATGTGCATGAAAACACAAGGGGTGGGGGATGATGATTTAACACCTGTCTAGGAGGGCTGCAGGGAAGACTAAACAGCCCTCTGAAAGAACTTGAGGGGCCAATGAATTCCGATGTCAGAGGCAAGAGTAAGTGGCCAGCTGCAATAGAGGTGCCTTTATCCTCCTCGGTAATCAAGACTGACCAGATAGTTTAGATACTTACCAGGTATCCTCTATTCTTATATAAGTAAACAAGGTAATTTGAGAGAGTGATGAGAGGCTTGGAGAAATTAAATTAGGGAAATTTAACAGAGATTGGCTAGAGATAGAAGTAAGTGGAGGGAGGGTGAATGCAGGGAAGGTCCGCGTCTGAGGGAGGGTCTCAGAGCAGGGGGTAATAGGCTGGTGGGAAGCAGGCAGGCAGACCGTGTTCTGGATACTGAGAAGGTTCTGCAGGAAACAGGAATGCAAAGCACCAGGGCCACTGGGTGGGAATGAAGGTGACATGTTTTAGACAGCCAGTGTGCAGAAGCTCTAGAGAGTGGGAATGATGGGAAAACACGAGATACCATCAGAGAAGACTGTAGGGACAGGTCAAGGAGAGCCTTGAAGGGCATGGTAAGGAGGTGGGGTTTTATTTTCAGTAGAAAAGGAACCATGAGAGAGTATTAAGCAGGGAGTGGCATGAAGCGAGTTACATTTTAAAAAATCTTTCTTTCTTCTGAGTGAAGTAACAGAAAACTGCAAATTACAGTGATCAGAAACCTGGGAGAGATAAGATTTGAGCTAGAAATTGAACATTTGGATTGGATTTAGAGAAAAGGGGAAGAATTGGGGCAGAGAAGTATGTGACACAGGCACAATTGCCCCCAACGCAAACAAAGCCGGGGGTTGGGGTTCTGAGCTGTAGCTTGGTAGCTGGAATGGGTTAACTAGCATTGGCCAACGGTTGCAAGGGCCCAGAGGAGGACACCAAGATACAGAGTCCAGTCAAAGCAAAACAAGTGTCCAACTGTGATATCTATCCAGAGGGGCCAAGTGAAGACAAGGTGCAGGGATGAGGGAGCTGGGTAGCAATCAGGAAGAAAGCTTCCAAAGGGTAGCAGGCTTTAGGGTCTGAGAAAGAGTGTCTGACTATCTGAGATGTTGTAACAGTTTTTACACTGCCTGTGGCTATAGAGAGAGAGGAAGCTATTAATAGTAATGAGGCAAATCAGAGCTATCCTTGCCTGACTTTGGGCACCTGTTCTCACCTTGCCATTAGAAATTTCTTGCTTGGGGCTCCTAAAATCTCAATGAGCCACTGTACAGCAACCCCGTGGCATTTCTCCTCATGTGCCTTTCCACTTGTTCGTGGGATTAATGAACATCTGATTCCACATCCGGATGGTCAGCTCAGTAAAACCAAAGCCCTTTTCTCATTTTGCCCGCTAATCTATCCCCACCGTGAAGCCAAACACACAGTGGTTACTCAGACATTTGCTGAATGAATGAATGAATGAGTAAATGAATACTGCCTCACCTCCAAACCGTTTCATGAGTTTGTGTCTTGCATCTCCTGAATCCAAACAGACTAGCGCCCTTCTAGACTGTGAGTGACTCAAAGATTTATTCTTTAGTTAGTTTCTTCAATTATACTTATATATCCAAGAAAATTTTATTGGAACCTACTGTGTGTTACCCACTGTGAAAGGTGTTCATTGATACAGTGATCAACAGGACAGACTTGCCCCCTGTTCCCAAGGAACTTTTAGTGGAGACTATTAAATAATTGTGCACAGGATATTTAATTGTAATTAACATATATGCTAAGGAGGGAAAATAGGGGTTGTTAGGAATTGAATAAAAAATTCATTCTGTACTCTCAAAGAAGAAAAAATATTATAATCTTGAAGGAAGAAAGGAACCACAATCTGAGTTTCTATTTGTAATCTGTACAGTACCTAGCACAGACCCATTCATAGTAGTTCAATGCCTGTCGGTGTGGAAAATCAATGCTGACATACTTGACAGTACACACTAACCGTGCTAATCAGTGTGTTCTATTAACATAGCCCTGAAATCATGAAGTCCTTATGATTGTCCTGTGGGTACTGTGGTCAGGGAATTACTGAAGAGACTCTCCGTAGGGTAGGGTATTAGACATTTCTTTTCCATCTTTCTGTGCCCACAGAGATGTTGGCTCTTGGCCTGTGTCAGAAATGAGATTCATTAGTATAGAAGTACTGAACTCAAATGTGTGCAGAGAGTACCAAATACCTCTGGTGATTAGTGTAAGATTAGAATCTCCTTAGAGATTTTAAGTGGGGCCAGATGGTCATCTACATAAAAGCACTAAAGAAATTCAAGGGGGAAAAATGAAATTTAGAAACATAAGCGGATAATTGTAGGAAAATTGAAAGACCAGAGCAAGGATGCCAGGATTCAGTAAGTCGGGAGGAAAATGTATGTTGTTGCTTAGCTGACCACAAAACCGTATTTCCTACAGATACAAGCCACCTCTGCTTGTCTAAAGTCCTCCTCCTTCCAGGGATGCTCTGCTCTTGCCTCTTTCCCTAGTTTCTCTATCTCTCTATTTTTTAGATTTCAGCCCAAGAGACTCTCCTTGATGATCCTTTATACATTGGCTCCCCCATTTATTCTTTCATTACCCTGTTATGTCCTTCATAACATCACAATGTGCATTTATCTCGTTGATCTGTATATTTTTAAATTATCTTTCTCCCTCATTAAAATAAAAAGCTTACATCATGAAGGCAGGTATTGTTAACAAATTCTGTATTGTTACTTTAAACTCAAAGCCCTTGAGCAGGTCAAAATTAGTATGTAAGTATTTATGAAGAATGGAATGAATTTTGATTGGCTTTGGTGGGAATTACAAGGATGCCATTTTATATTGGTGAAAATCACTTGGATTTTCCAGGTTTATAGAGAAGGAAATTCTTTAACTTCTTTCTTTATCTTTTCCCTTATTTAATGGCTACCAAACAGGCTTTCTGTGCATGTGTGTGCCTCATAGTATACTTCTATTTTCTTTCTTTTTCCAGCTTTATTGAGGTATGCTTGACGAATAAAAATTGTATATATTTAAGGTGTACAACATAGTGTTTCAATATACAAATACACTATGAGACCCACAGTCAGGCTAATTAGCATATCCATCACCTCATAGTTACGATTGTGTGTGTGTGTGATAAGAACACTTAAGATCACTCTCCTAGCAAATTTCAAGTATAAATACAGTGCTATTAGCTATATTTACAGTGCTGTACATTAAATCTTCATAACTTATTCATCACATGTAACTGGAGTTTTTTGGAGTTTTTTCCCTAATCAAGATCCTCCAATGCTTAAGCTGAAAATCATTTCTCTCCTCTGCTCATAAAAATGGCCTCACAGGGATATTTCATCTTTTCAGTCTGCTTCTCTTAAACAGCCTGTCTCCCCAGCCTTCTCTTGTGATGAGGTGGAAAGAGCACTGGACTGTGTGTCGAAAAAATACTAATTTGCCATTGAGAGGTTAGTCACAAAAGTCCTTCTCTCAGATTTGTCATTTGTAAAGTGAGGGAGTTGGACAGATGATAACGGAAAGTGTCTTATAAGTCTAAGATGCTATGATTCACAGGTATTAAATTTAAATCTTTTATTCGTGCTTCCAACTAATCTTTCCAAAGGTCAGAATTGGACAACAGATGCTGAAGACAGTTCTTGTCCAAAGCTAAAGTTGATGGGGAGGGTAATGTCAGCATTCAGTCAGGTCTTAATCTTGCTGACCCGGCTATAATAGGAGCCCCAAATCTCTAAATCGTATGGGGACTTTAATTATTAAAATTTGCTCATCTCCGTTGAGATGCTTCTGGAAACTCAGAAACAGTTTTAGCTCTTAGAATTTCAGAAGCAGCCATGACTTTGGCCAAAGTGAAAATGCCAAGGAGTGACTTTTTAAGAAAAGGATAACTTTCTAATCAGGAGTAAATCAAGAAGTTTCATCATTTTTACCAGAATCTAACTTCCTATCAGAAGTATTAGTATTTCTCTTTTTAATAAGACATGTTTTTGCCATTGGTTTCGATGGCAGAGTGGAGCAGGAAGTATGATAGTGGAAAAGGCAGCTGTAGTAGGGAAGAGCTTACACTCTGGACTTAGATCAGTGTTTGGACCACTTAACTCATCTGTAACCTTTGGCAAGTCATGTAATCTCTCAAAGTCTCATGTTTGTAAAGTGTTGATAACAGTAGTACTGGTATCACAGTTCTGCGTGGGTTTTAAAGGAGATAATATATTTAAAAAATTTATTCCATCTTCTGGTTCATTATCAAGTGTTCCATAAATGTTTACCATGACTATTACTATATTTGTAATACTCAACAAACATTTGTAAACAGCATAAATAATAAGATTGAGTAAAAGAGTTTCTCCCTATTCTTCCAATCCCCTTCTCAACTTCATACATACATGGTTTGTTTAAACTATAAGTATGTTAAAAACAAGGCATACCTCGCAATGTAACAGTATACCAACAACTTCCATCCTATTATGAATGATTTAAAAATATGGATGAGAGAAAACTGCTCATTATTGGAATTCCCTCACCCAATCTATTTCCTAGAACTGTCTTCTTCACTTCCTGCATTAAAATGTATTTATTCATTGTGTTCAATTCATGATGAATAAAATATGGACTCAATATTTTTGCCATGTGTACTGGAGGATACAATAAAAATATTAAGTCTCGTATCCACCCTCAAAGAGCCTACAGGATAGGATAAGGCGCACAAGCTTCAGATTATACCGACCCAGTTTCAAATTCTGGCTTCCTTGTCTCCCAGCTATGTGAACATGGGAAGATTATTAACTCTGAGCCTCAATGTTCTTGTAAAATGTAAAACCTTCCTTATATGTTCTTATGAATGTAATTCACATAATAAATATAAGGTACTTTTTGTAAAACACTAAACAGAGTTCCTAATACTAATAATCACCTAATACATGGCTGTTATTATTTATTATTGTCATTAAAATATACTATAGTGTACAATTTAAAAACACCCCATTTTGATCTTTCCATACTTGTAATTATTGCCATTTCTGCCTCCTTATTAAGTCAGTCTAGGCTTATAGGCAAGTCAGCAATAACGATGAAAACAAACCCTTCAAATAGAAGTGGCTTAATACAATAAAATTTTATTATTTCTTGTTGACCTGAAGTCTTCTGTGCTCCAAACAATTCCTTGTGCCAGCTATCCTCTATATGGTCACTCAGAAATACAAGTTGCATTGCTTCTTTTTTTCTTTTTCGTCCCCACCAACTCAACACAAGAAGACACTTCTATGGGTCCAGTGTGTAGAATGGGCATCAGGGAGCTTTAATATTATATTCCGTGCTGCTTTTTCCCCAGTGGACTCTTCAGTTTACATACCATGGAGAAATCAGAGAAAATGCTGGCTCATAAAGAGAGAGAAATAAAGAGGAAGGAAGGGACATTTGCAGAGATGCTTTATTTTTTGGGCTAGTGTCAGCTCGTTCTTTTTTTTTTTTTTTTTGTGAACTTTATTTTTCTTTATTTTTTTTCTTTATTTATTTTTAAATACATTTGTCTCTGCCTCCCCCCCCACCACTTTCCCTTGCCCCCTCCCTCAGCTCTTCCCCTTTGGTTTTGTCCATGAGTTCTTGCTATATGTTCCTTGACTTTCCCCTTCCCTTCCCTTTCCCTGCCCACCCCTCCCTCCTTCCCTCTTATATCTGTTGATTTCTTTTCCTTTCAGTGTTGCTGGTCATATTTCCCTTGCATCTTTGTATTGTTGGTTAGGTTCCACTTATTGGTGAGATCATATGGTATTTGTCTTTCACCCCCTGGCTTATTTCTCTTAACTCAAGATGGATAAAAGACTTAAATATAAGTCACAACACCATCAAAGTCCTAGAGGAGAACATTGGCAGGAAACTCTCAGATATCCCACGCAGCAATTTTTTCACTGTTATGTCTCCTAAAGCAAGGGACATAAAGGAAAGAATAAACAAGTGGGACCTTATCAAAATAAGAAGCTTCTGCACGGCAAAAGAAAACATCAGCAAAATGAAAAGGGAGCCAACCCTATGGGAAAATATATTCGCTAATGATACATCAGATAGAGGTTTGACCTCCAAGATATATAAAGAGCTCGTTCTTTTTTAACTTCCAGAGGGCTGGGCTGAGAAAGTTTGTCCTGTTTATTAGGCAAAGTGCCTTCATCATTTCATAATATCTTGAAAGGCACAGAATGCAGATGTGACTACACAGTTGCCACATTCTTGCCTTCCTGACTTTAGTAAACATCTTGAATTCATTCTTATGTACTTATTCTTTCCACCTATGTTTAATTTAAAAAATATAAAAGATACCTAAAAGTAAACAAAGAGTGAAATAAATATCTATTGATCAGAAAACAATATTTTTCCAATGCTACCTTACATTCCCATTCCCCTCCTGTTTTTCCTTTTAAATTTTAAACATGTTGCAGGTGAGGTATCATTTTATTAGTAAATATTTCAAGACCCTCTCTAGCTGATAGTTCTGCATATATCATCACTGTACTATTGTTGCATCTAAGAATAACCATAATCCCCTGATGTCATCTAATTTCCAGTCCATGTCCAAATTTCTGTATCTCAAAAATGTCTTTTTGTAGATAGTTTTTATAATAAAACTATAAACCAAAGCAGTTATAAGATTTGGTTGTTATATGTACTTAGTCTGTTTTATCCTTTAGGTCTTCATTCTATTTCTCTGCCATTGATTTTTGCTGGAGAAATTAGATCATTTGTCCTGTAGAATGTTGCACATTATGGATTTATCTGTTCCCTCGTGGTTTGGCTTATCTTATTTTTCTTTTTCTGTAAGCTTGTAGGTAGATAGAAAGGATTGCTTAGATTCAGAGTCTCTTCATTTCGGGAGGTGTGTGTCTTCTATTTTTATTAACTTTTGCTTCAGTTTTATATTTCAAGCATTTCTTTTACGTTTCCCTAGGGACATTTTTACTTTGATTAATGGTGGTACAGATTTTATTAGACTAATATTTCTGCTGTTAACAATTATAAATGTCAAACAAGGTATATACAAGACTTATTTGATTGCACAGGAGAATGACACAAAGCAGTGGAAACATAAGGGAAATAGGTTTTAAAAAAGGAAAATATAATATTTGCAATCCACATTAAAAAGGTTTTTCCCTTGTTGCAAGAATGGTTGGTAATTGAAAGAGGAATTGAATATAAGAAGAAAGTGTTACAGAGAGTGGAAGCTTCAATATAGGAATACCTCATTTCCCCAACTCTTTGATATATTCTTGAATTGTACATGTATGGGACAGGGCTTCGAGGTATTCAAAACCTAGGATGAGAGAACTGAAAATTCAGCAGTTCCCCACTGGTGGGAAGAGAGTTTGAGGTACAGTCCTCGTTAAGTTATAACAAATCAGTAAACACCTTGAGTTTTTGAGTAAAGTCTCAAAAGGGTCATACTTAAAAGTCAATAAAATATGACCTTTAGGAGAAATAAACATTTAATAGGAGTAAACTCACAAGCTGCCTACTGATTTCAACATCTGGACTAAGACATCAAAATAACAGTTAAAACATGTGGAAGATTTCACATGAAAGTAAGCTACGTAAATATGAGGAGAGATAATGGAAATCTAAAAGAGATCCAGGCAGAAATTCTACAACTGGAAAAATAGAACCTGAAACAATAAATGCAATGATTGTATTTAAATACTGATTATAAAATGCAGAAGAAAGGATCAGTGAAGTTGAATGCAGGTCAATAGAAATTATTAAATTAAAATGCACACAAAATAGAGAACAATAAATATAGGCTTAGTGACGATGGAACAGTATTAAGTGGTTTGAACATACATGTAATTGAACTCCAAAAAGAGAGAAAAAAGGGAGACTGAACAGTATTTAGTCTCCAAATATATGGAGACTAAAATATTTGAGACTATATTATTTTTAAAAAATTAATTAAAAATAAAAATTGAAACCCACCAATCCAAAAGGCTCAAAAAAAAAGAAAAAGAAAAAACACAAAGCAAAAAGAAAAAAAAACCCCAAGCAGAATAAATACAAAGAAATAAAACATGGATACATCATAGTTAAGCAGCTGAAAATCAAATAAAAAACACACCTTAACAACAGCCAAAGGAAAAACATTTCATGCAAGGAAATTCTGCATGAATCAGAAGCAGACATCATCAGAAGCAGAAGAGGCCAAGATAGAATGGAAAGCCATCTTTAAAGTACTGTGTAAGATGTAGCCATTGGAAAATTAAAAAAAATTACCATGTAGACATAGTCAGCAAAATATTATTCAAAACTCGATATAAAACAATGAAAATTTCAGAGCAACAAGAACTGAGAAGAAAACTTGTAATTATTCAGAATTAATGGAAATGGTAAATATGTAGGTAAATATAAAAGGTTATTTTTCTAGTTCTCTTAAGTTCTTTAAAATACAATTTAATGTTTGAAGTAAAAAATAAATAAACCACTATTAATATTTATAGATGTAAACTATAAGACCATACAATACAAAAAAAAGAGGAAGTGGAATTTTTCTATTTTAAAATTTTTTTCTTACAAAGTAAATAGTACAATTTTCCTTTTCTTTAAGTTTCTTTATAAATTAACTGGTATATAGTTAAGAACACTGCATCCTTAAGTTTAACATTTATAATACAGTGACATAACTAATAAGCCAATAAAGCAGATATAACAAATAATAAAAGTATTTGACCCAAAGTAGTCAGAAAAGAGCAGTCAGGATAAACAAACAGCACATTTCAAAGACAGGAAAAGACTAAATAAAAACCACATTGTAGACTTAAAACTCATTCTATAAATAATTATGTTAAATGAAGTTATACTAAGTCTTCAATTAAAAGGCAGAGGTTAATGTAATGTATAAGAAGGAACCCCATAAATGCTATTTACAAATGAGGCAATTTAAAGGAATGGATACAAATATACTGTACAAATATGAACTATAAGAAATCAGACATAGTTAAGTCATAAGATAGAGTTCAAAATAAGAAATATTAGCAGATAAAAAGAGAAACATTACACAATTATAAAAGGGTAAATTCATCAAGAAAACAGTATCTTAAGTGTATAAACCTAACGACAGAACTTTAAAATATAGGAGAGAAAATTGAGAGAAAGAAATAGATAAATATACAATTATGGTTGCAGATAGTAATATACATCTCTCAAAAATATCATTAATAGTGTAGAGGATTTGAACATTATGAACCATTCTAAGCTCACTGAGGCTAGAAAATAGAGAAAAGTAAACTTGACCTATTCAGAAGAAAAATCATAAAAATAAGACCAAATATCAGTGAAATAGGAAAAAAAGACAAATGGCAGAAAAAATAATCAGCGAGTTCTTAATTTACATAAAGATATATATATATATATATATATATGTATAGTTGCTAAATACCTAGTAAGATTATGTAAGAAAAAATAGGAACAACCATATTGCTGATATCAGCAATATAAAAGGAATCTTACTAGAGGCCTTCCAGATATTAAAATAAGAGAATATTTTTAATGACTTTATGCCAATAAGTTTAACAACTGTGAGAAAATGATCAAATATTTTGAAAAACTAACTTAGCAAAACTGACACAAGAAGAAATAGAAAATAGCTTATATTTATAAAAGAAATTAAACTTGTCATTTAAAACATTCTGATAGATAATTCCAGGCCCAGGTGGCTTCATTGGTAAATGCTATCAAAAATTTTTAAAGAAGAAGTAATACCAATCTTATACAAACTGTTTCAGAATGAAGAAAAAGAGGGAACATTTTCAAACTCATTTATTAGGCCAGAATACTAATCTGATGAAGACAACAGAAGTAAAGAAAATTATTGGCTAGTATTGCCATTGACAAAAGAATATTCAAGAAAATATTAGCACATATAACCCAGTTACATATTCAAAGAAAAAGTATGACCCAGTGGATTTTTTGACTTAGTAGATGAAAAAAATTAATAAATGTAATTTTTTCTAATAGCAGGAAAAAAACCTAGATAAACTACATGATCTGTCAGTAGACGCACAAGAGTTATTTGACTGAATTCAACTTCCAGTTATAATTTCAAAAAACAAAAGAAAACAAAACCACTCAGGAGACTGGTAGTAGAAGGAAAATTCCTCAGTCTGATAATGGCATCTTCAAACAACCTAAAAGTAGCATCATCATTAATAGTGAAATATATAATGCTTTCACATGTACAGAAATAAGGCAAAAATATTTGCCCTTCTCACTTATAGTCAACATTGTGCTCAATTTCATGACCAGTGTAATAAGATAAGAAAAATAAAAGGCATATTGTTAAGGAAGGAAAAAAACTGGTTTAATTCACACATTGCATAAATGCATATTTATATATACAAAGAAAAACATGTTGAATATAAAATTTTTAAATACCAACTACTCTAGTATCAAAGGCTAGTTAAATTTTGCCTAAATATTTTATAGAGATATGCAAGACTTCTGCACTGAAAGCTACAAAACCTTGCTGAGTGAAAGTAAATAAGATATAAGTAAATGGAGAACTATGCCATATTTATCAATTCAAAAATTCAGTATATTTGGCATAGCAGTTCTCTCTAAATTGATCTATTCTCAAACAGACTGAATCCACATTCAAAATTCAAACATGATAATTTTGTAGGAGTTGCAAAACTGAGCAGTGATAGATTCTAAAATTCCTGTAGAAATGCAAAGGCTTAAATAGCCAAAATAATCTTAATTTAAAAATTTACTACAAATTTGCAGCAATCAGTGGGTTTCGTGAAAGAGGAAAATTAATCAAGAGAGCACCATTATGATTGATAGCTTTTTGACAAAGTTGTGGAAGTAACTCAACTGATAAAATTCAGTCTTTTTAAGAAATAATGTTGGAGCAATTGGATATCTGAGGGGAAAACATGAAATGACTTCTATTCACACCATTAACAAAACCTTATGGTTAAGAAACCATAAAAAAGTTTTTACAAACTTAACATAAACAAAAATACCTTTGAAAGGACAAACGAAAGCACAAACGACAGCCCTGGCTAGTGCGTTTGAGTTGGTTGGAGAGTCATCCCCTTGACCAAAAGGTCACGAGTTCAGTCCCCGTTTGGAACACGTACAGGAAGACCCAGTCATCTCTCTCTCTCTCTCTCTTTTTCCCCTCTCCATCTCCCTCTCTCCCTTCCTCTCTCTCTAAAGGCAATGAAAAAATAAAGCACAAACTACAAAATATATTATGAATTGAACAATCTCAAAATCAAACATTTCTGCTAATCAAAAGACACTTAAAAATAAAATGAAAAACCACTGAGTGTGAGAAAATATTCAAGTTCATATAGACATATGTATGTGTATATATATAACATGTATCTGGCATAGGCCTTATATCCAGAACACTTAAATAACTCCTACAATTCAATAATAAAACAACAACCCAATAAAGAAAGAACAAAAAGACTTGAGGTGATACTTCACAAAATAAGACAAAAGAAAAGTGTCTCTTGATGGGAATATAAAAATGGAACAACCAGTTGGAAAACTAGTAGTGTCCTACAGAGTTAAATACTCAGGTCCTACTTTACGCCCAGTAATTTCACTTCCAGAGCCAGCTATGTACCTGAGAGCAATGTGAGCCTGTGTCCACACACAAAAAGGCTTTTCAAAGATTGCTTTGAGCAGTTCTATATATAATCGTTGAATGACCCAAATAACCAAATTGCTTATCAAAAGGTGAATGGAAAAACAAATTATGATGTAATTATATACTAGAGAACAGAACCACTCAACAAAATAAACAAACAAACTATTCATGGATGAATCTTAACATCATTCTGTAGAATAAAAAATGTCATACACAAAAAAGTATGATTTCATTTATACAAATTACAAAACAGAAATATTCTAAAATGATAAATGTTAAGAGTAGCTACAGAGATTAACTTGTAAAGAAGCAAATGAGAAATTTCTGGGTGAGAGGAAATGCTTTATACTTTTAAGGGCTGATGATTATACAGATTTATACGTTTGTCAAGACATCAAATTGTACACTTATATCCTGTCTGTTTTATGTAAAGTATGTCTCATTAAGAAAAATATATTGGACAATTTGACCTAAAATGATGGTGTTATTCTTGCTAATGTTAAGTTCAATAATATTTCCCAATTTTATATTTTGACAATTTTTAAATTTACAGAAAATTTTAAATAGTAGTTGTGTTAGTTTCTTATTGCAGTTCTAACAAATTGACACAAACATGGTGGCTTAACAAATGCATTATCTTACAGTTCTGGAAGACAGAAGCCCAAATGAGTCCGTAGAGCTGTGTCCTTTAGGGAAACTCTAGTAGACTGTCCATTTCCTTGATGTTGCTCATCTTTTAAAGGCCACCTTCACTTCTTTGCTTCATGGCCCCATTTTTTATCTTCAAAGACCACAACTGTGCTTCTTTCTCTGGCCCTGACTCTTGTTCTGTCCTCACTTCTGACTTCCTTGCCTCCCTCCTTATAAGGATGCTTGTGATTACCTTGGATTTGCTTGGATAATCCCTGATAATCTCCCCACCTCAAGATCCTTAACTTAATCATGTGTGTGAAATCCCTTTGCCATGTATTTATAGTTTCTGGGATTGGGATGTGGACATCTATCCGTTATAGGGAAAAATAATAGATGAAGCATAAAAATATGAATGAATCAAGATATGCAGATGAGTCAGGATTATCTGTTGTTATTTATGAAGGCTTTTATATCATTTTTCAGGGGTGTGGGGCATGATTCTTATTTAATTTTTTATTAGTTTTAAAAATGCTACTGATTTTGGAAAATGGGGCCAGGATGCTAGCAAATCCAACTAATGACAGTGGATTTCCAACTCAGATATCTGAATTTATATACTAATTCATTTTAATTTGTTCAATACATTAAGCACTATTTTATACACTTTATAATGGTATTTATGCAAATAATCAGCTATGGAGAATTAAAATGGGCTAGTGTATAACAAGTTTTATTGAGTACCTACTGTGTACACACACTAAGCTAGACCTTGGAGATAAAGCAGTGGCTGACTCAGGGACCATAAAGCCACAACCATCATCTTTCAAGAGACATCTTGTTGAAGAAACGCAAGAAGAGCATTTAAGAAAACTTTTATCCACTTTTGCGACAAAGGGGTCTTTTCCTAGAAACATCCTGGAGATCGAAGTAAATCCTGGTCATCAGCATATGAAAAATGATAATATCGAATATGTCTTACAGAGAGTTAATCTAATAACCATTTTTAAAATGCTATGACATGATGAATTTGGTACTTGGTAATTTTCAGTGGTAAATGATAAGCAGTAAAAAAAAATTCTAGAGCAAATATCTTAGAAATTGCTGAAAAAGAACACTGTTCACAACAGAGTAATCTCCTGGGATGACAGATGGCTGCCTAGTTTCTTAGGACATTCAGAGTCGTATTAAAAAAGCACAGAAGAAAAAAAAAACCCATGGTGGCAATTCACTCATTCTACTGCAAAAGAACTGTGTTTACTATTCTTCTGTTTGGTTCTAATTTATATTCTAAATATCAACTAATTATATATATCTCTGGTCCTCTGAGCTGTTTTTAGAAAATGTGTGGCTTCTTATGATTGTTACCTTGTGATTTCGAAAGAGGAGAGACCGTAGTTAGAGAGAAGTTGTGATGAATGACTGATAGGAATCAGAATCTGACTTTGCTTACAGTAATTTTGTTCAACGTGTGCCTGCCTGTTTATCACACACACTGGAACTAATGAAAATGATGCATGCTGTTTACAAAGGATACATTATGAACGTAGCTCAGAAGAATTTATAAATGCTTCTTCTAGTACATAAGCTACACTATGTGAGAAATTTATATTTAAAAAAGATATTTCTAGTCAAATGCATCATCTAATCCATTGTATCAGTTAAGGTATACAATCAAAATCCACAAAATCTCAGTGGTCAAACATGATAAAGTTTTTTCTCTTTCATGCAAAATGTACTGCAGGTTACGGTGACTCTCTAGACAACTGTCTTCCAAGAGATGACTTTGAAATCCGGACCATTTGTGACACGCATCTTCATCGCAATAATGTATTTCTTCAAGTGTGGGAGACAGGAGAAGAAGGTGTCTCTTGCACTGAAAATGAAACATTTAGGCCCAGAAGAAGCACATAGCAGTTCTGCTCACAAAGTATTCATGACACTTGCTTAGAATTAGTCACATGGCTCTTCCTGTTAAGAGTATCAGTTAGTATTTGAAATAGGAGAATTATATATGCCTGAGCTCTTGAAGTCCAAACCATGCATGGTCTGCCTTCCCCTACCGGGAGGTAACTCCGTAAGGGCCGGGGTGTCTTCCTGTTTAGTTCATTGCTGCTGTATTCTTAGAGCCTTGAATAGATTCTGGCACATAACAGATGCTCAGTGTTTGTCGAATGAACATAGAAAGAACATCACCTGGAGGTTATCTTCTCCAGAGGGGGCTTTGGTATAGTTGGATTTTCTTGGAGTGTGCTTCAGTAAGTAAGCTGTACAATAGTTGTGTTATATGAATAGTGAGAAAGTTGGACTGGCTTGTTCACAGGCTCTGATTAATTATTATGACAGCCTATAGCTAGGTCCCTTTCAGGTACAAGTGACACACTAACCAAGTAAGAGACTTAAAAATTAATATGTAATATTCTCTTACATAATAAGAATTCTACAGAACAATGGTTCTGGATCACTTTATTGGCTCAGTGATCATCAAAGACCCAGGATGTCCCCATCTTTCTCCTCCATCATTTTCACTGTGCTGGTGAGGATCATTTAAGAGTGGTTTTCACATCCTTATCCAACAATGTTAAAGAAAGAAAGAGAAAGTCCAGAAGGTTGTCCTCATATGCCTCTCTCTAATCATCAGAGTGGGAAGTACTTTTCTGAACAACCTCCCTGCCAATGACTGTCCTATATTTCAGTGGCTATACCTACATCACATGTCATCACCTAGCTATGAGGACAGGGTGTGGCTGGAGTTAAAATCTGAAGTCATCTGCGTTTGGATGGCAGTTAAAGCCATGAGACTGGATGAGATCTCCAGTAAACTGGGTGTTGATAGAAAATGGAAATCACTGGAGTTCTTTGTTATTAAGAATTTGGAGAAATGAGGTGCCATATAGCATTGTAACTTAGAGCAAGTTGCTTGACCTTTCTGAGCTTTCATTCTTTCAACTCCAAAATAAAGGTAATTTCAAATTACCAAACAATCCACAACTGCTAAAGTTAGGTAGGTTTGTCAACATCAAGAGGTACAAAGAATAAATAAAACAATGCATGTACTATACATTGTAAGTGCTTGATATCTGTTAATGTCCTCTACACCAAATATTTTATTTGTGTAAGTGGAGGATGACAAAGATAACTTTTTTGTCTTGCCTAGTACCTCTGTGGCTTCCTGCTACACTTGGCAGTGAAGCCTGACTTCCTGCCACCACCATGGTGTCCAGCGGTTCCTTGCTTGTCCGCACAGCCTCACCTCGTCCTCCTGGCTCTCTGCTCACCGAGGCAGTTCAGCACTCCCCTCAGCTTGGCCAAATCGTAGACAGGCTTCTTCCTGCCTCTATTTTTGACCTCCCTGTTCTTAGAGCACTTTCTTTAGAAAACTTGCAATTTTAAAGTGTTTTCTGGTCCTTTGTGTTGTAAATCTTTTTAAGTCTTTTGCCAGTTTTACAACCTGGAATGTCTTTCTCAAGGACCTTGGAGCCATCCTTGTGACATGTGCTCAAGAAGACCACACCCCCAACTCCCAGAGTCTGTGGGAGGCCAGGAACCTAACTTCATGGAGCCTCTTCCCCAAATTAGAAAACTACTCCCTTCCATGAGGAAAGGAGAAAGGGTACTTTCACTTTGGGCAAGGCCAGTAGCAAACACCGATAACCTACAACTCTGTACCCAAGCTTTTAAAAAGTATCCTGCCCTTTGTTTCAGTCCTATGGACTTCATTCTGCCTCATGGTCTCTGTCCTCTGTTACAATGGCTTTGAATCATGTCTTCCTTATCAATTTAACTTTGTCGTGTGCAATTTTGGCTTAAACACTACCCTCCTGCCACTCTGGCATTTCTGATCCTGGAACACACCAGCTTGTTCCCACCTCAAGGTGTTCACACATTCTGTTCCCTTTACTAAGAACTACCTTTCCCTATAGTTGCCCATGGGCATCTCATTCTAGTCATGAAGATCCCCAGCTCAAAGGTCTCCTCCTTAGAGGCCTTGCATGCTTACTCTATCTCCTGATTCCTTCCCCATTCAGTCACATCATCCTGGTTTGTTATCTCCATATTATGTGTCATTATGGGTAATAGTCTATCGGCATGTTATTTACTTGCCTATTTTTTCACATCACCAAAATGTGAGTTCCATGCAACAGAGACCTTGTCTGTCTTGTTAACAGTCCAATCCCAGTGCCTGATATTTACTAGGTGCTCAATACATTTTCACTGAAGTCTAATACTTGTTGGAGTCTCTGGGCCTTAATAATTAAGTGTAATGTTTATAGTTTCTCTTTAATGTATTTCTACTTTAGTTGCCTTAAATACCAGCTCAAGAGTACATAATTTTGTTCCAGGCCCATCCCTTGTCTTCTAACTTTGTAGAAGCTGGGAAAGCATATTAAGGGCCAAGCTTCAGCGAACTGGCTTAGATGTTGTTTAGTTGGCAGTTGGGGACCACAGTAATTTCTCCCAGTGCAGACACGTGACTTGTATTAGCAGCAGTTGATGCCTGCGCAAGTGGCTCCAAGCCGAAGTCAAGCTGAAGTTTCCTTGCAGGGACACTTGGGTCCGACCATTAAGAAAGCGATATGTGTGTAGTCATCTGCACTGTCCTGCTCTCGGCTTCACCAAGTGCTGACTGACTGAGGGCCGACGCTGAGCGCTGGGTATTTCTAGTCATGCGAAGTGCAGAAAGCAAGCCTTTCCAGGTCCCCCAGAACACTCTCTCTGGAATAGCTAAGTAATTAGCCCAGGTTAAAATTGCTTCACAAAGAGTTGCTCTTGTTATTTTACTTAACAAACAAACAAACACTTGTTTGCACGCATGGAACCTAAGGCAATGCCCAAGATAAGGCAGACCAGAAACAGCTGTCATCCAGCTTTGTGATGATTAGAGAAATGAATGACTCCATGTGCTCAGTCACCAAAGCAGCTTCCCTGGATTTGTTAAGTCACTCAGTTAACTCTCTTCTGCGTCCTCAACCCTGGAGCCCTGTTCACTGTCCCTTTCCATCAAGTCGAAGTAGAGAGTCAAGAACTGATCTAGGAAATGTGATTAATGGTGACGTAGTTCAGAACAAAATTCTACTTCATTATCAGTAGCAGCTGTTCTCTTAAGGTCTGGAGTTTCTGAATAATTGTTTCAACTCATTCCATTTGTCCTTTGACACCACAGGAGAAGCAATTTGATAAGAAAAATGGTTCCGGGGGACCTGTTTATATTAGCCAAAAGAACATCAGTAGAATGTCTTCATTTTTCACATCGTTGGCATCTGATAATTTCAATAACATTCATAAGGATCAGAAGCAGAAGCCTGCAGAAGATAAAGTAATGTTTCGTACAGGTAAAAAGAGAATAGAGCAGCAGCCATAGCAGGAAGAGGAAACTGGAGTCTAGGAAATGTCAGGGAAAGGAGACAAGAAATTTAATATAACAGCTGCAAATGTATGTTTTTAGAGTTGGCAGGAAATGGAAGGGGAGAAGAAATGGGAAGTAGTGAGTGGCAAGGCTAGTGGTACCAGAGAAACCAGACTTCTTTTTTGTAGTTTTATAAAGGGGGAGAAAAGAAGGGAAAATGATTTGGATCCCAAAGTTCTAAAGGATGATACAGGTTAAACAGGAGGAACGAAGAGTTAGGATTCATAACCAGGGCACTTTTTACTTAGCGATAAAATTCAGGAGAGATCTTTGTATATTCTAAATAAAAAAACTTTGTCAGATATGCAACATACAAATATTTTCTCCCAGTCTGTAATTTTTATTTTCTTAACCAGTTGTTTCACAGAGCTGAGAGGTTTTAATGTTGACAAGGTCCAGTTTTTCTGTTTATTCCTTTTATGGCTAGTGCTTTTGGTGTCAAGCCTAAAAACTCTTTACCTAATTTTAGATACAGAAAATTCTGTCCTAGGGTTTTTTCTTTTTCCTGGAAGTTTTAGGTTTTACATTTATGTTTATGGTGTAGAGTTAACATTTTGTATCAGGTGTGATGTTTAGTTCAAAGTTCGTTTTTGCTTTTTGTTTTTGCCTATGGATATTCAGTTGCTTCATTACCATTTATTTAATTTTTTTCTTTCATTGATTTGCTTTTGCTAATTTGCCGGCTTACTTTTTAGTGCCATACTTCAGCTGCCATTCAGCAATCTGTGGATTTGAATGTCTTGGCCCATTGATACTGTTCTGTCCGTAAATGGACCCTCCCGTGTCCGCACGGAAGGCAGTGGCGGGTAACAGCAAGGGGAGAGTCGGAGAGCACCAGCCAGCAGCGCCCTTTTCCGCAGTGCGACTTGCAAAGCATCTTCCCGTTGCCCAAGGAAGAACTTCACTGATTGAGGCCAGTTAGTGTTCATCTCCATAAATGGTTATTTCCCTTGATCTTTGCCTCTTTGTTTATCAATATTGGGATTTCAAAGGAATTTAACCCTAGACCCTCACTGGATTATTTTTTTCTGTGTCAATCTAGTAGCCATTTTTGTCAGTCGGTGTTAGGCTAGTGTATTCAGAGTATTTGCCTTTTGGTGGCTATCTTTATTCATCTTATTTTATATGCTTATGAATGTTGGGTCAAGCGGCCTAAGTCTTGTTTGGCTCTCCACGTATTCTCCTTAGTTCTGATCCATGATATGTGTGTGTGGGGGTGGGGGTCAGGGGGAGTTAAGAGAGGACTGTTATACTTTTTATGTATATTTTTAGTAAGATGTGACAATATAGTAAAATGTTGAAGTTGCTAGCGAGCAGGATCCTGAAACTGTAATCTGTAGCCCTCTCTGTATCTGAGCGAGCTTAGATCTCAGTCGTGGGGACTTGTGGAGAATTTCAGAGCTGGTCTTCTTTTGATCGATCATCTGGAAAGAAAAAGAGCACTGGGATGAGTCAGTGAGAGAGAGAGACAAACGTACCCACACATCAGAGTCTTCATTTTAGAGGGTTTAAGAGATAGCATTTAAAATACCTGTAAAATTCAAAACTCTTTCCAATGAGGTAGTATTTATTCCAGGAACTGAGGATGTGGCTCTTGTCAAGGTATGAATGTACCCTTGCGTGCCTTTTTGGTTATGGAGAGAGAAAGATTAAAATTTCCGCTTGCTGAGTCCCAGAGGTAGCTCTGTCCCTGGTGCTGGGAGGTGGGCGTGACGAGCGTGTCCAAACGGACAGAGTGACCGCTTCACTATTCAGCGTCAATCTTGGGAGGGTCCATTAAAAATTTCTGCTGTTTTCTATCCAAGGTGGATAGAAAAAATCTTATCAATTAACTTCTGGACTCCAGGGTGTTTAATCGTGAAACTGTAATAAGGAACCATTACATATGAGGGCCTGAGCAAGCCCTTTGACCTTCTTAAGAGATGCTGTTTCTCTACGTACTTTCTCTTATTTTCACAAAGGTTGTGGCTACTTTGGACAGTGGTCAACAACAACCACTGTGTCCCCGTACCAGTGAAAGCATTGGATTTTTAGTTCTAAGAAATCTGTTTCATTCAATTCTTTTTAGATAACAAAGTCTATTAGAAGCTTTTTCTTCATGAAGAACAGATGTTGCCTTCGGCACCGTTAACAGGATGTGGAAGTTATAAAGTAACCTGCCCACAGATCCTCTGAACCCAAGCATTAATCTCTTGTGCTAACAACTGAGTAAAACAGTGTCTTTAACATATTAAAGCAGTCTTTTTGCACATACACAATTAACTGATTGAGTTACCAAATGTGCAATTATCCAATTATGAGGGAGAGGGAAATTAAGATTAGATATGGCTATCTTTCCTAGAAAGAGTAATTAAATTATTACATCCAGGAAACATGGATGTATTTAAATCAAAGAAACAGAACAGAGGAACTGTTTTGCCACAAAAATAGGAACAGAGAAGGGAAAGAAATGGTTTACTATGACTGGGGCTGGTGAAGAAAGAAAGGAGAGAAACAGGAAGGGAAATGAGAGAGGAAAGAGGATGGGAGAGCTTTGCTTGAATATATCAAATGATGTAATTGGAATATTCCGTAACATAGATTTATTTCCCAAAGATTTTTTTTTTCCCGGGAATTATAATAGTACATTAGACAAATAACCACCTCCCAGGTGAAGTCCTGCAGAGGATGCTTTGGAGCACTGTTGTTTTAAGACAAAGAATGAGAGAGAGTGATTGATCCTGCGTGCCTGCTCTTTGCGTCAAGCAAGAAAGTGTTCTGAAAGAGCTTCATTTTTTCCAAAGGAAGTAACTCGTGATGGCTTGAAGCTCAGTTTATGGGAAGAGGATGAATCATGTAGGTGGGGATAGTCTTCCAAAAGTGTTTTCCCTACCTCTGTCTCTTCGGCCTTACGCATTCATTCATGCAGCTTGTATACACCTGCCACCTGCCATATTGAGCACCTTGCTGGGCACTGGCGATAGGTACAGTGGCCCAGAAGCTGAGCATTTTCTCTGCCCTCATGGGGTTCTCCCTTTCTCCTTGTATGCATGACTTCTTTCTTCTCCGAGTTTCTAAGGGGACTCGGGTGATAGGCTTTAAAAACTGTTTGAATGCTACAGAAAATATAAACAAAGCATTTGATATTATGTTTACCTTGTGGACTTTATCCAAACCTGTTTTTGCTAGTCACCTGTGATTTTTGAGTAACTGGGAAGAGCTCCCCAGTTAAGTGAAATGATATTCACTTATACCCTTGGAAGGTGTAGCTTTGGGACTCTGAGTGTTTTGTTTGTTTACTTTGCATTTCTCTTCTAGCTGGGAAGCCATCCCTTTGGCTTCTTGGTCCACCGGAGACTTGTCATAGATTATCTCACAGGACCTGTGCTTTCCGAGACATTGCAAGTGATTTCAGGCTTCATTCCAGAGAATTTACTGGAAACTAAGACTTTGCCAGAAAAATAGGTCAACTGTTCTGAGCTCCTCTGAGCCATGTGGGAAGCCCAAGGCAGCAGCACCGTGGGACAGAGGCCTCTGGGGAGATGGAGGTCAGGAAAAGCAGGTCTTCGCTGAGCCCAAATGTTGATTGAAAAAGTCATTAATCTACTTTGCAGATTTGGTAACTAAGGGGGAGGATAAAATTGAATCTAATTGCTATTTTGTACCAGAGAAAATGTGCTAATAAAGGTCCCAGGGAAAGAAGGAGGAGATACTGATAGACACTCGATTATTGATGAAGCCCTCCAAGTGTGGATGGGTCACCTTACGTAATGTTAGTAGATCTCCAATGTCAGAGTTTCTGGGTCACTCATTGGGTGAAATGAAACAATTCTGAAGAATTAAATGAAGTGTCATTCGATCTATCTAAAATCATTGCTCTGCTCCTTAGGCTTCATATTTCATATTAAGAATTAATCCATTTAGGGCAGGTCCTTGTGTGAAGGCTGCTGGGCTTAGCATTGCAAGGGGAATATTGCTTTATTGACCCGGATCGCAAATTAGACCATATTCTTTGAACACATCTTGGAAACAGGTTTTTTAAAAGTCTCCTTTCTTACCCTGCATAGTACAAACTTGTCTTTAATTGGCTGATTTGATTTCCTTTCTATATGGACCCAAGTTATGGCTCCTAGTTGATAGGTGAAAAAAATACAAACATCAATTGACAAGATTGTTATTGTTGCTATGACTTTTATGATGTCTGCATATGCTTGTGAATTTAAATATCCCTTTCCTAGATTTAGCTCTGGCAAAACATGTGCGTTAAATACAGGTGAGGTAGTAATACCCACCTCTGCATTTTTAAAGCCTTTAATGGTAAACCTAATCTCTAATCTTCTAATCTTCGTGGAAAGTATATTCCAGAGATGACCAGGAGAATCTGGATTTAGGAATTAGCGTAGGTGCGACCACTGTGTGAGAGGTCATGGTCAGCCCCAAAGCTTTGAATTAGTTCTCAGCACCCCACCAATACCTAAAATTTTTTACACATGTCACCTTGAACTTAGAAAGCTGCCTATTTAAAAGTCCCCGTGATCCAGTGGTCCATTACCCATTGCCATCTCATCCCAGTACAGCCAAACGCACCCACGGCCACTCTGTTCCCCTGCAGCTTGTAATACCAATCATGGCTCCTACCCTCCACTCCGGCATTTTATTATTTCCACTGAGGTCCAGAAAGCAGCTTCCTTTGCAACCTGTAGTCATCTCTGCCCTAGGAGGACAGCGACATACTGTCTTCCTAGGACAGTATGAAAACAATATGCCAGTGCCCCTTGTGGGTGTATTTGGAAGATCCTGGTGGAGGGAGTGTGTCCTGGGGTGTGGGGTTCGGGCCTGGCCGCACCAGCCCCTGCACAGAGGTCCGTGCTCCCATTCCCGCCTCTCTGGGTCTGCGGGTGCCCGGGATTCTGACCTCTCCATTTCACTGGCCTTGGGCCATTTCTTAATCCAAGTTTCATTATCCAGCCAATCAAACTATTTAATTCTAGTCCCAGTGAGGTGAGTGTACCTATAGCAATAAATCTGGCTTAAATTCAGTTATAAATGTTGCCGCCATCGATCTGCTGCCCTCAGGGCCCTCCCCGACGTGCGCTGTGTCAGCTCGCTCCTCTTGGTGTAGCTGGCAACGTTCTGCCACGCCTTGCACAGATGCTCTCTCTTTCCAGGCCTTGGATCCCCTGTCTTAGGTGTGTTCGGATTTACCTTTAACTGGTTTTGGATTCACTACTCCTGCCTCTGTCGGAGGAGTTACAGCGGCAGAGTTCTCGGCATCATATGTGTCCAGATGTAGCTTTCTCACGTGTCAGGGCCGCCCCGCTCCGCCATCAGAGCCAGCGCGTGAAAGACCTGGCGAAGGCGAGCATTTGCTTGGTGCCCCAGCTCTGCATTCCTCACAGGCAGGCCCCGCACTCACACGCAGGCACGTCAGCCTGGAACTGCAGGAGAAAGGCACTGCTACAGAGCTGGCAGAAAGGCTTCCTGATCCTCCGCGTGAGGTATGAGCTCGACAGTTAAAGATTCCAGTTTGTCCTTTCTCCGGGGGTCTGTCAGCTCTCCAGGATTGTCAGCAGCAGCTAACTACCCCCCAACCCAATACATTTTGGTCAGTATTGTCACCATAGAAACTAAGTGCCACAGCCACTTAATCTCTCCTTCTCTTGCCTTCCATTTGCACTGGATGCCAGGCCATCTCCAGTGATAACTCAAACAATTATAATGCTGCTCCATTATATGAAATACTGTTTCATTTACCTCCTGCCGGGAAAGGATCTGTGCCCTCCTCAAATATATGAGCAACTAATTTCATCAGGAGAGCCACTTCGTCGGGTGCTTTCTATTGTATCAGCTGCGGGTTTGGTCTTGGTGGGAAACAAATGAGACATACATATGGGCAGAAAAATTTGAATAAAGTGACTTTTTGCCAAGTGTGATCGCAATTAAGGATCATAACCAGGAATGGTGAAGCCACCCTCGTTGTTGCTAATACAGCATTGGCTACCACCTCCAGTCCTGGAGGGACAAGGGGAGGGAGTTAGCAGAATCCAGAGAGACTGGTTGTAGTCATAGGGCAGGGCCATTGTAGTTGGAGCTTTGGCTTGGGCAGCAAGCCATTGGGACCCTCTAACAAGGGATTCAGAGGAATAAATACCCCCACCTCACTTTCCCCCACTGCTGCTCATCTGCTCTTCCCACTGGCCGTGTCCAGCTGGAAGTTAGGTACAAGGCGGCCTGTTCTTGTCCTTCACAGAGTTCCTGTCCTGGATAAGAGCAGGTGGGCAAGCACGGAGAGTGATGGCGAGGCAGCGGAAGGAGACAGCTGGCACAAAGAGGTGCTGTTATGTTCCCATTTTACAGATGAGAAGATGAACGTTCTAAGAGCAAGAGTCAATTGCCTAAAGGCATTCTGCTTACTACCTGAGATTTCAGCAAACGTGGACCAATTCTAGTCATTTTTAACTGCCTTGGAAACTCCTTCAAAGAGCAGTTGTTGGGCATTTTCTTCTACGTAGAACTTTCTTCCTTAACAGCCTGTTTTGTTCATCCCTTGAAAGCCTTCTGAGATGGGAAGTGTTATGATTGCACTTTACAGAGGCCCAGGCTGAGGCCTGGAAGTTGAACCTATGTTCCTATGGTTCTGGCTTGGGGTGGGGGTGGGCATCCAGGACGCAGGCCCACTGGACTCCCAGTTCGACACGCAGGCACCGCATCAGCCTATCAGGGCTTGCTTTGTTTCCCTTTTTCTTTTATCTTTACTTGTGGCAGCCCCCTTTTCTTTTCATGTGGATTATTCAGAGATCTAGCTATAAACATTTTTCCCCATCCGTTTTCCAAGGGCTCACTTTTGACAAAATTATAGTTTCCCTTCCCAGCATCGCTTTGCATGCGCTTGGCCGGCCCCATTCCCTGAGGCCTGCCCAGCACTGAGCAGCAGCGGTCCACCGCCCCCTCCCCCGCTTGACAGCACAGGAGCGCGGAAGCAAGGCGTCCACCTAGTGCTTTGTTGGGACAGGCGTTTCAAACATCAGCTTTGGTGTATTACAGTTATTGGGCTATAAATAACACGGATTAAAAACACAACAAAAGTATTTTTTCAACAGCTTAAGGCTTAGCATCTTATCAACGGGAATAAAAAAGAATTAGTGAAAAAAATGGAACACATGTTGCTGGAGTAGACACTAAACCTATTTAAAGAATATCGTTAAAATGGTACTGCTTTCTAACACTATTATCACTTTAGTTTGGGGTCCTTTTCTCCTGAGAGTTCAGAGAGAATGATCTTTTTCTTGTTATGGTAGTCTGGCAGTCTTATGTACAAGTAGTAAAGAAATTATGTGACTTTTTTGAGGCAGCTGTAATTTTGTACTGTGAGAGGATTTCTTATGTGTGGGTTTAATTCCTATAGATTTTTAGTGAGTACTATCCTTTCTCTGCTGTCACATTATGCAAAGAATGAGTTTTCATTTAGAGTGTCAGATAGCAAACTTGACCTCAGAAACTGAGCACATTCTGCACCTTGCTTTGCCCTTCTAATAATTTCTATGCCCTGGATATGATGTGCAAGTAGAGATAAAAAGAAAGTTCTGAAAACAGTGTATTAATTAGAAGATTACATGTGAATTCACAAGTTACCTTTTTCAATGGTGGGATTTCATGATGCATTTAACATGTTTTTATTGAGGACCCACTATGTGCCAGCATCGTAACTCACGCTGGGGTGAGGCTAGGGTGGCCGGACCGGGTGCGTGAAGAGGAGGGTTTTAGGAGATGTGATCCGAGCCGCTGCTGTTGTCAGGTAGGATCTTGGTAGGGAAACCCCGGGGCAATGGCGTCTTCCTTCTTTCAAGGGCTGACTTTCCAGTGGCACAGATTTGGGTGAAACAAGGAAGACTGGATGCCAATCTGGTGCAGAGCTGGGAACGAAGACGAGAGTGATAGCGAGTTCTTTCACGGCCATTTACCCCTTGAAAAGACAGCTCCCTTGACTCCAAGCCTTAGCCAGAGCCTGCGCAGGCCAGTTCCTGCCCCTCACCCTATTGCCTGCAGGCGTGCAGCCTCAGGGGCGTGGCAGCCCGGCCCCAGCTGGGCTTTTCAGAGCTTCCCTTTTTTTTATTTGCAAAATAAGGAGCAATAATTTCCTCTTGATGAGAATGTCATGAGTATTCTGTGAGGCAATTTATTTAAAATACTCATCTCAGAGCCTTGCCCACATTAAGGGCTTAATAAATATTTGCTATTGAAATGATTTTATAATGGTTCTAAAGGTTTTGGTTGGTTTTTTTTTTTTTAAAGCCCAGCTTAGGGAAAGTGACATATATGGTCATTTGACATACAGACATATGGGGTCATTTTCTGAGAAAAGATAATAAGCGGTAGCGATGATGGTAATTTAGGCAGAGAATTTCCCTTTTGAGTAATATCCTTTATCTTATTCCAAGGTGCTGTTCTTCAAATGTGTCTTTTCTTTCGTCCCCCAAACAATGAATTATACCCAAGTAGCTAATGAAGTGGGTAATGCCATGGATGGGCTTGACATTTTCTGACCAGTTGAAAAAATTAACCTCGCTGACTATAAACAGTTGGGAAATGGGTGACCTTTCAGCCATTTACATCATTATGGAGCATAGAAAAGGTAAAGAGACGATGATTTATGCCTCGCAGGTGTGCTGGGGAGTCGTTCACATCCATGTGCACTAGGCTGGCTCCAGGGAAGGCAGGTTTCCCAGCTGCTGTGTAAGCGCAGAAACCAAAATATATGCTAACATCATGCGGTCTCAGAAATGCAGATTTTTCTAACAGCCTGGTTGCCTTTTTTTAAACAGCCTTATTGAGGTGCGATTAATATTAAAAAACTGTAAATATTTAATGTATGCAATTTGCTGGGTTTGGACTCATGAAAACACTCATGAAACTATCACCGTAATCAAGGCACTAGACATACCCAGCGCTTCCCCGTTGCCTTGTGTCCCTTTTGTGTGTGTGTGGCAAAGGCGCTGAGCATGAGATTTATCCTCTTAATGAACTTTAAAGTGGACCGTTCTGTACTGTCAGCTACAGACACTGTGGCGTACAGCAGGTCTCTAGAAGTTACTCTTCTAACATAACTAAACTTAATACCTGTTGAAGAACAACTCCCTATTTTCCTCACCTCTCAACCCCCAGAAACCACTGTTGGTATCTTCTGCTTCTGCGAGTTAGACCATTTTAGATTTCCCGTATGAGAAGAATCTTGTGGTATTTGTCCTTCTAAGACAGGCTTATTTCACTTAGCATAGTGTCCTTCCGGTTATCCGTGTTGTCACCTGTGGCAGGATTCCCTTCTTTTTTTAAGGTTGAATAGTATTTCATTGTGTGTATGTACCCCATTTTCTTTGTTCGTTCACCTGCTGATGGACACGCAGGTCACGTCCATACCTTGGCTATGGTGCTGCAGTGAACATGGGGGTCAAGATACCTCTCTGACATGAATGTGTTTATCACCATGTTGCAGCTTGATGCTATGGATCTCATTCGCTTATATTGACATGCTCTATTATTAGCCCCATTTCGCAGATGAGGAATCTAAGGCTTAGAAGCGCCCCAGTGGAGTTTTCTGTATCCCGCCTTCAGTGATCACAGTGTGAGACTGTGAGTGTGGGTTCCAGCCTCGACTGAACTTACGTCCTGCGGTCATAGAGAGTGGAGCTGCCTGGTCTAAATAGCACGGATGGGACAGAGCTTTACCTTCAGCATCATACTTGCCCTCCCTCTTACCTTTTCTTCCCAGAAAAGATACTGCATTTCTTACTTTTTCCTGGCTTATTTTCCTCTGGCCTTTACTTTACAGTGTCTCCCTTTTGCATCCACGTCCTCGGACAGCTCAGGTAAATCGTGTCCGCTGGGAGGTCTTTTCTGGTGTTCCTCTCCGACTCGGAGTCCTCAACTCTGTTCACCCCTACTGTGCTGCATTTTCTGGATAGTATTTTTCACACTTGTCTGAAGTGTCTGTATCCCCAGGGGAATGTCTAATCAGCAAGGTTGGGACTCACCTGTCACATTCAGTGCTGAGTCCCCAGGTTAGTGCACATAGTAGGCACTCAGTAAACCTGTTGAAGTTGCAGATGAATAACACAGTTGGGGGGAACTATCAGGGGAGCACATGCTTCTAATACCCCCATGAAAAACTCAGTTTTGTAGCCTGTCAATCGCATTTATATTCGAGAATCCATGACCAAACACAGGAATTACTAAAGGGCAAACCAAGAGACAGGCTTTGTTTAATTATCAGAAACTCTAACTCTAAGGGAAGATGCATTCCTGGGACAGCAGGACAGCAAGGAAAGCACCGGTCCTGGCTCAGGATCAGTGGACACTTGGCCCACAGGTGTAGCGTAACACAGTGTTAGGGGGATCCCCGAAAAGAACCGCGTTACATCTCGTGGCAGAGCTCATTTCTTTCCTCTTTACATAACAGTTCCAGAACATCAAAAGAGAAGAGCAATTCTGATACTGTGATATACCCAGGGAAATAAAAACATTAGCATGACAGCAGAGAGCACAATGTAAGGAGAGTATAAGCAAGAGGCGCACCCCCAGACTACAGGGGCCATCCGTTTCTTTAATATATGCGCTCGGACACAGCCAGGGTTCTCATGCCTCGCAGTCTCGATCTAGCTTATATACAGTGAAAGGTGAGACATTTTCCCCCTGACCTTAGAAGGCGTATGTGAATTAGCAACCAGAGGCTCAGAGTATGCTGGTGCAGTGGTGGGAAATGACTTTTTAATGTTCTGTGACTATAAGTTTAATCATAGTTAACATTTCATAAGATCTTACCATATGCTAAGTGCTCAGCCCTTTTTCACATTATGTCGTTAAATGTTCAAAACCATCTCCCAAATTAGGTACTGTTGAAATCCCCACTTTAAGGTTGAGAAAAAATAAGATTTGGAGAAGTCAAATCATGCCCTCGGCCTCACTCAGGCAGCAAGGGGAAGGGTCCCGAGGACACTGAGGCGGCGGCGGTCTCACTAAGAGCCGGGGAAGTGGGAGGGCCTCCGGCGGCCGGGCTCTGGCGTGGCGGCCGAGGCTCCCGAAAGAGCGCCCCTGCGGCATTTTTTATCTACCCGGCGCTGTCTGGATCCTCCACATGTTTTAACTTGTTTAATCCTCACAGTCGCCTGTACGTACGGTTATTGTTCCCATTTTATAAACAGAGAAAACCGAGGCCCAGAGGCGTTCAGTAGCTCTCCCAAGCCCCTCGGCTAGGAATGGGCGGAGGCTTTGAACTTGGACCCAGGCGCTCGAGCAGGGCGCCGTTCACCGCTGCAAGATGGGCTGCCGTATTGTCCGGGCTCTTGGCCTCAAAAGCTCATGACCATTGTCTTGGAAGGAAAACCCTCCGTGATCGGAACTCCAAATTGTGAGCCAGTACCAAGCTCTAGGGGTCTTCAGATTCCAGGCTAAGAGCCCTGCAACCTGAACTGACCTCATGCCTCACAGGCCCGGGACAGAGCCTGTGGACCCAGAGACCCTGTCTAGGAAAGCCCAAAGTTTGGACCTCATTTCTTAAGGGGATTTCGGGGTGGGAGGGCCTACTCGCTGATATTAGTGGTTTATGCGGTTACTTGTTTATTTCCTATCTTCCCGGCCTGGCGTGTAAACTTCATCAAAGAGGGGACGTTTCTTGGCTTGGTTCGTTTTGCATGTAACAGTTCTTAATCCCGTGCCTGGAAAATAGTAAAAATAAATAAAGAAATGCGTATTTGTTCTAAAAACTTAAATGAGCTTTGTAAAGAAATTTCAATGACGGTGGCAAAGGGGACATGGCGTGAGCATCCCGGAACCGGACAGCCGGGTTAGGGTCCCGGTCCCCCCACTTTGCAGTAACGCGGTCAGAGTCGGACCCAAGCCCGCTCTGCCCCGGCTCTCCCTTCTACACGAGCATGGCCCTGGGCGAGGCGCAGAGCCTTTCAGAGCTGCAATTTCTTCCTGTGGGAAATGGGGAATAAACATTCCCACCTCAAGGGGCTATGTTTCAGATGAGTGCATGCATGTAAAGTACTGAGTAAAAGGTCTTGTTAATAATAAATATTAGATTCCTTCTTGTTCTTTCCTCATTCCTCATACTTAATTGCTTTTAGTGCCAACTGTGATATTAGCATGTACCAAGAGCATCAAAGGAGTCTTGCTTTCTTCCTTGCTTCACTTGAGAATCCTAAGCTTTGCATTTTTTGACATCAAATTCACATCTAAGTGGTAAATATCCTGCTTTAGGATAAGCGATGATAGGCAAAGATGTTTATCTTATTTCAGGGAGCGTAAAAAGGTTATAGCACATGATGCAGAGTGTGATTTTATGCATGTAGAAAAGCCATATATATATATGTGTGTGTGTATATATATATATATATATATACACACATATATATATATCTCCATCCATCCATGGGGACATTCTAGAAATGTATAATATATGCACAAAATGTTTAAAGTGGTACTTCTAGTATTACAATTATGAATTATTTTTTCCTCTTTCATTTTTAAACAGTTTGTCCCATTTTTTTATATCTTTAGCAATGAACATGGCATTATTTTTGTATACAAAAATATTGTGCCTCCAGTTACGACTTGACTAGTGCAATACAAAGGGGAAAGTCTCCTTACATATGGATGAGACTTTATTTTCAACTACATTTAGAGAGAAAAATGAAGACGATGTCACAGGAATAAAGACAGGAATCATTTCATTTGTGCCTCCACATGTTTTTCTCTAAAAGGACTAGAGATGTGGAAGCTGGAAATTCTGCCACAAAGTAGCATGAATTTTTTTTTTTTTCAAAAAGTAAATTATTTTTTTCCTCACACACACCTGCTGAAGCAAGGTAGAGAATGAGTGTTCCTTTATTAGTGATGCTGGGAGCCACCAGTGTGCAACGCAATCGGAGAAGTCACCATCATTGCCAGTGTGGGCGCAGGCGCCGGCAGCTCTCCCCTAGTGCGGCTGTACCGACCCTCTGCAATGGATGTGCTCCTAGAGAGATTTGCAGAAGTCAGATTTCTGTAAATTGAATTGTGATGGGAGCTTGCTATGTAAATTAATTCTGGCGAACATCTGTATGAGATATAATTAGCGCTTCCTCTTCCATTCCAATTTCTCTCAATTTACTTTTTATTTTTTGTGCATGCACGTTCAGTGAAATAGAATACACATTTATGTAGTATTAAACCTTGTAGTTAGCATTTTTAATGGTGGTTCTGTGTTCCACTCAAAGAATGTCTCGAAGTGTATTTAACCAGTCTCTAATTTCTTAGTGTTTAGATTATTTCTGATATTTGTTATTATTCATAGCATTTTACATTATTGCAGCTATAGATTTGAGTATATCCATAAGCTATATGTTTACAAAGAATATAGGTCTCTGAGACTAGTTTTTTGTTGTTGTTGCATAATGCCACGTTGTTTTACAGTATTGTTACACTCCTTCCACCAGCAGCAGAAGAGGGTTTGCATTTCTCACTAATTTTGACTCTTATTGTTAAAACATGCCAATTTGAAAGTGAAAGTAATGTCTCTCTCTCTCTCTCTCTCTTTTTTTTTGCTTACAAATATGATTGAAAATGTTTCTGTCAAAGAGTTATGTACTCTTACTGTGCCTTTTGATTCTAGTAGGAGATCATAGTACACACTTGGAAGCAGAATTGTTTAGGTTTGAATTTATAGTATTCCATTTATTAGCTAAGGAACCTAGGGCAAGTTATTTAATCTCTCTGTGTCTCATAAAATGTCAATGATAAATAGTTCCTACCTCAGAAGACTGATGTGAGGATTAAATGTTAACATGTATAACATTCTTGGAACAGTGCTTAAGAGATAGAAAGTATCCAATACATGTTGGCTCCTATTACTCTTCTGTGGACTGCTCATTCCAGTCCCCCTCTGGGCACTACTCTTGGAGGAGGACATTGATACACTCATTGCACAGAACCCGGAGGAGAGTGTCCAGATGGCCTGAGGTGTAAAAAAATCTCTTCCATGAAGAGCAGATAAAGGCTGGTGGTGATGTTTTGACTAGTGAAGATGTGGAGTGATAGAGGAGTATGAGGGATGTTCTCAGATGAGGAGATTTGTGCAAAAGAGGGAGCAGATCATCTCCAGGCAGTTTATCAGGCAGAGTTAGGACAAATACGTGTGATAAGAAGTTGGTTTTGAAAGAATTTTCTAATAATGAGTAAGGTGGGCATCTTTTAGCCCTGCCCAATACCTCCTCCTTCTGGTAAAAACTATACCCTAATTTGTCTTTGAGATCAGTTTTGCCTAACTCTAAATCCAGGTGCGTTGGGTGGGATAAACTCTCCCCTCCTCCATCTTTAAGGTGGGCACTTTACTCAGGCCTGACCAATTGCATTAGTTTATCCTCCTAAAATCTATAGATTCAAATTTTATTGAACCTGTAGGTCAAGTTGAAAGAACTGGTATCTTGGCATTATTAAGTCTTCTTGTCCATGAACATGGAATATTTCTCCTTTTTTAAGTTTTTCTTTGATTTTATGCATCACAGTTTTGTATTTTGTAGTTTATTTCATTGAGATCTTATACATATTTTGTTATGTGTTGTGTTTCTACTTGTTCATTGCTGGCATGTTGGAAAGGGATGAACTCTTGGGTATAAGCATAGATCCTGTGAGCTTGCTTTCTTTTCTTATTTGTTCCAGAAGTTTGTTGTTGTTTCTTTCAGATTTTCTACATCGAGGACCCTGTCATCGGCAAACAATGATGGGTGTATTTCTTCTTTCTCAATCGGCATGCTTTTTCTTTTTCCCCCCATCTATTACTTGTTAGCTGGCATTTCCAGTCCAATGTTGAAAAGCAGTGGTGAGAGGGGGCGCCTTTGCCTTACACCTCATCTCAGTGGGAACAGCCTCTCAATGGTATAACAGGTTGGCTCAATATTTTTTAAGTCAATGTCAGGAAAACAAAACACATCCGCGGACTAGATTGAGAACACAGGGCACCAGTGAGAGGTCTCAGCTGGGAGATTAAAACTACTGTTCTAATTATACCAGCCTACCAAAAAGAATAAATAAATAAACAAATAAACAGGAAAGTCAGTTTCCTGAAAGTTGTGGGTTAATTCAATTTACCCATAGTTCTCTTCTGTGATGGGATTTAGGATAAGGCGGCCCTTGAGACTTTAGGGATGGACTGGATTTTCTCTGCCCTCCGCACCTCCCTTCCAACCGCAAACACTCTGTCCCTGGTCCCAACAATGACAAGTGAAGAGGTCCTGTAATGGACAGGTCCTGGGTCCTCTTGGCAGAGAAGCAAAAAGGGAAATATAGAAGGACCCTGCACCTTTAGTTTTCACTTACCTCCAAGCTATCACAGTTAAAACACTGTGCTAAAGGGGGAAAAAGGGATCTTGCTTGATTGACCTCCTTTCTACCTTGTTCCTCCTCTTGCCTGTGGGCTTCATTAAATGTGCAGGAACAAGCTGGTGTTCAGAAGCTTGTAGCTGGGAAGCCAGAGAGTGGTGTCTAAAATAGGCACCCTACTAAAATAGGCACCCTGCACCTACACCGTCATCCCGTGCTAAAGAAGTACTGATGGCAGAGAAGGGGAAGCAGTAGGAGTATGAAACCCCTGAAGCTCTCCAGCATCCCACAGACCAGGGCAGACTTACGGCTCGAGCTGGCCCTGTGGAGAGGATTGGCAGGGGCTGGGGGGCCGTCTGATTCTGGGATCTTGTGGCGGGATTTCGTGTTTGACCACACCCTTCACAGAATTCACAGACTGTCCCATTCATCTTTCTTTACACCTTGTTCTCTGTTCTCATATTCCCCTCGATGTGTGCATTGAATGACTCTCTTCTCCCATTCACTTAGTTTTTATTAAGTGAGTATTATGTCTGAGACCCTGTAATGGGCAGCAGGGATCCTCTGAAAATGGAAGAAAACTGTGTAGGGCATGAGAGATTTTAAACACCTGCCCACATTGTCATTTTGATAATTCCAGTGGCAATGGAAATGCAACTAGAAGGCAATGATAGTGGACCATTTATTCTTCTTCCTTCTTCATTTGCTATGAATACAGGTTTCCACTGCTTGGAGGTTTCAGAGCCCATCGCTCTTACAAGCACGGTTCATGTTTCCATGTGCCCGCCTTAATGTGGCACCCAGTTGCCTGGGTTTTAATCCCAGCTCTTTCAACTTTACTAGCTGTGTAACTTTGAGCACGTTATTTAAACTTTCTATGCCTGAATTTATTTATAAGATGGGATAATAATAATGGCTGAATTATAAAAGTGTGTAGACAATCAAAACAGGATATAAAATGAGCTGGGCAAATATCTGGCTTATAATTAATAATGATATAATTAAGTTATTTTGTTTTTATTAATTATCCTATGGCAAATATATGATCAGAGTGAACAAAAGACTCAAAAATGCAAAGGTTTAGGTTGCATGGAGGACTAAGGTAATAAGAGTATAATTGCAAACATAATAAGCAAAAATACATAGATAAAAATGGGAGTTATGGTTTAAATTTTTAAAATTAGCTGTGATGGTAAAGAAATGACTTGTGCAATTTCCCTGTGACTTGGATTACTGTTGACAATCAAATCCCAGGTTTTTGTGAAAAATCTATATAATTGCTTCAGGTCTATACTTGATTTTGCCAATATTGACAACCAGCTCTGAACTACTGAGTATCTACTGAGTATATTAGACAAGAAGCTATTGGTTGCAAGTGATAGAAATCCAGCGAGACTTGGGTTAACACAGGTTTGAATAGGGAAGAACTGACATCAAGGATAAGTCCGACTTGATCAACACTCCCCACTCTCTCCTTTCTCTGCTGATCTCTGCACTTTAGCTTTTTAATTTCTCCTATAGGTGGGTGTTCTCCACACTGCAGGAACCAGGGCTTCGTGTTCCCATCTGTTTAGGAGGAATTTCCCCAATCCTAGCTTGATTTTGAAAAATTCTGGGCAAGTAGTCTGATTGGCTTTGCTTAGTTAGGTCTCATTCCCATACCTTAGACCAATAACCATGGTGAAGGAAGGGAACCGACTATGATATTATGTGCCTGGGCCAGTCCCCTGCCTGTAACCAGAAGTTTGAGTTTATTACCAGAAACAGTAGTGGGGAATGAGGTTATAGCCCAGGTTTGAAAATTTTTGCAAACGTTCAGCCGTTCCTATCTGTGTCTGCTTCCTGGGAACTGGAAAGCAGTTAATAATCTTCCCTGACGTGTGTATTATGATTCTTAGATTTATCCTAAGCACATTTGAACTATAATCAATCTTTAAAAGTTTTACTCTCAATTCATTTTTTAGTGGCATAATATTGGAATTCACCATTTCTCAAACATATATGCTAGTGCAATTTCTGGCACTATCTTGTTAATCCATTGAGATCTATTCAGGGAATTCTAATTTCAAAAGGAATCATAGGTATTACTAACATTTAAAAAGTATGTGTGTTTTGTTGCTAAAAGTAAGACCCTGTGGGGTGGGGGTGGAGGAGAAAGGAAAATGGCATGTTGTTTATCTTTATAATTTCATATGTAAGATATGCACAGAAGTGTTATTTAAATGGGACAGGGGCAAAGTGTGGCGTGTAACCAGATTTCAGTGGATTTAGTAAGAGTTCAGTGGGTATATATTCCTCTCTCTCTACCATTTCCTATAATGAAGGTTAGGTATTTATGATCCAGTTTGCAAGCAAAGCTGTATTCACCAGGATAGGGGGTTTACTATGGTTTTTATACTGTGGAATTATTATAGGATAGGGGGTTTACTATGGTTTTTATACTGTGAAATTATTATAGGAGAGAAATGAGGATTCTTAAACACAAAAACTCAGAAATATTTTTATTGATGACCTTTTTCACATTTGTATGCCAATATTTCTCTCAAACCTTCCCACACCTTGAATATTCTCTCTGTTAATTGGGACACAGAAAATCTCCGATTCATTCAAAGTTTATTTTCTAAAGGTATGAGTTTCATGAAAAATTCATGAGAGTCAGATGCATATTATTCAGATGTTTAAGGCATGACTATCTGATGTGCACTATATGTTGTATTTTGATGAAAATTGTTTGATGATCAGTTTCTAGATCCCAACATTGCATGAGACGTTCAGCTGATAATAGGCTATCTTGCGATCAATTATGATTTTATTTTACAACTGGTTTTGTTATCTTTTAACTCTAGGAGAAAGCATTTAAATTGCAATTAAATATCAGGAATCTTCTGTCTGCAATAAAATGCTTTACTGAAAAATAATTCACTAAGTAGCTACCACAAGTGGAATTCTGTGCCAATAGAACTAGACTGAGAGCAGGGTAACTTCGTTATCACCCTACCATCATTGCTGTCGGCGCGATGGGAGGGTTAGACTGTTGTAGCAAACGTCTCCACAGAAAATGCAGTTGAACTCCAATTTTTATCAATATAATTTTAGATTTTATCAATTTTATGGCTAAACTTGAGAAATACGGAAAGTTGAAATGACCTCTCTGGAGTGAAATATGATGTTTACTTAGATTTTTAAATCCCAAACTTTCTGTTCCTAATCTCCCCCATAGCATATGCTGTAAGTCAGAGGAATAATGCTATTTAATGCAGGGACGGCTTAAAAACAACCCTCTTTCCCTCTTTTTTGGGCTGTGAGATAGTGTGGCTTGTTGGTTAAAAGCAGATGCAGTCAAGGATTTGCTTTTGAGCTTGAAATTCAGTGAGGAGGCATATTCTCCTTTTGTGGTGTGCTCAACAGTACATTTAGGGTGTGTATTATATGTTGTGAAAATATTCATAAATTGTTGGGAAAAATTCCCAGACCCAGTTACACAAACATTAACAAACTACCTTGCTCATTAAAGAAAGACACATTGAATGAATTATTCTGCCAGGATAATCAACTGTTGATTATATTTCAATATTAAAGTCATTTCTGGGCTTGGAATGAGTTTGGGTTTTATTTTTTTTCTTTGTGTACATTTTGAACTAACTGTTAACACAATGAATTCATGTACATTGGGGAGAAAAATTAACATTTAAAATAAAATTGCATTTATACTGTTTCAGCTGGGTGGAAACAACTAGATTGCCCACTTCCTTCAGGGCAAGGAGAATGTATAATAATATATCCTTACAAGCTCCTTCAGTACCTGCTGGCATAGTGTCTGGCTTACGATAGGTATTCAGATAGAGGGCTTTGAATGAATAAATAAATTCATGTATGAAAGGAATGTAGTAATGAAGGAAGTAAAGCTGCCTTGGATATTAAAGAGCATGGGGACAACCTAAATGCTCAATTGACAGATGAATGGATAAAGAAAGTATGATATATACACTTGATGGAATATTCTTTAGCCATAAAAAAAATTCTATTTGGAACAACATGGATGAACCTAGAGGACATTATGTGAAATATGTAATCCGGTTGCAGAGGGGTGAATATTGCATGATTCCACCTACATGAGGAATCTAAACTAGTAAAACATAGAAATAGAGAGAAGAATGGCAGATGCCAGGGGCTGAAGGGAGAGAAAGACTAGGAAGTTGTTTTTTGAATAAGTATAAAGTGTCAGGTCAAGAAGATGAGTAAGTTCCAGAGGTCTGCTGTACACCATTGTGCCTACAGTTAATAATACAGGGGAGGGCAAAAGGAGGTTTACAGTTGTGAGTATGTGAGACAGAGTTTATTCTTATATTATTTATCAATAATCATAGTATTTTCCATATGAACAAAACAAATGGCAAGTAAACAAAAAAATCAGAAATAAATTAGAAAAAATTAACAAAAAATGAGAACACAGTATAACAATTTATTGGATCCAAGTCCATAGTTGGTCTTAGAAAAACAGCTTAATAGGTGTGAGGAACTGAAGCTACTGGAGCTGTTTAGGTAACGAACACCCAGAGAATCATACGCTCTGAAAATCTCAGATGTAACTAACTGTGTTCCTCGTGCAGCTGCTCATGGCTCATGAGGATCCATTTTTCCTATTGGTGCTCACAGAACACTTTCTCCATGAGTCTAGCAAGCAAACAAGCAATGTAGAAAGGGTTCCATGTTTGTAAGTTTGAAAACACTGGGTCAAAACAAATAAACACAAATGTACAGGTATCTTTATTGGAGACTTCTTATGACCTCTAACATGCTAATATGAAGTGTGAATCTTGGAGAGGACTTGGAGGTACTTTTTTCCCCAAACTAAATTGAACATAGACCCTTTTTGTTTGAGATGTTTATGTGTTTGTTGTAGAATTGTTTTGATTTGGAATTGCATCTAGGAATATCTCTGAAAATTAGATTTATTCAAGATACTATTTGAGAAACACTGGCTTAGAGAATTAGAGCTCAATTTAGCCACCTTTGCAAATGGCAGCAGAATCAGCCTATCTGTTTGACATGGGAAACAGCACACCTAGTGGAAGATGCAGGTGGCAGGGGGATGGTGAGAATAATGATGGTTTTAACTAAAATAAATTGAATGCATAGCACATGGTATTATCTCATTTAACTGTAATGAATCCTATGAAGAGTGTTCAAAATTGAGAAACTACATATCAGAAATGTAACTAATTAATCTAGGGTCACAGAGCTAGAAGTACGCTAAATCTTTCCTCATGCCACTAGTCTATATGACTTCCTTACAGGTAAAATTTTATAACTAGCACATGCATAGTAGAATTAGTACCGCATGACAACCCTGTTATTTTTCACCCCACTCTTTATTACATATTTATTTTATATATACTTATTGTAAGTATTTTAAATATACAGAGAAGTAGAGAGAACAAAATTATCACCCATATATTCCCTTAACAATTTCCATATTTGCATATGGATGTGTGTTTATTTATATTTTCCTACAATGTCTATAAAACATTTTGAGGTTATACTAAAATTACTCAATGAATTTTATTTATTTGCAAGTGTTTTTTTTTTTTTGATTTCTTAGTATATATCCCACTTTGTATGTTCAGTTCAAGAACTGTATTTTAAAGGCACCCAAAGTGATTATTTTATCTGTGTTATTATGACCTTTTTGTTGGCCACTTTGGATTTTTTTGAATATATAAAATATTTTCATGGTTCAAGAGCACAAATTGTATGAAATGGAAATTCTCATTTTCTTCCCAGCTCTCCCACCTCCTACAGGTAACCATTTTATTAGCTTTTGATTTTATTTTTTCTCCAATTCTTTTTCGCAGCAGAAGCATATATGCATACATATTATTTTCTCTCTTTCCTTGCATGAAATGCAGCCTATTTTATATCTTTCATTTTTCACTTAACTATGTATCTTGGAATTCATTCCACGTCAACAAAGAGAGCTTTCTCATTTTTACAACTGCATAACACTTTGATGTATGCTTCTAACATCATTTACTCAACCAATTTCCTCTTGATGAACATTTGTGTTGTTTCCAACCTTTTGCTATTATAATAACATCACAAAAGTAACCTAACATGAAATTTATTATTTTGCAGGTATGCCTTTAGTATGGATTCCTGGAAGTGGTATTGTGGATCAAAGTGTCAATGCAGGGTAATTCTGTTAGGTATTACCGGGTTTCCTTTCATAATAGGAGGTTTTGCACTCCTACCAAGCCTGAGAGTATCTATTTCCTTGTATCAGCTTGTGCTGCATAAACTGCCACTCCAACACTTAGTGGCTTAACAACTATCATTTCATTTAATTCATTTTTAATTACATGGGTGGGAAATTTACGTTAGGCTCACTTGAACAGTTCTTTTCTCAGCTGGTCTCTGTCATGGATCTGAGGTCAGCTGCTGGCCAGCCTTTGAGGTACATTGGCTGGTATTCGGGTTGCAGGTAGGTGAGCAAGCCAAAGTGTCTCTCATTATCCAAAAAGCAAGCTCACGTATGTGGACATGGTTGCTGGGCAGAGCTCAAAGAGAAAAATGGAAGCATGCAAAGCTGCTTGAGGCCTGGAACAGACCTGGCATTCTCTTGGTCACATTCAGTCACAAAGGCAGCCAAGATTAGTGGCGTGGACTCCACAACTTGATGGGAGGAGTTGCAAAGTCATATTGCAAAGAGGTGTGGCTATAGGGAGAGGAACAGTGTAGCCAGTGTTACAATCAACCACATTTCCAATAGCCTTGCTAAAATAGTACAGTGTCAAGACTATGGATTTCTGTCAATCTCTTTGGTAAAAACTGTCATTTTAGTGGATTTAAATTTGCATTTCTCTTATTATGAGTGAGGTGGAACATCTTTACCTATGAACTGTTGGTGTCTTTTGCCCATTTTTCCATCACCTTGTTGTGCTTCATTTCTTGATTTTTTTGCAGCTTTCTATATCTTAGGGAGAGTAGTTCTTTTTTTTTTTTTAGTTGCATTTTTTTTATTGTTTTTCAAGTACAGTTGTCTCCATTTCCCCCTACCACTCCCCTTCCCCGCCCAGCCTCACCTCCGCCCTCGATCTTACCCCCGTGGCTTTGTCCTTGCGTCCTTTCTACGTGTTCCTTGATGACTCCTCCCCTTCCTTCCCACCTTCCCAGCCTCCTTCCTCCTCTCTGGTTACTGTCAATTAGTTCTTTTTTTGTAGTGTAAATTGCAGTCATTCCCCGCTCTCTCCCCCAATTTGTCGAATACCTTTTGTCCTTTACCCACATTGTGACTGTATTTTCCATGAAAGTTTAAACATATTTCTGTAGTTTAACTTACCATTTTTTTCTTTATGGCTTCTAGATTTTTGATTCATAGTTAGAAAAGTTTTCCTTCCTTCCAAATTTTAGGGGGATTTATCATGTTTTCTTCTAGTTCTATTCGTTTTATTGCCAGCTAATGTTCCTAAGATAACAGCTGTGCTAATCAGAGTTTTTTTCTAACTCCATAAAATATTTTAAGCTCATTATCTGAAGTCAGCTTCTTGTTGGAGAAGGTACAGTGCACTCTTTTCTGCAGGCTGCGGAGAGACAGAAAGAAAGGCAGAGAAGCAAATAAGAGGAACCCTGGTATAACAAACAGATTTCTTCCCAGAAGCTCCTTTGAAATGTTTGTTTGAGATCCAGAACATCAGTTCCCATAGAAACAAGGTCAAAAGTGATGGTGGGGTTCTTGCATCCTACTTTTTTTTTTTTACCTGCATTATAGATAAAAATTACACCGTGCATAGAGTTCTTTATCTTCTGTTCCCTTCCCATCTCCAGGCCTGAGGAGGCAGACAGAGGAGGCAGCACGGTCGGCGCCCTCTGAGAGCTGCGTGTGGAAGGCAGGCCACCCAAAGGGGTGGTGGTCACAGAGGCTTGCGGCCGCTGCCACAGCACAGCGCCGAGGCAGAAAGAGAGCACAGGGCACAGTACCCCAACCCCATCTCCGGGTAGTCTGTCGTTTTCCTCTCATTCGTCAAATCCCAGTGAAATCCAGAGGGCAAAGCTTCCCAGGTGATGCAGCCCATGAAGTTCAGCCCCCAGGTCACAGAAGGAAAGGGAAGGGTGGACACTGGTCACAGAGAAGGACAGGGAAGGGTGTGAGGTGATCAAAGGGTGCCAGCAGAGAGTGATCACACAGCTAGCGACTCCAAGGGTCCAGGGTGGGAATTTCAGGGCACTGGAATCTATCGTTGTAAGTGTGAGGCTATTTCTTGGTGTGGATTGGCTCCCTGGCTTTTTCCGTGTCCACTAGAAAGCTCCTGAGGCCATCAGTGCATCCTTATCACTTAAGTCAGGGTTTAAAACATGAGCACCAAGCGCAGTGAAGAGTGAGCAACGATAAGCTAAAAACATGTTCTGTACGTGTGTTAGAAGGAAGAAACAGGGGCAAATCTTTATGACCTTGGAATGTGGCAACAGATTTGTAGATGTGTCAGGATAAGCATGAGGAACAAAATAATTTCAGGGTACCAGGATCCATATTTTCATAAATGTGAGAATATTACATCAAGTATTATGTGAACTATATTTAAAATGGTTGTATTGATCTTTATCAAAACTTAAACTATTTTTTTGTAAAATAGAACATTATTAAAAAGTGAAAGACAACCTAAGAATAGGAGAAAATGTTTGCAAATCACATATTTGATAAGTTTCTACGAGCCAGACTATTAACAAACACAATTCAACAACAAAAAGATAAACAACCCAATCAAAAAATGGACAAAGGACTTGAATAGATATTTCTACAAAGAAGTATAAGTGACAAATGAGCACCTAAAAAGAGGCTCAACATTATTAATCATTAGGTAAAGACAAATCAAAATCACAATGAGTTACCACTTCACGCCCACTAGGACAGCTAGGACAAAAAAGCAGGAAATAACAAATGTAGAGGAGGGTGTGGAGGAACCTCATGCACTGCTGATGGGAACGTGAAATGGTTCATCGGCTGTGGCAGAACAATGTGGTGGCTTCTCAAAAAGCTACACATAGAACCAGCATACAACCCAGCAATCCCACTCCTGGGTATGTGTTCAAAAGAACTGAAAAGCAAGTGTTCCAACAAGTCTGTGTGCCTGCATGTTCACAACAGAAATAGTCACAGTAGTGGGAAAGAGGAAACAACTCAAGTGCTTATTGTTGATGAATAGATAAACAAATTTTAAAAGATCGATACACTTGAATATTATTCAGCCATAAAAAGGTGTGAAATACTGGTACATGCTACAACACGGATGAACCTTGAAAACATGATGCTAAGTGACACAGATATCACATATTGTATGATTCCATTTATATAAAATATCCTGAATAGGTCAGTCCAAAGATTCAGAACACCCACCGGTGGTCGGCAGGGGCTGGGTTGGGGGTGGTGGCGGACGGGAGGAGCTGCTCAGTGCGTAAGGAGCTTACTTTTAGGCTGATGGAGATGTTTTAGAACTAGGTAGGGGTGGTGGTTGCCCAACGTTTGGAATATACTAAATGCCACTAATTGCTCTTCTTATTTTATGTTATGTGAATTTTATCTCAGTTAGTAAATAGAAAATAAAAAGAAAAAGTTGGTCACATAGGTGAAAAACTGTTGCCCATGATTTGATAATGGGGATATGAGGGCTCAGACTCTTTTGTCGATTTTGTGCGTGTTAGAAATTTCCCCTAAAAATTAAATGAAAATAAGAATAACAAAAAAGGTAACTGCAATTTAATTCTGCATCTGATAGCATTGTTACACATTTTAACTGACCCACTGAGGAACAGATTGCAGTCTCAGAGCCTTCCCTGTCTCCGGTTTCTGTCTTTGACTCAAGTATACAGCTTCATAGGTTTTGTAAAAACGATTAACTGCATCCACTCTCCAAATAATTTATCTCTTCTTTACCCATCTAACATCAGAGACCTAAGAAATAACGATCTCACTCTCAAAAGCTGTGCTATGTTCTGTTCTTTTCTCCTCACACCTGTTGAGATGAGGTTCTGCAACTGGGTTCCTAGGAAGTTCTAAATGACATGAAAATATTTGCAACCTTTGCATTTCTGTAATATGTATCTTTTGAGTAAAAACAGGTTCTCAGTTTTCATCAGATTCTCAAAGGGGCCTGGGACCCCATAAAAACATAAATATCACAGCAAAGAGAGAAAGAAGAATTGCACCTAGATGGAGAATTAAGATCCAGTAGCAAATGACAGAAAACCCAATTAAATATGTGTTAAGCAATCAAGGAACATACTGGCTGATATAACTGGCGACCTGAAGGGTGGTTCAGCTTCAGGCATGGCTTCGTCAAGGGCCCCAGGTGCAGAGGGCTCTGGCCCTCGCTATCTCTCAGCTCTGTCTCCATCTGTTCTGTGCTCTTCTCAGATTTTTACTGTGTAGATATTAAAGTGACCACATATCCCCTCCTGGCCTGGGGGCAGGAAAATGCACCCCAGCTCACCAGGCTGGGAGTGGAGAACAGTGGCTCCTGGAAGGACGGCAGGCGTGCTGGCGCCCTGGGACCAAAATAACGGCAGATGGATTCCGGGCAGGCACGCACAGCGCATGCTTGCTGGATGTACTGATGGCGACTCTTTACATGGACGTCAAAGTAAAATAGACCACGTCCTCCCCCTGATTCTTGACGCTGGGATTGCCCTGATTAGGAAGACTGAGAATGAAGAGAGGGCTGCCCTCTGGACAGTAAAGGCTGGGGTTCGGGCAGGAGCTGGGGGGTCTGCCAGCAGCACAAGCATGGCTGCAGGGGCCAGGAACAAAGGCAAGTGATTCCAACTGAAACTGTTGACAGGCAATGCATCGGGAGGAGGTGGCCAGCAGCAACTTGCAAGAGGTGAAATGGGGGAAGAAGGCAGGTCTGTATTTAGGAACAGGTGGGAAGAGAGGCATAGGATATATTCTTCTAGTGGGCATGATTATAATATTAAAAATCATCATTAGTACAAGAAAAATAATAATTTATTAAGCATTTCCTTCATGGACATTACCTAATGTTCTCCTTATTTCGTGTGACCTAAAACTGTGATCTTCCCAAGTCACATGCGGAATGCAGGAGTTCTGATCCAGGAGCCTGTGCTGGTCACCACGCGGTCGGTCACCACTCAGTTGATCACAGAACCATTAGAAACAAAACCTTTTGCCAATTCTCACCGCACTGAAATTTCGGGGCCCTAGTTTGTCTTTGCCCACAAGGAGATCTTTGTACAGTGGTCTCACTCCATCCAGCGTGCATATGATCACACTCTGTGGAAAGAAATACTGTAAAGGGTCTTTTAACTTGGAGGAAGCATTAGAGTTGTTCCAGTTCATATTTTGCCCTGAGGTTTTCACCGGTTTTTCTTTATTAAACTTCTCCACTGATGCCAAAAGTTTGATGCTGCCTCCTTTTTTCATTTTATCTTCTTCCAGGAGATGACGTTGATATTGATAGGTGATTTGATTCCATTCGCTGCACTCCCGTGGGTGTGTCGATGGTGCTATGGTGAAAGCCCTGGCGATGTGCGTCAGAGGACAGCTGCGGGGTTCTCGTGTGCCCGAGGGGGGCCCGCCCGAGGGGGGGCGGGGGGAGGGAGGCGGGGGAGGGGACCCGTCCCTGTCCTCTACAGGCAGAACTGCTGCTGCTGGCAGTTGTCTCGGGCCCAAGCTCCTTTTTGTCACTAGTGTCTTTTAAAAAGGTAGAAAGGTAGTACCAGAGACACTTGTGTGTGACTGCTATATGATGATGATGATGATAACAATAATAATAAGATAGTTTGTATGTATTTGACAAATACTCATTGAGCACATCCTATATTCTAGGCTCTTAGAATACATCAATAACCAAAACCCTCAGAGGGCTTGCACTCTAGCAGGGGGAGACAGACAACAAACAATAAACATAATACATAGATAAGCAAAATAGTATGTTGCTTAGGGATAAGGCTATTTAAAAGTGGGGACAAGTAAAGTAGAGTAAGGAAATGGGAAAGGTGGGGTAGGGACTGGCTGCAGAATCGAAGGGGATGGTCAGTGCAAGCCTCATTTAGAGGGTGAGATATAACCAAAGCCTTAGCGGGTGGTGGTGCAGGAGCTGCGGGTAGAAAGCAGGGTAAGAACGTGCCAGGCAGAGGGACGGCTCGCGCAGAGGCCCTGAGGTGGCAGCACGCCCAGCCAGGTTTAAGGTCAGCAGAGGCCACCGTGGCAGAAGCCGAGGGAGGAGTGGGGAGACCAGAAGGAGGTGAGGTCTGACAGGCAGCCGTGGGCTAGGTCACCTCACGGTTTGTAAGTCGCTGTAAGAATTTTGGCTTTTGCTTTGACTGGGGTAAGGTTTTAAACAGAAGAAGTTAGTCTGTTCTTTATTTTAAAATAATCACCCTGAGGTTAGATGACAGAGTGGCAACGTAGAAATAGGAAAATCTGGTAGAGTAAGACGGTCGTCCCCGAAATGGCGGAGAGGAGGTGAGAGCAATGGAAGCGATGAAAGGAGGTCAGGTTCTGGGCAGGGGCTCCCGTTCCCCAGCAGGTAGGATGTGAGGTGTGACAAGTGGTCGTCCACTGAGGTGGGGAAGGCTACGGGGGGAGCAGTTTTGGGGGGAAGACCAAGAATCCTTTAAATACATTCATTTATTAGTTCAAACACATACCATTCAGCCATTCGGTAACTCTCTATGAAGCATCTGTTGTGCTGAGGGCACTTCCTCACTAACTTTTTTATTTTTTTAAAAATTTTTACTGAATTTATTCGGTGGCACTGGTTCGTAAAATTATATAGGTTTCAAGTGTACAATTCTGTAACACGTTACCTGTGTATTGTGTGTTCACCACTGAAATTCTAGTCTTTCCATCACCATTTAATCCCCTCTTGTACCTCCTCCCACCCCTTCCCCTCTTGTAATCACCGTACTGCTGTCTGTGTCTAGGAGTTTGCTGGATTGTTTTTGTTTGTTTGTTTGTTTGTTTGTTTGTTTTTGCTTAATCCCCTCACCTTTGTCACCCAGCATCCAACCCTGCCCCCCTCTGCCAGCTGTTGGTCTGTTTTCTGTTTCTGAGAGTCTGTTTCTATTTTGTTTTTTATTTTGTTCCTTAGATTCCACATAGAAATGAAATTATATGGTATTTGTCTTTCTCTGACTGGCCTATTTCACTTACCTTACATAATGTTACAGAGGCTCGGAGAGGTTAACCCATTTGCTGAAGTTTGTTTGGCTAAGGGTGAGTCGCCTTGTAAATGTAGTCCGAGTCTTTGTATTTTTACCGTCACGTGGGGCCTGATTGCACTGACAGAATCTGAGAGAAGTGAGAGAATGGTACTCCTTTACTTATATGTTGTTAAATGTCAGATTATACTTGATTGCAAGTTAAGATTTCCTTTTTAGCCGTGCCCTACTTTATGTTTCTATGAGACACCGGGAAGATTTTCCCTTCCCATTACTTTTTTAAGGCTCTTAGAATATCCCATTGAAAACCGGGCATTAGTCACTGGGTGTTCTGCCTTTTGGAAGATGTAACAAAAATATACTCAGTGCTTCTAAATACTGAGCACTTACTGTGTAACGTGCACTATATCTGGATATTTTGATGACAGTCAGAATTTCACAACATCGCTATGAGGTAACGCCAGTCATTTATCTCCAAGGATATAAAACAGCAGTGAGACACGCAGGTATCTAATTAAGGTAGAGGTTTTCCATGAATCTTTTTGGCAAAACAAACAAAACATATCAAAGTTTTCAATAGCAAGAACTGTATCTTTTCAAATACAAACGACAAGATCCAAAGAAAATCATTTTTCCTCTGAGAGTAGCTTTTAACTGTTCCATGGGCTGTTCCTCCGGCCCCGGGCTCTCTCACTCCTTCCTGCCTCCCAGAAGGGCGTGCAGCGCCCCGCATGCTTCCCCTGAGCACCCTGAGTCCTGGGTTGGGGCTGCGTTCAGGTTCCTGTCGTCCTCAGTGGCTCTGTTGGGGATGAAGAGGGCTCTTCTGGCCATATTGGAGGGAAGAAATAATCTCCTGCTGCTTTTCTGTCTAGTCCTCTTATTTTCACTTTTAAGTTATCTATTTCATGACTTTTTATTTATTTATTTGGACATAGCCTCAAGTCATGATTTTAAAGCTATTCTGTTTTTTGTGGGTTTTTTTTTTTTCTTTTTTTTTTCTTTTTTACTGTTTCCTCAAAGATGCCCTTTTACTGGTGTGCACAGTTCATGGACTTTATTTTCTGTTCCATGGGAAGAAAGCAGCACCTCCTCCATCCATCCATGACTCTGTGTTCATTCCCCTAAGCACAGTTTTGAATGTAATAAAAAGGATACAGCTCACAGCTATGAGAAAAGAAAGATGTGCTCACAGCACGATCCCACTTCTTCCTTCACCACTGATGCCATTTGAAGGGGCAACATAAGGAGGGGGGGAATGAGAGGTGAGGGAGGATGGAGCATTAGTCACTTATAGGGGACAAGCAGAACCCCGAGCACACGGGGCCCATCAGAAAATAATAGCGGCATTCATTATGTGTTGGCACAGCCCACAGCCATAACTGAGAAGGAGAGAGTATCAAAGGAAGGGCAGGTTGGCTGAGTCATAACTGCATGCTGTTCTTACTCTGGGAGCCGGGTTCCGAGGCCCAGACTGAGCCCCGCCCGACCCGTGGATTTTTCCATCAGTGTTCTGTTGTCCTGACAGTGCTGATGGTTTTCTCTTTCCAAGGTTCTTCGAATGACATTTGGCTCCTGTTCTCCTGGACCCCTCTGGCAGAATGCCTCCAGCAGTTTTTAGTTGCTCTAGATGGCTTGATTTGGTAGTGTGAGAAAATCTTGTTTTATATTCCACCACTTCTAAATTAGGGATCAACGGAGAGGCATTAAGTCTGAAATGTACTTTTTCACTATCCAACCGACCTAAGGATTTTAAGGACTGTGACTTTTAAAACTTCTTGTTTTTATGCTAAAAAAAATAGACACTTCAATCTTCAGTTTCTGCTTTCTAATTATTAAAGTAGGTGTGTTTGTATTTTGGCTGCTGTAACAAATTACTCTAAACTCTGTGGTTTAAAACAGCCCAAATTTATTATCTTGTACTTCTGGAAGTAAGAATTCTTTAGCCCAAAATCAAGGCATAGAGAGGGCTGCATTTCTTTCTGGAAGATCTAGGGAAGAATCCATTCTCCTGCCTTTTCTAGAGGCTACTGCATTCCTTAGCTCATGGCCTCATTCCATCTTCAAAGCCAACAACGTCCAGCCAAGTCTCTTCACAGCTGATCATTTTGACGCTGACTCTTCTGCTTCCTCCCTCTACGTTTAAGGACCCTTGTGATTACATTGGGCCCCATATCGATAATCCAAAATAATCTCCCTATTTTAAGGTCTGCTGATTGAAACCTTGATTCCATCCCCCACTTTACTTGCCCCTTGCCATGGAAATGAACACACTTACGAGTTGTGGGGTACGGACCTGGCATTTTGGGAGGCGGTCGTTCTACCTGCTGCGGTAGGTCCTCCTGGAGGCACCCCGTTAGATGACACTGAATTAGCCCAGATCTTAGAAGCTAAATGTCCTGGTACCCCAGACCCTTGTTCTCTGCTTAAAACAGACATTGCTAATTGGTCTCAGCAACCTTCTCATTGCCTTTGTATGTAGCCTCAGTATCCTTTTCAGTGGAAAGCTCTGAGCATACCTCTGACAATGAATCAAGGTTTTCATGAGACAGGACTTTTACCAAAATCATTTTACTTCTGCTTAATGAGACTAATTTCTTAAAACATTTGTAAAGTAAATTTCCTAACACTAACTAAGATGTCACTTTCCTACCTTGTCCTATAGTCACTACTAAATCACAGTCATGGAATTACATTGATTCATGTTTACTCTATACAGAGCTATACAACAGATGAGAAAGTTTTTAAAAACCTAACAATACCAAATATTGGTGAAGAAGGAGGTTTTAGGAACTTGCAATTATTGCTGGTTAAAATGCAAAATGGTACAGCCATTTTGAAAAAAAAATTCTCAAGTTTTTTATAAAAGTAAACAGACTTACTCTATGATGTAGCAGCCACATTCCTAAGCATTTACCCATTTGAACTGGAGACTTCTCTTCATTCAGAAACCTGGACTTACGTTTATAGAAGCTTTATTTATAATTGCCCCAACCTGGAGGCAACCAAAATGTCCTTCAATAGGTGAATATATAGGATATACATCTATACATTGGAACGCTATTTAGCAATAAAAAGGAATGAGCTACTGATTCATACAACAACATGAATGACTCTCAAATGCATTTTGCTAAGTGAAAAACCTAGACCCAGAAGACTCCATATTGCATCATTCCATTTATAGGGCATTCTAGAAAAGAGAAAAAACTGAGCACAGAAGACAGGTCAGTGATTGCTAGGGGTGGGTTACGGGAGGGGCGTGTGGTTGACTGCGAAGGGGCAACAAGGAAGTGATTTAGGGGCGGTGGGTCTATTATATGTGGTAGCAGAATGCTGAATACATTGCTCTAAATTTCTCAAAAACCACTGAAATTTATACCGCAGAGGGTAAACTTTAATGTATGCAGATTAAATTAAAAATCAATGAAGAAGTTGGAGAAAATTCCAGGATTAAATGTTGACTGTGGAAAAAGATTCAATCTGTATTACATATGTATGACGTAACTCCACTGAAGGGAGTGAGGGAACAGAAGTGGAATTAAGTAACTTTGGAACATAGATTTCTAACAAGGAGCTGTAAGACTAAAGCCAAAATCAACTGGACATAAACCCTGTACGCTGGTTGGTAAGATTGTTTAGCAGGGGCACTCAGGTTAACAATTCTGAAAAAGGCTGCTTCACTGAAGTCAAACAACTAAATAAATGGATCTGGATATGGCGGTGGGAGAGAGGCTTATCTTTGCAGGAGAGCAGAGTTATAGATAAGCAAGGGGGAGAGACTAGGATTAATTACGTGGTGCTGGCTTCCAGTAGGAGATACTAGCATTGACGTAGGTTTAATTTATCATAGAGATAGTTGGAAGGACCCAGAGATAACTCTAGATATGTATGTATACATGGATCAGTATATGTATATACATTTCTTAGCTCTGTCTACAGAGAGAGCTGAGAAGCAACGATATTCCAGTATGAACATGAACACCCAGTGCTCAGATCTGTTTTCCAAAAAAAAGGTGCCTGGGCATCTTAGAGAAAGTGTTGGTTCTAGGGTTGAAGAAGGAATAAAATGCAAGGTGAGCCTGGAGCTTCCCGTAGTGCTTAAATGTATGGAAATGCTCAAAAATCAAAAGGCCGGTGGCTTGTCAAGGGGACACAGAGCAAACCTGGAAGACATGCCAATAGCCAAAGCTGGAACAATTTAAGTGGCAAAATTAATAATGTAACAACAGATCCTAACATAAAGTAAAAACAAAATAAATGAATAAATAAATGGGGGAGGAGAAACTAGTCTTCCTCATAGAAGAATTCCAAGTAATTTATTTAGATACCTCTCCTTCCTGCTGATAGAGCATAATACCATCCCCCTTCCCTAGCCCCACTGTGGCCTAGATTTAGCCACCTGCTTCCAAAGAATAGCGTATGGAACGAAAGAACAACCGTGGGGAATCCTGACAATACTGCCTTGGCCAGGCAATCCGAGTTAATTTATTGGTAATAAATCATGGTGGTAGCCTATACCCCGGATATGATGTGATAATCAAAGTACTTTAGATTTGTGATGTTCTTCCAAAGCTCTTCCCATCTCAGGCAGCCCTGTTTGAGGAAAACAGACAAATACCAGAGAAACCCAAATGGAGGGACATTCTACAGAAAAGCTAACCAGTTCTCTTCAAAAATACCTAGGTCATCAAAAACAAAGTCTAAGGAGATGTGATGGCTAAACACAGTTTGGATTCCTGGAATGGATTCTGAAACTGCAAAATAAAGGACAGTAGTATAAAAAATAATGAAATCCAAATGAAGATTTCAGTTTAGCTAATAATAATGTGCCAATGTTATTTTCTTACAGTTTTTACACATGTACCATGGTTATATAAGACATTAACAATAGGGTCAACTGATTGAGGAGTATATATGAATTCTTTGCACTATATTTGTGACTTTTCTGTAAATTTAAAATGATTCAAAATAAAAGCAAAACACATTAACTTGGAACCTTGTTAGAAAATATTTTGGACATATAATGTCATTCCATTTATAAATTCCATTCCATCCCTAGATTTGTCTGTATTTAGGCCAATTCAACACTGTCTTTGTTATAGATTTTTAATAAGTCATTAAATTAAATAATACTAAGCTCTCCATCTTTATTTTTACCCCCTCCAAAATGTTTTAGCGCTTCCAGATCCTTTATAATTCCATGCACATTTTAGAATCAACCTGTCAATTTCTTCATCAAAGTTGCATTGGAATGTAGATACTAACTATATATTGAGCAGTTAGATAAGAATAGGTATTTTAACAATATTAAGTCTTCTAATTCATGAGTATTGTAATTCCCTTCATTTATTTAGATCTTATTTAATTTATTGCAGAAATCTTGAATAATTTTTAGAAATCTCATATGTTTGTGATTACATTTGTCTCTAGGTATTCTATGTTTTAGTTGTTATGGAAAATGGTAATTATTTGTTTAATTTCCTGATTATTTCTTGCTAATATATAAAAATATGTGTGATTTTTGTATATCGACTATTTATCTTCCATTTTTACTAAACTCATGGAGTCCATTTCATTTCTAGATTATCATGTCATCTACAAACAAACGTTTTTACTTCTCTCTGACCTGCAGGCTTATTGCACTGGGCAAGGCCACCAGTGGAGCATTGTATGAAAATCATTAGAAAAGGTATTCTTGCCTCATTGCTTATGTAAGAAGAAAAATATTCAGTATTTTATTGTTAAATATAATGCCAGGTTTCAGTACTTTTACAGATGCCCTTTATCAGGTGAGCACATTTTCTTTGAGTCCTAATTCACTGAGGGTTTTTACCAGAAACAGGTGCTAAATTTTGTCAAATGCTTTTTTCTGCATGTATTGATATAATTAGATGATTTTTATCCTTTATTCTTTACTGTGGTAAAATACATTGATTGCTTTTCAAGTGTTGAACTAAACTTGATTCATAGAAGAAACATAATTTGGTTGTCATGTATTTGATTTGCTGACATTTATTTAAAACATCCTTTTTTTTGGCTTTCTGCTTTTATGATTTGTTTTTGTTTATGGGTTTTTAGGGGTTTTTTTTCATGTTTTGTTTTTTAATTGTTTAAATTTTTTTCCCAAATACATTTGTTTTTGTTTTTCATCACTTTGGTTGTGGTAAGTTTAGATGTGACTTTCTTTTTATTTATTCTGCTTTGTTTTCACTGAGCTTCTTGCTTCTATGGATGGATGCTTTTTGTCAATTTTAGAGAGTCTTTGGCCATTATCAATACAAATATTTTTCTGACCCTTCCTCTTTCTTCTTCCAGGGCTGTAAGTACATATGGATTAGACCAATGATACTGTCCCGTCAACATCTGATTTTTAACCCCCTTCCCCATTTTTTGGTCTTTCCATTTGAATACTTTCTGTTGATCAGTTTTCAAGTTCTCCTCTTTTTTTCTGCTGTGTCTAGTCTGCTATTAAGCCTACCAAATGAATTCTTCATTTCCAATATCAAGTTTTTCACTTGTAGTACTTTTCAAATTTTTAATAGTTTTGATATGTCTCTTCTCTTTGAAGGACTTGTAATTTTCTGGAATTTAGTTTATTCACTCTTTATTTTTGCATTCTATGTTTTCTGATTTTTTTAAACTGTTATATAGTTTATTGGGTTTGTTTACATTGTTAGAATTAAAATCTTTTGACTTTTCAACTACCTAATGATAATGCAAATTTGTATATTTTCAAGGAAGTGTTTATGGGAATATTGCTTTCTCTCTGTGGGATACTTTAAAGTTGTTTTAAGCATACATAAATATCAAGGATTGGGAAATTTTCTTATGAGGTGATCTGGGCACACACTGTACCTATCTAGGGGAAAAAAAAGACAAAACCCTGTATCTTTACTTGACCCGTAAGTGGATATATGATACGAGGTTTGACGAGTGATCAGTCCTGGTGTTTGACCCCACCCAAGTCCAACTAAATTCTCTGCATTCTGAGTGGGAATGACTGGAAGGCTGACTCTAACCAGGCTTGCAGCATTATGACTTTCAGAATTCTTATGCTTGAAGAATCATTTGCTAAACAGGATAACATAATTAACTTATAAAACATAATGTATTTGTAATTACAACAGTGGAAAGGCAATGTGAAATCAGTTGGTGGGCAGATAGCAACACGTATACATATTAACTTTGAGAAAGCAATGGTAATAAAACAAAATTATTTAGCCTGTAATCTGCGCCAATGTCCGTAATCCGAACTGGTAGATACTAGTATAATAACAGTTATTATTTATAATTTTACAGTTATGGAAACTGGAACTTGGAGTGGTAGAATCCTTTGTGACAGTGAGCCTCTGTTACATTTTCCTTCCTCCTTTGAACTCACTTTTTTCCAAAGGGCAGTAGCAATACTGTTTTCCCTTGGGGAACAAGACCGCCAGCATTCTCTGTTGGCGTGGTTTAGGGAAAGGTGACTCCCCCTGGTTTCAGTGTTAGCTGGGTGACCCAGGCCTGGCCAATCCTTACAACAACACAGGCCACCGGGATTGTTTCAGGCTGGGCATGTGACTCCTTTCTAAGAATGTTTTCATGCTCTTAAGAAAGAGAGAATCTCTTTGCTGATCACATCCTTTCTTTTCCTTTAGGTGTGCCAATATATTTGCTTAAGCTGTTTGAATCAGGAATCCTTCTCTTCCCTGCATACAAGATTGTCTTGGCTAACATTTAGTCAATGCAAGAAGTTAGTGAGAATTGAGATTTGAAGTCAGGTATTGATTTCAAGTGACTGTATATCTGAAACTGTGCACATTACAACTTGCTTACCAAAGCTTCTTTGCTGCAATTTCAGCCAGCAATTTTTGAGTTAGTAAATTATCTTGTCCAACTTGCATGTATCAAGAGGAGAGCTAAATGTTAAGAAATTTATTTGGTTAGTTCTCTGTTCCCTTGGGTCGACTCTGGATTGTGATTAATTGCAGCTTTGGGCTAATTTGTTGCCTAATATTCTTGTGTAAAACTGTAAATGTCATATTAGATTTAACGAGGAGAAGCAGGGGCTGTCTTCCTGCAAGCCTAGAGCTGGGTGACTCTGCAAACGAACGCTCACAGAAGAATGCCATGTTTGTCTTCCTCATTGCTGCATTCCCTGCAGGGTAACTCCAGCTAATCTAGTAATTAGTGATAGGAAGCTTGCAAATCTGCAAGCTAATTTACACATAAGGAATCCCTGTTTCAAATGACATTAACTCATTGGGCTTCCGTGTGGGGCTTTACACACAGCTGTTCCATCCCGTCGGCTATTCCGCCTGTGGTGCTCTGAAATGGGAAAGACTGTGAGGGTCTGCTTTGGAAGAAGGGGTACATAAAAGGAGAGAAAGTCAAGACAAATTATTCTCTTTGGTGCAGCTGAAATCCTAATAGTCTTTATCCCTGATTGTTGAAGGTATTATTAATAGTCAACCACTAAAATAGTAATGATGATAATTCCCCTCAATTACTAAGTGCTTCCTCTGTCTCAGGCACTGCGGTAGATGCTTTATATACATTATTGTTACTGGGCGTGGACCAGGACCAAGGCGGCTCTGCCAGGCTGGTCTGGAAATGGGCTCATGCGAAGTCAAGAGAAAAGCATGTTGGGGGCTCACCTATAGCAGGATGTGAACAGTAGCGGTGAGATTGATTGGAGGGGCATGCAGGGCATAGGTGCCCTTGAAGAGGCTGCTGCACTGCCTCACCCACAACCGGGTGGCTCAGCTCTGGCTGAGCTCCCTCTTGCTGCAGAGGAAGCCCAACGTCTGGTGCTTCGGGCCTGCCCTTCTCCTCACCAAGACCAGGAGGAGGACCAGAGCCAGAGCCACTGGGCCATTAGCCTGTTACCCGAGGCTTTAGGAGTCCAGCGCAGCCTCTGTCACTGTCTGGCCTGCTTTCCACACTGTGCTTCTGCCAACGCGGCTGCCGCAGAGAGAGAGCGCCCTGGGAACTCTGTTTAGCTTTGATTGTGTTTCCGAGGGCTTGAGGAACAGCGAGCTTCCTTTCAAACTAACCAGTCGTCCTCCTGACCCTTCCACACTTGTGCTGGGGCCCCCCCATCCAGTCACTTTCCTGGACCTTCTGGGTTTTCATGCCTTAGCCTATCCAATCCTTTTCCCACATTTTCCCACATTATGTGACTCCTCCCCTTTATGCTCACCATTTTGGCTTCTCTTGTGCATGCCTCAAAGTTTTGCTTCATCCTCTGGCTTCTACTGCATGTGTGCTTAGTGAAAGGTGCTCTCCCTGCGCCCTCTTGGCTTCTCCTGTGTGTGCACCCGCAGAGAAATTTCCCCCTCGCTGGTTCCTCCTCCCCTGTTAGTCCGCAGGGAGGGACAGGTGGTTCTTCAGGGAGACTAGAGAGCGGTCTTTCCTGACTGTTCAGAAAATTAAGTCCATCTGGCAGAGGATGTAGCTGTCCCCTGGGGTGTCTGGGAAGCTAAAGCTTCCTAGTTAATCTGGTTTAATTAGATATCTGGCTCCCTTTTTTTCATTGATAGCTAACTAGCTGCCTGCTGTAACATGACCACATTTCCTGTTCAAGAAAAAATATCGTCATCCCCATTATTTGGATAAAGAAATAATGGCTCAGGGACCTTAACTGAGTAGTCTAAGCTAATACATCTACCAATAGTAGTGTCAGGATTCCTATCTAGACTTAATTTTTTAAATTACTACATGCGCTGCCTACTAGAATACTAGACTTTTGAAGAGAACCATTAACCAGGATGCCATTGACATTTGTAGTAGAGTCAACCCCTTTACAATAAAGCTTATTATCAGAAATCTCACAAGCATGCACACAGCTTAAAGTCAATTTTTTAAAAAATTAAATGTATGGGGGTGACAATGGTTAATAAGATAATAAAGGTTTCAGAATACTACTCAGCCTTGAAAGGAATTTTAAAAAGATGCACCTGAGCCTATGTCCACTTCGAATATTACTTATTAATTTTTCTGTTCCCTTTCACAGAAAACTCCTTGGAAGAGTAGACTATACTGGCTGGCTCCACATCGTCACCTTCTCTTTTCACCTGAACCTAATTTAATAGAGTGTTTGTTCTGATAAAGAAATGGCCCCTATTAATATTAACAAAGACCTCTAACTTCCTCTTCTTTATCCTGTCTGTTTCCTCTGATACAGGTAGATCCCACTCTTTTTTCTGTGAATTCTCTTCACCTGGCTTCTAGGACTGGACACTGTTCTTTTGGCAACTTTGGTGGCTCTCCTTTACTAACCAATCCCCTTTGATGACTTAATCTAATGTCCCACGTTTTTAGCCACCCTGACATGCCACTCTGGGCTCAATCCCTGGACGTCTTCTCTCCTGTCTTTACAATCTACTCTTTAAGACCTGGGTATGTGCCTCAATCCTCAGTATGTGCCTCAAACCCAGTTATTTCTCCCCACACCTCTTACCATCCCCCACCCCAGCCACCACTCTCTCTCGCCTGGACTCTGGCTAGAGCGTCTGCGCTGGCCTCTCTTTGTCTTTTCTCATACCCCTAAAATCCAAACTCATCACAGCAACAAAAGTAGGCTTCCTAAAATGCAGATTGCGAATATCCTGATGAAAGCCGATCAGTGCATTCCTGTGGCACTTTAGAATACAATTCAAGCTCTCTTTCATGGCGAACGAGGCTGTTTTAGATGTGCCCTTTACTCTCTTCTTTCAATGTTTGTTGCTTTTTGTTTTGCTTTCTCTGTTTCAGCTACACTGGCCTTGTTCTGTCTATAATACTCCAAGTTTATTTCCAAAATACAATTTTTGCACAATTAGTTGTTACCTTCAAATCTGTTTTCCTTAGGTCTTCACATAGTGGGATGATTTTTGTCATTCAGATCGGTTCTTAAATGTTTCTTCTTCAGAGATTGTCCTCATTAACCCAACCAAAAAGAGCTTTCAGCCCACGCCTGTACTGTCTAAATCCTTAGCCTGCCTTATTTTCTTCATTGGAATAACTGTGTTTAACAAATTGTATATATTTTTAAGAAACTTTACTTGTTCATTTTCTCCTAGAATGTAAACTCTATGAAGAGAGGAACTTCGTTTTATCAACCCTGGTTTCTGGGAGCAGAGTGTTAGTAAATATTTAAAAAATACCTGAATTAAGGAATGAGTACATTTTAATAATAAAAATGATTTTTGTGTTTTCTATGATCAGGCCTTCCCCAGCCTAGAATGCTCTGCCTGTGTCCTCTAAGATAGTGCACCATTTGTGTCTCATTTATCAAATTTCTTCCACACCATCACTTTTTATTAAACCTCCGTAGACTATACTTTCATATCTTTCCACCCTTCACAGTAACTGACATAGTGCAGAGATAAATGAATGATGGAGCTTGCAGTCTATAGAAAAGATGAAACACTGCCATTGGCGATGGCATGGATGGGCCTTGAGAACATTATGCTAAGTGCAATAAGTCAGTCAGAAAAAGCTAAGAACCATGTGATTGCACTCATACATGGGATATAAAAATGAGACGCATGGACCCAGACAGCAGTGTGGTGGTTGCCAGAGGGAGGCGGGTGGGGCGATGGTGCAGTGTGGAGGGGGCTTAAGATATGGTGAGGAAAGATGATCTGACTGTGGGTGGTGGGTGCCCGGTGCAGTGTACAGATCACGTATCATAAAAATGGACACTTGAGGCCTGCATGATCCTATTAACCAATGTCTCCCCAATGAATTTAATTAAAATTTTTTGAAATGATGAACGACTGACGGAGGAAATGAGCATTTTATGCCACAAATATTCATTAAGTATTTAGAGTAACTCAATGTGGGGGCGGGGGGAGAAGAAGGAGACAAAACTAAAGCAAAATATCCCATGAGTCAAATTAGATTGTGAAGGTCTGTGATTAATTTAAAGTTTTTAAGAACCAGCCAATGCTTTTTATTAGGAAATATGTACTATTATGTGATTATGTTATAAAGAGGAAAGATAACATTATTACCAGTGAGAAGAGGGGCTGGTTAAGAAAGGAATTATAGGCAGGGAATCCAGGCTGAAGGCTATTTTAGTGTTGGTTGAAAGAAATTTAAACTCTAAACTAGGACACTGGAAAAAACAGAATAAAAATGGAAAAAAAACGTTCATTCAATTTGAGGGGTAAGTTGCTAGGACTTACTGAATAACTGGATGATTGGATATGTATGCTATGAACAGAAGATATTGAAGAAAGTTCTGAGTTTCTAACTTAGGAAGGTTATTGCAATCAATCTAGACAGAAGACACAAGAGAGTTTAAGAAGTTCTCTTGTTACAGAAATACAGTCTAACCTAGTTTCTGTACACTGGGGAATTTTTTTTCTTTTTTTTTTGAATTTGAATGCGGTGGGAAGAATAACCATTCTCCAAAGTTGTCTATGTACTTATTCCCAGAACTTGTGAATATGTCTTCTTCCCTGGCCAAAGGGGCTTTGCACACGTGATTAATGTTAAAGACCTTGAAATGAGGTTGTCTTGAATAGGTGGGCCCAACCTAATCATATGAGTCCTTAAAAGCGGAGGACCTTTCTCAGGTGAGTTTAGTGAGAGATGTGACATTGCTGGCTTCACAGACAGAGGAAATGGCCAGGAGTCACAGAATGTGGACAGCCTCTAGAATCTGGGAAGAGCAGAATGGAATGCAGCCCTGCCATGCTTGGGTGTCGGCCCTGTGAGACCCACAGCAGACTTGCGATCTACAGAACTGTCTCGGGGAGCTCAGAGACAGGGGGGTGGTTGGATGGCAGGAATAAACACAGCCTAGAATGGAAACAGGATTTTCTTCCCATGTGCCTTTCTGCGTGTCTGCATCATTCTTCTCCCTCTGGAGACTGGCTTGCTCTACTTCTCTAATTGTTATGTCTGAGCAAGAGCTCCTGAGAGTTCATGAATGTCTAATCCAATGGATCAGTCACCCAGAAAGGCTGCTTCTTTTTCTCGACTTTATTTCTAAAACTTTTGTGTAAGGACTGTTGCTGTCTGTGCTGGGATCAACCAGTTCAGTTTAGGAGGAAGGATGTTAGAGTTAACTCTCAGGGTGGAACCCAGAGCAACCATGTGGAGGGGGTAAAATTGGGGAGGATCTGTTCCCAGAAGAAGAGAAAGAAAGATGCCTAGAAAAAAGAACAAACGGGTATAGAAGAACACAGATTTAATGGTTGACATTGCTCCTTTTCACATCCATTAGAGGTAAGTGCAGTCCATGAGTACTTACTGAATGTGTCTTTTGTGCCAATCACTGAGATAGACACTGTGTAGCGTGGCTGAACGTAATCCCCAAGACCAATAGCTTATACTTCTAGTGGGAGAGGCACTTGATTTAATGCTTCTAAAAAATAATGCATTATTACAGCTGTATAAATAGTTGTGAAGAAGGAGAAATGTTAAAAGAAATGTCTAATTGGGTACGAGAGGGGTTCACAGGTGTGGGACCTACCTACTCTATGCAGCAAGGAAGCATTTAAGCTGAGCCCCAAGGATTAGGAGGAGCTGATCTGACCAAAAAAAAAAAAAGGGGAGGGATTCCAGGCAGAGGGATTCCATAGCATGTGATGCTATGAAGGCAGAAGGGAACATGTGTTTTTAGGGAAACCAAGTGGCTTAACAGTGTAGCTGAGTGGAAGCAGTCAGGGGAGAGCAATATGAGATGAGGTCATGGGCATGCCCTTATCAGGGTGTAGGAAGTCATTGGGACTTTGTAAGTTTCTGCATTTGGGACTTAATTTAAGGTGGTGTGTCAAATCTTGCCTCAGTCTTTATATTCAGACCCCTGAGCCTCACCATTAACCTTTTGAATCAAAATCTCCAGGCATAGAGGCCAGGAATTGGCATTTTAGCATCCTCTCTTTATGATTCTTATACACTTTAAATTGCAATAGCTACCCTTCAAAGGAAAATGACAGTGGTACACTTTGCTATGTTATTGTTAGAGTATTCAAGGTGTGTATCACGTATCTCTCAAGAATTGACACAGGAAGAATAGTGAAATCTGTTTTTCCTAAATGCAAAAGATCAAGAGTTAATGAAGTTACAAAATTGTCAGGCTTTATTGATGTTCCCATCAGCATATTCTAAGTTTTAATTAACCTCCTGACCTCCATCTCAATATCCAAATGAAGAATGCTTGTAGTAGAATACACTGCATATGGGTGTTCCCCAGCTTCAGCCCTCAAGGAGCTCTTGATTATATTTGTTTATATTTATTTAAAATAGGAGGAAGGTCTTTATACAGGGAAGATGTGGGATGTGCGGGTTCACCTGTACCACAATTGCTGAATGCATTGCCTCCTCACACTCTAACTTGTCTGTAGTGCATATTAATGAGTTCTGACAAGTGTTAACTTTCTCTCTACCAATTGCAATGATATTAGCACTCAAGTGGAATATACTAAGTTATGCAGAGTTTCTACTAATCACAAAGCACTTATTTTAAATGTTAAAAAACATCTTTGAGCATTACTTTGGAAAGTATAAAATATCCTCTGCATTTGCATTTGTCCAGAAGAGATGTTTTGATGGGAGGATAATAGACATTGGAAAAAATGTCTGGTTATTTGTGTGGACTCAGCAGAACGTTTCCTGTTGAATTCTGTCCATCTCTTGGCATAATTTAAAGATGACCCTTCAAGGCATTCTACTCCTTCGTAATGTGCAAGGCCATGGTTGCCAAAGGCTAAGCACAGGACAGGAATGTGAAGATAAATTTGTCGCAGTGTCTAAATCAAGCAGTGGGAGAGACCAAAGAGAACACCTAGCAAAAAAGATGGCAGATAGGCTGTTGCGTGTGGAGATTCCTGGAGAATCGCTTGCACTTTGATCTCAAGCCCTGCTCAAGGGGAAGCCCGGATTCCTCCCCAGTCAGTGTTTGACGCCAAGGGTGAACTGAACCTCGGCAGAGCGGGAGTGAAAACCAATCTCAGGTCAGTCACAGATTAGCAACCTGACAAATGAAGGAGTATGCCTTTTTTATCTCTCTCTGGGTATAATATTTCTTACTTTACTTTCTATTGTCCTTCCACACAGAATATCCAGCATTAACTTTTATTTTAAATAGCGTGTGACACACAAAGAAGCAAAAAAATGTGAAATGTGATCGAGAAGGAAAAATATCAATGGAGGCGGACACAAAAATAATTCAGGCAATTGGAATTTGCAAACAGATAAGGACTTTAAAATAACTAGGATAAGTATGCTAAGAAGTATACTAGAAAATGTGAACAAAATGTGTGAACAGACTGAAAATTTTAGCAGAGCCATAAACTATAAAAAGTACCAAATAGAAACAATAGAAATAAAGTATTTGTTAGCAAAAATGAACAATTAATTGGAAGATCTTAATGGAAAATTGGACATACCAGAAAAGAATCAAGAGGCTTTAAGATTATCTCAATAGAAGCATTTGGAGGAAAAAAAAATGATCCAGAGCAGTTGAGGCCAGTGGAGCAACATTGATCAGTCTAATACTGCCAATAAATTAACCTATTTAATAGTTATAAACACTGCATTCCAAAACTGCAGAATACATTCTTTTAACATGTATATGGAATATTCATCAACATAGATTACATGATAGGCTACAATTAAATCTCAACAAATTGTAATTAATTGAAATAATACAGAGTATGTTATGGGTCACAATAATAACAAATTAGAAATCAATAATAATAACATATATGTAATTCTCAAGTATTTTGGAATTCAGTGTGACCTTTCAAATAATTGATGAATCACAAAAGAAAGCATGAGAAAATATGAAATATTAAAATATATTTTGTATAGTTAAAGGAAAATGTATTGCTTTACATGCTTATATTCTACAAATATTAAAAGAATAAAGATTATGGCCCTGGCTGATGTGGCTCAGTGGACTGAGTGGTGGCCTGTGAACCAAAGGGTTGCTGGTTCGATTCCCAGTCAGGACACGTGTCTGGGTTGCAGGCCAGGTCCCCAGTAGGGGGCATGCAATTAGCAATCACACATTGATGTTTCTCTCCCTGTCTTTCTCCTTCTCTTCCCCGCTCTAAAATAAATAAATAAATAAAATCTTAAAAAGAATAAGGATTATGAACAACTTCATATAAATAACTGAAAATTTAGAATAAATGGACAAAAATCTTTGAAATACATAATAAAAAATTTAAGAGGATATAGAAAACTTAAGTAGACTTTTATCTTTTAAAGTCATTCAATTCATAAACAAAAACAAAAAGAGCAAAAATAAAATCTTCCAAGAAAATTTGTGGCCCAAATGCCTACACCAGTGAATTCTTTCAAACTTTTATAAAATAATACTAGTATTACTCAAATTATTTTAGAAAATAGAAAAGAAATACTTCTCTGTTTTAAGAGTTCAGCATAATTCTGACCTAAAGCTAAACAGACAATATGCAAAGCTAATAACCCTTATGGAAAAAGGCAAATATTTCTTAGCAAAATATTAGCAAATCAAATGCATAAATACATTAAAAGTATCATGACCAAGTGGGGTTTATTTCAGAAATGAAGATTTTTAGTTCAAAAGGCAATGAATGCAATTTATCATATTAATGTAATAAAGTATAAAATGATATGACCATTTCAATAAATACAAGAAAAACATTTGACAAAATCTGATACCAATTTATGTTAAAAATTTATAGCAAATGAAAATTACAAAGTTACAAAAAATATATAAGTAATCTTTCTCAATCTGATCAAGGAAGTCTATGAAAAATCTCTAGTTAGCATTATTTAGTTAATAATGAAACATTGAATGTTCTCCTCTAAAACTTGGAACAAAGCAAGAATATCAAATGTGATCACAGCTATGCAACATTTTTTGGAAGTCTTAGCCAGTATAAAAAGACAAGCAAAAGAAATAAAAGGTATAAAGTTAGGAATAGAAAAACTTTCATTATTCATAGATGATATGAGTGTGTACCTAGAAAAATCCTATGTAATGTACAAAAATTATAGTAATGATAAGTGAATTTAGAAAAGCTGCTGAATGTAAGATCAATAAAAATAATGGTATTCAATATTTTGTCATTGAACAATGGGAAAATAAATAAAAGAAAATTTTACAATAATATTAAAATTATATGCCTGCAAATAAATATAATAAAAGGTGTTAAGACTGTGAAACACTGTTGAGTGAAGTTAAAGCAAGAAATAATTAGTTGATATACACTCTGGCCATGGATGAAAGACTCAATCTTACTAAAATGTTCATTTTCCCCAAATTGATCTGTGGCCGCAATTTAATCTCAATCAAAATCCAAGTAAGTTTTTTCTTTAGAAGTTGACAAGCTGATTCTAAAATGTATATAGAAATAAAAAGAAGGCCCAAACAATTGTATAAATAAGTTTAGAGAACTTATGAATCTGATTTCAAGACTTACTGTAAAGCTGTGTCAATTAATACAGAATATTATTGGCATAAAGATAGTCAGATAGGTCAAAGGAACAGAAAAGATATATATATATATATGAGTATGCAGTTGATTCCTGATTAGGGCCCCAGGTAAATTCAATGGGGACTAGAAAGGTGTGTTTTGTTTTTGTTTTTAATTTAAATAGTAGCATCATAACTGGATAATAGAAATGTAAGATGAAAATAAAACTTTGAGTTCTACCGCATTCCATGTACAAATATTAGTTTTGGATGGACAGTATATTTAAACACAAAACCAGAAACATAAAACTACTTAAAACAAAGTAGTGGAGGATGTCTTTGTGACTTTAGGGCAGCTATAGGCTGCTTTTATAGAAAAAATAATCATTAACCACAAAAATTTGTAAATGGGGCGTCATTAAAATTAAAATTGTCTGCTCATCAAAAGACACCATTAAGAAAATGAATAGGCAAGCTACACCGTGGGAAAGGATAATCAAAATACACATACCCAGTCAAAGACTCATGTCCAGAATACGTGAACTCATAAATCAGCAGTAAAATGACAGAAATAAATAATGAAACAAAGTCTCAAACATACACTTCCCAGAAGAATATGTGTCAATGACCAATTAGCACACTTGAAAAAGTATTCAAAATCATCAGTTATCAGTAAATTGTAAATTAGAAAACCAATTGCTTCTCAGTGCGGTTAGGGTTAAAAAAAAAATCTAGGCTCCTTAACAGGACCTATATGGTCCCTGGCTGTCTTTGTAAGTTGTTCTCACGCTGCCCTCTCCAGGACTTCTTTAAGGTCCTCAAGTCTGTGCACATACTCCTTCCTCATCCTGGGCCAATCCTAAGTCCCTCTCCTGCTTTATATGCGTGTCTGGATAGCTGGTGGCTTCTCGTTATTCAAGTCCCTGCTGAAATGTAGCCCCTTCACATTCTCAGAAGGAATATCTCAGATCATCCAATCTAGTGCTGCCATTCTTTTCTCTGTGTTTTATCTTACCCTATTTGTTTCCTTTATAGCACTTACAATAATGCAAAACAATCTATTTGTATGTTTACTTCCTCTTCTAGGATAAAAGTTTATGAGCAGAGATTTGATGTCTTAATATCCACTGTATTGCGAGAGTGTCTGACAAAATAAATGGCACTAGTAGTAGGTACTCTAAAATATTTATTAATTGGAAGGAAGGAAGGGCGGGCAAGGGGTCAGTGAAACTAAGCAATGCTAAGATCAATGCTACATCTATGAATTTTGAACATCTCTGGAGTTTCTGCAAAGCTCTGTTAGTTGGTACAGGCCGCTTCAGAAACAAGAGTTTTGCTTTAGTTTGTAGAGCTGCTCCCCAGGGGTCTGTGCTGTTCTGGGCAAGTGCTTCCTCTGAGGAAAGAGCTGTCTTCACACTGGATGACCAAGCATGAAAACCCATCTCTTCCATCCATGGGCCAGGCAGTTTCTAATGAAAGCAGCCATCTACCCTTGGGTAGTTTTCATTTTTTAAAATTTAAAAAAAAATTTTATTAAAATTTACATTTATTCTTTTGTATTAGTTTCAGGTGTGCATCAGGGCTTGCAGGAAATCCAACATGTTCCAAAGATTTTGTTGATAAAGATTTCAAAGAGATGCCTGTGTGTCCTGCAGGGGTCTGAGTGAAGCTCTTGCTGCTCAGTCCCTGCACCTGAGACAGCACTGGCTACGTAGTTAAACGAGGACCTGTGCCAACAAGGCAGCGGCCAGGTCAGGAGCCAGACAAGTATTTGTGCAATTTGATTCCTAAGTGTAATAATTCTTATATTTTGCTGACACAGTGACTACCTCTTATTTTAAAAGCAGAAATGGCACATGGTTGCAGTTCAGCTTTGGTTAAATAAAAGGAAACAAACATTTAAATTTTTATTAGGCTGTCACTGTGGAAACAAGGCTGTGTGTGAGAGAGAGAGAGACAGAGACAGAGACAGAGAGACAAAGAGAGACTCAAGTATTCACTTCTCACCTTTCTTCCCCACCTGGAGCGGTTTCACAAAACAGCAAGGCCGCAGAACTCCACTGAAGACTGCAGTCACCAGCCACCTGCATGGAAGTCTTTTTTGTTTTTAGCCTAAAACAGTACAGGCAAATGCTCCCCCATGCAGTCGTGAAGGTTAAACATCTTTGACCATCAAACATTTGTGCTACCACTCACTTGGGCAGCACAAGTACACGAAGTGACAAATTATGTATTCGGGACATCTACTTCATTTCTCAGTCTCTCTCTGCCACTGGAACTCATTTCAGGGCTATACAAGTGTGAGTTGATGCTCCTTTGCCAAATCACCTTGTTTTAAATCTCCATAAAACATTGCTGCCATCAGCAGCTAGGAACTTTGAGAAGCAATTTAGGCTTGATATAATTTGCAAGTAATTTATCACTGCAAGTAGACGGTTTTACTAAACTGCGGCAGGGTGCCTGCATACAAAACAAAATCAAAGAAAGGTAACCTTACCTTCGTCAGGCCTCCCTCTCATCCTGTCTTGCTTCCACTCCTATTTGATGTAGCTATTTGAAATTATCCTAGGTTGGAGAATAGTGAAGTAGACAACACCCTAGCGAGCAGTGAATTGGCAGATTCCTAGGAAGAAAGGTTCAACAAAATCTGGACTAAGCTGAGAAAACGTTTTAGAGGAGGTGGGCTTTGAGTTAGACAGGAGAAGACGGGGAGAAAACTTCATCAGGACACAGAAGGAGGGTGCTCCAAGGACCTGGGGCAGGAGTGAAAAGGTGGTAAGGAGGATTTCTAGTAGAATTTTGTGTATCATTGTTGCTTAGTCCTTATCATATTAAATTGCAAAACTAGATGTTAAATTGGTGTTTTAAAGTGTCTATAGATTAGTTTTGAACAAATCTACAGGCGATGGATCCAAATCTCACGAAGTTCCCGGGGTTAGCATTTACTCATCCATTCTGCCAATGCACCGTAAGCTCTGCTGTATACTACAGGCGTGTTAAAAATTAGGGAGACAAAGAACAATGAATCAAATTGTGTAACAGACCAAACATCAGAATTAAATGTTCTTTTTGGAATTTAGTGTTTTAGTGGAATCTCTGCCTGGAAGTTCTGTGTGGCAGGCGTGGGGCAGATGGAGGCATTTTGACAGACAGGTATGAACTTAGTGTGAGTAAGGGTAGGCCTTTGTGCCTTCCACCTTTTAATAACTGTCCAAGCATTGAAATTCCAGGTGAAAACAGCAGGAGAATACAAAAGGGGTGAGGCCAGTTTGATGAAACAAAGAAGGCTTTCAAGAGAGGTAAAGCTTTCGGTTTGTAGTGATTACTATCTACGATTGAATGTTTTCAGTTTTGTATTAATTCAAGGAGGGGTTAGTTCAGCAAAGCAAGTATGTGTTACAGATGACTCTTTGAACGAAACACGTAAAAATGGATAAACTATAAATGTCTAAATGAGTTATTTGGCCCGTAAAAAGACAGATACTGGAGAGTAAGCAGCTAACAAAATTAATCGGGCTTTGAAGAGAATGTATTGTCACTACTCGATACTGGGTGTTGATTGTAAGCAAGATCCCTGTCCCCTGACCACATCACAGTCACCTGGTCTCCCTGCCTGTCACTTGCGCCTTTGGATTTCCATCACATTCCCATGCAGCATTTTGGATGGGAAGCAGATCCAAAGGCCACACTGTTGGAAGACCCAAAGAAGTTACCATATTTATATATGCAAATAAAGCCCAGTCACTAACTTCTTTCTAATTCATTGGCTCTGCTAAATTCCGTACATGGCTGCAAAACCAGATAAAGCTCCCTGCTTTGGTAGAGATAGTGTTGCAGCTAATATTTTCTGAAAAAAAAGAGTAATGATTAGAAGAAATTGAACGTGAATGATTTGAAACATTTAAGGAAAGCTGATTTAAAATGTTTCACAATTTTTTTCCAGTTTGTTTCCACATGGCCTATGCCTGTAGGGAGATTTTTTATTTCTTTGCCTCTTCCTCAAATAAGCTCCTGTTAAGATCTTTTTCAAGTTTATTTTTTAAATGGAGAAACACGTACAATTCAATAGTTTATCTTTTAATACCACAAAAAGAAAAAAATATATAATCAAATTATCATCCTTTAAGAAAACAATACACATAACACACTGGATGGTGTTTGAAGGAGCTGTAACCATGGGAAAATATTGAAGATTCTAGGAATCTTGGTGCTCAGATTTGGCCTGCTCCCCATTGTGGCAGGTACTACTACTGGCAGAGCCTAGACCTCGCATGTAGCCGTCAATCCCTCATCAGCATAGAGTACACGTGAGTTTCCTAGCTCCTTAAAAATAGATGAATTCATTAATGAATGGTTCAAAGCCCAAGCAAAAGAACTTTATTTGGACTTGCTCTTTGATTTTTGCCCTCTGGCCAGATTTGTGCCTAGACAACAGGGAGGCCAAGCAAGGAGGCTGAGTCTTGTAGCTGGAGCCACTGTGAGGAATGAAGGAGGGGCTCAAGTCTGCTAGGAAGAGACCTAAGTTCATTAGGACCTTGACTTTCCTCTCTCCTTTCCTATTCCACGGGCTCACTCCATTCTGGGGTCAAGGGTGATGGGAATTTTACCCTGCTGATTCACGCTGAAGTTGTTCCTGGCTGAGCCATCAAAGCCTATTAATATTTATTAAGCTCCTGTTTCATGGCCAACCTTGTTATTTGCACAATCTTTAATAAGGGGGAAAAAAACCCATCCTGTGAAGTAGGTGCGAGCATTTAAAAACTTTCCTTTTTAAATAAAAGAAGAAACAGAAGACCAAGAGGATTAAGCAGCGTGCCCTAGGACATATGATAAAAGGCAGGGCCACCATGGAAGAACAGTCTGTGTGGGGCTGATGTCTTTGAACTTGCCACTATACACAAATGGCCTCTTTAACAAATGGGTTCGAGCTCAAAGCCAGATCTGCTGGGGATTATTGATCTCGCCATCACTTAAGTCATTACTTGTAGAAAGCATCGCTGGAGCCTGAGAAGAGGGCAAAGGAGAGAAAGTACTAAGTGGGTTAACAAAATGTTTTCACCTCATTTCAGAGGATGCATGAACAGCTTGAAGGAAACATATTACACTATCTCAAATGAGCTTACTCACGATATGATACGAGGATGCCCTAGCAACTGCTGGTTAAGTCAAGTCATCAAGAGCGGACCTGGGAGAAGGATTTCTGATCTTTAATTGCTTTGAGACACAACCAGGGCCCTATGATGTCTATCACTTTTATTTTTACTATCTTCAAAGGTCCCCACAGGAACCTCAGAAATGAAAGTAAGTTTCCAGCTCAATAGTAAATGAATTTAGCATTGATTCTTTGTACATTTAAGTCTGTGATAAAGTAGATAAACAGGCAGGCTGCTCTTAATAACAAAAATGAATATGAATTTTAAACCAACTAGGTAAGGACCGAATGAGTAGATTTTTCGTTTGGAAAGAAAAATGCAAGAATGTTAAATTCATATGGTGTAGTGACCAGAAATAGTAGCCCGATGGCCGGGTATTTTTATAGATCCTGAAACAATAGTTCTATGACTTTTCAGAACAAACTTGTCTATGCATCAGTCTTCTCACAGCAGAGCAGAGATAATGGCAGCACCTTCCCACCCCTGGAGCGTTCACAAGGGTAACAGGGATGCTCCATAAGCACAGGGCCTGGCCTGCTGTGAGTCTTAATTTATTTTAATCATTATTATGACTTTTGCCACTATGATTGCCACTGAAGTAGCATGTATGAAGATGGGAATAGCATAAGGCAACTCAAAATTGAATATTGTTTCCCTGGGGTTCCAATCCATCCTTATATCATGAGGTAGGTCTACAACTTGAAAGACATTTTGATGATAGGTCTTCCAAAAAGTTTTAATTTGACTTGGTAAACCATGCTTAAATGAAGGAATAATTACTAACTTCTTTCACCTAAAAGCTTTGTTCCATAGTAACTACCCACCAAACACTTAATGAATTGAGTTGGTTTTCCTTTGAAATTTTTGTCCTAGTGTGAAATGGGTAAACATACAAAATGTATTCCTATGTAAGACTCATCAGTTGAGGCATGATATTGGCACAGGATTTGGCAATTGTTATCATAAAAATACTTAACCGAGTGACAATGATATTTTGTCAAATACTCTCCCTACAATAAAGTTCTAAAGGGACTGAAGAGATGCTTTGATGTTGTTTTGTGACTTAGTATTCACTAAAATCAAGGACTGTGTCCCATTAGTATGCTGCTAGAAATGCCAGGACAGAAGTACACCAGATGTTCCTAACCTTTGTTCCAGCTGGAACAGAGGCAGCTATTCATTCAACAAGCATCTATTGAGCGTTTCCTATTTCAGACACTGGGGACATAGAGATGAACAAGATATACTGCTAGGTCCTCGCTCTTTTGGACTTGCATCCTAGTGGGCACAGTCAGACAGTAAATAAGCAAATGAGTTATAGAAAGTGATGTGTACTTAAAGAAAATTAAACAGATAAAAGGTTAATAGGAGTGACTGTGATAAGAGTGTGTTAGCTTTAAGATGAATAATAAGAAAGCTCTTCGGTGTGGCAGTTAGCACTCGTGGAAGCATGCCTTAATTCTCCGTGAAGGTTGGGGGAGGGGTTCTAAAAACCAGCAAAATCAGAGTCACACTTAGAGTTTAGAAACCTTAGAGTAGCTGGGTTTATTTTATTCCAGGATATCGATAGTCATCAAACCCCTCAAGCCCCCTCTGCCTTGCATGCCAGTCCCTGCTCTTTGATTACTTCGGTGCCTGAAGACTCAGATGGGACATTTTCTCCTCTGGGAAACACCCTGGGCCTCCTGAATGTGGTTCTTACCCCTTCTGTGTACTTCCACACTGTCTAAGGCTCTCCAGGACCATGTTACAGAAGTTCACGTGCTTGCCCATCCCACCACCGCTGCACACACCCCTGAGCCCCTTGAACAGAGAGGCTTGTTTTCTTTAAGCGTGTGCATCCGGCCACAGGTGCAGCTACCACTTTTCCTCACAGCGGGTGATCCTGAAACACAGGGCATTTAAATATTGTTGTTCAGTGTCAGGCTAGTTTACTAAGTATGTTTATAATCGGTATACATTGTGCGTTTTGTTAACGGATCTTTGGTCCATGTAAAATTAACTAGCTCATACAACCTTAGAAAGGGAGCTGCATTGTAGAGCCAGTTTTTTGATGTCTTGACCGCAAATAGGTCAAGGAGGTCCTGACAGAATGTGTAAGCTCTGATGTTCTCCTCTAGAGTATAGTTAATAAATAAAAAGTCATAGCTAATAAATAAAACATTTGCCTTTTTAGTGCCCATTTTCCATCCCTCTCCTCTCTAATCAAGCCAGATAACTTACTTCCTCCTGTAACCAGTCCAATCCGTCATTCCCCATCCAAGACATCTCTTGTAGTCTTTAGTTCACATTTGATTTTCCCACTTGAAATGCATCTTCCCCCCCCCCCCCCACACACACTTTGAATCCTTGGGAAAGTTGTGGGAGGAAGCCGTGCATAACAATGGGAAGAGCTGGTGCTGGGGATCTATTTGATGGGCAAAGAAAGCAATTCATGGAGAATTTAGTTTAATTTCTAGAGACTGACATTGTGCCAGCATCTCTTGTAAATTAGAATCAACCCTAAAATGGAAATAGTAAATGAAATCTTTTAATATATTCAGCTCAGTGGGCTTAAAAAGTCTTTTGCATCAAAGATATTTATGAGGTTTTGGAATTTTGAACATTTTTGTTCAAAGCACCAGTGCTGTGAAATTCATGTGCAGATTAGGGGCGGGGGGTGGGGGTGGCGATGAGGGTGGGCAGGGAAGGCATCTCTGTAAGAGAATTTGAAGTGAGATCTGAAATTTTATACAGACAGTCTCATGGTGCTATACAAATTATTAAATATATATGTTTATATATATACATACATATACTTCATCACAATAGAGATGGGGTACTGCAACTTTCTGGTTTTTCTGTTAGAATAGATATACAACAACAGGTTTAGGGCTATACATGTTATGAGCTCTTGGTAAATGCTGTTTGTTTATTGATGAAATATATGCTACAGTCTTATGTTGTGAATGAAGCAGGTTCAGGCTGTGAAATGTATCTGGTTAAGGTTGACTCACGACCTTAGTTGTAGCACATGATGGCCTGTGTCAAGAAATAGGGCTGATTATTTCATAACTTGGTCACCTGTTTTTCCAGTGCCTTTGAATCTTGCCATAATCACTCTTTTTTTTTTTTTAATGGTACAGGTAGAGAAATGAGTTATTATGTTTTATACTTATGAGTAAGAGAAATGTGCTATTGTAAGTCTATTTGAGAAGTTTCTGGGTGTTAACATTCTGATTCTTATTGCTAATCAATTGGCTAATTCTACTGATTTTGCTTACTATATATTCTATGCACTTTACACTTAGACTGAATCCCACTTCCTTTGCTCTGTTTCAGGCCTTGTATCTTTCATTAGTTAGATAATATGTGCCTGGCACATAATAGGTGCTCGATAAATGGTAGATAGAGCACTTTAAGTCGAGTTTAGTAGTACTAAGCTAGAATGGTAGATTCTGTGCACAGTGCTCATATTAATTTTCCTAGAACATCATTCTAATGATGCCACGTCTTTGATCAAAACCTTCATTAATTCACAAATGTTAAGAGAATAAAATGCAGACTCCTTATTTTGGTTTTGGAAGCCATCTTGGCCCCAACTAGTGACTTTAAAACCCTTTCTTGGTCACAAGTCTACATCCCTGCTTAGTGTTTAAGAATTTAGACCGTGCAATCAAATTTAAATCGTGGCTCCACAACTTATATCTTGTATGGCCTAGTATACTCATATGTAAAGTGGAGAGAATGATATTAACTACTTTAGTGAATTATATAACAGTAATTTAGATAACAAATGTGAAGCTCTAAGTATTATCTGACATGTTTCTTAGCTCTAAGCATGTATCTGATATATAATAAGTGTTCAGATTTTTTTTTAGTATCCATTTTTAACTACTTTATTCAGAGCACTGTATTATGCTTGTATGATGGGGACTCTGAAAGGCATACGCACCCTTCAGAGAGTAAATGCACTGTCCGTCTATTAGCATATAGCTTAATGCCAAAAGGCAGCTGTCTAAGGGCCACGGAGAACTGAGCAGCTTCAGCTTGGCTGATGATATTCTTTCTATAACTTTCCTGTTAGTCATGCTTAGTGAGTGGGCAAAAATCATTCTCTCAAGGAGAGTAATTTTCTTCCATCATAATAATGTCTAGAGAGTCCCCGGGACTAATGACACCCTTGGGAGTAGCCTATGGATTGCCTCAGTGTCCTCGATGGGAACAGCTTGTTCGAAAAGAGAAGAAAGGCTGCCCCAGGGAGCCACCTGATCCTCACCCCTTCTCCCCACTCCCTTCTCTCGCATTTTTACTGCAGTGCCTGTCTGCCCTCTTCCTGCTCCCCAAGGAGCTCTGAGACTGACGGCCTTTAATAATATCTCAGTTATTCTTTCTACATTGATAACCACTTACCTGGGAGATGGTACGAGGATACACACAGAAGAGTGAACATTTTTGAAACTAAGAGATGGCCAGTGCAGTCACCAAGCATTATAAATTTTACTTATTTTACAATTTCTGCCCTCATTTTTCCTACATTTCTTTTATTCTCATCATTTCCCCACAGAACAGCTGTGTGCACCTGTGTCCTTATCTCCTTGGACATCAGTCTCGTAATTAATGTGAAGCCTATCACCTGGGGCATGAGTACCTTAATTAAAATCACAAGGAGAGTCCTCCAAAAGCCAGTGTCATTCGGGGCTTCTCGTTCGGAAGGGGTATTAGAAGTAACTTGCAAAACTTTGTTCAACTTTAGGACAATGCTTAACAGAAAACTGACTTTTAATTGTGACGGTTTGGTGTTAAACATGGTGCTCACTTGGAACGACCAGACCCTCCTCTCCTGCTACAGATTGTTGACATCTGAATGAAAGGTGGCCAGGTGACCCACTGACCTAGCATGGGCCTCTGCGTTAGATGTCACCAACAGACCTACTCAGGTTTTCTTCAAGTCCTTTGAATATGAGCAGGATGTTTACTTATCAAATGCTCTTTTATTGAGTATCCACTGTGGATATGCTTATCTTTTTGCCTGCATGTTGTTTGCCAAGTTTGGGAAATTTTTAGTCATTATCTCTTTTAATAGTTTTTCAGCCCAACCCTCATTTTCCTCTTTTTCTGGACTCAAAAATGACACAAATGTTAGATCTTTGGTCATATTACTACAGTCCTCTATGGCTCTTTGCGTACATTTTTAGGCTACTACCTCTCTGGTGTTTTTTGCTGGAGAATGGTTATGGTTCTATCTTGAAGTTCACTGATGCTTTGATTTGTCTTCTCCATTTTGCTGTTGAGCTCATCTGTAAGTTTTCTTTTTTCAACTTTTTAAGTTCTAAAATTTTTACTTCATTATTACATTTTCTGTCTTTTTCTGAGGCTTTCCATTTTTCTCTTACTTTCAAGAATGTTCGAAATTGCCCACGGAGGCATTCTTTTGCTGGCCGCTTTAAAATTGTCACTTGATCCCAATATCTTTGTCATCTCAGTGTTGGCATTTGCTTTATTATCTTTGAGATATTTTTATTTCTTTGTAGTAAGAGTAATATTTTATTGAATCCTGACATTTTAAGTATCATGTTATGAGGCTGTCAATCCACTTTAAATCTTCGGCGTTAGCAGGCTCCTCTGTCCCTGCAGTGGGCGGCAGAGGACCGCCCTGCTGCCGTCACTGGGCCCGAGGACCAGGGACCCCCTTGGCCGCCTGGACTCCCTGAATTGGGGGCGGGTCTCACTGCTGCCAGGTGTGGAGTGCGAGGCCACACTCCTCCTCAGGCTTCTGCTGTGATCTCACTGTGACAGGGAGGTTGAAGATGACTTGCTACTATTCCCACGTGACCTTCACTGACACCGCAAAGGGTCACCTCGTTGTACATATTCTGTGCCATCATGCACAGAAAGAACCAAAAAGGTTTCTTAGAGAAATGACTGATTCCAGGAGTGGGCCAAGATGAGCCAGAGAATCTTATTTTATCAAAAAGTGAAGCAGAGACATATCAAAAGGACACAGGATCCCAGGGATCAAATCTTCAATACTTTGAATGTTAAAATAAATAACGCTGGCAAGGAATTATAACCCATTAATTAAAGTGAGAAAAGCAAGGACTCATGGACAAAACCAAAGGGGAAGAGCTGAGGGAGGGAAGGTGGGAGGGGGCAAGGGAAAGAGGTGGGGGGGAGGCAGAGACAAATGTATTTAAAAAGTAAATAAATTAAAAAAAATAAATAAAAAATAAAAAAATAAAAAAAGTGAGAATTATATGATTTTATGCTGAAATGAAGGAAGGGAGGGAGGGAATGAAAAAGTTTTTTCTTACAGTGGAATTATAGCTGATACATGTGGAAGTTGAACAATCATTGATGGAAACTAAAATTTTTAGGAGTAAATTTCATAAGGAACCAGATATTTATGTAGATTCAAATGACCTCCTATGAATTACTCTTTGATTACAAAGGGAACCGATAGTAACTGAACAGTGAAAAAATCTGGTAGATACCACCATTGTCTAGCAATCTAGTGGACATCTGATACCACCTGTACTGAGACAGACAGACATCATGTGCCTCCCGTCATGCATGGTAGAAGCACACAGTATGTCTTCATTGGTTTTCCTGTAAAAAAAAGAAAAAGCATAACCTTAATCTAATTATTCAGAAACTTTAGACAAATCCAAACTGAGAGAGATTCTACACAGTATCTGGCATGTACATTTTTTTAAATAGGAAGGTTAAAAAAGAAATAAAACAGAAGTACTGTTTATCTCAATAGACATGACATGACAACTAAGTACAGCGCATCACCCTGAATTAGGCTTCACACAGAGAACAAAAAGGATTGTGAGGAGTGTTTCTGGAAATTTAACGAACTTTTCAGCATGAAGTATGGATTATTAAAAATTGGCAAACTGCCAATGTTGGCCAAATCTATTCCAGGGCCTGCTTTTGCATAACCTATGAACTAAGAATTTTTTTTTCTTTTTACATTTCAAAGGGCTGTATAAACAAAATAACCAAGAATATGCAACAGAGACCCAATGAGGCTCTCAAAGCCTAAGATATTTATTACATGGTGCTTTATGGAAGACAGTTTGCTGGCTTCTAGACGAGAGTACCAGTAAAGGTCAAGATATATTTATTTAAGCTTCCAGATCCAGCAAGATGTACCCCTTGCCTTCCCTTTACATGAGCCAACAAATCTCCTTTGTGCTTCTTAAGCCACTTCGGCACGTGAGTTAGGATTCTGACACTTGAGACCAAAATGGTCTTGCCTGATGCAAACAACCTGTGGTGCCAGCACCACACAAGCACACTTGCCTTCCTCTTTCAAGACAGCAGGCCTTCAACTCTTCAACTTAGGAATCTCCCCTATATCTGTCACCCCCGCCCCAGCACCCGGAACTAATGAAGAAAACAATTGAGAAACACAGTCAACTATATACTTCCTAGATTTTTGGGGCGAGGTTCGGGGGTTGCAAATTGGATAGTTGATGAATTCTGTATTTTATTTACTAACGTAGACTGCATTTAAGTTGGTGAGGTTCTTTAGAGGCCTTATCAAATCTCCAGTCGTGGCTGGCATAACTTACAGGTATAGAATTTTCCATTTAATCCGGTGCATGTGCTGTTATACGTTCTGCTGCTCTCAGAAGAAATATTGATGAAATGTGCCCAATGTAATTAAAAATGGATTCATAATGGAAATGTCAATTCAATGAACATAACTAATAACACTGTGAGTTCATATAATTACTTTTTAAATGGTCTAAAGATCTGATAGGAAAGAAAAAGAGACTTTGCTATGATAATACACTATTTCATCACTTTATATCCCGGAAAATTCAAAAAGCAATTCTAAAGGGAAGGAGAGAGTTGAAGGGAGAGAAAAAAATGTCAAAATAATTTAGAGAAATAAGAATTTTTGCTTCACAGTTAGTCCAGACTCCTTTATTTGTTCTCTTTTCCATGTGTCTCAGTAAACATGTAACGTGTGCTGGGGAGTGTAGCAGGCACTGAAGGTATAACGCGTTAGGATGCAGCCCTTACTGTTGACATAATCAATAAATGTTAGGGAAGGGAAATAATATAATTGCAATGCTATCTGATGAATGAAATGAGAGTTGTACATATCAACCTTATTGCGCAGGGAATTAAACAAGTCTCCTCTAAAGAATAAAAGCTTGTTATGGGCACTGAAGGTGAATATGGGAGCTTGCTAGGATAATCTTGAGGAGTGAAGAAGGCATGTGCCCCGGAGGGAGATTAGACCACACCTGATCACAAGTGATGTCCATTTGATTTTTTAGAGTACAGTTCTCTGGTGAAATTCTCCACCTTGTTCCCTGTTTTCTTTCCCATATTAATCATAGTTATTTTAAAGTTCATGCCTGTTAAATATCTGGATTACCTGTAGGCTTGTTTTTAGTGCCATTTTTTGTCTTAGCCATTTCCTTGTTATACTTGGTAATTTTTCAGTTGAATATTTGTGGGAAAATTGTTGAGGTTCTAGATGATGCTATAAATCCCAAGAAATTTATTCACTCCTCCTTTGCTGTTAGCTGGCGCAGGGTATACACACTCAATATAGTCAAAGAGACGTTCCCTTTAAAGGTCAGCCTTAGGGTCAGGGTCCCTAGAATGTAGGTCTCCAAAGGGTTCCAACTGAGAGCCTGGAGTTCTCATTATGGCCCCTTCTACGTGGGACCCTGGCCTCCAGCTCTGTTACTCAGAACTGCTGAAAACCTGTCCTGGTTTGTAAACTCAGGATTTCTGTTCCTGAAAGGCAAATGCTGTTTGGTACTCAGTGACCGCTCTCCCTTTTAGATGCTGCACCACTTTCCAGCTCACTGTGGACTCCACTGCTCCCTGCTGCTTTGCGCCCAAGTGACATCATTCATTTTCATCAGCTGCATCGTTCCTGTCTGTAATTTGATTTCTAGCTCCTGAAAGCAAGCAGGAGAAGAAGGCATCCTCTGTCCTTCAGACACCAAAGAAGCTTCAGTGGCAATAAAATGGATTTGTGTTAGACATAAAGTGAGGCACAGCTCAAGAACTGGCAAATGCTTGAAAGGAAAACATCCTGGGTTTTAGGCTAATGTCTCTACTATCCCTCCTTCTCTCAGGGATATTGTTTCCTCTTCTACGAACTGCCTGGGCAAACTCAAACTTCATTTTTTGTCTTCCCAGTCCTGGGAAACTGCCGAAACCCTCTGATGATTTTTCGCATTCACCTCCTTCCGCTTTTTGGCTGCCCAGCCTCTCACCTCCTGCAAAGGACAGTAAATTCTCTCTGCAGAAAAGTCATGCTCACAGTGTGCAACTTGCACACCTCACCTCCGTGTACATATCTCCTTCTTCGGAGATATTGATCTCACAAATCCTAGCTGCACTGGCATTTTTACTTTGCCTTTAAGTAGATTGTGTGTGTCTGTGTGGGTGAGATTGGGATTTGTAGCTACTGTTAGTGAGATGTTCTACTCTTTTATAGCTTGAAGCAGAAGAATTCTTACCTACATATTATTTCAGACATCATTTTACATGAAAATTCAGGCTTTCTCACTTGAAAAAATAACAAGCTGTGGCAACACGGAAACCTTACTCCGTTTGGCTCAGCGTGCATTTTACAGGACACACAATCTTCCCCACTTTGTTGTCTTCTAACCTTGTAGCTTCTTTCAGTTCCATCACCTGTACACCTCTCTGTAATCGTTCGATTTTTGCATCTCTTGAAGTGGATTGAGAGCATTTTTTTTTTTCTGTTCTCCAAAGCCATAGTAGAGGAAAGGAGCTTCAGTGAAAATAAAAGTTTTTGTTAGACATAAAACATTTCTTCATTATAGGCACTTTCCAGTAAAGGCAAGGTACTTCTAGAACATATTACAAATAGACTAGATGCTCCATCCATGTAGTGTAGATGAAATGATGTCAGAGATTTGGAATTAATTGGAAATTAGACTTAACTAGGTGAGGTGGACTATGGCTTTGGAAACTCTGGCACAATGGTTAAGAATTTTTAAAAAGTGTGTATAATAATCATTCATGTATTTGGTATGAAAGTCCATCATTCTTTTAGTCATTTGTTTACTCAGCACTTACTACATGCCTCCCATATGCTAGGCTAGGTGCTGGGCACTCTGAATCAGTGGCGACTTATTGTTTTAGCTGGATAATAAAGACAATAAATGCATAAAGAAGCAAATGAGATAATTTCAGATAGTGTTAAGTACTTGTGGTAGGCAGAATATTGGCTCCCAAAGAGATTCATCTCCTAATGCCTAGTGTCTGTGAATACGTCACTTTACATGGCAAGGGGGACTTTGCAGATGTCGTTAAGACCAAGGATCTTAAGATGGGGAGATTATCCTGCATCAACCTGGTGGTCCTGATGTAATTACATGAATCTTTGAAAGCTGAGGACCTTTCCTGGCTGCAGTCAGAGGGAGCTATGACAACAAAAGAAAGACCAGAGATCCAAAACGTTGCTGGCTTTGAAGATGAAGGAAAGGAGCCAGGATCCACGGACTGTGGACGGCTTCCACTAACTGGAAAAGGGAAGAAAGTTGATTCTTCCCTCAAGCTTTCAGAGAGAAACGCAGCCTTGCTTGCACCTTGGTCTGAGCCCAGTCAGACATGAGGTGGACTTCTGACCTGCAGAATTATATTCCCCTTGTGTTGTCTTAAGTGCTAGGTTTGTGGTAACTTCTTACCACAGCAAGAGGAAACCAATGCAATCTTGTGAAGGAAATAATAGAGGTTAGTGATACAGAAGGTGGGGTGGGGGGAATGGCCACAGGAGCTCGGGCGATGATGGAAAACTTTTCAAAGAGGAGACGTGATCAGTAAACCAGAGCACAGCTTGAGGGAAGTTTATCCCTTGAGGGCTGGAACAAATCCGGAAGTAACGAGAGAGTGCGAGGTGTGTCCATTTAGGGACGCGTAGGCGGGTGTACAGGAAAGGATCGGAAGTGAAGGAGGAAAAGCAGGCAGGTGACAGATTGTGTAGGACATTGTAAGTCCTAGTACAGTGTGTATGTTTTATTCTCATTTTGTTTGGAGGGGCTTTAACAGGAGAATGACATAACTTTATTTGCATTCTTAATCCTGTCCCCAGAGGACCTGACTTGTCAGGTACCTGATGGAATCAGAGGCCCCACACTTGTGCCAGCCCCCTGACGCTGGTGCTGGGGGTCCTGGACCGCATTGTGACAAACACTGCTTCAATGTCCCTGTCTCTTTAGAGACTCTTTCTTTGCCTCACACACATGTGTATTTTCCTCCCTTTCTTTTCCTTGCAGATACTTCCACCAAGTATACCAGAGTCTCAAAACCACAGAACATTTTTTCGATTCCTCCTATGTTGCTCATGGAGCTCCTGTACTTTTAATGATGCTTACACCATGGAAACCCTCCTGTTTCTCTTGTCTCAACTCCATCCCTTAGGAATGTGATACTTTCTAAAAGAAAACCGCTCCTGAGAAAGTGAACAGGCTTGTAGCTGTGTTTCAGCAACAAATAGATCGTCTCTTCTGTTGAGGGTCAGGGTGTGAGGAATTTAAGAATTTGGGTTAGGAGAGGATGCGTCTCTAAAACTACTCACACCTACAAACTGAATTTAGGAAAATAGGCCAAGAATTGAACCACCATGATATGCAGATACTTACAAACCACCACCATATTAGACCTTTTCTTCCTGTGTAAACAGCCATCACACCTGTGACTTTATTACTTCTTTCAAGATAAGCTCGCATTCATGCCTCTTTGCCCAAGAAATTTCCCATCTCAGCTCTTTGTAATCACCCAAGATAAGCGGGTGGCATGGAGGAGTCTCTCATTTTAAAGAGGGAGCCAGCTTCCCCTGTCTTAATTACTGTACTTTCCAGTATTATTGAAAGCCAGCAATATTTTAAAAAAGTTGTTTATGTCTCTTGCTCCTGTTTATTCACGGGAACGGATGATTGTCAGGCAGGCCTCCTATTAAAAGATGCCCCTGTTTCAGGTGCGCAGAATTATCTTTGATCTTATGCAGAACGCGGCAGCAGCTGTATGTGGGATTTTTTCCTGGCTTCTCACGTAATCTTTTCTTTCATCTTTGACTTGGCTTTGGCATTGTTCTTGCCTTTTTTCCTGAGGAAATATCTTTAAGTGACAGCAATAAAGAGAAGTGAGTGAATGTTCTTGTTACTGTCCCGATGGTGTGCATGCAAGGAGGGGAATTGAGACATCTCTGTAGGTAACCCAGGCCCCTGGACCCTTTCTGCTTTGTGCAGGTGTGGCCTGGTGTTTTGTTTCCTCTTCTGCACAGGATGGCAGCTGTATGCTCTTCCGACCCCATAGGTGTGTCTCTTCACAAACCTGTCTGGGAACTTTGTACCTGAGTGTATGAAGGGCACCAGAATAGGGCCAACCCCCCGCAAAACAAAGGAACCCAGCCCCCCCAAAACAAACAAACAAACAAACAGAAAAAAATCAAAACACAAAACAAACAAAAGCAAGCTAGACCCAGGGCCCAGTTATTCATAATTTGTGCGGCCATATTTACTACAAGGATTTCTCAAAAATATGCATTCAATCTTGACCCTCTCAGCTCAAAAACCTTCAGTGGTTTTCCCCTTGCATGTGGCAGAAGATATAAATTCTTTCTTTTGGGTAAGAAATGATAAGGTAACCATGTAATCCGTTGTCCATGCTAGGACATGCTGAGAGTAAGAGGAACGCTGTGACTGATTATGCTTGGGCAACAGGCTCAAGCTCATATTGCGCTGAGCAAATAGGAGGGACAAATGGTCACCCTAACTAGAAAGTTGTCTTCAAACTCACTCTCCGTCCCCCTCCATCACTCTGCTCTGATCCCACCGGCCTTCTTTGGCTCCTTAGTCGTGCTGAGCTTCCCCACCTCACGGCCGTTACACGTGCCGTACACTTCATCTAAAATACTTTTCACCCAGCTCCTTGCATGGCTGGCTCCCTGTCTGTTAGGGCACAGTTTTAAATGGCCGTCAGCTGACCATCCACTCTTAGGATGCTGCTCGCTCCATTATGCTCTATCACAGGATACTGTTTATTTTTCTTACGTCATTTATTACAACTCCGTTCTCTGTGCACCTGCAAACTCCTGAGTCAGCCAGCTCTCCTTGCTCTTCATCCACGTGGAGTCCCTGCCCCTGCCTTTCAGGGTTTCAGTCACCCAGTGAGACTGACTCTTCTTGTCCTAATTCCAAACTCCTGGAGGATGGTACTACTCATTGTGCCAATTTGGTACAGGTGACCTACTGTGGTGCATTTTACAATGGTTGGGGGGTGGGTCAGGCACTCGAAAAGGTGTCTAAATGTGTCTCCAGCCAGCTGCCTTCCCTCCCTTGTGGACACTTTCCCAAGGTAGGATTCTAGTGCTACGTTCCCATTTCTCCTTTGTGCTCCTATCTTCTGACAATATCTAGTTACATTTCACATTCAGTTCTTACGAACAGACCAATCTGGAATCGCCTTCTCACTGATTTGTCCAGTTTTGCAGAATTGAGTGGTGGTTTTTGGCATCATGTAGATAGCTGACTTGGATTGAATCTAATCAATCATTCATTTGATGAAAACACAGGTACCATACCAATATTATGAACCAGACCCCTGCCATTAAGCTGAGGGGTTTATTCTGACACTCACTGTTTTTCTTTGGAAACTAGAGGTTTATTCTTTATTTGGTGGTATGTGTTTATTTTGGCTGCAGTGGCAGATTAAATCAGAGGCATATTATGATTGCACTGATTGGGTAATTCAATAAAACAGAAAGCAAAGTAAACATGCATCCCCATTAAGAGGTAAGAGGTTCAAGTTCTAGACCAAGTCCTGTCACAAACAAATGGGGTGGTTGTGGGGAGGTTATTCAGCCTATCAAATTGGCTCTCCCTCCCCTCATCTTTGAAATGAAAGAATGTATTAAGATCATTTTTAAGTTGCCTTCCAGCCCTATAATTCTGAGACGCCGTGACTGCCTGAGAAGTGATCACATTATCTTTTACCAGCAGTTAGTTTTGGAAAATCCTCTGGATGAAACACTTCTGAGATAAACTCTTCAGGGGAAGCTTGTGTTTGTGGGGGTTGGGGAGAGGGGTTAAATAATATTATAAAGAATTAAACATCACAAGAAGAGTGACCTAGGTTCTGAAGTCGATGAGTGTTTCAGAATCACTTTTCTCTGCAAATTCAAGGCCTTCTTGCTGCATTTTATTCAGGTTTAAGACAAAGAGGCAAAGTGGCTGAAAGAGCTAATGACCTAATTCTTGTTCAGAAAACTCAATTAGAGGACAGGGCCAAGATGCGAGCCAAAGAGAGAGAGTTGTTGTTGTTGTTGTTATTTTTACAGCAGATTAATGACAAAGTAGAAAAAGCTTTTCGGTTTGTAAATGTGCCACTTAGATACATATAGCATATGGCTCACACGGAAGAAGGGACATTAAAACGGTCATTGAATGACAAAGGTCAGAAGCTGCCAATGGTGTAATCTCAAGGAGCACAAGGGACGATCTGACCCACTTCCTTCCCAGCTGGCATTTCCAGTAATGAGGAGGAGGACTCTCTGCCAGTTGCATGGCGACTCTTCTCTGAACCTCTCAAAGAGGTTCACGGCATCTGCTCACCACACGCTGATGACGTGAGCCATACTGCCACTGGCATAGTCCTTCCCACCAGAGACGTGACCACACAGCGCTGCTTTCTAAAAGACTTTTGCCAGCACTTAGCAATTATCAGACGTCTAATAAATGCCTCTTGGTGAAATGATGGTTATCAGGACCATCAGGACTTGCTGGCAGCGCCAGATCCTGTGTTCCGATGCTTCCAGATCTTCTATGTGTACCTTACATGTTGTTTCTGTTAGCTTCAGTTTTCAGTGATCTCTGCTAATGGAAGGGAGTGATTAATTTAAAACAGCAGAGTTTTCAATGTCATCTTGACATTGGTATGAATTTTGATACGGAGATTTTTAACAGGGGCATGCCTAATGTTCTGTCAGTTCAGACCAACTCTTACCAAACACACACAAAAAGAAAAACTGGATATTACTGTTTCCCCTGAGAGTCTCTCAGCTCAAAACTATATCTTTTAAATCCATTTCTGAGAATATAGACTATCACATCATAGACAATCACATCATAGTGTTGTGCTAAAACATGCGTGACATTCGACTCCCATTTGATACACACCTACTTATTGGGAGCACTTACTGTATATGAGGCATGGCATGTCAGGAGACACAACACCTTGTTCTCAAATTTCTGATAGGCCAGTGGAAGAAACATTCACCCAAAGAAATATTATAATGCTTTGTGACAAAGGTAACACAGAACTTCACAGCAGAGATGAGGGAGCAAGATAAGAAAGTCCAAGACAGTGACAGAGAAGATGTAACATTTGAATTGAGTTTGAAGGCTCGTTAAAAATCTTTGAAAATGCTCATAAAGATATACGTACCCCTATGTTCATTGCAGCATTATTCACAATAGCTAAGATACAGAAATAACCTAAATGTCCTTTGGCCGTTGATTGGATAAAGAAGATGCGGTCCGTAAGTGCCGTGGAAGACTACTCAGCCATGAAAAGATGAAATGCTGTCATTTGTGACAACATAGATGCATCTTGAGAGTATTAATGTTATGTGAAATGAGAGAGGAAAGGACAGGAACCATATGATTTTACTCATACAAAAAAGCAACCGATGAGCAAACTGAAGGAACAAACCCATAGATGCAAACAACAGAATGGTGGCTGCCCGAGGCGGTGGGCGTGGTGGTGGAGGGGGTGTACAAAGAGGGTTTACAGGGGGTCAAATATACTGCGATGGAAGGAGACCAGACTTTGGGTGGTGAGCACACGGTGGCGTATGTAGATGTATTTATAGAGCTGTACACCTGAAACTTATCTAATGTTATTAGCCAATGTTACCCCAACTATGTAAACTTTTAAAAAATCTTTCGGGAAGACAGGGGGAGAGGAGGGGCATTTCTAGGATGACGGAACACCATAAAATAGCCACAGAGGTGTGCAAGTCAGAGACCTGCCTGCTAAAGGACAGAGAATAATTGCGTGCGAATTAAAACAAGCGTAGTCTGAGTGGAGGAATAATGTTGACAGCCCCTAAGCAGTTGCGTAAACCTCATGCAAGACATGAATACCTGTCCTTGGGGCACTGACAGACCAGTTCATAGGCGTATAAGAAAGAGCTAATAATTCAAGGTGACAGGTAATAATAGATGGTGAGTGCACAGGAGGCATGAAAACATTAAATGCTGCAGCTGTTCTGAAAACTTACAGGTTCAGGACCCCAGAGACTCAGGGCTCCCTGGAGAGCATCTGTGTAGGCAAAGGGGACTGCGTGGTAAGGCTGAAAACTAGGGAGCAAGACAGGATTTCAAGGAGGTTTTCCTCCATTTCACAAGCTTTCTCGTGATCATCTTATGTACATGAGGCTATGGCTATTAATTTACACAGCATTATTGTGTCCCGAACACACATGCAAGCCCAGTTTTAAAAGGGACGTATGCTCATTACATCAAATAAGGAATGCAGAAAAACATGAAGAAAAAAGGTATTCATCATATACCCTCCAGAATAAATTAGTATTAGTAATTGTGTGTAGGTAATTCAAGATTTCTTACATAAATATATAGATGTTCTTATATATTAAAAATGTTACAGATACAATTATCTGTAGATTTATTTGTAAATAAACTTTTCAGTTTTCTGGTTTAATACTATGGATAACTTTCCATGTCAAAAAATACTTATATCATTATTTATAGTGGCTGCACCATATTTCATCTTACTCTGTTTCATGAACCAAGGGCTCTCTAGTCTGTTCCCTTAATCTGTGTCTGTCTTTATGCAAATACCATAGTGTTTTGATTACTGTCACTTAGTAATAGGCTTCAAGGTCAGGAAGTATGATGCCCCAGCTTTGTTCTTTCTCAAGAATGTTTTAACTCTTCAAGGCCCTTTGTAGTTTCATATAAATTTTAGGAATTTTTTTTTCTATTTCTGCAAAATTGCCACTGAAATTTTGATAGAGAATATATCAAATATGTAGATTTGGGTATATAGATATTTTAACAATATTATTCCTTCAGTTTATTAATGTGGACTGTTTTTTCAATATTTGTGTCTCCCTTAATTTTTTAAATGTTGTATAATTTTCATTGTGCAAGGGTTTTTACCTCTGGTTAACTTTATCCCTAAGTATTTTATTCTTCTTTTATGCACTTGCAAAGGGGACTATATAATTAAATTTCTTTGTATTTTTAATTTTTATAGTGTATAGAAACACAACTAATTTTTAATGCTGACTTTGTATCCTGCAAAGTTGCTAAATTCATTTATTAGTTCTAACAGTTTAGGCATTCTTGACTTGTTCCTGACCTTAACAGAAAAGCTTTAAATTTTTCACTCTTAAAGATGATATTATCTCTGGGTTTATCATATGTAACCTTCATTATGTTGAGCATTTTTATCACAAAAGGATTTGGGATTTGGTTAAAGGCCTTTTCTGTGTCCATGGAGATGATCATGTGATTTTTGTCTTTTGTTCTATTAATAGAGTGTTTCATGATCATTGATTTGCACATGTTGAACCATCCTTGCATCCAGGAATGAGTTCCACTCAGTCCTGGTGTATTATTTTTTTTAACATGCTGCCAAATTCAGGTGGCTAGCGTTTCTTTGGAGATTGTTGAACCTGTGGTCTTCAGGAACATTGGTTTTAATTATCTTTCTTGTAGTGTCTTTGTCTGGCTTTGGTATCAGGATACTGCCAGCCTCATAAAAGGAGTTTAGAAACGTTCCTTTCTAAAGTTTATGTAATATTTTGACAAGGATTGGCATTAATTCTGCTCTAATATTTGGTAGTATTCATTAGTGAACTCACCTAGTCCTGCGCTCCTCTGTGCTGGACGGTTTTGATTACTGATTCAGTCTCCTTATTGTTATTGATCTGTTCACATTTTCTGTTTCCTAATGATTCAGTCTGGATGGGTTGTGGTACTGCAGCCCCCAGAGCTGCCAACCAGCTGCCATCTGTTCTCAGCGGCCCCCATGATTCTTGATTATGCCAGGCCTCATCAGTGCTTCAACATGCTAGATGGAAACCAGCCTGTTAAGCGACCCCAGGTTTCCAGAACATGGGGTTCATGCTCCACTCTTCTGTTCCCCTCAGAAATAGGTCACTGAACTGTGTCATCCTTTCTGCTGGACCCCAGGTCTTTAGGAGCAACAGCAAGCTGTCCTGCCTTCTTTTGTTCTTACGGGCTCTAGGCAGCGAGAGGATTGCTGTCCAGTCAGCAGTCCACGCAGGTGGGACAGAAACCAGGCCTTTGGGCACTCCTCAAAAGAGCTGGGGACATGGAGTATGTGCTTCAATTCTGTCCCTCCCTAGGGAAAAGCTGGGAGTTGGAGGTTTTCCCAAACGTGTTTCAGATTGGCTAGGGGTGAGAACTATGGATAGTGTGCTAGTCCAAAACACCGCCTTTGTTCTCTGCAGCCAATAACCTGGCACCTTTTCCTGCCAGCGCTTAGATTCAGGCAAGACACAAACCAGTCCTGTGGGAAGCTCCCTGAAAAGTAACAAAGAACATTGTGTATGTGTTTCAGTCTTCCCTTTTTCTCCCCAGCGAGAATCCAAAAGCCAGGAGTTTTCTCCCAATTTGTTCGGGAGTCTCTTAACTATTTTCTGACTATCTCACGAAGAGAATTGGTCCCTATATTGTTGAATTGATGTCTCTGAGGGGGAAGGAGGGCCTGAGGCTTCTGTTCCATCATCTTGGCTGTTGTCAACCTGAGAGTTTTATCTTAAATCCCTTGTGTCGTGGGTTCTTAAAGGCTGGAACTATGTGAAATTTATTTTTATGTCCTATGGTCACTACATAATGGGCTCTCTTCAGATGTTTACTGGAGAGATATAAATGCAAATCAAGCTAGAAGTAAAATGGGCAGGTCCATACCCTGGGCATCCTTTTCTAACTTGCATTACGCGGGTCTTTATTTGACTAAGCACTTATAAGTAACATTTGGCATGGTTGTGCCATTTCCAACCATGAATGAAAAAAAACATGTTGAGCTTTTCAGGGTGATGTAGCAGGAACAACTTAATCAGACTTATTAAAAAAAAAAAAAAGGCACCCCCCCCCCATGTCATTAATTTCTCTACAGAGCTAGAATCACGGAGTTCTAGTCCACTCCTTTCTCACTTACTTTTACAAATGAGGATACCCAGGCCTGGAGACTCAAGGGTGTTGGGGGATCTCACGGCTGATTAGCAGGGGAGCAGTTCCTACAGCGAAGACCAACCGCCTTGAGTCTGGCTCTCTCTAATGTACCGAACCCGTGTCTCAAGTCTGTAAAAATTAAGACACGTGAAAAATATCTCAAATTGATTGCATACAAAATGCACTTTATAGGTGGATTTAGTATTCAAAGATCATTATTTCAGATCTCCAGCTGTTACAGAACAAGGCTGCCTGAAACTCCAGCATTAGCAGATGTCTGCTAAACACTCCCGACTATTAATTGAAATAGTAACAGGAGCACTGCAATTAGTCTACGAGAACAAAAGAAAAACCACACACACTTTCTTAAGTCCTTATTTTCTTTCATAGATATTAATGCATCTGTGTAGCAACTTGAATGAACACTCCGAATGAGTAAATTGAGGGAGAAAGCCTCAAAATAGATTATGTGCTGGGGATGTTAGTTTACGCTATTTAAAAATCATTACCTAGCAGTACAATTCAGGTTAGTGATTTGGGGAAAATATATTTGTGGGTGTAAAGAAATAAAACAAAGTTGAATTGCAGCAGGCTGTTTGTTTACATAGTAAGAGTAGATGACAGCCCTGGACTAGGGAGGAAAAAATGACATGAAAGGAAAAATGACAAGCGTTTTCAGTGTTTGCCTCTAACACTCCACTGTTTAGCACAATTGGTGAGGAGGTATTTCATCTCTGATTTTGATTAAGGATAGATATCTACTGACCTACGCAAAAGCCTTAGTGTGTCCATGCATTCATCCATTCATTTCACAAATACTTGTTGACACTCGATTATTTTCTACTTATGCTAGAAAGGTGAACACATAATCAGATCTGTATAACCATTTTATTTTAAAACGTACATAAAAATAGCATCAGGTGGCCTCTATGTGCCAAGAGTTTTACTTACGAAATCTCACTTAAGCCTTAAAAGGACCCTCATAAAGGATGTTCAATTCTTCTTCTTATCAGTAAGAGAATTAATATGCATTTAAATTATGTAACTTGTGCAAGGCCGAGAATTAGTATTTTAAAGAGTAGGAATGAAATCCAAGTGTTGAATCTGAGTATGTCCTCTTCCCTACTATATGAGATAGCCTCTCAGAGGTAGAGTCGGAAGGTAGACAGTGGCTCTGAAAACAGGAGCCGGGGAGTGGCCATGGACAGTTTTTGGAATTGAACAAAAACTGTCACCTCTTAACCCAGAATAAAAAATATGATAATGCACATATACATGTATTTGAAATATATTTCAGTGGTTTTATGACCTTTGAATTCAAGGACCTTGCATGGGATGAGAGGGAGGAGAGAAGGTTCTCAGGTTCAGGGTTAAGGCCACGTGAGGGAGAGAGCCATCGATGAGCTCATCGTTGCAACTTCTGTGTTCTCACATGTAGGAAACTGGGGTTCCACAAGCTTGAACGTGTCTTCCAAGGTCACCCAGTAACAGTAACTAGTGTCCTCTCTTCTTCACGCTGCCGTCCTTCCTATGACTAGCAATCTGGGAAACCCTTTTTCTACTAGAGTAGGACTAGTTTAAGCAGATTCAGGTAAATGAGTGATTAAAAATCATAAGTGAATTATTTTGTATGGAGAATGAAAAAAAAAAAAAACTATGGGAAAAGGAAAATGTTCATTCAGTTCTATGTGAGAACTAAGGAACCAGAATGGGTTTTAAGGATGTTGAGATTGATAGGCTTGTTGAAAGAGGGAGCTAATGTTATTAAAATTATTTTGCTATTCATTATTTCTATTATTTCTTTTTAGATATTGGAAACAATTCAACAAAGTGTGAAATCAATGTCAATATAAATATTTACAGTAATCCTAATTGCTCTAGTTTAACTCAAATTACACGTAACGTAGGACTCAACAGAGTCTCACTTTTTCCACTTCAGCCTTGGAGAGGAAGACAATGTCTATTCCTTAAATGTATGCAACCCTGAAAATAATCAATAGATCTCTTGTTCAAATAAGAACTTAAAGATAATCTCTCTCTCTTTTTCTCAAAGGTAAATAATCTGTTTAAGTCTATTATTTATTGTGACATTTAGAAACTTTTGGGGACCTTGAAAGGAAATCTGTAAATTCTGACAGCACACAGAAAAGTCAATGTGATTGATGAATGCAGTATTTGGGTTCATTTTATTTTAGGGTGAAAAATGCATGTAAAATATGGTCTTGTGAGTTTTATTAATCTCTTTATCCTTGTGGCCCAAATGCTGACACTTCTCCATTAGGCACTCAAGGAGTTGGAGTGATGGACAATCTATCAGCAGGCCTCAGGCCATGGACCTCTCTTGTAGCCTCGTGGTCTCCTGATCAATGTGATGTAACCTAGTGGAAACTCCTCTTCACATGGAAACTTGTGAGAAATACAAATCTCATCAGTCTGATCTGCTGTGACATTATTTGTCCTGAGGTTTGCTTTTCTTGAAGGATGCTTTTTTTTTTCCCCTCCAGTGCTCAATAAAATACCTCATAAAGTTTATACAACATAATGTAACAAAATAATTGAATATTGGTGATTGGAATCATTTTAAAAAGCCCAGTGTTTTTGAAGGAATGTATTTTCATCCTATAGAACTGTCATGTCACATTGTGAAAGTGGGCACGTTGTTTAGTTCTGTCTAAGTTTCTTTCTATTTTCTGTTTTTCTATCTAAATCTGCATCTACATCTATATCTAAATAGGGTTTCCTACCCTAAAGTTGCTACAAATTTTAAATGTGTTAAAGCATATAAAACACTTAGTGAAGTGCTTGGCATCTAATTGGTGTCCAATAAATGCTACCTGTCATCTTCCTATTGTTACTATGTATAAATTTTCAACAAATCTTTAAATGCTCTCAGGAGGATCCTTCCAAATGAGGTAGATTGAGATAGTGCGTGAGATAACAAGACTTCTTGACTCCAAATTTTAAAAAAATTGGGGGTTCTTACCTCAGCATTGTCATCGGTGGGTCAGCTACAGGCCCCAAACTGTACATTGAAGGATATATGCCACATCTATTTATTTCAAAACATTTGTGGAGCCCTGCTCTGCATGGGGCACCTAACTAATCAATGTACATACAGCTGTGAACAAGACAGACCAAGTCCCTGCTCCCTTGGAGCTTCCATTCTAGCAGGAGAGACAGGGGAAAATATGTTAAAAAAATAATTTCATAATAGAAGGAATAGCTACTATAAATATTAATAGAACAGAACAGGGACATGGGATAGGAAGTGAGTGGGGGCAGGAAGATCTACCTGAGCTCTACCTTAGTAGTCAGAAAATGCCCTTGAGAAGGTGATGTTCAAGCCCGTGTCTTAATGATGCAAAAGGTCTGGCCACGGAAAGACCAGAGGAAAGAGCGTGGCAGGCAGAAAGGGCAGCTGCTGTAGGAGCCCCCAGTAAGGGGTGACCTTGCCGCGCTCAGGAAACACAAGGTAGATGAGTGTGGTGGAGAACTGGGAGGCAGGGGTAAGGTAGAAGATGAAGTTGGAATCATGACAAGGGGCTTCTGTGATTCCTGAGCTCCCTTCCTGATTTAATTTTTTCTAAGACTGGACATTAATTCTGATTTTTTTTCCATAGCTCAGAAGGGAGCAAGATGGCACATTCACTTACAGATAAGAACGCTGGGCTCACTCGCAGAAGTTTTCAATCCCTTTATGTGCCACGAAGAACAGAGAGGGAAGTATGTGCCATTTTTTAAACTTATTTATTTTTGCTATTGTTGTATTGTGCTAAATTATAATTATTAAGTGGCTCACATATTTTCATTATCCCAAAGACCAAGAGAGGGAATGTATTTTAGATTTGTTAGAGCCGAAAGGAGGAATAAAACCAGAGTAATTTGACATTTCCTGCAGGATGAAAATATATTCCTGTCAAATAAATTAAAGCTAGAAACAGCTCATGAATGTAATTCTTGTTTCTGCTATTTGGTATGTTGCTTCTTTTACACTAGGAGATTAATCTAGTGATCCCTGTAGATACAGCAATAACTTGTTAATGAGATATTGATTTCTAAAATTAAAACCTTACCGGTATCATATTTTCAATCTAAATTAATGCTTCATTAAACTAATTAATAGCATAACAATAACTAGAGCTTTTAGAGATTGTAATTCATCATAATCACACAGTATTCCTGTACCAATCCATAGGTGTAATGTGATCTTTTAGAAATCAGGGAATTTTTACATGCAATTAAAGTAAACTGAGATGCCGTTTTATTCTATGGGATGCTAATGCTGCCACATAATATGAAGATGCTGGGCCACATTGGGCAGAGATGAATTTTGATTCTCCTTCCCTTTCTCTCTCTGCCACTTAGTGCCAACTACATGGTCCACAACAAATCACTTGCTTTCTCTGGGTAGTTTATTCATTTGAGAAATAGAAGAGTTGCACTAAATAAGCTCTAAGTTCTCTTATGTTTCTAAAAATGGTATTTTGGGAAGATGGATTCCTTAGGAAGAAGGTGACCTCAGACATTCCTAGTGTCTTCTTTTAACAACTCTAGGCTTATAACCCCAAATCTGTACCCCTCATTCTCTCCTCATGTTCTGTATCTAACAATTAACTGGTCATTCCAACTGCGATGTCGCTGGGGCCTGAAGTGCAACTTGACTAAGACTGAACTCTTCATTTTCCCAGTCGAGTTTACTCCTTCTCAGCTTCTCATTTTGAGTCAACAGTATCAACAGCCACGCAGCCATTCAAGTCAAAATACCTGGTCTTCACAGCCCACAGCTCATTCGTCACTCAGTCTTGTAGATTATTACCCCCAAATGTCTCTCTACGCCGCCGTCTACAGTTCTCCATCTCCTGCCCCAGCAGGAGGCGATTACATTCTTTTATCTGGGCAGAGGGCCACCTAACGGCCCTTGCTGCCCTGTTACTGCTCTCCTGCGTTTCCTTCTCTTCACTGCTTCCAAAGCAATCTCTTTGAAAGGCAAAAACGGGGATATTACTTCTTAGCTCAGGTTCCTTCTCTAGTGTCTCACTATGCCAATGCCTCAGACAGTACGTGTCCTTCAAGGTGCCCACAAGTTGGACCCTGCCTACTGATTAAGTGTCATGTTTTGCCACTTTCTTCTTTGCTGCCGTGATCCAACCACCCTCCGTCTTATCTGAGATTATGCGTATCCTGACTATTCTTTTGGGAAAGCCATTTCAACAAGTTCCTCATTTTGCCTGGATCTGCTACAGCTCAACTTTAAAATCAGATAAATCGTAACAGGCATGAAGTGGTATCTCACTGTGGTTTTAACTTGGACACATATGTGATAGAATGAGGAGACACAATATGCTGTTGGGAGATTTGGAAGAAAACAATGAAAATAATAGAAACTATCAAGATTAAGGAGAGGATGTTGGTTAGTAGAAGGAAATGTGGCAAGTACATAGAGAGGTAAAACAGCCCAGAGCCTGAGACTGGCCCTGATATCTTTGCTTCCTGTCAGCTTTGTACTTTCAGTGGTGTTTTAGTAGACGGTGGTTTCTGTACGATGGTCTTCGTATGGGGTCTTTTCATGGAGCATCAGAGCGAGCCTCTGTTCTTTGCAATGAATCAGGCCTTAGAAAAATGAAAGATTTGGTTTGCTCAGATGGTTCTGGGTGATAGGAGAAACAGGACTCAAATTCATGAATGTGCTAATGAATACTCTGCTTTGGAAGTTAATGCTTATTAGCTGACATAGTATTACTTTCTTTTTAATATCTGTAGTGGACACTTAAAGACCTCTTTGCTATTCCAATACCATACCCTCAGAAGAACTAGTTTCAGAAATAATACTGGCTTTTATGAGCTTGCAGCCCTTTCAGCTGAGTGGGATCAATGCAGCCTCCTCCAGCCTGGCCCCCAGTTGCCATTGCTCAGAAAGCTCTGGCCGCACCACCTGCCTGCTCTGCCTCCCTCTACTCTGTGCTCTGAGTGTTTCCCACTGAGTTTTAGTTTGTGACACGGGAGGAGCTTTTTTCCTGCTAACTGCAGTCCATCCCTCCTGCAGCAACAAGCTATTCATGCCCAAACTAATATTTTTCTTTATGTTCTTTAGAAAAACATATAGAGCAGGCTCTTGTTTTTTGTTTGTTTTTTTTTTTAATTTTAGGAATCCCAAACACTTTGCTGGTGAAGGTTGTTTAAATTTGCTTACTTTGGTCAGTTCTCTGAGCCTGGGTGAAATGATATCTCAATATTTGGTAGGAAAAACTAGGCAGGAGAGAGAAAGAAAGTGAATCACTCATTATCTAGAGGAACCAGAATCAGAAATGCACTTACAATCTGGTAGCCTTTAACCACCTCCCCAAATCCATACTTTATCTCTGTTCTGGTTAAATATTGGGGTTCTGGAGTCAGATGGCCACAGTGCCACCCACGCTCTGTCACTTTCTGGCTACGTTGACTTGGAAGAAATGGTGTAGTCCCTTCAGCCCCACTCTTCTTAATTGTTGAATGGAAGTAACGAAGATACCTGTCTCACAGAGTTTTTGTGAGGGTTGAATGACATAATGCATGTAAATCATTTGGCATGGTACCTAGTATGTAGTAAGTGATGAAAAATATTTTCTATTTGATGGCAGTGCATAGAATGGCAGATGGCTTATTAAAGTCCAGTCAAATCAATTAGTAATGTTTATGAAAGTGCCTAGTCTTGGTCCTTTGTTATATGTCCCAGGAAAATTCAAAAGAAATAGAATACAGCCCTTAGGTTCACGATGCTAACAAAGCCATTAGGAGGAAAAGTTTCCCTGTGAAGTGTTATTCTTTTAACAAATACTTATTGAGTGTCTACTAGGCCTCTGTAATGAAGCAAAGATTCCTACTCTAGTAGAATTTATTACATCCTAGCTTGGGGAGACTAGGAACAATCAATACTCTGAATAAAGGAGTTATTTGTAAAGTCTGAGGGAATTTGATTTTTAAAAGAGGAGATTGGATGAATGGAATTTGAAATAGGGAAGTCAGGTAGACCTCCATGAAGATGGTATTTGACAAAGGCTTGAATACAGTGAAATAGTTAGGCACTTGTAGAATCAGAGGTTCTTTGTGTGGTTGAACACCCAATCTCCTTATTGTGGACCCTGGAGTAAGAAGGAACTCAAAATAAGGCATTTCAGGTGGGAGAGAATAACAGGGTAGTGTCTCTGGTTCATTTGCACATTCATTAAGCAACTATTTTTTGAATGATATTTGAGTATCAACTAATAGAGAAGGCATTAAGGAGAAGGAAGAATCCAGAACAAAAGTTGATCATGTAACTTATGGTCTACCATGCTTTCTTCCCCTTCCCAAATCTATACCAAAGAATTATCAATTATATAAAACATATGATATATCATGATATATCAATATCATACTCCAGGAAAGCTGAATCAGCATATCACAGCTGACTTGTGAGATGAAGTCTATGTTCAAGCTCTGTGCTATGATACTGCTAGATTTCATTCACATTTAGGACAGATATGCTATCAAGAGTCTTCTGGGATTCTCGTCCACTTCTAGGTATTCTTATCCTCCTTCCCTTAATATTTGTTGTTGTTGTTGTTGTTGTATTCCTAGCACCCTCTCCCATCAGCCACTCATCACAGCAGTTTTAGACAATGAGCTATTTTTGTTCACTGCATATCAGAGCCTTATGCATAAATGTAGTGAGTGGCTGCCCGTGAGATGGAATGAATACCACCCATATCCAATTATCTATATTATGGATTTTTAAATGATAACCAACAGTTTCACAATTACACTTCTATTTATTTGTGTTGGTACATTTTAACATGGTTCAATACCTATATGGTTTGACAGTCTCCATCGATAAACCCCGTGTTGTACGATTGTGTGTTCTCTCCATTTGCTCCAAACCTAGAAGTTCTTCCTGGTTCTCAACACAGTGATGTTTATAATTCTGGTACCTTATGAGCTGATTTTTTTTTCTTGTCCACAGTGACTTCTTTCATCCCCATTCTATTAAGTTAAAAGGCAAGCAACTCAACTCCTGTACTGCCTAAGTGGCATGTTAAATTACAAGTGTTCCCACACTCTGTAAATAATTGTTGAGGACAGAAAATACAGCCCTGCATTATCGATTCAGGAGCTTGGGCTTTTTAAGTACAATATAAAAAAAATCAAAAGTGAATCAAAGCCAATTACTTTGGAAAGAAAAAAAAGGAGAGTGAGTTGCCTCATCATTACAGAACATTTTGAACAAATTGAAAAAGGCTTTTTCCAGGCTGAGATAAGGTATTCAGTTCATGAGAAAAAAAAATGTTTACCACCAAAAAGCAAATTTAATTTAATGAACACCAAATCTGTGGGGTGAACTGAGCCTCTCATTGAAACTATTGCCCTGCTTCCCACAGGCTGGACAATGGCACTCCAACTCTGAAAGCAGGTGCTTCTGGCCTACATTCCCAGTGTCTCACGTGTCTTCATGTGGTGACACACTCAGGAATCACACTTGGTCGGGGTGGGGGTTGGTGAGGAACAGTGCTTTGAAAAGCATTTTGGAAAAGTCCGCACAAGCCCACTTGAATCAAGCTTCTATAGCGAGGGCACTGGAGACCTAATCATATCCTTCTGGTATCGTAGTCATGGTACTCCTGCGTTCAGGGTATGCATAGCTAGGAACGTGAATTCAATTAAAGTAATGTATGTCAAATACACATGCAAGTTGAAAGAAAGAGCAAGGGGAGAGGGAAGGATTCTACAGGCAGAACACTAAACAGAGGAATAATGGTTACCTTTAAGAAAAAGCAAAAACAAAACAAAACAAAAACACAGAGGAAGCCTATAAAGGCACAGCAGAATAATTAGCTTTCTTAAGAAGACTAGCTTAGATGGATATGAAAATGTGAATGTGCGTACATGCGTTAGTATATGGTTTGCCAGATAGGCTCCGATCTACCATTAACACCTAGGAGGATGTTTGTTCTTTTGCCCATAGCTCTGGAGGAAAGCTGTGCTGTCTGGTGGAGGACGTGCTGTTTTGGACATTAGAAGACTTTGGACCTGGCTCTGCATCTGCTGTCATGAAGTTGTGCTGTCTTGGGCCATGGTCTTTGTTACTCTGAGCCTTAGATTCGTCATTATCATTACAGCTTTAATTAGGTCCTAATTCAAAAACACATGCACACATCCATATATTTATATATTCAGGCACTTAGGAGAACTTAGTATCCCAGCAAAAGGGCTTTCTAGTATTGACTCGTGTAATTCTTACAACAGCCCTTTGGGTGAGGTGCTGTTGTCCTTATCTTTCTGCAGGTTAGGGACCAGGCTGGGGCAGGCCCTGTTGCCCTGCTTGTGGTTAACCTGTCACCAGAGAGTGCAGAGGAATCTGAAACCCAGACTCCTAACGTAGGGGCAGTGCTTTCAACCACTACATGTTTCTGCCCCGAAAGTATCTGATGCTGCCATGAAGATGATTATTTTTTATTAAATTTATTGGAGTGACATTGGTTAATAAAACCATATGGTTTCAAGTGTAGATTTCTATAATACACGATCTGTAGGTTACATTCTGTATATTACATTGGGCGTCGAATCATCTTCCATCACCATGTGTTTGGCCTCCTTTTCCCTTTACCACCTTACCACCCCGCTTCCCTCCTGTACCCACCACACTGCTGTCTGTATCTATGAGTTTCAGTTTTACATCCCACATATGAGTGAAATCATACGGTTCTTAGCTTTTTCTGACTGACTTATACATCTTCCTTAAGAGCTCCTCTCTTGAAGGACACTTGGGCTCTCTCCATGTCTGGGCCACCATGAATAAATCCTCAATGAACATAAGAGTGTATATATCTTTCCTAATAGGTGTTTTCAAATTTTTCAGGTAGATACCCAGAAGAGGGATTGCTGGGTCTTATGATAACTCTATTATTAATATTTTGAGGAACCGCCAGACTGTTTTCCACAGTGGCTGTACCAGTTTACGTTCTCACTAGCAGTGAATGAGGGTCCCTTTTTCTCCACAGTCTCTCCAACACTTGTGATTACCTGTCTTGTTGATAATAGTCATTCTAACAGGTGGGAGGTGGCATATCATTGTAATTTTGATTTTGCATTTCCCTAATAGCTAGTGAAATAGAGCATCTTTTCATATATCTGTTGGCCATTTGTATATCTTCTTGGGAGAAGTGTCCGTTTAGGTCCTCTGACCATTTCTTAATTGGACTTTTTATTTGTTTGGTGTTGAATTGTATGAGTTCCTTATATATTTTGGATATTAACTTCTTGTCAGAGCTGTTCTTTGCAAATTTCTCCCATTCAGTTGGTTTCTCTGTTGTTTTGTTGGCAGTTTCTTTTGTGGTGCAGAAGCTCTTTAGTTTGATATAGTTCCATTCATTTATTTTTGCTTTTACTTTCCTTGCCTTTGGGGTCAGTTTTATAAAATCTTCTCGATGACTCTGGTCCTAAAGTATTTTATGTTGCTATGAAGATGATTATTTTGTATTTTCCAACCCTCTAAAATACCTTCTGCAGTACATTGAGGTCTGTCATTTGGTGCAGACCGGGCCTATGTAGCTCTGGTGAGAGAACATATACATTCAATCCTACTGGTCTGATTCTTTTAATTAGTGGGAAGACTCAGGAGATAATGACCTTTCTGAGGGGCAAGAGGTGGTGGTGGGGAGATCTTGAATGATGAAAGAAAATTGGTTTTCAATCATTAAGCCACAGCACAAGCAATTGACTCTCTCTAGATATACTTCTCACATCTCCAAACAAGTCTATGAGAAGAAAATCTCTTTACATATATGAATCCAACATTTTTTTTTTGAAATTACATTGACCACACAAGAAAATTGTGACTAAGGACTTAGAGCTGTGTGTTTTGAAGAGAAGCTCTTCCAACATTGCTAACAAATTTTTCATCCTCAAGACTTTTATGTCGCTTATATCCTGTCATCAACACCATCACCACCTTCATCCTCATCCTCACAGTTGGCTCTGTCCACATTCTATTTGTTGCAGCAGTTCTGATTTAGAACTGTTATTATAGCTGAGAGTCAACAAGTGGCTATTAAGTACCAGTTAAGTGCAGCTTACTATGAAATGTAAAAAGATAAGAAAACGCTAAGTGTCAAAGAGATATTTATGAATAATTTACCTATTCCTTCAAAGTGTTTGGAGCAGCTGGGAATAGTGGTGAGGATCCATAAATTGAGGTAAAGAAATATCATAAACTAGAACACAATGGTAAGAAAGAATAAGCTTATTTGCAAAAAATCAGGATAATAACAATGGAAAATGGAAAGATCTAACAAAGATGTTTACGTTTTCACCTGTTGAGTCCACTAGATATTGACTGTTAACTTTTTAGGCAGAGATATTATTAAATTCATTTGAATTAAACAAATAGGGAAAAACTTGTTTCTTTCCTTAGAGTCAGCTGACTCACTCTCTTGAACTCTTCTCCCTTCCCCCTTCCATCTCAATTATTTTCTTCAAACATATGTGAATACTTGCATGGAAATAGCTGTTACAGAAACTCATTTGGAATGTGTGTAAATCATAAGGAGGCACAAAACTCAAATAGTTATGCATTAATATCACAGTTACGATTGCAATATTATCACAACACTGCTGTTGTAATAGTAGACAACCAATTACCGCAGAACTCATTTCCTCCTGGGTGACGCAGAGGGCCACTGTGGGCGGAGGTGATAAAGATCTGGAGGCTTGTGAGATCTGGGACACCGAGTGAATGAAAATAGTTTTGGGTTCAGTCGATCTCATTGAAAAATCCACTTTAAAAGCCCTATTACTTAAACAAGTTGCCATTGTTAATGCTATTATGTCCTTTACAGAAATGCTGTTGCTCCCAATTTGAAATGAGTGCTTCCTGTAGGGCTAATTAAGCAGATGAATGACATTTCTGAGGACCATATCATTAACGAGTTCAGTCCACAGCAAAGTCAGGGATGCTGGATATGATGACTTAGAATTTGCACTTCCAGAAATAACTGCTCTCCTTGTTCTGGGAAGACATTGATTGGGTGAGAGAAGAAAACGAATTCATTCACATTTTTATTGTGTGTGTCTGTGGTGGTTTTTTTGTTTTGTTTTGTTTTGTTTTTTGTTTCTCCCCCCGAGCATGTACTTTTTACCTACAAGAAAATTGAAGGTAGATTTGTAGAGGGTGTTTGTTTATCACTGGCATCCGTTCATTTTTCCTGCCAAACAGTATTTTGTTTTTCTCTTGAGACATTTACTCTTAGCAATATAGTTGGTATGAGATGCAACCCACTTGAAGCTTCAGGGATGGGTCAATTGGCTTAAGGCAAACTGAGTGTCCCAGGGCCATTGTGATTAGATCAGCGATGGGCACAAGACCTAACCATGCCAATAAGCTAGTAAGAAACCAAGGCTCCCAGTTAAATGAGACCCTACTTCTTTAGAAGGAACTACAGCACCATTCTACCCGCCTCTCATGTGCAGTGTCACACAGGCAGCTTGTCACCATCAAGTTAGACTGTATCTGTGAATGACACCGAAGAAGCAGAGCCACTAAATTCAAAGTCAAGGAAAATAAAAAATAAAAAGCCAAAACCACAAACCTGATTCTGGTCACAGGGAGCTCATTTTCTGGATCATTTTCTCCTGCAGAGGGACTCCTCCGGAACTAGGCAGACCATGAGATAGGAAATTCTCTTTCTTGATGTCAACACTTTCAGTGATCTTAAAGGGGCAGAGGAAGTCCTAATGTAGTTAAGCTGCAAAGATCTGAAGAAGAAAGTGAAAAATTACCTATAACCCGGTCATCCAGACATACTCATCATTTCAGTATTGCTGGGATGTAAGGTGCTTTTGGATTTTTCCCGATGGATGAGAAAAAAGTTAGGTAATTATTTCTGTATTCTTGAGATAAAGGAGGACTTTCTGAGTATTTCACCATAGCTAGAAATTGTAATCAAAAAGATCAGTTTCACCTCATAAAAATGTAAATATTTCATAGACAAAAAAGGAAAGAAGTTAAAATATATGACAAACTGAAAAAAATACACAATGGTGTGCTGGTAAAGAATTAATGCTACCAATGTATAAACAACTTTTATAGATTAGTAATTAAAAGTGGAATACCCACTAAAAATGGGCATGGAAAATGAATAGGCAGTTCACATAAGAAATATATACACATAAAAAACCAAATACCCAGCTCCACTTCTCACTAGCTTTCAGACTTTGAATAATTGACCTTACCTTGCTACTTGGCAGTCTCATCATTGGTTGAAACTGACGTAATGACACCTGCTTCATGGCATTCTTCTAAACTCAAAATGAAGAAAGTTCATGTGAAATATTTTATGAAGATGGAAATTAGATTTTGGAAATGGCCTCCAATTTAACTCATACAATTGTCTCACCTCTCTCATTTAGCTTGTGGAGGAAGAATAACAACAAAAACCCCAGTGATTTAGAAAGTTCACTTGCACCACTTTGATGGCTAAGTGATTGATCACATCGCAGCACCCGATTTAGGTCAGTGGATTCAATGACCCCAAATAATTGAACTGCAAATAAAACAGTAAGTGTAATGTGAAAGTTCATGATACATGGCTATACAGTACTCATGCCTAGAGCTAGGGAGGCAAGTTATTACAAGGGCTAATTCTAGAAAAATAGTACTTAAAATACTTTTCAAGCATTATTTTATTTAATTTGTACAAGAACCCTGTAAGGTATTAAAGTTTATTATTGTTTTGGAAGTTGGAGCTCCCAGAGATTAAGCAACTTGCTCAACTAGTTCGAGTCCAGGCCAAGCTCTTTGCTCATGCTGCTCATTCTCTAACCCTTAAGTTATAATCAGGGAGCCATTTTTGAATTTCTAGAAATATTAGAATAATGTGAGGGTCATACGCACATTTTTCTTTTATTTTCTCTGTTTTACAAGGACACCAGTGGCCCAACCCAATTCAAGGCTGCATGTTGAACAAGTGCTTGAGAATCCAGTGAGTGTCAAGCATTGTGCTTGATGTTGGGGAGTTTAAAATACAAGGTTAAGCAGAGTTTATACCCATAAGAGCACATTATTTCTCCCCCCCCCCCCCCCTCAGTTCACAGCACATACTGCTTTATTGTTAGGTATTTATTAAATGCATCAACATTTACAGTTGTGGTATTAACCTTTCTAAAACTCAGTGTTTTGAAGTTTAATGCTCTGAAGTTTAATTCCTCATCTTGCTACTTGCTACCTGTATACCTTTGTGCAAGTTTCCTTATCATCCAGTGGAGATAATGAAAATTATTAGAAAGCAGTGATATAAGAATTAATCGAGATGCTTTATGCAAAACACTGGAACACAGTGAGCACACTCACCAAATGATCAGTTTTAAACAATTATTGTGGCTGATTTCTGCATTGAAGTCTGAACGTGCTGCATCTGGACAAAACACTTTACCATGATTTGTTTTTTGTTTGTATGTTTGTTGAATTTTTAATTGTCCTTTTTTTCCATTACCATTTAGTCTTCTTGTACCCTCTCCTCCCCAAAATCACAACACTGTTGTCCATGTCCGTGAGTCATTTTTCCTTTTTGCTCAACCCCTCCACACCTTAACCTCCCCCCACCTTAGCTGTTATCCTGCTCTCTTTGGATCTGTCTCTATTTTGCTTGTTAGTCCAGTTTGTTCATTAGATTCCACATAAAAGTGAAATTATATGGTATTTATCTTTCTCTGACAGGCTTATTTCACTTAGCCTAATGTTCTGTATAGTCCAGCCTTACTATTCCAAGGGGTAAAATTTTCTTCTTTTTTATGGCCAGGTAGTATTCCATTGTGTAAATGTCCCATAGTTGTTTTATCCACTCATCTATTGATGGACACTTTGACTACTTCCATATCTTGGCAATTGTAGATAATGCTGTAGTGAGCACAGGGGTGATTATGTTCTTTCAAATTAGTGTTTTTGGTTCCTTCAGATATATTCCCGTAAGTGGGATCACTGGGTCAAAAGACAGATCCAGAGACTTCCAGTCAAGAGGGTGGCATAGGTAAACATGGCTTGCCTCCTCACACAACCATCAAAATTACAACTAAATTATAGAACAGCCATCAGTCAGAACCGTAAGAAATCGAATTGAATAAAAGTCTGACAACTATGGAGTTAAAGAAACTACATCCATCCAGACTGGTAGGAGGGGCGCACATGCAGAACTGGCTGGTCCCACATCCATGTGTGGTGGATAAAAATTTGGGAGAGAGATCTCAGAAGCGAGGAGTCCCAGCCCTGGGTTCCAGTGACAGGAAGATAAGTCCCCATAGCTTCTTGCTGCAAAAACCAGTGGGGATTGAGTGAGTGGAAGAAACTTCTGGAGTCCCAAGCACTTCCATTTAAAGAACCTACACAGAGACTTACTCAGATTCACTCCCTCTGAGCTCCAGCACTGGGGTAGCAGCTTGAAAGGCACCAGTGGCATACAGGGAGAAAACGAAGTGTCTGGCTTCAAGGTGGGAGCTAGAGGACAGTTTTCTCCCAGACAGAAAGGTGAACAGAGGCCATTGTTCCTTTTCTGGGCCCTCCCCCACCACAGAGGCAGAATGCCAGCAGGCCAGTGCCATATCTGAGACTCCATCTACCTGGCTAACATTGTTTGGCCTGCCCTGGAGATCTCCTGAGACACCGTCCCACCCAACTTGTTGGCCCATCGAAACTATTAACCTTGGCTTTTCCATATGAATGGCTGGTCTTGGCTCATGCTTTACAACTTCCAAAATCCTATTAAACAAGCAACAGCCAGCCTCAGTGAGCCCCCAGCTCCTGTACCTCTTGCTGGCCCCAGGCCTGCTACTAGCAGCAGCCAGGTTAGATTCACAGATTAGCTTTGCCTGGGAAACACCAAGCCCAGCACAACTAGCAGCCATTGCGGATTGCTTTATAGCTCATGCAGGATGGCTCCAGGCATAGGTGGGGGCTTACCTTGGCCTGCACCACCCTAGAAATCCCATAGCCTGCACACCCAGTGGACAGCTACAGACCACATCGAAGCACTACCACCCTGCCCCTGTTCAGATGATCCTCCACAGAGGGCAGAGGTTGGTGGTCAGTGGTCACAGCCAGTCCTTTCAGCTGACTGGCCTGGGTAAATTTCCACCATTTACCTGCCAATAGCAATCAAGGCTTAGCTACAAGAGGAGGGTGTACTCAGCCCACACAAAGGGCGCACCTTGAGTACCCAGATTGGGTGACAGGGGAGGCTGTGCCACTGGACCCTACAGGACACCTGCTACATTAGGCCATGCTATCAATACAGGGAGTCATATCAGCTCTACCTAATACCTAGACAACCACAGGGAGGCTGCCAAAATGAGGAGGCAAAAAAACATGGCCCAAATGAAAGAACAGATAAAAACTCCAGAAAAAGTTTAAAAAATGGAGAGAAGCAATCCATCAAATGCAGAGTTCAAAACACTGGTTATAAGGATGCTCAAGGAACTTAGTGAGGACCTCAACAGAATAAAGAAAGATCTAGTAAAAAATTAAGGATGTAAATTGAAATAAAGAACAATTTACATAGAAACAGTAGAGTAGATGAAGCCAAGAATCAAATCAATGATTTTGCACATAAGGAAGCAAAAACCAATCAATGAGAACAAGAAGGAAAAAAGAGTCCCCCCAAAATAAGGATAGTATAAGCATCTTCTGGGACAACTTCAAGCATTCCCACATTTGCATCATGGGATACCAGAAGGAGAAGAGAAAGAACAAGAAATTGGAAATCAATTTGGCAAAATAATGAAAGGAAATTTTCCTAATTTGGTGAAGGAAATAGACATACAAGTCCAGGGAGCACAGAGATTCCCAAACAAGTTGGACCCAAAGAGGACCATAGCAAGACACATCATAATTAAAATGAAAATGTGTCAAAGGTTAAAGAGAAAGAGTCTCTTAAAAGCAACAAGAGAAAAGCAGTTAATTACCTACATGGGAATGCCCATAAGACTGTCATCTGATTTCTCAAAAGAAATTCTGCAGGCTAAAAGGGATTGGCAAGAAACATGAAAAGCAGGGACATATAGCTAAGATTACTCTATGCAGCGAAGGTATCATTTAGAATCAAAGGGCAGATAAAGATTCTTCCAGACAAGAAAAAAAACTAAAGGAGTTCATCATCACCAAACTGTTATTATATGAAATGTTAAAGGGACTTACTTAAGAAAAGAAGATCAAAGCTATGAACAATAAAATAGCAGTAAGTACATATCTATCAACAATTGAATCTAAAAAACAAACTAAGCAAACAAGAATAACAGAGACAGAATCATGGATACAGAAAGCGTTTTGATGGTAGCCAGATGGGAGGGGGTGTGGGGGAATGGGTGAGGAGATGAGAGGATTAAGAAGTACAAATAGGCAGCTACAGAATAGCCATGAGGATGTAAAGTACAGTATAGGAAATGGAGTAGCCAAAGAATCTAGACGCATGGCCCATGGATATGAGCAGTAGTTTGGGTATTGCCTGAGGGAGTGGAGGGGGACAGAGAGAGAAAAATTGGGACAACTGTAATCAATAAAATAAAATTAAAAATAAAAACTTCAAAAGAAATGCAGATCCATTTTTAATTTTTTGAGGTATCTCTGTACTCCTTTTCACATTGGCTGTACCAATCTGCATTCCCACTAATAGTGCAAAATGGTTCCCCTTTCTCTACTTCCTCACCAGCACTTGTTTGTTGGTTTATTGATGATAGCCATTCTGACAGGTGTGAGATGATATCTTATGGTTTTAATGTACATCTCTCTGATGATTGGTGACGTTGAGCATCTTTTCATATGTCTACTGGCCATCTGTATATCCTCTTTGGAGAAATAGCTATTCTGGTCCTTTGCCCAGTTTTTAATTGGGTTGTTTGTTGTTGTTGTTTTTGGTGATGAATTTTGTAAGTTTTTTTATAAATTTTGCATATTAACCCCTTATCAGATGTATTGGCGAATGCATTCTCCCATTCTGTCTTGTCATTTTATTTTGTTGATGTTTTCCTTGGTGTGCAAAAGCTTTTTAGGTTGATGTAGTCCCATTTGGTTATGTTTTCTTTTGTTTCCCTTGCCTGGGAAGATATATCTGATAAAATATTTCTATGGGCAATGTCCAAGATTTTTGCTGCCTATGTTTTCTTATGGTTTTGGAACTTTACCCGAATTTGGTTTCTTTAAAAGTAACAATGAGTTGAACCATGTAGCTGTATACAGGAAAAGATAATTCTTAGTTTGAAGAAGCTGGGAACTTTAAAGAAATTTAGGTTTCATTACATTTCAAAAAAAAAAAGACTACCATATTTAACTAAGATCTTTCATTACAAAGTTGGATATGCTCAGAGACTCTTGTTTGGGCTAAAGTGCCCAGAGATTTCTTCATCTCAGGGCAAAGTCAACAGCAGCAAACAGCCATAGTTGGAATACTGCTCGAGCGCAGAATGTAAAAAAATTCTTCGTTGTCCATTACATTCCAAATTATATACATTTTTACTTTAAGATCGAGTTCTCTGACAACTTAACTGGTCCCCAGAGGAAGTCTATCAAGGATAGAACAGCATCATATTGCATTCCTCCCCAAAATGAATATGCCATCCTTTATATCATCATGACTTTGTGCTCATTAGCTTATTTCAGATATACACCAATTTACATAATGCTTAGAAAATCATCTTTCCATGACGCATAAACCTTCCTGTCCATCCCCCCTTACTTATTGCTGTTATTGGAGGCTCATACATAGGAGGCTTAGTGTACAAGTTAAATGGGGCTGTTCAGCAGTGGGAGTCCCTACTGTGGGCCTTAGTGCTGGCAGGACACCGCTCAGGGCTTCACTCTGCCTGAAAGGACAGGAGAAAACCCTTACTTCTAATCGGTTTCATCCTGTGCATTTCCTACTTATTTTTACTATTCCATTAACCCTATAAGTGTCTGGCAGAACTTACCAGTATTTAAAAATTATTTTATGTTGTTTTTATTGGTGATAGAATTTCTCTTTAAATAAATGTTTTTTTTTTACATTGGACAATCAAAAATCATAATTTTATTTTTTCGTATCTGCTCTCTAGAATTTTTAGTACAAGTAGCATATCATGGCATTTTTAAAGCAAATAAACACAATGAACCTCTTCTCCATAACCAACAGCAAGGACAGTATAACAAATTGTTGGATAAATAAAACATCTGCTTGTTCAAACTTTTTATTTTTATTTTTATTTGTAAATGTGCAAATTTTAGCACATTGCCTAAGTTCTAAATTACTAAGTAAACTGAAATGTCGTTACATACTTTTGTTGGCATGTATCAAAGCTGAAATTTAAAACAAAACAAGTTTTCAGCATTATCAAGATTTTAAAATAGATTAGTAATAAATGCCAACTACTTAAATAAAGCTAGCTTCTCAGTGTAATTAATCTGTATTTCAACAAAATAGATCTTTCCTCTCATTTCCAATTCCGACTGTATTTAGTGAGCAAAAATTGCATGTATATTTCTGAGAACAGCCACAGTATCTAGTCAATCAACAATATAATATACTTTATTCCTGAGAACATTAATAAAAATGTGTTTACTTATTTCATTAATGAGAAAAATTGCATATTGGAGTTAACTGAAGCCAATAGTCATTTTGCCATTTACCTTTTAAAATTTCACAATGCTTTTTAATATATCCAATGCCAATTTTTAGGTTAGATAATAATATTGAAGAATAATTAATTGCCCAACAGATTGATTCCTTTTAAGATGTTGGAAAAAAAAAGCAGAGATAAAAACACTGCACTCCTTCTCCTTCAATTAGAGTTACATGCAATTATTCTTTCTTTTTTTTTTTTTAAAGATTTTATTTATTTTCAGAGGGGGAAGGAAGAGAGAAAGAGAGGGAGAGAAACATCAGCCACCTGATGACTCTCTCATGCCCCTCACCAGGGACCTGGCCTGCAACCCAAGCATGCGCCCTGACTGGCAATGGAGCCGGCAACCTTTCAGCTCACAGGTCAGTGCTCAATCCACTGAGCCACACCAGCCAGGGCCAATTAGTCTTTTTTATTAAATCATTTTTTATTGTTATTCTATTACAGTTGTCCCAGTTTTCCCCTGTGCTTTCCTCTGCCTATCCAAACCCCCTCCCACACTCCCACGATAAATTCTCACACTGCTGTCCATGTCTGTGGGTCATTCATACATACTCTTTGTTTAGTCCCTTCCCCTTCTTTCCACCGTTCTCTCTCTCCCCCGCCCCTTTGGTCACTGTCAGCCTGCTCCATGTTTCCGTGCCTGTGGTTCTATGCTGTTCATTAGGTTATTTTGTTCATTAGATTCCTCCTGTATGTGTGATCATATGGTGTTTATCTTTCACTGACTGGCTTATTTCACTTCGCATAATATTCTCCAGTTGCATCCATGCTGTTGCAAAAGGCAGGAGTTCTTTCTGTCTGCCGTGTAGTGTTCCATTGTGTAAATGTACACAGTTTTTTGATCCACTCATTTGCCGATGGGCACTTAGACTATTTCCAGCACTTGACTATTTTAAATAGCACTGCTATGAACATAGGGGTGCATAAATTCTTTTGGTGTTTCAGGATTCTTAGGGTATATTCCCAGCAGCAGAATTGCTGGGTCAAAAGGCAGTTCCATTTTTAGTTTTTTTAAGGAAGTTCCATACTATTCTCTACAGTGGTTGCACCAGTCTGCATTCCCACCAACAGTGCACTAGGGTTCCCTTTTCTCTGCATCCTCACCAGCACTTGTGGTTTGTTGATTTATTTATGATGACCATTCTGACAGGTGGGAGGTGATATCTCAATGTGGTTTTAATTTGCATTTCTCTAATGACTAGTGATGATGAGCATCCTTTCATATGTCTCTGGGCCATCTGTATGTCCTCTTTAGAGAAGTGTCTTTTCAGGTCCTTTGCCTATTTTTTAATTGAATTGTCTGTCTTCCTGGTGTTGAGTCGGATGAGTTCTTTATATATTTTGGAGAAATCTTTTAAGAACAGTGGCTTCTGTCCGTTCTGTTCCGTGCCGTTTTCCTCCCAGACTGAAGCCCTTTCTAGATCTGTCATTGAGACACTTGGCAAACAAACTCTGAGACAGAGTTAGGAGTACAGAAATTTTATTGGGGAGGAAGATCTGTGAAAGGAAAAGGGAGAAGACACTTGGGAAGAAGACAGGGTCAGGTCATGTGATGCCTATCTGAAGCAGCCTCTGGCGGTGCAGTGGGGGTGCTTCAGAGCAAAGATTGCCCCTGAGCAGAGTCCTGTGTTGGACATAAATGGCTCGGCCCTTCTACTGGGGCCTTGCCCAGGCACCGGTGTGGGCCACATGTGGCTGCAGAGCTGAGGCAGACCCAAAGGGACCAGCAGCTGGGGGCTGTGAGCTCACCAGAGTTTCAGCAGCTGGGCGGCATGTCCTGTCTGGAAATGGAATGAGTTTATGTCTTTTGGTTTGTCATTTGGCTGCTGTTCTACTAATGCAAGCAATATTTAATCATTTTTTCCTAAAATTGGACCTTTGGAAGACATGAGGAAATACAGGGAAGTAGATGATGACCGTTTCACAGCTCTAAAGTACCCTGTAACTGCAAAATCCCAGCTGCTTCGCTGTGGCTGGTGGGGAATTTTGATTAGCACTGTCACCTTGCAGGTCTTCAGTGGTGCCTTCTGGCATAGACTAGTGTTCAGTTTTCCTTTTAGTCTTTAACCCCAAAAGCCACATGGAGGCAAAAGTGTGTACCTTTAATTGTCCCAGATGAACTGATCACTGAACAATTTACATAGTACATTCATAGAGAATGTACTGTAGAATAATACTCATAAGCTGGCAAAGATTGCAGCTACTAACATCGGTCATGCATGTCAGGATACCAGTTAGCCACGTTATTGGTCAACCAAGAATAGCTACTTGAATGGTGGTGAATGGTAGAACTGAATGCAAGGAAAGTGCCGCACTATTCAGAGGATACACATCCATTTTTCTATGAATGTTTGTAACTTACGATACTTTCCTACAGTACATCTTCTTCCCATTGCAATCCCTTGCTCTAAACAAGAAGTTGGTTTTGGGTTTGACTCCTCCGTGTACCACACCATGGGCCCCGCACTCTCTGTCTCCAGGTGATATTTTGCATCTGTCAGTTACAGTGTCTGCTTATAGAATGCTCCGACAATATTTCATTAAGTCAGTGTAGCTGACTCACTGCCGGTTCCTTTAGAAGCTGAAGTGCTTCACTGCTTAACTATAGACATAATTGGGGGTGTCTAAAATCCTGACTTGGAACTAAGAGTAGTTTTAATCATAAATCCCTTATCTCCTGGACCATCCTCTTCTCTCTGTTGGGAGGAGCTCTTCTTTCCAATAAGCACTTCCATAGACGAATCCTTTCCACCCAAGAGACTCATTCTTCATCTGAAAACCTGATGGAATTGGACTAAAGAATCTTAATGTCTCATTTAGGTCTGTGCCCATGTGTTTCAGAGGAAATGCCTTTTGTCCCTGAAGACTAATAAGAAATAATGACTGAACTGCTTCTGGTAGATTCATTCCCACTCACTGAATAGGTAGAATATGGTACAAGACTCTGTTGGGAAAGAGAGGTCCCTTAAGTCCAGAGGCCTCAGGAGAGGCTTGACAGTGTGGGCCGGGTTAAAGGAGCCTGCAAAGAACAGCCACTGCTCATCCTTCAGTGCTTACAATGTGGCCCTAACTGTGGCCAGTGTTTTCCATTTATTACATTTATAACTGTCCTCTGAGAATGGTATCACTGGCCCCGTTTTATGGATGCAAGAATGAATCTAACAAAGAACAAGCAACATGGCCATTGTCACTGGACTTTTTAGAGGGCTGAGCAAAATACGGACATGGATTCCCGCTGACTCCCATTCTCCATCACCACACTCTATTGGTCTTTGTATTGGTTCATTCATTCCATGCCCGGGTAGAAGGAGCCTGATCAATTCCAGGTTTGATCAGAGAGGGTGACCGGGGGAGGGAGTCTTTACTGCAGATGAGGATCTTCTCTGTGCCCCTTTTGCTTGTGACCATTTTGTCTTCACACTGTGGCTCTTCCCTGCTGGTGGCACTCTCAGGTGTTTCCAGCTGCTAGCCCTGGAGCTAGCGCCTCATCAAGAGGAATCTCGGAGCCCTAGGCTGCCAGTGTCTTAATCACAGGTTGAAACTCCCTAATTCAGTCCCTCAAGGGAAGTGTTGGAGATTGCTGGGAGGTTTGGTGAGAGCATTAGTTTTTCTTCCTGGAACATCCTAAGGACTGTAAGTGTACCGTGCAGGGTGAGGCAGAGTTCTTTATGGGACACAGTAGGGTGGAAGGTAGTAAGTATATGAGGGAAAAACAGGTAATGTTTTCCCCCAGTTTGCACCATTACTTTCAAGTCACCATTTCAAAAAGCACAGAACTTTCTTGTGCTTACCTCTGTCTTTGAATTTATCATACACTAATTTAGTTGTTTACTTTTTAATCTTCCCCACAAAACTTGCCTCATGTCTGTTGTTGACTTAGAGTTAACAGTACCTGGTATTACGTGGGCACAATGATTTTGTTGTATTTATTCAACAAATACCTAATGGGTACCGCTCTGTTCAAGGCACTGTTTTAGGCATTAGAAATGCAATGGTGAACAAGACAAATTCCTCCCAGCATGAGCCCACATTCACAAAATGAAAAGCCAGATTGTAGATAATCAGGGAGCCAGGCAGATACATATATAAAATGCAGTTTTGTGCAGTGACAAGGCAGAAAGGGAAATAAAACTGGACGAGAGGTTAGACGTTCTCTTTACATAGCGTGATCAGGAGGGCCCTCCTGGAAGTATAAAACATCACGGGAGAGTCAGCTGTGGGGGTAGGACTGTTACAGCTGGTAGAAGAAGCAAATAAAGGTGTGTGATGCAGATAAACTTAACTTGTTTGAGGAGTGAAAAGCTAGTGCAATGGAAAAAAAACAAAAGGAAAATGTTAGGTGGGATTTCAAAGCGGTGAAGTAAACAGAACTGCGTTCATAGTGGGCCTTGAGGTAATACAAAGAAGCTGGGACAAATCCTTGCTCAACAACCATTTATTAAATATTGCTTGTGCAGCAGGCACGTTTTAGGTTCTGGAAATACAGTTATAAACAAATTAGGTGTATTTCCAGCCTTTGGGGAGCTTACCTTATTGGGGGTAAGGTCAAACAATAAGGCATATAAATCTCGTGTGTGTGTGTGTGTGTGTGTGTGTGTGTGTGTCTGTACATCAAAAAGTTAGTTAAATGCTGGTGCTGGAGAGGAGGCTGGAGTGGAGGCATTCTCAATGGGGTCCTATCTCTCACAAGGGGGGTGAAATTTAGTTCTTGGTGGGGGTGGGATAGAAAACATCTTACTTTTTTAATGTACAAAGCACAGATGTGCATATGATATATAGACAGATATACAGTATATCTGTGATGTTAAAATGTCATGAGGAACAGGAAGAAGATGCCTAAAAAGTTTCCTTAGTGAAGAAGAATTTTTAAAACTGAGATGCACTGCTCTGCAGTTACCCATTTGCAGGTGGGAAAGGAGAACCTGCTGAGCGCGGGTTGGCGTATGGAGAAGTTAAGTCCTGTGTGTGGTGTTGGAAACTGTTTTCTGTACAAATGTAGAGTTTCCCCTCCAGGTAAGATTATGCCTGTTCTGTGAAGACTTTGATTTATCCATCTCAGCTCTCGTTTCTTTTTTCCTCCCTTAATACCTTCATGTACTTAAATCTAGATTATCTAACTTAACTCTTAAAGATTACACTTATCACATTCATTCACACATTGAGCAAATATTATTGAGCACATACTGTGTGCTAGGCACTCTTGTCTAGGCAGTGGTGAACAGACAAAAATAATAACTGAACAACATGATTCCAGAGAGTAATAATTGATATTAGGAAATACCACAGTTTCAGTAGAGGGGGACTGGGCATTAGGCATAGAAGAAGAAAAGGTTGGCTAATTTAGATATTGTAGTCAGGAATCCCTTTCTAAACAGGATGTACCTGAATAATTTTTATGTCATAAGCAAATCTTTATCTTCTTAAATAGATTAGAATTAGGTCTGAGGGGAAGGAATGAGCTAGGGTTCAAATCATGCCCTGCCATTATATCATGCTTTGAGTCACTCATTCATTTACCCAAAATAGCATCTTTTGAATTCCAAATTTTGTAATATTTATGGTAGTCTGTGGGCATCTACTCATTGATTCATTGAGACAACTGTTTAGTGTTTGTGACGGTGAATCAAAGAAAGGTCATGATTGATGGTGACCAGGAGTGTGGCTTTGATTGTGTTACATTGCCATGGGTATTAGACACCCAAGTGCAGATGGTGAGTAGGTAGCTGAATCTGCCAGTCTAGAATTTGTGAGTGAGACAGGGCCAGGAAACCCTGATCTGGGACTCCAGCAGAGAGGTGATACGTGCCGCCATGAGATCGGCTTGGTTCAGCAAGGAAGCGAGCACAGCGAAGTGAACAGGATCGGTGACCGAAGTCTGTGACACTTCCATATTATCAAGATGGAGGGACAGATTGTGGGGAGTTGGGGCAGGGAAGAACAACGGGGAAAAGTGTGGGACAGCTGTAATTAAGCAACAATAAAACAAAGTGTAACTCTAGAAAGCAATAATGATATCTATATACAAAATAATGTCCTGGAATAGAATCGTTGGTTTTGTTTCTAAATATAAATAAATTAAAAAAATGATGGAGGAAGAGAAGAAACTAGCCAATGAATCTGTGAAGGAGGGATCAGTGAACTAAGGAAAACCAAAGAGCTGTGCTGTTCTGGAATCCAAAGAAAGAAAATACATGAAGGGCATGGAATAACAAACTGTCAAACACTGCTACTAAATCAAGTAGGATGAGAACTGAGAGGAGAGTCTAAAATGTAGCCACATGGAGCTCCCTTGTGACCTTGATATAAGCAGTTTCAATAAAGCTTGGTTGGAATAGGTTTGAGAGAGAACAGAAGGAGCTCAGAGACAATAAGTATAGACATGTTTTTGGAAGAGTTTTGCAACGGGAGATGGCAAAGGAATGGGCTGGAAGCTGGCAGGAGCAAATGGTCAAAAGAAGGGTTGCCAGGGTTGGAGAAATAAGAGCATGTTTGAATACTGAGGAGAATGATGCCAGAGTCAGTGACAAATTGATGATGTAGGGAGGGTCAGTTTCTGGAGAGCTGTTTTTAAATAGGTGAGAGGAAGTAAAACCACATCCGTGTGCAACAGGAGGTTTAGCCCTGGGCGTACGTGAGGGTACTTTGTCTGTGGTTATAGACAGGAGGGCAGGGTTAAGTGAGTTCAGATCCTGGGACGTGGGGATCTGCGAAGGGCATCTGTGGACGTTCTTATTGCTCCTTCCATTTCCCAGCGATTAGAGCACAAGATGAAAGGCTCAGTTCCAATACCGCTGACAAATTTTATCATTTCAAGTGAGCAGTGCCGTACTTTTGAGTCTCGGTTTCCTCATCTGTGACATTGGAATAAAATATTTACCTCTTAAGTGTGGTCATGACAATTAAATATGACATTATATTAAAAAAAAAACAAACAAACACTAGCCTGGCATCTGCACCATCAATTAATGTTGGACAAAATTGAGTTCAGCATGAGCCCAAAGGAATTTCCATCTTAAATAGCATATGTTACCTAGATTGCAGGCAGGGGGACTTGCTCAGTATAGGCCACAGTTAATAACAGCATGAAATGCAGATGAGATGGGCTTAATCTTTAAGAAGTACAATTATCAAAGTCTTGCTACATTCGTCATCTGGCCTCTGACCAAGAACTCACTAAAATGCTATAGCCATAATTCTCCACACACCTGTCGGTGCCCACCAGCTTAGAGTGATAGTAATACACTGAACTTGGGGAGAAAACAAATGTCAATGTTCAGTCCTCTGTCACAAGCTAAGTGATCCAGGCATAGGAGATATCACCCTGATTAAAGTGTCAAATGGTCCCTAATCACATTAAAATGAAATGTGACTAGAGCATACCAAGAGATGGGACATCCCTGTCACCTTTTCTCTTTTCCCCATGATAGCAATATCTATTTGCTATAATCCAGATAATGTGAATGTCTATTCATATTGTGGGGACAATGAGATGACTTGCATTTGACAGATCTTATTATGCTAGAAATCAACCGCTCTAAAATTAACATAGGCTCTTATTAGAAACAATTATGCAAAACTTCTCTGATGCCTAAAATTTCAGCAGGCAAATACCTTCTTCATATCCCTCCTAACTTTCTTTCCTCTTTATGTATTTTTTTAAATGGGCTCCTAATATAGGAATCTGGTATAAACGTAAGCAATGTCAAGCAAGTTAAAATGTTTATGTAATACCTACATTTACCATCACACAGTGGGTACCCGTGACACTGGGCACTGAAACTGTAGCTCAGGGACTGTGGTTGTCTCTGAAAAAGGCATTTATTTTTCTTATTTTTGAGGCCATGAAGTCAACACTATGAGAGTAGGGAGCTTATACTACTCAATGGTTCTTTTTCAATCACCCAAAATAACACCTGGTAGATAGTAAGTACTCAATAAATGTCTGCTAGATAAGTAAGTGTTAACTAATAGTTCTCTGATGAAATTAAGCCTGCCATTGCAGATTATTTATTAAGAATCATGGGGAACAAACAGCTCCTCACACGGTTTTTTTCACAACCCATCTCCAATGAACATCCCCCAAATTAACTTAAATGGTCCAAACTCCATAAACAAATATCTCTTTCTCCCTCTTGAAATTATAATTTAGAAATAGTTTTCTCCCATTTTTCAGTGGACTGACCTCTAAAGAGGGTAAATGGCGAAAGCATAAAATGTGTCCAAGACACACCTAAAACCCTGGGTGCATTTTTACAGTATGTGCAGTCCAGTCCATTGCTTGTTATGAACCTTGAGTTTTTCACTGTGGAAAATTAAGTTTGTCCCATGTTGGAACATAGGATAAGTTTGAAATAGTCAAAAGTGAAATAAGGAAACAATATTATCTGTGGCTTCAGTTTTGACACTTGTAATTGCTAGTTCTCAGCTTCTGTCAAGCCAGACTCTCTGATGATTGCCAGAAGGACACTCAGGTATATGATTTAGACAAGAGATCATAAAGTCTAATGTCTACAGAGGATGAACAGGTGAATGTGTACCTGAGTCCCTGAGGGTAGGAACACAGTTGGAGTTGAAAATGTGGTGAACCGGCACATGCCTTATACAAAAGCACTGAAGTCAGTCCTACAATAGATGCATGCAGTTACACCTGGCTTCTTAATTATCAATACTATTGTGTAACGAACAATGGGTAAGCCAGAGATCATCCAAGCAAGACTACGTAAGAAGCAGTATTAGTTGCTTAGAGGCATATAAGAAGAAGGTCACATTCTTGTCCTCTCAGTTGTGTCCTCTGAAAGTCAAAGTTTCACTGTTTACAATGGAGAGTGCCTCATTTGGGTTTTTTTTTTGTTCCTTAACAGCATGCCATACCCTTGAACAGCATTTCATATCAGGTAGAATGCATGAGTTTTTAAAAAATAAGAAGTATTGGCAGAATAAAAACCTGTTAGTAGGAAGACATTATTTAGCATATACGCGTATGAAAGCAAGCAAGAAATTGAAGTTCAGAAATGGAAATATACACAGCAAAAGTTTTTACCATAGTGATTTGTTCTCTAAGATTCAGCTCCTTTTGGAGAGAATAGGGCAAGAAAACCATCAGTCTTCCCTGAGCAGCATGGGTAGAGGTTGACTGACCTTACTGTGTGTCAGAATCACATGGCAAATTTTAAACACTACATACTCTTTACCATCCTCCGTAGCCACGTTCACTTCAACAGTCTCCTCCTGAGGTTCCGACCTGCTAAGTCTGTAGTGGGATCCATAGTTTAGCTGCATTCCCCAAGGGAATCTAATGCGAGTGGTCAATGGCCTGTCATTTGGAAGTTTATTTGAAGGCATGTGGTCCATTCAGAAGCTTAAAACTCATCTGAAACAAAAAGAGTTTAGAAGTAAATAATAAAGATACCCCCAAGGTGGTAGAAAGGATAACTCTAGTAGCAATAACAGTGTGTTTAGTAAAGAAAGAGGCAGAATATTGAGAATTTTTCACTGAAATTTTAATAATTAATGGCATTTTAGGAGTAACAGTGCATAAACACTTAGACGGGGCAAGATCTTGAATGTATGTGTTCAGTACACAAACATTCAATATATTTAGTGTTTAATCAGATTGACTATTAAAGGATTTAGAATGCCTAAGCTACATAGTGTTTGGAAAAATTAGTCTCTGTGCAAGAACAGGAAATTGGTTTCATCTCATGCACTAACACTATTTAATCGGCTGTGTTTGCCTTGGGTGCTCCATTGACAGATTGAAGTAGAATTTACCTGGTTCTGAAGTACAGTGTGCAGTAATCAATTAGTGATGTCTGACCTGGGAACAGAGATGAATGTGGTTGCAGTGATGACAATAGGTTTTCTTTTCCTAAGAGATTCATATTGTTGTATTTGAAAAATATATCAAGGAGATATTTTAATGTCTCCATTCTACCACTCAAGTGGGCACATTGTAAATTGCACTGGCACCCAGAACAATTCCAGGCACTGTTGATGCTGAACAATCCGTGTACCTTTGAATTGATGCCTTCCATTTCGCTCTTAATGGCAACCTGACACATTCTGCAATCTCACATCTCCTTGGAGAGAGCCATGGTTCTTTATATCTTTATGTTTTAGCAAATATACGGTCGAGAGTGTTTGTTAAAGCCGTAAATATTTACAAGTTGGGGAAGTTAGTATTGTTAAATGGCTGGTTGAACATCATTCAATAGCATGATAATTCGGGGAAGGGTAGCTGAGGCAGATGTTCTGTTAGAAACTTGTCTTTTATTTTTTTCTTTTAACTATTTTATCGTTATGTTATTACAGTTGTTTGAATTTTTCCCTCTTTGCTCCCCCTTCACCCAGCACCCCCCGGGGTCAATCCTTACACCATTGCCTTTGTCCGTGGGTCATGCAGCACGTTCTTTGACCCGTCCCTTCACCTTCTTTCAGCGAGTCCCCGCCCTCCTCTTCTCTTACAGCTGTCAGTCTGTTCCGCGTTTCTCTGTCTCTGATTCTATTTTGCTTGTTAGTTTATTTTGTTCATTAGATCCCACTAATTAAAAAGCTTCTGCACAGCTAAGGAGACCTGTCTTTTAAAATACTCACAAAGTGGTGACTGAGAATTGCCAACTCAGTGCAGGGACAAAGAGAACAAATTTGCATGGTGGTCAGGCAGCTTCTCCTGAGAATGAGATTCAAGCTAGACCCCAGACCGAGGATGAATCGGATCAGAACCAACAAAGGAAAGGAAACAAAGGAAAAGGTGCTCTCTGGCTTGTGGTATTATTTATCTGCTCCCTTGCCTGACAACAAAAGCCTTGCAGCCTAGGATATCTGATGTTTCTCAGACGTTTTTGGTCTCTTATTTTTTTTCATGATGCACATTTTAACACTTTGGGTAATTGAGAATTAAGGCTATGTCTGATTTTAAAATGCCAATTTTGCTGCTTGGGGAAACTTGGAGAACAAGTATACCAATGTAGAAGATATTTCACTCTTGGCTAGATTTTAGTGTTGTATGTTTAGCCTGGGGGAGATGACCATGCCATTTATCCCCATGTGCCGTCTCTGTGCCTGTAGACTTGGACTTGGCAATGTTATGATAATTACATGGATATGTTTATATACCCGATTAAAGTGTGTCTTATTGAATAACATGTTAAATATAATTTGATAGTTTTCTTAATGCTGCAGAAAGCTGTTTAGTTGCTTAAAACTCAGAGGCCTGCCTGTCTTCACCACTGCCCGCCACCCCCGCACCTCCCATTTTCTTCGTGCTTACATTGCTGGTTCAGCTTAGCAAAGAGGTTGAATTGCTGAGAAACACCTTGATCCCATTTTTCAAAGGACAGACAAACAAAACAAAATAAAGAAGAAAATATTTTCAGCAGGACATGCCTAGTACAACCTCTGTGATGGATGGACTCTGCTAGTCCAGCCCAGGGTGGGCTCATTCTGGGCGCACTTGAGAGAAATGCAAAGTCAGGCTACCCACTGTGGTTTTTATAATAACTAAATAGATCTTCAAGTACAGGTGTTGGAATGGAAGACTGAGAGAGAAGCCAGGAGAACCTGGCTCCTGGACCGGGCTGGTTTTGTAGTGGAATGGTTACAGTCTGTATTCACCAGATGGTGGCCATGGTCTGAAATCCCCTCTGGAATTTGGGAATTAGTAGTTGAAGACTAGGTAGGCCACTTCATGCCCATTGGGAAATGGGTGGTATCTCTTATTGATCAGGAAGGGACTTATGGCCCAAAGACAGAGTCTAGGGACTTGAGGATTTAGGGAATTCATAAAGATATCACATTAGAAGCAGAGAAATGCAAAGGCTAAAGAATCATATTCTGATCTGTAATAGATGCCAAAGAGACCAAATAGCAAATATAGGTGGCTGAAGAATATAAAACATTCAATCAAAATAAGAGTGGAGCAGGGGCAGACCATAAAGATCCAGAGGCAAAGATTCTACGTGGATCAGTGACTCGGCATCTGGAAAAGTGCCTCTGCCCACAGACTACCAAATGCAACAGGATTTGGTATTATTGCCAGGCTGGACGTCATGGCACTGAATGGGCACGTGTATACCAAGTGGACTGATTTGGCGAGATGGTAAGAGCAAAAGTTTGACTCTGAGAGCTCACAGGGGGAGGTTGAACAACAGTGGGAAGACCAGTTAAACTAGTGAGTAGACCTGGATTATATGAGACTGGGAAAGGCAGTTAACCTCTGTGGATGTCACCTATAAATTAGAAGTTATAATCCTTGTTCTGTATCCCTCTCAGGTGGTTTATGAGAATCAAATTGGAAAATATAAGTACATGATAAATGTTATTCAAATGGAGTTTTATCTTTCACGATATTGTAATTAAATGCAGGTTGATCTGTAATGTATATTTAAGTGCTACTACAGTGTTCTTTGTTGTGCTTGCTATCTCCTTAAAATATGTGGGGAATTCAGTGAGCTTCAGATTTCAATGACAACTTATGTCTTACCTTCTTGAATACTTGTAAGATAGCCTTTGCTCTCCTCCTAAGATCCATCAAATGTTTGAACAATATTAGGATTGGAACATTCTGCTAGCAGTTAGGTCTAATTAATGCATGAACTCTAGAATCAGAAAGTAATAAACAGAGGTCGGCAAAAGTATGTTTACAGTTGTTTGAATGGAACATAATACTATAATTGATAAAACACAAGAACAAACTCTATGTTTTGTGTACTCACAACCGTAAACCTTCTTTTGCCTGCCCCTGTCTGTTGCTATAGAAACAGATAACCTATTTACTGGGAGTGTTATTCATGTACGTATTCCAATTGCATTTATCCACCCACTCATTTATTTATTTATTTAAGAAATATTAAATATTTGAAAATACTTATATAAAAATACTTATATAAATAAATATATGGCAGGGATTTATTCAAAATCACCTATTAAAATAATTAATATTATATTATTTAAAATGTAATTTTCAGTGAAATGCGTTTCATGGTATATTCTTCAAAACATTTAGTTGATAATCTAAAGAAACTTTTCCCGTGTTATGATCCTATCAGATAGGTAACTTCATGGGATTTGGAACTAGATTATAGCACTACAAATTCTACATTTTATTTGAACAAAATCACTCATGCATTTTTCCCCCAGGGGATCTTTTACTCATAAGGACATTTATATAAACATTTCTGGAATTTCATATTTTACTATGGTACTTACTTCACATATAGTTACTATTATGAGAATGCTATAATTAATAAATTACTCTTTTTTCCCTAAAGCATTTAAAATTTTTTTTCATTTTGTCTCCTTCCACAGTTATTTTCATCTTACCCATGATTGTCAGGTACAGCCCACAATGGTCAAATATAGTACTTATTAATTAATGTTTGATATATTCTTTGTGTGAGGTTCTAGCATATCTTCTCTGATAGAACTGATTCATTATTTTTTTTAATCTAACTACAGCCATTTATGATTTTGTGATGTATGCAAATTAAGTAAAATTATATGCTAGTCTTATTTTTAAAAGTTTAATTCACTGTAAAATCAGAATTAGTCTTTCAGTTCATAGAATCTTATTTTTTAAAAAGATAGATATACCCAGGCTTTTCAAAAATATTATTTTAGAACACTTAACATTAAAAATATTTCAGTACTACTTCACTTACCTGAATGTAAATATGATATCATCTCATGCATTGCTAATAGAATAGCTCAAGTAGCCATGATCTACCTTAACTTTCTTAATTGATGACTCCTAGGTTTATCATCTGAATTCTGAATATTGACAAAAGCTGTAACCCCATCTACTAAAAGATAGTGTCTATTACTCAAAGGAGAAATATAAATAATACATAGTAATAGTATACTGATAGTGTCCTCTACATCTCTGGCCACTAAGTGGTGATAAATCACCCAAAATCCATTCTTATCTGTTTGTTCACATTTAACATGTAACATAAAGATTTGTTTGAGGTAGCTTTGACTCATTGGATGGCAATCTTACACACACACACACACACACACACACACACACACGTACAACTGATACATTCCTTCCTTCTTTTGGGGCAGCCAGTTTTTTTTATTTTTGTTTTTGTTTTTTAATGCAACAGGAAAATTTGCCTTTCCCCTTCTTTGGGTTGCTTGAGCAAAGCTTAATAATTCGTGCTTAATAAATAACTCAAAAAAGAAAAAATACATTAAAAAATAAAGTACCCTTTCTTCTCTTTTTGGTAGAGCTTCAGTTGTTTCATTTTATAGACACACAGCCAGAAGGATTACCAAAGTTCATGCTACTTTTAGTACTGTGAAAACCCCAAGTGGCATAGAATTGATAGATACCTTTAATACTAAAATCAATTAACCCACAAGTCTTTATTGATTTCAGTGGCTGCTAAGTGCTATGTGGGATCCCTGCGAAAGACCAGGCGTCATCTCTGACACTTGGAGAGCCATTGGAGAAGTAAGACCAGCACATGGGAAAAGAAATTAGAGAGACATTTTTCCTTAACCATCTTCCTGAGTCTCAAAACTTTTCACCTTAGTTTTATGTCCATCTTAGTCATGAAGATACATAAATACATAAATTCTATATCTTTATCTCTGTCTCTGTTATCTGTCTGTCTGTGTGTAATGTTGGATGGGCAAGCCAGTGGGTAATGGGGCTGACCCTTCCCTAATCGCACTCTTAGATTTACATCCCCACTCCGGCCACACCAAAATCTGTTCCTGTGCCGGCCGTGCACTGTGCTCTCCGAGGCCTTTGAGCTTCCACATGATGTCCTTCCTAACTAAAATAGACTGTCTTTTCCAACCGACCTGAGAAGTTTCAAGTACTTGTTCATTAGATCTTCAAATTTAAACACCTCTTTTTCTAAGAAGCATTCCCCGACACCTCCCTACATGTCCAGGCTGACAGACATGTAATAAATAATTCCACAAATAAGGTATACTAGAAATAAGCATTTTTTTCCAAATAACTCAGTTTGTTTTTTATCTTTACTCCCCCAGTCTGAAGTAGAAGTGAAAATGTAGTTTCCGTCCATTTGAACCCCACCCCCTTTCTTGGAAGGGGCTTTTGTCATCATCGTTACCATCGCTGAGCGCATCTTCATCATAACAACCCCAGAGGTAGATGTTGGTATTATCTGTATTTTACAGAGAGCTGAGCAGTTTTCATTTGGTGAGGCTGCAAACCCAGGTACTCGGAATTGAGAGACTGTGTTTAATCGCTGTTAGACTGTACATTGACAAGGCATCAGTGTAGCCGGATAGTACACAGCTGATGGTTCATGCTGTCTGTCTACACAGATATTCGCCGAGTAATCCACCATGCCACCTAGTCCTGGGTCAGTCATCTTCATAGGTCACTAAGGAGATATATCATGTTACCGTCTAAGTGTTCATTCCATGCTATTCTTGGGCACACGGGACTATGTCTGCCTCAGCGTCATAATGCAGTGAGGAGATCACTGTAAATCTATTATTATACATGCTTAGAACCAATGAAGGGTCATATCTTCTCTCTTGGATCTAGCTGGGCTCTACCTAGGCAGCAAGGAACTGATCCTGTATCCAACACTTTTCATTCGGAATTTTGTCCTGTAGACTCAGTTCCAGGGAACCTTTCTCTGGGACTCAGCAATGTCTGCTTGTCTCTGAATTCCCCTGCAGTCTTCTCTTGTCCTACATCTGAGGAACCATTCTTTGTCTGATCAGAGGAGGCCTTGCTTTTTCTTGCGATGCTTTCTAATGAATCTTTTTTTATGAACCAGGAGTCCTTTCTGCTTTCTCAGGGCCTGATTATTTGAACTCCAAAGGCAGGGAAATTTGCCTTTTCCTCTGCTTTCTCCAGCAGAATCCTGTCCTTAAGCAGTAAGAGCAGCCCTGCCCAGCTTCCTGTCTGCATGTGAGGAAGGGTCCCCTGGGTAAGGGAACTCAGCCATATCCAAGATCCCATCCTCCATGGAGTTGTCTTTCTCTGCTTGGATTCCAGAGCATCCTGTACCTGCCCTATTGCAAGTTACATGCTTTATTTTAGGCAATATGCTGCCTGCCTTCCTTACCATGCTGTAAGCTCTGTGAAGGCAGATACTATACCTTTATTTTCACTACTTGGCATGTGGTAAGCTCTTAAAGAGTAATGGATGGATGGACGAATGAATGAATAAATGAATCGCTGATCAGATCACCACTGAAGCCTCTTAGCTTACTATAAGATCATTATATGATTCGAAAAAGCAGTCCCTATTTTGAATTGGATGGACTAGTTCCACTTTCAGTGAGAGCCATGGTCTCTGGCTTTGAGTCCTGTCTTCGTGTAGGTCTAGCGTGATTTCTCCTCACTCAGTCTAACTGACATCCAATGGGATGGAGTGTGAAACCCTACCCACCAGTGTGGCGGGAGAGCTGCAGAAACTCTTGGTACGTGCACTCTTTTCAAACTCCTGCACTGAGAGGTTTGCCCAGACTTAATGTGGCTTCTAGCAGGCCAACGCCATGTTCCTGGCACAACCCAGCATCCTTTTCTGTCTGGCAAAGCTCTAGGCTGGCAAAATAATTTACTGTCCCTCCTAGCCAACTTCTGATGGTAGGCCCCGATCTCCCTTTCTTAGAGCATTTTCCAAAAAGGACGTATCACTGTGAGTCCTTTCTCCTTGTGAGGCATGTGCCTATCGCCTTTAAGCCAGGAGTGTCTTTCTCAAAGACACGGCAGCCATTCCTTTGAAATGTAACCACTGGGAAGGCGATGACCTCTGCCTGCGGTCTCTGTGGGAGGATAGAATCCTAACTCCGTAGCTGCCAGCAAGCAGACACCCTTCCACGGTCTTCTGTCCAGCCTCACTCGCTCCCCTTCCCCACATCTTCATTCTTCTAAAAAAAAAAGTGCCCAGTCTCCTCCGCATAAATTGCAGTGAAGTTCAGCATTTCACCCTACTATCAGTAGTTACTGAATAAAATCTGTTTTCACAGCTTTCACTGTCTAGCTTTGTTTATCTTGGACAGTGGTCACATCCGTACTTATCCATTATGTAGCTGAGTGAATGGTTTTAATGTTCAAAAGGACTACAGAGGAGGTAAAAGAAAGGGCACACACTGTGAAACCCGCCATGTTGGAAATACTCTGCACTTCCTGCCCTCGGTGGCTGTGTGGTGCATGTCCAATGAAGCACTGAATGTACACAGATCAATAATTTGCTGAGCACATGCTATGGTGACTTTATATGTCAACTCCCGATTTCACAGCAATGCCAGTAATTACTGACATTTATCGATGGCTTACTCTGTATGGCCCAGATACAGTGCTAAAATACGTTGCATATATGAGCTCATTTAATCCCCCCAAATATCCTGCAGTGGAGGTGCTACTGTCATCCCCACTTCCAGGAAGGGAACTGGGGAACAGAGGGGCAAGTGATGTTTCCAAATCCATATACTTGCAAACTCATATACCATATTTTATTGTGCTTTGCTTTATTGAACTTTGCAGAGGTTGAGCTTTTCACAAAGTAAAGGTAAGACCCTCCACTAGCAAAAAGATTATGTGCAACTCATTGAAGATGATTGTTAGCATTTTTTAACAATAAAATATTTTCAATTAAGGTATGAACATTTTTAGAAATAATGCTATTGTATACTTACTGGACTAAACTGTAGTATAAACATAACTTTTATATGCACTGAGAAACCAAAATATTTGTGTGGATTCCTTTATTACAATATCTGCTTTATTGCAATGGTCTAAAACAGAACCCACCATAGAAGGGTGTTTGTAGTTAATAAGAAACTAACCAGTGCTCATACTAACTCTTTGACCTCAAAGCCCATATACTTAATCACCAGGCTTTGCAGGCTCCACTAGGTTACTAAGAAAAATGCAAGTACACAGATAATAATTCAAGGTAATATATTGTACATGTCATAGATATAGGATGTGATATGCACACTTGTTTAGGGAATTTTTAATCATAATGAGATTAATGAGCGGGAATTAATTAACACTGTTTTTAATACCCTTCTCCTGAATCTAGAAAGCTTTATCATTTTTCTGGAGAATCTGAACTTTCAGTTTAGGAATTTAATTATTCGTATGCCCTATCATTTATTAGCTGATATTCTACATAAATAGTTTCCCCTCTTTTCTCTTCCTTCACCATTGTTTCCCCTGAATTGTTTTCTTAGACTTGAGTAATTCTGAAAGCTTCAGCAAAGCCCACCATTACATGGAAGAAATAGAGGTAGATAATGAAGCGAGTTGAGCTGGGATGTTATGGTGAGACAGCTGGCCTCAGACATGGCTTTGGTTGGCTGGGCTCATCACTTGGAGTGAGCCCTGAGCAATGGAGATGATTATCTCTAATCTCTCTGGACTCTGTCTGAAGAAAAATCCACATCAGATACTGCGTCTTAATCAGTCAATGTCAAGAAGTTTTACAATCACTAAACACTTCTTTTATTACTGGTGTTATTGCAGAAAAACTCAGGGAGACTCTGTCTTTTATCCACATTCTGGCACATTTGAAAAGAGTGATTTTCAAAAGCACTGTTCAAGTCACAGGGCCTCCAGACATGGACAAAAACATGCCAGGCCCCCCATCTCCTTAGCGATTCGGTGGCTTTTTCCATGAACGAAATCTATTCGTGGGTCCATTCTGCTTCAGAGATCAGAAAGAAGTCCAACTTAGCATCTGCTAAATTCAGCATCAGCAAACTGAGAAGGTTCTGGAATTTGAGCTGGATTGCCCACTTGGGCTCTATACAGTTGTAAAGGTACCATACAGTCCAACTGATAGAGTAAGATGATGAGCCAGTCCTTGCCAGAGTAAGGAGGAAGATACTAATTGCTGTAAATTCATTTCTACAGTAGTTGTCAAAGAGCGATATAGTATTACACCTGGCAAGGCCCTTAGGAGATTCTTTAGTCAGTAAGGAGGGGTGAAGAAGAACCAAGTGCCTTAATCAGATGCATTCTAGCTGAGGAACAGCAGGAAAGGTATTTAACTTTTCTAAGCTTAGTTTTTCTATCTTATAATATTATTGTATTAAATTACATAATATTTAGCACAATTCCTGGCATAGAGTCATGCTCAAAAAGTTTTAGCTAACTGCTTCAGTACCATCATCATCATCCTTGTCACCATATCTATACCAGCGCTCACCAAAATACAACCAGCAGGTCAAGTGTGGCCCACAACCTGGTTTTAATTTTGTAAATACAATTTTATTTGACCACAGTTACACCCAATTGATAGCATATTGTCTATGACCGTTTTGGCCCCTACAGTAGCAGCAATGAATAGCCATTAGCAGAAACCTTTACAGAAAAAGTCTGCTCACCCTGATCAGTGGCTTGAAGTCCTGGGAAATGGTGGAAGGGGCCAAGAAGCAAACTCTGGTTTCTACCTCATTCACATAATATGTGTATTAGAGTTTTGCCTATGATTTTATTATAGAAAAATTGAGCAAAAAGGGAAAGTAGAATGAATAAAGTTGAACAAACTACCTGATGACATCTTTTTTTCCCCTAAAACAGAAAAGCTAACCCCTTTGAGTTGGGCAGTAGGGGACAGGAAGAAGGGAAAGGAGGGATGGAAGGATGTGTCAGGTAGGGAGTACTGGCCCTGTAAAGATATATTAGCAAGAAATTGTGTGGAGTGTCTGTGGAACTGAAAGTAGTCCTCGGCTGATAGAGCACTGAGTACTGAGCTGGGAACACGGAGTTGGAAGATGAAATTAGGCAGCTGGGTGGCAGTCAAATCATGCCTGATACCAGATGTTGTCTTAAGCAGCTGGGTCTTTATCTTGTAGGAGAAAGGGAATTTGGAAGGGTGGAAAGCAAGAGTGGCATTCTGATTTTTTCTTTTGGGTTGGATCATTGTGAGGGAGGTAATGCAAAAATACCTGGCGGATAATTAAATGGAGGCAGGGAGCACAGCTGGAAGCAGTATTGGTGGTACGCGTGACACGCGGATTATCAAGCATTGCCAGCACTAGAAAACTTCAGGAAATCCAGGCTGGCCCGAATGTCAGTATAAATTTTTTTTCTGGATTTTGAATTTACTTATTTTTATTTTATGGAAATCCAAATCAAGACAGCTACCATCTGTCTTGAATGAAGTGAGGATGTTCTTTGACAGTGGAAAAGGAGTGTCCACATAAGATTCCATGAGTGGCAGGCCCGTGGTGGTAGCAGTAGTAGTAACTGTACCATTCATTTACTGAATGCCAAATTGTGAATCAGTGATTTTACAGACATTAGTTCTTACAATACAAAATTTTTTTCTGCCCCCAAAGACCACTTATTTTCTTTTACTTTAGTTCTCCACACCCAGGTCAACCTCAGTTCTTGCACTTGGACTGTTGAAAGGCTATTGCTCTAGAGAATGACAGCATCTCTTGGAGAATTGTATAATCAACCACCCAGCATCTTGGTGCTAATCACTTAGTTTCCTTCCCTTCATATGAGTAAACTAAAATGGAAAGACTCCAGAGAAACAGAAAAACATTGTCTCCCATCTCCTCATTATGAGATATTTCTTCCCCCTCTCTGTGTGTAGATGTTTTTGTAAAAACTTTGCATTTCTGTCTTCTCAGTTGTGTTAGATATTAGAATACTTTTGTTAAGGGCTGATGTGATTTTAGATGAAGATTAGTTGTAGGCCTACATGGATACACACACACACGCACGCATGCACGCACGCACGCATGCACGCACGCACGCATGCACGGAGGAAAATAGAGAATCCCCAGTAGTTTTTGTACCTAAACATCTAGGTAATTTAATATTTTTAAGGTGTGCCATGGGTTAGCTAGTGTCAGGTCCTGGCTTATTTGGAAATCTAAGATGAGGCAACTCACTTGGACAAAAATAAGTTTATGTCTTCGCTACGTACATCAGTGTGAGAAAGGCTGAAACGTCAGGGAGATGCTTGCATTAGATAGTTTTGTATAAATAAGAGTTTTGTGTAAAACACTGAAGTGTTGACATCTATAAAACTTGATGAAATTTCTCTAGCTGAGTCAGGGCTAAACAAAGACCCTGTAATGCTCCAATATTCTGGATATATTGTATACCAAATTAAATCATCTAGGCAAATAGTATCTCCGATAACATTTTAAAAAGAGGTGGGAAATAGGTCATGGTAGATGGATACAAGGCTGTCTTCTCTCTCTGTTACAGGAACTTTTGATGACTAGTAAGCTAGGCTCCTTTTAAAAGGAGAAAATGATGGGAAAAAAATCAAATTGTTATCCTATCTCTGCAATGAATCAATGTTATTTAAAACTGAAGAAAGAAAAAAGATTGTACTTGATGGGAAGACTGTTTGGGGACATGACCAAATGCAAAATATGGTCTTGGATTAGATACTAATGTAGAAAACAAGCTATACAAAATATTTGGGTCAATAAGGAAAAGCAGAATGAGATCTAGATATCAAAGAGATAAAAACGTTGAAATTAATTGATGATAAAGGAGATTGTAGATCAGTATTTACAATATGATCTCACTTTAGTAGGGAATAAAATTACACATACATGGGCATGCTCCCGTAGAGAAAATCCAGAAAGATACGAACCGAAGATATTATCAGCAATGATCTTGGAGTGGTAGAAATGTAAAATTTAGTTATTGTTATTGTTTTTTTTAACTCTTTTGCTTTTTAAAATTTTCTGTACATTGCTACAGTGTACAAGTTCTGATTGTGTTAACAGCAGGAGTTATTTTAAGTGTAAATGAATACTGTACATAAGTAAATATTTAAAGCAGTTGGCATCACAAATTATCTGTTAGCTGATTAATGCAAATGGCTAATCTAATAATAACAGTAGCAGTTAATTAGCATTGATTATGTCTGCCAAGTACTGTGATAAGTTTTGTACAAACATTACATCAATTGCTTCTCATTAAAACCATAAAAAGTAGGTACTGTAATTATTTACATTTTATAGATGAAGGAACTGAAGATTTCAGTACCAACTTGCCCAGGGACACAGCTAGTAAGAAATGGGATGAGATTTAAGCCCAGGACTGTCTGAATGGAAATAATTCTCACTTAATTACCATATACGTTGCCTCCTAATCATCTTATTGCCAACATCACATCTCATTGGCAGTCCCAATGATAGCATCTTTAGTAGACTAGCTATAGAGATTATTCTACCAATTACCAAGTAGTGCTTCTTACATTAAAAAATTGCTAGGTCCTTGAGTATAGAAATTTGGAAAACTGGGACAAAAATTTAGTGAGAAGTGATCAGTCCTTGCATTCAAGGGCTCATAATCTGGTGAGATGGTTGTGATTGTAGAGAAAGAATTTGAATGTATTTATGTTTTTAAAGTCAATTTTAGAACAGAAAGAATAGAAATAAATGGAAAACACTTTATAAATATTCTAATAAATAAAGGCAGTATAAATCTTTTTATATAGATGTTTATATAAATTCTGATAGATACTCATTGAAGAATGGATGTGTAGATAGAAATTTATTAATGTTTCCAGTAGATAGGAAAAAGTGTGAACAGAATCTTAATTAAATACCTTCATAAATATGCATTAAATATGCTTAAGAAGGTGTTAGATATTCCCTTCTGGTTGAGAAGAAACATTCCAGGAAACACGTTTTGCAGACTCACATAGATCTCATGTATGTGCCTAATTTCATTTTAAAATTCTCTGGGATTTATATTGCAATTAAACTTAATTGAACAATATAAAAATATACAGAAAAATCAGCAGATGTAAAAAGCAAAGGAAAAGAAGAATTCACATTAATTTGTTCTGGCTTTAAAATTACACTAAAATGTCAGGTTTTTCCTGCAAAATAAGGAGAATTTACTGATGTGATTGAAATTTTTGATGTAAGAGCAATTCAGAAATAGCAGGGAAGAAGAGTGTTTTAACAAGTGTGGCAAAACTACTGAAGAGACGGGCAGCTGTGACTAGAGGTTTAGGTAGGCAAAGAATGTTTTGGAAAGTTTTGGACATATTTGAGCCACTGAGATTTGGGATCTAGTGCCATTTATCGATTCCATGAAGACAAGGAGAAAAAGAGAAAAAGCTTTTCATTTATTAATTGATATCACCACTTTAATCTCTTCCCACTGTCACTTTAAGGAAACCACTACTTTTAATTAAAATGAAAATATAGTTTCAAACATTTTCCATTTGATTGTTTGGTGATTATACTGTGAGCTGACTGATTACAGTGAGTTTCTGAAATTACAGGGACAGTTCCAGCAAAGGAAACAACTCATTGTCTCTTCATAATTTTTTACATTCAACAAAGAAAAGATAGTTTTGAAAGATTTAGATGCCAGAGATTTTTTAATTAACTTTAACCAGGTGACATTGTTTGATAAAATTATATAGATTTCAAGTATACAATTCTACGCTATATCATCTGTATATTACCTTGTGTGTTTACTACCCCAAGTCCCTCTCTTCTCGTCACCCTATGTCTGACTCCCTTTACCCTTCCTGCCTCCCCCCACCCGCCTTTCCCTCCGGTGACCACCAGTTGTCTCTGAGTTTTTGTTTGTTTGTTTGCCTTATTTTTTCATCTGTTGTTTTCCATTTTATATCGCGCATATGAATGAAATCCTATGGTTCTTGACTTTTTCCATCTGTCTTATTTCATTTAGCATGATAGTCTCAGGATCCATCCATGTGGTCAGAGATTATTTTTTTAAACCAACCCATTATTTGTCTTCTTGTTGAACACAAGTATCCTTTTCCACTCGGTCGTTCCCAGTCTAAGTCAGTTCACCAAAAAAGTTTCTCATACTCTTGTGATAAAATCATAGGCATTTTAAAGTTACAGTTACCTTAAAGCAGGTCTGTGCCCCGAGGGGAGGAGTGGAGATGCTTAATCTATGCATTTCTTATATGTAGATGACACCCCAGAGGCTGACTTTGCGCTTAGCTCTCACCCCTGAGGAAGAAGATACTAGAATATCTCCACTATGTTTGGATTCTACCTTTTAGGCTATTTAAAGAAAAATTTTAAAGGCATTGTCTATGTTGTATAAAATCATGTTGACTAAAGCACTAGATTTAGTCCTGATTATTTGCTCCTAAAGATTCTCAGAAATGGTTCTTCTGCCATCAGGATGGTTGGTCAGTCCATGCATTTTATAAACAAATGCAATGCTCTGGTTTACATTGAATTACAAATATTTTTGTGGTAAAACATGAGCAGTGAGGAAAATATGAGTTCAGAGTTGGGACTCATATTCTGTGGGTTCAGTTCTTGGTCTCTTCATTCATTTTTGGGGGGATTTTCTGTAAGCTCCTAATCTCTTTTGCAGTATTCTCATTTATAAAGTTGAGATAATAGTAGTATCTATTTTATAGGCCTGTATGAAGATTAAATGAGTGTAAAAGCACTAAGAACAGTGAATGACACATACTATGTTTATTTAAAACATTAAGTATTTTCATAATGATTCATATCCATTGATACAGAGAATTCTGCAAGTAAACGTACTATCATTGACTGTGCCATTCATATCCCTATTTTGGTAGATTTGTTCATAATTTGATTAGCTCCATATAGTTTTTTAGTTATATCAGTCTTATGATGCACCAGAATTAACCTCCAAATACTCAAATTATAAAAGGTTTCTTAGATCTTTTCCCAATTATGTATAAAAATCATTGAGTTATTTTCAAGCAAGCAAAAATAAAGTAATAGAGCCAGCCATCTAGACAGTCTATCTGGAAAATGTTCCTCTTGTCCAAAATAAACAAATAGTACCATTATAATAAAATATCACCACAATAACAGCAAAAAATCAAGGCAGTATTTTCAGCGAGTTACTTGACTACAAGTTTGTAGAATGATACAAGCTCTACTTACAGGGAGTCAAAAGCTTCTTGCTGAAAGCAGAGAACTTTCCTAAACTATGACCCTTAAAAAATCATTGATTAGACATATGGAACATGTGGATAGACATGTGAATTAAATGGGTCTATTTGGAATATGAATATATGAACATCTGTTCTACAAGCACATCACTTTAGTGAATTACAATGAGAAGTTAATTTACAGAAGAACCTGTAAATTTATTAATTTGTGTCATTTAAAAAATTTGTTTTTTCATCTTTATACTTCTCTCAGAACATATTAAATGCAGTTCACTTTTAAGAAGGAAGTCTCAGTAGAGTTTTTGGACTAAAATAGTCCACTTGAGTCACTGAAGAGACATGTTTTTTTAAACGTAATTCAGTTACATACAGAGGGAATATGAAGTGGAGGACCAGGCAATTTTCAATAAGTTTGATAAATGTAGATGTCAAATACTATTAGGTTTTCTTTAACTGGATGCTTTGTCTGGGGATTATGCAAACTGTTCTCTTCCATGTTGGGATCCATTTAATGAAATTCACACTGACCCAGTCTGTGTGAATTTCATTAAATGGAATGGCATAGATACAGCCAGGTCCCGTCAGCCATAGTAATTGGATGCTAATCAGTACCCACAAATATATTGACTTGCACCAGATATTTCAAGTGCGTCATGTGCTAATATTCTAACCTAGAATAAAAATAATAAGAGCCAGAGACAATAGAGAGTATTCTCCTTTCTTACATATGCTATAAGAGAGAAACTGTGAGAAAATGTGTATCTTTTTTAAACCCCAGTCACTACAGGGATGCATGATATTCGGGAGACACATAGGACAAGTTCCTAAATAGAATCGGAGACTTTGATGTGATGATTTATGTTCCTCTCTCACAGGAAGGGATGGCACTAACAGATTGTGTCTATTGTTCTTAAACTATTTATGACAGGTCTCTGTGCCTCATCCAAAAGACAGACTATTTCTCTGTCCAATAGAGGGGAATATATACTATATAGAAATGCTGAAAGCCTCTTATTCTGCTTTGTAAACATTCATACATGTGTGGTGTGTATATGTATACATAGGAAAAATGTGATACTTGCATACTGAAAAAGTTGAAAGAAACTAGTGAGTATATGTAACTAAGGGTCAAGAAATTCTGTCCTGGAGAAGGTAAGACAAAGAACAAAGGGTAGGAACATCCCTTCCACTTGCCTTGAACTTGAGTCTAAACTGAGAGTTTGGTTAGTCCCGTGCCTACACACCCCTAAATAGGCCATCCCCACTCTCTGTGCCTGGAGCCCAGAATTGTTAGTGTGATTAAACATTCCCTCTTTCAGGCACACAGCTGAGAGTGATTCTGTTTTCTTGTTATTGCTTGGTTCAGATTTAGTAAGTGCTTGTAAAAAAATATTTTCTAATCTGGAGACTTTCAAAGATGGGAATTGTAATTAGGGTTTATCTTCAACTGTGAATGGGAAAGGCCTCTGCACAGTGAACTTGTTCAGTGTCTATACCCTGGGCCACAGTTACGTTATGTGCTTGCCAAAGCTGACCCGAGACGGAGGGGCTTGAACCGTGCCCATCCAAAAGCACGTTGAAGGAGGGGAATAGAATTACTTGCTAAGAGACTTCTCGGTAATCTGTAGCAGCTTCTTTTTTTGTGTTCAGGTGAAAAAAAATCCAAATCTTATTACATGCCAAGGAGGTCACACATAAACTTGGAACCCAGACAGGTGGGGAAGGGGGTGTATTTAATTCCTGCGAAGTGGTGCTGACAGCTCATAAAGTAGGGTGCTTAACAATGAGCTCTGAAGGCTCCTCCAGTTCCTAAGAGGAAATGTTTGTATTCTTCCATGTACTAAGCCCTCCGAAATATAACTTTACATGACTTAAACTCTCAGCATTCAGGCACTAAATTTTATAACTGTTTAGGATAGGAGCACTATTCATAATAGCCCCAAACTAGAAGCAGCCCCTCTTTCTATAAACACTAAAATGGGTAAATGATATATAATATGTTTATACAATGGAATACATACAACAATTAAAAAGAAATTACTATTAATGAAACAACATAGGTAAATCCTAACATAATTTTAAGGAAAGAAGTCAAACACAGAATAACATGACATGGGTCCACCATGGTCAACCTAATGTGTAGTATTAGAAGTCAAGATAGTTATTTTTAAGGCAGTAGGTGGGTAATGGATGGAAGGAAGATGAGGGAAGGTTCACTTTTTTGTAACATTTCATTTTTTGATTTGGATGGTGGTGGAATCGATGGTTCACTTTGTGATAACCGTCTGTAAACTGATATTTATTGTCCTTTTATATATATACTATGTTTTTAAAACCAAATTTCTTTTAATATTAACTAGTGTCCAGAAATTAAGCAATGGGATTCTCTCTATCTTAGGAAGGACAGACAAAAATAATTTTATTTACCACTAAGTTCCATGGACATGATCTGCTCACTATATACATATTCTTTTTTAGTGTGAAGACTGTTTTACATTTATTTTAAGCCCAAGATGATTCAGCACTAAATTTCAATTTTATTTTCTAATTTGGGATACTCAAACAGGCCACCTTCAATAGTAGTATTAACAAGTGGTAATAGTAATATTTCCAATTTCAAAAAATAATATATAAAGCAAGATGTGTGTGTGTATATAAAGCAAGATGTGTGTGTGTGTGTGTGTGTGTGTGTGTGTGTGTGTGTATGTGTGATAACCTTATTGTAGCTTCTTTAATGTATTGTATGGCAATAGAATGATGCAACTCTTGCAGTAGCCTGTCTGCCAAGTAACTGCTCATGGAGACTACGGGCAGATAAATGGAGGAAGCATCATTCCATGCTGAAGGCCTTACCTTCTGAGGAAGAACTTTTCAAGGGCCTCTCATATATTTAAACAATTGGAAATATGTCTCCTGGCTCTGTGATCTCCTGTTGAGTCAATTTGTCTTGAATACAATAAATGAACACAAACTTTTCTCATGCTCCAAAGTGATTTATCACAGAACAGAAACGTCAATCTGGCAAATCTTTAGCCATCACTCATAGTGTCTGTTTTCTGTGTAGATGGCATTCCATTATACTCATGTACAAACATCATGCTGGCAGGAAGTGCATTGAAATCAAATCATGACTTTAATTCTTTAGCCTCAAATAGAAAAGAAAGCCCCTTGTGGGTATGTGTTTTGGTGTCTTAATGGATAAAGTAGGACAGATTTGAGACAAGATGCATTTATACATAAATATGAGACTTAGCGCAAGTTAGCACTGCCACGGCATCTGCTATGCTTTGTCTGTGGCATCACTGTGAACTTGATCAGTAAGAAAAGACACTACCAGCAGCATGTAACTAAGAGGTTTAATATGTGAATTAAGCTCCCATCAAGGAAAGGCCTGGGGAAGTGAAGGTGTGGAAGACTGCAGCTGCAGGATTGGGGAAATACTCGTGACACAGCCTGCAGCTCTGCCCTGAGCCACAGAGCCGCCAGTCCTGAGTGGATATGCATAGCGCCATGACCGTGATGGGGAGCATGTAAAGGAGCCTGGTAGCCTGCCATTGCCACAGCCCTCCAAAGAATGCCCGGGTCTGCTTCGCTTAGCCTTCCGAAGAGCACGTGAATTCCTCTCATTGGACAATTCTAAGTGGAGACTGCATGTCAAAAGGCATCCTGGAAATCATTTTTTTCAATCAGAAAAGGGGTTGGTGGTGATAGCGCCATGTTGCCAGCACCCATTCTGACACAGTGCCCTTTGTCAACTCCGTCCCTCCGTCCATCCCCTTATACCCATATATAGGTTCCCAATAAAAGCTCACTCTGCTTCTGTTTAGTATGATGCCACTCTCACACGTATAACTGTAGGAATTCCATACAAAATTGAAGACAATGAGTCTCTCCCCAACAGAGCAGACACAGGTTTCATGGACTCAATTCATCTCTGATAATACTCATTCCTCTCCCAGCTAATTTCCACTCCTACTTTGATGTTTTGTTATCAATATACAGAGATATGGGGTAAAATATTATTCATACCCTTATATTAGATAGAATGGGATCGCAAGTGAGAACAAAGCCAAGGAATGGGTGCATATATGTGACTATGATCTGATGTTTGTGTCCCCCCGTGATTCATATGCTCAAATCCTGGTGCTCCATGTGTTGGTATTCGGAGGTAGGGCCTTTGGAAAGTGCTTAGGTGATGAGGGTGAAGCCCTCATGAATGGAATTAGTGACTTTATAAAAGAGGCTCCACAGAACTCCCTTGGCCGTCTACTGTGTGAGGACACAACAAGAAGGTGCCACTGTGAGCCAGGAAGTGAGCTCTCGCCAGCCACTGCATTGACTCTGCTGGTGCAGTGATCCCAGACATTTCAGCTCCCAGAGGTGCAAGAAGTGAATTTTCATTGTTTATGAACCCCCCTCCCCCCCGTCTATGGTATTCAGTCGCAGCAGCCCAAACAGATTAAGACATGGACACAAAGTTAACCACCGCAGGTGTGTCTACCGTTTCTGAAGAAGACCTTATGGGATAAGCAGTATGTAATGCATCCCTGCTTTATGAATGAGGGGCTCAGGTACAGAGAAATTAAATAACTTGGTCAAGATCAACCTATGAATTAAAAATGAAGCCAGGATTTGAATCCAGTAATTCTCACTCCAGAGTCTGTGTTAGCTACTACACTCATTCGGTAGAAATACCATGCCCACCGGGGACAACCCTTTCCTGCTGTTTGAAGGCGGTAGACCCTCAGGCAGTAAAAGAAGTGGAAAAAATGTAATTAATACAGCATAGAAATTTAGAATAATCATTAAAGGTAGGCCTGCTGATTTTTGGAGGGAATGTGAAGGGGCTTGAATTGTGTTGTGGATCTTCTCCGTGGCTGGCATCTTGACGGCATTTTATCTTCATGTCCACATTTTAATCCTCTCTGTTGACCACAGAGTAGGACAGCAATTACTCTTGATTTACTTATGGGGGAAAAGGCTAAAAAGGTGACTTGTGAGAAGTCAGGCATTTGGAAAGTGGCCAGGCCAGAAGTCAAAGCCACGTCTGCCCCTCCCCAAAGCCTCAGGGGCCCATCTGTGACAAACAGCTCATTCACACACACTCTGGTGTATGAAAGGCAAGAACTTGTCAGTCAAAAGACACAGTGCACAAAGATATTTAGTGATGGTGTAGTTAATTTTCCTTATATGTCTTCATCCAAAATCTTTTCTAGCCCCTGTAAGTTTGATCACTCAAGATATGTCTATTCAAAATACTATGAGTTTGCTTTTGTTGTTAAAATTTGGTGTTAAATATGTACTTAGCAAATCTTGAAAGTGACTAGCTATTAGACGTAAGCCTTTAAAAGTATTCGTTTGTCTAATGCACACTTCATATGTTTTTTAAAATGACAGAAACAATAGTAGCTCTCCAATCCACATATCAAAGAATACTCCCAGTGGAAATGATCTCACAAACACTCAATTTAAATCTAATTTATCGACCAAAACCAATTTTAATGTTTGCTTTTATTTATTAATTCATTGTTGGTGTAGCAAGTTACTTTCCTTTGGAAACAAGTCAAGTGAGATTCTTTCCAGATTCATTTTGTATTATGACCTCTCAGGATTTTATGGTCTCTTTCCCCCGACAGGGTCCATGTGTCAAAGGGAACCAGTTTGCAGGACTTTACATATTGTAATCATGGCTTCCAGAGCTGGCTTGGGAGCCTGTCTCTGCAGATAAATCCCCAGGACACTGGAGCGTTGAGATGTTCACTGTTATTTTGAACATGGTGCTATAAATCAGAACACTGCCTTTCTCTGAGCGAAATAAAATTGCTATTATTTTATTCAGTGCTTTTGAAATAAAAACTTGAATGAATATTGATGACACTTTCACCATCAACTTATTTCATGTTTCAGGACTTATAAATTTCTCTGTGTGAATACAGCAGGCAGGTTTCATTGCCTAACATGACTGACCTCCATTCCCAAACCCATTTCTCTTGACCATCTGCAACACAGAGTCCGAGAAAGCTAAAAAGGCACCCTCCCAGCCTTTGTTGGAGGTCATCTGACATAATTTTGTTAAGAGAATAGGGATGAATGTCTTATGAGAGTGAAGGGATGGCCTTTGAGAGAAAGTTTACTTTTCTGATGAAAGGAATAGTCATTGCTTACATGGTCTCTTGGGCCTCTTCCTCTCATGAATGTATGTATGAAATGAATGTAAGTGTGAATGCTGGATCTCTCACAGCTGTTCTGAGCCTGTGAGAATGGTAAAGTAATGTGCTGAGTATCGTGGAATAAAAACAAAGAATTTGGTCTTTGTGAGCATCATCGGGCCACAGAACCAAGGCCGGGAGCTGCCCCATACCCAAGTGTCTTACTCCATAAGGGAAAACTATGTTGCTATTGCTTAAGCCACTTCCAGTTGTACCTATGTGTACTTGCTATATACTTTAAGTAACAACACTGATAATAAATTAATGCATACAGTGCTTGCTAGTTCTATGACAGCAAAGGTCTAAGTACGTTATGCTTACTGACTTCTTTAATTCACTTAATCATACACATCAGTTATTAGTGTTATCATACCTCTTATACATCTGAAGAAACAAAGGGAAATACACTCAAGTTCACTTGGTTCACAGTTGACAACAAAATCTATTTACTCCAAGCAGAGGGGCCAGGATAGGAAGCAAAGACAGAATGGGGGCTTTTCATCATAATTATGAGATACTCATTTTCCCAGTGTTGTAGGGCCATGATGTGAGTCAGTAGGGCCAATCAATCAAGACAGTGGCTGCCAAAGCAGACAGATCTTGGTTTAAGTCTAAGCTCTTTCACTTACTACATTCCTGATCTCAAGTAATATATTAAAAACCTCCAAGTCTCAGTCTGTACATGGGCTGAGTGTGTAACTTTTTTTGCATTGTCTCTTCAATCTTTTAAATTTACTTTGTAATTACAGTTGACATACAATATTATATTAGTTTCAGGTGTACAACATAGTGGTTAGACATTATATAACTTACTAAGTGATCACCTCAATAAGTCTATGACCCATGTGCTGAGTGTAAGTTTTTTATTTAGGATAGAGAAAATATGAAAATATCCTGTAGTTTTCACCAGTGTTTATGTATGAAAGCAGCTCATTATCATTGTCTTCATTCTCATCCTCACAGCTAACCTCTTACTGAGCAATAACTGTCAGTCAGGTGCAGGGCTACGTATTTTATATGTAAAATGTCATTAGAATCTCAAATCACCCCTAAGAAGTAGGAACTGTTATTTTTCCCTTTTGAAAAATGTGGAAAATTGCAATCACATGGCCACTAAGAAGGATAGCCAGGTTTCAGATCCTGTGTGGTGGACTCCAGCATTCAGTTTCTAATCTTTATGCCTTTCAATCCCCAGAAGGCACTAGAAACATAAGTAACAACCAAAGTTCCTGTTCCCTGAGGGGAGTCTGTTGAGGTCACCTAAGAAAAAAGTACTTTGACCACCATGATAGGACAGTGCAGGACTAAAGGTGGTCCATTTTGGTGTCTAATTCATGCCCTGTTCTTACATTTTGCCAATAAGACATTGTAATTAAGATTGCAGTGTGTGTGTGTGTGTGTACTTTTTAGACAAGACTAGAATGAAGGGGAACAGGCAGGTGTGGGGAGGAGGGGATGAAGTCCTCTTCTGCAGCTGAGTCCCTCTCCACACTTTGAGTGCTGGAGTCACACTGATTATGTCCTTGAAGAAGACAAAGAAAGCATTGAACCCATTAATATTGAAGATTTTACTAGGGACATATGCTACCCTTTCTAGAGACCCTGGAATGATATTTGTTCAAGTGATTTAAATTCCCTAAAAGATCATTCAACTCTGTTATTGATATTTCAAGACTAATGAGCTCAGTATGAAGAGCAGGGCAATGGGAAGAAAAAAAATACATTTGAAGTCTTTTTCCTGGTTTCCAGTCCCAGCTCGTTCAGCTGAAGAGTGACAGTTGTCATCTATATCTTGATGTTGTCACATATTTCAACTATGCAGTGATATAATAGCAAGTTCTACTTGCAAAATTTAGCAATTACTTTAAAAACTGCTTGGCAGTTTGGAACAATTCTGATAAATAAAGTGATCATTATGCCCAGGAAAAATATTAACAAGAGAGTGTGGAACAATTAGTCTTTGCACGGCAATTTGGGAACATATGGTGATATATTCAAACAAAAGGCCATGTTCAAGGTTGAAACAGCCCTTGTGCAATGGGACCAGGCAGTAACTTACAGCATTGGCTACATAAAACATAGCTCTGGGTTTCTCTCCTGGCTCACTGTTTTGTAGGTCCAAACTGACTAAGAATAAGGAAAACTGGATATGTGCTTAGGACTAACTAGGCAAATTGTCCATCTCTTGGTCATTGATTTACTCCTTTTCTCAATTCCATTTTAGTGATCTTATAAGAGGCAACATGTAGTGATTTAATGGTCCACCCTAGTTGTGGTAGTTGAAATCAACCCAATTCACTCATTCCTAAAAGAATTAATAGCATCTATTTGGGTCATTATAGCCTTCTAGTGTTGAGAATAATGGTTGGTTTTGTGTGAGTCTTTTACAACTATTGTTAAAGAAAAGAACTGTCATGGAACTCTACTGCTTTATAAATACATGTCCCATAATTTCATTATAAAACAAGACTTAAAGAAGCCCACCGGCAAAGGTCTAATTACACAGCCACCACTGTGCGAACCAAGGACTGTCAAAGCTAACTATAACACGTAGACCTGAACCACAAGAATCTCACAGTTTAATTAGCTAGAAATCTTTTCTCTGTTAACACCTTTGTTTTCTGGAAAATTTGTGAAATAAACTCTGAGCTTCAATAGGTGGAATATGCTGAAAATAATTTCATTGTCCCTGGATAAGTTGAAGCGACTTCTGTTTATTATTCATATTTGATCATTTATTCATTCATAAATCCAACAAATATTCATTGAGCATCAACTTTTTCAAGCATTATAATAGAGACAAGAGCTGAAATAGTGACTGAATTATGTATGGCTGCTGCTCTCCTGTAGCTCACAATTCTAGTGAGTAACTTACTGTATACGAAGAGCACGTTAATGAGACTATGGGAAGCCATGAAACCTTGCAAGAGAGGCATCAAATTCAAATTTGGATGATTAGGGAAGGCTTTCTGAGAGATGGCTGATGTGAGACCGGAATCAGTTACGCAGAGCAAGAGGCGTGAAGGAATGTTCTTGACAGAACAATAATAATCTCAGAAGGTGAAAGCAACAAAAGAGAGCGAGTGAGTGTAGTATGAATGGCTGGTTGATTACCAGACGGGCACTAGACTCAAGAAGGCTAAGGGAACATGAGACCAGAGCATGTAGGGCCTTATAAAGAAGACCTTACATGTAAAGATGTTTAGACAATACCCTAAAATAACATAAAATTCTTTGAAGTATTTTAAGCAGAAGAGTGTCATGAATAAATTTGTGTTTATCATTTTTGCTATGGATATGCAAGGGTGAGATTTAAGGGGAAGTATGGACGCAACGCTGACAATACCCAAGGACGTCGATTACTTAATTAAAAAAATTGATTTGTGCTTTTTTTTTTTTTAATGACTCAGTTCTTCCCCTCTTTGTTCACCTCAATCTAAAAAATAGTGTCATAGGCATGCATTCCCTCTTGGGAACATGTCCACTCCTTTCCATCCTCTCAGGTGTGCACCTCCTGAGTTCCAACAGTGCCCATGAGGCTTGCAACCAGGGCAGCGCTGGGAGCAGCAGCTCGTCCCAGGCTTGCCCCCTGAGCCTGTCTCCAGGGCCCTCTTCTCTCTGACTTTCCAGAGAGCCGACGGCAGACCCGCCTGGGCTCACCTCTTTCCCATATGTTTTTAGAGACCCAGAGCAGGCTCTCTCCCCTGTTGCTTCTTCTCTCTTAAGCCCTTCCTGGTTTCACTGTCCCCAGCTTTGATAAGCAGACTCTTAAAATTAAAATAATAAAATTAAATTAAATTAAAAAATAGAGTGCTATATTAATTTAAGAAAGATGAGACTTACTCTTCATCATTTAGAATGAAAAACTATAGGCGTGTTAGAGAGGAACAAAGATTTCACCTCAATCTTAATAAACAATGATTTCATGATTATAACTTCAACACTAGAATAGGCAATATGAAGAAGTCAGTCCCCATTCTTTGAAATACATTTGCAGTGGTAAGATGACCACTGCTAACAGAATGTGTGGCCAGGAAGTCAGGCGAAATAACCCCTAGGCTTTCTGCTGGTTCTTGGCTTATTTTAAAGTTCTGTTTGCTTAAATTTTGGTTAACCAATCTTCTAATACCATTTCAGGTTTCTGCAATGTCTTAAATTTTTGAAACATTCCTACTCTTTCTCTCTAGGCATAGAGGGTAAGTTATTTCAGATGTGAAGTCTCTGTATTTTATATTATAGGACATGCAACGAAATGAGTTAGGAAATGAATTGTTTGTGTACTGCCCTGAATTTTTATAGACCCTAATGCCTGGCATAAGGATTATTTTCGTGGGTGCAGGTAGTTACATATGTTGAAATTGCTGCTCCATTTTGAAAGCATCTTGGAGAAGTAAAATGAGCAACATCACTCAAAGCCATAGTCCAGGACATAACACTTCCAGAGAGGCCTTATTATACACACTTGGCACAGCAGTGTTTATGCAGTTAACTGTGTGTGCCGCCACAATGCTCTCTCCCCTGCTTTCACTCCTCCAGGTACATTCACATATGAATAAATAAACATAGATCGGATATTCATGGTTGGTGTAACAGACAATTTTCCAAAATTTTCTGTGGGCTAATGGGAAGACATAGGGAACAAAAAATTAACAGTCTCTGAACTGCCAGTGGTATTTAGAGCTTGGGTTTTGTTTTTAATTTTGTGCCTTTTCAGTAGTTTCAAATTCACCATACATCTTGGACGTGCGACTTCCCATAACTCAGACTCAAGGTAAAGTGAGTTAGGGTAACTTCGCTTCTAGCAATATCATGCTACATATTTTTAATTTAAAAGGCCTCTACATCCTCAAGATATATTTAGCATATTTTCCTATGACTCACTCACTTTTGGGCTTGAGAACAATAAATTCAGAGGCTATTAATCAACTTGATAAAGATTTCAGGATAAGATTTCTAGGATCAAGTACATGTTTACTTGCTTCCACTGTAACTCATTCTAATGTTGAGACTTAGGGTGAGTTAACTCACATATGATGCTCAGATAACCAAATAATTATATCATATATTTTATTCTGGAGAAAGTTTTTGACTTGGAAGTGATCTATGTATAAGGTATCTGTTCTGCTTTGGTTGTTAGGAAATGTCTGGGAGGCTGAGCATATGAGACAAGTTACAATTTTAAAATGTATAAACAGTAATTACCGAGACTACTCCCATCATTTGCTGATATTCTGCACTCAGGGCACTACTAGAGAATTTAATAAAGACAACTGGACTTTCTCAGTTACTTGGAATGAATTATTTGGATACTTCTTACCTATGCCTTTCTTTATATAGATAAAATGTGAGTTAGACCAAAGCATATGGAGAAAAAGTGAATTTATCATTACTCCTCTGTCCTCTCTCTCTCTTGTTCCAAAAGAGGAAGTTGGGGTCATATAAACACTTGTCTGTGGTGGTGATTTTCTACTGTGAAGAGTCCAGCTGAGGTTATGGGAAATGTCCAAAAAGAAGTTTCTACCAGCTGTGCTTAAGAACACCACCCTACTAAGCCCCTCTAAACTCAGTGAAAGGGGAAAAATTGTATTGACTAGTGGATGGAAAGTTCCCTGGTTTTAACTGATAAAATCTTATTTTACTCAAAATTTCATCTCCCCCTGTGCCTCCCATGAGACTCAAGGGAATTTGAATTCAGGATCCAAAATCTAGGCTTGTTTGGCCCTTAGAGCAGTGAGCTCCCTTGACAATGATTGACTCATTAATGGGAACTCACAGGAGGTGGGGAGATTCATATTAAGATTTTCCTCACTGTTTCTAGGAGACCGTTTATGGATGGCTTTCTATTTGTACTGGTCTGGACAAATTGGGCTGTCAGTGGGTTACAATAGCAAAGGCTTCTATACTTTACACATTAATTTCCATCACAAGTGGGGTGGGGTTCCCCTCTGCACTGTTCTCTCCACTGGACGTGGGCTGGCAGAGCAGTGACTCTCCAGAACGTTGTTCATCACTGCAGTTGAGCCCACAACCAGAAGTAACTGATATCACTTCCAAAAACACTTCACAGGCGAAAGTGCGTCACCTGACCACATCTAATGTCAAGGGAGTAAGGATAAGCACATCTGCCTGTCCCAAAGAAGAAGACAGAAGTATTTGTTGGCCAATAGTAACGAATGCTGCATTTTCCCTCTGGACATCATCCTTTGTCTTGCTAATGGCAGAGTGGGACACTACCACACAAAAGAAGGCGTTGCTAGGGACTAGCAGGAAAACTGACCCGGAGACCATAGATTAAGTCAGCCTTGGAGCCCATCCTACCTCTGGATATCCAGCCATTTGAAGCGATCAGTTTATGCAGGTTTTAAACCATCTTCAGTTGAGTTTTCAATAATTTACAACCCAAATTACCTAACTCATATGTAGTTATTATCAAAGGCTTTTGCTGGCGATGTCATCTGCCAGGCCTCATTCTAAAGAGAGGGATACAGCAGTTTATTATTCAGGCCAAGTCCACCCTTTGGGGCTCTTCTCTTCCATTGAGATTTACACGGGAAACTGAAGGTGGGAGAAAGGAAACCGAAGCTCTGCACACAGGTAGTGAACCGCTCAGTTATGCTTCGCTAGAGCACTTTTTCCTTTGTATCCAATGTAAAACCCCTAGAAATAAGCAAAGGAGAACTTGCTAGATCTAATTGTAGAAATTGCGGGTGCCTGCTTTTTTGTTTCCTGGCTTTGGACTCTGGCATGATTGACAATTGGACATTGGGGACCTGACTATCTCATCAAACTCTACCATCTTTGAATGTCACAGAGAAGCAACAAAATTTTAGTGGCAGCTTGGGCAATATTGTAAGCTCTACCTGGGGTATATTTTTGATCCATTCTGAATGATGTCTTACAACTCAAAAGGTCAAATAAAACCTGAATTAGAGATTGTTATTTTCGTTTTTTATTGTAAGGGCATAGCAACTCAGAATAGTAGTCCCCTCTTACCCAAGAGGAATATCTTCCAAGACCCCCAGTGGATGCCTGAAACCATGGGTAATTTTTTCTAATACATGCATGCCTATAACAGAGTTTGATTGATAAATTAGGCACAGTACGAGATTAACAATAATAACTAATAATAAAATAGGATGGTTATAACAGTACAGTGTTACGAAAGTTATGTGAATATGGTCTCTCTCCCTCACTCTCAAATTGTCTTACTGTGCTCTACGCAACCTTCTCACGAAGATGCGAGATGACTCAGTGCCTATGAAATGAGACCAAGTGGCACAGTATTGAGTGAAATAAGGATGACTTGCATGCAAGCATTGCTATACTGCAACACTTGATCTGAAAACTGAGATGGCTACTTCGTGACTAATGGGCAGGGAGCATATACAGTGTGGACACGCTGGACAAAGGATGGTCCGCGTGACGGGTAGGAGGGACAGGATGACGTGAGATTTATCATGCTACTCAGAATGGTGTGCAGTTTAAAATAATATTTATTTCTGGAATTTCCCATGTAATATTTTCAGACCATAGTTGACCAGGAGTAATTGAAACCACAGATAAGGGGGGACTGCTGTACTGGAGTTTTGGAGGGAGTACGAAGAGAGGGAGTCAGGGAGTAGATCTGAATGGGGAACTCATACATCCCTTGCATTTGCTAGGTTCCACCATGCCATTCTCTGTAGATTCGTCCTTTCCTTGATCTGCATTATCAGTACCATCCTGCCTGCAGCTTACCCTAGAGATATCAGCACACTCAGAAACAGGAAGTACTGACCCATCAGTCCTTCCTGGCCCTGGACTTACCAGAGGTGAGACCCATTCGTTCTCTTTATCTATTTTCTCCATTTTGAATAAGGTTTTCTGGCCATTTGAAATTGAAATATTCTGAACAGTGACTTCTAAAATCACGTCACTGTTGTACAGATACCACAACTGCTGTGATGCACAGGCATTCGTGATAATGCAGTGTTTAGGCCCTGCAAGAGGCTACTCAGCCTGCCACGAATAATGAAGTTCTCTGTGCCAGCCTTTTCAATACCAGCTTGTCCATCTAGGTTCACATCATTCACGTCACATTGCTGAGCATTCTCTAATGCCACGCCATCAAATCAAAACGGTTTCTGTGCCTCTCCTAACACCCATATAGTTAGCCGGTGCTTTATTTTTATCATGGTAATTTTCATACTTTGAATAATATTTCTATTTACATATCTCAGTCCCTCAAATAGTGGGAGCTTCTTGAAGGTGTAGGATATATGTATTTTGATTGATTTGCATGATATTGGTGTAAAAGGAATTTAAAGTGATATGTAAATGTGAATATATGAAGCATAGTAGAAGCCCAAAAGGTAGAGATATATATGAAGGGAAAGAAATAGAAAAACATAAAATATTACCAGAAGTGAGGCTTAAAATGCGAATTCTGTGCTTTGCTCTGGGGTTCATCCCTTGTTCTGCCTCTCTTAGGCGGGTTACCTGAGGAGCTGTGTTGAGAAGGTTCTGAGTCTACACTCATGGGCTGCAGTGCTATGTCTGATCAGTGCCGCCTGCAGCAGTGGCAGGAAGGGGGACTTAGCAGCTATAATTTGCCAAAATTTGCTTCCCAGGATCTATATATACTTGCTTACGGGTCAGTGAAAAGTTTGGATCTGAACTTTTGACAAAAGATGGAAAAGTGATCAGTTACAGAAATTGCAGTCCCCACACATAAAATACACATTGTTGAGGGGGGAAACACAGTCTTTCTTGGTAGTTAATGATGTGGAATCTTTCCTGGCAATCATCACAAAGTGGACACTTAGGTATAGTGAACATCACATCTGACAACATTCTAAAGGGGCATATAATAAGATTTATTATTATTGTGCCTTACATTGATCCTAAATAAAAGTAGAATTATATCTAGTACAGTTAATCAAAAATAACCCTGGTAGATGCAAAAAGTATATGGAGGAATCAACTGAATATTTCAAGTAGCCTTATATGAAAATTTTTTAGAATATAATCTTTAATAAGCTTAATATTTCAATACTATAAGCTTAATATTATATTTAGTGATAAGAGAACAAGTACCTAAAGTATAGATATTTATGTGGCCAGGTAATTATAGAAAATAATATATAGTAAAATAATAATAATATCTAACATCTATTGAACACTTATTATACCATAAACTCTGCTCAGCTTTCAACCTACATCATAGCTTATTTAACTTTTAGAAAAAAAAATTTTAATGGAGAGTTTTGAGTTTGTTTGTTTTTTTAAAGAGGAAATTGATGGTTGGGATGATTAAGGAATTTATACTGAGTCTCAGGTAGCAAGTAGGATGAGAGACTGTGACATCAGACAAGTGTGAGTTCAGGCTCCATAAACTTCATGAACGATTCTGCCATAAATAAGTTTCAGCAGAAAACTGAACTGTGTGTATGATTACCATCATCTTGAGAAATATAAGTTGCCTCGTAAATCAGAATCATTTAAAAAGACAGTTATTCGGCTCCATTGGAAGATGGGTCTCACTTCAGTTTCAGCTCTGTATTCTCAGTGCCCAGCGCAAGGAAGCCTCAGAAATAGTGTTGGAAGTACCTCATGAGTGAGGGAATGAAGAAGCTAAAGAAGGGACATTTTGGGGACTCTTGCCCAGATTGACACATTTGCCTGCATATTTTCCAGTCAACAACCAAGTAGGTCTGTATAGCACCTGCCCAAGTCCTAAGAGGTTTTCCTATGGAGGTGATGTGTAGTTCTGTTTCAAAACCATTGTCTAAACATGCTTATGTTTATCTTCAAATATTGCAGGCAAGTAAATCTACCTTCTCCCTAAGATCATAAGGGGGTTAGTTGACAGAAGGAATTCTTATGGACATATGTGTCATGCTAGGCATATTTTTATGTACAAATGTCAGTTATCTGATTTTTCTCTTAACATTGAGACACACAACCAGATCAGTGCCAGTGTTAAATCAGACAGCTTTTTTTTCCCCACGTAGTAATCTGATGCCGGCTATTCAACATGATCCACAATGAGTCTATTTTTGTCTGACTGCTAGGCATAGGTCTAGCAAAGATTTTAGAAACATGAAAATTATATTTTATTTCACAAAGGCTTGATAGTGAGAAATTACACATAGTGGAAGTCAATCCAAAGTTTAACTGGTGAAAGTTGATTAAAGTGAAGATAGGGGACTACTCTTGGTCTCTGGAGGTCACAACTGACTACCAGCCAGCTGTCCCAATTCTATCCCTTTATGCCGTCTTCAGGAACAAAATCCTGTTTTCCTCACTGTAGGTTGGCCCAAGGTGATAGTTTTTATTTCCACATATTTGGCTTAAACTTTCACATAAACATTTTAGTGGGTATTTAATGTTTACCTCTTTAATATTCATTTCCTCTTTCCCTCTTTCTAGCAGGGCTCCAAGTTTCCTGGCCATGCAGATGAGTAGAATTGATCTCACTTCCAGTTCCATGATTTGGCCCCAATTTTCTTAAGTCAGTCAACATATGTTATCTTCCTGGCCACAGCAGTAGAACTCATACATAAGCAAGAGACCCACACTAGGTTGTTAAAAGTCAGTGAGACTCAGTTCAAGGTGTTTCGTTAAGCTATGAGAAAGCAGACTGTTTCTTCCCCAAGCAAAACATGGACAGGGAAGCGTGGTACTGATGTGCTGAGAACCATCTTGAGATCCTATAGAAAGAGCCTCACTGAGTAAGAAGCTAATTCTGAGAACACGTTGCTGAGAGATGGTATGGTGCTGGGGGTGGGGGGTGGGGGCGAGGGAGAGAGAGAATCTGAGAAAGTAGGAAGTCTTGCTAAGAAAAGGAAACTAAAAGAAGAAAATGGGTCTGAAGTCATATGATTTCATTCCCTGGTGAAGTCACATGGAAGCTAATTTAATCCCTAGAAATCAGCAGCAGTTGATACCAGTCGTATGCATGTGCGTGCCTATGTTGTATGTGTCTAGTCTGGAAACTTCAAACACAGAACCCTACTTATGAGCATTTGTGAGTTTCATTTTAAACTCTCATGTTTTGCATTGGAAAATTTGGGGGGCGATTTAATACAGTTGACTCTTTCAATACCCTGAAGTTATATTTCTGAGATACTAATGAATATAGATAAGGCTTCCAATGAATTTTTGGAAAAACGAGGAAAAAAGGGCAACAGATTGCAGCATTGTGAAGATGATAGTTGAAATTTGACAAGTCATTTTGGTTTCATATTAAAATACAAACTGGACTAAAGCTTATGTCCTATATTGAAAATGTGGTATATATGCACATTCAGCCAAGGGAAAGAAGGAAACCCTGCCTTTTGTGACAACAGGGATGAAACTGGAGGGCATTATGCTAAGTGAACTAAGCCAGACACACAGAAAACAAATGGTGCTTTATCTCACTTATGTGGAATCCAAAATAATCAAACTCATGGAAGCAGAGAATAGAATGGTGGATGCCAGGGGCTCAAGGGAGGGAGAAATAGGGAGAGATTAGCTTTATTTGTGTTGCTGCCCCTTCATGGATAAAACTACTGATCCATAGATATATAACTTACCACTGGATAAAACTACTGATCCATAGATATAATTTAGCACTGGTGACTATTTGAGTTCCCACATTTCCAGATGTGCCCCATTTCATACAGCTGGCTTGTGTACAAAATATACAAATAATGAGCTTCATCAGGCCATGGCCTTTAGATATTTTTATTTTCTTTTTTTGACAAGCTTTGTTTTTGTCATTTAAGCAGAAATGTGTACAACTGAGATTGGAGTATACTTGATAAATTAAATTTATATAATTTCTTTTTCATGAGCAGACAAATCACTTTGCAAAATCCTGAGCGAATTCTGGATATTGTGACCAACTCCCCTTTCTCTCATTCACAGCTTCCTTTCCTAGGCCCTTGCAATTCATTTCAAAGTGAATGAATTTGTGCATTTGTGCATATTCGAGTAGTTCCATTTTATTCCTTTTTTGAGAGTCTTTTTACAGGGGTCGCAGAAGGAAGCAAAGGAGGCAGTTTTGGAGTCTGGGAGTCAGAAATCCAAGTGTTTGCAGGGCCGCTTCCCAGCACCCCGGAGGGGAGGGTCCTGCCTGGCCTCTTCCTGATGACCTCTGGGGACTTGCCAGCAATTGTTGAGATGCCTTTGCTTGAAAGCCGCCGTTTGAGCTCTGCCTCCATCATCACGTGGAGTTTGTTTCACCTGGTCCTCTTCCCTCTATAAGAACATCAGTCATATTGGACTAAGGGCTTACCCTGCTCCAGTCACCTCATCTTAATTTAACCAGTTATTTCTTTAATTAGCCTATTTCCAAATTAGATCACATTCTGAGATCTTAGAGGTTAGGGCTTGAAATACCTTCTTTTTTTGGAAGGGAGGCACAATTCAATCCATAACACTTGCAGTAGTATGCTGTTATCTTCCGGGACCACCCAAGTTCTGTGGGGCTGTACTGGTGAGTACCTGGCACCATGATGGAAACCTGCAACCCTGCATTTTTCAGATCCTTGAGATTTGGTTGGCACTAATTTCTGCCATCTCATGAGCTACCAAGGTGGGATAAGGGTTTTTTTTTATGGTTTTTATAGCAGTTGTTTCAAGGCTTCTGCTTGGCCTTCTCCATGATGATAACTCTTAGCCCTCAAACCAAGGTCCCAACATGCAGTTTGTACCAACTGCAAATTATGTTAAACTCAATGATACATTCTGAGACCTAGGAGATGGTCATCAGGTATGTCTGCAGACCCAATAGAACCACTGTACCCAAACTTTGGCCAGGATTCCCCATTCTCTCCAGTGTTTAGTGCTGTTAGTGTTTTGGATTTTGGCCATTCTAATAGGAGTGTAGTAATATTTCCATGTGGTTTTAATTTGCAATTTCCAAATGGTAGATGGTGTGGAGCAAGCATCTTTTGATATAGTTACTTCTTATCTGTATATCTTCTTTGGTAAGGTGTCCAGGTCTGTTGCCTATTTTTAATCAATTGTTTAATTTCTTATTGTTGAGTTTTGAGAGTTCTTTGTATAGTTCGGATAGTCCTTTATTAGATCTTTCATATGAAAATACTTTATCCCTGTTTGTAGCTCATCTTCTTATTACCTTGACATTGTCCTTCATATAACAGAAGTTTTTAATTTTAATGGAGCCCAGCTTATCAGTTATTTCTTTCATGAATCATACTTATGGTGTTGCATATACAAAGTCATCATTATATCATCCAAGGTCATATAGATTTTCTCCTATGTTATCCAATGGGAGTTTTATGGTTTTTCATTTTGCATGTAGGTCTATGATTCACTTTGAGTTAATTTTTGTGGAAGCTAAAAGGTCTGTGTCTTCTTTCTTTCTTTCCCTTTCTCTCTCTCTTTTCCTCTTTCTCTTTCTTTCTTTTTCTTTACTTTTTGACATGTGGATATTTTATTGTTCCAGCATAATTTGTTAAAGAGATGGTCTTTGCTTCATTTCATTGCCTTTGCTCCTTTGTCAAGATCAGTTGATTATAGTTATGGGGGTATATTTATGGCCTCTCTATTCTGTTCCATTAATCTAATTATCTATTCTTTCATCAATATCACATTGTGTTGATTGTTGTAGCTTTATTGTAAGACGTGGAGTTGGGTAGTGTCAGTCCTGCAATTATGTCCTTATCCTGCAATATTAAGTTGGTGAGTTTGGGTCTTATGACTCTCCATATAAATTTAGAATCAGTTTGACAATTTCCGTAAAATAACTTTATGGTATTTTGGTAGAGGTTGGATTGAATCTGTGGATCAAGTTGGAAAGAATTGACATCTTTGCAACATTGAGTTTTCCTATCCACAAACTTGGAGTGTCTCTCCATTTATTTATTTATTTATTTATTTATTTCACCAGAGTTTTGTAGTTTTCCTTATATAAATATTGTACATACTTTGTTCAATATATTTTATTTTTTTTGGAAACCAGTGTAGATGGTATTTTTTATTTTTGGTTTCACTTATTCGGTGATAAAATATAGAAAAGAGGTTGACTTTTGTACATTCACCCACTATTCTGCAACGTTACCATAATCATTTACTAGTTCCAGGATTTTGTTTTGTTTTTTGATTCTTTGGGTTTTCTACATAGATACTAATGTGATTTGTGAATAAAGACAGTTTTATTTTTTTCCTTTCTAATCTACATACATTTTATTTCCTTTTTGTATTACTGCATTAGCTAGACTGTCGAGTACAATGTTGAGCAGGAGTATAGAGAGGAGAGTACCTTTGTCTTGCTCCTGATCTTAATGGGAATGCTTCCAGCTTCTCACTGTTAAATCTGATGTTAGTTATAAGTTGAGAAAGTTCTCTATTTCTAATTTTCTGAAAATTTTTATCATGAATGGATGTTGGATATTGTCAGTGATTTTTCTACATTTATTGATAGATCAGATGATTTTTTTTCTTTAGCCTGGTGATGTCATGGGTTACATGAATTGATTTTTGAATGTTGAGCCAGGCTTACATACCTGGAATAAATCCCACCTGGTTGTGATGTTTAATTTCTTTTATACATTGATGGATTATATTTGCTAATATTTTGGGGGGATTTTTACATCTACTTTCATGAGAGGTGTGGGTCTGTTTTCTTTTCTTGCAATGTATTTGTCTGGTTTTGATATTAGGATAATGCTGGCCTCATAGATTGAGTTAGCATTTCCTCTGCTCTGCCCCTCTCCCCACCCCTGAAAGAGATTGTACAGACTTCTCTATGATTTCTTTCTTTATTGTTACGTAGAATTCGCCAATGAACCTATCTGAGGTACTACCAGGGTACTTTCTGTTTGAAATATTATTAATTATTGACTCAATTTCTTTAATATATCTAGGCCTATTCAGATAATCTATGTCTTCCTGTGTAGGTTTTGGCAAATTGTCTCTTTCAAGAAATTCGTCCATTTAATCTAGTTATCAAATTTATGAGCATGAGATTGTTCTGTTTCTGTTTTTTCCTTCTGTCTTTCTTGTCTTTGTTTTTCAATTTAGGAAGTTTTGACTGTTATATTTTCAAGCTCATAGACTTTTTCCCTCAGTTGGTATAGTGTATTAAAGAGTCTATCAAAGATACTCTTTTCTGATAGTGTTTTGATCTCTAATTTCTTTTTTATTCTTTCTTAGAATTTCTATCTATTTATATTACCTTTCTGTTCTTGCATATTGTTTACTTTTTTCTTTAAAGTCCTTAGCATATTAATCCCTTTTTAAATTCCTCATCTGGTCATTCCAACATCCCTGAAATATCTGATGCCACTTCTGATGCTCGTTCAGTATCTCCAAACTGTGTTTTTGTCTTGCATTTTTGTTGTTGTTGTTGTTGTTGTTGTTGAAAGGTAGCCATGGTACACTAGATAAAAGTAGCTATAGTAAATAGGCCTTTAGGAATGTAATGGTAATGTTAGGGGGTGAGGGGAAGCATTTTATGATGCTATGATTGCATCTGTTGTTTTGGTGAGCCCAGGACCCTAGCCCATGAACTTCACCAAAGTTTCTCTGTTTTTTGTTTTGTTTTTGTTTTTTTTTTTCTCCATCTTAGGTGAAACAGGGCAGCTGGAGGAGACTGGAGTTGAGTATTTCCCTTCCCCCAGGTGTGTTAGACTCTGATAAAGTTTCAGATTGAGCTCTGGCAAAATAGTTCCTACTGAGGTCAGGCCTTGTTTAGAAGAACAGAGTGCTCTCGTGTACTTAAAAATGGTTTATTTTCCTTCCCTTTTTGGAAGCAGATGGGGGTTGGGGGTGCGGGGGTTTCCTCCAGCCACTCTGTAGACCCCACAGTACTCCCTGAGGTAAAACTCACAGCAGTGGGACTGGTCCCAGCCTCATCCATAGTGAGCTTGCAGCATGTCATCAGTTATAGATGAGGTTCTTTAGTCCCAGCTCTGCCTCCACAATGGTTTCTGCCCATGACCTTCTGCTCTGGTCGTCTGTGATTCTCTGTATCTGTCTCTCTCTCCAATTTTTATGGCAGCACTTTGTCTGTGATTTCATTTTTCTGATGGATCTAAGAAAAGTTGTTGATTTTTTGGATTGCTTAGTGTTTTACTTCTTGTCTTCTCTCACTCATTTTGATGTCTCCTGTACTTGGCTCATTGTCCTGCACACTGCGGCCTTTGAAAAACCTCTGTTATGTGAGTCTGTGAGAGAATGAATAAATGAATGCATAAGAGAGTCATTTCCTGTGAACCTTGACTGACTTTGCTGCCATGCAACTCAGTGTAGCTCATAGCTACACTGCAGGACACATTGATTCCTTGCTGCACCCACAGGCTCCTTTTCTGGACAACTGACTGGGGAGATTCCCCGCTCCCCAACTTCATACTCTTCACAGTGATACAACCTCAAGGGTTAGGGCAAATGAGGTCGGACAGAAATCTCTGTCCCTTGTCCTCCTTAATACTTTGCCCTTCTCCCTTCTCTAAAGGAGGGATTTATTTATTGTAAAAGAATAAAAGGCAGTTGTTTCCAGCAAGGGAGAAATTTGTGTGTCTTGGAGAGGCTCCACTCTAAAGGATGGGAGGGCTCTAAGTGAATGAGATTTTGAGACCTCAGACACAAGAGCCAGTAGGAAGATTAAATAAGACTCTGGGGAAAATGACAGAGGGGTGGCTAATAATGAGGCTGGAGGAAAGACCAAGCTGTGGGGATCCACCATACGTCATCGAATGTGAACTTCACCTATACTAACTAACAGATGATTCAGTGGGAAGAGTCACCTTTTTGTATCACTCAAGGGGCACAGATAATATGCTTAATAAGGATAAGTAAAATTTAATTAGGCTCTTTCTAGTAGGGAATCTTTTTTTTTTTTTTCCCTTCAGATTCTTTCAGACATTATAGGCCCAAATACAGGGCTACAAAGGACCAGGCCAGGCATCTTTTCTTCATCGGGGATGTCTGACAACAGAAGGGAATAATTGGACATTCTCTCCTATGCACAGAGAAAAAAGCAGCCTGTTTGTTTGTTTCATTGCTAACAACCCCTGGGATTTCGTCAGCATAAAGAAAGCTACAAGATGTTTTTGACCATGCCTCTCATTTGAGATCCTTTTGGGAAAACAAAACATGTTTTGTTTCTTGGCCTAACAAGACAATTAAAACATTAAAACTAAAAGGCCGCTCAAATGCTGGCACATCAAACCACAGCTCCTATAACTGAAGAACAGGCTCTTCCCTGCCACCTGTGCCCCATCAGGAATATGTAAAGAAAAAATAAATCACATCAGTGCTGTTGAGATCAACTGCTTTGTCAGCATTTTAAATAGCATCGTAACATTAAAGTTGTATTCATTCTTCCTAGAATTCCTAACAACGTATGCTGGCACCCTGTTTTTATAGGCAACTTTAAGATGAATGTTAAGCAATTCTAGGTGCAAATACAAACTGTTGGTATGTAAAAACTAACCTCTATGTCTCTCCTTCCTCCCATTTGATAGCCTGTAGGCAGTACAGGCAGAGGTAATATAGCATCAACTAGAGCCACTCAATTAAGTGTAGGCTGGAATCAAAGGCCCCCTTGCTGTTTCTCTTTGCTAATTACCAGTGAGCCTAATGGTCCAGTTTCAGCCTCACTTGGCAACCTGCCCCATGTCTAGGATAGTCCCAGGGGGTAATTGCTGAGGGTGTGCATTTTCCCCTTGAGCTGTCTTCCACTTTGATTGACTCACTGCTCATATTACTCAACCGGGAGCTCCTAAGCTTCACCCTTTAAAAGGCATAGTGCATAGGACTACATTTGATTTGCTACTAAACATCTTGATCAGTGGCTTTTTCTGTAATGGGGCGAAAAAACCATCTATTTTGTAATCAAACAAATGTGCAGAAAACTGTTAAGCTCTGGAGTGTCAGTTTCCTCAGTTGCAATTAGGAGAACAGAGTGAGAACCGCGTCATGGAGCCATGAGGAAGACCCAGCTTACGTGGACTGCCCTGTGCACACTTGAGGACCTGGCACATAGTATGTGTTCATTGTGGCTCTAAACAGGAAATAAATTCAAATGGAAAGCCAGATATTGGCACAGTTTTGGGGAATGGGGGAAACACCTGAACTAGACAGAGCTGATGATTTAAAGGACATAACCTGTAAGCAGGTTGTCTGCATCTCCGAGTCAGAATTTTACCCCACAACCCACAATATCCAACTGTTCAGAATAAATTAAATACCCTGCTGATTGCTGATACCTCAGTTTTGTGCCAGATATTTAGAATAGTGTCCGTGTCCATAGGAGTCCAGCATAATACTTTTAAAACTACGCATGAACTATTTTCTATTTGGGGAGCTGTTAGAGATTTGCTTGGCCATTTAAAATGAAATAGGTTGGTCTGATCAACAATTTGATAAAGTGATGCTACAGAAAAGCCATTGCATTGACTTTTTTTTTCCAAACTGGTGTTTTTTCTCTGAATAAACACAGCTGCTGGAGTCACAGTATTTTGTTGTTTTTTTCCCCCTGCTTTTACTTTTTCCTGGAGGCTGCCTTTCTCCCAGGGTGTGTTCTGCCACTCTCTGCCCCGTGTGTTCACATCGCTCTGCATTTCCACGGATGCTAACAGAACTGGAATTTTGACTCTCCCCTCCCCCGGCCCCGCCCTGCCCCGTGGTGGGTTGGCAGAGTGATGCTCTGACCATATTCGGCTCCAGAAATCTGTTTTGGGGGAACTCTTTATAGTCAGCTCAATCTTCTGAGGCTGAAGGAGCACACTATTCTGCTAACATTTTTTAAAAAATCACCTGCAAAGGCATCCCGCTGCTAAATATGCCAACAGACATGAAAATGCCCCATCAGGTCATATAGCTGTTGATGATGGATTCCAGAGAAGATATCATCCTTAGTGTGTGTGTCCGTGTTTGAGAGGCTGCTCTGGGGCATTTGCTCATGAGTGTGTTTCTGGATTGGAAGTTGATTTTCAGGCTGTTTTCAGAATTCAGGCAAGTTTTTCTATACTTGCACCAGGCTCATCAGCAGAGACTCAATCACAGCTCGACCTGTGAATGCAACCACATTGTTCCTAAGCAATCTCACGAATACAGAAAACCTGTGATTGTGGGGGCAAAATTTGATAAGGAGACAGATGGCACTTGGTAGCTTCCAGGAATTTTCAATAAACATGCTGATATTGAAAGGAGTTGGGAAAAAAAAAATCAAATAACACTTTAGTAGTATGTACTTTTTGAAATTAAGTATGTACTTTGAATGCTAAACAATGTCCATGTCAAAGCTTACAAACCTTTGGAATTAATTCTGGATTCAAACCCTTTGACATCCAGGGCTCACAATGAACATTAGTTTTCTTTTGCATCAGCACATTCATTGCCTTCCCCAAGTTGGAGACCTGAACACGACTCTTAATTCCATAACAGGTGGCAAAACTCCTACTACCCAGTGAGTCAGGAGTGAAGCACATTTTAAGCAAATAGTTGTCTTCCCTCACAAGCCGTATTTTTCAGGGGATACCAGCATTTTCAAATGAGAGTATGTTAAATGTAAATATTTTGAGTTTTCAGAAGATATGCTGTAAATAAATAAAGTCTCATCATACAAGCATTTAACATACATGAAACCATATGCTCTCAGGCCTGTCTCATGGTATGAAAGTATACAATGATCCTATCATGTGTACACATGAGTATATTTTATATGGTAATCTATATATTTTAAACATGTGATTCTACAGGGTTGAATACAGTCAACCTTCTATATGTATTTATGGAGAAGTTTCAGAAATTTTTGAAGATAAAATTGACCTTGGATGACTTTTGCCTATGCACTGAATTTAGATCCCAAACACTTGTGTAAGATTTTCTTCCTTTAAACTCTTCCTTGTCATCTACGAACACTTTCCCTCTCGTGGTTCTCATTCACCCACACCGTGGTTTTCCGTGTTCCTCCAGCCCTGGCTCTGCCTCTCTCCCTCTGGCTGGGGTCTCTGCTTCTTCAGTCTCTCCTTCCATGATCCCTGACCACTTCAGCTGTTTGAACTTCCTCCTCAGTTTACCTTCTAACAGGTGACCACTCTTTGTAGTATTTGCTTGTGGTGTTTCGTTTTTATTCAATACGTATTTCTGGAGTGCTTATTATGAGACAAGTATTGGGGGTAGAAAAATGAATAAAATAGAGATTGTCTCTGTGCTATTGAGTGAGCTCCCCTTCTAGTAGAAAGTGAGAGATCATGAACAAGTAATAAGTATAATAAATTGTAACCAAATCTATGAAGAAAAGGAGGCAGGTAAAGCAAACAATATCATGGAGCCCTAGTTAGAGTGAATAAGAAAGCCCTTTCCAAAGAGGTGGTACTTGAGCCAATACATGAACTCAGGATGCGCAGAAAACATCCTTCAAAAAAAGTGAGGTCAGCAAGAGGTCAGAGGGTCAGAGATTTCAGCCAACTGTGGTGTTCCAGAATAGCTAGGTCATTGTGTTTGGATGCGAAGTAAGGAATAATAGGCTGTGACTTGTTGGTTTTTTTTTTTTTTTACAGTAGAGGATAAGACTATGGAAGGAACTAATATAAAATGACTTGTATATTGTTTTGCTCCTATAATTTTATTTAGACAAAAAATTACTGCTAATTCAACAAATCCAATATTTTATGACAGCGCAAAATATATTAGTTTTGAAATGGCCACCAAGAGCCTGATGAGGTGTGGTCACTTGAAGTTAATATACATTCACTCTAACTGTCTTGGGAAATGCTCTTGTAGTCTCAGTAACTGGTTGCTGCATAATAAGCTGAATTTAGCCTGTAGTTACTGGCCCAGATGAGCAGACTACAGCCAGTGTTTTATTCTTCATCATGCAGAAGAAACTCGGAGCTGGACATTTCTATACTACATTGGCTAAGTCCTTTCTAATCATGTGCAATAATACTTTTATTAATCACTGTCCAAAATATGTAAGAACCCCAAGGAATTCTCCATGTAAGAAGAAACAAATTAGGGTATCTTCAACCTCAAATTTTTCGTATGAATAAGCAAGTATGCCAGTCTTAACCTCTTTCTGTTGTAAGATGTATGAAACTAGTCCAAACTAAATCTTATCTTTTTTACATATTGGCTCTCTTACTGGTTTACATGGCCAAAGTATGAAAAATGGAAGAATAAAAAAGGTTTTGTGTAGGACAGACCCAAGAGCTTGAACACCATCAAGTTCCTCTCTTACTGTCTGTCTGCATATAGGCTTGATTCTTCTGTTGCATTTGAGTTTGACCCCTAAGTGTTTTCCTTAATCCCGTTAAAATTTAGTGAGTACCTATATATATGTAACAGGTCATGTTAAGTTCTGGGAATAGAGTAGTACTTAAGTCAGCTCTGTAGGCGAGCATATAAATTAAAAATAAATGCATATATAAGCAATTTCAAACAGTAACACATTCTAAAAACGAATTAGTGCAGGAAAAAGTACTGGTTTATAATGGCGGAAGAGAGTGGTTTACTTTAAATCGGGTGGTCTGGGAGCCTTCCAAATACTGATATTTGAGCAGAGACCTGGGAGATCAACCCGAAGCAGCGACTCAGAGCTCTGGAGCAAGATGATTCCAGGAAGAAGGCTCAGCAACTATGATGACCCTGAAGTAAAAGCCATCGAGAACGTGTAAAGGGCGGAGACAAGGGTGGAGCAGAGAGCTCTATGGGGAAAGTAGGTAGACGTTAGATGGACAAGGACCTAATAGCTAAGGCCCAGTAGTCCATGGTAAGGAGGAGATATTTTATTTTTGCTTTAGCAGGAAGTCATTGGAAGATTTGTAGCCAAAACTGAAAGAATCGGATTTAATCTTTAAAAACATATTTCTAGTGGAGAACAGACTGTAAGAGATTAAGAGTCAAAGCAGAGAATCCAGCTCGAAGCTACACACTACAGTCCTCATGAAAATTTATAGTGGTTTGAACTAAATGGGTGAGAAACTATTCCATTCAGGATATATTTCGAAAGTAGAGTTACGGGACTTCTGTTGGATTAGATGTATGAGCTCAGAGAGAAATAAACTGTGCAATTCATCCCTAAGCAGGTGGATGGTTGGAAGGGTGGTTAGTTGTACCACTGAGTGGTGTGGGGAAAACCAAGAGAGGGGCAGGTTTGAGGGCAATGGTTGGCAGGAATCAAGGATCCAGTTTCGGATGCGTTTAAGTTCAAGATGTCCATTAACCAGAAAGAGAAAGTGGATGAGTGATCTACAGCCATCAAGAAAGAAGTCTGCACTGGAAACAGAGATTTCGAGTGTCTATATTATAAATAAAAACATCATAACGAGGAACATGGCCAACAGCAATTCTTAACTTACATCCCTTTAGCCCAGAAATTCAGTGAGGAGAAAGACCTTCTCATTCCAGTTTTCATTAGAAGAATCTTAGGCAGTGACTCTTACTGGTCTATCTAGAATCATTTGCCCTTTGGTTGTCGTTGTTGTTGTTTGTTACCCTGGGATAGTTAAGAGAAGACAGAGCAGCACACGCATACCAGTTGTGTCCCTACTGCAGTGCGAAATGTAAAAATAACCTAGAAGGTGAAGTGTCAATACGTTTGTCTCACCTTTTTATCCCATAAGACATTTCCTCCATAAATATTCTATTCCCTGTGTTTTAAAATAATGGAGACTTCATTGAACACCAGTCTGCACTTGTAACAGAGACCAAGTAATTTGAATATCTAGAGGAAATGTTCTCAAACTTGAGCCCACATTAGAATCACAGAGGAGGATTTAGGGAGACTCAGGTAGCTGGGCCACACCCAGTTTCTTGTTCTGGAGGTCTGAGGGAGTCCAAGAAGTTGCTTTTCTGACAGGTTCCCAGGTGATGCTGATACTTTGGGGGTGGGGGATGGTACCACACTTTGAGAATGACTGATCTATATCATAAACCAAAGAACATTAGCAATCAAGGTACTGAGGCAAAGGTTCTGTTTTTTGTCCTGACATTTATTTTCTGTTTTTCCCTCATGCTGTGCATCTCTTTAATACCAAATTTTCAGATAATGGAAAAGTACACACTCCAGCCTGTCACTAATATTTTTTCTAAATAATTTGGAAGAGCTCAGTGATTGAATCAAGTGCCTATTTCTTTTTGTCCTGTGGGTGTGCTGTTACTTTATTAACCAGTGTTCTCTAGAAAAACAGAATATTTTTATATGTGTGCTTATATATAGAATATATCCTATATAAACAGGAGTATATTATAATATGGGAAATATAATTATATAGAATATAATTAAAATATACTTTCTATTTCAACATCTATATATATTCTGTATATAGAATATTCCTTTATATGCTATATTAATATAGATATAATTATATATTCTCTATATAATTAACTTTAATTATATTCTATATAATGTTCATATTATATGACTATACATATATAATTTATATATGCTAAAATCTCTTTGTTATAGATATATTATGTTTATATTTTATATCTATTTCAGATGATATATTATAGATATATAGTATCTATTTTATATGTGTATATCTAATGTATATGTATTTTATGTTGGTATATATAAAATAGATTTATTATGAGAAATTGGTTTATACACTAGGGAGGCTAAGTCCCACCAGCTCCAGCCTTCTGCAAGCTGGAGACCCGGGAAGGCAGGTGGTGACATTCTAGTTCAAGTCTGAAGGCCTGAGAACCAGGGGAGTCGAGGGTGTAAATCCCAGCCCGAGGGCAGAGGAGATCTCTGTCCCAGCTCAAGCCAGCAGACAGAAAAGAAAGAGGGGCAAATTCTCCCTTCCTCCACCTTTTGTTCTGCTCAGGCCCTCAGTGGATTGCAGGAGGCCCACCCCTTTTGGGGCAGGCCGGCTACTTTCCTAAATGCACAGATTCAAATGCTAATTGCGTCCGGGAACACCCTCACGGATGCAGACAGAAGTAACGTTCAGGCACCCTGTGGCCACTCAAGGTGACCCCTAAAATTAACTATCAGGGTTATTCTTCGCTAATTTTTTGCGCTTGTTATTCTTCTCCCTAGAAATTCTTTTTATGCCACAGGACCTTACATCCATGTAGCTGACCAATTCTGTAAGGAGGATGAAAAACAAAAAGAGTATTGAGATACAAGCAAGGACAGAAGTATTACCACAGGATGCTCTCAGGGAGGTGATACCATTATCTTTTATTTCTCATAAAACAATTATCCATGAGTGAGGCCCTGCATGAGGAGACTTAGCTGAATTGCATATTTTGTCTGATTTTTTACATTTTTTCTTCTAATTAGCTTTATTGGCATATCTACAGGATAGCCCAAATCATTTTAGGTATAAGATAGCAAACAGAGTGAATGAAAATAAGATATTTTACCCTTAAAAATTGTTTTTTGGCAGAAGATGGACTTTCAGACCTGAATAATTTCCTCTCTCCTCTCTTCAATTCATATATAGCCATCGGGGAGGAACTCCCAACAAAGCGTTTCTACTCCCACAACAGGTGGTAACTTCCTCTGGCTGGGCATAGAATTTCATTTCATTTGCAGCAGGCAACACAGTTTTCAAAAGTTCAAGCTAATTATATGAGATTTATCTATGTGGAAACACAGGGATGAAGCAAGCAGGAAAAATAGAGAAAATTTATGTAGTGGCCGTGTTTAACAAAGGATAATGAAAACAAGGGTCCTTGGCAACCAAACCTGTCCTGACATAAACACCTACCCAGTGAAGGGAATCCTGAGCACACTGCCGGCGCTTTATCCTGTCCCAGCAGAAACTACCAATAATACAGAAACACAAAACACATATTCTTGCCTTTAAGCCAGCACTGGAAGCTCCATTAACCTTCTCTCTCTGACATACTTGTTACGCAGCTTCCTGGCTCTTAGTTTCAGATTATTCCTTAGTAGAACTGTTGCTAAATACTATTGTGGTATGCTCATTTTTTGTATTACTTTAAAAAATTACTTTAACCTGCAGATAATTATTTATAATTAACTGTTTTGTCTGTAAGCCTTAATTTTATTTGTCCACCCCGCCAACGCACACGCGCATACCCACAAAATTAGTTGTTTTCTTCTGATTTCCTAATTATACATTATAACCTGCACCAATTTTCATGTTGCACAATTACTTTATCTGGCAGAAAAAGAGACTCCAGTGTTTTATTCTCCTTAATATGGGGTTTTAATTTCCTTAATTTACCGTCTTAATATTTATCTTTTCCTTTCTAGACTTAAACCATCTTTTGCCCTGTATAATGTGCTTCTGTGTATAAATGCATACCCAAGTTTTTGGCCCATACTTTCAGGAAAAAAATTTTTCGTTTTAATTTTTAATTCAATTTTTTATTTATTTACATTTAGAAACAATACCAATTATTGTATTCCAGGGTATTATTTTGCATACAGATATCGTTATTGCTTTCTAGAGTTACGCTTTTAACTTATAAGCATAAATAAAAGAATTAAAAATATTTATATTGATAATAGAATTATTACTACCCATGTGTAACGCACATCCTTATTTTTCCGTCAAAAATTTGGGCAAAAAAGTACATATACACGGCAAAATACATTATTTGTAATATTTATTATCTATACTAACCCTTAATCTTTCAAACATAAGGGAAGAATCTTGAAAGAGCCACATCATCATCATCATCATCATCATCATCTATTATTTATTTGGATGACAGGCCTTTTGTAATAAATCAGAACAAAAACTGTCTGTTATTTGTGCAGGTTAAGACCAATTTAACACATTTTCAGAATTTAATTAGCACTACCTCTTCATCTGTATTTGCCATGCCTCTCCCAGGACAGCCAGTCCTTCAGTGTAAAGATATCCTTCTGTTTTCAAGGGTAGCTCCATGGTGCCCGGGCCCAGTGGCACAGTTGCTTGGAACGTCGTCCTGTATACCAAAAGTTTGAGTCCAGCTCAGGGCACATCCCTAGGTTGCGGGTTCATATCCCAGCTGGGGCACATACAGGAGGAAACTGATAGATATTTCTCTCTCTTCCCCTTCTTTACTCTCTAAAATCAGTAAACATATCCTCATGTGAGAATTAAAAAATAAAATAAAATAAAAAAGTGGCTCCCTGGTGGCTATCAGTATGTCTGCTGTAGAGCAGGGCGTCTGTGGTCTGCTTGAGAGTTAGAGTTAGATCATGCTACTAATATCAGGGGCGTAGGGTTTGGGGAGCACTTTGTGAAATGGATTGTCTGGTTGCCATGCTATGCACCTGAAACGAATACAAAATAATATTGAATGTAAATTGTAACTGAAGAATAAAATTTTAAAAAAGAGAGAGTAAAAAACAGTTAGGGTTTAATCAGATCATACGGACCCCAGGATAGTGTCCTTCCTCACTGTGGCAGCTGCTCTGAAATGGCCAGTCACGGCACAGTGCAATGCTATTGCTCGTTTGGGGTCCGAAGACCCGGAGGAGGTGTCTGGCCCCAAGATCAGGCTGAGTGGCCTTTCCAGGTCACTTAGACTTCTCTCAGGTTTCCTGTAATCCTTCTCTGTTGCAATTCCCTCATCAGCCAAATATAAAGAAAAAATTATTTAAGGGGGTAAATTGCTAACAAGACTAAATAAGATAAGAAGAAAGAATGCAAAGAGAAGAATGCAGCAAGAAGAGAGAATGCAGATTACATTTTTTGGTCACTGTAATGTAAAACTTGACCAATCATATGTTTAGGTGAAATCTTTGTTTTGAATGTTGTAACTACTAGTAAGTGCTGCCTCCAGACAAGCGGTCAGACTGTCCTCCTGGAAGCACTTGATTTTCACTTGCATTTACATTATCAACACAGTTTCTATTTACATTAAAAAGTCTGTGAAGGGCATACCTCTGAGCACCCCCAGGTTTATTCTCACAGTCCTTCACCCTGCCTCATGCCTTCAAGGCCAAGGCTGATCTGTATAGAGGTCTTCAACAAGCTCTCACATTCTAGCTTCCTGTGGGGTTTGAAAACAGTGGGTCCTGGCTGTATTTCGGAGGGAAAGGGAAAGAGAAAAGTAAAATTGGGGTATTCTTCCTGTAGATCACTTCTTACGGAGCCCACCTGGCTTGTTCATCTCTTTTTTTTTTTCCTTAATTTTAAAATTTATTATCCTCACCTGAGTACATTTGTAAATTACTTTTAGAGATAGAGGAAGGAAGAGAGAGAAACATCGATGTGAGAGAGAAATATCAGTTGGTTGTGGATTGTATGCATCCAGCCGGGGGATGGAACCTGCATCCTAGGCATGCTCCTGACCAGGAATTGAACCCACAGTCCCTGAACCCCTCAGTTATGAGAGGATGCTCCAACCAACTGAGCCACACAGGCCAGGCCTGGCTGGCTTATCTCTTGACCGAAGTAAAAGCTCCTGAGAGGCAAACTCTTCACTCAATGTTCCCACTTTCTGTGAGTTACATTTCACTTCCTCTTCCTGCTCCTTCAAACCTTGAGCTGGTTATTGTCACCCATGTTGCTCACCCTGAGGTACTGCACTGTCATTGTGGTTTCCTTATATATATATCCTATATATATAGGGATCACATTAGATTCCTCAGAGTATCCTCTTTTGCTTTTTCCCCCCTGCCTGGACAGGGAAGATAAATGGAAGTAATTGAGGAGGGAAGTTTAATGTTAAAAACTAAGTCCAGAGATAGTTCAGATATTTTTTGGTCCTCTGGATGCTTCTTTGGGCGAGTAGACAGATATACAAATAAATATTTCCAAAAGATGCTCAAAGGCTCCATATTGGGGCTGCAGAAAGGCCCTAGCAGCCCACAGACCCCCAGCAGAAGCAGTGGCAGTGAAACTGATAATTTTTGCATCCCAGCCTTGGGCCAGTTCCTGTTGTCTGTCACCTGCACTATCACAGTGACCTTCCAGTTACTCCCTCCGCTGTCCATCTCGTGAAGACCACTCTTCTGTTAACATCCTTCAGTGACGTGTTATTGATCTTGGTATAAACTATAATCTCCTCGTCATGATGAATATGCTGCTCTTCTACATCTCCCTCTAATTTACTTCCCTGGTTTCACCTTGAGCCCCACCTGGACTTAGCAATTCAGCAACATTAAACGGCTGGTGATGTCCCAGAAATGCTTTCTGCTGTTAATCTGTGTGTCTTTGCTGTTGCTATTTCCTAACCTGGAATTAAACTCCTGTCTATCTGATGAATTTTTCCTCATTGCCTAATCATCAGTCATTAAACTTCAGGAAGACTTTTTTGAAAATTCTTCCACTACCCTCCTACCTTTCTTAAAACATAAATGCCCCTCCGCTATGATCTGTAACACCCAGCAAACTTATTATTCTTCCCCATGTAATTACTATTCTTTACATCTGACACATTGGATGTATTTATCTCCTTAGGTCTGTCTTAAATTGCAAGTCCATGAGCATAAACTCTAGCCTGATACTTTGAGACATCATCAAGATTAGATCGTTAATTCATTTTTAATTTAATCAGTTGATTAATTGAATTATTTAATAGAAAACTTCTTATGGATAATAAATAAGTAAATAAACAGGCCAATTGAATTAATGGAATTCATTGCTTCTGACCCTGTAGTCTTACCAAAGATGAAACACGCATCCTGAAGATCAGGCAAAGGCACCAGATGGAAATCATTGCCCACATCCCTATCGTGAAGCAGGGTGGCTCACTTTTCTGCTGTTCAGTGCATACTCAGACTGTTTCCTTTGTTGTGAAAATCATGGCCCAGACAAGTTACTCCATTGTGCGTGTGCCCAGGAGTCAGGAGCCCTGGGTTTTCATTCTGGCCTCACAATTTGGCAACTGTATGCCATTGTCCAGGCTACTCTGGACCTCTAAGTTTGTTTTTAAGTAGATTGATTTGGAATTATATTAGTATCTGCCTCATAAATATGCTTTGAGGGTAGTAGTGTATAAACTGGCAGTGTAACAATTTAAAACATATGAGAATAAATAATATAGGATTACTAATCTATATTATACCTGCAAAAGATTTCTATGTGAATTAGGGACCTAAGTATAAAATCAAACTTTAGTATTTTTTTAAAAAAATATGGGAAACAATCTTTATGACTTTTAAACAGGAAATGGCTTTAAAATGGACACTATAAGCACAAACCAGAAAGAGTTCTAAATCTGAGTATTATCATGAAAAAGTTTATCAAAAATCTTTTCAAAAGGCAAGAAAGAAAATCCAAATACTGAAAGAAGATATTAACAATACAAATAACTAACAAAAGATCAATATCCAGAATAAAAACAGCCCCAACATATTGATAAGAAAAACATGACAGCCTGTTTACAAGAATGACAAATGTAAAAACAGAAATGTAGAGGAAATCACTTGAATACCAAATACACATGTATTCCATCTCAGTAGTAATGAGATGGCATTTCAACACAATTAAATTCTAATGTGTACCCATCAAATTTGCAAAAATGTCAAAGTTTGATAATGTCAATTGTTAAAGAGTATGGAATAAGAGAAACCCTTACACGTTACTGTACCAAAGCAGGAACAAATTGGCAATACCTAGTGAAGTTGGAGAAGTATAAATATAAGCGTAGTTAAAAATCTTCATTGCCTCCGTAGCTTTCCAACTCCTAGGTACGTGTTCCAGAGAAAACCCTCCAAAGTTACACATGGGCATTGTGTAATGTACAATATGTAGAGAAACATCATGTCTAGTAGTGGGGAGGTAGAGCCTCAACAGGGAGAATAATGGTTAAATAAACCATAATGTTTTATTCAAATTACATAAATAAAAGGTGATGTCTTATTAAAGCTGAATTATATACAATCTTGAAGTGAAAAGAATCAGAACTATATATATAAAAATGATAAATATAGTCTATGTTTGAATGAAAAACTTTTGAAAAAATATGTAAAGTATAATGCTATATATGGAAGTTAAAATATACTAAACATTGATTTATATTGCTAGAGACAAACACATATAGTACAAGTACTTAAAAATAATGAAGGTACTGAATTGTGAATATTAGTTACAACTACGCAGTGAAGAAAGAGTGCTCTTATGTGGAGTTCCAGCATATCTTGATTCTGTTTCCAATTTGTTCTTTCTTGATGTGGGTGTTTTAAAAACTTATTCTTAATTTTTTCTACATATTGAGCGCCATCTTATAGTTTAACATAGGGGAAATAAGGATTTTAGTGAAAATTAAATGGACTGTAACACAGTGTTAAATGCATAAAGAATAGACATTCAAGAAATTTCAGTTCCCTTCTTTTTCTTTAGTCTTATTGGTATGAATCACTTTCTAATGCACGCTTCTCTCTCTCTCTTTTTTTTAAATAAGTGGGGAGTGTGGAGGTGAATGTATGTGTTCTGGCATGTAGTCTGGATTCAAATTTTGCTGTCAGTCAAACTTGATCTCCCATCTAAGGTCAACTTAACCTCTTTGAGTCTTGGTTTCCATCATCTAAACTTTAAGGAGAGAAATTGTGTTTATATTGAAATTTTAATTTTGTGTTAATTTAGTTCAGATAAAAGTTTTAGTACATTCTCTGGCCCAAAATGAGAATTCATTAGTCTGTTACTGCTATCAACCAGCAAATATTACATTGCTGGCTAATGATATAGTTAAGTCTCCTAAGAGTAAAAGCCATCGTTTATGCGTATTCATTATATGTCATGCACTGTGTGAAATTACATCTTTTTCTATATTACCTTTTTTAATACTCACAACTTGGTAGTTAGATACTATCATCATCCAATTCATAGATACAGAAGTGGAGCCCTGGGGCCTAAATGAGCCCAGAGATAAACTGGAAGAATCTGGCTACAAATCTGGCTGGCTGACTCCAAAGCCCAGTGTTTTCTAATCATTAAGTTCTCCTGTATGCTGGAGAACTTTATGCTCTTCCTTGGATGTCATCCTACTGCCTTACAAATATGAGGTAATGACTGAAAAATGAAATGTTGGCTCTGTTCACCAACCAGTGAAGGCATTGTCTTGTGACAAGAGTGATGCCTTTATTTCTTGCCTTCTTTCTATGAGTTGACACTCATTGTGTCCCACGTTGATACTATATGAAGAGATGATTATTCATGTAGATTTTTTTCTACTGGAGCTTCATTCAGACAGTTAATTACAGCAGTGCTTTTACATAGAGGTCTGCTTGGAACAAAACGATGACAGAAGTCCATCCAAAAAGTTTCCGTTGCACATGATGATTTAACTGGCGATCTGTTTGGACCTAACTCTGCTTGCTATTTAAATGAAATGCTATTTGGGGTTTGTATAGAAAGTTCAGTGAAAGAAAGAATCAGTGAAGCCAGTTGCTTGGCATTGGGGTAGGAAATGACCAGCTGACTTTTAGAACTTTCAACCAGAGGTTGTCCTATGTAGGTTATATGTTTATTCTATGAAAAGGACATCTTACACAGTTTGAAAAGCAGAACAGAGATTTCGAGGAGATAATGTGTGTGTGTTTGCATGTTGTGGGGAGGGTATATGGTGTTCATTCAGAATTGCTACAGTCAGCATTTCCCAAATCCTATTTCATCAGAGTTTAGGGACACTGAAGACACTGCCTGGAAGGTAAGCAGGCTCTCAGTCTCCCCATCACTCCTAATCATACAGGTCATCAGAAAAAGCAGAGCCATTCTGTATTTGGTTGCTCAGCCTTGCTTTGATATTCCGTAGGTCAGATAAGCCTTGTAGAAAACCTTATGGCCATGATGGATGGATCCTTAATTTGAATAAGGATTCTTAATAGCTTTTAATAAATTAAATCTGCTTTATTTTAAAAATTAAAAATAAAAAATCCTGTAGGCCAGGATTAAATAATGTTATAAATATTACTAGAGACAGAATATATTAATTTTTTTTTTCATTTTCAAGGTACAAAGGACTACTACTCAGTTCATAGTAGCTGAGAGCTTAGGGCAAGGCAACTAGTTATGTCCTAACTCTTGCCAGGTGTGAGCTACGTGTAATGCTTTTGGTCTGCTGAGCTTTACCAAAATGTGTTGTCTTCCTTGGGGGTTCAAAGGTATGTCACGTGACAATATTCTCTTGATTTTATTTTCACCTTAGGCTGGAACACATCAAGTTTTGTAGTCATCGATATCTGTTTTATAGCTGCAGTCATTTTCCAGGGGTGCATGTCAATGGCATGAATGCAGTTCTGCCGTCACCTAAATCCCTACCCCATCCCTTCACCGTGTGGAGGTTTAAACATTCTATGACATGATACATTGCTGTGCATCTTACTTATCTTCTTATGTTTGTATTTCCCATAGCCTCTGAATAAAATGTTTTTATTCTATCCATAGTTATAAATCTTTGAGAATATATAGATATTTTTTAAACTATAGATGATTTATTTTGGACTACTTTTATCCACATATTTGGAATTAATATAGTTTATAGATTGTGTTACTTATTCTTTACATTTAACAATTAAAAATAACTAAGACTGAATAGCAAATAGGTTATTAGTAAGTACATGGTTTCAGTGGCAATAGTAAATTCACTTAAATAGGAAACAATTATAAAATTAAAAAAATACTTGCTAATCATCAGAAAATCTGTGGCCTAGGGCTATGATGTAGAAATCCAAAATCACTCAAAGGCCAAATCTTAAAGAAGATATGTCCTCTTATTAGTCCATATGGAATAGGTCCATAGTACCTGGAATCTGTAGAATTCTCTAGGCTGTCACCTTCTAACCAAACATAATCCTTTGACACATAACTATGGCTTTTAAAGAAATCTGATGGACTTTTGGTGAGGATTTAGTCTCCTTCCAAATCAATTACTTTTACAAATATTTGATTTTGGATCACTTGGGCATTTTACAAAAACAGTGTCACCTCTTCAGATACCATAAAAATGTCAACTAAAATTTTCTGCAAAGACAACATCTGAATTTTGAGCTGTAGGCTCCATTGATGGTCTAGAATGCATGACAACACTGCCGATGTATTCAAAAGCACAGTGAGCTACACAGCCACACTGAATAGTGTAGCCAACAAATTGAAAGTTTTTTCGAGGAACACCGCAAAGCATATTTATATGTAGGCTCTGCCACAATTGTTTGAGTTTTAGGGTAGTTGCAAGACTCCAAGATAAAAGCATCTAAAGCATGTCTTAAAGCATATGTAAGTGATTCATGGTTTCAGGATTCCTGGGTCCTGCACGAGTCCTGACAATGTATATTTTAAAATGGTGTTCTTTTTAGAAGCATTGTAGTTACCCAAAGTGATTTCAGTAAGCTTATAAATTAAGAGCCCAATAGATTGTTTGTTATGTTGAATTCATAGCTCTTTGTTGATCCTTAATTTGAATGGAGATGACTACACCAGTCTTGTCAGTTTTCAAAGTCCTATCGTTGGCTGTTCTTATGAGCAAATCTTAAGAACTTGTTCATTGTTGTTGTTTGTTGTTGTGCTTAATAATGAGAATTGTGCTAGAGAGACATCACATGAGTCATTTATTCAAAAACCTATTATGCCCCATATTATTGGCTGAGCAATGACGATACAGCAGCAGACAAGACAGGGTCCTTGTGATTGGGGAACTTAGATATTTGTGGAGAAAGAAGATATCTTCTCCCTTAAATGAAGCAATGAGCCCATTGTTTATAAATAGAAAAAGTTGTGATACCTTTAATGATAGGAGTATAAAGTTTCTTGTCAGTGTTCCCAAAGAGAGGTGATATGCCTTATGTTTTTACAGCTAGAGTATAGCATGCTGAAGTCCTTATTGAGAAGGAACAGTGCTATCCATGGTCCTGAATGTATCCAGTACTGCAGAATAGATGGGAACTTAACACTGCTATTTATTCAAACTGCTAGACTAAAATTTTTAAAAACTTACTTACTACCACCTGGCTTATTTCATTTAGCATAATATTCTCCAGTTCCATCCATGCTCTTGAAAAAGGTAGGATTTTCCTCTTTTTCTGCTACGTAGTATCCCATTGTGTAAATGTACCACAATTTACTGATGGGCACTTAGGCTGTTTCTAGCACTTGGCTATAGTAAATAGTGCTGCTATGAACATAGGGTG